>NC_064626.1:1180292047-1181583476 GCF_023864275.1 Schistocerca cancellata
GCTTTCCAATTAACAAAGAACACATGCAATAAAAATCCTTACCTATTAATACAAAATGGAGGCATTACAATGTGGTCATTAAAACCAACCGTCTCCTTGCCTCAGAATGCCTGGTCATAAGCACAGCCAAACAGTAAAATAATTTGGAGAAGAAACAAAGAAAGAAGAATAATCCGAAAAATTCTGGGTCCAAAGAATGAAAATGGGATTTGCAACAAGGAGGTGTATGAACAAACAGAGAATATGACAGAAAAATTTAGAAAGTGGAGGATTACTTTCCATGGTCACTTACAAAGAATGTATAACAACAAGCTGACAAAGAAACTCATCTTCTTCGACAAACATTAAAAAATTCAAATTTCATGTTTTGTAGAAATTAAGAGAGATCTAGAGAAGACATAGAAAACACACACGAATTCAGAGAAAAGTCAAGGGTTTCCAGAAGAAAACACAAAAAGAGAGGAGGGAGATGGAATGAAGAAGTATTGGGAAGCCAAAAAAAAAGGGAAAGAATATGATGGCATACGTCAACATTTCCTGAACTGGGCAAATTCGAATGATAACAATAATAATAAAGTTCATTTACAAAGTGAGGTCTAATATTAGGCATTACATCTGTATTATTTTATAATTCAGGCTCGTTAAACATAGTATAAAGTCAATACAGAAGAATATACATAATGTCTCGTTGCATGAACCTGTAACGAGGTCACATATAGAAATTAATTAAAAAGAAACGAAGCCTGAATATTCATTTCTGATCAACAAAACACGCGCATTCAGTTACAGATCCGTATTTATACTATTTAAATGAAAAATTCATCTTTACTTTTTTGCGTATAACTAAATCAGAGCTACGTGACACATTGCCAAGCCCACGTACATTCATTTCCTTTAACGAACAGAATTCACGCAGAGCGTCTCAGGTTTCCCTGAGATTTCCCCGCGTTTCATATTAAATTCAATTCTGAACTTCCAAATAGCTGGAAGAAGCTACTCGACCAGTGCGTCGTATTGGCGCCCCGTGAGTCACGGAAAAAAAAAAAAAATACTGGGAAGGGAAAACAAAAGCTCACCAATCTGGGATCGGGTAGTTTGGAGGAGGCCCTGAAGCAGCAATTCGGATGCAATCACCTTCTCCTCCTTTCTTTTTGCATGGAAACACAAAACCTACAGTTTAACTTCTTGGCAGCAGATGTGTCCGACGAATTATGCAAAGCAGCCCGCCTCGGCGCCCGCCAACCGCAAAGTGCATCGGCGCGGAAGAACGGGGCCGCCGACGCATCCACAGCTCCCTCTGGCGCCGAAGGTGTTCCACGGGGTAGACCAGGAGCCAACAGGTGACAGTAACTCGTAAGATTAAGTTACTCCCTGGGAACGCATACGTGTTTGCCGAAAATGACGAGGGTTTTTAGGCCTGCGTGTCTGATTCATTGAACAAAAAATAAATAAATAAATAAATAAAAATAAAAAAATAAATAAAAATAGGATTCAATGGCTGTAAGCACTATGGGACTTAACATCTGAGGTCGTCAGTCCCCTAGACTCAGAACTACTTAAACCTAACCAACCTAAGGACATCACACACATCCATTCCCGAGGCAGGATTCGAACCTGCGGCCGAAGCAGCCGCGTGGTTCCGGACTGAAGCGCCTAGAACCGCTCGGTCACAGCGGCCGGCTGATTCACTGAACAGTCGGACGCTCTAACGTTAGGATGCATATTACGCAATTTTACAAATATTTTACAGTTGTTGTTGTTGTTGTGGTCTTCAGTCCTGAGACTGGTTTGATGCAGCTCTCCATGCTACTCTATCCTGTGCAAGCTTCTTCATCTCCCAGTACCTACTGCAACCTACATCCTTCTGAATCTGCTTAGTGTATTCATCTCTTGGTCTCCCTCTTTTTTACAGTATTATCTGAAAAAGTTGCACAAATATCCAGTTGGGCCTTGTAAGATTCCAAAGTGGTGCAAAGACTGGCAGTTCGCTGTAAATGTTCAGATACACTGAAGCACCAGAAAACTGGTATAGGCATATTCAAATACAGAGATATATAAACAGGCAGAATTTTTGCTTTTGTTTACGTCATCCTTGAGGATCTCCTTACTATGTTTCTATGGAACGAACAGTATACAACGATAAGCCAAAACGTTATGACCACTGCCCATCGCAACGTTGGATGCCGCCTGGTGGCGTTACGAGCACGTGACGCTGTAACAAAAGTATGTAAGCGGGGCAGACACGGATAGGGGATCACCCTAGCGAAGATATGGGCTACAAATGGGGAAATCCATTGAGATAAGTGGCTTTCACAAAGGGCAGATTATTATTGCGCACACCCTGTGTACGAGTATCTCGCAAACGGCGAATCTGGTCGAATGTTCACGTGCTACTGTCGTGAGCATTTACTGAAAGAGGTAGAAGGGCAGTGAAACTACCACTAGGCGCTAAATGGTTGGACGCCCACGATTCTTCACAGAACGTGGGGTTCGGTGGCTCGTCTGCTGTGTAAAGTGTGATTGATGGTGATCTGTAGCGTCCCTCCCGAAAGAGCACAAGTGTTTGTTCATCGTACATTGTTGAACATGGAGCTCCGCAGCAGACCACACCTACATGCTCGCATCTTGACCCAACGACATCGTCAATTACGATTCCAGTGGACACAGGACCATGCGGATTCGACTGTCGATCAAATGAAACGTGTCGGTTCTTCGGGTGAATTACTTTTTTTCCTCCACTAGGTCGATGGTCGACTCCACAAAACGCCGTCATCGAGGTGAACGGCGGCTCGAAACGTGCAGCGCGACGCGGACGCAGGCAGGTGGGAGCAGTATTATGCTACGAGGTGCATTCAAGTTCTAAGGCCTCCGATTTTTTTTCTAATTAACTACTCACCCGAAATCGAGGAAACTGGCGTTACTTCTCGACGTAATCGCCCTGCAGACGCACACATTTTTTACAACGCTGACGCCATGATTCCATGGCAGCGGCGAACGCTTCTTTAGGAGTCTGTTTGGACCACTGGAAAATCGCTGAGGCAATAGCAGCACGGCTGGTGAATCTGCGGCCACGGAAAGTGTCTTTCATTGTTGGAAAAAGCCAAAAGTCACTAGGAGCCAGGTCAGGTGAGTAGGGAGCATGAGGAATCACTTCAAAGCTGTTATCACGAAGAAACTGTTGCGTAACGTTAGCTCGATGTGTGGGTGCGTTGTCTTGGTGAAACAGCACACATGCAGCCCTTCCCGGACATTTTTGTTGCAGTGCAGGAAGGAATTTGTTCTTCAAAACATTTTCGTAGGATGCACCTGTTATCGTAGTGCCCTTTGGAACGCAATAGGTAAGGATTACGCCCTCGCTGTCCCAGAACATGGACACCAACATTTTTTCAGCACTGGCGGTTATCCGAAATTTTTTTGGTGGCGGTGAATCTGTGTGCTTCCATTGAGCTGACTGGCGCTTTGTTTCAGGATTGAAAAATGGCATCCACGTCTCATCCATTGTCACAACCGACGAAAAAAAAGTCCCATTCATGCTGTAGTTGTGCGTCAACATTGCTTGGCAACATGCCACACGGGCAGCCGTGTGGTCGTCCGTCAGCATTCGTGGCACCCACCTGGATGACACTTTTCGCATTTTCAGGTCGTCATGCAGGATTGTGTGCACAGAACCCACAGAAATGCCAACTCTGGAGGCGATCTGTTCAACAGTCATTCGGCGATCCCCCAAAACAATTCTCTCCACTTTCTCGATCATGTCGTCAGACCGGCTTGTGCGAGCCCGAGGTTGTTTCGGTTTGTTGTCACACGATGTTCTGCCTTCATTAAACTGTCGCACCCACGAACGCACTTTCGACATATCCATAACTCCATCACCACATGTCTCCTTCAACTGTCGATGAATTTCAATTGGTTTCACACCACGCAAATTCAGAAAACGAATGATTGCACGCTGTTCAAGTAAGGAAAACGTCACCATTTTAAGTATTTAAAACAGTTCTCATTCTCGCCGCTGGCGGTAAAATTCCATCTGCCGTACGGTGCTGCCATCTCTGGGACGTATTGATAATGAACGCGGCCTCATTTTAAAACAATGCGCATGTATCTATCTCTTTCCAGTTCGGAGAAAAAAAATCGGAGGCCTTAGAACTTGAATGCACCTCGTATGGGAGAAATTCTCCTGCGCTTGCGTGGGACCTGGGGTAGTTGTCGAGGAGACGCTGGCAGCTGATTATCACCTGCAACCCTTCATGCTAAATGTCTTTCTCGACGGCGACGTTATCTTTCAGCAGCATAATTGTCTGTGTCTCGGAGACACAATCGTGCTACAGTAGTTTGAGGAGCTGGACGATAATGTCTCGGCGACCAAATTCTCCTGATGTAAATCCTATGGAACCCACCTGGGTCGCGACCGGGCGCCATCACCGCGTACACAAACCAGCGGCCCGTTGTTTACGCGTGTTACATGACCTGTGCGTAGATGTCTAATGCCACATACCCCCACAAACCTACCAAGAAACTGTCGGATTCCTGATAAGCGGTATCAGTTACGTATTTCGTTTCAAAGACGAACAAAGAAGCTATTAAGCAGGCGGTCATAAAATTTTGACTCTTCACTGTAGCTAATCTCACTAATACAGTAGTCCAGGGCTTAACAACTGGCCGGTTTTGAGCACGAGTACTCGCGTCTGCTCAGGCACGTGCTCGCGAGTAGGTGCAAGGTCGCGGAGTAGGGAGGGAGGGGAGGGAGGGGAATTGCGCGCGCACGTTTGAATGTGATCACGCGTTCGTAGCAGAGTTAACTAGCCATCTGAATGCTTCGAACATTTTACTACAAGGTAAAGATCTGCTAATTACTCATTTCATAGATCGAATACGAGCTTTTAAAATGAAATTGACACTTTGGGTGAGTCAGCTGGAAACAGGAAAGCTAGCTCATTTTCCTAAATTATCATCCATGCAAGATGTTCACAAAGACTGTGAACGTTATTCACATAGTTTAGTTGATCAGCGCTTTCAAGATCTGACAGCACTAGACAGTGATTTTGATCTGTTCTCTCCATATTCAGCGAATATTTAAGAGATTCGTCCTGAGCTGCAGCAAGAAATTATTGACCTGCAGTGTGACAGAGAATACAGAGACAAATTTCAGAACAAGAAAAACATTTTGGAATTCTACAGACACTTCCCTCAGGATAGATTTCCTCGTTTGCACAAACTGGCGGCTACAATAATATCAATGTTCGGTTCCACGTATGTTTGTGAACAACTGTTCTCTGCAATGAAATGTAACAAGACGCGCCTGAGAAACGCATTGTCTGATTGAAATTTAAACTGCACGCTGCTCCTAAAATGCACAAGAACAATTACTCCGAACATGGACGCAATTGTAAAGGGCAAAAAGTGCAAGATAACCGAGAATCGCACACTTCAGTGACACCTTTTATTGTGTAACAGTTCACAAATTAATGCGAATGTAGAGGCATACACTAAGCTAATAAAATTATGTGGCATGCGTACATTCTCCTTTATTTGTTTCATTTGTCGCAGTAATAATTCGTGAGTGATATCCCTGCAGGTGGCCGCGGATTTACATTGACTGGCGGCAGCTGTTGTGTGCCCCACGTGACTTTCCCCACTCTCCGCTCTGGTCCGGTAGTGGGGGTAGCGTGCTCGCGCTGCTCCGTGCTCGCGCCTTGCCCCGCTTGGTCCGCGAGCACGGTGAATCCCTGCAGTAGTCTATGAACATTCACTTAAAGTACCAAATATCAATTACTTTTGAATCCATTATGAGAGTAGCAGTGTTCAATGAGTTATAAGTATTTACTATTAAAAACAATCTTGATCACGATTTATTTATTAAGGTGACCGCTTTCGACCTCTACTGTGGTCATCTTCAGACCACTGAGTAGGAACCTCTTTCTGCTGGAGAATCACTACTGTTTTTAATAGTAAATACCAAATATCAGTAGCGGGAGCCCCTTACAGGCGGTGATGCTGGAAGGTCTGCAACCTATCGTGGTCGGAATGGCATGCAACATGCACTTTTTTTACGCTTTTTACTTTATTCGCGCCTAGTATACAGAGTCATTACAAATTATTGAAGCGATTTCAAAGCTCTACAATAACTTTATTATTTGAGATATTTTCACAATGCCTTGCACACACATACAAAAACTCAAAAAGTTTTTTTTAGGCATTCACAAATGTTCGATATGTTCCCCTTTACTGATTCGGCAGACATCAAGCCGATAATCAAGTTCCTCCCACACTCGGCGCAGCATGTCCCCATCAATGAGTTCGAAAGCATCGTTGATGCGAGCTCGCAGTTCTGGCACGTTTCTTGGTAGAGAAGGTTTAAACACTGAATCTTTCACATAACCCCACAGAAAGAAAACGCATGGGGTTAAGTCGGGAGAGCGTGGAGGCCATGACATGAATTCCTGATCGTGATCTCCACCACGACCGATCCATCGGTTTTCCAGTCCCCTGTTTAAGAAATGCCGAACATCATGATGGAAGTGCGGTAGAGCACCATCCTGTTCAAAGATGAAGTCGGCGCTGTCGGTCTCCAGTTGTGGCATGAGCCAATTTTCCAGTATGTCCAGATACACGTGTCCTGTAACGTTTTTTTCGCAGAAGAAAAAGGGGCCGTAAACTTTAAACCGCGAGAGTGCACAAAACACGTTAACTTTTGGTGAATTGCGAATTTGCTGCACGAATGCGTGAGGATTCTCTACCGCCCAGATTCGCACATTGTGTCTGTTCACTTCACCATTAAGAAAAAATGTTGCTTCATCACTGAAAACAAGTTTCGCACTGAACGCATCATCTTCCATGAGCTGTTGCAACCGCGCCGAAAATTCAAAGCGTTTGACTTTGTCATCGGGTGTCAGGGCTTGTAGCAATTGTAAACGGTAAGGATTCTGATTTAGCCTTTTCCGTAAGATTTTCCAAACCGTCAGCTGTGGTACGTTTAGCTCCCTGCTTGCTTTATTCGTCGACTTCCGCAGGCTACGCGTGAAACTTGCCCGCACGAGTTCAACCGTTTCTTCGTTGACTGCAGGCCGACCCGTTGATTTCCCCTTACAGAGGCATCCAGAAGCTTTAAACTGCGCATACCATCGCCGAATGGAGTTAGCAGTTGGTGGATCTTTGTTGAACTTCGTCCTGAAGTGTCGTTGCACTGTTATGACTGACTGATGTGAGCGCATTTCAAGCACGACATACGGCTTTCTCGGCTCCTGTCACCATTTTGTCTCACTGCGCTCTCGAGCGCTCTGGCGGCAGAAACCTGAAGTGCGGCTTCAGCCGAACAAAACTTTATGAGTTTTTCTACGTATCTGTAGTGTGTCGTGACCATATGTCAATGAATGGAGCTACAGTGAATTTATGAAATCGCTTCAATCATTTGTAATAGCCCTGTATATGGGATCCTGCGCAGTCAAAGTGACACAGAAAGATAAGGAAATGACGTTGTCACTCGTGCTGGGTTGAGGTCGTGTGTCGCCACACCACAGCGCAGCAAACATGCAGGCAGCCCGCTGGCATCGAACCGCCCCCATAGGGGCTGCCCAAGGATACGCCGGCGGCGTTTTGCATTATGTGCAAATGCCCTCCCAGACCCGCCGTCTGCAAAGCCTGCCGGGCGCACCAGCACGGAGAAGAAAGAAAATCGCTAACGATAATTTCTCGCTATGAATGAGAGAAGTCGTCCGAAACACAAGAGTTTCTTATTGTATGGAAATTTCTGAAGGGAGCGGCTCGAGTTTAAAAAATACGACGCCGGTAATCCTGGGAGCTGCGGTTCATTGTTTACTATGCACTCTTGTGGCTACTGCACTTCCTTACTTTTCGTGCTAAACGGAAGTATGACGGGCAGTCAGACCCACCACAACGGTTCCATTCAAAAGTAAGCTCCACACGCCTTAAGACATTTATCCTACTTACAAGGGTACATCCCCATCGCACCCCCCTCAGATTTAGTTATAAGTTGGCACAGTGGATAGGCCTTGAAAAACTGAACACAGATCGATCGAGAAAACAGGAAGAAGTTGTGTGGAACTATGAAAAAATAAGCAAAATATACAAACTGGGTCGTCCATGCGTAAGATAGGCAATATTAAGGGCGATGTGTGGCGAGGAGCTCCGTGGTCCCGTGGTTAGAGTGAACAGCTGCGGAACGCGAGGTCCTGGGTTCAAATCTTCCCTCGACCGAAAATAATAACTTTTTATTTTCAGTTTATGTGAAAAACTCTTATGTTTTCATCACTTTTTTTTGGAGTGATTATCGCATCCACAAGAAAACCTAAGTCGGGCAAGGTAGAACAATCTTTTTACCCATTTGCCAAGTGTACAAGTTAGGTGGGTCGACAACATATTCCTGTCATGTGACGCACATGGCTTCACCAGTGTCGTATAGAATATATCAGACGTGTTTTCCTGTGGAGGAATCGGTTGACCTATGGCCTTGCGATCAAATGTTTTCGGTTCCCATTAGAGACGCACGTCCTTTCGTCTACTAATCGGACGGTTTTGTGGTGCGGTCGCAAAACACAGACACTAAACTTATTACAGTGAACAGAGATTTCAATGAACGAACGGACAGATCATAACTTTGCGAAAATAAGAAATTAAAATTTTAACTCGAAGGCGGACTTGAACCGTTGACCTTTCGATCCGCAACTGCTCACGGTAACCATGGGACCACGGCGCTCTTGAACTCAGGCTATAGTAGATGTTGCCTATCTTTCGCATAGACAACTCAGTTTGTATATTTTGCTTATTTTTTCATAGTTCCATACAACTTCTTCCTGTTTTCTCGATTGATTTGTGTTCAGTTTTTCAAGGCCTATCCACTGTGCCAAATTTATAACTAAATCTGAGGGGGGTGCGATGGGGAGGTTCCCTTGTTAGAGACGAGACGATGAATACCTGTTTCGTAGAACGCGGATGGCCGCTGACAGATCCATAACCGCACATGCTCTTGCACTTTCTCGCAGACGGAAACCGACGTCAACGCAAGCCTTTCTCGAGGTCGCCGAAGATGTGAAAATCACATAAGATTCGGGCTACACGGAAGATGTTGTAGTGTTCCCCAACAAAATCCCTGAAGCGTAGCCTTCCTCCGATTGCAGTGTGGGGGCGGACGCTATCGGGCGACGGGAAGATTCCGTCAGAAAGCAATCCAGGGCGTTTGCACTTTATGGTAGACTACAGTTTCTGCTAAGTGTCTTCATAGCGCTGCGCATTGATTGTGGTTTCACGCTCGAGGTACTCGGGAAGCAGAGTGCTCCTGCAGTCGACGAAGATGGTCATCATGACCTTACCGGAAAGTGTGTGAACAGCTTTTGATTTCTTTGGCGGCTGAGATGTGGGATGTTTCCATTGCTGGCTTTGCCATTTGCCCTCGGACTCGAAATGGTGGCACAGCGCGAGGTCATAATGACTTTCTTTTTTGACAGCAGGAGCCCTGTGCTCGTCGAGTTCCACGAGAGTGGAACCACAATCAATGCGCTATGAAGACACTGCGGAAACTACGACGGGACCATAAAGTCAAAACGCCCAGAGCTTGCTGGCTGACGGAATCATCACGTTGCACGATAACGCCCGTCGCAACACTGTCAATCGGACGAAGATGATTAGGTTGGGAAACACAGCAACATCCTCCGTACAACCCGGATCGCTCACAGTGTGGTTTTCACATCTTTGGTGACGTGAAGAAAGACATGCGTGTCATAATGCGTGTGGTGATTACTTTTGAATGGAACCATTCCACAGTCCCGATCTGGCGAGTATTCGGTTTTCATTTGACGGACTCTCATACATAGCACCATTTTACTGCATTATACACAGTATTTTATCTCCTTGTACACAACCGAAGTCGGTGTATGAAGGGATGAGTGAAAACTGTGTCTATTCAAATATGCGCCCGGTATTCCTGGAAACAACCTGCTCATTACTTTACTTGCACCTCAAGAGCTCTCGTCCATCGAAAACACTCGCAATGAATCACGGTCTATCTGCATTCGGAACGTCCTCGTCCACCTCAGTGGACAACCACTTCAACAATCACCCTTAGTAAGACTCTACCTTGCGTAGAGCGGAGTTCGTGCGCCTTGTGTATTAGTGTGTGTACAGGCGCGACAAGAAATGTAAAGGGAACGTCCGCCGTAAGCCACGTGGCCACTATGACGTTAGTCGTATACACGAGGACAACCAAAGTAGTCGGGAACTTGGTTTGGCGCTGTTCAAAACAGAAAATAACGTATTACTGAGGAATGTTGAAGACCAACGACTGTGAGATGTTTAACTGAAACGAACGTCAGGGTGGAGCTACGGATAATACTCGCTTCGAATGCGGTAGCAGTTGTACCAACATCAGTAGATTCCGCCGACAAATGACAGTGGTTGAAAACGGCCGATCTTTACAAATTACTACGCCAGTACTTGCGCTGTCACAATGCAATCGTACAGATTTCGGAAGACAGTCGGCGAAATACAAATCGTTTCGTTTTATTTCAGAAACAAAACAGTCTTGAATTGGATGCTGGCCCCAATTTTGACTGGACCAGCGTGGGGGTCTTCCTACACGTCGGTCAGGGGGCATGAAGATGCCGAACCTGGTAGCCCAATGAAATACTTTGAAAATTTAGACAACTGAAAGGTGTTTGATTTGACATTCTATACTGAGCAGCCGAGCTCCCGCAACCATACGGGAAAAGATGGACATAAAAGACAGTCTTGATTACGAAATTATTTTATATCGATGACGCGTTTCACCCTTTTGGGGCATCATTAAAACTGTGTAAAAGTGCTGGATATGCAATCCGCCCGTCATAAAGCCAAATGAAACGAAAAATGAACCCAGCAGTAATTGCATCTGTTTTCTTCGGTCGAGTCACTCAACTTTCTCAGACACGAAATATCGACTGTGAGAAATTGGTAAGCCACGTCCAGGAAAGAAGGTGGTGACGCACACATTCCCGACAGCCCCCAAATGCCCTCTGGCCTCTCTCTGCCGTATTGCTTTCCTTGTAGTCGCTTGCTGACAGCCGCCCGGGTGAACTGGGTTAAAGGTTAAGAGCACCATTTCACGCCTTCGTGGACTGTTAATGGTGTGCAAGATAGGCCTTCAGTCTTGTGTCTGACCTTTCGTTCCGAATAGAAGGGTAATGCGATCAATGTCACGCCTCTGTTTGGCGTTCTCAGAACACCCCAGAATGTTCCGAAAAAAACAGGCCGGGTTATTTCTGCAGCGGTTCCCTATCTCAGTAGCCTCGATCCCAACCAGTAACGCTCGGAACGAAATATAACTCTGACTGCAAGATTCTGTACGGCTACACTGCCTTTTTTAAGGAACCTGGCTAAAATGTCCCTACGTTACTGACACCTTACGCGAGTATCTTATTTAGGGCTGGGGAAACGATACCCGCGTTCGAATTCGCTCAGAATTTGTCGATACACCGTAGTGCTCGAAATAGAAACGAATCTGCTTTTACATTTGACTTGCGTGGCGCGAATGCAAGCGATACGCGAAAAACTACGAAATAGGCAGAACAGAAAGCTACAGCTCTGTTTAAACTATAACAAGGCAATAAACAAAGGAAAAAGAATTGTTAACAGATTTGCTATACGAGTTCGAATACAGTATGTATGGAAATTAACAGTTATAGTGAGTTTCAAGTAAAGCTAATAGTCAAAGGCCGGCCGTAGTCGCCGAGCGGGTCTAGGCGCTTCAGTCTGGACCCGCGCGACCGCTGCGGTCGCAGGTTCGAATCCTGCCTCGGCCATGGATGCGTGTGATGTCCTTAGGTTTAAGTAGTTCTAAGTCCTAGGGGACTGATGACCTCAGACGTTAAGTTCCAAAGGCTCAGAGCCATTTGAACCATTTAATAGTCAAAGGACCGTAAATGGCGTAAACAGTCATCTCGGTCGTCACTAATGCCCGATGCTCTCTTTCGATGTACACGGTCCAGTCACGTTATAGTGACTACCTCTGTAAAGCTTCAAATGGCTCTGAGCACTATGCGACTTAACTTCTGAGGTCATCAGTCGCCTAGAACTGAGAACTAATTAAACCTAACTAACCTAAGGACATCACACACATCCATGCCCGAGGCAGGATTCGAGCCTGCGACCGTAGCGGTCGCGCGGTTCCAGACTGACGCGCCTAGAACCGCTCGGCCACGCCGGCCGGCCTGTAAAGCTTGTCGGGGGGTGGGGGGAGGTGGGAGCCGAAAAACAGTGCAATCGTTGTCGTAGTGCGAACAAGCAGCGATTTATCTCACGGCCAAAAAGGCATGACCATTGCCTTTCGGGGCAAGGGTGGGTGCGTTCCCGGAGCGTTTAAGTTGGCAAACAGTTGCGTGCCGCCGTAGTTAAAGTACAACCGTGCGTGGCAAAATGAGGCTATCCAAAACAGGCACCGAAGCAACTGTGGCGCACCATGGGCCACAGATGAAAGGCGTGGACGACGGATGTAGAGACGTGTAGGGGCGAATAGACACGTAGCTGATGAGCAACTGACCACCAAGATAAACCAAGGGGCTATTAACAGTGGTTCCTCAACGACCGTTTAGAGAATGTTGCTACTTATGAGCTTCCACAGCAGGCGCCTGGTTCAAACACCCATACCAACTGCCGTTCATCGGCGATGAAGACTGGAATGTGCACTCCAGTACCCCGACTGGGCGTCCACCGAGTGGCAACAGGTGGTCTTTCCAGATAAATTACGTTTCATGCTCCATCGGACAGATGGCAAACGTCCTGCAACAATCATCGGAGGGGGCCATGCAGGAGGAGGGAGCGTTATGGTCTGAGGAATGGTTTCGTGGCATTCCTTGGGTGATTTCGTCATTCTGGAAGGTACGACGGATCAACCCAAGTATGCATCTATCCTTAAGAATCATGTCCACATCTACAAGCAATTTGTCTTTCCTTAGCACAATGGCTTGTATCAGCAGGACAATGCAACGTGTTACAGAGTTACCACTGTACGTGTGTGGTCATTAGTTTACCGTATTCTCCTGACCACCAAACTCCCCGGATTTAAACCCAATCGAGAATCAGCGGGATTATCGCGATCGGGCTTTCCATACTATGGAACTTCAACCGAGAAACAGCGCAGTTGACCACGACTTTGGAGCTGCCATGGCTCCGCATCCCAGTTGGTCCTTCCAGAACCTCACTGGCTGTCTTCCTGCATTTCTCGCAGCGGTCTGCACTGCAAAAGACGGTTATTCAGACTTGCAGTAGGTGGTCACACTAATGGACTGGAAAGTGTAATATCTTTTCTAAATTGACAGGGAAAAATTGTGAGAGATATGGAGGAATGACAACAGTAATTAACTTCTTCCACATATGCTGTCCTCAATGAAATTAAGATTGCCAAAGAATGCGTATGAGTAAACTGTTCTGAAAATTTCTCAATAGTAAAACCTTGCCTTCGCGTAACAATTATGACTAAACACTTTTTGTAAATTTGCTCTCCCAATCAAAATATTCCACAATACATATGCTCAATTCGAAACAGACGAAAATATAAACAAATCCCTCGTCGAAATTATTCTACGAAATGCAATTTTGTCATATGATGACATGGTCAGAGACTGTGGCTGTTATTTGAAGACAAATGTTGGTGTTGGGACAGCAACCAGCCACAAATTTACTTTCAGTTCCTTTATTCAAAGGGTACCGTTACCGGCTTCGAATCGTTATGATTCCTCTTCAGACGGTTTAAACGCTTTCCTTATAACATGTGGTGCGTTTTTTTTACAGATTAACTGTCGTGAAATGTCGGTTTGTAGTGTTTGTTTTCATAACATTCGTCCAACAGATGTGGATACATTCCCACTGCATTCTTATTGTTGCACACGCAAATTTTTCTCACTGAACACTTTAGATTTGTCACTGAAAAGATTTCTACTACGCACAACACGTTTTGATACGTACTGATACATACAAAGAGCTTACAAACATATGAATATCAAAGATGCTATCATATATCGTAACATTTGAAGATGTCCTGTTTTTGGAAAAGGATCATATATGCAACTTAAATGTTTTTTACACTAGTACAGAGACATTGCTACTGTTACATTAATTATAAAGTTTTTTTAGTACTGTATAGGTAAAATAGTACATTATTTAATTAAATTTAGCATGATGAGGATTATAGTAACATATAAATTTGGTACTTGATCTCCAGATAGATGTAGGAATATTATTTGCTTTGGAGGTTGGAAAATAATTTTTGGAAATTTTTCAGGAAAGGGATGTTAGCTAACTCTGTTTGTTCATTAAGGACATAGTCTGGTGTGCTGTTTTTGTGTGTGTGTATTTCTATTTCTTCTATTATATTCATAGTGGCTCCTTTTTCTGCTAGATGTAAAATTTTTAAGTTGTTCTCAATGTTTCTCACTGAATGGTTTTCTTCAGCAATATGGGCTGCAAATGCAGATTTGTTGAAGTTTGCAAGTCTTAAAGCACCAATGTGTTCTTTGTATCTAATTTCAAAGCTTTTGCCTGTCTGTCCAATGTAGAACTTTGGGCATGTATCACATTTGAGTGTATATTCCTGATTTACAGTAGGGACTCTTGGAGGTATTTACATCATGGATTACTTTTTTTTTGTAATTTATTATTTGTGGAAAAGCTGATTGTGATATTTTTCTTTTTAAATAAGTTTGCTATTTCGTATGATAGTGGGCCTATGTATGGGAGGGTAGCATATTTAGGTTTGGCTTCTGTGCCACACTGATTTGGCTTGAAGTGACTACTGTGAAGTGGATCTGTGGTTTTTGTCTGCATTTTGTTGAGGAGTTTTTCTATTATTATGGGTTTATATCCATAATTATGAGTAATTGTTCTAATTATATTGATTTCATTTTGTTGGTCTGTGTCACTCATTGGTACTTTTTTAATTTGGTGTAGCATCATTCTGAAATATGCCATTTTTTGTTGGTGGGGGTGGCAAGATCAGTTGTCACAACTGACATCTGTGGTGGTAGGTTTTCTGTAAATACTAAATTGATGTTTACTGTTACTACTGCAAATTTTCAGGTCAAGAAAGTTAATGTTTTATTAGTTTCACGTTCAACTGTGAATTTAATATTTTTGTGCATTTTTCTTAGATTTGCTGCTAATGTATCTATTTCATTGTTTGTACCATCAAAAAGCAAGATTGTATCATCAACATATCTTCTGTAGTAGATTATTTTGTTTGAGATGTGCTGGTTGGTTGAGAAGCTAAAATATTGAGCTAAACAGAAAATAACATTGCCAACTTTCGACTGACTTAAATTAAAATCAACATATATCTTAAACATCTCAGCAAGATCGCATCAAACATTATAATAACCATTTATGTTAATAGAAAAATTAGAGAGGACAAGTTTTTACAATGCACAAAACCTCCCGAGGCAATACTAGTGCCCTTCTCGGGGATCAATAACAACCTTCGTGACTTACGCAGTTAGCGATCAGGTACTCAGCCGGCTCGGTCTATGGATGCTTCACGTGGTCTCCCGGTAATCGCCTGTAAAGTGAAAATATTTCGTAGTTGTATAGATGGCAATACTCCTATTTTAAAACACAACAGACAATGTTAGCACATACAAAAGGTTGACGGGTGCGGAGAGAAGTGCGTCGCAAGTATGTTCATGACGCTACAGTGGTATATAGAAATAAAAAAAATAAAATGATTCAAATGGCACTGAGCACTATGGGAGTTAACTTCTGAGGACATCAGTCCCCTAGACTTGGAACTCCTTAAACCTAACAAACCTAAGGACATCACACACATCCGTGCCCAAAGCAGGATTCGAACCTGCGACCGCAGCAGCAGCGTGGTTCCGGATTGAAGCGCCTAGAACCGCTCGGCCACATCGGCCGGCGAAGTGGTATCTCGTTTTGTGACACGATTACAGCTTATTAACAATTATTCGTTGTGGAACAACCTGCATAGGATCATTTTACTTCCGGCTAATTCAAGGAATCACATCCGAACACACACGTTTAGAAGTAAGTTGTATATTTGTAAAACATTTCTGGAGCAAAAAAAAATGGTTCAAATGGCTCTGAGCACTATGGGAGTTAACTTCTGAGGTCATCAGTCCCCTAGAACTTAGAACTATTTTAACTTAACTAACCTAAGGACAGCACACACATCCATGCCCGAGGCAGGATTCGAACTGCAACCGTAGCGGTCGCATGGTTCCAGACTGTAGTGCCTAGAACCGCTCGGCCACCCCGGCCGGCTTTCTGGAGCAAATGGAAGTTCACATTCTGACGTTCCACAGTGTGACGCTTCGTCAAGAATGTCCTTTCGCTTCGTGATTTCCCTAAATCACTCCAGGCAAATGCCGGGATGGTTCCTCTGAAAGGGCACGGCCGACTTCCTTCCCAATCCTTCCCTAATCCGATGAGACCGATGACCACGCTGTCTGGTCTCCTTCCCCAAACCAACCAACCAACCTTTCGCTTCGGCTCTTCATAAAACTATTGCAGGTCTCAGTTTTTAATACGCAAGACTACATCCCTTGTTTACCGTTTTCTCCTTCCACCAAATTCCCCGGATTTAAACTCAGTCGAGACCATCTTCGATCGAGAAATTTAGCGCAGCTGGCCACGACACAGGAGTTAGCATAGGTCCACATCCCTGTCCCTACCTTCCAGAAACTCTTTGACTCTCTTCATGCACGTCTCGCAGCTGTTAATGCTGCAGAAAGTGGTTATTCAGGATTTTTTTCTAGCGACTGTCACTTACGAACTCACATTCAGCAACCGGTAAAGTGCCCAGCGTAAACGATGACGTGACTGACTGTTCATGTCCACTGTCGATCGATCTTTCCAGAGCGTGAACCAGAGGTATGTTAAGGAACGACACAGTCGTGTTCATGACCCCGTTCTTAAACGCTCGTAACTGACGCATACCCCCTCTCCTTCCCCCCCTCAACTCTCTCTCTCTCTCTCTCTCTCTCTCTCTCACACACACACACACACACACACACACACACACACACACACACATACACACACAGAGCAGCCTTCCCCACAGTGTAAATACAAGCGGTGATAAAGCGAGAAGTCGTTCGCAAGATGGAGGGGGGACACTGCTTAGCGGCCGGTTGTACGGCGGAGCACGCACTGCGTCGCGATGCGTGGTTTTTGTGCGTGCGCGTGGCGGTGCGAGGCGTGTCGGCATCCGTCAGTCGCTTATCAGGCGTGCCGTGAACCCTCCCCCACGCACCACGATCTGTTTGCAGTGCGCAGCCGCTGATCCTCCAACAAGCGCTCCGTGACGCGACTTCCTAGCACTGGAAAATACAGCACGCGTAGCCATAAAATACCTTATTGCAGACGGTGTAAACATTAATTAATGATTACAGCGATACAATCTACTCTTCCGTATGCTGCGGTCTATTGCCGCTAAAGAACATTGTGCTGCCTCACATCTCACTTCAATCTCTATGGGAAATGAGGTCGTCTGATTTGGACAAAAAAATGGTTCAAATGACTCTGAGCACTATGGGACTTAACAGCTGTGGTCATCAGTCCCCTAGAACTTAGAACTACTTAAACCTAACTAACCTAAGGACATCACACACATCCATGCCCGAGGCAGGATTCGAACCTGCGACCATAGCAGTCCCGCGGTTCCAGACTGTAGCACCACTCCGGCCGGCGCGCCTAGAACCGCGGCCGGCGATTTGGACAAAACAGGTGAACTTGGTATCTAAATGCGAAGGAAAAAGTTTTTTTTATCACCTCGAAAAAATAAAGTGACGTAATTAAATTTTTGTATATTTGGAGGTACAAGTCCGTAGTTGTGGTATACACTGAAATCCCCACGTTACATGAACGCAGCACGCCACTAGATGAGACAAAAGAAAATGGCGTAGCAATTCTTCATTTTATCAGACAGAGACGTACACTACTGGCCATTAAAATTGTTACACCAAAACTAAATGCAGATGATAAACGGGTATTCATTAGACAAAACTATTATACTAGAACTGACATGTGAATACATTTTCACGCAATTTGGGTGCATAGATCCTGAGAAATCAGTACCCAGAACAACCACCTCCCGCCGTAATAACGGCCTTGATACGCCTGGGTATTGAGTCAAACAGAGCTTGGATGGCGTGTACAGGTACAGCTGCCCACGCAGCTTCAACACGCTACCACAGTTCATCAAGTGTAGTGACTGGCGTACTGTGACGAGCCAGTTGCTCGGCCACCATTGACCAGACGTTTTCAGTTGGTGAGAGATCTGGAGAATTTGCTGGCCTGGGCAGCAGTCGAACATTTTCTGTATCCAGAACGGCCCGTACAGGACCTGCAACATGCGGTCGTGCATTATCCTGCTGAAATGTAGAGTTTCGCAGGGATCGGATGAAGGCTAGAGACACTGGTCGTAACATATGTGAAATGTAACGACCACTGTTTAAAGTGCCGTCAATGCGAATAAGAGGTGACCGAGACGTGTAACCAATGGCACCCCATACCATCACGCCGGGTGATACACGCTTCCAATGTGCGTTCACCGCGATATCGCCAAACACGGATGCAAACATCATGATGCTGTAAACAGAACCTGGATTCATCCGAAAAAATGACGTTTTGCCATTCGTGCACGCAGGTTCGTCGTTGAGTACACCGTCGCAGGCGCTCCTGTCTGTGATGCAGCGTCAAGGGTAACCGCAGCCATGGTATCCGAGCTGATTGTCCAAGCTGCTGCAAACGTCATCGAACTGTTCGTGCAGATGGTTGTTGTCTTATAAACGTCCCCATCTGTTGACTCAGGCATCGAGATGTGGCTGCACGATCCATTACAGCCATGCGGATAAGATGCCTGTCATCTCGACTGCTTGTGATACGAGGCCGTTGGGATCCAGCACGGCGTTCCGTATTACCCTCCTGAACCCACCGAACCCATATTCTGCTAACAGCCATTGGATCTCCACCAACGCGAGTAGCAATGTCGCGATACGATAAACCGCAATCGCGATAGGCTACACTCCGACCTTCATCAAAGTTGGAAACGTGATGGTACGCATTTCTCCTCCTTACACGAGGCATCGCAACAACGTTTCACCAGGCAACGCCGGTCAACTGCTGTTTGTGTATGAGAAATCGGTTGGAAACTTTCCTCATGTCAGCTTGTTGTAGGTGTCGCCACCGGCGCCAACGTTGTGTGAATGCTCTGAAAAGCTAATCATTTATATATCACAGCATCTTCTTCCTGTCGGTTAAATTTCGCGTCTGTAGCGCGTCATCTCCGTGGTGTAGCAATTTTAATGGCCAGTGGTGTAATATATACAGACTGCTCTCGCCTCAACCTTCCCCATGTTGAGGTAAAAATAAAAATAAACCAAAAGGTAAATCGCGTGACGGAGGGCGAAACACTGTCCTTCCACCATGCAAAGTGAATCTGACATTTACAGTTTTTCTTATTTATGTCTCGAATCAAGCATTGACGTTATCAGTTCAGCGACTTATTGTATCACTTTTACACATATAGTGTTACGATTAATCTAATTTCTATTAAATTCTCCGTATTAATGCTGTGGTTATCGTTTTTTACATTTGACCAGCTGTAAGGGTAAAATTTTGAAACTTTTTACTGAGAATTTATCCTTTATACAAGTAACGGAATTACAGTTCTTCAGTGAATTACTGTATTGTTCGATGGAAGTCATTTAGTTCGCCGCTTCCTCGAGACAACGAGGAAAATATAAGCCCGACAGGAAGCACTTATTTTTCTGACGGTTCCTCAACAACACGTGTCGTGTGTTTTATTACGCTTTTACAAGAAATGACATGCATTGCTCTACATAATTTCCTGTTTTTACCAAAATAAGCGTTTGCGTTTTATGGTTTTCGCTTCATTCAGTACAGATGTCGATATAATATCGATATAAGAAGTTTTATACATTACCAAACGTCAGCTATAGAGGGAACTCTTGTACTGAGTTAGTCTCAAAATCTTCGTCATTCGTCGAAGTGAAGATCTGAGAACCAACATATTCTTTTGGGACAGATACATAATGTGTCTTGTCTTTCACTGGTACTATTCACACATACATAAATACTCTAGAATAGAGACCATTCACATCTGCTTGTTTATATCAGACCTTAGCTTCAGTCTCTAAATTTACTGTCGTAATTCAGAAGAATGCGTTCGCAACATTTTTTTTCAATGTTTAAAAATTTTCACTCGAGAAAAGAAATATTACTTCCTTTCACATATCTTTGTAACCAAACGCTGCACAAACTTGGAACACCGCCCTTTACAAGCCATAGAATTCAAAGTCTACGTCACATTTAATTTCCTTTGAATAGATAACACGTTCCCGCTTTACAGCTGTCATCAATTTTATAAGACGAAAATGAAAACAAAGGTATTTCCGAAAACATTAATAAGAAACAATTAAATGGAAGCGGAAAAACAGGTAACTTTATTACCTTATAAGGTGACCACAGATACTGAAACCGCTTATCTATACAAAGAAAATTGTTACAAAAACTGGGAAACGCTATGGTCAAAGGCAATGGTCATGGCATTTAAGATTGCAAAATGTTTTTCTACACTTGATAAAAATGTAAATTATCTAGGAGAATCGCGCCTTTATTTCTGCCTAGATCTATTACAACGTAATTATTCCACAACTGGAGCTAAAGCTATTTTTGAAATACACGGGCTACAACTGCCATTTTCCCGCTGCCAGAAGGGATACGGTGCCAACTGAATTTTCTCGTAAGACACTGTGAAGGTCACGTTATTTACACCAGAGTACCTCGCAAACTTGTTCGCAAATATTTGAGCCATTGCGTTAAGTGGGCGGGTTTGTTCCACTCGTTATACAAGACACGCGATTACCAGGTGGAGTAATTATCGCGCTGGGCCATTTAAAAATAATTGTATCCGTATTCTGTCCTCAGCAAGTGCAGTAATTTTTGCTCTGGGCCATTTAAAAGCGATCGTATCTCTATTCTGCCCTCACCGGAACGCAAAATTTTGAGTGCCTGATCCTTTCTCGAAACGTTCTCGCAGAAACGTAGGTCCAAGGCTTTGTGAGCCTGCGCTAGGGATAAAAAGTTACTTCTTCATAATACAGGACGTTTCAAGAAATTTCATTTGATTTCACAAGACTCGGGGTATTTAGGTTACGCTTTAAAACTACAAGTTTACCTCGGCGTCAGTTGCCAGTTGCCGTACATAGGGTAATTCCATCACGATGTTAAAAACTTTCAAGACTGATGTAGAAGGTAAATGTGTTAATGTGAGGTAAAAGACCCTGTCCAGAAACGATCGAGTAAAAAGTTATAAGCGAAAATCGTCCTGATAACTCTGATAGTGGAATAGATGTACCGTATTGCTGTTGCTGAGACTCTAGGGGTAGGCGACTTTCAGAGGTGACAATCCATATTGTCACCAAAACAACAAAAAATGTGCCAAATAAACATGGGCTCTAAAATGCACACCTTAAGAAGTATAAACACTTGTTCAATAGAAGAGATGTGTTTTACAGTAACAATGAGCAAGTGCCAATAGCTCCTGAGGTGAACATTTTTGAGGCCGCATTTACCGGACAAAATGGTTCAAATGGCTCGGAGCACTATGGGACTTAACTTCAGAGGTCATCAGTCCCCTACAAAAAAATGGTTCAAATGGCTCTGAGCACTATGGGACTTAACATCTATGGTCATCAGTCCCCTACAACTTAGAACTACTTAAACCTAACTAACCTAAGGACATCACACACATCCATGCCCGAGGCACGATTCGAATCTGCGACCGCAGCGGTCGCGCGGCTCCAGACGGTAGTGCCTAGAACCGCTCGGCCACGCCGGCCGGCTTTACCGGACATTTTTTCCTTCTATTGGTCCATGATACCTCCTCCAAAAGCATGGAAACCAAAGATCTTGCAGTAGAAAAGATGTGTTTCACAAAAACGAAGATGAAGAAGTGCCCATACCTCTTAACGTATGCATCCATACTAACACCGCTGCTCTCCATGACAGATTTAGAAGTTATTGTTACGAAGTTTTATGATAGGTAATTGCATTTTTAGATAGTCACATAGCTATGTAAATGTGTAACTATGTAATACGAGAACTAGCAATGTTACAAAACAGTTCTAAATTGGACGATGTAACGAGCAAACATTTTAATACTCAACTTCTACGTGAATGTATTCGTGGCTCAGAACTTCTTCTTATCTAGGAGATAATGTAAAGGTCCAGGTTTGTCGCACATTGGTTAAGACAGTTAGTCACATTTTCATCATTTTTCTATTATTTCCCACCCAGGCTCGGTTAACTTTGAAATTTATGTATCAGCTTTCTGCACACAAGTGATGCATAAATGCTTTTACATCTCAATCTTCTATACCTGATTACGAATTTCGGATTTAAAAATTTATTCCATACAGAATCGTCCTTTTGTAAAACTTGATATATTTCCCTGTACTCCCAAAAAAAGTTATATCATCCGGCCTACCTAAATCAATTAAAAACATGCAAAGCAATTATGAAAATTAAGTACTAAAGATTAAAAATTGTATATAAATAGCCGCATGGGTATCGTGCCAGTAAACCCCCCCCCCCCCCCCCGGTCCGCCCGAATTTCATCCACGGTTTCCACAAATGCAGGATGGTTTCTTCGAAAAGGACAATGCCGACATCCTCCTGCATCCGTCACTAATACGAACTTGTTATATATATACTGAAGATCCAAATAAGTTGGTACGCCTGCCTAATATCGTGTAGGACCCCCGCGAAATCGCAGAACCGCCGCAACACGATGTGGCATGGACTTGACTGATATCTGAAGTAATGCTGGAGGGAATTGACACCATGGATCCTGCAGGGCTCTCCATAAATCCGAAAGAGTACGAGGGGGTGGACCACTCTTCTGAACAGCACGTTGCAAGCCATCCCAGATATGCTCAATAATGTTGATGTCTAGGGAGTTTAGCGGCCATCGGAACTGTTTAAACTCAGAAAAGTGTTCCTGGAGCCACTCTGTAGCAATTCTGAACGTGTGTGATGTCGCATAGTCCTGCTGGAATTGCCGAAGTCCGTCGGAATGCTCGGAATGCACAATGGACATGACCGGATGCAAGTGTTCGGACAGGATACTTACATACATTTCACTAGTGATAGTCGTATCTAGACGTAACAGGGGTCCCATATCACTCCAGCTGCACATGCCCCACACCATTACAGAGCCGTATTCTGCCTGTTTCCATATCTCTGTATTTGAATACGCATTCTCACATCAGTTTCTTTGGTGCTTCGCTGTGTATCAATAGTATACTACTGGCCATTAAAATTGCTACACCAAGAACAAATGCAGACGATAAGCGGGTATTCATTGGACAAATATATTATACTAGAACTGACATGTGAATACATTTTCACGCAATTTGGGTGCATAGATCCTGAGAAATCAGTACCCAGAACAACCACCTCGCGCCGTAATAACGGCCTTGATACGCCTGGGCATTGAGTCAAACAGAGCTTGGATGGCGTGTATAGGTACAGCTGCCCATGCAGCTTCAACACGATACCACAGTTCATCAAGAGTAAGGACTGGCGTATTGTGACGAGCCAGTTGCTCGGCCACCATTGACCAGACGTTTCCAATTGGTGAGAGGTCTGGAGAATGTGCTGGCCAGGGCAGCAGTCGAACATTTTCTGTATCCAGAACGGCCCGTACAGGACCTGCAACATGCGGTCGTGCATTATCCTGCTGAAATGTAGGGTTTCGCAGGGATCGAATGAAGGGTAGAGCCATGGATCGTAACACATCTGAAATGTAACGTCCACTGTTCAGAGTGCTGTCAATGCGAACAAGAGGTGACCGAGACGTGTAACCAATGGCACCCCATACAATCACGCCGGGTGATACGCTAGTATGTCGATGACGAATACACGCTTACAATGTGCGTTCACCGCGATGTCGCCAAACACGGATGCGATCATCATGATGCTGTAAACAGAACCTGGATTCATCCGAAAAAATTACGTTTTGCCATTCGTGCACGCAGGTTCGTCGTTGAGTACACCATCGCAGGCACTCCTGTCTGTAATGCAGCGTCAAGGGTAACCGCAGCCATGCTCTCCGAGCTGATAGTCCATGCTGCTGCAAACGTCGTCGAACTGTTCGTGCAGATGGTTGTTGTCTCCCAAACGTCCCCATCTGTTGACTCAGGGATCGAGACGTGGCTGCACGATCCGTTAGAGCCATGCGGATAAAATGCCTGTCATCTCGACTGCTTGTGATACGAGGCCGTTCGGATCCAGCACGGTGTTCCGTATTACCCTCCTGAACCCACCGATTCCATATTCTGCTAACAGCCATTGGATCTACACCAACGCGAGCAGCAATGTCGCGATACGATAAACCGCAATCGCGATAGGCTACAATGCGACCTTCATCAAAGTTGAAAACGTGATGGTACGCATTTCTCCTCCTTACACGAGGCATCACAACAAGATAGGCTACAATGCGACCTTCATCAAAGTTGGATACGTGATGGTACGCATTTCTCCTCCTTACACGAGGCATCGCAACAACGTTTCACCAGGCAACGCCGGTCAACTGCTGTTTGTGTATGAGAAATCGGTTGGAAACTTTCCTCATGTCAGCACGTTGTAGGTGTCGCCACCGGCGCCAACCTTGTGTGAATGCTCTGAAAAGCTAATCATTTGCATATCGCAGCATTTTCTTCCTGTCAGTTAAATTTCTCGTCTGCAGCACGTCATCTTCGTGGTGTAGCAATTTTAATGGCCAGTAGTGTATGTTGTGACTCTCTGTCAATGTTCTCCCTAGACGAGGATACAACGTCAACATCTTAACCACCGAGCCGTGCCCGTCACTGTTCCATATGTGGCTCAGGGCGCGCGGACTGTGAGAAACCAGAGCGCCAGTCGGAGAGTTTGAGGCTCGGGGAGGGCGCGGTCGTGGGAAACGGAGGCAGCGCGGGCGCGGGTGCTGCCCCAGACGGGGCCTGACTCACGGACGCCCACGCCTGCTTGCTTACCGGGCGGCACCCGTCTGGCGCCACAGACGGGCCAGGCAGCGCGCTGGCGCCAGTCGGCCGACTCCTCTCCTCTCCGTAATCGTTCAGCAGCCACGTGTTTGCGAAGAAAACGACCACCTACTTACTACTGCTTCTGTCTCCGCCACCGTGGGTGTAGGAGAGGTTTGCTGGTGACAGACTCAGATGGGATCCTCCTTTTATGGTTCCTTGAAAGCGCAGCGACTTCCCTTTCGACTTTTACTAGCTGGCCCACGCCGCCTGCCGCCCACCGAACACTCACTCCTGTGGGACAGACTAATGTGAGAGTCCTGTAGCATCCTTTACCCATTGCCACTGGGCGTTTCAAAACGATTCACCGAACTTCACAAGAGAGTCACTTAATATAATTCAAAAATGGCTCTGAGCACTATGGGACTCAACTGCTGTGGTCATTAGTCCCCTAGAACTTAGAACTACTTAAACCTAACTAACCTAAGAACATCACACACATCCATGCCCGAGGCAGGATTCGAACCTGCGACCGTAGCAGCAGCGCGGCTCCGGACTGGAGCGCCTAGAACCGCATGGCCACCATGGCCGGCTCTTAATATAATTGTTTATGATCTTGATTGCAATACAACGTAATAACTGGTTGATAACTGAAGTGGAAGGCAGAATCGGACGATAGATGCGAATTAATGTACCACTCACGACGAGGCTCTTACATACGGATCACCGAGCGAGATGACGGCGCAGTGGTTAGCACACTGGGATCGCATTCGGAAGGATGAAGGTTGAAACCCGAGTCCGGCCATCCTGAATTAGGTTTTCTGTGATTTCCCTAAATCGCTTCAGGCAAATGCCGGGATGGTTCCTTCGGGAGGGCATGGCCGATTTCCTTCCCCATCCTTCCCTAATCCGATGGGAGCAATGACCTCACTGTTTGGGCCCCTCCGCCAAATGAACCAACCAACGAACATACAGTTCAAAACCTCGTTTTAAGGGTGGATGCAGAAGAATACCGGCATTGTCCTTGAAGAAACCATCCAGCCATTTGTGGAAAATCTAAATGTTTACCGTAGCGCCCTGGCCATCAACCTCTCCGAATACAACCCAATCGAGATTCTGTCAGATGACCTCGATTGGGCTGTTCGCAGCATGGATCCTCAACCGAGAAACCTAGCGCAAATGGTCAAGGCACTGGGAGTCGGCATGGGTCCACATCCCTGTTGTTGCTTTCCAGTACCCCACTGATTCTCTTCCTGCATGTCTGCGGTGCAAAAGGTGGTTATCCAGGCTTTTGTCAGGTGATCACATTAATGTGACTGGACCGTGTACTTGCTGCACGGGTCCTACAAGAGTATTAAGTCGTGTAGATTAACTAGGGCCAACGGCCTTGCCGCAGTGGTAACACCGGTTCCCGTCAGATCACCGAAGTTAAGGGCTGTCGGGCTGGGCTAGCAATTGGATGGGTGACCATCCGGTCTGCCGAGCGCTGTTTGCAAGTGGGGTGCACTCAGCCCTTGTGAGGCAAACTGAGGAGCTACTTGATTGAGAAGTAGCGGCTGCAGTCTCGGAAATGACATACGGCCGGGAGAGCGGCTTGCTGACCAGATGCCCCTCCATGTCCAAATCTAGTGACGTCTGTAATCTGAGGACGACACGGCGGTCGGTCGGTGCGTTGGGCTTCATGGCCTGTTCGGGAGGAGTTTGGTTTTAGTTTAGTTTTAGATTAAGAAAACTACTCAGATTTAAAAGTTTCTTCTCTCTCAATTTAGCAGTGATTCATATGACTGCAGGTAACTGCATTACGTGTTTAATTTTTCTGCGCACAGGAAGAGAGAGCGTTCCTAGTGTACCCTGTAGTCCCTCGTCCCCAGGAGCGTCAGCTGGAAGGGGATATTTTAACGCCACCAGACGCCAAAGCCATGTTGCGGACTGTTATCTTCGATTGTCGCATCTAGAGAGCAAGTGGTTCACACCATCCGCCATTCCACATGCACAAAGCGGTGACTGAGCAGCTTACACGAGACGTAGATCCTGTCGGAAGCATGCTTGATAGCTCAGTCGTGCCGTAGTGGAAAGAAAATTTCTGCCAAAATAATTCTTCCTTTACCAAGTTTTACTGAATATTACTGGCGATATACTACTATAATGTCTACCTCCTGATTTCGTGGATTAAGCGTACTCTTTATTCCATTCGTTTCTTGTTAGTCGTCTATATTTTTGGAGTCGTTTCTAGGTACTTCGGGATGTTCTTCTTCGCCATCGCATATTGCCTTTGTGGCTAGACCATCCGTAGTTCCGTTTCCTAGTGTCCTTTAATCCGACACATCTTGACTTGTCGTTTACTGTTTCGAATTTATCTCAGTATGTCTACCATTCTGTGTTCCAGAGTTGCTCTTCTTTAGCAAGGCAAGGGCTGTTTTGGTGTTCAGATTCTGTCCAGTCATATAGATGTAGGATTTCTGTCATTTCTGTAATTCACGAATTATCTGATAGTTCCTTTCAAAAGTACGTAATCAGTTCCCTTCCTCACACTTGTCGAATCGGAGCTTATGCTTTAACTCTAATCACCGTGTCGTAGACGGGACATTAAATCCTCAATTTCCTTCTTAGCCTCTGTACCTGTCAGTGGGATACACCCAGTATGAAATATACAGTATTTCCACTGAGCCTCAACAGTCGGTTTCAGATTAAAATTTTGCAGAAAATCAACTCTATCGCCCAAATAATGAAAATTGTATCAGTAACGAAATAATCAATTATGTTCTATTCAAGCTGCTTCGCTGTCGCATCTAATCAAGGTTCGTTTTAGAACAGTCTAATTGTTCTGTTTGCAGACTAACGCAGAAATTAATGAAGAGTGACGGATTCGACTGCTGACTTGTCGAGACACACGTTTTCGTCAACTTGAACGCCGTCGCTTTGCTGCTATTTGCCGACTAAACCAGCCTGTTCGAACAGGGTACAATAGTTTAACACTGTCCAGAATCAAAGTTCAGTTTTGTACTTTACACATGCGGTATCATCAACACAAGCAAAAAGAAAAGAAAAATGTGAAAATAATCATGTGAAAGATGGGAAAACGATCTACAAACGGGGGTTATGAAACTGACACCAACATGTGTATAACAGCAAACTCTATGACTATGGCGATCTCGCTGGTACCTGTAATAATGCCACTTAAGACGCCAAAGTGCAGTTTCTCAGTGAATGTACTCAAGCAAGGCGACATACTTTTGTGTACGCTTGGGTGCGCCTCTACATTGAGCAACCGACTGCTAACGAATCTGTTTTTGTGAACCCGGGAACCGACAAAAAAAGGGAACGACTGGGAAGAACTATTTGTACATTGAAATATGCAAATTGAGACTTCCAGCCGAACGCCTGCGTATGCATATGTCCTGCTCTCGAAGGCTGACTATGAATCAATCATACGGGACACCTGTGCAGACTTAAACGCCCAAGACGTACTGCATAAATTCTTCTGTAAAAAGGCGCGCGAGGTAATCTGGCGAGAGAACATCTCGTAATCCTGTTCCTTCATTCCCTTCCATGCATACTGGATTAGGAGTTGATGAATTGATAGGGAAGCCCTTGGTCTGCTCATTCCGAGATTCTAAAACAGTTTTTGAATGTAGATGAGAAGCGAAAGAGTCTCAGAATCTTGTGTCCGGTGACTGGGTAATGAAGGGGCCAACATGATAGTTGATTTCGTCTTCGTGGAAATAGAAATGGGTCCCAAATCTTCACGATAACAGCGATATTGCAATGCAAATTTATTTAAGGATTTAACGTCATGCCCTAGGTTGAAGTCACTGGAGACTGAGCACACGTACAAACTTTACAAGAGTGGAAAAAGAAATCGACTGTGTTCTTTTTAAAGGGAATCATACCAACATTTACCATCTGGGAACAATGGAAACCAGATTATCGGTGGCAAGATTGAAATTTGAACTTCAGTCCCCTCGAACATATCTGTGTCTTGACAGTTTTACAGCAACAATAGATAAAATGAGAACTTGAGCAACAATGCATAATGCCTGGCTCCTTACGAAGAAGATGGTGATTCTCTTCGAAATCTTGAACGCTGAGAAGATTTTATCCAGGGATATAATTGCGAAAAACTTGACTGTCAAATGGAGCAGTCACTGAATGGAATATTCTACACTTAAAAAATTTCATGCTCACTTTCAACAAACAGGACAGGAGGTAGTATGTTTTTCCCGACGCTGGTGAACGAACTGGTTGATGTAAGTTTGCGCAACGAAATGACGATGTAGAACTGATAGTGGGGCAAGTTTGAAAATAGAAATTTAAATTCTCAGAAGTGAAAGAGAAATGGAATATGACTTCGCTCAACTTGCTCAAGTAACGAAAGGCTCAAACAAACATCATCATCAGCATCTCAGCCCTTTCCCATGTCATGTGGGGTGGGTGGGCGTTGCTTTGCTGGATCCTTCTCTTCCATAAATGCCTATCCAGTGCTTCTTCTCAGAACCATCCTTTCTCTCGTAGGTCCCCTGCTACCTTGTCTTTCCATCTCAGTTTCGGTCTTCCTCTTCTCCTTGGTCCTTCGATTTCTAGGTGTTCAATTCTTCTCCCCACTAGTACTCCCATCTTCTCTGCACATGTCCATACCATCTTAGCCTACTTTCTTGGATCTTCCTCCCTATGGACCCCACTTTCACTGTTCCCCTGATGTACTCTTTCCTTAGTTTATCCTTTCGTGTCACCCCACTTATCCACCTTAACATTCTCATTTCTAGCACTTCCATCTCAACTCAAAGAAACATCATTTCATATAATACAGGCTAAGAGCAATGTGGTCACGCCTGCAAGTTCAGAACAAACGACGGTACGGTCTACGTCATATTGACGTTGATGATTCTATGTTACTATCAGTAACAGCGTCAAAATATTCAGATCAGTAATAAATTGCCTACTGCAAATTACTTACTGATTAATTTAAAGTTGTACTAACATTGCCCTATTTGCATAAATTCTTTATGTAAAATTAAAGGAAACCATAACTTGGAAGTAAAATACTTGAACCAACCAACAAATATTTTAGGAATCGATTAGATGTCGATATTTGTTGCTAGGATTAAGTGTTTTCTCTTTACGTCGTAACTGCTTATATGAATTGTACCTGAAAAAGAGGCCAAGTCCGAAACTCGCAGTATAACACTGAAGTGGCTGTCACCGTGTGACAGGTAGTAAGTGATTTGTCACTAATCTGAATGGGTTTCATCACCTTCTTCGTGTGTGTAAACGGGTGATACAAACATTACTTCTACAGGTGCTGAAAGTTCAAATCGATAAAGATCATTTGGCTAGACCGAAATCTCGAAATTTAAAGAACGGATTGGTTTCATTCTTAAGCACAATTTACAACAGATCCCTCGAGGAGAAAACAATGTTCGCTAAGGGTAGAAGGGATCAAAGCATATTCATGTATGTACTGCTTTGAAGGAGGTGGACTCTGGATCCCAATCTTTCCAATGACTGATTCTGAAAATTGCCGCTACTGGTTGCCTTCGCCTTCTGCACTGATTCGAATGACTTTGAGAGATCTGTGATTTAGTTCAGTCGCTGAATTAGCAGTTCTTAGCCCAGGGAGGAGCATGATGGACGTTGTGTACACTTGTTGTGTCTTTTGAATAACACAAGGCAGGATAACATACTTCTGGTACTACACCCTGAAGACTGGTGACACTCCGCACTCACGCGGAGAGTTCGAATCCTGATTATTTAAACATTACCTGCATTTGGCTGCAATACGATTACGAATGGTTGCGAACAGCTGAGCACCAAACTGTCCAGGGCTAAACTGCGAAACTGTCCGTAATGCCTCACTTAGTGAAGACATATGACACTAATGACGGAGATCAATTCATAAAATGTGATAAGACCGCTGTTTACACAAACCATCTGACGGTCTGGATGAGCAGCAGTCTGGTACTGTTTGCTGATGACGCCGTGTTGTACGGGAAAGTGACGTCGTCAAGTGACTGTAGGATACAGGATACCTTGCACAGAATTCCCATTTGCCTTAAATGTGGACAAATGTAATTTACTCCGGACGAATATGAAAAATAATCCTTCAGTGTTCAATTCAGTATTAGTGGTGTGCTGTTTGACACAGTCGCGTCTTTAAATATCTAGCACTAACGTTGTAAAGCGACCCGAAACGGAATGGGCAAGTAAGGTATGTTGAAGGGAAGGCGACTGGTCGACTTCGATTTATTTGGAGAATTCCAAGAAAGTGTAGTTCATCTATAAAGGAGGCCGTGTAGAGAACGGTTACGCGACCGTTGGAATCTCCAATAGATCGGATTAAAGGAAGATATCGAAGCAATTCAGTGGCGTGCTGCTAGATTTGTTACTTGTAGGTTCGTCTAACACACGGAGAATTTTGTAAATGGAACTGAATGGATGGAAGAAATTCGTTTCGCAAAACTCTATTGAGAAAAGACATATTTCGCACTGCGCTCCGCAAAGAACAAAAACTACTGAGAAAGTTTAGGTAATTGGCGCTTGCGACAGATTGCAGAAAGGTTCTACAGCCACCAACTTATATCTCGGGTAACGACCGCGGAGACAAGATAACAGAGCTCAGGGCTCGCATGGAAGAAAATAGACAGTCTTTTTTTCCTAGCTCCATTTGTGAGCGGAAGCGGAAAGGGAATGATTAGCTGTGGTACAAGGTACCCTCCGCCATGCACCTCTGGCAACTTGCGGAGTATATATGTAGATGTAGCAACGTCTCCTTAGCTTCATTCTAGAGAAAGAGAAAACATGCTTCTCTTTCTGCCTAATTGTCATATAGTCTACAGGTGCCCTTCGCAGCTACATTTACAACTGAAACGCAAGCCACGTGTAAAGAGTAGCATTAAAACTTCAGCAAGATAATATCTACTTCACTGACGCCGATTAGGATCTTACAGCAGTAGGCACGCTTTCTGAAAACACTGACCATACTATGCGACAGCTTCGTCCAGCTCCAAGCAGAGACCAACCTCAACGCATCAGCTGGCTCTTTTTTCAGTACCTGTATTGTAAAGGTTTTTTTTTCAGGATGAAAATAGTGTCTTGTAAATTGTAGTCAATATTAAAGAAAACATAACTGCTGATCTTTTAGGCTGCATTCTGAAAAAAAACCTGTGCTCTCATTTTGAAAAACGTTAAATTAGTTACAAAATGGCCACTTGTACAGAAGCCAGAGCGTCTGTCCACAAGAGTGACACGTCAGGAGCAACTAACGCTGTCGTATTTACGCCAGTAAAAACACGGAGAGCGGCTGGGTGCAGGGCACAAGTCCTTTGTTCCCCTTCATAACGTTTTGACAACTCATGCTCGGAGATGGTCGTCCATTATTCCGAACAGTCCCGTTGCCACTTTTTCCTCAACGCGCATTTCGTCCCTAATGGTCCTGGAAATGCGTGGTTGGCTCTGTTGTTATTTTCGGAACTGTTTCACATTCTGCATACCAAAGGGGAGCGACGAAAGAAAAGATTCATTAGCCTGCCGACGGCGTGCACTGGCACCATTATGCTGGAAAGTGCTCCAAATCAACTTCTCGACAGTCAAAAGGTTACACAATAAGTGCAAAGGGAAACAATTAGGATCAAAGTCCCTATGCCTGATTTATGAGGCGTAAATTTGCGCTTTTAGGGCTTACTTGACAAAATGGAACACTTTTCATCCCCTACACACGCACTAACACGATCGTTGTAACTGATGCGCTTCATATACGTGAGATGAGATTATCATATGGAAAGAACTGGAAATTTGTGACCCTTCAAGCTTTCCCGGCGGCTGTGTTGTAAATAGTCTTCACGGGATTGCTGCCGGATCACGTTGTGCAAATTCCACAATATTTCCTCGGAGCAACTGTCCGTTGAACCACCTGAAGATGTCGGACAGTTGCTCCGAGGAAATACTGTGGAATTTGCACAACGTGATCCGGCAGCAAGCCCGTGAAGACTATTAATAATTGGAAGTTTGTCAGGAAATTTCGTAACTGCGCACACTCCACTGCAGAGTGAAAATCATTCTGCGAAATAAGCCGTAGGCTGTGGCTAAGCCAATTCTTCGCAGTTCCTTGCGTCCAGAAGTGCTAGTCCCGCTACACTGAAATTTCCTTACAGATTACGTAATACTGTGTGCCGGACCAAGACTCGAACTCAGGACCTTTGCCTTTCGCGGGCAAGTGCTCTACCATCTGAGCTACCCAAGCACGACTCACGCCCCGTCCTCAGCCTTACTTCTGCCAATGCCCCTCCTACCTTCCAAACTTTACAGAAGCTCTTCTGCGAACCTTGCAGAACTAGCACTCCTGAAACAAAGAATATTGCGGAGACATGGCTTAGCCACAGCCTTGGGGATGTTTCGTAAATGAGATTTTCACTCTGCAGCGGAGTGTGCGCTGATATGAAACTTCCTGGCAGATTAAAAATGTGTGCCGGACCGAGACTCTAACTCGGGACCTTTGCTTTTCGCGGGCAAGTGCTCTACCATCTGAGCTACCCAAGCACGACTCACGCTCCGTCCTCACAGCCTTACTTCTGCCAGTACCTCGTCTCCTACCTTCCAAACTTTACAGAAGCCCTCCTGCGAACCTTGCAGAACTAGCACTCCTGAAAGAAAGGATATTGCGGAGACATGGCTTAGCCACAGCCTGGGGGAGGTTTCCAGAATGAGATTTTCACTCTGCAGCGGAGTGTGCGCTGATATGAAACTTCCTGACAGATTAAAACTGTGTGCCGGACCGAGACTCGAACTCCATCTCATAAAAAGTATCCGGACATCTATTACTAGACATTAATATGCAGTATGTCCACCGTTCGCCTTTATCACGGCTTGAACTCTGCTGGAGACATTTTCAATTAGGTCTGTGGAAATCTACGGAGCGATTGAATGGCAGCTCATTCTTTCTTAAGTGGCGAATCCAGAGATATTGGACGCTTCGAGTTTGGAGCGAAATCGACACGCTAACTTATAAAGTGTACCGAATGTGTTCCATTGAGTCCCGGTCGGAACTGGGTAATCCAGTCAATTTTAGGAATGTTATTGTTCACAAAGCATTGCGTCGAAGATGCTGCTTCTAGCAAGGATAGATTGTCATACTAATTCAGCCATCGCCACCGAACTGTTTTTCTACTGTACGCGGTACACAATGCTCTACAATTTCTTTTACTATCAAAAATAGTCTTGATCACAATTTATTTATTACATTGACCGGTTTCGACCACTACTGTGTTCATCTTCAGACCAATGAGTAAGAACCTCCTTCTGGTGGTAAATCGCGATTTACCACCAGAAGGAGGTTCTTACTCATTAGTCTGTAGATGACCACAGTAGTGGTCGAAACCGGCCACCGTAATAAATAAATTGCGATCAAGACTGTTTTTGATAGTAAATATTTATAACACATTGATCACTGTTCACTCCCACAATGTATTCAAAAGTAATTTGCTCTACAATTTGTTCATTTCGCGGTAGCGTTCTCGCTTCCCACGCCCGGGTTCACGGGTTCGATTCCCGGCGGGGTCAGGGATTTTCTCTGCCTCGTGATGACTGGGTGTTGTGTGATGTCCTTAGGTTAGTTAGGTTTAAGTAGTTCTAAGTTCTAGGGGACTGTTGACCATAGATGTTAAGTCCCATAGTGCTCAGAGCCATTTGAACCATTTGAACTTTTGTTCATTTCCTTTTGCATTTAGCGTTTTCCATGAAAAAAACCCCACGCCCCCTCTCTTACAGTAACATCACTCAACTCCGCACTTTACCGAGCGTGATGGCGCATTGGTTAGCACACTGGACTCGCATTCGGGAGGACGACGGTTTAAATCCGCGTCCAGCCATTCCGTTTTAGGTTCAAATGGCTCTAAGCACTATGGGACTTAACATCTAAGGTCATCAGCCCCCCGAGCGGTTCTAGGCGCTTCAGTCTGGAACTGCGCGACCGCTACGGTCGCAGGTTAGAATCCTGTCTCGGGCATGGATGTGTGTGATGTCCTAAGGTTAGTTAGGTTTAAGTAGTTCTAAGTTCTAGGGGACTGACGACCACAGCAGTTAAGTCCCATAGTGCTCAGAGCCATTTGAAATCATCAGCCCCTTAGACTTAGAACTACGTAAATCCAACTAACCTAACGACATCACACACATCCATGTCCGAGGCAGGATTCGAACCTGCGACCGTAGCAGCCGCGTGGTTTCGGACTCTGATTCAGGTTTTCCATGATTTACCTAAATCGCTTCAGGCAAACGCCAAGATGGTTGGTTCCTTTGAAAGGGCATGGCCGACTTCCTTCTCCATCCTTCCCTAATTCGATGGGACAGATGACATCGTTGTTCGAAAGTAGCGGAACTCCTTAACTGCCTCGTTCGCAATTTTGATGCTAAGTTTGTCGATATTTACATTTCTGCTATTCCGCATTACTTTCTTCAATGTCTTCCCAACTTATAATTGGTGCTCATTAGATCGTTCAAACCATTTAACAGTTCTTCTAATTCTTCCTCACTTTCACTGACGATAGCAATGTCAACAGCATATCTTATTCTTTCCCCCTGAATTTTAATCCCATTCTTCAACTTTTACTTCCGTAATTGCTTCTTGACGTATAGATTGAATAGTACGGGTAAAATAGTACAGCCCTGTCTTTCACCTCCGAGCACTTAATTCTTTGATTTCCATTCTTGTTTTTCCCTTTTGGTTTTTGCACTAACTTTTTATTACCCGTCACTCCCTATAATTTTCACCTATTTTCCTGAGGATTTGGAACTTCTTACACCATTTTACATTGCCGAACACCTTTTTACGGTCGACACATCCTATGAACGTATCCTGATATTTCAAACCTTGCTTCCGCGATCAAAGGTTGGCGTCAGAATTGCCTCCCTGATGCCTTTACCTTTCCTAAAATCTAAGAGATCATCATCTAACAGATTCTCAGTTTTCTTTTCCATTCTCCTTCGAGATTTATCACATAATATTGACGCACATTCTAATGATTACAAACTGTTCATTAACCATTTTTCCACCTTGCTGTATAAAATTAAGATAATTATAATCTTCCAAGGAGCTTGATTTGAATCAAGCGCACGATTCTCGTACGACGGTTAATAATTTATTCTCCAGGACCTGTTCCGGTAAGCAAAATGTATCACAAACTTGTCTCTTTAATAGAATGCTGCGGCAGCCCATCAGCTATAATTTTTCACGGTGCCAAAACACAGAAAGCGGCGTGCGCCTGGGAGCAGGTTTTATCGCTTCCATGTCTTCATCCGATCTACGCGAGTAACGTTGGCATCCATGACGGTAGGTGTCAATGTGTCTGACTGCATTACTTCTCTGATGAAGCGTTAATGAATGGATCGCTTGCACAGTGCGTAATCGTGCTTTTCTTCAACTTCATGAATAACTTGCTTCCACGAAACGCTTTATAAAGTCTACATCTACATCTACATCCATACTCCGCAAGCCACCTGACGGTGTGTGGCGGAGGGTATTTTAAGTACCTCTATCGGTTCTCCCTTCTATTCCAGTCTCGGATTGTTCGTGGAAAGAAGGATTGTCGCTATGCCTCTGTGTGGGCACTAATCTCTCTGATTTTATCCTCATGGTCTCTTGGCGAGATATACGCAGGAGGGAGCAATATACTGCTTGACTCCTCGGTGAAGGTATGTTCTCGAAACTTCAACAAAAGCCCGTACCGAGCTACTCAGCGTCTCTCCTGCAAAGACTTCCACTGGAGTTCATCCATCATCTCCGTAACGCTTTCACGATTACTAAATGATACTGTAACGAAGCGGGTTTCTATCAAACCTATCTGGCACGGATCCCACACTGCCGAGCAGTATTCAAGCAGTGGGCTAACAAGCGTACTGTAACCTACTTCCTTTGTTTTCGGATTGCATTTCCTTAGGATTCTTCCAATGAATCTCAGTCTGGCATCTGCTTTACCGACGATCAACTTTATATGATCATTCCATTTTAAATCACTCCTAATGCCTACTCCCAGGTAATTTATGGAATTAACTGCTTCCAGTTGCTGACCTGCTATATTGTAGCTAAATGATAAGGGATCTTTCTTTCTATGTATTTGCAGTACATTACACTTATCTACATTGAAATTCAATTGCCATTCCCTGCACCATGCGTCAATTCGCTGCAGATACTCCTGCATTTTAGTACAATTTTCCATTGTTACAACCTCTCGATATACCACAGCATCATCCGCAAAAAGCCTCAGTGAACTTCCGATGTCATCCACAAGGTGATTTATGTATATTGTGAACAGCAACGGTCCTACGACACTCCCCTGCGGCACACCTGAAATCACTCTTACTTCGGAAGACTTCTCTCCATTGAGAATGACATGGTGCGTTCTGTTATCTAGGAACTCTTCAATCCAATCGCACAATTGGTCTGATAGTCCATATGCTCTTACTTTGTTCATTAAACGACTGTGAGGAACTGTATCGAACGCCTTGCGGAAGTCAAGAAACACGGCATATACCTGGGAACCCGTGTTTATGGCCCTCTGAGTCTCGTGGACGGATAGCGCGAGCTGAGTTTCACACGATCGTCTGTTTCGAAACCCATGTTGATTCCTACAGAGTAGATTTCTAGTCTCCAGAAAAGTCATTATACTCGAACATAATACCGTGTTCCAAAATTCTACAACTGATCGATGTTAGAGATATAGGTCTAGAGCTCTGCACATCTGTTCGACGTCCCTTCTTGAAAACGGGGATGACCTGTGTCATTTTCCAATCCTTTGGAACGCTACGCTCTTCTAGAGACCTATGGTACACCGCTGCAAGGAGAGGGGCAAGTTCCTTCGCGTACTCTGTGTAAAATCGAACTGGTATCCCATCAGGTCCAGCGGCCTTTCCTCTTTTGAGCGATTTTAATTGTTTCTCTATCCCTCTGTCGTCTATTTCGATATCTACCATTTTGTCATCTGTGCGACAATCTACAGAAGGAACTACAGTACATCCGTTTGTTCTCACGAGATGCATGTCTCAACTGATTAGACATACTGTTCATACACTGGAACCGATTTCGCTCCTGTTGCAGAGCGCTTACGTTCTTAAGGTCGTTACCTTCAAATAAGAGGTGGAATCCAAAAGTTCTCAAAATACATTAATCAATATTATTATGTCTTATCTAAATCTTATTCTACATCATCACCTTTAAAGTTGGCCACTTGGGAGCGAATACACACATCCCAACGAGACTGCCAATCTCGAAATGCACCCTAGAAATCATCCTTTGTTGCGGCGTTCACTAGTCTCTGTTATTCTGTTTGAATTGCTTCCTCTGTATAAAATCTTCGCTTCATGAAGTTGATGTTCATCTAGTCGCACGAAGCTAAGTCTGGCGACTGCGGCATGCAGGGAACAACTGTCATCTTGTTTTTAGTTAAAAATCCCTGAACAATGTAGGCTGCATGCGGTCATGCGTTGTCATGGTGGAACAGCCAGTCGATCGTAGCTGAGTCTCTGAACGTTTCGTCTTCCCTCCTCTCGCAAACATCGCAATAGAACTGTTTGTTGATCATTTGACCAAGAGTGTCAAACTCCGCAGGAACAATCCCGTCAATATACATAAGACAAGCAGACTTATCTGAGGTGACGACCTCTACTGTGTCGTTTGCTGCTTAGTTTTGGGGACCCAGCTTTCGTCGCCAGTGACAGCGTTGGAGAGAAAGTTTGGATAGTGTTGAAGCTGTTGCTTACGTTTGTGCTGGCGTAAGCCGTCGCCAGCACACATGTCGGCAAAGATGTAGGGCAAAGATCGATAGGAGGTGCTGGATCAAGCGCGCCTAACACGAGAGAGGCCAGAGACACACCGACAAGCAACGTGCCGCCAACGCCGTCTTGACGGCAAGTGTTTAGAGCGCCGCTGCTGGCCAGAGGGTCTCAATGACTCATTCTTCCAGTTTGGCGTCTGTCAGTACAGTGCAGAGTGGGTTCAATTCACGTAACAGGCTACGACAGTACATAGCGACCAGATTAGTGATTACAGAAGGACTAGCAGTGACACCGCCAACAGCCTTGTGAGACCGCCAACAGCCTCGCCGCAGTGGTAACACGGGTTCCCGTCAGATCACCTAAGTTAAGCGCTGTTGGGCTGGGCTAGTACTTGGATGGGTGACCATCCGGTCCACCGAGTGCTGCTGGCAAGTGCGGTGCACTCAGCCGTTGTGAGGCAAACTGAGGAGCTACTTGATTGAGAAGTAGCGGCTGCGGCCTCGGAATCTGACATACGGCCGGGAGAGCGGAGTGCTGACACCATGCCCCTCCATACCCGCATCCAGTGACGCCTATGGGCTGAGGAGGACACGGCGGCCGGTCGGTACCGTTGGGCTTTCATGGCCTGTTCGGGAGGAGTTTAGTTCAGTTTCAGCAGTCAGACCAAAGTTTGTTACAGCAAGATTACCGGTATCGTCTGCAAGAGTACTATTACTGATGAGCTTTACCCAGAACATAGCGTCTATTCAAGTTGAGTATCCAGTACAAATAAATAAAGAACCATTTAACCCACGTGCGCATCTGTGTTGCAGAAAGAGGACACCGGCCACCCATAACAACACCATCTCCCCTACTTCCTTGTGTTACAAGACACTACAAAGACATAAATTATAGAGTGCATGTAATCAGTCGTCCTTTTTTAGATTTTATTATGCAAATCCATATTTCGGCTAGTGGCTAGCCATTCTCAGTGCACTATTTTCTATTCTCGATGCATGTAAGTCCCTGCTGTTCGGGCGTCAGTCACTTTTCTTTGAGTACTACTCTTGGGAACGTTCTGTCTGTACTAGTGCTTAAGCTCCACACTCAGAAACGCAGCGCACTCACGCATCCGTGTATTAATTACCAGTGGGTATCGATCACTTCATTTATATAAAAAAAATAATTTGTCTCAATCGATTTGCATGTAAGTGATATAGTTCGTGAACTACTGCTTTTATTTGATATGAATTGAACAATTTTGTAGTTAATAAAAACGTTAACATGTCAACTCTAAAAAAGTTAATAAAAATAATGTTTGCTACTATCTCACCCTTTGTGGGGAAGCGATGTATTAGAGAGTGTTATGGAGCCGGTTTTAAGAGAGACATGTTTGTGCACTTGTAGGGAGTTGTGTTTCTGTGATAATTGTTTTATCATTGCTTGTTTAGTACGAAAAAAATATAGAAAACAAAAACTTTTGGGAAGGCCTACTATTTACGAGCGGAAGCTATCTTTATAACCCAAACTGAACTTTGTAGGTAATTCCTTGTGAACGACAAAGCTTTTGTCAACACACATGCTCCTGGACAGGATGGACAGGCAAAATTTTATTTCAGATTTCGTTTTCAATTGAGTCTTCCGAGTACCGCTACGATCGCAGGTTCGAATCCTGCCTCGGGTATGGGTGTGTGTGATGTCCTAGGTTAGTTAGGTTTAAGTAGTTCTACGTTCTAGGGGACTGACGACCTCAGAAGTTAAGTCCCATAGTGCTCAGAGCCATTTTTTTTGTCGCTCACAAGCAACGCCTTCAACCATCTGCTGAATAAATACGTGCACCCAGCCCACCGCGATAACCAGTAAGGAACTTGGGGAGCGAATATCGTGTGTGGTCGCTGGAAGATCCCGCAAGGCCAGGACGCAGTTTCTTCACTTGGTTTGCTGGAGACATTCCTTTACTACACTGCTATACTGGCGGTCAGTCTTTTAACTCCGTCCCGAGGGCAAGCCCTTTCTGTATTCTGTATACCAAGAATATATTCCAAGTTCAATGCCGGCCGGTGTGGCCGTGCGGTTCTAGGCGCGTCAGTCTGGAACCGCGTGACCGCTCCGGTCGCAGGTTAGAATCCTGCCTCGGGCATGGATGTGTGTGGCGTCCTTAGGTTAGTTAGGTTTAAGTAGTTCTGAGTTCTAGGGGACTGATGACCACAGATGTTAAGTCGCATAGTGCTCAGAGCCATTTGAACCATTTTCCAAGTTCAATGAATTTAACTCTTTTATTTCGGCACCTCCCTTCCGACGTTCATCCATCCCGCTCCACGTCGTGTAGACTCTGAAGAGAACAATGAAAGTAGAATAGGCCACATCGTCCATACAGTCATTATTGAGTTGTAATGAGGATCGTCATTACAGACTGAAACCGGTCATCGTCTAAAGAATTGATATTGCGATCAAAGATTGCAATAAAAAACATTTGAAAGCATTGAATCACTGTTTGTACACGTGACTATGTCGCAGTTGGTATGAATACTTTCAGTTTTATGCAAAATGACAAATATCTGCAATATTGATAGAGCACATCACAACAATATGTAGAGAACTAGTAATAATAACACCAACGTTAAAAAATGGTTCAACTGGTTCTGAGTTCTATGGGACTTAACGTCTGAGGTCATCAGTCCCCTACAACTTAGATCTACTTAAACCTAACTAACCTAAGGACATCACACACATCCATGGCCGAGGCAGGATTCGAACCTGCGACCGCAGCAGTCGCGCAGTTCCGGACTGAAGCGCCTGGAACCGCTCGGCCACCGCGGCCGGCAACACCAACGTCCAAAGTTTTCGGAGTGATAGTTAAAACCACCTCTCGTGCATCGCACAGAAGTAAAATCGTAACGTACATGCTTTGATGGGTGTTTCATTTGTACGATACTGCCTCGGATACGTCTATGGGGCGTTCAGACACGTGACTGGACATCACTGCGCGGTCAGAGGACCGGCGAGAGTCCGTCTGGCAGGGCTGGATGCCGGTCCAGCGGTCGAACAGGCTGTCGGCCACGGGCGCGGCCCGGCTGCCAAAAAACAAGAACGGAACGCGGCTCGCGAAACCCCGTCCGGCGGCCATCTGGCCCGGGTCACCTCCGCTGGCGATCCCGGCTCACCACACGGGACGCCCTCGCTTGCCCGCTACCGCTACTGTGGGCCAGCAACAAGGTGTCCGCTGCCAGAGCGGCGAGCGTCTCGGTGAAGGGGAAGTGCCTTGTGCGCATGCGCGACACAAGCGGCTAACATCAATCGTCTCATTGTCACGCGCGACAACTAGCGTCCACGCCAGCTGTCACGCCTTACAAGCGCTGCGAGTTCTGGCGCGTGGATAGTTCTTACAAGGGAACCTCCCCATCGCACCCCCCTCAGATTTAGTTATAAGTTGGCACGGAGGCCAGGCCTTGAGAAACTGAACACAGATCAATCGAGAAAACAGGAAGAAGTTGTGTGGAACTATGAAAAAAATAAGCAAAATATACAAACTGAGTAGTTCATGTGCAAGATAGGCAACAGAAAGGAACCTATGGTCTCAGTAGCGTGAGCAGCTCCGGAACGAAAGGTCCTTGGTTAGTCTATGTCAAACGTATGCAACATCAAGGAAACAGTAGGCGCAATTGCGCCGTGGTCCGGTGGCTTGCGTGAGCAGCTACGGAGCGAGAGGTCCTTGGTTCAAGTCTTCCCTCGAGTGAGAATTTTTACTTTCTTTATTTTCGCAAAGTTATGATCTGCCCGTTCGTTCATTGACGTCTCTGTTCACTGTAATAAGTTTAGTGTCCGTGTTTAGCGACCGCACCGCAAAACCGTGCGATTAGTAGACGAAAGGATGTGCCTCTCCAATGGGAACCGAAAACATTTGATCTCAAGGTCATAGGTCAACCGATTCCTCCATAGGAAAACACCTCTGGTATATTCTATACGACACTGGTGACGGCATGTGCGTCACATGACAGGAATATGTTGTCGACCCACCTAACACTTGGCGAATGGGTGAAAAGATTCTTCTACCTTGCCCGATTTAGGTTTTCTTGTGGACGTCGTAATCACTCCCAAAAACGTGATGAAAACATAAGTGTTTGTCACATAAACTGCAATAAATAAATGCGACAGTTTCACAGTCGCACAGTTTTCCCTGTGCTCTGTCAAAACATATGTTTTTTAACGTTTTAAAATTTTTCGTGTGTAGACTGTCAAATCCTGCATATGTCCAAGCAAATCTGAACATGTCCTGGAATTTTAGAGAGCAAAGTTGATTATGTGTGAGTACCTGAACTTTGATAATTGTCTCAAAATTAAAAATAAAAATTTTCACTCGAGGGAAGACTCGAACCAAGGACCTTTCGTTCCACATCTGCTCACGCTAACCACGGGACCACGCCGCTACTGAGTCCTAAATGTTCTTAATGTTGCCTATCTTACGCATGGACTACTCAGTTTGTATATTTTGTTTATTTTTTTCATAGTTCCACACAACTTCTTCCTGTTTTCTCGATTGATTTGTGTTCAGTTTTTCAAGGCCTATCTACTGTGCCAACTTATAACTAAATCTGAGGGGGGTGCGATGGGGAGGTTCCCTTGTTAGAAAATACGTCTGCTCCGTATCTATCACCATGTCATAATATATATTATTTCTCAAGTCTACATTCCTTTTTCTCACCACATATGTGGGGACATAGAACCACAGACTCTAACCCTGTCCTACAGCTGCAAGCACAACTGTATCTTTGCCAGATCAGTTCTCTGTAGTACGCGGTATATGCAACACCCATTTTGTAAACGCTGCGAGGATAAAAGTACGAGGGGCGTTTGAAAAGTCCGTGCAAAGTCCGAGAGATGGCACCACCGGCGCGTATCGAGGTCGTGTTCAGTTAGTAGCATATTTGCAAAGAACACACACCAAATTTCAGCCATATTGGTCTATTTCTTTATCTGGCATTCGTGTGAATCAAGGAAGTCGAGTGATTTTCAAAAAATGGACAAAAAAGAATTCCGTGTGGCGATTAAACATTACTTTATGAATGGCAAAACGCCTCAGGAGACTAAAGAGAAGCTTGATAAACGTTACGGTGACTCTGTACCTCAACAGTTTACAAGTGGTTTCAAAATTTTCAGAGTGGCCATATGGGCACAGGTGATGCTGAACGTTCTGGACGTCCTGTGGAGGTTACGACTCCGGAAATCATTGATAAAATACATGATATGGCGATGGATGACAGAAGAGTTAAGGTGCGTGAGATTGCTAGTGCTGTGGGCATCTCGAATGAATGGGTACATAATATTTTGCATAAACATTTGTACATGAGAAAGCTATTCGCAAGATGGGTTCCGCGATTACTCGCGCTTGACCAAAAATGGAATCGTGTGAAGCGTTGCAAGGATGGTTTGCAGCTGCTCAGGAAGAATCCACAGGACTTTAAGCGTCGTTTCGTCTCTGTGGATGAAACATGGATACATTACTATACTCCTGAGACCAAAGAACAATGTAAACAATGGATTACCAAGGAAGAATCTGCATCAAAAAAGGCGAAGACCATTCCTTCGGCCGGAAAGGTTATGGCGACTGTCTTTTGGGATCCGCAAGGGATAATCCTCATCGATTATCTGGAAAAGGCTACAACTATTACAGCTGCATCATTCATCGTTGTTGGACCGTTTGAAAACTGAGCGGCAAGAAAAACGCCGCGGTCGCAATGAAGTCCTTTTCCATCACGACAATGCACCATCACACATCTCAGCAGTTGTGGTCGCAAAATTAATGGAAATTGGATTCCAACTCGTTTCACGTCCCCCCTATTCTCCAGACTTGGCTCCCTCGTACTACTATTTATTCCCCAATTTGAAGAAATGGCTGGCAGGACAAAGATTTTATTCAAACGATGAGGTGATTGCAGCAACTAATAGCTATTTTGCAGACTTGGCAAATTCCTATTATTCGGAAGGGATCAACAAATTAGAACAGCGTTGGACGAAGTGTATAAGTCTAAAAGGAGACTATGTCGAAAAACAAAAAAGGTTTACTCCAAACACGTAAGTAGTTTTTATTTTTGCACGGACTTTTCTAACGCCCCTCGTATTCATAGTAAGTGACGAGAGTGCGAGTGATTATTCATCGTCGTAATTACCAGGCCCGCTCTCCAATACCTACACATACTAATCGTACCACGCCCGCTCTCCAATACCTACACATACTAATCATATAGGGTGAATGAGGTATCGTTAGAAAGATCTTTTAAACCAGAATCTGTCACTGTATACCGATTTTGTTCTGAAACCTACTATTTGTGAAAAATTTTAACATAAAAGGGATTTTCAAGTATTGTCTCAAAAATGGCATCAGGAATGCCCCACTTTATACCTGTATTTTACGAAGCTAGCTAAGTAATTAAGAACAAGAGACTCCCTTGTCACATTATATTATTACAAGTTCCATTTTGTTCATTATAAAGTACTTATTAACAGGAGAATTTGTATGCACCATTGTCGTAGATAATAACGGTGACCACTGCAGTAGTCCATTATCTCTGCACGTCGTACAGGTTGACTTTTCTAAACGAATATACTTTCCGAAGCGACACAAATATTTCTCATTGTCACCAACTACACTTATCCCAACAACTACACTTATTCCAAATTCTGTCAATATTTAAAAAATAAAAGTTCGGAAGTTTACAAGTAATATGCAGCTGACTGACACCGCGAAAACTGTTGTAATACCACACATAAACTTAACACCGTCTGACCCGAGCATGACTTTTCAACTGACGAGAAGATAGCGAGGCAGCTGCCTATTGAAATTGAATTTGCGATCCTATAAACAAGTCACAGACACAAACACTTGAGACAGCTGCCTATTAAAATTGCATTTGCGACCACTATAAACAAGTCACAGGGGCAAACACTTCAAAGAGCGGGATTGTATTTACCAAACTCCGTGTTTACCCGCGGACAGTTGTATGTAGACTTTTCCAAGGACAGCTAAATCGACTAACATTTTTGTATGCCTTAAAGAAAACGAAAAACAAAAAGTACACGAAGATTACAGTCTTATGTCAAATATCGTTTACACAGAGGTGTTGTAATGCTCCGTAAAGAATTTTGTTCAAAATTATGTGCATGGAAAAGTACAAAAGATTTATCATAAATTAATGATTATTATTTCATATCGTTCGGTTTATTTTTAAAGATGTTTTCTCTTCATTTCCACAACCATCCTCATCTCAAAGACTACACTTATTCCAAGAACTGTCGTTCTTTAAAACTATAAAAGAGCGAAGTTTCCTAGGGGCTCCCTGGTCTTACTAAACAGGTTACCTGGTGTAGATGGAGCTTGCCTATCAAACGGTTCCCAGGGTCAATAAAAATTTCATTTGCAGTATTTCGTATAATTATCGACATAATTTAAAATCTTAAAATGCTGTAATAATCTATTCATTAACAGATACAATCTCACGTTAAATGTTTAACACAATAAGACAAATTTTAAAATCAGCAACTGTGTCTGTATTCATCCAGTATTTGAGAATATAAGCACTAAGCGACTTCCAACAAAATTTACACGCAATTTCATACATTTTTCAAATTCTTTTCTGACTGCATCCTCCACAAAATAATAAAAGGAAAAAAATTATCGCTTACTACAATTTTGCGCTCAAGCGATCAAATTTGAACATCAGGCTACACGTTTAAATTTACTACTTCTTTACTACTAACTGCATTCGAAACACACTTTGCAGATATTATCTACATATATCACCGAATATATCTCCAAGATTACCTCATTATACGAAACACAGTTCAGAACTAATGACTTCATAAACATTTAGCTGTTGCTTAATATGGCCCGCAGTTTAACTTCAACATCCTGCAGTATTACTTACTTCTTTACTAATACCTCAATTCACAAGGTTCTTTGCATTCAGCATCTACATATATCGCTCAACGTATCTGCACAATTATGTCACTGTACGACACATAGTTCAGGACGAGGCACACGACAATGACAGACCATGGGGCGTACGTCACAGGACGTGACATTGAAGGCCTTGCGAATGCCAGCAGCCGTCTCCGGCGAAGAGCGAGTAACTATTTGAAACGAGTTTGATAATTCTTGACTGCGCGTTTAAATTCAGTAGATGCTCTCGATAGCACACGACAAAGTTAAGATCTTTAGTGAGTACCCTTTCAATTAAATATTGATTTCCCATGGCCCTGCGCGAAGTCGAGCATTAGCTAAGTGTGGCGGACAAACCTAATAGTGTGACGTCACAAGTCCGTTGCAGGGCCCGTATTTCCCGTTGGCCCCGGTTCCGAAGATATGACGTCGTAGGGGTGCATGAAAAACTAGCATTTCCTGAAAGTGGAGCGCATATTACCCATTTTACATTCATCCGGTATTCAGCGACTTCCAACGAAAATTCGCAAAATTTCAAATCTTTCGTAAACTTTTTCTCGCTTACCTGCCTAATGTCAATTATTTAACACATTTGTAAGTTAATCAGATATCTGAACTCCCATTTCCCTTCCAAATTTATCCTTAGTTTTCTTTATTGCTGCTCAACGTATAGATTGAATAACAGGGGTCATAGACTACAAGCCCATCTCACTACATTCTCAACTACTGCTTTCCACTCACGTACTTCGACACTTGTTACTATAATGTCGCATTTGTGCAAGTTATAGAAAACCTTTCGCTTCCCGTATTTCATACCTGCTTCCTTTCGAATTTCATAGAGTGTATTCCATTCAACGCTTTCAAAAGATTTCTCTTAGTCATCTGAGATAAGGCGCCGGGTCAGTATTGCCTAGCGTGGTCCTTCATTTCTCCGAAACCCAAACTACACTACTGGCCATTAAAATTGCTACACCAACAAGAAATGCAGATGATAAACGGGTATTCATTCGACAAATATATTATACTAGAACTGACAAGTGATTACATTTTCACGTAATTTGGATGCACAGATTCTAAGAAATCAGTACCCAGAACAACCACCTCTGGCCGTAAAAACGGCCTTGATACGCCTGGGCATTGAGTCATTGTGACGAGCCAGTTGCTCGGCCACCAATCACCATACGTTTTTAATTGATGAAAGATCTGGAGAATGTGCTGGCCAGGGCAGCAGTCGAACATTTTCTGTATCCGGAAAGGCCAGTACAGGACCTGCAACATACGGTCGTGCATTATCCTGCTAAAATGTATGGTTTCGCAGGGATCGAATGAAGGGTAGAGCATCGTGTTACGACACGTCTGAAATGTACGTCCACTGTTCAAAGTGCCGTCAACGTGAACAAGAGGTGACGCGAGACGTGTAACCAATGGCACGCCATACCATCACGCCGGGTGATACGCCAGTGTGGCGATGACGAATACACGCTTACAATGTGCGTTTACCGCGATGTCGCCAAACACGGATGCGACCATCATGATGCTGAAACACAACCTGGATTCATCCGAAAAAAATGACGTTTTGCCATTCGTGCACCCAGGTTCGTCGTTGAGTACACCATCGCAGGCGCTCCTGTCTGTGCTGCAGCGTCAAGGGTAACCGCAGCCATGCTCTCCGAGCTGATAGTCCATGCTGCTGCAAACGTCGTCGAACTGTTCGTGCAGATGGTTGTTGTCTTGCAAACGTCCCCATCTGTTGACTCAGGGATCGAGACGTGGCTGCACGATCCGTTACAGCCATGCGGATAAGATGCCTGTCATCTCGACTGCTAGTGATACGAGGCCGTTGGGATCCAGCACGGCGTTCCATATTACCCTCCTGAACCCACCGATTCCATATTCTGCTAACAGTCATTGGATCTCGACCAACGCGAGCAGCAATGTCGCGCTACGATAAAACACTATCGCGACAGGCTACAATCCGACCTTTATCAAAGTCGGAAACGTGATGGTACGCATTTCACCTCCTTACACGAGGCATCACAAGAACGTTTCACCAGGCAACGCCGGTCAGCTGCTGTTTGTGCATGAGAAATCGGTTGGAAACTTTCCCCATGTCAGCACGTTGTGGGTGTCTCCACCGGCGCCAACCTTGTGTGAATGCTCTGAAAAGCTAATCATTTGCATATCACAGCATCTTCTTCCTGTCGGTTAAATTACGCGTCCGTAGCACGTCATCTTTGTGGTGTAGCAATTTTAATGGCCAGTAGTGTAATTCTTGACGAGACCGACTTCTGGCAGTCTTCTTGTTGTGTATATTACAGTAAAAACGGTAGCATGCTCAAGATGCACAGTGTAGCCACCCCTAGATGACTCGTAGATGCACGTGATGTAACTACACGCTCTTGCTACATGAGACACGCAACGGGAATGCCAACTGCAGCAGAGAGGGGACTGGCAGCGCAGGACGCTATCCACCGCTCGGAGGTTTCCCCGGGGACTGTGGACGGGGGCCTTTGCAGTTTAGGCGGCTGCGGTTGTTCTGCTGGGTAAATGTCCCCCCGCTCTCATAGTAAACGTGAATGCACCCCCAGCGGAGGTCCGCATTTACACAGAACTGTTATCGACCACAAGAGAGCGGGGATCGCATCGCTTGCCCACCCCTGCGCCGTTGTTCGCGAACGACTGCAGCTGACGTGAAGAACGTTTCACTGTCTCTACTCACCACCCCGTACGTCATTCAGATCGGGACGATAACCGAACCACGCTGTAGAGAAAACGCATCAGGATTCACAGTCCAGGAGACCTATGATTTTCGAGACTTGAGTAGGTCTACGTCACTTTTATGACTCGCTGCCTCTCGTATACATTGTAGTTCATCATTGGAGGAGTATATGGTGCAAATTCAGACCAAATGAAACACACATATCACAGCAGAGGGTACCCAAACAATTGTATCAGTACAGTGCCCTTCTGGCTGCAACGCAGGCATATTTACTCGCATACCAACAATCATAAAGGTGCGAGCTAAACTAAACTAAACACCGAACATGACTCGGAAGGCCCAACAGTACTGACCGACCGCCATATCACCCTCAGCCTATAGGTGTCACCGGATGCGGGGGTCGACCGAAGCGTCCGATCCCACCCGTCGGCTTTGACTCGTAACGTAAGGCTGTTGTGGTGTGTGACGTCACGACGGCGCGGAATTTAGTTTGTGAGAGTGGCGTGTTTTTAGGTGTCGTTTTGATATGATCGATGGTGCTCTCTGGTGGTGTGTTAGGTGATGTTTTTGGTTTAGTTTGCGTGTGTGGCGCGTTTATAGGTGGCGTACTGTTGCGGTCGGTGGTTCTCTCTGGTGGTGTGTTAATGGGTAGAATGTTACGTGGCGTATGGGGTTCATTTGCGTGATAGCATTGCACGTATGTGGTATCGGGACTGCTTTCAGCGGAATATTTTTCAGTGAGTTAACGATTTTACTTTTGTTATTTCGATGTTATTGTAGTTTTTTTCTGTTCGTCGTGTGTGAATTTTGGTAAAGTGCTTTTTTTATGTCTTTGGTAGGTACGGATATGACTGACAAGGTCAACAGTTTTCGGTTGTCGGCGATGATGGGGGACACTGCGTTGTCTCTAATAAAATTTCTTCAACTATTCGGATTTTTGGATAAAGTCGTGAAGTGTTCAGTATGTCGTGAAGAAATGACGCTTGCTTAAAGTTCCGGCGTCTCGGACCAGGGACGGCTGTATGTGGAGATGCCGTAAGGATAACAGGTCAAGGGAAGTGTTCGATTCCAATTTTGTTGGTTTGTTGTATTTTTTGAGGTAGTGATGATTGTGGACGTGGCTGTAGTTTTGGGTTTTATGATCTGGTACCGGTAGTTTCTGTTGACCTATATAGGTCAAGGGAAGTGTTCGATTCCAATGTGTGGTTGTGACTGAGTTGCTGTTGAGGTATATAGGTCACCCGAAGTATTCAATTCCAATTTGTGGGATCGGGAGCGGCTGTTGAGCTATATAGGTCAAGGGAAGTGTCCGATTCCAGAGGATATTGTGTTTTAGTGGAATTTGGAGAGTTTTGTATTGTAGGTTTTTTTCGTCGTTTTGTGTGGTTTGGTATAGTGGTGTGTGTCTAAATTTGTTTATATTTACTTTGTCCCCACCCAAAAAACCCCGATTTCACACGCTTGTCCCGTTAGTTTCATTAGGTTTTTTGTGGAACGTGTGTGTGTTCGTTTTCAATGTTCTTTTCTTTTTTTTGGTCATGTTTACGTGATGACGTCATAAGCGCCATATTGGAGTCGTAGTGTATGGTCGTTTCCGCCATATTTGTGACGTCATGGGTCAAAGCAGACGCGTGGAATCGGACGCTTCTGTATTTCCGGATTCGGATGGGCGGTACACTGCTTGCCCGGACGTTGTTAGTTTACGAGACCGGAGCCACTGCTTCTCAGTGAAGTAGCTCCAGAATTTGCCTCACAAGGGCTGAGTGCACCCCGCTTGCCAACAGCGCTTGGCAGACTGGACGGTCACCCATCCAAGTGCTAGCCAAGCCCGACAGCGCCTAACTTCGGTGATCTGACGGGAACGGGTGTTACAACTGCAACAAGGCCGTTGGCACAAAGGCGCGAAGTGCATCCTGCGATATATTGTCCCAGATATCTTGCGCTTTTGGTGCAATTAATCACTGATTCTTGCAGGGCCTGGAGAACGAGTAGGTTCTTGCTTCATCATGTCCCATACGTGTTCACCTGGCGAGAAATCTGGTGAATTCGTTGCCCAGTGCACTTGTTGTACCCACAAAAGACACGATGCGTCGCGGAAACCGCTTGAGAAGTACTTTGTTCTGCTGAAAAAGCACTTCATCTTCCCGTAGAAGAACTGGCAGTAGCACATTAGCAATGCAGCGGGCACCATTAACGCCGGTATTACACTATCACAGTTCTTTGACAGTGAATTATGATCAAACATTCGTCAAATTTATTTGACAAAGATCTTTGATGTGGCGCTAAAAAGTGTTATTGCACTGTTATTATATATTTCGTCAAAGTTCAAAATGACGGACAGCAACAACTTTTTACTACGCGCTGCAGTTGATTGTACCGCAATTGCATTGTGTGTGCGTTTGGAGGAGAAGCGGCGGAAAAAAATGAAACATGCTTGGCTGAAGCCGTGGATTTCATAATAAAAGATAATAAAAAAGGCAAAGGTCCCGAGTGCGAGTCTCGGGCCGGCACACAGTGTTAATGAGCGAGGAAATTTCATATCAGCGCACACTCCGCTGCAGAGTGAAAAACTCATTCTGGATAATAAAAGCATTCAGCAAAATTTTCTCCGAGAGCTGCAAGTGGAGGACTTCAAGTCTTATACAAATTATTTACGAATGGATAAGAGTGCATTTCAATATTTACTCAGTAAAGTGACCCTCAAATTACAAAACATAATAATCAGTTCACTATGATTTCTTGTTACAAGAGAGAGCTGTTCTAACTTACAATACAGCACTCCGATACCGCAGCACACATTAACCAAAATAATTCAAGAAACATGTGAAGCTATATATAAAGCAATGAAGGAGAAACGTCTGAAGGTAAATAGATGTTTAGTACACACTACACACGCAATAAGAACTATTTTTATTTTTGAATAATTTAATTAATACAATTAGTGTTCCAACAGCTACAAATTTAATAAAACGTACGAAACAGATGAAGAACTTTTTAACTTGTGGGATCCTGAGTCCAAAAATAGTCAAAGTAGAGTGGAGAGCTAAGATTTTTTTTAAATTTTAGAGTGTTTCCTTCTCCTCTATTCTGGCTTGCTGAAAAGCTGCCGGGATGTTTCTAGCTGTAGAGGTGGACGGCTGTAACTGTGATGATAAATTTGAAGTCGCCTGCAGCATATCCCACTTGTCCATCAGCACACGATTAATAGCGTGCGTTGTACCGTTGCCCCCCCCCCCCCCCCCCCCGAGTCAGAGCAAGGTTATTTAAAAGACTCGAAGGAACACACCAACCAAACTGTGCAGTCCTGTTTATAAACACACTACAGACGTCAGGTAGCTGCAGCGATGCCAGCGCTCCAAACGGTCACATTTCACATTGCAGTAAACAGAAGATGAACGAATTGTATGATCAAATCTACGGCGAGACCCTAGATTTGATCATTTTCTTTGATGAAAGGCGAGGTTTGACAATGTTCCCTATTACACTATCAAATTTCCTTGACATAAATATGTGACGTATCAAAAAGAAATATGATAGTGTAATACCGACCTTACTTCACGTTGCAGAAACACAGCGAGTTGTAACTGATGACCACCCACACCATGAAGCCTGGCGTGGGACCAGCGTGTTGTCGACGAATGTTGGGGTTGGGTTGTTTGGGGGAGGAGACCAGACAGCGAGTTCATCGGTCTCTTAGGATTAGGGAAGGAAGGGGAAGGCAGTCGGCGATGCGCTTTCAAAGGAACCATCCCCGCAATTGCCTGGAGCGACTTAGGGAAATCACGGAAAACCTAAATCAGGATGGCCGGACGCGGGATTGAACCGTCGTCCTCCCGACGAATGTACTCCAGAATAGGCCGCTCACCAGGTCTGTGCCGTACACGTGTTCGTCCGTCACTCGCACACAGACAGAACCTACTCTGATCACTGAACACGTCACAGTGCCATTCCAGACTCCAGTTGACTCTTTCACGACACCTGGGTTCCCAACAGTCCCTTGTGACACAGCAACACATGCACGGATTTCGTCCCTGGGTGAAGTTCGTTGCTCTCAGAGTACGTCGACACTGACGGGAGTCTATGCCACTAGGATGCCCAGAACTTGCCCTACAGGTGCGGGAATGTTCCACAGACCACTACTGAAAGCAGCGCTACACATTGTGCCCATCATGAACAACAATTCGTCGATACGTACATCCAGATTTCCGCAGGCCCACAATGCGATGCCATTCAAATGGCTTAAGTTGTTCAACAGGCGTACGTAATCGCCAGTGGGACATGGTTCTATCCTAGAATAAATATTGCAATCACTGTTCACATCCAAAACCCATCACGATTAGCGCCCGCAGTGTCAAAACACAAGACGCACAGACAGATCTGAGTGACACCCGGTTCGCCGATGACGGCGACAAATGAACCACTAACACTACAACTCCTCAGGATGCACACATTAGCTCGCCCGGTTGGCCGTGCGGTCTAACGCACGGCTTTCCGGGCTGGAAGGAGCGCCGGTCCCCGGCACGAATCCGCCCGAATCCGCCCGGGTCTGTGGATGGTTTTTAGGCGGTTTTCCATCTGCCTCGGCAAATGCGGGTTGATTCCTCTTATTCCGCCTCAGCTACACTATGTCGGCGATTGCTACGCAAACAAGTTCTCCACGTACGCTTACGCTACCATTGCTCTACCACACAAACATTGGGGGATTACACTCGTCTGTTGTGAGACGTTCCTTGGGGGGTCCGCCGGGGGCCGAACCGCACAATAAACCTGGGTTCGGTGTGGGGTGGCGGAGGGGTGAAGTGGACTGCGGTAGTCGTCGTGGGGTTGCGGACCACTGCGGCTGCGGCGGGGACGGAGCCTCTCCGTCGTTTCTACGTCCCCGGTTAACATAACATAACATAACATAACATGCACATATTATACTGTTTCCATTGCACAAAGTCCTTGAGGGTATTACTTCCTGTTTTTCTCGCGGTGTAGATATCTTTGTTATGATTTCAGTACTAACAAAATTGAGCGTTTTTATATTACAGCGAAGTCACCAGTACACCAATACCGGCATGCAAAAAATTAATAAGGGGAAATCGTGACTTGGCAACTGTTGCTGTATAACAAACGAACCAACTGTTTTAACAGACGCAGGCTTTCGTCTACATCTACATCCATACTCCGCAAGCCACCTGACGGTGTGTGGCGGAGGGTACCCTGAGTACCTCTATCGGTTCTCCCTTTTATTCCAGTCTCGTATTGTTCGTGGAAAGAAGGATTGTCGGTATGCTTCTGTGTGGGCTCTAATCTCTCTGATCTTATCCTCATGGTCTCTTCGCGAGATATACGTATGAGGGAGTAATATACTGCTTGACTCCTCGGTGAAGGTATGTTCTCGAAACTTCAACAAAAGCCCGTACCGAGCTACTCAGCGTCTCTCCTGCAAAGACTTCCACTGGAGTTCATCCATCATCTCCGTAACGCTTTCACGATTACTAAATGATACTGTAACGAAGCGGGTTTCTATCAAACCTATCTGGCACGGATCCCACACTGCCGAGCAGTATTCAAGCAGTGGGCTAACAAGCGTACTGTAACCTACTTCCTTTGTTTTCGGATTGCATTTCCTTAGGATTCTTCCAATGAATCTCAGTCTGGCATCTGTTTTACCGACGATCAACTTTATATGATCATTCCATTTTAAATCACTCCTAATGCCCACTCCCAGGTAATTTATGGAATTAACTGCTTCCAGTTGCTGACCTGCTATATTGTAGCTAAATGATAAGGGATCTTTCTTTCTATGTATTTGCAGTACATTACACTTGTCTACATTGAAATTCAATTGCCATTCCCTGCACCATGCGTCAATTCGCTGCAGATCCTCCTGCATTTCAGTACAATTTTCCATTGTTACAACCTCTCGATACACCACAGCATCATCTGCAAAAAGCCTCAGTGAACTTCCGATGTCATCCACAAGGTCATTTATATATATTGTGAATAGCAACGGTCCTATGACACTCCCCTGCGGCACACCTGAAATCACTCTTACTTCGGATGACTTCTCTCCATTGAGAATGACATGCTGCGTTCTGTTATCAGCGTCAAGTATTTCGTAAAGGATGAAACAAAAACGAAGGATTTGGGCGCTCGGAGACTAGACCGGATGACGTAAATGATCTGGCCAACTACTCGCGATATGGAGAATTATCGGGTTGAAAGCAGTGTCTCGCAAAGATTTTCTACTGTCACGACAGGTAACCGGCATTTTACACGCGAACATGTCGCGGATATCAGGCTGCCGTTTACTTTTCAGTTTTCTTGTTAGGTCACTGCGTGCTTTTGAGTCTTCTTAATCTTTATTTTATCACTTCTTTTGATTTCGTGGCAAATTGCAAATGCTCCATGAGGACTCGGAGTTTTTTTTTTTTCAGTTGGCTGTTCTCCCACAAGCGAGGTCAGATATCCGAAAGCAAAAAATTATTTAGGTTTTACAGTAACTAACAGGGGATATTCAATGTACACAGAGAAGGGTAGCACGAATGGTCACAGGTTTATTTGACCCGTGGGAGACTGTCACAGAGGTGCTGAAGAAACTGAACTGGCAGACTCTTGAAGATATACGTAAACTATTATTAATTTCTGGCCATACTGACTACGTAAACTATCCCGAGAAAGCGTACTTGCAAAGTGTCAAGACCGGCTTTAAATGACGACTCTAGGAATATACTGCACCCCCCCCCCCCCCCCACATTCCCACGTGTCCCTCACGTAGTGTTCGTGTAGACAAGATTAGGTTAGTTACAGCACGCACAAAGGTATTTAAACGATCATTCTTCTCCCGCTCCATACGTGAAAGGAACGGGAAGAGATCTTAATAACTTGTAGAATGGGAGGCACCCTCTGTCATTCTCTTCACAGTGGTTTGCAGGGTATGAATGTAGACGTAAAAGAATTAAGCTAACTCCTACAATGTGTATAAATAGGAACATAAGCTGATGCAGCAATTCTTGGCAAATAACATTTTAAGTGAAAAATTCAGCTCTAATGAAGGAGAACATTGCAGTTGTTCTGGCGTTATTTGTAACGCAAGGGAAAAAAACCATAGTGGCTCTAGTAAAGAGGCTCTCTTTATTTCCGTAAAAATGTTATTTGTTAAGTTTGTATATACACTCCTGGAAATGGAAAAAAGAACACATTGACACCGGTGTGTCAGACCCACCATACTTGCTCCGGACACTGCGAGAGGGCTGTACAAGCAATGATCACACGCACGGCACAGCGGACACACCAGGAACCGCGGTGTTGGCCGTCGAATGGCGCTAGCTGCGCAGCATTTGTGCACCGCCACCGTCAGTGTCAGCCAGTTTGCCGTGGCATACGGAGCTCCATCGCAGTCTTTAACACTGGTAGCATGCCGCGACAGCGTGGACGTGAACCGTATGTGTAGTTGACGGACTTTGAGTTAGGGCGTATAGTGGGCATGCGGGAGGCCGGGTGGACGTACCGCCGAATTGCTCAACACGTGGGGCGTGAGGTCTCCACAGTACATCGATGTTGTCGCCAGTGGTCGGCGGAAGGTGCACGTGCCCGTCGACCTGGGACCGGACCGCAGCGACGCACGGATGCACGCCAAGACCGTAGGATCCTACGCAGTGCCGTAGGGGACCGCACCGCCACTTCCCAGCAAATTAGGGACACTGTTGCTCCTGGGGTATCGGCGAGGACCATTCGCAACCGTCTCCATGAAGCTGGGCTACGGTCCCGCACACCGTTAGGCCGTCTTCCGCTCACGCCCCAACATCGTGCAGCCCGCCTCCAGTGGTGTCGCGACAGGCGTGAATGGAGGGACGAATGGAGACGTGTCGTCTTCAGCGATGAGAGTCGCTTCTGCCTTGGTGCCAATGATGGTCGTATGCGTGTTTGGCGCCGTGCAGGTGAGCGCCACAATCAGGACTGCATACGACCGAGGCACACAGGGCCAACACCCGGCATCATGGTGTGGGGAGCGATCTCCTACACTGGCCGTACACCACTGGTGATCGTCGAGGGGACACTGAATAGTGCACGGTACATCCAAACCGTCATCGAACCCATCGTTCTACCATTCCTAGACCGGCAAGGGAACTTGCTGTTCCAACAGGACAATGCACGTCCGCATGTATCCCGTGCCACCCAACGTGCTCTAGAAGGTGTAAGTCAACTACCCTGGCCAGCAAGATCTCCGGATCTGTCCCCCATTGAGCATGTTTGGGACTGGATGAAGCGTCGTCTCACGCGGTCTGCGCGTCCAGCACGAACGCTGGTCCAACTGAGGCGCCAGGTGGAAATGGCATGGCAAGCCGTTCCACAGGACTACATCCAGCATCTCTACGATCGTCTCCATGGGAGAATAGCAGCCTGCATTGCTGCGAAAGGTGGATATGCACTGTACTAGTGCCGACATTGTGCATGCTCTGTTACCTGTGTCTATGTGCCTGTGGTTCTGTCAGTGTGATCATGTGATGTATCTGACCCCAGGAATGTGTCAATAAAGTTTCCCCTTCCTGGGACAATGAATTCACGGTGTTCTTATTTCAATTTCCAGGAGTGTATTTTCGCTAGCAAATAAATGTTGGTGTTTTCAAATGTTTCATTTCACAGCCAATTTTCCATACAAAACTGATCAAGAACATACGTTATTAAGTTTGCTTTGCCCGTTAATATACTTTACCGTTGTTAGTTTGTCAAGTCCGATACTATACTCCGACTTTCAGTATCACGGAAGGTATCTCGTGAAATCGCTCTCACAGTTCGGTACTGGGCTAAACGAATGGAAGTGACGTGACGTGACGTAAGATGACGTGACTCGAACGTCCGTTGACGTCTAGTGTGAATCGGCCACTATCCGGAACGGAAACGCCCCCCGTCGTGGGAAACAGCTGAAAAGCGCGCCACACGCACAGTGTTTCGCCGCGAGCAGAGCGGCGTTGCGGCCTCGCGGATTTCCCGGCTGGTCTGGCGTACGCACTGTGTCCCACTTTGCGACCGGGTACTGTTACGTCGCCCCACTGAGCACTGAATGGGCCGCCGAGGGACGCCCTGCAGCCGTCTGGGAGTCTCCACGTCACAGCTGTCTGCACAGCAGCACACCTGCTCATTCACACTGACGCTGCACTTGACATAAGGCCGGTATTACTCTATCAAATTTCTTTGTCAAAGATGTGATCGAATATTCCGTCAAATCATGGAGGTAAGAATAGAGGGAGACGTCGTGACGTCACTGCTGTGAAGCTATGTGAAGCCGAGGGTAGCCATCTCAATCCGACCAAAACATTGCTGCTGTAAGCTTGTGTGCATAGGCTTGTCGCTCGCTTTTGGAAGGATTTTGCGCTATTGTGGTGACTTGTGTGGTGTTCGGATGTACGAATCGTTCTGATTGTGATGCGAAATCGAAGGGAATAACATTTCATGTGTAAGTTGTCTCGTTAAGTGTGATTTTACAACTTCATTGTGAATGAACGTGTGCTACATCGGTACTTGTACTGTAGCGTGTTTTTCTCCTGCATGATTTTAGATTTCCTAAAAATGAAAGTCGGAAAGCTCTGTGGGAGAATGCCGTGAGGAGGAAGAATTGGCGTGCGTCTAAATGGAGCACTATATGTTCTCAGCATTTCCGAGAAGAGGACATAGACCGAACTTCCCTTTCAACAGTAAGGCTCCGAGAAAATGCTGTACCATCAGTTTTCCCTACACAGCCAAAACATTTGCAAAAGGTATGTTAATTCAAAGAATTAAATTCTTAGTTTTCAAGTTCACGTTTCAGTATAATACGTACGTATCGTCGATAATCGAAGTGTTGAGTAACTCACTTTGTCTTCATCATGTACCGAATTAAAAGCTAACACTACATTAACTGGCGTAAAGTATAGGCCTAAACAGGACACTGTGTAGATTTGCCATTCTATGTACCGTATTTCAGTAAATATTGGTGGTAATGAACAGTGTTTCCCAGTAGTGTAACGTAACTGAAATGTCCCAGTACGTATTACAAACAAGATGTATTTATGGGGGCTTTGGAGGGAGGGTATAACTAACTTAGTTCTCAGTTTCTATTATTTAGTTTGTGATACACGTTTATTACTGAATTAACAAAATTGTATCGTTTACATTGAAGACTAGCTATTCGTAATATTACATTAAAAACTATTTTTAATCAGAAGAAACGCGGAATTTCGCCTTTACGAGATTTTATTTTAAACAAAAACTTTGAAACAACCAATCTGATGACGTTACATGCGTATATGGTGCAATTAGCGACTGTAATACACGCAGCGCTATAGTACACTGGCAATGTTTTGGTCAGAGTGTCGTGGCAGCGAGCCACGCCCCCATGGCTTCAAAACGTAGTACGGCTGGGATACGTAGCGCCATCTCCCCTTATTCTTACCTCCATGCGTCAAATATATTGGACAAAGATCTTTGACGTAGCGCTAGAAGGGGTATTACACTCTCATCATATTTTTCGTCAAAGTTCAAGATGGTTGACAACAAGAACGTTTTATTAACCGTAGCAGTTGCATGTACCACAGTTGCACTGTGTGCACATGCGGAAGTGAAGCGGGAAAAAAAAAAGTAAACGTACCTGTGTAAGTAGGCTGTTTATGTTTTCTTATTGGCAACGTTACGTAGCGCTCTGTATGAAAATCACTGGCTGTGCTGTGTGCAGTCTGTGGCCAGTTTGCATTGTTGTCTGACATTGTAGAATTTGTAAAATTTTTTGTGGGGAGCATGGGGGCTATGTAATTAGGCTGTTTATGTTTTCTTATTGGCAACGTTACGTAGCGCTCTGTATGAAAATCATTGGCTGTGTTGTGTGCAGTCTGTGGCCAGTTTGCATTGTTGTCTGCCATTGTAGTGTTGGGCAGTTGGATGTTAACACCGCGTAGCGCTGTGCAGTCGCAGGTGAGCCGCCAGCAGTGGTGGATGTGGGAAGAGAAATGGCGGAGTTTTCAAATTTGTAAGACTGGATGTCATGAACTGCTATGTATATTATGATTTTTCAACACTATTAACGTAAATACATTGTTTGTTCTCTATCAAAATATTTCATTTGCTAACTATGCCTATCAGTAGTTAGTGCCTTCAGTTGTTTGAATCTTTTATTTAGCTGGCAGTAGTGGCGCTCGCTGTATTGCAGTAGTTCGAGTAACGAAGATTTTTGTGAGGTAAGTGCTTTGTGAAAGGTATAGGTTAATGTTAGTCAGAGCCATTCTTTTGTAGGGAGTTTTGAAAGTCAGATTGCGTTGCGCTAAAAATATTGTGTGTCAGTTTAAGCACAGTCATGTATAATTTTTCTAAGGGGACGTTTCACCTGGGTGAAGCCGTGGGTTTTACAACGACACGATAAAAGCATTCAACAAAACTTGTTACGTGAGCTTATAGTCGAGGACGTCAAGTCGTACATCAATTACTTAAGAATGGATGAGTATACATTTCTGTATGTGCTCAGTGAAGTGTATCCTCATATCACAAAGCACAATATTCACTTAAGAACTGCTACATCTGCAGAAGACAGGCTAACTGTAACACTCCGATTCCTTGCTACGGGAGAGGGTTAGGTTAGGTTAGGTTAGGTCAGGTCATGTCTCCAATCTTCTTAATCTGTTTTTGTATTCAGCGTGCCTCACGTTGTAAAGCGCCTCATCAGCTTCATACATCTCTATTAATTTTGTAGTTGTCGGCACACACCATATGTATTTACTGGCAATGTTTATTAAAACACTACAGACGACAGAATGCTGCAGCGATGCTAGCGCTCCATGTGGTAACATGTTACATTGCAGTGAACAGAAGGCAAGCGACTTCTTTGATCAAATGTACAGCGAGGCACTAGATTTGATCAAATATTGGACGACATTTGACAAAGTTCCCTATTACACCCTCAAATATCTTTGACAAAGATATTGGACAAAGATATTTGACAAAGAAATTTGATAGTGTAATACCGGCCTAAGCATACATTCGTCTTCAAAACTTTCACACGATGTGCCACTGCCAAGTAACATGGATCTACATCTATGTGATTTTCAATAAAGTGCCTGGCAGAGGGTTCAATGAACCACCTTCAAGCTGTCTCTCTACCGTTCCCCTCTCGAACGGCACGCGGGAAAAGCAAGCACTTTAATTTTTCTATGCAAGCTCTCATTTCTCTTATTTTATCGTCATGACCATTTCTCCCTATATATGTGGGTGCCAACAGAATGTTCTCACAATCGGTGGAGAAAACTGGTGATTGAAATTTCGTGAGAAGACCTCGTCGCCTTTGTTTTAATGATCGCCACTTCAATTCACGTATCATGTCTGTGACACTATCTCCCCTATTTCGCGATAATACAAAACGAGGTGCCCTTCTTTGTACTTTTTCAATGTCATCCGTCAGTCCTACCTGTTGCGGATCCCACACCGCACTGCAATACTCCAGAAGAGGGCGGACAAGCGTGGTTTAAGAAGTCTCTTTAGTAGACCTGTTGCGCCTTCTAAGTGTTCTGCCAATGAATCGCAGTCTTTCGTTTGCTCTTCCCACAGTATTATCTATGTGATCGTTCCAATTTATGTTACTTGTAATTGTAATGCGAAAATGGCAATTTAGTTGAATTTACAGCCTTCAGATTTGTGTGACTTATCGCGTAATCAAAATTTAGCTGATTTCTTTTAGTACTCATGTGAATAACTTCACACTTCTCTTTATTCAGGGTCAATTGCCACTTTTCGCACCATACAGATATCTTATCTAAAACATTTTGCAAGTCGTTTTGATCATCTGATGACTTTACAAGACGGTAAATGACAGCATCATTTGCAAACAATCTAAGACGGCTACTCAGATTGTCTCCTATGTCGTTAACATAGACCAGGAACAACAGAGGGCCTATAACACTCCCTTGGGGAACGCCGGATATGACTTCTGGTTTACTCGATGACTTCTATTACTACGAACTGTGACCTTTCTGGCAGGAAATCACGAATCCAGTCGCACCACTGAGGTGATATTCCGTAGGCACGCAGTTTGGTTAGAAGACGCTTGTCAGGAACGGTGTCGAAAGCCTTCTGGAAATCTAAAAATATGGAATAAATTTGACATCCCCTGTCGACAGCACTTATTACTCCATCACATCCCATCAAGAACCCCGTCCCACCTTTCAGTGTCATTATTATCTTCGATTAAAGTGTCATTTCTGTTCGTCTCATGCGCATTTCTTTCTGTCAGCTTCTGTGCTGCACTTTTAGCAGTTCTTCGTGTGTTTGGTCCAAGTTTCAACGAGTTACGTTGCTTTACAGGGACACACCATGCGAAACTTACTTTCGTCCTTAAGTTTTGAGTACCAGTGTATACAAACTAACAGAGCAATTTGACACGGGTGAAAGAATACGACAATAGAAATAAAAACGTTCTAGTTTTTATACATTAGTAACTTGTGATTAAGCAAAACAGCAAAAATCGTTTCCTTTGGTACGCACGATAATTTGGAACAACAGCAAAAATTCTGATTTTATCCATTATAAATGGTTTTGAAAGCTTACGACTGTGAAAACAATAGCTTTGTTTGTATATAATTCTTCTGCTACAGTCACGATTGTCTTTGTTTACTGTTCAAAATGTACATCTAGTATCCCATACATTGGCAATAAATCACAGAAGATTGCAAATATTTTCAAAAATCACACAGTAAGCATTGGGTTTCCTACATCTAATAAACAACGACAAAAACTAATACATAATATAAAGTGCAATCATGATCCACATTCAGACATTGGAACATGCAAGGTAACATGCCAGGAATGCTCCATGTTCAACCTAGGACAAATAGGCGTAAATTTTAACTCCAGGTACACAGAACACATTAAAACCTACACACACAACAGACACGCTACATCAGCCATAGCAACAAACATACGTGATAAAGGACACCGGTTTGGAAAAATAGAGCAAAATGTCAAAGTACTCCAGCGACTAAATAAAAAACATAAAATGGATTTGCTACAAGAACTGGAGATATATTCACATTATTGAAAATGTGAAGATAAAATATTAAACGTAAAACTTGAAAGTGAATCAGTTAATTTCTTCAGATATTTCGATAGTATATTTAGATGAAAATAGTAACACATAGAAACACGCACAATTGCAAAATAGATATAAGTAAATTATGATACAAATTGTTAAGATAAATAACCTCTGTACAAAAGCATATCACACTCTGTGGAAGACCTATAATGTTATCTCTGTTGACTACTTGTAGGAACATTTTTGCAGCTGTTTTCTTTATGTACGATATTTTCGATGTTTAAAGTGTACAGCAAGTTGTGCGTGATGTTTAGTGTGTGTGAGACTCTGAACAAATGGAGCATAAGAAAACTGTAAGTAGAAATTCTTATAAATTTCGCCACTAACTTCACAAAAAATCGATAACCAACTAAAAATCACGCGTTTCTTAAATACTGCAGTAAAGTCAACGAAAAGGAGCAGACTCTCACACATCGACTACATCACATAGAAATGGCATGATACACACAAAAAACGCAGTTGGAAATGGGAATCATTTTCCGAAAGGCGTCGTATGACATGTAAATAAAGAAAATCGCGACTGGTAGTAGCAGATTTATTTATAAACAATAAAAATTGTTTCGTGGGGAACACAATTTTTATTGAAAAAAGTATATGTTGCAGTTTAGCAACGTTGCGCTATTAGAGCATAACATTATACACATGGTTGGGACGAGGAATTCCGCCTTAAGCTAGACACCTTTTTTTCTGTTTTGTTTCATCCAGACATGTTTCAGCACTTTATGTGCTATCTTCAATGGGCTATTTTTTATTTTCTAGCTGTAAAATTGATGTTAAATATTAATATTTAGTCAAACTTTTGGTACATACTATTTATAATATTGTAATTATGTACCAAAAGTTTCGCTAAATGTTAATATGTAACAACAATTTTACAGTTAGAAAATAAAAATAACCCACTGAAGATAGCACAAAAAGTGCTGAAACATGTCTGGGTCAGACAAAACAGAAAAAAGGTGTCCTGCATAAGGCGGAATTCCTCGTCCTATTTTCGCAGCAGGCACGGACGCAACAAGAAGAAATGGAACATCACAAGATGATTAAACTCATGACGTATTGCATGTTGGTCTGTTACTCGCGTGGCCGGCAGCGGTGGTCTAGCGGTTCTAGGCGCTCAGTCCGGAACCGCGCGACTGCTACGGTCGCAGGTTCGAATCCTGCCTCGGGCATGGATGTGTGTGATGTCCTTAGGTTAGTTAGGTTTAAGTAGCTCTAAGTTCTAGGGGACTGATGACCACAGATGTTAAGTCCCATAGTGCTCAGAGCCATTTGAACCATTTTTTTTTTGTTACTCGCGTGTGTTGCTCTTCTTTGAAATTCTGAAGATAGCTGTGATAAAACACATGGAGCAGAAGATCTTTTATAACTTATACGGAACCGAGACAACAGTTATAAGAAACGAATTACATTCAAAGGAAGTAATGTTTGAGAAGGGCGTCGCTACGGTCGCAGGTTCGAATTATGCCTCGGGCATGGATGTGTGTGATGTCCTTAGGTTAGTTAGGTTTAAGTAGTTCTAAGTTCTAGGGGACTGATGACCTGAGCTCTTCAGTCCCAAAAGTGCTCAGAGCCGTTTTAACCATTTTGAGAAGGACTTGAGACGGGGCTGTAACCTATTCCCGATGTTAAATATTAGATACAGGCTCCCAGGTAGATGCCATTTTCCTTGACTTCCGGAAGGCGTTCGATACAGTTCCGCACTGTCGTCTGATAAACAAAGTAAGAGCCTACGGAATATCAGACCAGCTGTGTGGCTGGATTGAAGAGTTTTTAGCAAACAGAACACAGCATGTTGTTCTCAATGGAGAGACATCTACAGACGTTAAAGTAACCTCTGGCGTGCCACAGGGGAGTGTTATGGGACCATTGCTTTTCACAATATATATAAATGACCTAGTAGATAGTGTCGGAAGTTCCATGCGGCTTTTCGCGGATGATGCTGTAGTATACAGAGAAGTTGCAGCATTAGAAAATTGTAGCGAAATGCAGGAAGATCTGCAGCGGATAGGCACTTGGTGCAGGGAGTGGCAACTGACCCTTAACATAGACAAATGTAATGTATTGCGAATACATAGAAAGAAGGATCCTTTATTGTATGATTATATGATAGCGGAACAAACACTGGTAGCAGTTACTTCTGTAAAATATCTGGGAGTATGCGTGCGGAACGATTTGAAGTGGAATGATCATATAAAATTAATTGTTGGTAAGGCGGGTACCAGGTTGAGATTCATTGGGAGAGTCCTTAGAAAATGTAGTCCATCAACAAAGGAGGTGGCTTACAAAACACTCGTTCGACCTATACTTGAGTATTGCTCATCAGTGTGGGATCCGTACCAGATCGGGTTGACGGAGGAGATAGAGAAGATCCAAAGAAGAGCGGCGCGTTTCGTCACAGGGTTATTTGGTAACCGTGATAGCGTTACGGAGATGTTTAACAAACTCAAGTGGCAGACTCTGCAAGAGAGGCGCTCTGCATCGCGGTGTAGCTTGCTCGCCAGGTTTCGAGAGGGTGCGTTTCTGGATGAGGTATCGAATATATTGCTTCCCCCTACTTATACCTCCCGAGGAGATCACGAATGTAAAATTAGAGAGATTAGAGCGCGCACAGAGGCTTTCAGACAGTCGTTCTTCCCGCGAACCATACGCGACTGGAACAGGAAAGGGAGATAATGACAGTGGCACGTAAAGTGCCCTCCGCCACACACCGTTGGGTGGCTTGCGGAGTATAAATGTAGATGTAGATGTAGATGTTACTCGTCTACACACTGAGCAAGCAGTGAAGGAAGCCAAGGAGAAATTTGGAGAGGCAATGGAAGCTCAGGGAGAAGAAATAAGAACTTTAAGGTTTGGCGATCGTAAAGAGAAATCTACTGATGTTTTGAGGCATCTCACATGGCGGCGGCGGCTTCAGAGCAATCCACGTTTGTGGCGCCAATTTATTATATCTCCATGCTTGCAGTAAGGTCATGTTGCTGAATCTCTGAGAACTTAATTGAATTATGTCATGTTGAGAAATCAGACGGAGCAGTCTGTCTTAGTTAGTTAAAACTTTCTAAAGCCAAGATCGCACAAAAAAATCTTTATTTGCAAACAATCAGTTTCGACAGACTTTGCCGTCATCTTCAGGTCTTCAAAAATTTTTGTTAGGAAATAATTTCATTTTGAGCTGGACCAATTCAAAATGAGCACATTTTATAATAAAAACTTTTAGAGACCTGAAGATGACAGCAGTCTGTCGAAACCGATTGTATGTAAATAATAAAAACAATGCGATCTTGGATTTAGAAAGCTTTTATCTGAAAACTTAGAAAGACAAAGGGAATGTTGTAGCACAACTCGTGTTCTAACTTTCTACTGCGACTGTAAGCACTTATGGGAAATAGATACACTGCCGAACTGCGGTTTGACTATACGAAGGGCTAGCATGAATCCGCAATCAATTTGTTTGAGAGATTATAGGGAATGTGTATTTACCAACTGCCGCTCACCTGAGTGTGAAATATCGCCCTATTTAGTACAGGTGTGCCTGAAATTCGAAAAAATGAAAAACTTCGCATCTAAGATAATCTGCTACACCTTATAATACACTCCTGGAAATGGAAAAAAGAACACATTGACACCGGTGTGTCAGACCCACCATACTTGCTCCGGACACTGCGAGAGGGCTGTACAAGCAATGATCACACGCACGGCACAGCGGACACACCAGGAACCGTGGTGTTGGCCGTCGAATGGCGCTAGCTGCGCAGCATTTGTGCACCGCCGCCGTCAGTGTCAGCCAGTTTTCCATGCCATACGGAGCTCCATCGCAGTCTTTAACACTGGTAGCATACCGCGACAGCGTGGACGTGAACCGTATGTGCAGTTGACGGACTTTGAGCGAGGGCGTATAGTGGGCATGCGGGAGGCCGGGTGGACGTACCGCCGAATTGCTCAACACGTGGGGCGTGAGGTCTCCACAGTAGATCGATGTTGTCGCCAGTGGTCGGCGGAAGGTGCACGTGCCCGTCGACCTGGGACCGGACCGCAGCGACGCACGGATGCACGCCAAGACCGTAGGATCCTACGCAGTGCCGTAGGGGACCGCACCGCCACTTCCCAGCAAATTAGGGACACTGTTGCTCCTGGGGTATCGGCGAGGACCATTCGCAACCGTCTCCATGAAGCTGGGCTACGGTCCCGCACACTGTTAGGCCGTCTTCCGCTCACGCCCCAACATCGTGCAGCCCGCCTCCAGTGATGTCGCGACAGGCGTGAATGGAGGGACGAATGGAGACGTGTCGTCTTCAGCGATGAGAGTCGCTTCTGCCTTGGTGCCAATGATGGTCGTATGCGTGTTTGGCGCCGTGCAGGTGAGCGCCACAATCAGGACTGCATACGATCGATGCACACAGGGCCAACACCCGGAATCATGGTGTGGGGAGCGATCTCCTACACTGGCCGTACACCACTGGTGATCGTCGAGGGGACACTGAATAGTGCACGGTACATCCAAACCGTCATCGAACCCATCGTTCTACCATTCCTAGACCGGCAAGGGAACTTGCTGTTCCAACAGGACAATGCACGTCCGCATGTATCCAGTGCCACCCAACGTGCTCTAGAAGGTGTAAGTCAACTACCCTGGCCAGCAAGATCTCCGGATCTGTCCCCCATTGAGCATGTTTGGGACTGGATGAAGCGTCGTCTCACGCGGTCTGCACGTCCAGCACGAACGCTGGTCCAACTGAGGCGCCAGGTGGAAATGGCATGGCAAGCCGTTCCACAGGACTACATCCAGCATCTCTACGATCGTCTCCATGGGAGAATAGTAGCCTGCATTGCTGCGAAAGGTGGATATACACTGTACTAGTGCCGACATTGTGCATGCTCTGTTGCCCGTGTCTATGTGCCTGTGGTTCTGTCAGTGTGATAATGTGATGTATCTGACCCCAGGAATGTGTCAATAAAGTTTCCCCTTCCTGGGACAATGAATTCACGGTGTTCTTATTTCAATTTCCAGGAGTGTATTTTCCACTTTTAATTTTGGGATAATACGTAAAACTTTATCTTTATCTTTTAAACGTATCTTAATTACATTCTCTCAGCAGATCTGAAGATGGCCGCGGTGACGGTCGAAACAGGTAATTACTTTTTGAAATTATAAGTGATTGTGTCGGACAATGAACCTATCGTCACTCAGTCGCTTTTGACCGCTTTCTGTGTTCGCCTTTGTACTGTTGAGCCAGTTAATAAATAACTGCACTACGTCATGCTTCTAGCTGATATCTAGGAGGTGGTCTGGGGCATTGTGCGGTAACAAAGGCCACTCGCAGAGGGGGCAGCAGAGCACGGCAGCCGCCTTATCTGCAGTCCGAGTTCCGTTACCCGACTCCCAGCAGCTGGGTTGCCTGGTGCAGACACCCAAGACACTCCAGCCGACTACCTGCTCGCCTCCAGCACTGGACTGAAAGCGTGCTGTGCAAGTACGGGCCATCAGCGAGCGAGACGATGTCGTGGCTGAGCCGATGGCACCCGGAAGCACCGAGGTTCAAATCTTCAGTCAGCCACCTTGGACCAGGGCTTGGGAAGGAGGTGATATTCATATCGACATCGGGGAATAAAAATGGAAGACACACCAAGAGAGAAGTACCAGGGTTAGCACTTTCACTGCTGAGTGCGCCATAGCAGTTCGCGCACGCGTTTGCGGTCTACGTCTACATCTACATCTACATTTATACTCCGCAAGCTACCCAACGGTGTGTGGCGGAGGGCACTTTACGTGCCACTGTCATTACCTCCCTTTCCTGTTCCAGTCGCGTATGGATCGCGAGAAGAACGACTGCGGGAAAGCCTCCGTGCGCGCTCGAATCTCTCTAATTCTACATTCGTGATCTCCTCGGGAAGTATAATTAGGCGGAGCAATATACAGGGTGTTACAAAAAGGCACGGCCAAACTTTCAGGAAACATTCCTCACACACAAAGAAAGAAAATATGTTATGTGGACATGTGTCCGGAAACGCTTACTTTCCATGTTAGAGCTCATTTTATTACTTCTCTTCAAATCACATTAATCATGGAATGGAAACACACAGCAACAGAACGTACCAGCGTGACTTCGAACACTTTGTTACAGGAAATGTTCAAAATGTCCTCCGTTAGCGAGGATACGTGCATCCACCCTCCGTCGCATAGAATCCCTGATGCGCTGATGCAGCCCTGGAGAATGGCGTATTGTATCACAGCCGTCCACAATACGAGCACGAAGAGTCTCTACATTTGGTCCCGGGGTTGCGTAGACAAGAGCTTTCAAATGCCCCCATAAATGAAAGTCAAGAGGGTTGAGGTCAGGAGAGCGTGGAGGCCATGGAATTGGTCCGCCTCTACCAATCCATCGGTCACCGAATCTGTTGTTGAGAAGCGTACGAACACTTCGACTGAAATGTGCAGGAGCTCCATCGTGCATGAACCACATGTTGTGTCGTACTTGTAAAGACACGTGTTCTAGCAGCACAGGTAGAGTATCCCGTATGAAATCATGATAACGTGCTCCATTGAGCGTAGGTGGAAGAACATGGGGCCCAATCAAGACATCACCAACAATGCCTGCCCAAACGTTCACAGAAAATCTGTGTTGATGACGTGATTGCACAATTGCGTGTGGATTCTCGTCAGCCCACAAATGTTGATTGTGAAAATTTACAATTTGATCACGTTGGAATGAAGGCTCATCCGTAAAGAGAACATTTGCACTGAAATGAGGATTGACACATTGTTGGATGGATTCGCAGAAGTGTACCCGTGGAGGCCAATCCAGCTGCTGATAGTGCCTGCACACGCTGTCCATGGTACGGAAACAACTGGTTCTCCCGTAGCACTCTCCATACAGTGACGTGGTCAACGTTACCTTGTACAGCAGCAACTTCTCTGACGCTGACATTAGGGTTATCGCCAACTGCACGAAGAATTGCCTCGTCCATTGCAGGTGTCCTCGTCGTTCTAGGTCTTCCCCAGTCGCGAGTCATAGGCTGGAATGTTCCATGCTCCCTAAGACGCCGATCAATTGCTTCGAACGTCTTCCTGTCGGGACACCTTCGTTCTGGAAATCTGTCTCGATACAAACGTACGGCGCCACGGCTATTGCCCCGTGCTAATCCATACATCAACCAACTCCGCATTTGTAAACATTACACTGACTGTAAAACCACGTTCGTGATGAACACTAACCTGTTGATGCTACGTACTGATGTGCTTGATGCTAGTACTGTAGAGCAATGAGTCGCATGTCAACACAAGCACCGAAGTCAACATTACCTTCCTTCAATTGGGCCAACTGGCGGTGAATCGAGGAAGTACAGTACATACTGACGAAACTAAAATGAGCTCCAACATGGAAATTAAGCGTTTCCGGACACATGTCCACATAACATCTTTTCTTCATTTGTGTGTAAGGAATGTTTCCTGAAAGTTTGGCCGTACCTTTTTGTAACACCCTGTATAACTAAAATCTCACCAATGGAGCTGAGATCAAATTTGATGACTGAAGTATTCTTTCCGGTATGAACTTTGTAAATAACGTGGGATTTAAGCATATACATCTCTAAGGAGTGAAAGACAAGAGTTTTGTGTACCATTTCAGTGTTTTGCGCACACATGCACAGAGCTAAGTGATATGTCGTATTTGTCCACTGCACCCGTACACTCGTCGTAATATAACGCACATGTTGGTTTCAATTTTTAGATATTAGTTTGGCGGTCTATTTTCACAGCTACAATTGTATGGCATGTTGTCAACATATGTCTCTTTTCTCATGCCACTTTGAAGCTATCACTGTGGCTATTCATCTAAATTCCATCTCACCTCTTTGCTGTTTGGCTTCAAGCTTGGGTGTGCCTTTCTTATTCATTCGATGTGTGCCTTTGGCATTTGTTCTTCGTTCATATAAGTAGTGGGAGAGAGATGGAGTTGTGTACCAATTGTCCGCATATAGCGTGCGTTGGTTGTGGACATTTATTCCATCTCTTACAGAAACAATGGATTCGCGGCTTGTGCAACAAATCAGCAAAAGTTCTCTTGCGTTGAGCGATCGACTGACGTAAGGCCCTCCATACGCTGAAGATGACACGGATACGTCATTTGCTTGTAAAGTACCCTCCACGCTGAACTTGGTGATGTGCCACGTGTGCTCTTCTTCGACAATCCGCAGAACGTGCTCTTCCCGGTCACGCGTACGGTAAACACGTGTTCTTCCTCGATCAATAGTCCGTGGTACTTCGGATCCTGTTTCGGCTACGCGATGCTACAAAGCACCAAAGGTTGGATGATTCAGCTGTCCTTGGTCTTGAGAAGCCGTCTGTTACAGCCTCGCGTCCATTACCATTCGCGGAGCCGTGCATAAAAATCGTAGCTGCCTGCTCACGAAATGAATATCCTGTCGCGTTTGAACGGAGCACTTTTAGTTAACGCACTACCATTACTACATGTACACAATGGACACGTTGATGACAGACGATTGGCGAATGTAAACACGTCTCTCTGGCAACGCAACGCCATTAAAGACACAATGAGTCAAATGCGTGCATAGATAAGTGAAGTTGGATTGTACTTTGAAAGCCGTTGTACCTCAATTTTCTTTAATAACTCGAAAACAGACATTTTTCGGACGTACATTTATATGTACTTTTTTCGTGTTTTGGTGTAAGGAATACGTTCCCAAAGTCTGTAAAAGTATTTTTAAAGCATCTTCTATATGTCGTTAGCACTGGAGGCACCACAAACTAGGCACGGATCTATACGTCGCTAGCAGTTAAAACCGGCGCAAGCCAGAGAAGAAGTCTTAAACCTCTGCTACTCAATCTGTCATCGAAGAAGCAATGAAGGAGATAAAAGCCATCACTGGGTTAAAATTCAGATTGACAGGATGTCAATGATAAGAATCGATGACGACATTGTTGTTCTCAGTGAAAGTGTGGAATAATTGCAAAACAGTAGGAAACGTCTAATGAACGTAGAATATGAACCGAGCGTGAACGAAAGAAAAACTAATGAGTACCATAGATGTGATAAATGATAAACTTAACATCAAAATTTGGAACCGCCTCAAAGACGAAGTGAACGAATTCTGCGATCCTGGAAGCAAAAAACGCATGATAGACGAATGATAGAGGATGTAAGAGGCAGAGTAACATAGAAAATGGGGGCATTCAATCTTTGTTTAAGAAAGTATTTCTGCGTTGAATCGCCGTGCGAAGGGAAAACTGGGAAACAGTGACCAGTGTGACAGGACATCGAAGCAAGACCGATGACAAAGAAATAAAACAAAAAAACGGGACTCGGAATTCGAAGCAACAAACTTACGGGTGTTGAGGAGCACGATCATGACTCGCTGGCAGGAGAATTTCCTGGAAGTGAGACAAAACAAGATGGAGTCATTGAGACCAACCAGTCGAAGCCATGTTAGCTCACGTCCTGAAAGCCACAACCCTCTGACGCATGCATCCTCCTCTGGAGAGGGATCCGCAGTGCTTATGGCGTACATCTGTCGGCTTCACATTTTCAGCGAGTGAATGCAATTTGCAACGTAGGTGGCAGCCTGTGATTTGGATAGTAACTTGATCTCTGTTTTGAGGGTCGGGCGTTTAATATGTTTTTGTCCATCAAGCCAGCTTTTTGACTGACTGTTGGGAAGGAACACTCGCATATTTATTTCTATGTTGTGTCATTCTTAGCTGCGAAATTTATTAATATTATTTTCTTAGCGTATAAATTTAATCTCTACGACTAAATAAAGGGCTCTATAGACTAGGTACAAGCCCTACTGCCTAAAGGAAAGAGACTGATCGCTTTGTCAAAGATTTTTCGTACTGTATATTCAGCCTCACGTCGCACCTTAGGTTGAAAAAAGCTAAAAAAATAAAATGAAATTGAAATAGAGGCTGTTTGTTTGGTTGTCTGGTGCTTTCCCTTCTTTTATTTTCGAATCATGTTTAGCGAACTGCAATACATATCTTCCTATATATTATAAAGTGCCAAAGAAACTGGTACATCTGCCTTATACCGTGTAGGACCCCCCCCCCCTCCCCACGGGCATGCGTAAGTGCCGCAACACGACGTGGCGTGGACTCGACTAATGTCTGAAGTAGTGCTGCCCATAAATCTGTAAGACTCCGAGGGGCTGGAGATTTCTTCTGAACAGCACGTTGCACGGCATCCCAGATATGCTCAATAATGTTCATGTCTGGGGAGTTTGGTGGGCAGCGAAAGTGTTTAAACTCAGAAGAGTGTTCCCGGAGGAGCCACTCTGTAGCAATTCTAGACGTGTAGGGTGTCGCATTGTCCTGCTGGAATTGCACAAGTCCGACGGAATGCACATTGGACATGAATGGATGCAGGTGATAGACAGGTTGCTTACGTACGTGTCACCTGTCAGAATCGTATCTAGACGTACCAGGGGTCCCATATCACTTCAACTGCACACGCCCACACCATTACAGAGCCTCCACCAGCTTGAACAATCCCCTGCTGGCATCAAGGATCCATGGATTTATGAGGTTGTCTCCATACCCGTACACGTCCATTCGGTCGATACAATTTGAAAAGAGACTCGTCCGACCAGGCAGTATGTTTCCAGTCATCATCAGTCCAATGTCGGTGTTGATGGGCGCAGGTGAGGCGTAAAGCTTTGTGTCGTGCAGTCATCAAGGATACACGACTGAGTCTTTGGCTCCGAAAGCCCATAACGATGATGTTTCGTTGAATGGTTCCCAGCACTGAAATACGCAGCAATTTGCGTAGGGTGGCATTTCTGTCACATTGAACTATTCTCTTCAGTCGTCGTTGTTGCAGGTTCTATTTCCGGAAGCAGCGATGTCGGAGATTTGATGTTTTAGCGGATTCCTAATATTCCCGGTAGACACGTGAAATGGTCATACGGGAAAATCCCCACTTCATCGCTACCTCGGAGATGCGGTGTCCCATCGCTCGTGCGCCGACTCACTTAAATCTTGATAACCTGCCATTGCAGCGGAAGTAACCAATCTAACAAATGAGCCAGACACTTGTTGTCTTATATCGGCGTTGCCGACCGCAGCGCCGTATTCTGCCTGCTCACATATGTCTGTATTTGAATATGCATGCCTATACAAGTTTCTTAGGCGCTTCAGTGTCTTTTTACACACACATTAAAAAAAAGTTTTGCGTCAACCCGGTTCCCAGAACTCCTGAAGATAGACGTCGACTGTGGATATTCTATCACAGACACTGTCCCTTTGACGTTCAGAGATGTCACTAAACCCGCCCAAAGATGTATACAACCATGCATGAGCAGCGCCTTGTAGACAGTGGTGGTCCGACAGCCGATCAATTCCAGTCATTCTACATCTACATCTACATGATTACTCTGCAATCCACATTTAAGTGCCAGGCAGAGGGTTCATGGAACCACAATCATACTATCTCTCTACCATTCCACTCCCGAACAGCGCGCGGGAAAAACGAACACCTAAACCTTTCTGTTCGAGCTCTGATTTCTCTTATTTTATTTTGATGATCATTTCTACCTATGTAGGTTGGGCTCAACAAAATATTTTCGCATTCGGAAGAGAAAGTTGGGGACTGAAATTTCGTAAATAGATCTCGCCGCGACGAAAAACGTCTTTTCTTTAATGGCTTCCATCCCAACTCGCTTATCATATCTGCCACACTCTCTCCCCTATTACATGATAATACAAAACGAGCTGCCCTTTTTGCACCCTTTCATTGTCCTCCATCAATCCCACCTGGTAAGGATCCCACACCGCGCAGCAATATTCTAACAGAGGACGAACGAGTGTAGTGTAAGCTGTCTCTTTAGTAGACTTGTTGCATTTTCTAAGTGTCCTGCCAATGAAACGCAACCTTTGGCTCGCCTTTCCCACAATATTATCTATGTGGTCTTTCCAACTGAAGTTGTTCGTAATTTTAACACCCAGGTACTTAGTTGAATTGACAGCCTTGAGAATTGTACTATTTATCGAGTAATCGAATTCCAACGGATTTCTTTTGGAACTCATGTGGAGCACCTCACACTTTTCGTTATTTAGCGTCAACTGCCACCTGCCACACCAATCTTTTCTAAATCGCTTTGCAACTGATACTGGTCTTCGGATGACCTTACTAGACGATAAATTACAGCATCATCTGCGAACAACCTGAACTGCTCAGATTGTCACCCAGGTCATTTTATAGATCTCTGGAACAGCAGACGTCCCAGGACGCTTCCCTGGGGAACACCTGATATCACTTCAGTTTTACTCGATGATATGCCGTCTATAACTACGAACTGCGACCTTCCTCACATGAAATCACGAATCCAGTCGCACAACTGAGACGATACCCCATAGGCCCGCAGCTTGATTAGAAGTCGCTTATGAGGAATGGTGTCAAAAGCTTTCCGAAAATTTAGAAATACGGAATCAACTTGAGATCCTCTGTCGATAGCGGCCATTACTTCGTGCGAATAAAGAGCTAGCTGCGTTGCACAAGAACGATGTTTTCTGAAACCATGCTGATTACTTACCAATAGATCGTTCCCTTCGAGGTGATTCATAATGTTTGAATACGGTATATGCTCCAAAACCCCACTGCAAACCGACGTCAATGATATAGGTCTGTAGTTCGATGGGTTACTCCTACTACCCTTCTTAAACACTGGTGCGACCTGCGCAATTTTCCAATCTGTAGGTGCAGATCTATCGGTGAGCGAGCGGTTATATATGACCGCTAAGTAGGGAGCTATTGTATCAGCGTAATCTCAAAGGAACCTAATCGGTATACAATCTGGACCTGAAGACTTTCCCATATCAAGCGATTTGAGTTGCTTCGCAACCCCTAAGGTATCTACTTCTAAGAAACTCATGCTAGCCGCTGTTCGTGTTTCAAATTCTGGAATATTCCATCCGTCTTCCCTGGTGAAAGAATTTCGGAAAACTGCGTTCAATAACTCCGCTTTAGCGGCACAGTCGTCGGTAACAGTACCATCGGCACTGCGCAGCGAAGGTATTGACTGCGTCTTGCCGCTTGTGTACTTTACATACGACCAGAATTTCTTCGGATTTTCTACCAAATTTCGAGACAATATTTCGTTGCGGAACCTATTAAAGGCATCTCGCATTGAAGTCCGTGCCAAATTTCGCGCGTCTGTAAATTTTAGCCAATCTTCGGGATTTCGCGTTCTTCTGAACTTCGCATGCTTTTTCCGTTGCCTCTGCAACAGCGTTCGGACCTGTTTTGTGTACCATGGAGGATCAATTCTATCTCTTACCAATTTATGAGGTATGAATCTCTCAATTGGTGTTGCTACTATATCTTTGAATTCGAGCCACATCTCGTCCACATTTGTATAGTCAGTTCGGAAGGAATGGAGATTGTCTCTTAGGAAGGCTTCTAGTGACACTTTATCCGCTTTTTTAAATAAAATTATTTTGCGTTTGTTTCTGGTGGATTTGGAAGAAACGGTATTGAGCCTAGCTACAACGACCTTGTGATCACTAATCCCTGTATCAGTCATGATGCTCTCTATTAGCTCTGGATTGTTTGTGGTTAAGAGGTCAAGTGTGTTTTCGCAACCATCTACAATTCGCGTGGGTTCGTGGACTAACTGCTCGAAATAATTTTCGGAGAAAGCATTTAGGACAATCTCGGAAGATGTTTTTTGCCTACCACCGGTTTTGAACAAGTATTTTTGTCAACATATCGAGGGAAGGTTGAAGTCCCCACCAACTATAACCGTATGAGTGGGGTATTTATTTGTTACGAGACTCAAATTTTCTCTAAACTGTTCAGCAACTATATCATCGGAGTCTGAGGGTCGGTAGAAGGAGCCAATTATTAACTTAGTTCGGCTGTTAAGTATAACCTCCACCCATACCAATTCGCACGGAGTATCTACTTCGACTTCACTACAAGATAAACCACTACTGACAGACACAAACACTCCACCACCAATTCTGCCTAATCTATCTTTCCTGAACTCCGTCTGAGACTTCGTAAAAATTTCTGCAGAACTTATTTCAGGCTTTAGCCAGCTTTCTGTACCTATAACGATTTCAGCTTCCGTGCTTTCTATTAGCGCTTGAAGCTCAGGGACTTTCCCAGCACAACTACAACAATTTACAACCACAATTCCTACTGTTCCTTGATCCAAGCACGTCCTGTATTTTCATGCACCCTTTGAGATTGCAGCCCACCCCGTACTTTCCCGAGGCCTTCTAACCTAAAAAACCACCCAGTCCACGCCACACAGCCTCCGCTACCAGTGTAGCCGCCAGCTGAGTGTAGTGAACTCCTGACCTATTCAGCGGAACCCGAAACCCCACCACCCTATGGCGCAAGTCAAGGAATCTGCAGCCAACACGGTCGCAAAACCGTCTGAGCCCTGATTCAGACCCTCCACCCAGCACTGCACCGAAGGGCCGCAGTCGATTCTGTCAACGATGCTGCAGATGGTGAGCTCTGCCTTCATCTCGTAAACAAGACCGGCAGCCTTCACCAAATCAGATAGCCGCTGGAATCCAGAGAGAATTTCCTCAGATCCAAAGCGACACACGTCATTAGTGCCGACATGTGCCACCACCTGCAGCTGGCTGCACCCTGCGCTCTTCATGGCATCCGGAAGGACCCTTTCCACATCAGGAATGACTCCCCCCGGAATGCACACGGAGTGCACACTGGATTTCTTCCCCTCCTTAGCCGCCCTATCCCTAAGGGGCCGCATTACGCGCCTAGCATTGGAGCTCCCAAGTACCAATAAGCCCACCCTCTGCGATTTCCCGGACCTCGAGGGTAAGAATCATCCTCTGAAATAGGGCAGGCAGCTGCATCTGGCTCAGCCAGAGACAGTACCTGTAACCTGTTTGTCAGACGCACCGGGGAGGCTTTCTGATCAGCCTCCGGGGACGTCTTTCGCTGCCTGCCACGCCTTGGAACGACCTCCCAATCAACCACAGGCGAGGGCTCAGCTCCACTGCCGGCAGCAACTGGGGCAACCACAGTGGCAGACCGATCTGGGGATAGACGGGAAGGAGCTACACGGCTCGTGCTGTCTGCAGTTCAACTGTGCCTAGACGGTCAATACCTCCGTTCTATAGCGTCCGTATTGTTACTTTGTGCCAGGAAGGGCTGAACCAAAGCGATGTTGTTCGGACATGGAGGAGATACAGAGAGATAGGAACTGTCGATGACATGCCTCGCTCAGGACGTCCAAGGGCTACTACTGCAGAGGATGACCGCTACCTACGGATTATGGCTCGGAGGAACCCTGACAGCAACACCACCAGGTTGAATAATACTTTTCATGCAGCCACAGCACGTCGTGTTACGACTCAAACTGTGCGCAACAGTGTGGATGGTGTGCAACTTCACTCCCGACGCCCATGGCGAGGTCCATCTTCGCAACCAGGACACCATGCAGCGCGGTACAGATGGGCCCAACAACATGCCGAATGGACCGCTCAGGATTGGCATCACGTTCTCTTCACCGATGAGTGTTGCACATACCTTGCACCAGACAATCGTCGGAGACGTGTTTGGAGGCAACCAGGTCAGGCTGAACGCCTTAGACACGCTGTCCAGCGAGTGCAGCTATGTGGAGGTTCCCTAATGATTTGGGGTGGCATTATGCGGGGCCGACGTACGCCGCTGGTGGTCATGGAAGACGCCGTAACGGCTGTACTATACGTGAATGCCATCCTACGACCGATAGTGCAACCAAATCGGCAGCATATTGGCTAGGTATTCGCCTTCATGGACGACAATTCGCGTCTCCACCGTGCACAACTTGTGAATGACTCCCTTCAGGATAACGACGTCGTTCGACTAGAGTGGCCAGCATGTTCTCCAGACATGAACCCTATCGAACATGCCTGAGATAGATTGAAAAGGGCTGTTTATGGACGACATGACTCTCCAACCGCTATGAGGGATCTGCCGCGGATCGCCGTTGAGGAGTGGAAGAATATGGACCAACAGTGCCTTGATGAACTTGCGGATAGTATGCCACGACAAATACAGGCATGCATCAACGCAAGAGGAGATGCTACTGGGTATTAGAGGTACCAGTGTGTAATCTGGATGACCACCTCTGAATGTCTCGCTGTCTGGTGGTACAACATGCAATGTGTGTTTTTTCATGAACAATAAAAAGGGCGGAAATGATGTTTATGTTGATCTCTATTCCAATTTTCTGTACAGGTTCTGGAACTCTCAGAACCCAGGTGATGCAAAACTTTTTTTGATGTGTGCATTTGACTTGCGATGCACTAGTTCTAAACATTGATAATGAGGCGAAAATTACGCAGGGCAGACGATCCGCATGCAGCAGACTGCGCTGAACATAAGACGGCATATGAAGAAAAGAAATCTTGCAAATTCAGCAACAGCGGAACACAGCTTTAAGGTAGGTCATCAGACCAGCTCTGAAAATATGAAGATTCTTTACCAAGCTTCGACTCGGTCATAACAGGAGCAGTAGAAATTCGCATGTACAGTAAAAATTTTAACAGGGAGAGTACAATCTTATGGGTGCCTGACAACGAGCACCTGAGACCGGGCGTCTTCGAAGAAATACAACCAAACATTGTGTTTTTAAGGAGACAGGTTGTCCCCGTTCCCATTGTGCCCCTCAATCGAGTGGTAAAGGGAGTGGGGGCTTTACTGCCTTATTGCTGATATCTCACATTTCCGTATGCGAATCTCGCTTCCCCGGTGACGCCACTGCGCCAGTGCAACACCAAGCGACATCCCGCGATCAATGTTAAACTTCAACGCAATATGAAGGAGGAATACTTTGCTCCTGGCAGGCATCTCCTGACGAAGAAGTGGTGATTATCTCCGAAAGCTCGAGTTTTAACCCAGATGAGATGCAGTCTGTGTACCGAGAAACTTCATACGAGGATGCTGCCGCGAAAGACTTTGATGTCACAGATCTGAACATGTTTCTCCGTTGCTGTGTTTTTGGATACTATTTAGGTGAAAACCATTTTGGCGCACAAGTTGCTCTAGGTCTGTAAGAGCTTTTCGTTTCACTTGCGATCTTGTGTGGTCCTTTCCTCACGCCCGGCATGCGAGGTAACTGTGGTTATTTCGAACTGTTCAGGATTTACTTTTCTTGAATATCTGCGTGCACATTTCACTACATGTACTTAGTGTCCTGTCCTTTCTGCCATTAAATGCAAAGTCTGTGCCGATCTACTTGCGCTTTTTGTGTCTAGACAACGAAATCTGTCAGCTACAATGATGCTATAGTCACGGAGAACTTAATCAGTACTCATCTAAGGTGAACGACAGTTGGTTCACGCTGCACTTGTCACCTGGGTTTCTTCAACTGTCTGTCGTGAAGAGCTTCTCGTGCAGCGACTTCGTGACCGCCTTTGTGTTCTCAGAACTGCACGAAACTTCGCCTTCCACTGAGTCAGCGCGAATTGAACCGACAAGAGGGTTTTTCCCTTGCGAGTTGCAGTGGAACTACACAAAAAAACTATCAGTCTCCATAAAATATATATCAAACGTGTTTGCAGGAAGAAACGGAGACGAAGAAATTTTTATTGACAGTTTAAACCGCACAATAATGTGCAGAAGTATTCGTAAATAATGCTTCGTTGAATATTTTACTTCTGAAACACGACACATATATCTTCCGCGTGTAGGGTGACCATATTTTCTTCGGACAAAAGTGGGACTTTCATACATTTTCTTGGCCAAAAAGTGGGACAATTTTTATTTTTCGTTAAATATCACTTTTAATGCTAACTTTCTTCTTCCTCTGCAAATATAGCCTTCACTGATATTTGTGTGTGTGTGTGTGTGTGTGTGTGTGTGTGTACAAAACCAAACAAAGAATGGAAAGACTGGAAAGAAGTACATTTCAAGTTTTCAGAAATTTACTTATTAAGAAATGTAACATTTATAACACAGAATGTAGTAAGACATACAGTAACAATCACTACAAAAAAGTTCTTAGTGAACACAGGGAATTTATGGTTTTGTGGATTCCACACTACAATCATATTTCTTCGAAGATGAAATTTCATTCAGCATCTAAGGTCTGGTTAATAGGTATGAATAGAAGTCAGTGCAACTGTATTTACTGAAGTTTAAACAGGTCAGTAAAATACACTTAACGCTCCTCACCGTAAATCTATTCCTCTCATCTGTCCACTGTGACGATAGTAAGTTGAAAACTCTTTCAACATTGTGGGCAGGGAGTGAAAAGAAGTACTGCGCTATATTAAGCGATTCTCTGAACTGTTCATTACACTGGCAAGATCAGAAAAACCTACACCATTTTTCATGTGCCATCAACTAATTCCCTTGTTCACTGTCTGTTTCCAGTTGTTGTTTTACAAATGACTGTATATGAACTATTTCATCAAATAAGAGGCTGTCATTTACTAGAATGCCCTTTTCATTTAGCCACATTAAAGTATTTTCAACTACTGACCATTCTGGTGGTTCTGTGAGCATCATCCATGAGAATACAGAAAACTCAGCTATTCCCTGTAACCATGAGGATAAATAGTCTACTGAAGCATCATAAAACGTTGATACTGCTATGTCAAATTTCTTAACAGACGGGTCATCACAATCATTCAGCAGTTTTTTTTACACTTAGTGGTACAAAATGTTCATGTTTCCTTGAATTTAGACTTGTCAATGCTTTATTTAAGACTGCTAATACTTCACATATGGAATTATTTTGTTTCCCAATGGTCAGAATGGATTGTTGGAAAACACTCATTTGTGAGTGTACAAAAAGTAAATAACATTAATTTGTAGGATCACTGAAAAAACTCTTTAAGATTGGAGGGAACTTTGAGTTGGACTGTGACAAAAAGTAAGATTTCATAGGTTCATACATTTTCAAGATCCTTTCCATGGCTGGCAACAATGAAAGCCACCTTGGTTTGGAAAAGGAAAGTAAATTTTTGTAAGTGACACTAACAAATTCACAGAATTCAGTGAGTTCTGTAACACAAATAGAAAAAATATGAAAATGGTTGTACAACTTCATGACTATGCAGTCAATGTCAACAGGTAAAACATCACAAGCACTTTGAAGTGTGTTATGAACAACATGTGCTGGACAACCTATGCCAACAATGTTAAAGTTGTTTTAATTTTTCTTTCAGATGTGTGAAAACATTATTACCTTCTTTCTTCATTAACTCCCCAAAATTACAGTTAGTATTGTCTGCACCAAACGCAACACACTTTGAGATGATACTGAATGACTGTATAACATGAGAAAGAGAATTGGAAATTGTTTCGGACTTTTTGTTCTGCAATTCATCAAGATCAAGCAATTTCGTCTGCAGTCCACCCTCACTTACAGAAAAACACTGAACTATCACAGGAAAAATTTTCTGATGCCCATGGTTGTTAGCATAAGTAGATATTGAAACGTATTTTGCACTGTTTACAGCAGCTATTACCTGTTTCTGGGAATGTGGAGCTATAATATTGTTGATAATTGCTTCACACTTTGTTCTTCCACACGCAACATTTTCTGTAATCTTAGAATCAGGAAAATTTTTTTTGTTTAGTTGAACACTGTAGTCATTAGAACGATAGCTTTGGTGGTGTTTAACAACATGGAATGACAAGGCTCCTTCTGCTGAAGCTACGTTTTTCTGTTCCTGTGTATTTGAAGTTACAGAATATCTCGTCATTTTTTGCGAGGAACCTGCCGATCGAAGATTCTTCCTGTGTTTCTCTGAATCCGTATGATGCTTGAGCTCTGCAGCACCACCATGAGACATGGATACAGCACAGTTACATACGCTACATTTTGCTGAATAATCATTGTCTGTAGTAGTGAAGCAAGGAAATTTCCTCTGAAGCTCTTCCGAAAACTTTGATTTTCGTTTCGGCATCGCCACGATGTGCTAGCACTTCACGAAACTGATACTGAGTGCTGACAACAATGGCAAGCAAAAGCAAAGAAAATAAGAGTACGCAACAATTATAGTGTTTAAGCTGTACATTATCAGGGGGTACCAACGTACGGAATGTCAGTTTCAATTGATAGCTTATAAAATCGATACTCAGAAAATATTTTAACCACTTTTTAAATGTCTGAAAATAATCCTTGAAAATCGGGACAAATCGCTTGTTTTTTTAAAAAAAAAGTTGGGACAAATTTTTGAGCCTCAAAAAACGGGACAATCCCGATTAATCGGGACGTATGGTCACCCTATCCGTGTGGCATGTACAACAATCCCAGTGCTATCTATTGCACGTCTGTCAAACTATAAAAACATTGTGTAATTTTTGAGAATATAGTAGTGTCTGTAACGAGTAAAATAGGACAATGCGCTACTAGAACCGTTAAGTTCAAAAACAATCCATTAATAACGCAATCCGTCGAGTATCAGTTTAAAACGAGTGATAGGATTTTAATAATTTCGTTGGAACCAGAGAGTACGTATGAGTATCGAAGGGAATCAGTAGACCTCGGTACAAACTTGGTTAACTGTAAAATTTCGTGAACAATGCTTCATTTTACCATAATGTAGAAGTGAGCAACAATAGGGAGAAAGTCTTACGGTATTGTTTTTTAGTCTCAGCTGCCTACTCGAAAAGAACTGTTTGTTCCCTGCGGACAATGGCCTGGTTATAACGACACATCTGTCTTTCAGGAGGACGAAATGACTTTCGATAAAGATGTTTTTCGACTATGGAAAGTGTTTCGAAGGAAATTGTCGGACAATCTAATTTAAGATTTATAAGCAGAACAGTATTTTTAAATTGCAGTCATTTGTGAATTATCAGTTTGCATCGGCACTTTCACGAACGGCTTTTAAGAGTGTTCGGTATGCAGCACAATAAACAGAGCAACGACCAGGACCACCACGGTCACTATAATTATGGTTAAATGAAACTAGTAATTACTGTGGCGTGTCTGATAGCATTAATTTTTCTTTCGTCAGGTGTGCCTGATGTAAGAATAATTGCAGTGCGTCTTGGGCGCTAAAATTTTGGCAGCGCATTTCTTTCGTTGTATTCTTCCAGAAAATAAAATTACGGGATAGGTATCGACATGTCGGATTGGACCATTTCCTCGTGAGAGCTTATTGTACGTGTGTTGATGACTCCATCGACCCTCCCAAATTCTCGTTAAGTAGTCGGGCTTGGAGGTGTAGTACAGTTCGAAGGGCACGAAAGGGAGGCAGTGATTGAGAAGGAAGTGAGACAGGTTGTAGCATATCGCCGATGTTATTCAATCTATACGCTGAGCACGCAGCAAAGGAAACTAAAGAAAAATTAAGACTAGGAATTAAAGTCCAGGGAGAAGAAATAAAAGCTCTGAGACTTTTCGATGACATTGTAATTCTGTCAGAGACAGCAAAGGACTTGGAAGAGCAGTTGAACGGAATGGACAGTGTCTTGAAAGAATATGAACTGAAACAGAAGCATGGATAATGGAATGTAGTGGAAAAAAATCAGGTGCTGCTGAGGGAATTAGATTACGAAATGAGTAACTTACAGTAGTACATGAGTTTTAGTATCTGGAAAGCAAAATAACTGATGATGGTCGAAGTAGAGATGACAAAACATGTTGAATGGCAATGGCAAGGAAAGAGTTTCTGAAGGAGAGAAATTTGTTAACATCGACTACAGATTAGATGGGTAGATCACGTAACAAATGAGGAGGTACTGAGTAAAATTGGGGAGAAGAAGAATTTATGGAACAAACTGACTAGAAGAAGGGAACGGGTGGTGGGTCACATTCAAAGGCATCAGGAGATCACCAGTTTAGTTCAAACAGTTCAAATGGCTCTGAGCACTAAGGGACTTAACTTCTAAGGTCATCAGTCCCCTAGAACTTAGAACTACTTAAACCTAACTAACCTAAGGACATCACACATATCTATGCCCGAGGCAGGATTCGAACCTGCGACCGTAGCGGTCGCGCGGTTCCAGACTGAAGCGCCTAGAACCACTCGGCTACACCGGCCGGCACCAGTTTAGTATTGGAGGGAAGTGAGGGGTGTAAAAATCTGAGATGGAGACCAAGAGATGAATACACTGAGCAGATTCAGAAGGATGTAGGTTGCAGTAGTTACTCGAAGAGGCTTGCACAGGATAGAGTAGCATGGAAACCTGCATCAAATCAGTCTTTGGACTGATGACCAGAACAACAACAACAAATGGATTTGACGTTAACGGAATATCAAAGAAGATATAGTAATCTGGTTTGGAAAGAATCTATTGAGGCTCACTGAGTCACTGTCGTAAAAAAGCGTAAAGCGCTGAGCAGTGACGGCAAATATTTGCTATGTGATTCATTGGAGAGCCACGCCAGGTACCTTTTATCTGCTCGCCTGCACACTGAACGACGAAAGTCATGCGCGATAAGTTCTACTCGAGTGGCCACGTGAACAAACAGCGATATGATTGACTCGACGCAGATTAGCATCGATGCTTGTCGGGTGCTGATACGTTATCATTGCAGCCAAAGAATGTTTCCCTGTACGTACTTCAAGGCCTGTACTGATGCAGCGCACTTTGATCTTGGTTCTCTTACAAAGTATACAGGTTCTTTTAAAAAAAAAAAAACAAAAACGAAAAGTGTTGCATGCTTTAAAAAGTGGTAGTATAAACGTAAACGAGAGATTGGTGTTCAGTGGTACTAACATGCGTACCTTAAGAGCTATGAATACTTGTTCATTTTCGCTACTGTGAAACACATCTATAGTGTTTTCTACTGAAAACACTATGCTTTCCGTATTTTGGAAGGTGGTAATATGGACCAAAACAAGGCAAAAAAAAAAACAGTAAACATGGCCTAAACAAGGCAAAAAAAAAACAGTAAAAACCAGTAAACATGGCCTCCAAACTGCTTACCTTAACATCGTCACTATTGGGAAATACATCTGTTCCACTGAAGAAGTGCACATTGCTCTTAAGGTACACATATTAGAGCCCCTGTTTACTGCATATTTTTTTAGTCCATTCCACCACCTCTAATATATAGAAAGCAGAGAACTTCCAGTAGAAGCGGTGTTTCACAGTAGCGAATGTGAGCTTCGGTCGACACTTATTACCCCTCAAAACATGGAGCACTACTTTTTCCATACATTTCTGAACAGTGTCTGAAATCCTTAAGGCAAAAATCTCAGAGATGATCTGGGGTCCTAAAGAGGACATTTTGATACAGAGAACCAAAGATCGGAAATTAATATTTCAGGCAGGACGAGATATTGAAGTAGCATTATGTGTGAACCACCCGCTTGCAAACTGCTTCTGCCTTCTGCAAGCCTTAGTAACACTACCTTGGAAAACAATACACAATCGTCTGTGATGTATCGCCGGTGGGTTATTTGCTGTGGCGTTACATGAAGTCGGTGGTGTATGAAACTCCAGCAGCAGCAGGAGAGGAAGAGGTTTTCACAGTCCTATCTGTCTGTCTCATTGTCCACCAGACAATAGGGACATTTGAGGGAGTGGCAAAGTGTTAATGCGCTATTATAATGCTTCCGCCGAGACTGTTGTCCGCACTCTCAATGAATTTAAGGTTTTGCATAAGGTGGAAGGTGTTTATATTAAGAACAAACTTAAATAACCATTTCAATCATTAATTCCTTTTTTTCAAAATTTTGCGCTACTATGTGTTTGCATCTGGACAAGTTTTTCCTAGACGTTGGGCGGCGGCGCACACGTGTTGCTTTTACGATGACACTAACAACGTTCACGATCGGGATATGCTAAATTACTTTTAGTGAACTACAGTTTTAAGAAGAGGGCAGTGTCACCAGCGAAGTGGCCCTGAAATTTTTTTGGGCTTTTATATGGACATATTTTACTGTGTTACCTTTAAACGGTGGCCAAAATAAATACTGCATGTTGCCGAAACTTTAATATTGAACGTTGTGATCCAAAAATAAGTTGCAATATTAATACATGTAATTGTAGATGACACCGTCCATGTTTTGACCGATAGGGGGCAGTATTTGCAGTCTATGGCGATCATGTCACCTGTAAACATTGCAGTACCTCTACATCCATACTCCGCAAGCCACCTGACGGTGTGTGGCGAAGGGTACTTTGAGTACCTCTATCGGTTCTCCCTTCTATTCCAGTCTCGGATTGTTCGTGGAAAGAAAGACTGTCGGTATGCCTCTGTGTGGGCTCTAATCTCTGTGATTTTATCCTCATGGTCTCTTCGCGAGATATACGTAGGAGGGAGCAATATACTGCTTGACTCCTCGGTGAAGGTATGTTCTCGAAACTTCAACAAAAGCCCGTACCGAGCTCCTGAGCGTCTCTCCTGCAGAGTCTTCCACTGGAGTTTATCTATCATCTACGTAACGTTTTCGCGATTACTAAATGATCCTGTAACGAAGCGCGCTGCTCTCCGTTGGATCTTCTCTATCGCTTCTATCAACCCTAACTGGTACGCAATCAGGTGAGCAATATTCAAGCAGTGGGCGAACTGTAACCTACTTCCTTTGTTTTCGGATTACATTTCCTTAGGATTCTTCCAATGAATCTCAGTCTGGCATCTGCTTTACCGACGATTAATTTTATATGGTCATTCCATTTTAAATCACTCCTAATGCGTACTCCCAGATTTATGGAATTAACTGTTTCCAGTTGCTGACCTGCTATATTGTAGCTAAATGATAAAGGATCTTCCTTTCCATGTATTCGCAGCACTTTATACTTGTCTACATTGAGATTCAACTGCCATTCCCTGCACCATGCGTCAATTCGCTGCAGATCCTCCTGCATTTCAGTACAATTTTCCATTGTTACAATCTCTCGACATACTACAGCATCATCCGCGAAAAGCCTCAGTGAACTTCCGATGTTATCCACAAGGTCATTTATGTATATTGTGAATAGCAACGGTCCTACGACACTCACCTGCGGCACACCTGAAATCACTCTTACTTCGGGAGACTTCTCTCCATTGAGAATGACATGCTGCGTTCTGTTATCTAGGAACTCTTCAATCCAATCACACAATTGGTCTGATAGTCCATATGCTCTTACTTTGTTCATTAAACGACTGTGGGGAACTGTATCGACCGCCATGCGGAAGTCAAGAAACTCGGCATCTACCTGGGAATCCGTGTCTATGGCCCTGCAGTACTTGTGCTGTGCGTCATTGCGAAAGTTCTGTTGCTTCAAGATGGTTCCGACAGCAATAAAGTACGATCAGAGGCTCCGTATAGTCACTCTATTGAAGCTAGGAATGAGACAGGTGGACGTTGCAGTGAATAACACTGTGAGTCAGAGTTATGTCTCTAGAACGAGGAATGAGTTTCTAACGTCAGGATCAGTTGAGGATCATCACAGAACTGGCCGCGGAAAAAAAATCACAGTTGCGCAGACCGATATCTGCGTGTAACAGGAAACAGAAACTTTAAACACAGTGTTACACACCTACGGCGGCAGTTCGAAATAGCTACTTTTAAGTAGGCTGTTTAGGTTCTTATATTGGTAACGCCGCCGCCACATAGCGCTCTCTGTATGAAAATCACTGGCTGTGCTGTGTGCAGTCTGTGGCTACTTTGAATTGTTGTCTGCCATTGTAGTGTTGGGCAGCTGGACGTGAACAGCGCGTAGCGTTGCGCAGTTGGAGGTGAGCCGCCAGCAGTGGTGGATGTGAGGAGAGAGATGGCGGAGTTTTGAAATTTGTAACACTGGATGTCATGAACTGCTATATACACTCCTGGAAATTGAAATAAGAACACCGTGAATTCATTGTCCCAGGAAGGGGAAACTTTATTGACACATTCCTGGGGTCAGATACATCACATGATCACACTGACAGAACCACAGGCACATAGACACAGGCAACAGAGCATGCACAATGTCGCCACTAGTACAGTGTATATCCACCTTTCGCAGAAATGCAGGCTGCTATTCTCCCATGGAGACGATCGTAGAGATGCTGGATGTAGTCCTGTGGAACGGCTTGCCATGCCATTTCCACCTGGCGTCTCAGTTGGACCAGCGTTCGTGCTGGACGAGCAGACCGCGTGAGACGACGCTTCATCCAGTCCCAAACATGCTCAATGGGGGACAGATCCGGAGATCTTGCTGGCCAGGGTAGTTGACTTACACCTTCCAGAGCACGTTGGGTGGCACGGGATACATGCGGACGTGCATTGTCCTGTTGGAACAGCAAGTTCCCTTGCCGGTCTAGGAATGGTAGAACGATGGGTTCGATGACGGTTTGGATGTACCGTGCACTATTCAGTGTCCCCTCGACGATCACCAGTGGTGTACGGCCAGTGTAGGAGATCGCTCCCCACACCATGATGCCGGGTGTTGGCCCTGTGTGCCTCGGTCGTATGCAGTCCTGATTGTGGCGCTCACCTGCACGGCGCCAAACACGCATACGACCATCATTGGCACCAAGGCAGAAGCGACTCTCATCGCTGAAGACGACACGTCTCCATTCGTCCCTCCATTCACGCCTGTCGCGACACCACTGGAGGCGGGCTGCACGATGTTGGGGCGTGAGCGGAAGACGGCGTAACGGTGTGCGGGACCGTAGCCCAGCTTCATGGAGACGGTTGCGAATGGTCCTCGCCGATACCCCAGGAGCAACAGTGTCCCTAATTTGCTGGGAAGTGGCGGTGCGGTCCCCTACGGCACTGCGTACGATCCTACGGTCTTGGCGTGCATCCGTGCGTCGCTGCGGTCCGGTCCCAGGTCGACGGGCACGTGCACCTTCCGCCGACCACTGGCGACAACATCGATGTACTGTGGAGACCTCACGCCCCACGTGTTGAGCAATTCGGCGGTACGTCCACCCGGCCTCCCGCATGCCCACTATACGCCCTCGCTCAGAGTCCGTCAACTGCACATACGGTTCACGTCCACGCTGTCGCGGCATGCTACCAGTGTTAAAGACTGCGATGGAGCTCCGTATGCCACGGCAAACTGGCTGACACTGACGGCGGCGGTGCACAAATGCTGCGCAGCTAGCGCCATTCGACGGCCAACACCGCGGTTCCTGGTGTGTCCGCTGTGCCGTGCGTGTGATCATTGCTTGTACAGCCCTCTCGCAGTGTCCGGAGCAAGTATGGTGGGTCTGACACACCGGTGTCAACGTGTTCTTTTTTCCATTTCCAGGAGTGTATATTATGACTGTTAAGGTAAATACATTGTTTGTTCTCTATTAACATCTTTCAATTGCTAACTATGCCTATCAGTAGTTAGTGCCTTCCGTAGTTTGAATCTTTTATTTAGCTGGCAGTAGTGGCGCTCGCTGTATTGCAGTAGTTCGAGTAACGAAGATTTTTGGTGAGGTAAGTGATTTGTGAAAGGTATAGGTTAATGTTAGTCAGGGCCATTCTTTTGTAGGGATTCTTGAAAGTCAGATTGCGCTGCGCTAAAAATATTGTGTGTCACTTTAGTGAATGTTTGAGTACGTTCAGTTTTGCTCAGCTGCTTGAAAAGCAAATAATGTAAGAGGTTTATCAGCACAGTAATTCTGAAATTGTTCTAAGGGGACGTTTCATACTGGAATGCAGGTATCGACACAAATGATACGAAATAGGCTCCATGAGCAGGGTTTACGTGCCGGATGAGCTCTCAAGGTTCCTCCTTAAAATCGGATTCGGATAGCGCTCGCGTCGCATGGGCACGAAGCCACTCTTTGTGGACGAGGCAGCACTGGTGCACAACGCTCTTTTCTGGCGAGACCTATATCTGCTTCCAACCAGACTTTCGTGTTTGTGGAGTTAACGAGGACAACGTTTACACCCCAACTGTGTCGCAGACCGCCACCCTTGTCAAGGGCCGACCGTTGTGACCGAGCGGTTCCAGGCACTTCAGTCTGGAACCGCGCTGCTGCTACGGTCGCAGGTTCGAATCCTGCCTCGGGCATGGATGTGTGTGATGTCCTTAGGTTAGTTAGGTTTAAGTAGTTCTAAGTTCTAGGGGACTGATGACCTCAGATATTAAGTTCCATAGTGCTCAGAGCCATTTGAACCTTGTCAAGGCGGTTCAGTCTTGTTTTGGGATGGAATGATTTATGGCCGTTGGACACTCTTTGCGTCAGTACACGGGAGGATGACTGGTGTGGCATCCTAGAACGTCCTTGAACGCATTGTGGCTCCGCGTGGTAGAGATAATGGAGCGGGATTCACTCTGATGAACGATAATGCACGGCCGCATCGTTACAACCTTGCGAGCATCTTCTTATTGGAGCGTAGAATCCTTGATAACACACGCTCCCATCGTTACAATCTTGTGAACACCTTATTGGAGCGTAGAATCCGTCGAATGGGAGTGGCCTCCATATTCTCCAGATCTCAGCTGCATTAAGAATGTACAGAGCTTGCTAAAGCGAGGGTTTGGATCGTCCTGTCGCACCGGGAGCTATGCAGGGCATCGCAGGGGCCGCTGCGAAGAGATGAGAACAAAATGCTGCAGGCTTGTTCGGTATATTCGGTAAATAGGGCGCTCGACGAAAGATCCGTACTCAAAGGCTCGAAAGTTGCACAGGTCACACCAATATTCAAATAACGTAGTAGGAGTAATCCACTAAATTACAGGTCCATATCGTTAACGTCGATATGCAGCAGGATTTTAGAACATATAATGTGTTCGAACATTATGAATTACCTCGAAGAAAACAGTCTATTGACGCACAGTCAACATGGGTTTAGAAGACATCGTTCCTGTGAAACACAACTATCTCTTTATTCACATGAAGTGCTGAGTGCTATTGACTTGGGATTTCACATAGATTCCGTATTTCTGGATTTCCGGAAGGCTTTTGACACACTGTACCATACAAGCGCCTCGTATTGAAATTGCGTGCGTATGGAATATCGTCTCAGTTATGTGACTGGATTTGTGATTTCCTGTCAGAGAGGTCACAGTTCGTACTAACTGACGGAAAGTCATAGAGTAAAACAGAAGTGATTTCTGGTGTTTCCCAAGGTAGTGTTATTGGCCCCTTGCTGTTTGTTATCTATATTAACGATTTTGGAGACAATCTGCGCGGCCGTCAAAGGCTGTTTGCAGATGACACTGTCGTTTATCGACTAATAAAGTAATTAGAAGACCAAATCAAACTGCAAAACGATTTAGAAAAGATATCTGAATGGTGCTAAAAGTGGCAGTTGACTATAAATAACAAAAGTGTGAGGTCATCCACATGAGTGCTAAAAGGATCTCGTTAAACTTCGGTTACACGATGAATCAATCTAATCTAAAAGCCATAAATTCAACTAAATACCTGGGAATTACAATTACGAACAACTTAAATTGCAAGGAACACATAGATAATGTTGTGGGGAAGGCTAACCAAAGACTGCGTTTTATTGGCAGGACACTTAGAAAATGTAACAGATCTACTAAGGAGAGTGCCTACACTACGCTTGTCCGTCCTCTTTTAGAATACTGCTGCGCGGTGTGGGATCCTTACCAGATAGGACTGACGCAGTACATCGAAAAAGTTGAAAGAAAAGCAGGACGTTTTGTACTATCGCGAAATATGTGAGAGAGTATCACAGAAATGATACAGGATTTGGGCTGGACATCATTAAAAGAAAGGCGTTTTTCGTTGCGACGGAGTCTTCTCACGAAATTCCAGTCATCAACTTTCTCCTCTGAATGCAAAAATATTTTGTTGACACCGACCTACATAGGTAGGAACGACTACCAAGATAAAATAAGGGAAATCAGAGTTCGTACGGACAGACACAGGTGTTCATTTTTTGTGCGCGCTATACGAGATTGGAGTAATAGAGAATTGTGAAGGTGGTTCGGTGAACCCTCTGTCAGGCACTTAAATGTGATTTGCAGAGTATCGATGTAGATGTAGATGTAATTGCATTAACAAGATTTCCATCTGTGAGGAGAAACAACTGGTTCATAAAAACCTCTTGTGCAAAATGTCAGTGAGAAGGAAATATTGTCTATACAGTGGACTCTTTTGTAATGTTTTGTTTTTATCAGATGGAAATGTGTTTGTCGTCTTTATTTTTGTTTTCTTACGACTGTACCTCACAGAACAGAATAAGTTTTTTCTTATGATGTCGAGTATTCACAACAACGCAACATACGACATTTATTTCGATCCCATAGAACAATTAGCGAGGTGTCTTGCTTCGCACGGCTAGCATCTGCCATCGGAAAACTTGTCTGGCGTAGCGCTAACAGATTACATACGTAAACATTCTTTGTGAATCAGTCTATTAGCGAAAATCGCATTAAAATCTCTGCAGTAGTTCCTGAGATTAGCCTTCACCTACAAACAGACAAACGTAGTGAGGGACTTTATAATGTGTTCAGGCAGACGACACCCTCCTTTGAGGATTTTGCATGGTGGACGTTTGTGACTGTCTTCATTTTCTTTCATGATGAACGTTTTCCACGAAATGCAGGTTTTCAGAGTCGACACATTTCTAATCATGGAAGCATGTACATTAAAACGCATACAAGTTAGTCCTTTTGCACACTGAGTGGTACGTATCACTTAAGAGTATGGACACGACATCACATCCAGTCACGGATAAAATCAAAACTGTACACTAACTTGGGTTGTATGTACGTCGATTTGGAATCTAGTAACAACGAACAAGTTCTGGAAATTTTCCTGGGTTATCTCGTTATCCAGACATGACGTTCCGCCTGTTCACTTGCTCGTCAGCTGGTGAAATGATGGCTGCGCTTATGAAAATTGTCTCTACGGCTGACAACCTGGGGAAATATGCTGGAAAGATCTGCTTTCGCAACTGAATTCGTCGCAGATTTGTCAGGCGCACACCACTGTATCGTGCCATTTTTTTTTTCCTCCGTCGTCGTATAGAACTTGGCGGTGTCGCCTTCCCCTTAGATATGGCAGGCAATCCGCAGAGCAGAGGGTCACAAAGTATCTCGTCGCCGGCAGGACAATGGCGGCTGTGGGGGCGGACGCTGGATGCTGGGTCCTGCAGGCTGCTCACGTAGGAGGCTGCCCCCACAGCCGGGCCCCCGAACGCGCCGCTGCCACAATGGACAAAGGATAGGACGCAGGCCGGCAAACCTCCAGCCGAGCCGACACAGCCAGACAGACGCCGCAACATGCCACACACGCGAAATAAACTCGCTACGCGTACTACACGCGCACCGTAGTTCGGCTCTTCGCGCAGGGAACGCTGGGAACTGTGCAACAATATTCGCGCAAACTGATGGGAGCGAACGTACGGCATTTTCCGTTGACGGTCGCTTCCTTTCGGCACCGCGCCGAGTGTCAGCTTAACATTCGTGCAAAAAAAGACGACGCGCGGCGCGGTGGCTGATGGGAGCGACTGTAAATGGGAAATGCCACCGCGCCGATTGTCAACTTCCTTTGCGCGTATAGTACCGTAGGAAGCTCCCAGCAGTCCTCGCGCGTACTAAGTAGTCACAGTGCGCGATTAGTAATTAGTAAGACCACTTACCGTTTTTTCTTTAAAATGGTACTTGACGTACTTACCATACAGCCGACACCTTCTTGAATATGCGCTAAATCAGTTCTAGAGAAAGGTTTTAGATTATTATACTTGTAAACAAATGAATGAATACAGACTAATCGAAAATAACTGAACCACTTTCACTTTGCCCAATGTATCCACACCAGAAGCGACAAACTGCACGTGAAATATCAGATTTTAATTTTGCCGAGAGTCAATAAATCCATTCTCGAAGATTCTTGTAGACTTAGTTACCTTACTTACATAGCACCACGAGGATTTATTCGTCTGAATACATAGTTCAATTTGATCCAGCAAATTTTGGTACGTGATTTCCATAAAATTTATTATTTTATCCGTGATGGATTGAGAATACCGCGGATGTTTTTGGAAATATCACTGACGAAATAAACTGAAACCAGCAACACTTTTTGAATGAAAAATTTTTCTCATCGCCACTATAATTTCAGGCCAAAGCTCACAGACGGCAGCGAGGAATTCTCCTAGAAAATTTCACATGTTTATCCTATAATGTAACAAAATAACCGTGATTATGTGGTTTAGAATAGGTTCTAGATTGTATGTGAGCTCTATACGTTTTATTTACTTGAGGAGAATTTTTATTTCATATATTATGTAACACAGAGGTTTGCTTCTTTGATACGTCGACATACTGAACCTTCAGCCAGAGTGAGAACAACTTGGCGGAGATAAGTGTTCACGTTCGTAACAGTGAAATGATCCGGTTTACTGTCCAAAAGAACAAGATGGGACAACGATGGAATACTTACACAGTTATTACGCCTGTTACTGTTTATTGCAAAGATTCTTATTTTTAGCACAGCTCATAAACAAATTCGTGCATGTCATTTTTTAAACATGTGATGATATGCAGGGAAGTATTTTTTGTGTATGGTAATAGTACTTAGTATTTTTTGTTCGCTGATTATCAAATCTGAGCTATCGCAGTGTATATATTTTATCTAATAAGACAAAATTGTCGCAGTTGGATGAAACGTAGGAATAACATCTTGTTTCTTGACTGCAGTGGCGCGTTCAGGCGTGTAGTAAGGATACATTGGTTGCGGCTTTATATTTGTAATTCTGCCAACAAATTCTTCTGAACTCATTTTGTCAACCAAGTTTTTACTTGAATGCTGTTGTCTGTGTGTCCATGTTGGGCCTTACGAGTGGCAAAAGTTGATTTATTCAAATTGCTTAACTCCCGTGCATCTACGCGTTCTCACCATCGCATGAACTCAGGCTAAGTGCAGGCTGATGAAGGCCACTGCAACAGTGGCTGAAACGCTTTGGGAGTATGACGCGGTCTACATCCCAGAAGAATTTGATGGAAATTTGAAAGTGGAAGCCTACGAACTTCGATATAACAAGCCGACGCATTAAAGTGATCCGCTTAAGCCGTTAATAACGCTAGTAACCATATAATAACTAATTAAACAAACGAGAACTAACTACCATGTATAGAGAAAAAGCAGATTTTGAGATACAAATTAAAGTAAATGCTTTGAAATGAGAAACAGTATTAAATAAATTTTAATTTATACGTAACATTTTAACATACCTCAATACATGCTATTTCTACACTTTCTGTTGGGAACACTTGGCAAAGAAATCTCAGCTATATGGTCACAAGAGCACAGTTATTGTAATACAGTGAATCCACGAACGGCTAAATCACAGAATCCCACGCTGAAATGTTAAGGGTTTACGCCCAAACTTTAAAATCCCATAGATTTCCATGCCCTAGACGACTGCCTAGGGAAGTATAAGACATACTATGATACAGTACGTTGAGAGATTCCGCGGAGCCACTACAGTGCCTTACCGCTTCCCATGATAGCGTCAGCATCCATTGAGTGAATGTGACATATTGGATGTGTGCATAGCGTGGCATCATGCTTGTGTTGTATGACGAGGGCGAAAGAAGAGATAAGGTGACTAGTAAAAACTGTACACTACCCCCTCTCCTCGCCTTGCGAGGCAGATACTGGTGGTGCAAATTTATCCTTGCATAAGGTTTAGAACTGGCTGACTGAGAGTCGGAATTCTGGGCAAAGTGGCATTAGAGAGCCGTAGTTAGTGGCGCTTTTTGGACTTATTTGGTGTGCACCTTAGTGGGTAGACTATGCAAACAATTATCCGAAGCCATCTGGTGTTCTTTAAAAGGTATGTGCTGTATTTTGAGAATGAAAACATGGTCCAAGTAAGATGTTTTCTTTTTATTATCCGGATAATTGACTTGTATCAAACGTGCGTCATTTTCAAGCAAATATCTTCAGCTCCCAGCGCCATTTCAGATTCTAATAAATCCCTGGTAATAGATTGTGGAATAAATCTGGAAGCTTAACATATGTGCTTGAAAGTGACCCATGGGTTAAACTGGCCAAATGTACAGATAATACGAATAATATAGCCTACTTGGCCGGCCGCTGTGGCCGAGCGGTTCTAGGCTCTTCAGTCCGGAACCGCGCTGCTGCTACGGTCGCAGGTTCGAATCCTGCCGCGGGTATAGATGTGTGTGATGTCCTTAGGTTAGTCGGGTTTAAGTAGTTCTAAGTCTAGGGGACTCATGATCTCAGATGTTAAGTCCCATAGTGCTTAGAGCCATTGGACCATTGTACAGCCTACTTGGACCATGTTTTCATTCTCAAAACACGTTGAGGCTGTGGACTGACACAAAAATAAAATTTTAAAATGTGTTATGTTGTTTTAAGTTCGAGTTAACCTCGATTTTATTTAAAGAGTTTACCGGTTCTATCTTGGGTAACATACAATGGTAAAATGTTTTTTTCGTATCTACCGGATATGAGACGTGTTGTTAATTTATGAATATTATATGTGCTGGTAAGGTTGTTCAAATTTTGTTTATAAATTACATCCTTTTATAGAACGAGGCTGAGTTATGATAACTTAAAATCAAGCTATGGACATTGAAACGCTTTCTCAGATTTATAGTGTTTCTTCAGACAATATTATTTAGCTGCGATCAAACCCTTCGCAACGCATTAGTACATTTGGCACTCAAGACAAAGTTCGCACCGCGTAGGGAGCAAGGGACGTCACGTGACCCGAACGCCATTTTAGTCTCCGGCAAGACCCGAGCGGAAGCCGGAAGTTCCTGTGCCCCATTTGACCGGAGAGCGGTGACGTCACCGGGAATATGGGGGCCCCGCATCGCATCGCACTGCACCGCGCCTCTGCTGCTGCTGCTGCAACGTCCGCCTCTTGCGTAAATCAAGGCGTGTCGGGGCCCTTTAACGAGGACCCTCCGCAGCAGCAACAGCGTCCACAGCAGAGTGCGTTATAATGTGCGTGCGTCCGCAGAATGCAGCGCCGTAAACGGCGGGCGCGACGCAATCCACCACGGCGAACATTTCACGCTGGCGACATTGTCTGGCCATAAACGTAAAACTCGGCATTGTCTGGCCATAAACGTAAAACTGCCAAGTATCTCCTCAGCGTCATTCGCAGCAACATGTTGTTTATGTCTGCCCCTCGAGGAGACTCTTTCTCCCGCGATGTACTGTTCGTTGCGAATGCCGTAATTCCCCCGACACGTTATTTGCGACACCTCCTCGTCAATACTGTTGGACAACACGGAGGTAACTATCTCCAGAAGTAAAACGGAAGTAGGATTTCAAAAGCACGTAGCGTATGAATAACGACATGCTATTTTAAACTGCAACACAAAATCTTTGAGAACGATTGCAAGTGAGGAGCTGGGAGTGGTAAGGTGTTAGGCCACACGTCACACAGGAAAGATAAACTGATTTTATTTAACAAGTAGCGCAAGCTGTTATTATGAATGTTTTAACACATACAATCTGACACGCTCAAACCCAGCCTTGGTACAAATTTTCATTCGTCACTTCAGTCTGCATACACAGGGTGAAGCAGCTGCCCCTATCACTGGGTTTTATGCAATCCACAACGCCTTCAAATACCGTGGGCAAGATTTCCATATTCTTACGCTGGCTACACGCAAGCCATTGGAAACTCCTCCCGAACAGGCCACGAAGCCCCAGCGGTAGCGACCGGCCGCCGTGTCATCTTCAGCCCATAGGCGTCGCTGGATGCGGATAGGGAGGGGCATGTGGTCAGCACACCGCTCTCCCGGCCGCAAGTCACTTTCCGAGACCGGAGCCACTACTCCTCAATCAAGTAGCTCCTGGGGCAAACTACTAGACCTACAGAAAAGTGAATGGGACCTTTCTGTAGGAAATGTAATGCAGTTAAATTTTGTACTGGGGCGTGTTTTTACCAGAGACCATACGGGATATTTGCCTGGGAAATGTAATGAATTAAATTTTGTACTGGGGTGCATTTTCACTAGAGGCTGTAGTTTTCGAATAATTCAAGAAAACTGTACTCAACTGACATTTAATCGCATTTTTCTTGAACAACTCTAAAACTGTGGCCTCCAGAAAAAGCTTATACAATACAAAATACACTCCTGGAAATGGAAAAAAGAACACATTGACACCGGTGTGTCAGACCCACCATACTTGCTCCGGACACTGCGAGAGGGCTGTACAAGCAATGATCACACGCACGGCACAGCGGACACACCAGGAACCGCGGTGTTGGCCGTCGAATGGCGCTAGCTGCGCAGCATTTGTGCACCGCCGCCGTCAGTGTCAGCCAGTTTGCCGTGGCATACGGAGCTCCATCGCAGTCTTTAACACTGGTAGCATGCCGCGACAGCGTGGACATGAACCGTATGTGCAGTTGACGGACTTTGAGCCAGGACGTATAGTGGGCATGCGGGAGGCCGGGTGGACGTACCGCCGAATTGCTCAACACGTGGGGCGTGAGGTCTCCACAGTACATCGATGTTGTCGCCAGTGGTCGGCGGAAGGTGCACGTGCCCGTCGACCTGGGACCGGACCGCAGCGACGCACGGATGCACGCCAAGACCGTAGGATCCTACGCAGTGCCGTAGGGGACCGCACCGCCACTTCCCAGCAAATTAGGGACACTGTTGCTCCTGGGGTATCGGCGAGGACCATTCGCAACCGTCTCCATGAAGCTGGGCTACGGTCCCGCACACCGTTAGGCCGTCTTCCGCTCACGCCCCAACATCGTGCAGCCCGCCTCCAGTGGTGTCGCGACAGGCGTGAATGGAGGGACGAATGGAGACGTGTCGTCTTCAGCGATGAGAGTCGCTTCTGCCTTGGTGTCAATGATGGTCGTATGCGTGTTTGGCGCCGTGCAGGTGAGCGCCACAATCAGGACTGCATACGACCGAGGCACACAGGGCCAACACCCGGCATCATGGTGTGGGGAGCGATCTCCTACACTGGCCGTACACCACTGGTGATCGTCGAGGGGACACTGAATAGTGCACGGTACATCCAAACCGTCATCGAACCCATCGTTCTACCATTCCTAGACCGGCAAGGGAACTTGCTGTTCCAACAGGACAATGCACGTCCGCATGTATCCCGTGCCACCCAACGTGCTCTAGAGGGTGTAAGTCAACTACCCTGGCCAGCAAGATCTCCGGATCTGTCCCCCATTGAGCATGTTTGGGACTGGTTGGAGCGTCGTCTCACGCGGTCTGCACGTCCAGCACGAACGCTGGTCCAACTGAGGCGCCAGGTGGAAATGGCATGGCAAGCCGTTCCACAGGACTACATCCAGCATCTCTACGATCGTCTCCATGGGAGAATAGCAGCCTGCATTGCTGCGAAAGGTGGATATACACTGTACTAGTGCCGACATTGTGCATGCTCTGTTGCCTGTGTCTATGTGCGTGTGGTTCTGTCAGTGTGATCATGTGATGTATCTGACCCCAGGAATGTGTCAATAAAGTTTCCCCTTCCTGGGACAATGAATTCACGGTGTTCTTATTTCAATTTCCAGGAGTGTATAGCCAGATTAAATTTCCTACAAAAAAGTCCTTCTCATTTTTTCTATACGATTAATAGTTTGTATGTAGCAAGCAAACTCTCCTCCCAAAAAGGCCACGAAGACCCAACGGGATCGACCGGCCGCCGTGTCATCCTCAGCCCACAGGCGTCACTGGATGCGGATATGGAGTGGCATATGGTTAGCACACGGCTCTCCCAGCCGTATGTCAGTTTCGGAGACCGGAGCCGCTATTTCTCTATCAAGTAGCTCCTCAGTTTGCCGGACAAGGGCTGAGTGCACCCCATTTGCCAACAGCGCTCGGCAGACCGGATGGTCACCCATCCAAGATGTAGGAAGCAAGAGAACAAGGAAATCTTGAGCGTGGTGTTTGAATGTAGTGCGGGTAGCATAAAACCCAGTGGTAGGGGCACCTGAATGTCGCTGTATACATCATAGACGTTCGAGACTTGGGTAGGTCTCTGGAAATACCCAGTTTCATCTGATTGAAACACCAATGCCTGGGTTTCAGGCAGTCTCCGTTTTCCGTTCGATGCTGAGGTGCTGTTCTAGTACAGTTGCAGAGCCTCAGCAATGCTGTCCGAGTTTAGGGGCAATGCTAAGAGGATTGACATGTGAATGGGAATTTGGATGAAGGAGGGAGATGTGCTATGATAATCCGACCAATTGTGCAATGCTGCTGTGTCAGAGTGGGGTAGTGGTTAGACGTTAAAGCATCTGCTTAGTGAGCGGGGGACCCAGCCTTGGAACATATTTTCATTCGTTGCCTCTGTTGTATACGACAAAGATGTTGAGCAGTAAACATTTAGTATTTCAAATTTGATCGATTTCAAACTGTGGCAGGAACCTTACTCAGGTGACGCTCTCTCCAAGAACATTAAACAAAGCACAGTAGGAATTCAGGCACTACCGGAATAAACGAAAACATTTCAATTAACAAACGTACCAGGATAATACATCAGGCATCAGTAAACATCTAGTTAACACCTGTAATCACACCACATCATAAGAGGCAATGATCAACTATAAAAACAATTTGAAGTACAACCTTTATGTACCAAATCTGAGGAACATTATTTAAACTCTCATAAACAGACACCAGTTGTCTCATTAAACGGCCCAATATTTAGAACAAACATCCAAACATGGGCCGGCCGTTGTGACCGAGCGGTTCTAGGCACTTCAGTCTGGAACCGCGCTGCTGCTACGGTCGCAGGTTCGAATCCTGCCTCAGGCATGGATGTGTGTGATGTCCTTAGGTTAGTTAGGTTTAAGTAGTTCTAAGTCTAGGGGACTGATGACCTCAGTGTTGAGTCTCATAGTGCTCAGAGCCATTTGAACTATCCAAGCATGGAAGTAGGCAGAATGCAAATCTCACCGGTGCGATCTTTGTCTTGAGTGCCAATTGTATCAAAGCGTTGTGAAGGATTCGATCGCAGCTAAATAATACTGTGATAAGAAACACTATAAATCTGATTGCTGCTGGTTCCAATCGCAGCAATTTGAGTCGTGCTCTCACGATTCCTGCCTGACAACACTCTCGAAAATTGCGACGTATTCCGAATAAACAGCGAAGTACTGAGTGGCGAGCAAAGACTATAAATACGATTGCTGCTCGTATCATTCGCAGCAGTTTAAGCTGTGCTCTTAGGTTCCTGCGTAACCACACCCTCGCAAACCGCGACGTATCCGGAAAAAAACGGTCAAGTATTTGTGACAGGCAAGCATGTAAATTGCTGGTTGTTTCACTCGTAGCAGTTTCATCTATCTGTTTTTAATGATACTGAAGTCACAAAATGGAAGAAACTAATTACTGAGAGAGAGCACGCTCTTAAATGTAAATAGCACCTAAATTGCAGAACATACTTCAATTACATCAATAAGAAAAGTCCCAGAATTTGTTACAAATGCGAAGATGAAAGAATATATACATGTTTCCAAGTCTAGGATGTAAACCTACTGCCTTCGACTCTGTGACTGCATGTATCTACATCACCACAGCGATCACATACAAATTTTGGGCATTACTATTATTATTTTGGTATCTCCCACAGATTTTTACAGCGGATGTATCATTCGCTGACCTTTAATTACAATAAATCGTACCTCGGGTGAAGTGTTTGTCGTAAATATTTAGTGCACCGTTGCAAGGCAACGAAATACGATGAATCCAATATGACGATTCAAAAGTAGCGAGCGAGAGACGTCACATGACCGATTCATGATTCCCGAATTCAGCCGAACGCCGAAGCACTTCCTCAATTTAATTACTCGAGATGGAAACGGACAGCTATGCTACGGAGGTGTACAGACTTGTAAAACTGATGCTTGCTGAAGTCGCGGTGGTTGCAATAGCGTAATAGGACATCGGTGGCCTGTAGAGAAAAATGTAGCTAGGCACTACACCCAGACACCTCTGCACACTGTAAGCTATAACGAAGTTTCTGAAACTAGAGCAGCGATAGGTAAATCCTAGAGAAATTCTTGCTAGACTACATTGCGACTCATGTATATCTGTGAGAAGCCAGTCGTGTAAGGTTAGATTGAAGAGGAGAAGAACTCTCCGCACAATTACGTGGAACCAGATAAAAGGTGTGTCTGCTGCTGCTGTTAATATATTTGTTTGTAAAGAAATCATCAGTTACAATTCAAGAGAAAGAAAGAAGCCATAAAGGAAAAGCTGGACCGATAAACGGGAAGAAGACAGAGCACATGCAAAATTACTGAAGGGAATAAGAAACGAAGACTTGAAACTTCCTGGCAGATTAAAACTGTGTGCCGCACCGAGACTCGAACTCGGGACCTTTGCCTTTCGCGGGCAAGTGCTCTACCAACTGAGCTACCCAAGCACGACTCACGCCCCGTCCTCACAGCTTTACTTCTGCTTGGGTAGCTAAGTTGGTAGAGCACTTGCCCGCGAAAGGCAAAGGTCCCGAGTTCGAGTCTCGGTCCGGCACACAGTTTTAATCTTCCAGTAAGTTTCATATCAGTGCACATTCCGCTGCAGAGTGAAAATCTCATTCTGAAAACAAAGACTTGCTTTTCACGCGACTGACTGACGATGATTTTCATAGTTTGCTGGAATTAGTGGCCCCAAATGTTACAAAACGGATAGTCACCTCAGGAAATCACTTGCAACTCTGGAACGCCTCACACTTGACACCATGAAATGCGGATTCTCAGTCCCCCAAATGCGCCAATTTTGCTTATCGACGAACCATCCAAATGAAAGTAGGCTTCGTCGCTAAAGCAACATACTAATTCCCATCACCCCGCGGCCAACTGTCCAGTCTGAACGTCCTAACACAAAAACCGTTCAGAAGTTATGACGATTTTATTTCATACAGTTCAATAAGTGTCACCCCGCATTTAAGTGTTTGGTGCACGAGATGAAGTATAACAAACCACCACGCAACCCAAGCCTACTTGAAACACTTTAGTCCGGGTTCCCGGGTTCGATTCCCGGCGGGGTCAGGGATTTTCTCTGCCTCGTGATGACTGGGTGTTGTGTGGCTGTCCTTAGATTAGTTAGGTTTAAGTAGTTCTAAGTTCTAGGGGACTGATGACCATAGATGTTAAGTCCCATAGTGCTCAGAGCCATTTGAACCATTTTGAAACACTTTAGTATCTCTGATAGTGAGCTCCAACTAGAATAACACTACCGGGAAAATGTGCAGTATACGAACACTTTCGAGCCTTCTAATTTTTCTCTCCCGCACTGTGGTTCGTGAGCTAATGTGACGTGTCTGTAATAGGTCATGGGAGAATGTTTCCAAAAGAATCATCTTCTAGTGAGAACACAGTCACGGAGTTCAACAACGTCGAGAACGGGCTAGAAAAATCTATCTCAAGTGCCATCTGAGGCGGTGTGTAACTGTAAGCTTGGGCTGCCGTGTGAGCAGCGAGTGGTAAATCATTGTGTCGCGTTTCGGGGGCAGCGGCTTCCCGGCCGTTGCAACGCGCGGCTGCGACTACTTGTTAGCGTGGCCTCTTCCGAGAGAGCAGTTGGCGCTCGCGTGGGCGGCGGTTCCGAGAACACGACACGGAGGACGCACGCAGGGCTCCGCCCGTGTGACGGTTGGCACGTCCCGCGAAAGCCGAGCCCAGCCCGGCGGTGGTAGGCCTCGTCGGCTGTTCTGGCGACGGCGTGACGGGGGACCGGCGAAGGTTTGACGCGTCTTCTGGGCGCGCAGCCATTAGCCGGCTGGCGGCTTATCACCTCGGAGCGTTTTCAAGAGGACTCTCCAGTTCCTGGACAAAGAGCCGGCCGTCTCCCTCCGGCTTTCTCACGCCTCGGCTTAACCCTGCGCCCCTGTCTGGAGTAAAGCCACCGCCGCTTCGACAGAGCTGCAACTGTGACACAGAACTGTTCACAGCGCAGTTGCAAAATTTCTGGAGCGCCTGCTCATATTCAACGGAAAAAGAGTACCCTATGAAAGGGTCACATACGCCTCGGGGAATATCAGTTAGGACTGCGTAAAAATGTTGGAACACGTGAGGCAATACTGACCCTAATAGACTAAGGGAAGGCAAGCATACGTTTCTAGCATTTGTATACTTAGAGAAAGCTCTTGACAATGTTGATTGGAACACTCTCTTTCATATTCTGAAGGTGGCAGGGGTAAAATACAGGGAGTGAAATGCTATTTACAATTTGTACAGAAACCAGATAGAAGTTATAAGAGTCGAGGGGCATGAAAGGGAAGCAGCGGTCGGGAAGCGAGTGAGACAGGGTTGTAGCCTATCCCCGATGTTATTCAATCTGTATATTGAGCAAGCAGTAAAGGAAACAAAAGAAAAATTCGGAGTAGGAATTAAAATCCATGTAGAAGAAATAAATACTTTGAGGTTCGCCGATGACATTCTGATTCTGTCAGAGACGGCAAAGGACCTGGAAGAGCAGCTGAACGGAATGGACAGTGTCCTGAAAGGAGGATATAAGATGAACATCAACAAAAGCAAAACGAGGATAATGGAATGTAGTCGAATTAAATCGGGTTATGCTGCGGGAATTAGATTAGGAAATGAGACGCTTAAAGTAGTAAAGGAGTTTTGCTATTTTGGGAGAAAAATAACTGATGATGGTCGAAGTAGAGAGGATATAAAATGTAGACTGGAAATGGCAACGAAAGCGTTTCCGAAGAAGAGAAATTTGTTAACATCGAGTATACAATGTCAGGAAGTCGTTTCTGAAAGTATTTGTATGGAATGTAGCCATGTATGCAAGTGAAACGTGGACGATAAATAGTTTGGACAAGAAGAGAATAGAAGCTTTCGGGATGTGGTGCTACAGAAGAATGCTGAAGATTAGGTGGGTAGATCACATAACTAATGAGGAGGTATTGAAAAGAATTGGTGAGAAGAGGAGTTTGTGGCACAAGGGACCGGTTCGTAGGACATGTTCTGAGGCATCAAGACATCACAAATTTAGTATTGGAGGGCACCGTGGAGGGTAAAAATCGTAGAGGGAGACCAATAGATGAATACACTAAACACGTTCAGAAGGATGTAGGTTGCAGTAGGTACTGGGAGATGAAGCAGCTTGCACAGGATAGAATAGCATGGAGAGCTATAACAAACCTGTCTCAGGACTAAAGACCACAACAACAACAACAGGGCGTTACCGTAAGAGTGGGCAAAAATTTAATAGGACATAGAGCATGCTCCACAGAACACTTTGACATAGGGAACCTGGGGTCGGGGCAACCAGTTGATCGAGATAATACGAATAAAATCACATTACTGTGTACTTTTTACGTACATTAATTAACTGCAAATACCTTCATTGACACAACGAATGTACCATTTGTACAGTATCTTACAGAATGTGCTGAAACTGACGGCCATCAACCTCAATGCAAGCATGACATCGGCGAACAGGATTATGGCGCCCCCTGACAAATGTCCCTGGTGTGTTTCGAATCACATCACAGGCAGCTACAATTCTGTCAAATAATTCCATATCCGTATCCGCTGGGGTCTCATACACAAGTGACTTTAGATATCGCCACAGGAAATAATCAAGGGGATACAGGTCAGGTGACCTCGTAGGCCATGGAAGCGCACCTCCTCTTCCAATCTAGCGACCGGGAAATACTGCAGCGGTAGTGTTCCATCGTATTACGCTGTACATCTCCGAATAGCACTGAGGAATGAATGGCTTTGTTGTTGATTCACAGCACGTTCTGACGTGGGCCAATGTAAATACAACAGAACCACCTTATAGACAAGTAAAGTAAACAAAACCTGCATCATGACTTCCTGGTATCAGGCTTGTCCTTATCGTTTCCTTGCAGGAAGTAAAGACTATATGTAAACAAACAGCACAGAACACGTAAACTTGTACGTATGTTAGTTGTAAATAAGCAGGAAAACAGTAAACTCGGCAAAGCGGTAGACAAGTTTACTACCATGAGTGCTAGCATGGAAATAAATTGTCTCTGGACCTATATCCCTATTGGTGTGTTGGCAGAAGAGCCAACACCGGGTTGCTAAAGGAGGCCAAAATGCACGCGTTAAGCTCACGCAGACTGGCGTGAGGTCTGGAACAGTAAAGTAGTTGAGACTAGTAAGAAAAGAACGTAGTTGCTGGAATACTTAACTTTAATCCATAATTGGTGTACATCGCTCTTGACTGTACATGTTTTAATATCTCAATATAAACTCGTAATGGCGCCTTGCTAGGTCGTAGCAAATGACGTAGCTGAAGGCTATGCTAACTATCGTCTCGGCAAATGAGAGCGTATTTGTCAGTGTAGCATCGCTAACAAAGTCGGCTGTACAACTGGGGCGAGTGCTAGGAAGTGTCGCTAGACCTGCCGTGTGGCGGCGCTCGGTCTGCAATCACTGACAGTGGCGACACGCGGGTCCGGCGTATACTAACGGACCGCGGCCGATTTAAAGGCTACCACTTAGCAAGTGTGGTGTCTGGCGGTGACACCACACCTATAACATATTTTCTTCCTCTATGTGTGAGGAATGTTTCCTGAATATTTGGTCATATCGTTTCGTTACATCCAGCATACGTGCAGGTTCCTTGGCTGTCACTGATGGTAAAATTTTCTGCGTCGTTAGGCTGGGACATAATCCGCTTCAAATTACAGCAAAACTCGATGTTTCGACCCCTCTGCTGGGATCTACACCTACATCTACGCAAGTACTCGGCAAGTCACCGTACAGTGCATAGCGGAGTATACATTGTAACAATAAAATCAATTTTCTTTCCTAATCCTTTCTTCTAAAATGTTATGTTTTTGTGACCTGACACCACTTGCAACTCGTTTGCTATAGTATTTTATTCTCTATTCTTCTTGGTTCCATTGGGAGCTGATCTGACTGCTCTAGCATAGTTTCGAATCTTATGTTGTCTGAGGGATTCTCTTGTATCATCATTAGTATCTAATCTGATGAATATACCTGCACCAAGGCCAATGGCAATTGCAGACGAAAGTAAACAAGGCAAGTCAGCTGAAGGTATTGTGAAACAAATTATAGCACTGTGTTGCGCCGGTATGTAAATGTACGGGTACGAAAATTATTCCGGAACTGCTTTGGGATTCCGACTACAAAGCGTGAGTGCGAGTATATAACAAGAACACTGGCGTGTCTATTACGTGAGGCCGAGCGGCGCAACAGAAATAATAACGTAGGTGCGCAAAGCGTACAATTACACAAGAATCCGACGCGGGACTAAGTAGTGCCGTCAATTTTCTGGACGCCTGCCGTTCGCTCCGAAGACCGCACCTCCATTACAACCATCGGGTCGCCGCCGAAGCTAAACAGGAGATGCACGCACCAGAGAAGGCGTTATTGGGAAGATGAGCCGGGAGGGAGGGAAAAAAACTTGACGGGCCGCTGCTTCGGAGGCCGCTCTACGGCTTTTACGGCTGAAATCCTTGGTGGCGCGTCGGGCGGTAGGTGGAGGAAAAAGATGGGGCGTGACGTCACGGTAATCTCTCCTTCTGGCCGCACGCGTTGTATGGGAGGGGGAGGGAGGGGGGGGGGGGAGCGGGCGAAGGAGAAGTGGACCTGGACAGTAGCTATACCGACAGTCAGCTCTCTCTTTCCAAGAGATCGTATTTCCCTAGCACGATGATACCCGATATATGGGCTACACGAGGACACGTAATTCTGTTACGTAGCCGCACATGAACTGCTCGATACGTAAATGACACTACAAAGAGACCCTATATTCTATACTATTCTGTTTACAAAGATGGAAGTACTACAAAGAGCTCCTATTTTCGGTGCTATTCTGTTTACGAAGATGGAAGTACTGGAATACGGCAGACTCGTCCTAAGCGTTCTACTTGATGCCGCTTTGGTTACTCGCGTTTCGGTTTTACTGTTTATTTATTCAAGCAGCATCTCCCTTGACTTCGAGGGGCATACTAGAACGCGGTCCACACATTTTCTCTACAGAAATTCCGAGGTGCTTGCCAAGTTCAAAGACAGTATCTCCCAGTCACATGTCAAATGCGCTTAGCAATAGACCACAGAGGCTTTACAGAAACATTGTACTTTGCCGGCCGAAGTGGCCGTGCGGTTAAAGGCGCTGCAGTCTGGAACCGCAAGACCGCTACGGTCGCAGGTTCGAATCCTGCTACAGGCGTGGATGTTTGTGATGTCCTTAGGTTAGTTAGGTTTAACTAGTTCTAAGTTCTAGGGGCCTAATGACCTCAGAAGTTGAGTCCCATAGTGCTCAGAGCCATTTGAACAATTTGAACATTGTACTTTCGCTGGAGTTTTCAGATCACCTCATGCTGCCTTTAACTGTTAATTTGTGGTTTACTTCCGCACTATTGGACGGTTTCCTCGTTAGACCACTTTCCACGCCATTCTACTGCTGTTTGGCCATAAAAAAAATTTTCGATGGCAAATATTGCCTTAGTGGTCTATAATTGATGTTCCAGCTAACGGCATCGCCCTCGTAGCGCATCACGATGTTAAAATGACAAACAACAGTAAATCATATAATCACACCATCCGCTGAACCCCTTTCACATAAACTGCTTTTCGCTCATAGCTTTTACGTGGAGGGTAGTTTTGTGTTTTACTGCTATGTGCGATTTTAGTCTGCCGATGCTCTAACACACCACAGCTGTTAGTCGGAACTGAGTATAAGGCATTTAGGTTAAGTGTCGTAGTTCATATACAAGACGAGCATCAGACAAGAACGAAAATTCCGCGCGAAATGGCCGCGCGGTTTGAGGTGCTATGTCATGAACTGGGCGGCCCGTCCCGCTGGAGGTTCGAGTCCTGCCTGTACATGGGCGTGTGTGTTGTTCTTGGCATAAGTAAGTTTAAGTTAGTGTATAAATCTAGGGACTGATGACCTCAGTAGTTTGGTTCAAATGGTTCAAATGGCTCTGAGCACTATGGGACTTAACATCTTAGGTCATCAGTCCCCTAGAACTTACAACTACTTAAACCTAACTAACCTAAGGACATCACACAACACCCAGCCATCACGAGGCAGAGAAAATCCCTGACCCCGCCGGGAATCGAACCCGGGAACCCGGGCGTGGGAAGCGAGAACGCTACCGCACGACCACGAAATGCGGGCAGTCAGTAGTTTGGTCCATTAGGAATTCACACACATTTGAACAAGAATGGCAATATCTGCCATCCTAAATTTTTGATGACCGAACAATCAGCCCATGGTACTTGAAGGTAGACTACGGCCTGAGTTAACGAATAGTACGAAAATAAACTAAAAAAATTAACCGTTGGGGGTGACACGAACTGAGACGCGATCTCATAGGAAAGCTTATCCTAGAAGTCACCGTAGCTTCGTTAACACGGTTGTACAACTTTAAGGTCTGCGACAGTAGTTAATGTAGGCACAGTTTCATAAAAAATGTCGATATAATACTTTTATTATACTTTAATTCCATTACGCATTTCTTACATACTTACGTCTTCTTCTTAGAATAGCGGTTACAAGTAAATCCCGATTGTTCACGGAATCGAATTCCTGTGTATGAAACAGCTACTTTTTCATAAATCTCCATGCTTATGAGGTCATATGTCCTCAACTATGTGTCGTACAGTGTTGAAGTTTTACGAAGCAAATAGCAAAAATGTGTAAGTGATAAACTTTTTTCTTTCAGTATACTGTTGAGAAAAAATATCAAAATGGTTTGTAATTATTTTTATTTTATCCTATTTTGCAGCTTAAAACGTGACTGTATTCAAAACAACGGAGGTATGAATTAAACAACGCTTTCAGTCACAACTTTTTCGTGTTTTATTAACAACACGATGCCAGTTTATAAACATATGTGTGCAAATGTGTATCTCGGATGAAGTAACATGTACTAAAACGACGGAGAAAAGAATCTTATGGGGTGCTAAAACGTTAAAAATGTTTTCCTTGGATTAAAAAAAGATGGTTCAAATGGCTCTGAGCACTATGGGACTCAACTGCTGTGGTCATCAGTCCCCTAGAACTTAGAACTACTTAAACCTAACTAATTTAAGGACATCACACACACCCATGCCCGAGGCAGGATTCGAACCTGCGACCGTAGCAGCAGCGCGGCTCCGGACTGGAGCGCGTAGAACCGCACGGCCACCGCTGCCGGCTCCTTGGATTATGTGGTAAGTTTACACTGTTCATTTTCCGCTATTTTGCACCTATTTTCCGTGTTATAACCGTAATTAAATCTTTTCGTGACAGGAATATGCATTTCACCTCATTCAAGAGAAGATATAAAACATGTATTAAGACAAATTACACCTGACGATGGATCCACAGGGTCCGAAATGCATCGTGTAGTTAATAAAACACGAAAAACTTGTGACTGAAGGCGTTGTTTAATTCATACAGCCAATGGTTTGTAAATATGTGTGAAGCTTGTTGAAAGTTGCGATGTGCCTCAAACTCAAATACTCGGTGAATACAGTGCGGGTAATTTGCGCCCGTGAGTTATACTGCCTCCAGATAGGTACACTTTTTTTAACTTTAATTTTTGTGTTACTGTGCTAAATTCTTAACGTTTGATTATAACTCTCAAATGTTAGCTTTTGATACGATTTAAAATTTTGAAACTCGGTCAGTAATTATATGAAATACCGAAAATCGAATTTTTTTAGCCTCCAGAAGCCGTTAGATACGCAATCTGAACAGCCTCTGGCGTGCCCCTGACAGTTTTTACCACTGTTTTGATCGAACTGTTAAACTGATGCCTATGTGTGGCAAACTAGAGTAGGTCTAGGAGTTTCTAGTTAAGGGGATCTGCAGAACACAAGGAACAGCGTGGATTGTAGAGAGTTGCGTGTCTAAAATTTGGTGATTCTATTTCCAAGTTCCATCACTGTAGTTTAGGAATGTATGACTCGTGAGCTATATAGCTACGTATCAGACTACAAATTCAAAGTTACGTGAATCTTATAGTTACGAATAAATATTATTCGTCCTTTGCAACTGGCGTTTATTATTGTTTTCAACTAGACGTGTGTCTTTGTCTGTGTTAGGCATCGTCTACAAACAGGGAAAATTAAGCGCGAAACTTTCGCTCAATGAAACTTCGATCGCACATAGAACGAATAGCTACAGTGTAGTACAGAAGTTAACAGAAAGAAATATACAGTTAAACGGACGGAAATGGCACTTTTATTCAAAGACAGTAATTACACTGACACCACCTCAATTTATGTTGGTGCTGCGGACATTACAAACGGCGGGACATGGATCTTTAATAGGGTGTGTGTTTACCACGGACGGCAATGCACACTCTGCGACGTGCTCCCATGCTAGCCGTACACGGTTGATACAAGGAGTTCTTGTGGCACGGCGTTTCGTTCATCCACCACCGCAGCTGACAAATTCTGGATGGTCGTTGGTGCATGTTGGCTTGCTGCAGTTCGTCTCTCCATCGCTAGATGGGAGTTGAGTTGGGCGAACGGGCAGGCTAATCCATTCGCCGAATATCCTTTCGTTCCATGAGATCCCGCACCCACGCTGTTCAATGTGGTCGCGTGGTGTCATCCATAAAAACGAAGTCAGCGCTGAATGCAACCCTGAAAAGAGGCACGTGAGGAAGGAGTATAGTATCACAATGACGTTGACCAGTTATTGTATCATGATCAAACATTTGGAGATCAGTACGCCGATGCAGCATTATGCCTCCCCACACCATAACACCTGGACCACCCTAACGATCGTGTTCAACAATGTTCCTCTGGGTGCATCGCAGTACGCACTCTCATACGGCGAGAGGTGGGGAACATGTAGTAAAACTTCGTTATTTATGATGTTTTAACGTTGCTATTAACACACACTGAAAAAACTAATATCGCAGCAGACTAATCTGGACCGCTCCATCGAACTGGCACCTAAAGTTACGCTTCAAAAAAATCTTCTCTCTCTCTTTTTTTTTTTTTTTTAAATTACGCAAAGCGTCGCATGAAAGATGGGATGAGCAGTATTAAACAGAGCTGACTCCATCGAAAAATTGCAAAAACGAAATTTTAACTGAAAATATCTGCCGAAACAGCACAGAAAACGCGCCTGACAACTCTTAGGAGGGACATCCGACACACACACACACACACACACACACACACACAAAATGGTTGCTCCGAGCACTATGGGACTTAACATCTGAGGTAATCAGTCCCTTAGAACTTAGAACTACTTAAACCTAACTAATCTAAGGACATCACACACACATCCATCCCCGAGGCAGGATTCGAACCTTCGACCGTAGCGGTCGCGCGGTTCCAGACTGAAGCGCCTAGAACCGCTCGGCCACACCGGCCGACACACAAACACACACACTCACATATGCTCTTTTATTGGGAATGTATACATATATTCCCCAACAAAATATATATTTCCCCAATAAAAAAGCTCGTTGAACATGTTGCCATCTCGTATCCTCTTCAGAACGAAGTTTATGACATACAAGTCCGTGGAGATGCAAACATAAGATTTAGACCATTATCTAATACGGATAAAAATGAAATTTACCCCAAAGAGAGTGCACCAGCAGAAATTTGATACCAGAAGAATCAAAGAAATAAACTTGGAGAAGAGCTGGAAAAAGTCCAGACAGATACTTGGGAAAAATTTCACAGTAAAATAATCCAGAAGGCTAAAGATTTAGTGCCCCTGACGAAAAACACAAAACATCCACGGTGGGATACAGAGTGTGATAAAGCTTTGGAAAATCGAAAAAGGCTTACCTAACTACAAAACTGGAAAGTCTTCAATACTTTTACGAAACTAGCAAAAAAGTGGCGAAGATCATTAGGCAGATCAAAAGAAAATACTTGAAAAAACTGAACTTAATAGAAGAAAACTTCCGTAACTTCAATAAATTTCTCGGATACAGCTCACGAAATTTATGTTTCAAGAAATCTGGCGGAAAATTTGCACTCACTAACGAGGGAAACTGTAAGGAACTGGCGCATTATTTTTCAACACTCCTTAACTGTCCGGAACCGCCTCCGAGATTCCCTAAAGAAAGGCCTACTTACACGCACCCTGTATCATCCTATCATCCTTGCCAATACAAGAAGAAATTCAAAACATATTACTAAATTAAAAAACAATAGAACATCTGGTGAAGATGGGATTATTTCTGAGCAACTGAAAACTGTTGGACCCAATTTTCTCTGAGAGTTAACCCAATCATTGCAGATATTTGGGAGACAGAAAAATTACCCCAGGAGTGGAAATGTGCGCTTATTCATTCATTACACAAAACAGGGGACAAATCCGATGTAAATAATAATAGACGCATATCCCTACTTCAGGTCGCATACAAAGTTCTATAAGCCTGTCTTCTTCAAAGAGCACAAGAGCAACTGGAAAACAAAATTGATGAATACGAAGGTGGCTTTCGCTGCAGTAAATCCTGCACAGAACAAATTTCCAATCTAAAGACAGTGCTAAAATACAAAGCAGTCAGAAACAGGCCAATAATTTGCACGTTTGTGGACTTTAAAAAGGCATACGACTCAGTTAACCAACAAGCACTTTTTTATATCCTTGAAGAACAAGAGCTAGATCTAAAAACCTTTAACCTCATCAAAGAAACACTGACCGACCGATACTACCTCTAAGGTGAAATTCATGGGTGTAATATCCGAGCCCTTCCTGATCAAATCTGGTGTCCAACGAGGCGATGGTCTGTCTTCTCTCCTATTCAGCCTTGTGCTGGACAAGGTCAGCCGCGAATGGGAAAAAGGAACTGAAGAATAGAAACTACCGGAAACCTATGCAGATGAGGCGAGTCAAGGATGACATAAGCTTTTGCTGATGGCATAGCCTTCCTAGATGAGATAACAGCAGTCGAACAGGCTGAAACCCTTAGAGAACGCGCAGAGAAAGTTGGTATCGCCACAAAAACTTATACCCAAAGCTTGACTACAAAATATGCTCATATCACTAGAGTCCCATATTTTAAATACTTAGGTGAAGTCGTTGAACCTACGGGGCGAGAGAAAATAGCGCAAACATTCGCTTCCAAAAACTAACGATAGCCTGTGGAACACCAACAAGGTGTACAATAAAAAATGCTTGCCAAAAACACTAAAATCAGGCACTATAACACGGTATTAAAACCTGAAGTCCTGTATGCCAGTGAAACCCTGACAGTCCACATAAAAGATGACCTAGAAAGCTTATTAAAGGAAGAACGTAAAAACATCAGAAAGATATTAGGGCCAAAGAAAACAGAAGAGGGCTACAATCTCGTCGAACAACAGAGAAATTGTCCAACCTTGCAGCAGACATTAGCAAAAGGCGATTAAAATTTTATAGGCACGTCTCTAGGCTTTCCAAAACAAGACTTCCGCACAAAATTCTTAAATACACTCCTGGAAATGGAAAACAGAACACATTGACACCGGTGTGTCAGACCCACCATACTTGCTCCGGACACTGCGAGAGGGCTGTACAAGCAATGATCACACACACGGCACAGCGGACACACCAGGAACCGCGGTGTTGGCCGTCGAATGGCGCTAGCTGCGCAGCATTTGTGCACCGCCGCCGTCAGTGTCAGCCAGTTTGCCGTGGCATACGGAGCTCCATCGCAGTCTTTAACACTGGTAGCATGCCGCGACAGCGTGGACGTGAACCGTATGTGCAGTTGACGGACTTTGAGCGAGGGCGTATAGTGGGCATGCGGGAGGCCGGGTGGACGTACCGCCGAATTGCTCAACACGTGGGGCGTGAGGTCTCCACAGTACATCGATGTTGTCGCCAGTGGTCGGCGGAAGGTGCACGTGCCCGTCGACCTGGGACCGGACCGCAGCGACGCACGGATGCACGCCAAGACCGTAGGATCCTACGCAGTGCCGTAGGGGACCGCACCGCCACTTCCCAGCTAATTAGGGACACTGTTGCTCCTGGGGTATCGGCGAGGACCATTCGCAACCGTCTCCATGAAGCTGGGCTACGGTCCCGCACACCGTTAGGCCGTCTTCCGCTCACGCCCCCACATCGTGCAGCCCGCCTCCAGTGGTGTCGCGACAGGCGTGAATGGAGGGACGAATGGAGACGTGTCGTCTTCAGCGATGAGAGTCGCTTCTGCCTTGGTGCCAATGATGGTCGTATGCGTGTTTGGCGCCGTGGAGGTGAGCGCCACAATCAGGACTGCATACGACCGAGGCACACAGGGCCAACACCCGGCATCATGGTGTGGGGAGCGATCTCCTACACTGGCCGTACACCACTGGTGATCGTCGAGGGGACACTGAATAGTGCACGGTACATCCAAACCGTCATCGAACCCATCGTTCTACCATTCCTAGACCGGCAAGGGAACTTGCTGTTCCAACAGGACAGTGCACGTCCGCATGCATCCCGTGCCACCCAACGTGCTCTAGAAGGTGTAAGTCAACTACTCTGGCCAGCAAGATCTCCGGATCTGTCCCCCATTGAGCATGTTTGGGACTGGATGAAGCGTCGTCTCACGAGGTCTGCACGTCCAGCACGAACGCTGGTCCAACTGAGGCGCCAGGTGGAAATGGCATGGCAAGCCGTTCCACAGGACTACATCCGGCATCTCTACGATCGTCTCCATGGGAGAATAGCAGCCTGCATTGCTGCGAAAGGTGGATATACACTGTACTAGTGCCGACATCGTGCATGCTCTGTTGCCTGTGTCTATGTGCCTGTGGTTCTGTCAGTGTGATCATGTGATGTATCTGACCCCAGGAATGTGTCAATAAAGTTTCCCCTTCCTGGGACAATGAATTCACGGTGTTCTTATTTCAATTTCCAGGAGTGTAGATAGAAGGACTTATAACTATATCCTGGATACAAGAGGTCAAAAATGACCTACAAAGAGCTCTGATAAATTATGCAGATATTTTGGACAGAAAGGTATTTAAGCAGAAAGTTGACAGATGAGAAGTTAAGTCACAGAACGAAGCTCCGAAGAAAGCAGGAACAAAATGAACAGAGGAAAGGAAGAGAGCCCATGTAGAAAAAATGAGAGCAGTGTGGAAAAAAAGAATTAAGAAGCATTGCGTGATCTAACAGGGTCTAATCGCACATTATCCTAAACATCAGACTTTCAAAAGTTTTATCTGTTTGTTAGGAAAGGATGACACATTTTCTTAAAAGGCACAGAAGTAAAGAACAGACACACAGTTATACGGGTCTATAACTTCTCATCGAGTATTACATTCACGCCATGATCATCGGAGTGGGAACATGCAGAAAGATAAGTTATTCATTATATGTTTTTGCTTGGGCGATTCCGGGAAATTTATTTTCGTTGTTTTTCCCGTATTTGGCTCTCACACAGTAACATATTCCAGTAACATGAGATAGAAATACAATCCGAAGATGGGGACATGTGTCCTCAAAATGTATCATTGACATTAATGACTGCGAAAAAGTGATTTTAGAGTTGCATACGTCATAATAAACAGCAGTTTGGGAAAGTGGGCGTAACAAATTCACGTTGCCTAAGGATATAATTACATACCTACCTCACGCCTTTGACGAAGATGTAACTGTACTTAACAACCAACTTCATTCCGCTTCAAGCTTGCTAACGAGATAGAACCCATTAATAGCCACTCCATTACTAAGAGCAATAATAAGTACAATCGATGAGAGGCACATCCATTGTAATATCGTGTTGTCAACGTGAAGCTGCCCTCGTCTCAAAGACAAGAGAAGGCTCTTTCTAGACAAAGCAGCATCGGTGAGTGCGTCAGGGGTTCCCCACATCAATCGTCGTCCAGCGTCATTCGATAATGCGGCCATAGCAGAGGACTGAAGTTTTATCGCAACGCTTGCTAGAAAGCACGACATGCGCCGTTCCAAGATACATCCACAGGAAGGTGTGATCTCTCAGCTCTTTGCGCTACAAAATTCGCGGCCTTGCTAAGTATAACAGAAAGCAGCTCTAGTGGAACAGGAATCTGTCACGAAATATTTATTCCAATTAGCCAGTCGTGAAAAATAGCAGTCATTTTATTCTCCTTAGTGTGCATAGTTTTCAGACAATCTCGCTAAAATACTAGCTTTGAAGATGCCGGTTTACTTCGCTTATATTTTTTTAGGTAATTTAACTAAATTAAGTCGGAACTCGAAACGAAGAAAACGTGTGTGCTTTATTAACTAAATCCGGGCATCACACAGATGTTACTTCAGTTCTACGGGGTGAACGCTAAGCCCACCGACAGAATTTCAAAGGTTACCAGGGTTCTGTGTTAGGTCTAAAAAAAAACATCCCGTCACCTATACTCAATCGCGCGTTGCTTAACGACTTCCAGGGGCAGCAAATATTTAAAATTTTCAGTACTTCATGTAATTGTTGACGGAATTTAAATATCTAAAATGCTGTCATCATGACTCGTAACTCACGGCGCACAAATAACCCAAACTATAATCACCCAATATCCGAGAATGAGGAGTACTTAGCGGCTTCCAACAAACTTTACACATATTTCAACCCTTTTCCATAATTTTTCTCGCTAACACTCGCCACAGAATAATGAATTTTCTCTGTTGACGTAGTAAAACACCATCCTCAGGCACGAAGTTTTAATGTGTTACTTCTTTACCGCTAAATATTCGGAATGCATTTTGTAGACAGTACCCACGCATGCCACAGGGCTGTACCTGGAAGTTATATCATTTTACGAAACGTAGTTCAGGAAATATGACGCCATGAACATAGAGATGCACGAAACGGATGTTTTAGACATGTGAGGCCGATTCTTTAAATAATCGGTGGAGGGAAGATGATTTTACTGGCGCCTAAGGAAACCAAGACAATTGGTGGAGACAGTTTACTGTGTTCTCTTTTAGCATTCCAGCTAAAGCGTCCACAGTCATTCGCTACTGTGTTATTCTCGACTTAACATCTACAACTTCCGCGCTAGAGAAGACCATTTTACTTTTAAGAACTACGACTTTGCTCTGTACAATGACATTAACTCCGCCCCAGGAACCTTCAAGATGTTTTTCCTCTTGCTGAATAATGACAAAATAAACCACGTAATATTACAACCAAAATTATGTTTTCCATCTGGAGCTCAGCGTAACAGAAAGGATAACGGTGCGAGTCTCGTTTGGGGCCTTCCATTGCCTTTTATGCTATTTCGTGTACGTTCGCGAGTGACAAAAGTTTTTTTTTTTTTTTTTTTTTTTTTTTTTTTTTTTTTTTTTTTTTTTTTTTTTTTTTTTTTTAGAAAGGCAAGCTTGTTGTGGTAACAGAAATTTATTGCGTAGAGTTAATGTCCAAATTCGCGAAATATTAAATGTACTTTGCGATATTTAACGTACTTTTCGTTATAAAAACTAAAACTGCAAAGTAAATTTAGAAGAAAATTTGCCTAGGATAAGGTAAATACTCCGATGCGTATTTAGTTGCAAATTTTTGTGTATTTATATTGCACATAAACGACGGAAAATGCAAGGGGGCAAGGGGGAGGGAGGAAAGGAGGAGTCCACTGCATAACTTTCACTCAGATCTGAGCGATTGAAAAGGGCGGATACAATTCGAGAAAAGTGCTAAGAGGCCAGTCAGACTTTCGCAAACTAATATAAGTCTTACAATATAAGTCTACCATGTACGGATAACCTGAATACATCAAGCAGCGACGGTTTTGTTGGTCGCTGTATTCAAGCTATAATCCTTATAATCCTATTACAGCCACATTTCTGAAAAGTCAGTTTTCGACAAGATAGCGTTTGACATATACCTCAATATTATGAGAAAGACTACTTAAGTAAGGAAAATTAATCTCCAGAATTGAGATAAACAACAAGGTTACTCGAACAGGAAAAGATTAATAGAGAAAGCTTCATTTTAACAGCTAAACAAAATAAGCTTATGATAGAAAGTGATTGACTACGTGACAAGAACGATTGCGATAACCTCTCAATCGTTGTATGTGTATTGTCATACGACAAATAAATAAAGTCTGCCATATATGGAGGAACACAGCTTTTGCGAGAAAAACTGCTTTTTAAGCCAGCTATACTAAGAAAATCATCACTGCGTCAGGAATGAATGCACCAATAACTCATCTTCGAGTTCTTGATATTTTTCTGCTGTGATTTAGCTTGTAAAATTTCTATGGCTATAGAAATAGATGTAACGAAGGCAGTGGACATATCCTAGGTGTGGCAGTGATTAAGACACTGGACGCTACTACAGATCCCCATTTACACAAACCTGGAGACACGTAAAAAGTATGGATTTTTTCTTGGTATAGAGTACGTTGACCTAGATACCGATACATTTTTTACTCGATAATTTCCAAATGGTACTCTTACTCATGTTAGTAGTTTATAGCAGTTATGGCCTCGAATAATTCTAGCGCTGACGTATAACATTTTTTTATTCAACCGAAATTTTGGCCGCTCTGGCTGATCAAAAAGATAGAATGAGCCTTTATTTGGCAACGCTTGCGACGCTGTTGTGGGCTAATCCAGTTTAGGGGAATCGGAAAATATGAAAGTATTACTCCATTTGTATAACCTGTCCAACAGCCCTGCGAGAGTTTATTTTCAAAGGCAGGCAGGACGTTCTCAAAGTCACGTAAGATAGTATCGACGAAACGACTTGATAAAATATTGTTTTTTCGTGGCTGTACGGAGGTAAAATGGGAAGTTTAGGTTCGATTTAAGTTAAGGAACTTTGCAGTATGGTTCAGTTGTTTTTCTGACAAACTGTTCCGTGAAAAGCCCTAAATTTTCAAAATTTGTCATCCGTAATCGAAATAAAAACAATTTTATTTAATGCTTGTATTATTCTATTTACAGCTTGTAAAAACCGACTATACACTATCTGACAAAAGTATGTGGACACCTATTAGTCGACATTAATATGGGGTACATCCAATCTACTTAACGGTGGTCGGAATTTTGCCGAGACACTTTCAAAGTGCAGGAATGGCAGTCCATTCTTTCTCAAGAGCCGAAATTAGAGAAGACGGGAATGTTGGGTCTGGAGCGAAGTAGACGTTTTAACTCATCCTCAAAGTTGTTTACTAGATTCAGGTCGGAACTCGGAATAGGCCAATCCATTTCAGGACTGTTACCGCCCACAAAGAATTGGCTCACAGACGCTACGAGGGTTAAATTAAAAGTTCTCGGAACGGAAGAGAAAGGAAGTACTTATATCACCGAAACTTTTTTTTATTTTTCAATGTAATCTCCATGTGGATTAATGTACTTGGTCCAACGGTGTTCCAGTGCCTTGATCCCATCTCGAAAATGAGTTCCCTCCAGACATGCAAAATAGTTGTCCACTCCGGCGATCAATTCATCGTATGAAGTGAATCTTCGTCCACGCAGAAAAATTTTCAGTTTTGGAAAGAGATGGAAGTCTGACGGAGCCATATCAGGTGAATAAAGCGGGTGTGGCAACAAGTCATACCTTAGTTCATGTAATTTTGCCATGGCGATGGCACATGTGTCCGGGCGCGCATTGTCTTAATGGAAAATGACTTTCTTCCTTGCTAAATGTGGCCTTTTTTTCGCGTATCTTTTGTTGCAATTTGTCGAGGAGGTTAGCACAGTATTCTCCAATAATTGTTTGCGCAGTGGGGAGATAATCTACTAGCAGAATCCCCTTCGCATCCCAGAACACTGATGCCATGACCTATCCTGCCGAAGGAATTGTCTTTGCTTTCTTTGGTGGCGGAGAATCAGCATGTTTCCGCTGCTGTGACTGTTGTTTTGTCTTTGTGGAATAGTAGCGCACCCAAGTTTCATCTGTGGCCACAAACCGACGCAAAAAATATTGTTCGTTTCTCCTAAAACGGGCCAAACATTGTTCCGATATGTCCAGTCTCATGCGTTTTTGATCCAGCGTCAAGAGTCGCGGCACCCATCTTGCAGATAATTTTTTCATTTCTAATTCTTCAGATAAAATCTGATATACCTTTTCAGATGACATCTGGCAAGCGTGGGCAAGTTCACATACTTTCAATCGGCGATTCTCCATTACCATTTTGTGCACTTTTGCAACGATTTCCGGAGTAGTGACATATCTTGGCCGACCACCGCGCGGATCATCATCTAAGCTCTCCCGTCTAAGTTTAAATTCATTGTCCACTTGGCAACAGTTGAATATGAAGGAGCAGAGTCCCCCAGTGTATTCTGGAAATCGGCATGAATGTCCTTTGCTTTAATACCTTTCTTTACGAAGCACTTAATCACTGCTCGAATCTCGATTTTTTCCATCTTCGCAAATCACTACGCAGGAACAACAACAGAGCCAAGTCACCGCCACAGCTCTCTTCCGAGAGCGCTGACGTGGCACGTGTTTACAGGCAACAGTCCAATGAATATCACGTGAACAATTCGTTGCGCTAGCGCTGACCTCTTGTGGTGATTCCGAGAACTTTTCAAACCACCCTCGTACTTTGTGACATGCTGCGTTGTCATCGTCTCCGAACTGTTCCTCCACACTACGCGTTAAACAGTGGTGTAAAACATGTTCATACTCTTCAGCATTTAGCATTTTCTTAAGGGAAATAAGGGGACTACACCCTAACGACAAAAAACACCCTCATACCGTAACACCAGATATTCTGTACTTCTCTGTTGGCACTAAATACGATATTAAGTAAACAGTTTCCATGTGTTCGCGAAACCCAAACCCTTGCACCTGATTTCCACAGGGTGTAGCGTGATTCACTACTCCAAGTCACTCGGGTCCAGTCATCCACTGTGCAATGGCGTCGCTTTTCACACCATCTCAGTGTCACTTAGTACTGATTAGAGAAATGCGTAGCTTATCAGGAGCTATTAAACCATCGTGCCTTGTTCTTTGGGGCTCCCTACGCACAATCATTGTCCTAGCTGGACTGCTGGGAGCATTTCGGAACTCACGAGTGGTTCCTTCCCTCGATTTGTTGCCTTTTTTTATTTTTTATTTTTTTATTTTATTTTATTTTTTTACAACCATGCTCCATACTCCGTAATGCTTTGTCTGTCACGTATGAGTATGCCTGACCTTGGTTTATCTGTAGTTAATCGTATTTTCTCTTCGCAGTCACATGAATTTTGGAACACGTATTGTGTTCGAGTATAATGACTTTTCTGGAGACTATAAATCTACTCTGTAGGAATCAGCATGGGTTTCGAAAAAGACGGTCATGTGAAACCCAGCTCGCGCTATTCGTCCACGAGACTCAGAGGGCCATAGACACGGGTTCACAGGTAGATGCCGTGTTTCTTGACTTCCGCAAGGCGTTCGATACAGTTCCCCACAGTCGTTTAATGAACAAAGTAAGAGCATATGGACTATCAGACCAATTGTGTGATTGGATTGAGGAGTTCCTAGATAACAGGACGCAGCATGTCATTCTCAATGGAGAGAAGTCTTCCGAAGTAAGAGTGATTTCAGGTGTGCCGCAGAGGAATGTCATAGGACCGTTGCTATTCACAATATACATAAATGACCTGGTGGATGACATCGGAAGTTCACTGAGGCTTTTTGCAGATGATGCTGTGGTGTATCGAGAGGTTGTAACAATGGAAAATGTACTGAAATGCAGGAGGATCTGCAGCGAATTGACACATGGTGCAGGGAATGGCAATTGAATCTCAATGTAGACAAGTGTAATGTGCTGCGAATACACAGAAAGATAGATCCTTTATCATTTAGCTACAAAATAGCAGGTCAGCAACTGGAAGCAGTTAATTCCCTAAATTATCTGGGAGTACGCATTTGAGTGATTTAAAATGGAATGATCATATAATGTTGATCGTCGGTAAAGCAGATGCCAGACTGAGATTCATTGGAAGAATCCTAAGGAAATGCAATCCGAAAACAAAGGAAGTAGGTTACAGTACGCTTGTTCGCCCACTGCTTGAATACTGCTCGGCAGTGTGGGATCCGTACCAGATAGGGCTGATAGAAGAGATAGAGAAGATCCAACGGAGAGCAGCGCGCTTCGTTACAGGATCATTTAGTAATCGCGAAAGCGTTACGGAGATGATAGATAAACTCCAGTGGAAGACTCTGCAGGAGAGACGCTCAGTAGCTCGGTACGGGCTTTTGTCAAAGTTTCGAGAACATACCTTCACCGAAGAGTCAAGCAGTATATTGCTCCCTCCTACGTATATCTCGCGAAGAGACCATGAGGATAAAATCAGAGAGATTAGAGCCCACACAGAGGCATACCGACAATTCTTCTTTCCACGAACAATACGAGACTGGAATAGAAGGGAGAACCGATAGAGGTACTCAAGGTACCCTCCGCCACACACCGTCAGGTGGCTTGCGGAGTATGGATGTAGATGTAGATGTAGATGTAGATGTAGACCAACAGTCGACTCGGGCAGATTTAGAAGGGATGAAATGTCGCTATGGATTTGTTACTCAGGTGACATCCAACGACTAGTCCATATTAGAAATCACTGAGCACTCCTGGCAAACGCATTCTGCCGTCACTTTCGCGGTGCATAGTGGTGTCCAGAAACTTGACAGTTTACCTCTCCACCACACATAGATTTTAAAAACAGAAATTGGAGCCGATGAGAATATCTACTCAAATCTATCCAAGTATAGGTACCCTTTCGACGCTTTTATGAGTACGATACGTACCCATACAGATGTGGGTTTTTCGTGGTTTCCATAAATCATGATGATTACCTGATACTGTTAGATGTATTGGTGGCGATCTCAAAATCTATAAACATGACTACTTTTCTTATTACAGATGTTTATTGGCCCAGATTGCACAAAGATACACATTGTTTACTAGTTTCAGCGAAATTCAATCGCCAAATGATCTGCAGTTGGCGATTTAATTTCGCTCAAAGTAGTAACCATTGCGTATTTTTGTGCCATCTAGGCAAATAAACTTCATTAATTAAGAGGAACAACGGTGTTCCGTAAATCACTTCAAGCGAACACCGGGTATTTCCTCCTACAAGGAAGCCAAAATTCTTTGAGCAATCCTACATGAGCTCCACACGTAATGGGCCTTCATTGACGGGACGTTAAAACCCAATTTTACTTCTACCTTTCTTGTTCGAAGCGCTGTTTTACGTTCCTTATGAAATACTCTACATACGATTAACATCTTCGGCTGGTAGTAGGTTGAGCTGTCAGGAATACCATCTTGTAAACATATTATTTTTCTCATCCTTCGATGTGTGCTGCCACGCAGGGCATTTTTTCGACAGAATAATAAATTAGGATAAAAACTGAGAAGCCGTTAGACAAATGATTGCACCCGGGGTACAGAACTGTCCGTCACGCGCACGTAACAATAATTCGGATGCCAGCTACGCCGCGTAATGTTTTACGAGCCGTAATTATCGACGCGGCAGAAATAACCCTGCAATTACTGCGAGTTAGCGTGGCCACGTGAAGTCTGTCGGTAAACAGGTCCACCCTGCTGCGTTCGCGGAGCGCGCCGGCCCTTATCGCCGGCCAGAGCTGGCGATTTACGCACCGGTCACAAAAACTGGTCCAGCGCAGGCCGACCCAGCAGCCAGCGGGATCTCGCCCCGACACGTGTTCGCGGCGCATTCTTCGCGTAATGACAGCTTCGCCGTGCTTTGCTAGCGCCCTGACTTGTTCGCAGTTGCGCGCTAACAAATCACTGCAGACTGGTAGACTACCGCTGAAAGATCATCTTTACGACTCTGATCGGGGCTTCCCTAGACCGCTGCGACGCGACTTGTAAATAAACATCGCTCGTGACGGAAGCTGAGAAACAAACTGTGTCGATTGCTTCCTTTGACAAGTCCCTGTAGGCTGAATTTGATAATATAGCCTCTCTCTGTGCATCTTATCCTCCTCCACCCTCTCTCCATCCATCTCATACTCCCCTCTCTCTCTGTCCCACTTTATCTTCCTCTCTCTCTGTGTCCCTCACTTCCTCCCCCTCTCCATCCATATCGTCCTCCGATTTTCCTATCCAACTCATCCTCACCATCCATCACCTACCCCTTTCCACTACTCAACCTTTGCAAGGCATGGCAGTGTTACCGGCACAACACATCTGTCATGCAGGGGAACCTACATACCAGGGGTAAAAAACGTTTTGGCAATACCTGCCACCTTACGACGTCGTGGAGCTTTTAATCCGCAAAGTACTGCTCCTTATACACTGAAAAGCCATAGAAACTGGTACACCTGCCTAATGTCGTGTAGCGCCCACACGAGCACGCAGAAGTGCCACAACACAATGTGGAATGGACTGGACTAATGTCTGAAGTAGTGCTGGAGTGAACTGACACCATGAATCCTGCAGGGCTATCCATACGAGTACGGAGGGGGGGGGGGGGGGGGAAGATCTCTTCTGAACAGTACGTTACAAGGCATCCCAAATATGCTCAATAATGTTCATGTCTGGGGAGTCTGGTGGCCAGCAGAAGTGGTTAAACTGAAAACAGTGTTCCTAGAGTCACTCTGTAGCAATTTTGGACGGGTGGGGTGTCGCATTGTCCTGCTGGAACTGCCCGAGTCTGTCGGAATACACAATGGGAATGAATGGACGCAGGTGATCAGAGAGGATGCTTATGTACATGTCACCCATCAGAGTCATATTTAGACATATCAGAGATTCCATGCACATGCCCCACACCATCACAGAGCCTCCATCAGCTTGAACGGTACCCTGCTAACATGCAGGGTGCATGGATTCATGACGTTGTCTCCACACAAATCCATCCCCCGATATAATATGAAACGAGACTCATCCAACTAGGCAATATGTTACCAATCGTCAAAAGGCCAATGTCAGTGTCGACGGGCCCAGGCGTTGCCGACCACAGCGCCTACTCTGCGTGTTTACATATCTCCGTATTTGAATACGCATGCCTGTACCAGTTCCTTTGTGGCTTCAGTGTATAACAAGCACTATGTGAACCAAATTTGGTTGAAATCAGTCCAGTCGCTTAGAAGGAAATCTTGGACATACACACACATCCATCCATTCATACATACATACATCCAGTTTAATGGTTCAAATGACTCTGAGCACCACGCGACTTAACTTCTGAGGTCATCAGTCGCCTACAACTTAGAACTAATTAAACCTAACTAACCTCAGGACATCACACACATCCATGCCCGAGGCAGGATTCGAACCTGCGACCGGAGCGGTCGCTCGGCTCCAGACTGTAGCGCCCAGAACCGCACGGCCACTCCGGCCGGCTCCAGTTTAATACACATTCACACACACACACACACGCAATGTGTGTATGTGTATCTGACAGGATGTATGACTGGATGGATGTGTGTGTGTATGTCAAGGATTTCCTTTTAAACCTCTCAATTGATTTCAACCAAATTTGGTTCGCACTGGTACACCACTGCTGAACCTGAGTGTGATTTTTAGGCTGCTTTTCACGCTTGTTTAGGCAAATGCTTGGCTGGTCCCCAATCTCCATCTCAGAAAATACGATACACAAAGAGTTAAAATACGATAGCCCACAGAACGAAGTTCACACGATTCACAGGCAGATCGCACACAAAACTTCCGTTCCTTAGATTTACTGACGAGTGCGGCGATGGGGAGAGCATCTGGCCTCCAAGATAAAATAGAGTAAAACAAAATTTTGAAAAACGTAATGTAATCATCGCATATGAATCTCAGCCTTCACTGTTGCTTCTTTTAAACCTCGTTATTAGCGTAAAAAAAGATTTATACCAAAGCAGTTCCAAATATAAAATTTACTGCACCGATTGTAAGGCAACATCGAACAAATGGGAACGAATTTTAAAACGCGATACAACGAACACAAAACTACAAAGAAAATGCGAAAAAATAAATCCGCCTTGGCAGATCACCAGATAAAAGAGAGTCACATGGTATACAACATTAACAACCCCGTAATCTTTCATACCACGAGGAAGGGTTTCTTTATTGACGTGTACAAAAAATCAGAAATTTACGCACACCTGAATAAAGCCAAAGAAAAGACGCTCAGTTACATTTAAAAGTACCGGTTTCTTGTACATCTGCTATTCAGTTACTCATAAATTCCTTTAAAGTTAATCCTCAAATCCGTATTATATCTAGAAGTTCGTAAACTTGCTTTGTAAGCGGTCCACGATGCGTACAAGGTACACTAACGACATCTGCAGTTCTGTGTGTTTCAATTTCAGTACAGCACTCGACTTGAATGTCCCGTCCACTGCAACTCACGCTTTTATTAAATCAGAAAAGCTGTTTTTAGTCTTTTAATTGTAAAACATTCAATTTGGAGTTTTCCAAGTCAGGACATAAATCCTCTTAACCCCAAACAAATTTTATAATGTAATAAATTGAACAGTCCAGTCTTTATAATCTCGACACACCCACGTTTCTCACGAGATCACTGTGCTGCAATGTCATCTCTTCACAAGAAGTTTCGATAAGAACTGTTTGACTCTGCCTTGAGTCTGTTATCGCATTACTGATTAACAAGTATAATTTAAAATTTTATAATCCAATCAAACTCCCTCGATCAGACAGTTTTCCTTTTCTCTCTGTCGGTGATCTTACACGTTTTTCGCAATGAGTGCGCCAGGTAAGAGCAGGGGATATTGCTGCTACGCTATTGTGGCTGCCAAGCTACTAAAAACGGTCAAATTATGCCTTCGTTCGCGACGTTACAGTTGCTGCCGAGCGTAAGGCGGCAAAGAATCAGCAACCAGAGATAACGAGTTTATGACGTGTTAGTTGCTGTATAGCGTCCCAGAGGTTTAACGGTAATTTCTCCAGAGGGAGTGTTACGGCACCTTTACTTCATGATGCTGTTGTGTACAGAGTACGTGCAACGCTAGGAAATTGTAGCAAGTTCCAGGAAATGCAGGGAGTGACAATTGACTTTCAACATAACAAGTACAACATATTGCGAAAACATTAACAGAAATACCAGTTATTGTTTGATTACACGATTGCGGAACAGTCACAGCATGGAAGCAGTTACATGCATAAAATATCTAAGACTAGCGATATGAAGCAGAACGACTACATAAAACTATTCGCAGTTAAAGCAGATGAGACTGATTGAAAGAATCCTTAGGAAATGTAGTCCATCAGCAAAGGAGGTAGCATAAACACTCGTTTGACCAATACTTGAATATCGCTCGTCACTGTGGAATCGATACGAGAAAGGATTGATGGGTGGAATAGAGAAGATTCAAAGAAGAGCAACACGTTTCATTACAGACTGATATACTAAGCACGAAAGGGTTTCGGAGATGGTCATCGTTTTTCGGAACTACTCTGTGGTTAACTGTTAAAATTCTGAGAGTGTGCGTTCCTACGCATTTGCCGCTAAATACCATGAAGACAAAATCAGAGTGATTCGGTTCCACACCAGCAATCGTTATTCCCATTAAACATTCGCAACTGGAACAGAAAAAGGGGTAAGCGACAAAGGTACACAAGGTACCCTCCACTAGATACCTTAGGGTGGCGAAGTATAGATGTAGATATAAAGGATAGAGGATCTAAATCTCAGAAATAATAATAATAGATATACTAATTTCGTGCGGCTTATTGGCCTAGTGCAAGTCTTTCAATTAGACGCCACTTGTGAACATCGACTGAGAAGAAACTGTATAGCTTGATTATTTGGGAAACTTCTGCAGGGCGTGTTAAGTGTTAATCATTAGTAGTGTGCAGCACGTAATGCTGCCGTGTGTTGCTGGCTGCTCTAATTTTTGTGCTACCCGGCGATTGTCGATTGCAGGTCTGTATGCCATCACAAAGAAAGAGCATATGGACTATCAGACCAATTGTGTGATTGGATTGAAGAGTTCCTAGATAACAGATCGCAGAGTGTCATTATTAATGGAGAGAAGTCTTCCGAAGTAAGAGTGATTTCAGGTGTGCCGCAGGGGACTGTCGTAGGACCGTTGCTATTCACAATATACATAAATGACCTTATGGATGACATCGGAAGTTCACTGAGGCTTTTTGCAGATGATGCTGTGGTGTATCGAGAGGTTGTAACAATGGAAAATTGTACTGAAATGCAGGAGGATCTGCAGCGAATTGACGCATGGTGCAGGGAATGGTAATTCAATCTCAATGTAGACAAGTGTAATGTGCTGTGAATACATAGAAAGATAGTTCCCTTATCATTTAGCTACAAAATAGCAGGTCAGCAACTGGAAGCAGTTAATTCCATAAATTATCTGGGAGTACGCATTAGGAGTGATTTAAAATGGAATGAGCATATAAAATTGATCGTCGGTAAAGCAGATGCCAGACTGAGATTATTGGAAGAATCCTAAGGAAATGCAATCCGAAAACAAAGGAAGTAGGTTACAGTACGCTTGTTCGCCCACTGCTTGAATACTGCTCAACAGTGTGGGATCCGTACCAGATAGGGTTGATAGAAGAGATAGAGAGGATCCAACGAAGAGCAGCGCGCTTCGTTACAGGATCATTTAGTAATCGCGAAAGCGTTACGGAGATGACAGATAAAATCCAGTGGAAGACTCTGCAGGAGAGACGCTCAGTAGCACGGTACAGGCTTTTGTTAAAGTTTCGAGAACATACCTTCACCGAAGAGTCAAGCAGTATATTGCTCCCTCCTACGTATATCTCGCGAAGAGACAGAGAGATTAGGGCCCACACAGAAGCATACCGACAATCCTTCTTTCCACGAACAATACGAGACTGGAATAGAAGGGAGAAACGATAGAGGTACTCAGGGTACCCTCCGCCACACACAGTCAGGTGGCTTGCGGAGTATGGATGTGGATGTAGATGTAGAAATCCCATAATCACTCTTTGTTCTTATGTCTCAAACCTGAAATTAACGTTTAAGGTGCAGAGCTATCTCCGACGAGATTGTTTCTCTGTATCCACCTACCAAATTTTTTGCGAAACGAGCGTTTGTTTTTCGCAAGACTGCAAGTTCTGTCAGTACACCCATAACACTCTTGTATCGATTGGACAGCCACTTACTACCACAGCAGAAAAAAAAGAAGAAACTTTATTTTGTTTCTCTCTTCCTTCTATCGTACGCTTGTTCGCTAGCTCTTCTCTTAACAAAATTGATTGAGTCGCTTCAATTTATTCCCCAAACGATCGGTTAACGTTCACTTCACGGTCGATCCGAAGCTTCCAATCTAAACAGGTTCTCATTCTCATGGTCGAGAACGTAAGAAATTTATCTTTCATTAACATACGTTCCGTTATATTAAATTCTGATTCACTTAGGACAAAGTGCAGTAACTTCAGTATTTTTTGATGGGTTCTGCAGCGCCCGAAACAACTAACCCGTAAGATTAAATTACGTGATTCTCTCTCCGGTCTGCTGTACTGAATACATTGGTCTAAGCAATTAAGAGTATCTGCAGAGATATCCAAATACATACTGGGGGCAACGCAATCTTTCTTTATCATTACAGGAAATGATTGGCAACAAGACTCGCGACTGATATACAAGTGCATCTGCATCTAACCAAAGTCGATGTTGGCTGCCCGCGTTCATTACGATAAGAATAATATGGTCGTAATATCACAGCAAAGTGATTGGTGATTTTCTGGCATGGCGAGCCCTAGATGAGATACGTGCTGTTCTATCATAATGCGCGAGGAAAAAAACGCTACCGAAGTGTCCCAAACTGAAATATTGCACGTGGACTTACGAGTACACCCAAAAAATCGACTAATTACAGTCAGCTACACCATCTCTCGCTAACCGTTGAGAAACGAGGTATTTAAACGACAACGACACATAGAATATTGATGCAAACTGTCCCCGTCGTCTTCTTGAAATTGGACTACTTGTTTAGATACAATGGATCACATCATGACTCCAAAGTAGTCACCGGAACGTCTGGTATAAGTCCACACCGAATCCAGAGGTCTTTTCTTCTCTGGTGAACTGCGATTTTCTGTCGTGGCTGCATTTGTAATACAGCAGAACATGAAAGGCGTAGAGAAGCCATATTCGCACTCGAAATACTCGAGTATCGTGGTGGTCGGCTATTAGTGGACTCAAGTATTGCAGTCGTAGATGCCATCTTCGAGATGTTGATGGATCGAAGGCACAGTGGTGAATGCTACCGGTTACGTCACATCTATGTACAACAGACGATTGACTGATCAAGACACCAGGAGCGTTACTTGTCTATCTGCTACAGGGATGAGACGCCACTTGATCAGAGTGGGGAAGTAATCCCGCAGGAAATCTCCTTGTCGTGAAATTCTTAAGCAGTGTCGTTCGGCGGTGCTGAAAACAGTTTTTAGCAATACGACTGCTTGTTGTGTTTCAAGGTCACCACTGTTCCAAAATTATCTTCTCGTATGTCTACCTATGGTGACGTCATATAAAGGGCTCCCGGTTCTGCGTATTATTCTGTAGTTTACAACATATTAATTCAATATGTGTACGATGTCCCGCCTAACTATCCAGTGTATTTCAGAATCGTTTAAGTCCAAAAGAACGTAAAGTGCTATTTCAGACTGTATGATCTTTGGTGCTGTCACACTCCAGCTTTTATCAATTAATCTACACAAAACATCTCTGCATCTCTTAGCTTCCGTTCTCGTAATACAGTACATATGGCATCTCGGAAAAGATCTTTACAAATTTTTTGCCGGATATTCAATCCTAACGTTTTAGGTAAAAACGGGACGTCATAACAAAACCTAGCGAGAAACAATGCAATTGTGTCGCTGATTTATCAAAAGCGGAGCAATGCATTTGTTACGTAATTCTAAAGTATTAAAAGAAATCGTAACAAGTTAAATTAATTTGCAGGTGCACTCTGTAAAACTACACAACGCATGTTTTTCAAACACACAGTTGCATAACTTTAAAAATCGACTTAGGGCGTCGTTACCGGCCTAAACTGACAGTACGTGTCACATCGTTGCGCTGTGACACAATTAAAAGGCAGGAACATTTCTACTACTGGAAGCTTAAACGCACCTACAGAAACACAAGCTATAAGAAAGACAGAATAATTATCAAACTATTTATTTACTAGCCATCATATAACATCTACCTTTAGCTCTTTACGCTCTGCGGAAAAAGCTAAAGCACTTCCTTCAGCGAAATAAAATTAAAACTAATACTTTGCTTCAACGAAATTCGCTGTGGTGCATTTCGTGCCATTTTCACTTCACACATTCCGTCCAAAGCTTCTGGACGTCCGAAGATCTGTTGATACTGACACACCTACTTTCACGCGCAAAGCGACAATGCGTTAGTATCTGGACCTGTGCATGAACTTCACAGAAAGCTGGAGTAATACGATACGAATACTAAAATATTTGTTTACGGGCGAGCAAAGTGAGATTTAAAACCCAAGTTTTTTTCTCTAGACGAATCTCAAATGTCTTAACACTGCCAGCGGGGTAACAAATATGCCATAAATACTGTTTTGCGTACTAAATAAAAAAACAAATATTTCAGAAATATACACTCTGGACACATAAAGGACTGAAATAGTCACAATGTAAATTGTGCGGCATCTGGGAAGGGCGGAACACGGTAGCGCATTAAGATGACAGGCAGCGCTTGTCATTACAGCTTCGCGTCACAACAGCCAGAGATAAAGTGACGTACTTACCGACTGGCGACAAGCAATCAGCACAACGGCTCCAGACGCGGTCGTCAGTTGTCACGAGACGAGACGCGCAATTGACACACGCAGGGCGGCGCACAGAACGAGGTGTAAACAACGTCGCACAGTAGTCGGCGCGCGTGAGCGGAGACGGCCGTGCACACCGGGCAGGCACGAGGCGAGCTCTAATGTGGCGCGGAAGTTCAGGTAAGCGCCGGGGTCGCGCCACTGCTGCCAACATGACGGCACCCGCGTCGCCGCGCGCCGGAGTCGCCGCCGCGAGGAGGCTGCGCGCTGGACCGCTCGCCGGCTGGCTGACCTATAGCGGGGGCAGGGGCCAAGTCGTGCCGGGGATGAGCACGGCACGCTCCATTATCCGCCGCCATCTACCGACTTACTTTCGCCCACAAACTGCGACGCCTGCCTGTCCGCCTTGCGTACTCCTAGCGCCTCTCTCGGGGCGCGTTCACTCGCAGGCGACAAGCAGTTACTTCAAATCTTCTTCTTTTAGTTCAAAATGGTTCAAATGGCTCTGAGCACTATGGGACTTAACATCTGTGGTCATCAGTCCCCTAGAACTTAGAACTACTTAAACCTAACTAACCTAAGGACATCACACACATCCATGCCCGAGGCAGGATTCGAACCTGCGACCGTAGCAGTCGCGCGGTTCCGGACTGAGCGCCTAGTTCTTCTTTTAGTGTTCAACCCTGAGGTTGATTTGCAGCAGAGCGCCATCCGTCTCTCCTGTCTACTTTCCTCTTCATTTCCACGTATGTCTTACATCCAACGTCATTCATGATCTGTTGCATGTATAATATCCTTGGTCGCCCCCGCCGATTCCTTCCCTCAGTAACTCCTTCTGCTATTATTCCAATGATGTTGTTGTGTCATAGGATGTGCCCTACAAGTTTGTCTCTTCTTGTTTGGATATGCCTCCACAGAGATCTAGTTTCCTGTACTCTTCTAAGCACCTCTTCATTTGTTACTTGTCTCTCCAGCCGATCTTCATCATCCTTCTGTAGCACTACATCTCCAGGGCCTCTAGCCGTCTTCTCTCTTCTCTTCCAATCGTCCAAGTTTCACATCCGTATAGGGCCACACTCCAAACGAAACCTTTCATGATACGTTTCCTTATTTTCAGACTGATTTTGTTGCTGGTGAGTAAGTTCCTTCTCCGATGAAATGCAATTTTGGCCTTTTGTATTCTGGTCGCAATTTCTTACCGGCTTCTACGATCTCTTGTGATTTTGCTTCCCAGGTAAGTAAATTCCTCTATCACTTCCAGCTCCTCTCTTGCAATTCTCATTCTCAAAGGTTCATATTCTGCTCCTGTACTCCATACCATCACTTTAGTCTTTTTCTTGTTTATTCTCATTCCATACTGATTGCATAGAATTTTTTCCATTGTTCTGAGGACTTCCTCTAGATCTTCTTTTGTCTCCGTGACTATAGCAATATCATCTGCATAACGTAGCATGTCTATCTTCTGCCCATTAATTTTGATCCCCACCTCAGAAGTTTCTCTAACTTGGTCTATAGCTTCCTGGATGTAAGCATTGAATATAAGAGGAGAGAGAGCACATGCTTGCCTTACCCCTTTTCTAATATTTGCTTCTTGTTCATGGTGACAGAACCTAATCACTGCCACCTCATTCTTATAGAAACGGAGTATCACTCGTATGTCTTTGTACTTTATTCCACTTTTCCTCAGCACTCTGAACATCTCTTGCCAGTTAACGTTATCAAATGCCTTTTCCATGTCTACGAGGGCAATATAAGTTGGTTTATTTTTCTGTAATTGCTTTTCGATAACGAGTCTCAGTGCCAGAATCGCCTTTGTTGTTCCCAATCCCCTTCTGAAGCCAAACTGATCTTCACTCAGCATATCCTCCACCTTCTCTTCAATTCTCTGCAGAACTATTTTTATGAAAATTTTTGATGCATATGATATTAGGCTTAGAGTTCGGTACTGTTCGCATTTTGTAGCTGCTGCCGTCTTTGGTACAGGAACAATGAGGAGCGGTAGCTCTCCTGTATTATTAGTTCTGCAGGGATGTCATCAATACCCGTTGCTTTGTTGTCCCGTAGTTCTTTTAGAGCTCTGTCAAATTCTTCTTGCAGATTGTCATCTCCCTTGTCATCTTCATCTACTTGCTCTTCTCTTCCTATTACTTCCTCCGAAAGAGGTGTTCCGCCATACAACTCCTCTATGTATTCTTTCCATCTTTTCACCATGTCTTCACCAAACAGCATTTTCCCCATCTTTATTTTCTATTGTGCCTCAGAGTGTTGTTTTACGTTTGTTAAAAAATTGATTTCCTGTTCTGTAGGCTAAATCAGTTCTTCCGTTTTCCATATTTTCTTCCACTTCTCTGCACATTTCTTCAAGAAAATAATAACTTACGGGAATCCAGGCGGGTGCTGTCTTCGACAACCGCCGATGTGTCGACGGTTTAACATCTCGTCGTTTTCAAGGCACAGATGCAACAGTTCGCTGAGCATAGCTACTTAAAGCCGGTGTGGATGGGACTAATGCAACCTGGAACCTTGAGACAGCTATAACACAACTGGATTATCGACGTAAGTTTAAATAGCGTAAAAGACCGTGTAACTAAGTATTACGTTAAACTGAGTGATCTTAAGTGTGTTAGTCAACAGTGATGAAATTCTGAGTCAAGCAAGATCAGGAACACGAATAAATATCACATTCTGGCGTTAAATGTAATTACCACAAGTGTTATACTACTGGCCATTAAAATTGCTACACCAAGAAGAAATGTAGATGATAAAAGGGTATTCATTGGAAAAATATATTATACTAGAACTGACATGTGATTACATTTTCATACAATTTGGGTGCATAGATCCTAAGAAACGGCCTTGATACGCCTGGACAATGAGTCAAACAGAGCTTGGATGGGGTGTACAGGTACAGCTGCCCATGCAGCTTCAACACGATACCACAGTTCATCAAAAGTAGTCACTGGCGTATTGTGACGAGCCAGTTGCTCGGCCACCATTGACCAGACGTTTTCAATTGGTGAGAGATCTGGATATTGTGCTGGCCAGGGCAGCAGTCGAACATTTTCTGTATCCAGAAAGGCCCGTACAGGACCTGCAACATGCGGTCGTGCATTATCCTACTGAAATGTAGGGTTTCGCAGGATCGAAAGTAGGGTAGAGCCACGGGTCGTAACACATCTGAAATGTAACGTCCACTGTTCAAAGTGCCGTCAATACGAACAAGAGGTGACTGAGACGTGTAACCAATGGCACCCCGTACCATCACGCCGGGTGATAGGCCAGTATGGCGATGACGAATACACTCTTCCAACGTGCGTTGACCGCGATGTCGCCAAACACGGGTGCGACCATCATGATGCTGTAAACAGAACCTGGATTCATACGAAAAAATGACGTTTTGCCATTCGTGCACCCAGGTTCGTCGTTGAGTACACCATCGCAGGCGCTCCTGTCTGTGATGCAGCGTCAAGGGTAACCGCAGCCATAGTCTCCGAGCTGATAGTACATGCTGCTGCAAACGTCGTCGAACTGTTCGTGCAGATGGTTGTTGTCTTGCAAACGTCCCCATCTGTTGACTCAGGGATCGAGACTTGCTGCACGATCCGTTTTAGCCATGCGGATAAGATGCCTGTCGTCTCGACTACTAGTGATGCGAGGTCGTTGGGATCCAGCAAGGCGTTCCGTATTACCCTCCTGAACCCACCGATTCCATATTGTGCTAACAGTCATTGGATCTCGACCAACGCGAACAGCAACGTCGCGATGCGATAAACCGCAATCGCGATAGGCTACAATCCGATCTTTATCAAAGTGGGAAACGTCATGGTACGCATTCCTCCTCCTTACACGAGGCATCACAACAACGTTTCACCAGGCAACGCCGGTAAACTGCTGTTTGTGTATGAGAAATCGGTTGGAAACTTTCATGTCAGCACGTTGTAGGTGTCGCCACCGGCGCCAACGTTGTGTGAATGCTCCGAAAAGCTAACCATTTGCATATCACAGCATCTTCTTCCTGTCGGTTAAATTTCGCGTCTGTAGCACGTCATCTTCGTAGTGTAGCACTTTTAATGGCCAGTAGTGTACTTAAAAGCCGGTATGAATGGGACTAAGGGAACCTGGAACCTTGGGACAGCTATGACACAACTGGTTTATCGACGCAATTTTAAATACACTCCTGGAAATTGAAATAAGAACACCGAGAATTCATTGTCCCAGGAAGGGGAAACTTTATTGACACATTCCTGGGGTCAGATACATCACATGATCACACTGACAGAACCACAGGCACATAGACACAGGCAACAGAGCATGCACAATGTCGGCACTAGTACAGTGTATATCCACCTTTCGCAGCAATGCAGGCTGCTATTCTCCCATGGAGACGATCGTAGAGATGCTGGATGTAGTCCTGTGGAACGGCTTGCCATGCCATTTCCACCTGGCGCCTCAGTTGGACCAGCGTTCGTGCTGGACGTGCAGACCGCGTGAGACGACGCTTCATCCAGTCCCAAACATGCTCAATGGGGGACAGATCCGGAGATCTTGCTGGCCAGGGTAGTTGACTTACACCTTCTAGAGCACGTTGGGTGGCACGGGATACATGCGGACGTGCATTGTCCTGTTGGAACAGCAAGTTCCCTTGCCGGTCTAGGAATGGTAGAACGATGGGTTCGATGACGGTTTGGATGTACCGTGCACTATTCAGTGTCCCCTCGACGATCACCAGTGGTGTACGGCCAGTGTAGGAGATCGCTCCCCACACCATGATGCCGGGTGTTGGCCCTGTGTGCCTCGGTCGTATGCAGTCCTGATTGTGGCGCTCACCTGCACGGCGCCAAACACGCATACGACCATCATTGGCACCAAGGCAGAAGCGACTCTCATCGCTGAAGACGACACGTCTCCATTCGTCCCTCCATTCACGCCTGTCGCGACACCACTGGAGGCGGGCTGCACGATGTTGGGGCGTGAGCGGAAGACGGCCTAACGGTGTGCGGGACCGTAGCCCAGCTTCATGGAGACGGTTGCGAATGGTCCTCGCCGATACCCCAGGAGCAACAGTGTCCCTAATTTGCTGGGAAGTGACGGTGCGGTCCCCTACGGCACTGCGTAGGATCCTACGGTCTTGGCGTGCATCCGTGCGTCGCTGCGGTCCGGTACCAGGTCGACGGGCACGTGCACCTTCCGCCGACCACTGGCGACAACATCGATGTACTGTGGAGACCTCGCGCCCCACGTGTTGAGCAATTCGGCGGTACGTCCACCCGGCCTCCCGCATGCCCACTATACGCCCTCGCTCAAAGTCCGTCAACTGCACATACGGTTCACGTCCACGCTGTCGCGGCATGCTACCAGTGTTAAAGACTGCGATGGAGCTCCGTATGCCACGGCAAACTGGCTGACACTGACGGCGGCGGTGCACAAATGCTGCGCAGCTAGCGCCATTCGACGGCCAACACCGTGGTTCCTGGTGTGTCCGCTGTGCCGTGCGTGTGATCATTGCTAGTACAGCCCTCTCGCAGTGTCCGGAGCAAGTATGGTGGGTCTGACACACCGGTGTCAATGTGTTCTTTTTTCCATTTCGAGGAGTGTAGTGTAAATGACTGTGTAACCAAGTATTACGTTAAACTGAGTGATCTTAAGTGTGTTAGTCAACAGTGATTAGTTCCGAAAATGAGATTCTGAGTCAAGCATGCAAAAAGCAAGATCAGGAGCATTGAGTAAATATCACTTTCTGGCTTTAAATATAGGTGGCAAAAGTCATGGGATACCTCCTAAAATCGTGTCGGACTTCCATTTTTTTGCGGCGTAGTGCAGCAGCTGGACGTGGCATGGACTCAACAAATCGTTGGAAGTCCCCTGCACAAATACTGAGCCATGCTGTCTCTATAGCTGTCCATAGCTGCGGAAGTGTTGACGGTGGAGGATTTTGTGTTCGAACTGACTTCTCGACTATTTCCCATAAATGTTTGATGAGATTCATGTCGGGCGATCTGGGTGGCCAGATTATTCACTCGAACTGTCCAGGATGATCCTCAGACCAGTGCTAAACAACTGTGACTCGGTGACACGACCCATTGTCACCCATAAAAATTCCATCGTTATTTGGGAACACGACGTCCATGAACGGCTGAAAATGGTCCCCTGGTAGCTGAAGTTAACCATTTACTGTCAATGATTAGTTGGATCAGAAGACCCAGCCCATTCCACGAAAACACATCCCACACCACTATGGAGCCACCAAAAGCTTGCTCAGACAACTTTGGTCCATGGTTTCGTGGGGTCTACGCCACACTCCAACCCATTCATCACCTCTTACCGACTGAAATTGGGACTCAACAGACCACTCCCAGCTGGTTGGGGATTTCCTCTGCCGGGGACTGGGTGTTTGTGTTGACCTTATCATTTCATCATCATTATCTTCATCATCATCATCATCATTCGTGACAATGGCTAGATTGGATTGTGTAAGAATTGGAACTTTCTACGGGCGCTGATGACTGCGCAGATGAGCGCCCCACAAACCAAATATCATCATCGACATAAAAGTTTTCTGGGTATGGTACCGCGTCATAATGTAAAAACTACTGCTGCTAGAGAAAAACCAACGTTTCGGCCACGATTGCAGCGGCCTTCTTCTGGGTCTAATGACCCAGACCCATGGTACCGCGTCATAATGTAAAAACTACTGCTGCTAGAGAAAAACCAACGTTTCGGCCACGATTGCAGCGGCCTTCTTCTGGGTCTAATGACCCAGACCCATGGTACCGCGTTATAATGTAAAAACTACTGCTGCTAGAGAAAAACCAACGTTTCGGCCACGATTGCAGCGGCCTTCTTCTGGGTCTAATGACCCAGACCCTGAAGAAGGCCGCTGCAATCGTGGCCAAAACGTTGGTTTTTCTCCAGCAGCAGTAGTTTTTACATTATGACGCGGTACCATACCCAGAAAACTTTTATGTCTAATGACCCAGACCCAGAAAAAGGCCACTGCAATCGTGGCTGAAAAGTTGTTTTTTCTCCAGCAGCAGTAGTTTTTACATTATGACGCGGTACCATACCCAGAAAACTTTTATGTCGACTGACTCTGGCCGCGGAAGCCTACGCAATTATATCAAACATCATCATCATCATCATCATCATCTGACCTGGCCACGGTTTTCCAGTCGTCTAGGGTCCAACCGAAATGGTCACGAGCCAGGAGAGGCGCTGCAGGCGATGTCGTGCTGTGGTCGTCTGCTTCCATAGCCCATCAACACCAAATCTCGCCGCACTGTCCTAACGGATACGTTTTTCGTACGTCTCACATTGATTCTAGAGATTATTTCACGCAGTTTTCCTTGTATGTTAGTACTGACAATTCTGCGCAAACATCTACATCTACATGGTTACTCTGCAATTCACACTTAAGTGCCTGGCAGAGGGTTCATCGAACCATTTTCATACTACCACTCTACCACTCCAGCCTCGAATGGCGCGTGGGAAAAAGAAACACCTAAATCTTTCCGTTCGAGCTCTGATTTCTCGTATTTTATTATGATGAGCATTTCTCCCTATGTAGGTGGGTGTCAACAAAATATTTTCGCATTCAGAAGAAAAAGTTGGTGATCGAAATTTCGTAAACAGATCTCGCCGCAAAGAAAACCGCCTTTGTTTCAGTGACTGCCACCCCAACTCGCGTATCATATCAGTGACACTCTCACCCCTGTTGCGCAATCACACGAAACGGGCTGCCCTTCTTTGCACTTTTTCGATGTCCTGCGTCAATCCTACCTGGTAAGGATGCCACACCGCGCAGCAATATTCCAGCCGAGGACGGACAAGTGTAATGTAGGCTGTCTCTTTAGTGGGTTTGTCGCATCTTTTAAGTGTTCTGCCAACAAAGCGCTGTCTTTGTTTCGCCTTCCTCACAATATTATCTATGTTGTCTTTCCAATTTAAATTGCTCGTAATTGTAATTCCTAGGTATTTAGTCGAATTGACAGCCCTTACATTTGTGCAATTTATCGTACACCCAAAATTTATCGGATTTATTTTAGTACCTATGTGGATGACCTCGCACATTTCTTTATTTAGTGTCAATTGCCACTTTTCTCACCATACAGAAATTCTCTTTAGATCATTTTGTGATTGGAATTGATCGTGTAATGATTTTACTAGTGTAACATTGTTGCTTTAATTTGCTATGAAAGCGGTACTGATAGACAATAAAAGCGGGTTAAAAGCTGTGAGCTGTCTGGGGAAGTTAACCTTGCATTACTGAGCAACTTTTTCACCAGCTATCCAGCTATATATATAGAGAATTTAAATAAAAAGAAATAAATCAGTCTATATTTGGAAATTTATTTTAACATTGATCATTGAAATTTCAGCATATTAAACTTGATTGATACCAAACTGGTGCCTTATTTAGGATTGTGAAAATGTGAGTTTGTAATCTTACGGAACACATCAAATATGGGGCCAAGATTGGGAGACTGCATACAACACTGCATTCATAAAATAACACACGAAGAACGTTGAAACATATGCAAGAGGAAATTAACCACAACCAACCGATTCAATTTTAAAGTGTAGTTGTGTGACAGATCGTTCTTGTTTATGTGTAAAAGTAACACGTTTCACTGCTCAGTCTCCTCCCAAATAGTCAGAAACACCACAGTAAATTTAGAAGACGAATTTATGCCGTAAATGACAACAGATTTAAGAAATTAACATGAAAGGAATCCAACAGAGACCTTTCACTAGACGGTAAATCACAGCGTCATCTGCAAACAATCTGCTGCTCTCGGTTAAGTGAAGGTCGTCGGACACTGCATTGTGCATGTGCTTGAGAGGTAACGCCTGAAATTTGGTATTCTTGGCACACTCTTGACACCGTGGATCTCGGAATATTGAATTCCCTAACGATTTCCGAAATGGAATGTTCCATGCGTCAAGCTCCAACTACAAGTTCCGCGTTTTAAAAGTGTGGTAATTCCCGTCGTGCGGGCGTAACAACGTTGGAAACTTTCCCACATGAATCACTTGAGTACAAATGGCAGCTCCGTCGATGCACTTCCCTTTTATACCTTGAGTACGCGATACTGCTGCCATCTGTTTATGTACATGTCACTACCCCAGGGCTTTTGTCACCTCATTGTAGTACCAATGCTGTTGAATAACACGTATCCGAGCACCCAGGAATGCGCTATCGCTCGAAGTACAGTCACGCGCCTGATCTATGTAACTCACGTAATATAAACCAACACGTGTGCATCAGCTGTCAAACATGGATACAGCACCTGCTGCGCTTCTCGACCAGTCAGAACAAATCACATTTGTGACAGATCCCTCGCGCACGCCGTAAATAGCGGTTTGCAGATCTGCCTGCTTTCCAACTGTAATTACACTACTGGCCATTGAAATTGCTACACCACGAAGATGACGTGCTACAGACGTGCTCACATGAGGAAAGTTTGCAACCGATTTCTCATACACAAAACAGCAGTTGACCGGCGTTGCCTGATGAAACGTTGTTGTGATGCCTCGTGTAAGGAGGAGAAATGCGTACCATCACGTTTCCGACTTTGATAAAGGTCGGATTGTAGCCTATCGCGATTGCGGTTTATCGTATCGCGACATTGTTGCTCGCCTTGGTCGAGATCCAATGACTGTTAGCAGAATATGGAATCGGTGGGTTCAGGAGGGTAATACGGAACGCCGTGCTGGATCCCAACGGCCTCGTATCACTAGCAGTCGAGATGACAGGCATCTTATCCGCATGGCTGTAACGGATCGTGCAGCCACGTCTCGACCCCTGAGTCAACAGATGGGGACGTTTGCAAGACAACAACCATCTGCACGAACAGTTCGACGACGTTTTCAGCATCAAGGACTATCAGCTAGGAGACCATGGCTGCGGTTACCCTTGACGCTGCATCACAGACAGGAGCGCCTGCGATGGTGTACTCAACCGACGAACCTGGGTGCACGAATGGCAAAACGTCATTTTTTCGGATGAATCATGGTTCTGTTTACAGCATTATGATGGACGCATCCGTGTTTGACGTCATCGCGGCGAACGCACATTGGAAGCGTGTATTCCTCATCGCCATACTGGCCTATCACCCGGCGTGATGGTATGTGGTGCCTCTTGCTCGCATTGACGGCAGTTTGAAGAGTGGACGTTACATTTCAGATGTGTTACGACCGGTGTCTCTACCCTTCTTCCGATCCCTGCGAAACCCTACATTTCAGCAGGATAATGCACGACCGCATATTGCAGGTCCTGTACGGACCTTTCTGGATACAGAAAATGTTCGACTGCTGCCCTGGCCAGCACATTCTCCAGATCTGTCACCAATTGAAAACGTCTGGTCAATGGTGGCCGAGCAACTGGCTCGTTACAATACGCCAGTCACTACTCTTGATGAACTGAGGAATCATGTTGAAGCAGCATCGGCAGCTGTACCTGTACACGCCATCCAAGCTCTGTTTGACTCAATGCGCAGGCGTATCAAGGTCGTTATGACGGCCAGAGGTGGTTGTTCTGGGTACTGATTTCTCAGGATCTATGCACCCTAATTGCGTGAAAACGTAATCACGTGTCAGTTCTAGTATAATATATTTGTCCAATGAATACCCGTTTATCATCTGCATTTCTTCTTCGTGTGGCAATTTTAATGGCCAGTAGTGTATTTATTCCACTAGAAATGAGAATCTGCGGAACATGGGAAATCACTGAACGAATGGGAGCTTGAATGATAACTGTTCCGCAGATTAAGAGGGGTGGACAGCAGTATGAAAAACGGTGAGAAATGCTGGAACATAGACGCAGATGCCAGTGAAGTCTGCAGCTCGCACTGTTATATTTGACCAAGAGCGGCAGTTTTCTCAATACGTTGCAAGTGGCAGTCGTGGTCAGAACAGTGTCCTGTGTAGTTGTGAGTGCATTATGTAGGAGCTCAGTGCATTCGAACGTGAAAACTGGTAGCGCTCCTCTGATGGGTGCTTCGGTTGCTTTAGCAGCCGTATCGAATATTTACACCGCATACAGGGAAAGCGAAACAAATAAACTAAAAATGTCATTCCCTACGTCTCAGCGCTGACGAAAAGGGCGTGTTGAGTGATCCTGACAGACGGTCGTTGAAGAGAAACGTCACGAAAAACAAGAGGACGACAGCTGCAAAAGTCACTGCAGAGCTGAATGTCGCACTCGCGAGCCCTGTCAGCACCAAAGCAACACGAAGGGATTTACAGGGCAAGCTGGAGTTTCGGGACCACTCATCAGCGAAGAGTGGATGCCCGTAACAGGAAAACGTGCTGCCTAGGTCATAAAGCGTGGACTACGGAGCAGTGGAAGAGAGTCATTTCTTCTGATGACTCTTGTTTCACACTGTTTACAGCTTCCGGCAGAGTTTACGTCCCAAGAGCGAAACGTGGTGGGGCTTGGTGATGATCTTGGCTGCTTATCGTGGTATTCCATGTGCCCCATGGTTACTCTGCAAGATCGCATTACTAGTGTATTGTATGTTCACCATTGGTGATGCCGTATTCCAAGGCGCACAGGTCACATCGTCCACGACTGGGCTTGTGAGAGCAACGATGAATTTTCGCATCTCCCCTGGTCACTACATTGCCCAGATCTCAATGTTATTGAGCCTTTGTGACCTACTTCGGAGAGAATGTTGAGTGATCACCAACCATTTCCATCATTGTTACGCGTACCTTTAATTACACTCCTGGAAATTGAAATAAGAACACCGTGAATTCATTGTCCCAGGAAGGGGAAACTTTATTGACACATTCCTGGGGTCAGATACATCACATGATCACACTGACAGAACCACAGGCACATAGACACAGGCAACAGAGCATGCACTATGTCGGCACTAGTACAGTGTATATCCACCTTTCGCAGCAATGCAGGCTGCTATTCTCCCATGGAGACGATCGTAGAGATGCTGGATGTAGTCCTGTGGAACGGCTTGCCATGCCATTTCCACCTGGCGCCTCAGTTGGACCAGCGTTCGTGCTGGACGTGCAGACCGCGTGAGACGACGCTTCATCCAGTCCCAAACATGCTCAATGGGGGACAGATCCGGAGATCTTCCTGGTCAGGGTAGTTGACTTACACCTTCTAGAGCACGTTGGGTGGCACGGGATACATGCGGACGTGCATTGTCCTGTTGGAACAGCAAGTTCCCTTGCCGGTCTATGAATGGTAGAACGATGGGTTCGATGACGGTTTGGATGTACCGTGCACTATTCAGTGTCCCCTCGACGATCACCAGTGGTGTACGGCCAGTGTAGGAGATCGCTCCCCACACCATGATGCCGGGTGTTGGCCCTGTGTGCCTCGGTCGTATGCAGTCCTGATTGTGGCGCTCACCTGCACGGCGCCAAACACGCATACGACCATCATTGGCACCAAGGCAGAAGCGACTCTCATCGCTGAAGACGACACGTCTCCATTCGTCCCTCCATTCACGCCTGTCGCGACACCACTGGAGGCGGGCTGCACGATGTTGGGGCGTGAGCGGAAGACGGCCTAACGGTGTGCGGGACCGTAGCCCAGCTTCATGGAGACGGTTGCGAATGGTCCTCGCCGATACCCCAGGAGCAACAGTGTCCCTAATTTGCTGGGAAGTGGCGGTGCGGTCCCCTACGGCACTGCGTAGGATCCTACGGTCTTGGCGTGCATCCGTGCGTCGCTGCGGTCCGGTCCCAGGTCGACGGGCACGTGCACTTTCCGCCGACCACTGGCGACAACATCGATGTACTGTGGAGACCTCACGCCCCACGTGTTGAGCAATTCGGCGGTACGTCCACCCGGCCTCCCGCAAGCCCACTATACGCCCTCGCTCAAAGTCCGTCAACTGCACATACGGTTCACGTCCACGCTGTCGCGGCATGCTACCAGTGTTAAAGACTGCGATGGAGCTCCGTATGCCACGGCAAACTGGCTGACACTGACGGCGGCGGTGCACAAATGCTGCGCAGCTAGCGCCATTCGACGGCCAACACCGCGGTTCCTGTGTGTGTGTGTGTGTGTGTTGGGGTTTATGGGCGCTCAACATCGAGGTCATCAGCGCCCTCCGCGGTTCCTGGTGTGTCCGCTGTGCCGTGCGTGTGATCATTGCTAGTACAGCCCTCTCGCAGTGTCCGGAGCAAGTATGGTGGGTCTGACACACCGGTGTCAATGTGTTCTTTTTTCCATTTCCAGGAGTGTATTTTACAGGAACAGTAGTATAAGATTCCCTTGAAAACCAAACAGGAACCTGTATTGATCCATTATGAGATTATTCGAAATCGTTTTGAATACCAACTGTTTTCCTACTCCATATTAATGTAAAGTGTTGTGTTTTTGGTGTTTGCACGTTTTCGTCTATCCCGTGTACGTAAGCATGCACCCAGAATTCCACTCATTCACTCGAAAAGTTATGAAGCGCCCAATTCACGTAAGACGCGTGGTGTAAACAAACACATGTAGACCAGCTGTCAGGTTTTGATACAGCACATGCTGCGCTTCTCGGCCGATCACAACGGAGCACATTTACTACAGATTCGCGCGCACGCCGTATAATGGGGCTCTGCAAGTCTAACCAATTAACAATTTAAATTTCGCAAGGCCTCAAAATCTGTGGAACATGGCAAAGGCATTGAATGAATGTGAGCATGTCTGACTACTATTTTACAAGCTAATACTAAAGTTGTAGGGAGCGATTAGAGTAAACGTTATATTTATGTTTGGTCTTTTCTTTTTTATATATAAAAAATCCGCCTCATGCAAAACACAGTGAGGCAGAGTTTAAAACAAAAATTACTCCGTAAATACGGATAAAATGTTAACAGGAGATTCCAGCCCGAGCAGGATTATTAACGTTTACGTGTTAGTGCTTTTGCGGTCACTCTTAAAACTGGAATAACATTTCATTTTTTAAAGAGAAAAAATACATAACTCTTGCAGTTGAGAGTATGACCCTATTTAGGAGCCAATTCCACTGACATCCGTTTTGGCTTCACCTCACTTCGTGTGCACACTCGAAAACTATCTTAGTTCCTCCATGAGTGAAAGCACCAGCACACAGAACAGTGTAGTATATAGTTCCCAGGTTATTCAGTATTAGTCACTGTCTTTCTGTGGTTCTCATTAGTACGGTGCACAGTTTAATTTAAATCTTTTATCCGTGTCCATGTTTGCCCACAGAAATTTTTCTAAGGATGAGGGGGAGTGAGGGCTGGACTCTGAATTTGCCACTTTGGATATGAAAGTGCGTACAGTTTCGCGACATGTCATGCCATCAGATCTAAATTTTACAAGTGTCACAACTTATTATATCGCAGAAAATTGGTGGTTGTCCACACAGTATATGAACAGAAACTCTGGACTCCAGATTCTTGTCCCCTCTTGCCGCCCTCCCACTCCTTGCGCACTCCCATGTCGTGTCCTCACACAAAAAGAACGCCAACTCATCAACCTCGCCTCCACGGCAACAATCCGCCTCTCCCGTCAACGACTCTGCTACTCGTTAGTAGAAACACGCTGTCTTACAGCAAAAACGTATATTGAAACATTTATGCTTACATAGATGTATTTGTAGTAGTTGATTGTATTGATATTTGGTACTAAATATAATATAATGAATAAAAAGTTGTATACAGGCTCTCTTCACAAAGCGAATGCAGACATACTTCACACACCATAAACAACGAGCACCAACACACAACCAAAGATAGCCTAACATAAGTCGCTACTTTTTTTTAATTATTGAAATATTAATTGACAACGGGTGAGTAAGTAATTCTAACTGTATCCCTTGTTGTCTGAATAGGCACGGAGTAGAATTCGAGGCACAGTCTCAGCAGTAACCTACGTCACTATTTAAAAGGTCACTTGCTAGTGTGAAGTATGTTTTTCAACCTCCTCCTATGATTAGGGCCCTTTCAGGGTATGTAAAGGATGACCCTGCCATGTTTGTGGTGGGTGACCACCCTATCCCGTACAACTACAGCAGGTCATCTATCGGTCAGACATTCAGCACCGTGGAGGGCCGGTTTATGGAGCATAAGCGTCAGCCACACTTACAAGAACCAGTAAATCTGACACTGCCTGGTATCGCTCATCTGATAGAGAGTAACAATGCAAAGATTCTGGTGTGCACATCCACTTGCTGGTATTAAGGAAGCTGTTGAAATTAAACTAGCGAGCAACCTTTTAAACAGAGCCGGAGGTTTTTGCTTCCGTGCCACGTGGAATGCTGCTCTGTCCCTGGCCAAACAACAGAGGGCCCAATACTTGTTCACTCGCTCATAACATTTCACTATAGATTACTCCCGACGTTTTTTATCTTTTTAAAAGAGTAAACCGCCACTAGTCAGGAAGAAGCAACACGAAAAGAAGTGGGATACGGAAGTATTAAGGAATGACGACATACACTTGAAGTTCTCTAAGGCTATAGATACAACAATGAGGAATAGCTCAGTGGAGAGTTCAGGTGAAGAGGAATGGACAACTCTAAAAAGGGCCATCACAGAAGCTGGAAAGAAAGACATAGGTACAAGAAAGATAACTTCAAAAAAATCATGGGTTACAGAAGAAATACTTCAGTTGATCGATGAAAGAAGAAAGTACAAAAATGTTCAGGGAAATTCAAGAATACAGAAATACAAGTACTGAGGAATGAACTAAATAGGAAGTGCAGGGAAGCTAATCGAAATGGGTGCATGAAAAATTTGAAGAAATCGAAAGAGAAACTGACTCAGCATATAGGAAAATCAAAACAACCGACAGTAAACTTAAAAGCGAGAGTGGTAACATTGAGAGTGCATGGGAATTCCACTGTTAAATGCAATATTTGCCTGATGTGCTAGAAGAAGAACCAGGAATCGATTTAGAAGAGATAGGGGATCCAGTATTACAATCAGAACTTAAGAGAGCTTTGGTGGACTTAAGATCAAATAAGACAGAAGGAATAGATAACGCCGGGCGTGGTGGCCGAGCGGTTATAGGCGCTACAGTCTGGAACCGCGCAACCGCTACGGTCGCAGGTTCGAATCCTGCCTCGGGCTTGGGTGTGTGTGATGTCCTTAGGTTAGTTAGGTTTAAGTAGTTCTAAGTTCTAGGGGACTGATGACCTCAGAAGTTAAGTCCTATAGTGCTCAGAGCCATTTGAACCATTTTTTTTTTGAATAGATAACATTGCATCAGAATTTCTAAAATCAGTGGGGGAAGTGGGACCAAAATGACTATTCATGTTGGTCTGTAGAATGTGTGAGTTTGGCGACATACCATCTGACTTTCGAAAAAAATATCATTCACACAATTCCGAAAAGTGCAAGACCTGACAAGCGCGAGAATTACCGAACAATCAAAGTAACGGCTCATGCATCTAAGTTACTTACAAGAATAATATACAGAAGAATGGAAGAGAAAATTGAGGATCTACATCTACATCTACGTCTACATCCATACTCCGCAAGCCACCTGACGGTGTGTGCGGAGGGTACCTTGAGTACCTCTATCGGTTCTCCCTTCTATTACAGTCTCGTATTGTTCGTGGAAAGAAGGATTGTCGGTATGCTTCTGTGTGGGCTCTAATCTCTCTGATTTTATCCTCATGGTCTCTTCGCGAGATATACGTAGGAGGGAGCAATATACTGCTTGACTCCTCGGTGAAGATATGTTCTCAAAACTTCAACAAAAGCCCGTACCGAGCTACTGAGCGTCTCTCCTGCAGAGTCTTCCACTGGAGTTTATCTATCATCTCCGTAACGCTTTCGCGATTACTAAATGATCCTGTAACGAAGCGCGCTGATCTCCGTTGGAACTTCTCCATCTCTTCTATCAACCCCATCTGGTACGGATCCCACACTGCTGAGCAGTATTTAAGCAGTGGGCGAAGAAGCGTACTGTAACCTACTTCCTTTGTTTTGGGATTGCATTTCCTTAGGATTCTTCCAATAATCTCAGTCTGGCATCTGCTTTACCAACGATCAACTTTATATGATCATTCCATTTTAAATCACTCCTAATGCGCACTCCCAGATAATTTATGGAATTAACTGCTTCCAGTTGCTGACCTGCTATTTTGTAGCTAAATGATAAGGGAACTATCTTTCTATGTATTCGCAGTACATTACACTTGTCTACATTGAGATTCAATTGCCATTCCCCGCACCATGCGTCAATTCGCTGAGATCCTCCCGCATTTCAGTACAATTTTCCATTGTTACAACCTCTCGATATACCACAGCATCATCCTCAAAAAGCCTCAGTGAACTTCCGATGTCATCCACAAGGTCATTTACATATATTGTGAATAGCAACGGTCCTACGACACTCCCGTGCGGCACACCTGAAATCACTCTTACTTCGGAAGACTACTCTTCATTGAGAATGACATGCTGCGTTCTGTTATCTAGGAACTCTTCAATCCAATCGCACAATTGGTCTGATAGTCCATATGCTCTTACTTTGTTCATTAAACGACTGTGGGGAACTGTATCGAACGCCTTGCGGAAATCAAGAAACACGGCATCTACCTGTGAACCCGTGCCTGTGGCCCTCTGAGTCTCGTGGACGAATAGCGCGAGCTGGGTTTCACATGACCGTCTTTTTCGAAACCCATGAGTAGATTTCTAGTCTCCAGAAAAGTCATTATACTCGAACATAATACGTGTTCCAAAATGTGTTAAATGACGATCAGTTTGGCTTTTGGAAAGGCAAAGGCACCTGAGAGGCAATTCTGACGTTGTGATTGATAATGGACGCGTGACTAAAGAAAACTCAAGACACGTTCATAGGATATGTCGACCTGGAAAAGCGCTCGACAGTGTAAAATGGTGCAAGATGTTCGAGATTCTGAGAACAATAGGGGTAAGCTATAGTGAGAGACGGGTAATACACAATATGTACAAGAGCCAAAAGGGAATAATAAGAGTGGACAACCAAGAACGAAGTGCTTGGATTAAAAATGGTGTAAGACAGCGAGGTAGTCTTTCGCCCCTACTGTTCAACCTTTACATCGAAGAAGCAATGATGGAAATGAAAGAAAGGTTCAGGAGTGGGATTGAAATTCAAGGTGAAAGAATATCAATGATACGAATCGCTGATGACATTGCTATCCTGAGTGAAAGTGAAGAAGAATTACATGATCTGGTGAATGGAATGAACAGTCTAATGAGTACACAGTATGGTTTGCGAGTAAATCGGAGAAAGACGAAGGTAATGAGAAGTAGTAGAAATGAGAACAGCGAGAAACTTAACATCAGGATTGATGGTCACGAAGTCAATGAAGTTAAGGAATCCTGCTACCTAGGCAGTAAAATAACCAATGACGGACGGAGCAAGGAGGACATCAAAAGCAGACTAGCACTGGCAAAAAGGGCGTTCCTGGCCAAGAGAAGTCTACTAGTAGGAAACAAAGTTCTTCATTTGAGGAACTTTCTGAGAATGTACGTTTGGAAAACAGCATCGGAAGGTAAGCAGAACACGGATTGGGGAAAACGGAACAGAAGAGAATAGAAGCATTTGAGACGTGGGGCTATAGACGGATGCTGAAAATTTAAAGGACTGATAAGATGAGGAATGAGGAGGCTCTGCACAGAATCAGCGAGGAAAGGAATATGTGGAAAACACTGACAACGAGAAGGGAAAGGACGATAGGACGTTTGTTAAGACATCAGGGAATGACTTCCATAATATTAGAGGGAGCTGTCTTTTTTCTTTTTTTTTTTTTTTTTTTCATCAGTCTACTGACTGGTTTGATGCGGCCCGCCACGAATTCCTTTCTGTGCTAACCTCTTCATCTCAGAGTAGCACTTGCAACCTACGTCCTCAATTATTTGCTTCACGTATTCCAATCTCTGTCTTCCTCTACAGTTTCTGCCCTCTACAGCTCCCTCTAGTACCATGGAAGTCATTCCCTCATGTCTTAGCAGATGTCCTATCATCCTGTCCCTTCTCCTTATCAGTGTTTTCCACATATTCCTTTCCTCTTCGATTCTGCGTAGAACCTCCTTATTCCTTACCTTAGCAGTCCACCTAATTTTCAACATTCGTCTATAGCACACATCTCAAATGCTTCGATTCTCTTCTGTTCCGGTTTTCCCACAGTCCTTGTTTCACTACCATACAATGCTGTACTCCAGACGTACATCCTCAGAAACTTCTTCCTCAAATTAAGGCCAGTATTTGATAATAGTAGACTTCTCTTGGCCAGAAATGCCTTTTTTGCCATAGCGAGTCTGCTTTTGATGTCCTCCTTGCTCCGTCCGTCATTGGTTATTTTACTGCCTAGGTAGCAGGATTCCTTAACTTCATTGACTTCGTGACCATCAATCCTGATGTTAAGTTTCTCGCTGTTCTCATTTCTACTACTTCTCATTACCTTCGTCTTTCTCCGATTTACTCGCAAACCATACTGTGTACTCATTAGACTGTTCATTCCGTTCAGCAGATCATTTAATTCTTCTTCACTTTCACTCAGGATAGCAACGTCATCAGCGAATCGTATCATTGATATCCTTTCACCTTGTATTTTAATTCCATTCCTGAACCTTTCTTTTATTTCCATCATTGCTTTTCCTCGATGTACAGATTGAAGAGTAGGGGCGAAAGGCTACAGCCTTGTCTTACACCCTTCTTAATACGAGCACTTCGTTCTTGATCGTCCACTCTTATTATTCCCTCTTGGTTGTTGTACATATTGTATATGACCCGTCTCTCCCTATAGCCTACCCCTACTTTTTTCAGAATCTCGAACAGCTTGCACCATTTTATATTGTCGAACGCTTTTCACAGGTCGACAAATCCTATGAAAGTGTCTTGATTTTTCTTTAGCCTTGCTTCCATTATTAGCCGTAACGTCAGAATTGCCTCTCTCGTCCCTTTACTTTTCCTAAAGCCAAACCGATCGTCACCTAGCGCATTCTCAATTTTCTTTTCCATTCTTCTGTATATTATTCTTGTAAGCAGCTTCGATGCGTGAGCTGTTAATCTGATTGTGCGATAATTCTCGCACTTGTCAGCTCTTGCCGTCTCCGGAATTGTGTGGATGATGCTTTTCCGAAAGTCAGATGGTATATCGCCAGACTCATATATTCTACACACCAACGTGAATAGTCGTTTTGTTGCCACTTCCCCCAATGATGAGGGAGCTGTAGAAGGCAAAAACTGTAGAGGAAGACAGAGATTAGAATACAGCCAGAAAATAATCGAATGATGCTCTGAGATGTAGAGCTTGGCACAGGAGAGAATTCGTGGCGGGACAGAGAAAGCCAGTCAGAAGACTGATGACCCAAAAAAAAAAAACCGCCATTTGACTATGTATTACTATATATATCACTGTGTATTACTATATCTATCTTTTGTACTTTGTAGACTTCGGCTTTCATACCACAGTCAAGAACAGTGCTGAAAGTTATTAGACCATTAATATTTCATGTCTGTTAAGGCAGTCTGAAGATAAGGTGGGTAGATCACGTAACTAATGAGGAGGTATTGAATAGGATTGGGGAGAAGAGAAGTTTGTGGCACAACTTGACTAAAAGAAGGGATCGGTTGGTAGGACATGTTTTGAGGCATCAGGGGATCACAAATTTAGCATTGGAGGGCAGTGTGGAGGGTAAAAATCGTAGAGGGAGACCAAGAGATGAATACACTAAGCAGATTCAGAAGGATGTAGGTTGCAGTAGATACTGGGAGATGAAGAAGCTTGCACAGGATAGAGTAGCATGGAGAGCTGCATCAAACCAGTCTCAGGACTGAAGACCACAACAACAACAAGGCAGTCCCAAGCGGGTGAAGAACACTAACACATGTCTTTAAGATTCGTTGACAGTTACATCTAAAAGACATGTGTTATTCTTGTTTATCTCCTTTGGACTTGCTTAACAGATATAGCATAATAATGGTGTAACAATTTTTATCACTGACTTGAAATGGCATAAAGGCTGGAATCTAGACAGAACAAAAAATAAATATGGTAATACACAGTCAAATGGTGTTTTACTCCTTTAAACAGTATTTCGTGATTGTGGGCTAACTTCATCGAAAATTTTGTTATTTTTGGTTGTGTGGTGGTGCTTGTTGTTTATGGTGTGTGTTCTTCCTGCATAGGCTATCCTTTGGTTTCTCGTTGGCATGGCTCCCACCAAGCGATTAAGTTTCCATGCACAACAATCGTTTCATTTATGCCTTCAGAATGGCTGGATGTCCTCTATACTCTAATTAAATAATTTTGTGACAGACAGATTGCAGTTGCCAGTCACACTTGACAAGGCTCTGGGCGTACCTGCAAAGAGCTATGACTGTCTGGCCGATGCCCCCTACCACTGTACTCGCTGAAACGCCAATCACGAAGTAATTTTAGTCAGAGTATAGAGGGTGGAAACAGAGCGAGTTCGAGAATAATGTAAACATTAGAAATCAAGGCGTCGCTGCTATATCAATGGCATGCCGGCTTCCCTCCCTCTGAAGTTCTGCGAGTGTGAGGAATCTGAGAAAGGTGACGCTGCAGTCGCTTCCTGATAGTCGAATCGTTCTTTCTTACTGCAGGGTGCAGAATTATACAGCTGCAACCTACCACAGTAGTGTAGAGCACGATCTCGCCGTTGTAAACTAGCACTGACAGAGCGAAAATGACCGATTCTCGGGATCAGATGATCTCTAACGGAGCTATGTTCTTTGAGACTGTTGAGGGTGTAATCCGAAAGTTAAGTAATGCAGTGCACACAACTGCAAAGTCTGCGCCATAAATATACATAATACGCTTACACACACGCGCACTCTCTCTCTCTCTCTCTCTCTCTCTATCACACACACACACACACACACACACAAACACACATACACTGATGTACCCGACGTCTCAAACCTTCTGGATCAAATTGAAACAGGTGATAGTGGGTCCACAACCGATTATATTGAGACAGGGAACCAATGGGCGGAAATGCATATTTTTTGTGTTATGGACGTACAGTCGTGGACAAAACGAGCGAGACCCCTCGCCTTTGCGTTATGCTGATCCGCACAGCTTTGAAGTCTGCTACACAGCATAACAGGCAAGGCAACGAAGTGCTACCAACATACTATGCACAGGCGTGAAATTGAAAACTTTGTCAGACTGTTTTCAGTCATGTGTAAGACTGTATTAACGTTGAATAGTGTGTTAAACACAACACGTAAATATAAAATATAAATGAAAGAAGAAACGCTAACTAGTGAATTGTACTAATAAAAATGAATTCCAGCTTATCGAGATAACATAACTGTTTTAGTAAGACAAAGTACCCCACATCGTTACGAATTAGCAAAATATTACGCGCATTCGACCACGAAACGGTCTGTGTCATCGTTCAGACCAGTCACACTGGATTACCGTTGCTGAACTACCATGAAAGTGTGCAAATTTAGCAAAGCGTGAAGATTCATAACGAAATTCAGTTAAAAATCATTCAGTGCCACACTTAAGTCAATTCAATGATTGACAGAAGCGAAAAAAGTAGGCAGTAAGAAGCACGAAATTCTACAAGAGTTTCATACTGACATCCACAGAGCGCTGGTACAGAATAAAGGTAGCAATAAAACGCATTGGGGGTGCGAGAATTTCTTAAAATGGCTTTACTGATAGTCTATCTGCCTCCATCGAGGTTAGAACCGAAAACAAACCAGACCTCCCTTGCAGTAGCTAACACCTTTCACTACACTAGCAGACAACCCAGGCAAACAGCTCTCTATTATTACCCCAGACATGAATAAGCCGGCAATTTCGCAATGAAAATGGCAAAATGACCTGCAGATTCTGTTGCATAGAGCTTTCTGGACTAAAAAAAAATGAATTTTCTACCTTTATGTCACCACTTATGTGACAATAATTCGGGATGTTTATCGAAATAACAAAATACTGTTATTATGCAGTAAATTTAGTAGGATAATTCTGCACCACCCCAGGAAATAAACGGCGACACAGCTGACAAACATATTTTACAATGTTCCGAATTCTCCATTTGACTCACCACAGCCAGAAAACGTTCATTAGCCGAAGTGTTTCTTAAGCTAGCTAGCAACGGGAATGCTCTCACTTCTAAAACGCGGTGGCATTAATACTGGGATCTGAATTACCACGTGTATAGGCAAATGAGTTTTATTTGCATTCCTGTAAACGTGATTTGGATCGAAAGCGCAGCTACGATTAACATGTTGATGTATCGACTGCAACTATAACATTTCGAATAAAGAGTAGGGTGAATTATTCATTCTTTGTTAGGATTTCGCCACCTAAATCGGTAAAAATGGAACCCTACTAGTCTCACTTTCTTGACCGTCTATCTGTCTACCCAACCCTTGAAACCCGTTTACCTCGATCACAGGTAGACATAATAAGCGGAAATGTGTTGCACTTCCTGCGATAGACGGTCCCTTGGTGGTGTAAAAAAGTGAGCTTCTATGTCAACGCAATCTAAAGATATGGCCGTTTATGTAAAGAAAATTTACGCGAAAGGTCAAAAAATGGCTCTAAGAACTATGCGACCAAACTGCTTAGGTCATCAGTCCCCTAGACCTAGAAATACTTAAATCTACCTAAGCTAAGGTCCTCACACACATCCCTGCCCGAGGTAGGATTCCAACCTGTGACTGAAGCAGCCGCACTGTTCGTGACTGAGGCGCCTAGAAACCCTCGGCCACCGCACCCGCTGAAACCCTTTTCACCATTAACAGAACTTCGTTATGAATCTTCACGCGTTGCTAAATTTGCACACTCTCATGATAGTTCAGCAACGGTAATCCAGTGTGACTGGTCTGAACGATGACACAGACCGTTTCGTGGCCGAATTCGCGTAATATTTTGCTAATTCGTAACGATGTGGGGTACTTTGTCTTACTAAAACAGTTATGTTATCTCGATAAGATGGAATTCATTTTTATTAGTACAATTCACTAGTTAGCGTTTCTTCTTTCATTTATATTTTATATTTACGTGTTGTGTTTAACACACCATTCAGCGTTAATACAGTCTTACACATGACTGAAAACAGTCTGACAAAGTTCGGATAGTTTTTCAATTACACGCCTGTGCATAGTATGTTGGTAGCACTTCGTCGCCTTGCCTGTTATGCTGTGTAGCAGACTTTAAAGCTGTGCGGATCAGCATAACAAAAAGGCGAGGGGTCTCGCTCGTTTTGTCCACGACTGTACATACCATACACCGCATAACAACAACACACCTCGTAATAACGTTTCAAAGTGACGAACGCCAGTCTCAATGCATGCACGGCAACGACTTTTCTTTTTTTTAGCTATGACTTCTGCAAAACACAATGAGTTTGGGACTGACAGCTTAGACCCTAGGAAGCAAGTCTTTCCGTTTCTAGGGGGTTTCATGTACCAACTTCTTTACGTAATCCCAGAGGAAAAAGTCCAGAGATGTGAGAGCCGACAATCTGAGTGGCCATGTGACAGGATCTCCCCTTCCAATCCAACAATGAGCATAGTCGAAGTTCAGGTGGTCGGACATAAACATCGAAGTGGGTTGGTGCACCGTCGTGTTGAAACCATATTGCCTCCAAGAACTATGGCAGCACACCTCGCAGGAACACGAGGTAACGCAGACCATTCAAACGGGGAGACGGCAAATAAGGTCGTGTTAGGTGATCTTGGACAGTGCCCGCCCATACATTGACACAGAATTGTTCCTGGTGGGCACCGATGTGGGTGGCGTGGGGATTGTCCTCACTCCAGACATTATTTCGGCTGTTGAAAACACCATCACGGGTGAATGAGGCGGCGCCCATGAACAGCAAAAACTGTACGAAGTGTGGCACTATAGAACTGCGTTGGATAATCGACTGACAGAAGTGAATGCGGAATTCGAGACCCATTGTTCCCAGTTCTTCCACACGTTTTTTTAAGATAGGGGTGTAATACGTATTCCACCAGTATCGCCCCACACTTTAAATGTGCGGTTCAGGGGCTAGCTGACTGGTGCTTATTTCTGGTTGGTCGGCTACACGATCCAACACAATTTCCCCAAAGGCTGGTTGTCGGATATATCTTTGGCGGTAACCTTGGCCGGCTCTCTGTGGTGTCAACGACCTCCTCTGTCGTAAGGTGGTATCCACGGAGATAAACTTCTTCCTATTAGGACGCCGACTGTTGGTTAAGGCCGGTATTACACTATCAAATTTCTTTGTCAAAGATTTGATCAAAGATGTGATCAAATATTCCATCAAATATATTTGACAAAGATCTTTGACGTAGCGCTAGAAGGGGTATTACACTGTCATCATATTTTTCGTCAAAGTTCAAGATGGCTGACAACAACAACTTGTTATTAACCGGAGCAGTTGCATGTACCACAATTGCACTGTGTGCACATGAGGAAAAGAAGCGGGGGGAAAAAAGGAAACGTACCAGGGTGAAGCAAAGGGCTTTACGACGACACAATAAATGCATTCAACAAAACTTGTTACGTGAGCTTATAGTGGAGAACGTCAAGTCGTACATAAATTACTTAAGAATGCCTGAGCATACATTTCTGTGTGTGCTCAGTGAAGTGTATCCTCATATCACAAAACACAATATTCACTTATGAATTGCTACATCTGCAGAAGACAGTCTCACTGTAACACTCCAATTCCTTGCTACAGGAGAGGGTTAGGTTAGGTTAGGTTAGGTCAGGTCAGGTCAGGTCAGGTCTCCAATCTTCTTAATCTATTTTTGTATTCAGGGTGCCTCACACTGTAAAGCACCTTATCAGCTTCATACATCATCATCATCATATCATTTAAGACTGATTATGCCTTTCAGCGTTCAGTCTGGAGCAAAGCCCCCCTTATACAGTTCCTCCATGATCCCCTATTCAGTGCTAACATTGGTGCCTCTTCTGATGTTAAACCTATTACTTCAAAATCATTCTTAACCGAATCCAGGTACCTTCTCCTCGGTCTGCCTCGACTCCTCCTACCCTCTACTGCTGAATCCATGAGTCTGTTGGGTAACCTTGCTTCTCCCATGCGTGTAACATGACCCCACCATCTAAACCTGTTCGCCCTGACTGCTACATCTGTAGAGTTCATTCCCAGTTTTTCTTTGATTTCCTCATTGTGGACACCCTCCTGCCATTGTTCCCATCTACTAGTACCTGCAATCATCCTAGCTACTTTCATATCCGTAACCTCAACCTTGTTGATAAGGTAACATGAATCCACCCAGCTTTCGCTCCCATACAACAAAGTTGGTCGAAAGATTGAACGGTGCACAGATAACTTAGTCTTGGTACTGACTTCCTTCTTGCAGAAGAGAGTAGATCGTAGCTGAGCGCTCACTGCATTAGCTTTGCTACATCTCGCTTCCAGTTCTTTCACTATGTTGCCATCCTGTGAGAATATGCCTCCTAAGTACTTGAAACCATCCACCTGTTCTAACTTTGTTCCTCCTATTTGGCACTCAATCCGTTTATACACTCCTGGAAATTGAAATAAGAACACCGTGAATTCATTGTCCCAGGAAGGGGAAACTTTATTGACACATTCCTGGGGTCAGATACATCACATGGTCACACTGACAGAACCACAGGCACATAGACACAGGCAACAGAGCATGCACAATGTCGGCACTAGTACAGTGTATATCCACCTTTCGCAGCAATGCAGGCTGCTATTCTCCCATGGAGACGATCGTAGAGATGCTGGATGTAGTCCTGTGGAACGGCTTGCCATGCCATTTCCACCTGGCGCCTCAGTTGGACCAGCGTTCGTGCTGGACGTGCAGACCGCGTGAGACGACGCTTCATCCAGTCCCAAACATGCTCAATGGGGGACAGATGCGGAGATCTTGCTGGCCAAGGTAGTTGACTTACACCTTCTAGAGCACGTTGGGTGGCACGGGATACATGCGGACGTGCATTGTCCGGTTGGAACAGCAAGTTCCCTTGCCGGTCTAGGAATGGTAGAACGATGGGTTCGCTGACGGTTTGGATGTACCGTGCACTATTCAGTGTCCCCTCGACGATCACCAGTGGTGTACGGCGAGTGTAGGAGATCGCTCCCCACACCATGATGCCGGGTGTTGGCCCTGTGTGCCTCGGTCGTATGCAGTCCTGATTGTGGCGCTCACCTGCACGGCGCCAAACACGCATACGACCATCATTGGCACCAAGGCAGAAGCGACTCTCATCGCTGAAGACAACACGTCTCCATTCGTCCCTCCATTCACGCCTGTCGCGACACCACTGGAGGCGGGCTGCACGATGTTGAGGCGTGAGCGGAAGACGGCCTAACGGTGTGCGGGACCGTAGCCCAGCTTCATGGAGACGGTTGCGAATGGTCCTCGCCGATACCTCAGGAGCAACAGTGTCCCTAATTTGCTGGGAAGTGGGGGTGCGGTCCCCTACGGCACTGCGTAGGATCCTACGGTCTTGGCGTGCATCCGTGCGTCGCTGCGGTCCGGTCCCAGGTCGACGGGCACGTGCACCTTCCGCCGACCACTGGCGACAACATCGATGTACTGTGGAGACCTCACGCCCCACGTGTTGAGCAATTCGGCGGTACGTCCACCCGGCCTCCCGCATGCCCACTATACGCCCTCGCTCAAAGTCCGTCAACTGCACATACGGTTCACGTCCACGCTGTCGTGGCATGCTACCAGTGTTAAAGACTGCGATGGAGCTCCGTATGCCACGGCAAACTGGCTGACACTGACGGCGGCGGTGCACAAATGCTGCGCAGCTAGCGCCATTCGACGGCCAACACGGCGGTTCCTGGTGTGTCCGCTGTGCCGTGTGTGTGATCATTGCTTGTACAGCCCTCTCGCAGTGTCCGGAGCAAGTATGGTGGGTCTGACACACCGGTGTCAATGTGTTCTTTTTTCCATTTCCAGGAGTGTATTTCTTTCCCACTGACATTACTTTCGTTTTGGAGATGCTAATCTTCATACCATAGTCCTTACATTTCTGATCTAGCTCTGAAATATTACTTTGCAAACTTTCAATCGAATCTGCCATCACAACTAAGTCATCCGCATATGCAAGACTGCTTATTTTGTGTTCACATATCTTAATCTCACCCAGCCAGTCTATAGTTTTCAACATATGATCCATAAATAATATGAACAACAGTGGAGACAGGTTGCAGCCTTGTCTTACCCCTGAAACTACTCTTAACCATGAACTCAATTAACCGTCAACTCTAACTGCTGCCTGACTATCCATGTAAAGACCTTTAATTGCTTGCAAAAGTTTGCCTCCTATTCCATAATCTTGTAGAACAGACAATAACTTCCTCCTAGGAACCCGGTCATATGCCTTTTCTAGATCTATAAAGCATCGATACAATTCCCTGTGCGAGGTGCCGGGGCTAGCAGTGTTTTTAACACTCAATTCTTAGAGAATTTACATATGTACATGATGCTCTAAGCCCCCCCTTTTCTAACTCCAACTTTTCCTGTTGCACAAGGATAAAAAAAATACGCGAACTGACTCTAATCAACCCTGCCAGTGGAGTAGAAGAGAGTTTGGCACCTGCAATAATTTAATTTGTTAAATAAGTTAATTAAACGAAGGTTTCATTAACATAGTGAGGAATGATGGGGTTGCTCTATCTATTAACAGAATGAAAGTTCTGTCCAAAATAACAATATGATTTATTAAGACTAAACACAAAATAATAAACAACAACACATGAAACATTAACAATATATCAAATTGGCTCTAATTGGATACTTAAACAAACGCTGTGAAATTGAAGTTGTCCCTAAACTAGATTGTGAGGATTAGGACGAAGTGGTATGTGCAGCCAATTCCTAGCAACTCAATTCTTAGAGAAAACACATAGCCAACCCACCATTAATTGCTGCTACCCAAGACAGAACAAAGTTAGGAAAAAAAAAAGACGAACAGGCGCACTCTGCTGAGCTCTGATTGTCACCTAGGAAAATCCCTATCTGCCGGTGCTGCGGATATACATTACCAAACCGACTTCTTGACTCCCAGAACACGATCTGCCGTACCGGAGCCGTTGGCTGGTTGCTTCGACGTCCTCGACCGAAAGGCGAGAGACGACTACCCACAAGAGCACCCGTACAAAAACCGAACACAGAACATTCCCGCCCCCACGACAGTGGCCGTGGTTAAACGTTCCAATCAGCAACTCGAAAACCGGCGGAAATTCCACTCCATTGCCGGAACGCTACCATTCCACCAATGGAGATTCTTGGCGCCAATTTCTGCGCCGATCTTGCTACGTCACGGAGCTATACCCTGAGCAAGCCAATCACAGTTACTATTTTGCAGAAAGTGCGGGAATTTTCCCGCCACAGCTGCCTGGGTACACAAGTCATTCCCACGCCTCGCTGGTAGCCCGCCAGAACGTGTTTTCGCTAAGTTTCTGCGAAGTAACGGAACCTCTAGCCCAGCCACTACTTCAAGCTCTGCGGGCATGCCTCTTGACAATGTCGGTGTCTGCAAAGCATTCACTCGACTTCCTCACACCCGTCGGCTTAAAGCTTTCCAGATCAGCAGAGCCCGCCTGTCACCGGACCACCCGGGTGACGAGAGACGCTGCGTGGGAAGTCCGCGCGTGAAGGAATAGCAACTTTCCACCGCATGCAATTATAGAGGAGAATCGTAAGATAGAAATATGAGAGGGGGCTCATGCCACCTCTCATAGCCCCTACGCCATTTTAGATTGTAATTGGTGAGCGGTTGGCTCACTTAGGAGCAAGGTAGTGAGTCAATCGCCCAAGAACAATCTCGCAAACTGGCTGCACATGCCGCACTCTATAAAGAAAATAACTGCAACTGAAAAATGCAGCTCATAGAGGGAGGATTATTTATGATGTAGCCAACTTCACCTTCTTAATATGGAACACTAACACTCACATCACACATCCATACCCAGGGAGCCCCTTCCAAACACCGATTCACACAGACATTCACTCTCTAAATATGGCCCGGGCATGTGAGCCAAATATGGAGCAATTTATTCTTTACAATCAGAGTTGGAGTGCTCCGCAATTAAATGCCCAAGATGTTACAACAATTTTAATCATTAAACTAACCTGAACTCACTCACACATGATACTATTTAAGTTAACAATCTCTTTGTGAGCTTTCAGAATCTAATTACGACCTCCGATTCATTCTGTCTCCCTGCAGCAAGAATAACCTTTACAAAATGTTCCCTGAACTGATGGTCCATTCACAATGACAGAGGTGGTATCTGCTTCAGTTTATGGGGACTTCAGGCACACTGTTTCCATACACTCAACAATAAATACAAGATAAAAAAATGGTGTGGAGAACAATACAGTAATTTGTAATGAGAATTACAGTGTAAAACAAACACATACAAGGTATCACATACATTACAAAAACAACACTAGAGAAAGAAATTAAAAAAAACAAGGTTCATGGGACATTAAGTTGTGCGTGCACATTGCACACTGTTCACGACCGTGCTGAGAATGTGGCACTAAATCACATTGTTAGAAATGTTCGAAGCACTTCACAAATTCATTAGTTTCTCTGAGGGGGTTGGTATGTTGAGTCACATGCATTGATGCACGTGGTTCCATGTCTTGAGAATTGGAGGGCGGCTTTTGGGATGGGGCCACAGTACTGACATCACATAGGGCTAAACGTCGGGTGTTGTTGCTACGTTGTTGCAACAGCAATAGGGAGTGCTGGAGCGTCTGCAGTACGCTGTTGAGATTGTAGTCAGACCCACGCATATGATCACGGCAGTACGGTAGGAAGACACAGTGATAGGCCCTCCTCACGTCGATTAATTGTCTCTGATGTCTACTTGTTGGGATACATCACTAGTCTAAGTCTCTTCTCTCGCTGGGCAGTACTTTACGTTTCCCAATATTGCAGTTCGACGAGGGATGATGGCACGTGGAGTGACTCCACAAGTGTGTGAGGTCATCCATACAGGATCGAACTAGGAGCGACGATTGCTAAAAACTGCTCTCTAATAGAGAGGAGAGGTTAGAAATGAGACCATACATTTGTTAGTGTGGCACGATACTGCTTTGTGTAAGCAGATCGGCCAATGCTAGTGAGTTGTAAAAACCCAAACAGGTGAGTATATAGCGTCCCTTTCTGTCCTGAGGCACATGAGACGCCAGTTATGACACCATATGTGATCTTCTTCGTGTACTCACGACTGCGTGGTCTGCCACAGGGAATCCCTCCAAACGGCTGCCTCGTGTGGGTCGCGTGTCAGTGCCAACGGCCAGCCTCACTTTCGCTTGTGGCCCGGCGAGGATCCTCCCTAATCCCTCAGGTACACGGCCCGGTGACTGTCAGCTTGTAGGACCGGACGCCCTCGCGCCCCTCACGTCAGGTAGCGCGTCGACGCTCTCCTCCTGCAGGTAGCCGATGACCTCCGGCTGGCCTCTGCGTTGCCACTATCCCAGTCCTCTGCACAATTCTTACAAAAATCATATGCCTAACTTTTCCCCATGACCTTCTATGTTATAATAAATTTACATACCGATACATTGATGGTCTGTCATTTCAGACACTGTAATTTTAATTTTATAGTTATTTATCTGTAGCTATCATAACAAAAAATGGAAATAATTTATCTTGATATTTGTGTAGAGACCGATCTCAGTATTGTACATGGTGTGTGATAACTGATGCTATGTAATGGATGAACAACTAAATGTGCGGGCCCACACTAATATTACTATTAATTATATAGATTGACAGTAGACATGCTCAAGAATTAACTACCATTTGCCAACGATCTACATTCTATGTCTTTTAATTAAATTATGTTGTTATTCAGGTCTAAGTTTTACTGTGCTATAAAGAACATGCAACTATACTACTTTCGCTCGCCGGTCGTCCCTCCATCTCGGGTCTGTGATTTGATGACCTGAAAAATAGCATCCCAACAGGCGCGCGCCACACTTGTGGTAGAAAACCCCCACAATATTAATCTAGTTATTGTTAAATCCTACAGTTTAACTTATCCTAGTATAACTTACTTTCCCTTTTATTTATTTATTTATTTATTTATTTATTTATTTTTTGTTTACCTTATACACTACTCTTACATAATTCCTGTTACGCTGAGATATCTCGCTGCTCGCCGCTATTGACGACAGTGATGTGCGCGCCGTACGACACGGCCTCCGAGTTCTCACTACGCCTCACTGAAACTCCAGAGACTGGGTTAGCCATGGCTATACAAGACAATAAATTTATAGTTGAACTTAATTTTGTATGTGATGCAGTCTTAGCAATGAAAGCGCACCTTTCCAGAGGCAATGTAATTTGACCCAGCCAAGTCTGGTTCCTGTTGAGGATTCAGTCGCCCATCACACGCCAGCTACACAGTATGTCACGAATATCCTAGTATGAGTCACTGGTTATTCATCTGTGACAGTCGCAAGCAGCATGCTAAATCCCAACCAGCACATTGGCATGGTAGGCTTTATGCCCGCATTTCTACCGTCTAGGCCCTAGGGCACCATTGGAGTCAAACGCTCACAGGTTCACCCCGACTTGCAAGACAACGATGCTGGCGCAGCTCTGCAAAAACTATACTGCCAATATTCATCCTCGAAATCTCGCAATATACCACAATCTTGCAGTGCACTGACGCGTGCCTGCAAGCATTGGTATGAACGTCTCACGAACTGGCTGTGGCCGCTATGGAGCGTATCACGACTTCTCAGAACGCTTCTAAGAGCACGTTCTTGTATGCGCCCGTTTGTGAGACATCTCGTCACTCATCACTATCCCTTAACATGGACACCAGATTGGAAAGGACAAAAACATTGCTCATGGAAAGGTAGTGCCTCTTATCGCATTGACAGTGGAGCTTGCGAACATAAACAGAAAAAAAATTAGCAGCAGTAAATTCTTATGCGAGAAAACGCAGCGTGTTAATACTTTAACAATCTTAATCTATTAATGCAACGATTATTGTTCCCCGAAGAAAGGTTCATATCTTTGCCTATTCTACTCTGTACACCACTTACACTACTACTATAGCAAGGTTCACGTATTTGCCCATTCTACTACGTACACCACTTACACTACTCTATTCCACGAACTCCTTTATGTGAGAGATGTGGTGGAGTCCTATGGACTTCTTTCCTTTCAGCGTCTCTAATTCATAAGCATTGTGGTGAGCTGCTCTCCTTATACGGTACGGCCCGTTGTAAATAGAATAGAATTTTTGGCATTTCATTTTTTGTTTGTTCGAAAGTCGGAAAGACTTAACGAGCACCTTTTGTCCAATGTGGAAGTGTCGTAGACGAGCTCCCCTGTCGGCACGTCTCTTCCTGACCTCTGCTGCAGCACGTATCCTCTTGAGAGCCAAATCCACTATGGCTTGGTGCTGCGTTCGCGCACTTGGTGGGAAGTTTACGACATCGGTTATCAAGTCCTTAGGAATCCGGTTTTTCAGTACTGTAATGGGTGCCAATTTTGTTATCCCATGGGGTGCCTCATTGATCACCTCCTGGAAGTCTTTAAGGAAAACGTCCCATGTCGTGTGCTGTTTGTTACAGTACAACCGGCACAAGTTTCCGAGTTCTTTAATAACCCGTTCTGCAGCATTCGAGCTCGGATGGTGCGAAGATATAAAAATGGGATCAATTTTACACCGACGCAACGTCTCCTTCCAAGTTTTTGACTTAAACTGTGGCCCGTTATCAGAAATAATTTTACTCACATGACCAACCTGTTGTAGGAAATCCCGGATTAGGGCTCGAGATACAGTTCGTCCTGTCGCCCTCTTCAGTGGCGTAAAGGTAACGTATTTGGACGTTAGTTCAACAAACACTAATACGTAAGTATATCCTCTTCTTGTTCTTGGCAAAGGTCCCATCAAATCTGTTGCTGCTAATTGTCTTAATTTGGTCGGTACGATTGGGTATAATGGTGCCTGCATGCTCACAGTGGTGTGCTTAGCCTTTTGGCAGTCTTTACACACCGACAGTACCCTCCGAATTCGACGCTCCATGTTTCGAAAGTAACACATGGTCCTTAGCTTGAGATTGCACTTGCGTGGTCCGAAGTGTCCATAGCTGAGGTGAGTATGCCATATAACCTTGTTTATTAGGTGTTCAGGGATGCATACCCCCCATTCAGTGTCATTGGCATAATTTCGGTGGAAAATTATGCCTTTCCGCAAGAGGTAGAACTGCCTGATGGTGGCGTGTCTTCTGTCTATCCATTTCTGTTTCAATAACACTAGGGCAGGGTCCTTGTCTTGCTCCTTCTTGATGTCATGCATACTACAGGTAATAAAATTTTCAAAGGCTACTTTCTGCATATAGAAAAGGCAGTAGTGATTTTCCTCCAGATCTTCTTCCATGTTGTGCTCAAATCCGATCGGTGACCGTGATAAGGCGTCTGCAATAATGTTCTGACTGCCGGGGATATATTCTATCGAAAAGTTGTACTGCTGCAGATATGATGCCCACCTAATGAGCCGCCTGTGATTAAGCTTTGCAGTCATCAAGAACTCGAGTGCCTTGTGGTCTGTGTAGACCCTCGTCTTGCGACCAAACAGAAGGTATCTGAATTTTTCAAACGCCCATACAATAGCCAGCGCCTCTAACTCGGTTACTGAGTAATTCCTCTCACTCTTGGCTAGTACTCTGCTACCAAACGCAATTGTCTTCCACACCCTGTTTCCTTCATGTACATAGTCTTGGAACACCATGACACCCAGACCTGAGTATGAACTGTCCGTTACTATGCAAAGCTCTTCTGCTAAGTTAGGGTGTGATAGGATGGGTGCTTGTAATAATGCGAATTTTAATGCTTTCCATTCGGATTCGGCCGCCTCATCCCATTCCCAAGGAATCTTCTTTCCTGTAAGTTGATGCAACCTAGGACTGCTCTGAGTTTTGACATGTATAAAGCGGTTGTAAAAATTTATGATCCCCAAGAACCCCCTTAACTGCTTCTTTGTCGTAGGAATGGGAAACTTTTCAATCGCTTCGATCTTTTCGGGATTTGGCGCAATGCCCTCACCCGTGATGATATGTCCCAGAAATTTGACAGAGGACGTCCCAAAATTCGATTTTTCGATATTGATAGTCACTCCGTATTCCTTGAATGTCGCAAGGAGTTCACCGAGGACCGCATTGTGCTCTCCCCAAGATTTCTCCGCGATCAGCAAATCGTCCACATAGCTGGTGACATGACGTTTCAAATTATCGCTTAGTATGCCGTCCAGCCCCCGAATGAATGCGGCAGATGAAACGTTCAAACCAAATGGTAGACGACGAAACCGGTAACATCTTCCAAATGCTAAAAAGGCTGTGTACTGTCTGCAATTTGGATGGAGCTCGATCTGCCAGAAACTCGATTTTAGATCAACTGATGAGAAGATTGATATTCCATGGAAGTTTTGTAAGAGTTCCTCTAATCGTTCCGGTCTGTCTGTTTCGGGTTCTATTATGGTATTAATTTGTCGCGAGTCCAAGACTAAACGAATACTACCATCTGCCTTCTCGACTACTCTTAACGGGTTATTATAGGCTGAAGCCGTAGGTTCTATTATTCCTTCACTCAACATTCGCGTAATTTCGGCTGCTACTTTCTGTCGATATGCCAAGGGGATTGGATAGGGTGGCACACGAAACTGATTGTGCGGACGTACACGAAATTCATATTGGAAGTTCTTTATTGATCCTGTCTTGGGAATGAAGACCTCCGCATGTTCTACTAGTAATTTATGAAGTTCTTTGCGGTGGTCGCACCTTATATTCTTTATTGCTTCCACTTTTTCTCCTATTTTCTCCTTTATTTCCCCCATTATTCTGACTTCATTCTCATCTGTGTCCGCTCCCCTACCCGCAACGTCGACCTGTTCTTCCTTTCTGTCTTTCAGACACGCATAGTTTATCCGTACACAGTTAGACGGTAGTTGAGCTGGGATCAGCTGATCGTCGAATTTAATGTGGACGGGATTCCCTTTCCTCAAAACCACTTCACCTCGTCCTAGATCAACTATCGCTTCATGTTCATTTAGGAAGTCCGTTCCTATTATCATGTCGATCGCCAGATTTGGCACAATCCAGAAGTTAGACTCTATTTTGTGTCCTTGGCAGGAGAATTCCAGTCTTGTTTGTTGGGTGACCTCCGTACATTTTCCCGCTAATGCCCCTTTTATTTTGGTTTTCTTAACCGATAGGACAGGCCAGTCCATCTCCTGAGAGCACATCTTGTATGCTGCCTCAGATATTGCTGTTATGTAGCTTCCACTATCTATTATCGCATTCATACTCTTTTCAGCTATTGCTACTGTGATAAGAGGCTGCCGATCTTGTCGAGGAGTTGCTTTATGTTCCTCGAGCAGGATTTCTGATAAATCTTCGTAATGTATCATCCGTAGTTGGCCAGGTCCGAGATTACGTGCGAAATTCCGGCGGCCTGTGTTCGCACTAGTCTGGCGTCAATCCCTTGTTAAGCTCCCCCTCCTCTGACGTGCATTAGGATTTGCGGGTCTAGTTTCAATCTCCTGGTTCCACTGTTGTCCTTGGTTTCGCTCTCTCCAATTACGGTCGCTTTGCCGTTCGTTATTCCTCCTATCCCAGATTCCTTGTCTAGATTGACCCTGCTCCCTGACGTTCTGGTTTCCGTGTCTTTGGTTTCCATAACCTTGAATAGCGTAACCTTGACTTCCGTAACCCTGGTTTCCTAACTGACCAGTGCGATTATGCGATCTGTTGTCGTCTTCCCTTCCTGGCCCGTGGTATTTGTTACTTTGCCCCTTCTTCCTGTCCTTTGCGTCTTGTTTATCAAAGACTACTTCGAGTTCGCGCAATAGACTCTTGAATGCTTCTATGTCAGATCCACACTTGCCGACAAGTGTCTGTTGGTACCTAACTGGCAATTTGGAAAAGCAAAATTTAATGATTTCTCCGTTGCTATATGGACTATCTAAAAATTGATTCTTCTTGAGTAACTCATCAAGAAATTTGGTTGCGCTCCTATACCCGGACACTTCCAGTTCAGGACAAAATATTATTTCATCTTTAATCCTGTCCTGCGTTTCCTTTGACCAGTAGGTCCGCAGGAATGCACCAACAAATTCCTGATAAGTCCGACACGTCACTGCTACACCCCGCATCTTTTCCGCGGCTTGGCCTTAGATGTGTCCACACATGAATTCTAATTTTGCCTGGGTTGGCCATGATGCCGGTAATGAATTTGTAAACTGCATCACCCAGCTCTTCGGATGCATCGACCCTCCATTTTCTTTGAACTTCTGGAATTTTAGTATCGACAGGAAATGATTCTGATCAAAATCCTGTCTGATCCTCGCACTGGTGTTGTCACTCGTTTCCGATACTTGCACGTCTGCTGAGTGTCCTGTTCTATCTTGGTGATAACTGTGATGTGCTACCTCTGTATCACAGTGGAAGTGGCACTCAGAATTCACAAGTGGGCTACAATTATTGGAGCTATTACTCGCTGTTTCTGCGTGTGCATTGTTAGTTCCGCACTCGGTCATTGGGCTAGAGCACGGCGGGCTTTTCCTCGGAGACACAATTCTGTGTACTCCATCATTGGTATCCGAACGCGCAGTGCTCGTGTGCCCGTTTTGCTCTAGTTTTGCTATCCGACTCTCTACTTCTTCCATTCGTTTCGTGTTGTTCGCAACCGCGATATTACCCTGAATTTTTAAGAACGCTAGGGATTTTGAGTGGGATTGTGTTGTACGTCGCAAGCGCCCTGCGAGTTTAGAAGTTGCTTCCGCGACTTTCATTGCCCCTATTGCTGCCGTTTTAGCCAGGCCTGCTACTTTTTGTGCAGCCATTGACATTTGTTTTACCTCTCCACATTCTTTCTTTATTGTTAGTAATTCCCCACGAATTTCCCCTATATGCGAAATTATTGCCTCAGTGTCCTTCTTACGCTGTTCGTCAGCTTCTTCCTTCTCCTTCTTACGTTGTTTCTCCTCTTCTTCCTTCTCCTTCTTACGTTGTTTCTCCTCTTCTTCCTTCTCCCTCTTACGCTGTTCGTCAGCTTCTTCCTTCTCCCTCTTACGTTGTTCATCAGCTTCTTCTTTCATTGATCGTAGGAAGCTCAGTATTGGGTTAATATCATCATTTTGATCCTCGTCACCCATGGGTGATGTAACTCTGGACACCTGGGCGCTAGAGCTCTGACGTGGCCGAGATGGCCCCTGTCTGCTCTCGTTCGTTTGATTATAAACTTCTGCTACCGTCTCGACCTGTGTGACTGTCTCTGTTTCATCCTCTACTTCACTATCATAATCACGGCCGCAACGCTGCTCTGAGATCGCGTCCAAATCACCTTCCTCATCAAAGACCCTGGCGTCCTGTCCTGCTAAAAATGTGCCCATCTCATCTCCGAACCTATTCCCGTTAAACTGCCCCTTATCCATTATGCTATCCTCTTTTGTTTTAGCTTCGCTCGATAATAGTCGTGCCTTACTTCTCGTTATCATTCATGAAAAACAAATTTATCTAAAATGCACAATAAAATTAATCTACTCCATATATTTTTACACATAGACACAAAATTTCAACAACGCTGTTCCAACGCTGTAATTACAAGCACAATTTGAAGTGGTACAGAAACCGCACACAAATCCGACAAAGTGCGATGTGGTACGGACACCACACCAACGAAACACAAAAAAACAATGAACAAAAAAAACAAAACAAAAAAAATATATACACTGAAAACAAAAACTGTAATCATGCGCCGCTACTTAAAACTAAACGCGGAACTACCGGAAAAAAAACTTGGGTATTAATCAATAAAAAAAAGAGAGAAAAAAAATTGAATGTTCCTACTAAGAATCCTGTTTGCTTATCAGAGATTCACAGGGAAGATCCTGGCAGGGTCGCCATATTATGCGAGGTGCCGGGGCTAGCAGTGTTTTTAACACTCAATTCTTAGAGAATTTACATATGTACATGATGCTCTAAGCCCCCCCTTTTCTAACTCCAACTTTTCCTGTTGCACAAGGATAAAAAAAATACGCGAACTGACTCTAATCAACCCTGCCAGTGGAGTGGAAGAGAGTTTGGCACCTGCAATAATTTAATTTGTTAAATAAGTTAATTAAACGAAGGTTTCATTAACATAGTGAGGAATGATGGGGTTGCTCTATCTATTAACAGAATGAAAGTTCTGTCCAAAATAACAATATGATTTATTAAGACTAAACACAAAATAATAAACAACAACACATGAAACATTAACAATATATCAAATTGGCTCTAATTGGATACTTAAACAAACGCTGTGAAATTGAAGTTGTCCCTAAACTAGATTGTGAGGATTAGGACGAAGTGGTATGTGCAGCCAATTCCTAGCAACTCAATTCTTAGAGAAAACACATAGCCAACCCACCATTAATTGCTGCTACCCAAGACAGAACAAAGTTAGGAAAAAAAAAGACGAACAGGCGCACTCTGCTGAGCTCTGATTGTCACCTAGGAAAATCCCTATCTGCCGGTGCTGCGGATATACATTACCAAACCGACTTCTTGACTCCCAGAACACGATCTGCCGTACCGGAGCCGTTGGCTGGTTGCTTCGACGTCCTCGACCGAAAGGCGAGAGACGACTACCCACAAGAGCACCCGTACAAAAACCGAACACAGAACATTCCCGCCCCCACGACAGTGGCCGTGGTTAAACGTTCCAATCAGCAACTCGAAAACCGGCGGAAATTCCACTCCATTGCCGGAACGCTACCATTCCACCAATGGAGATTCTTGGCGCCAATTTCTGCGCCGATCTTGCTACGTCACGGAGCTATGCCCTGAGCAAGCCAATCACAGTTACTATTTTGCAGAAAGTGCGGGAATTTTCCCGCCACAGCTGCCTGGGTACACAAGTCATTCCCACGCCTCGCTGGTAGCCCGCCAGAACGTGTTTTCGCTAAGTTTCTGCGAAGTAACGGAACCTCTAGCCCAGCCACTACTTCAAGCTCTGCGGGCGTGCCTCTTGACAATGTCGGTGTCTGCAAAGCATTCACTCGACTTCCTCACACCCGTCGGCTTAAAGCTTTCCAGATCAGCAGAGCCCGCCTGTCACCGGACCACCCGGGTGACGAGAGACGCTGCGTGGGAAGTCCGCGCGTGAAGGAATAGCAACTTTCCACCGCATGCAATTATAGAGGAGAATCGTAAGATAGAAATATGAGAGGGGGCTCATGCCACCTCTCACCTGTTCCACTCATAACACTTCTCTATTATTTGTCGTGAGCTAAAGATCTGGTCCTGACAACCTCTAAGAGGCCTAAACCCACACTGATTTTCCTCCAATTGGTCCTCAACTAATACTCGCACTTTCCTTTCAACAATACCTGCGAAGATTTTACCCACAACGCTGATTAAAGAGATACCCCTGTAGTTGTTACAATCTTTTCTGTTTCCATGTTTAAGGATTGGTGTGATTACTGCTTTTGTCCAGTCTGATGGAACCTTTCCCGACTCCCAGGCCATTTCAATTACCCTGTGTAGCCATTTAAGACCTGACATTCCACTGTATTTGATGAGTTCCGACTTAATTTCATCCACCCCAGCCGCTTTATTGCACTGCAATCTATTGACCATTTTTTCCACTTCCTCAAATGTGATCCTATTTCCATCATCATTCCTATCCCATTCTACCTCGAAATCTGAAACATTATTGATCGCATTTCTCCTACATTGAGCAACTCTTCAAAATATTCCCTCCATCTGCCCAACGCATCCACAGGATTCACCAGCAGTTTTCCTGATCTGTCCAAAATACTTGTCATTTCCTTCTTACCTCCCTTTCGAAGACTGCTAATTACACTCCAGAGTGGTTTTCCAGCAGCTTGACCCATAGTCTCCAACCTGTTTCCAAAGTCTTCCCACGATTTCTTCTTCGATGCTGCAATTATCTGTTTGGCTTTGTTTCTTTCTTCAACATAACTTTCTCTGTCTACCTGGGTTCTGGTATGTAGCCATTTTTGATACGCCTTCTCTTTCCTTTTACAGGCTGCCTTGACTGTATCATTCCACCAAGCTGTTTGCTTCATCCTACTTTTACACACTACTGTTCCAAGACGTTCTTTAGCCACTTCTAGTACTGTGTTCCTGTACCTTGTCCATTCCTTTTCCAATGACTGTAATTGACTACATTCAACTAACTGGTACCTTTCTGAGATCGCTGTTATGTACTTGTGCCTGATTTCCTTATCCTGAAGTTTCTCCACTCTTATCCTCCTACATATGGACCTGACCTCCTGCACTTTCGGCCTCACAATCCCAATTTCACTGTAGATTAAATAATGATCAGTGTCATCAAAGAATCCCCTGAATACACGTGTGTCCCTCAGAGCCTTCCTGAATTCCTGATCTGTTATTATATAGTCAATGACAGATCTGGTTCCCCTGCCTTTCCAAGTATACCGGTGAATGTTCTTATGTTTAAAAAAGGAGTTTGTGATTACTAAGCCCATACTGGCACAGAAATCCAAGAGTTGTTTCCCGTTCCTGTTGGCCTCCGTATCCTCTCCAAATTTCCCCATAACCTTTTCATACCCTTCTGTTCGATTTCCAATCCTGGCGTTAAAATCACCCATGAGCAGAACACTGTCCTTGTCTTTTACTCTAACAACTACATCACTGAGTGCCTCATAAAAACTATCCATCTTATCTTGATCTGTCCCTTCACAATGCGAATATACTGACACAATCCTAATTTTCTTGCTAGACACTGTCAAATCTATCCATATCAGTCGTTCGTTTACATACCTTATTGCAACTACGCTGGGTTCCATTTCTTTCCTGATGTAAAGCCCTACACCCCATTGTGCTATTCCTGCTTTGACTCCTGACAGGTAGACCTTGTATTCTCCCACTTCTTCTTCTTTCTCACCCCTTACCCGAATTTCACTAACAGCTAAAACGTCCAGCCCCATCTTACTTGCAGCGTCTGCCAGCTCTACCTTCTTACCAGAGTAGCCCCCATTGATATTAATAGCTCCCCATCTCATTACCATTTGTTTGCCAAGTCGTATCTTAGGAGTCCCTGGTTTGTCAGTTAGAGGTGGGACTCCGTCACCTCCAAAGGTCCGAGGCATTTTGCTCTGATTATTGCCAGCATCATATTTAGAGTACCAGGGAAGCAGGTTGCTAGCCTTACTTGCCCCGAGTCCCATTGGGTTTTACCCCTAACGGCTGAGGGACTAACCGGTGGATTTGGTAGTCTTTGCCGTATGAGCACAAAGGTGACCACGACTCAGAATATGTCCGAGATGCCCAGCCTTCTTCCAAAGTAACTGGTATCCCGACTGTCGGGACCACTTACTTGGCCACTCATACGTTGCCCGTGGTTCATGAACTAGGACATGACTACAGGAACCCACACCATGAACCACATACATGTCTATTAATTTTGTAGTTGCCGGCACACACCAATTGTATTTACCGGCAATGTTTTAACAATACTACAGACGACAGAACGCTGCAGCGATGCTAGTGCTCCATGTGGTAACATGTCACATTACAGTGAACAGAAGACAAGCAACTTCTTTGATCAAATCTACACCGAGGCCCTAGATTTGATCAAATATTGGACGACTTTTGACAAAGTTTCCTCTTACACCATCAAATATCTTTGACAAAGATTTTTGACAAAGATATTTGACAAATAAATTTGATAGTTTAATACCGGCCTAAGCGGTCTCTGTACATTTCTGCTGCTTTACAGGCACTACATCCTGCAGCACCATGCATTAAATGCACATCTGCCAACTCTCGCGACTAGTAACGTTCCATCACTTACTACGCGTCATGCACTGTGCGCACTAACGCACCTCACCATGGACACATCACGAGCTGTGTGATGCATTGCGCACCTGACACCGGGGATAATGGTGTGCGTGCGGCACAGGTTAATGGGCCGGTGGGATGCAGACGGTCGTCACCCGCTGTCTCTTCCAGTATACAACAGGCACGCGGGATCTTCGCGAAGGTGCGGCATAACTGCATGCAACACTGCACTGAGACTGGTGGTTGTCGCTTTTAACAATTACTACGTCGTCGTTAAGCAGTGTAGGCTGTGTACGTCTGTAACACAACAAACATGCTTTTCCGACTATTGGTTCCATTGTTCAAATGTGTGTGAATTACTAAGGGACCAAACTGCTAACGTCATCGGTCCCTAGATTTACACACTATTAAACTAACGTAAACTGACTTATGCTAAGAACAACACACACACCCATGCCCGAGGAAGGACTCGAACTTCCGGCGGGAGGGGCCGCGCAATCCGTGACATGGCGCCTCAAACCGCGCGGCCACCCCGCGCGGCCGACTATTGGTTCCGTATCTCAGGCTTTAGGAAAAGTAAAGGGACGAGAGAGGCAATTCTGACGTTACGGCTAATAATGGAAGCAAGGCTAAAGAAAAATCAAGACACTTTCATAGGATTTGTCGACCTGGAAAAAGCGTTCGACAATATAAAATGGTGCAAGCTGTTCGAGATTCTGAAACAAGTAGGGGTAAGCTATAGGGAGAGACGGGTCATATACAATATGTACAACAACCAGGAGGGAATAATAAGAGTGGACGATCAAGAACGAAGTGCTCGTATTAAGAAGGGTGTAAGGCAAGGCTGTAGCCTTTCGCCCCTACTCTTCAATCTGTACATCGAGGAAGCAATGATGGAAATAAAAGAAAGTTTCATGAGTGGAATTAAAATACAAGGTGAAAGGATGTGAATGATACGATTCGCTGATGACATTGCTACCCTGAGTGAAAGTGAAGAAGAATTAAATGATCTGCTGAACGGAATGAACAGTCTAATGAGTACACAGTATGGTTTGAGAGTAAATCGGAGAAAGACTAAGGTAATGAGAAGTAGTAGAAATGAGAACAGCGGGAAACTTAACATCAGGATTGATGGTCACGAAGTCAATGAAGTTAAGGAATTCTGCTACCTAGGCAGTAAAATAACCAACGACGGACGGACCAAGGAGGACATCAAAAGCAGACTCGCTATGGCAGAAAAGGCATTTCTGGCCAAGAGAAGTCTACTAATATCAAATACTGGCCTTAATTTGAGGAAGAAATTTCTGAGGATGTACGTCTGGATAACAGCATTGTATGGTAGTGAAACATGGACTGTGCGAAAACCGGAACAGAAGAGAATCGAAGCATTTGAGGTGTGGTGCTATAGACGAATGTTGAAAATTAGGTGAACTGATAAGGTAAGGAATGAGGAGGTTCTACGCAGAATCGGAGAGGAAAGGAATATGTGGAAAACACATAAGGAGAAGGGACAGGATGATAGGACATCTGCTAAGACATGAGGGAATGACTTCCATGGTACTAGAGGGAGCAGTAGAGGGCAAAAACTGTAGAGGAAGACAGAGATTGTAATACGTCAACCAAATAATTGAGGACGTAGGTTCCAAGTGCTACTCTGAGATGAAGAGGTTAGCACAGGAAAGGAATTCGTGGCGGGCCGCATCAAACCAGTCAGTAGACTGATGACAAAAAAAAAAAAAAATCTCAATATAATCGGTTCTGGACTCACTGTCACTAGTTTCAGTTTGACCCAAAAGGATTAAGACACCCTGCACACACACAACCACACACACACACACACACACACACACACACACGCACACACACACACACACACACACACACACACACGTTAATGGGCGTGTGTGTGTGTGTGTGTGTGTGTGTGTGTGTGTGTTTGTACAGGGTGTCTGTGTGTTTGTGTGTGCTTTTCTGTGCGTGAGTGTGTAAACAGAGCAATAATCACTGCTAGATGATCAGTCATTGTAATGGTATATAATAACTGTCATGACTAATCGTTAGGTATGTAACGACAATATAGTGAGTTGTCGGTTACAGTTGCGTATTCGTGTATTCGTTCTTCTTGGTATGCTGATACTGTTCAACTGTACGCGACAACGGGCCCAAGTGATGCTGAACGGGCAGCGTCGAAGACCCGCGGCGGCCGTTGTGGCGGCGCGCTTCTAGGCGCTTCAGCCTGGAACCGCGCGATCACTACGGTCGCAGGTTCGAATCCTGCCTCAGGCATGGATGTGTGTGATGTCCTGAGGTTAGTTAGGTTTAAGTAGTTCTATGTTCTAGGGGACTGATGACCTCAGATGTTAAGTCCCATAGTGCTCAGAGCCATTTGAACCATTTCAAGATGACGTAACAGAGCCCGCTGATAGTTTAAAGCGAGAATACGGAGTTCATTTCTGAACTCTAGTGTTCACCCGTCGAAATATCAGCGGTTGTCGAGATCGTTACCCGGCTGCATTTCCGTCAGTTATTTGAATATTCGATACGTCGAAAGCAGCTCAATTTAACAGGCGATTTTTTACCGGCAGGAGTCAGCCCACCTCGAACAATTACCAAATCAGTCTTGTTGACAAAGCCAACGGCCCCCGACATCTTGATGCAGGAGTTGAAGAGGTATGGATCTCGAGTATCGCTGCTTCCTGTGTCCTTTCACCAGGTCCTCTACGGACGCGTTGTTGTCGATCTGACCGCCACAGACAGATTCCTCACTGAACGCCACAGACCGTTGAGCAGTATGTCAGTTGATAACGTGAAAGTCTCTGTTGCCTGTGCTGTAGTAACGGCAGAGAACGGCGGGCGACAACTCCAGATCTCGGTGCATATTCCGTAACGTCTTCCCGACGGTTCGTACTGATAGTCTTCCTCTGCCCGCTTTTCACCCTTTCTTATTAGAGTTACACTCTACCAAAACTACGGTTACTTCAGAATCGACGTTGTAAATGGTAGGATTACGAGTAGTACATATAGAATTTGTAGGGAAAGAAACATAAATAAAAATGTTGTGCGACTAGAGCCTCCCATCGGATAGACCTTTCGCCCGGTGCAAGTTTTTCGATTTGACGCCACTTTGGCGACTTGCGCGTCGATGGGAACGAAATGATGATGATTAGGACAACACAACACCCAGTTCCTGAGAGGAGGAAACCTCCGACCCAGCCGGGAATCGAACCCGGGCTCTTAGGATTGACATTTTGTCAAGCTGACCACTCAGCTACCGGGGGCGGACAGAAACATAAATTGAAACGTCCCCTTAGAAAATTTATACATGACTCTTAAACTCACACACAATATTTTTTAGCGCAACGCAATCTGACTTTTAATAATCCCTACAAAAGAATGGCCCTAACTAACAGTAACCTATACGTTTCACAAATCACTTACCTCACATAAAATCTTCGTTACTCGAACTACTGCAATACAGCGAGCGCCACTACTGCCTGCTAAATAAAAGATTCAAACTACTGAAGGCACTAACTACTGATAGGCACAGTTAGCAAAGGAAAGATTTTGATAGAGAACAAACAATTATTTACCTTAATAGTGTTCAAAAGTCATAATATATATAGCAGCTCATGACATCCCTTCTTACAAATGTACTGTTTCTGATGGACACACGTCCAGATGACGCGCTCTCAAAAATCCGCCATCTCACTTCCCCACATCCACCACTGCTGGCGGCTCACCTCCAACTGCGCAACGCTACGCGCTGTTAACAGCCAACTGCCCAACACTACAATAGCCAACAACAATGCAAACCAGCCACAGATTGCATACACCACAGCCGGTGATTTTCATACAGAGCACTACGTGGCGTTACCAATATAAAAACCTAAACAGCCTACTTACAAAATGAATGTGTGCGACACAAAATGAGAGCCGACGACTTTGTTTTTGTTTTTTGTTTGTTTGGTTGTTTCTTTTGACAACCGTGCGTCATTCAGTGTCAGTCCATTGCATATTTTATTACGGAATATAAATTGCATTTTATAAGGAATAAAAATTAGTTGATCGCGTAACGTTTGTGCTTTTATGTAACCAACGCAATTACCTTTGATGCAAGTACAGTTTACATGCATAAACATCATTTTGTTGTCATTCTGACCTCAGATGTTAAGTCCCATAGTGCTTAGATCCATTTGTCATTTTGTCCTGAACAGAACGTTCCTCATCATAATGAGAGGCAATGGTTTTCAGTTGTTGCTGATAAATGCCCCCCATGAACCATGGACCTTGCCGTTGGTGGGGAGGCTAGCGTGCCTCAGCGATACAGATAGCCGTACCGTGGGTGCAACCACAACGGAGGGGTATCTGTTGAGAGGCCAGACAAACGTGTGGTTCCTGAAGAGGGGCAGCAGCCTTTTCAGTAGTTGCAGGGGCAACAGTCTGGATGATTGACTGATCTGGCCTTGTAACACTAACCAAAACGGCCTTGCTGTGCCGGTACTGCGAACGGTTGAAAGCAAGGGGAAACTACAGCCGTAATTTTTCCCGAGGGCATGCAGCTTTACTGTATGGATGGTGTCTTGAAGGGAGGATATAAGATGAACATCAACAAAAGCAAAACGAGGATGATGGAATGTAGTCGAATTAAGTCGGGTGATGTTGAGGGTGTTAGATTAGGAAATGAGACACGTAAAGTAGTAAAGGAGTTTTGCTATTTGGGGAGCAAAATAACTGATGATGGCCGAAGTAGAGAGGATATAAAATGTAGACTAGCAATGGCAAGGAAAGCGTTTCTGAAGAAGAGAAGTTTGTTAACATCGAGTATTGATTTAAGTGTTAGGAGTCGTTTCTGAAAGTATTTGTATGGAGTGTAGCCATGTATGGAAGTGAAACATGGACGATAAATAGTTTAGACAAGAAGAGAATAGAAGGTTTCAAAATGTGGTGCTACAGAAGAATGCTGAGAATTAGATGGGTAGATCACATAACTAATGAGGAGGTGTTGAATAGGATTGGGGAGAAGAGGAGTTTGTGGCACAACTTGACTAGAAGAAGGGATCGGTTGGTAGGACATGTTCTGAGACATCAAGAGATCACCAATTTAGTATTGGAGGGCAGCGTGGAGGGTAAAAATCGTAGAGGGAGGCCAAGAGATGAATACACCAAGCAGATTCAGAAGGATGTAGGTTGCAGTAGGTACTGGGAGATGAAGAAGCTTGCACAGGATAGAGTAGCATGGAGAGCTGCATCAAACCAGTCTCAGGACTGAATACCACAACAACGACACAACAACTGATAAATGCGAAACTTGTGAATTAACAGAAACATGTTGTTTATACTCTGAAGCGCCAAGAAAAGATACTGGTATAGGCATGCGTATTCAAATATAGAGATATGTGAACAGGCAGAATACCTCCGTGCGGTCGGCAACAGGTGTCCGGCGCAGTTGTTAGATCGGTTACGGCTGCTACACTGACAGGTTGTCAAGTATCAGTGAGTCTGAACGTGGTGTTATAGTCGGCGAACGAGCGATGGGACACAGCATCTCCGACATAGCAATGAATTGGGCATTTTCCCGTATGACCAATACATGAGTGCACCGAGAGTATCAGGAATCCGGTAAAACATCAAATCTCCGACATCGCTGCGTCTGGAAAAAGATCCTGCAAGAACGAGACCACCGACGACTGAAGAGAATCGTTCAGCGTGACAGAAGTGCAACTCTTTCGCAAACTGTTGCAGATTTCAATGCTGGGCCATCAACAGGTATCAGCTTGCGAACCATTCAAAGAAAAATCATCGATAAGGGCTTTCGGAGTTGAAGGCCCACTCGTGTACTCTTGATGACTGTACGACACAAAGCTTTACGTCCTCGCCTGGGCCCGTCAGCACCAGTGTGCGATTTGCAGGGGGGGATGGGGGGGATTTCCACCCCTCTGTATCAGACCATCCCCTCCTCTGGCTTTAGTTTATGCATCCCAACCTGGGATGTTTATTTCCCACGCACTGGAGTAAAACTTTACATATAATTTAAATTTATGAAGCCGAACACTGGAAGTTTTTAATACAGCCTTACTGTTAATATGTTTGCTTATTAATTTTGAAAAAGTGTTATGTAATAGTTAAGCATTTCAAAACACCGTTCTCATGTTGTCATTGTTGCTTTCGTCTAAGGTGCGTCATCCGTTTACTTTCGAGCTTGCGAGAGAAGTAGTGTGGCAGTCATACCGCAGCAGTCGTACCGCAGAGTTGGGTGAACCGGGGGCTGAAATTCCCACCCCGGGCCCTGACACAGGGTGGTGACCGACCCGGTACCTGTGCGAACATTTATCGTTAGGCCACCTTTTGGCAACGGTACGGCGCGGACTAACGCGCCTGGGAGGAAAGCACACATTACTAAATAACGCACCATCGTCTGCTTCTAGTTCCTTGGATACTATTTCGTGGACCTTCCTTAAATACTCTTCAACCATCGTTTTCTTTTCCTTTAGTTTTCATTTCCGTTGTTAGCTGCATGTACAAGTACCAAGTAGCCCGCCTCTGCGATACTTTATCGTCCTTTATACTTTAAGACAAACACACGTGTGGCACAAATTCTGTGGCTTTGGTATAAATTAACCTGCCGTATGCAACATACGCCGCAAGATGTTGCCTGTTGTAGCATGCTACAAGACGACGCACGCCACACTTCCGTAGCATGCCACAATGTTGCAAGACGTCGCCCCAGCGTAAACGAGGCTTTAGAGCCAGGTCTGTATTGTATGGTGGATGTGATGTGTTGCGTACGAAACTAAAACCTGCAATCAGATCCAAACGTCGTGGAAAACTGTGAAGAGGTGTCATCCTGCAGCAAGATAACGCTCACCCACATTCTGCTAAGCGGACAGCCGACGCAATAAAGGAGTTGAGATTCGAGGTGCTGCAACGTCCACCATACAGCCCAGACCTGGCTCCAAACGATTTTCACATGTTTGGGCCCTTAACGGAAGCACTACAGGGAAGAAGATTTGAAAGTGATGAAGGCGTCATTGTTGCGGTGCAAAATTGGTTACAGACGCGACCGAAAAACGTATTTTCTGATGAAATAAAAAAAAAAGAACTCGTAAAACGTCGGGAAAACTGCATTGAAGTCCAGGGAGGTTACGTAGAAAAATAACGCCTGTTTCAGTTTTCTATCATCAGAATAAGTGCAGCTTTTCACAAATATGCCTTTTACTTTTTGAATTCCCGTCGCATACCTGTATGTAGATGATTTTGTAAATAAGCTTTACCTATAATGTACTTTTAAAGATATAACAAGGGATGGCTTTTCTGATAGTGCATACGCGTGAATAGTGAGTTTCGGCATTAGCATCTATTTGTAAATAAATGTTTAACCATGGGTAACGCCACGGTCCAAGCTAGTAACATATGTAATTATACTAACCCCCTAAGACATCCCCCCCACTGGTAAAAGCACAAATCGCACACTGGTCAGCACCGACATTCGACTGGAAAGATGTTTCGTGGTCGGACGAGTTTCGTTTCAAATTGTGTCCAGCGGATAGGCATGTACGGGTATGGAGACAACCCCATGAATCCATTGGCCCTGCATGTCAACGGGGGACTGTTCAAGCTGGTGGAGGCTCTGAAATGGTGTGAGGCATGTGCAGTTGGACTGACGTGGGACCTCTGATACTTACAGATGCCTCTGACAGGTGACACGTATGTAAGCATTATGTCTGATCACCTGCATCCATTCGTGTACATTATTAATTCCGACGGACAATGCGACATGACACTCGTCCAGAATTGTTACAGAGTGGCTCCAGGAACACTCTCCCGCGTTTAAACACTTCCGCTGGCCACCAAACTCCAGAGACATGAACATTATTGGGCATATCTGCGATGCCTTGCAACATGCTGTTCAGAAGAGATCTCCACCCCCTCGTTCTGTTACGGATTTATGGAGAACCCTGCGGGATTCACAATGTTAATTCCCTCCAGCACTACTTCAGACATTAGTCGAGTCCATGCCATGCCGCATTGTGGCATTTATGCGTGCTCGCGGGGGCCTTCCACGATATTAGGCAAGTGTACCAGTTTCTTTCGCTTTTCAGTGCATAACTCTACAGAATGTAAATTGTATTTTATAAGTAACAAAACTTAGTTGATCGCGTAACTTCTGTTCTTTTATGTAACAAAGGCAATGACCTTTGATGCAAGTACAGTTTCCGTGAACAAACATAAAAGTATACGTAATTATTGTTGTCATTTTGTACTCAATAGAACGTTCTTCATCATAGTCAGACGCAAAGATTGTCTGTTATTACTGATAAATGCGAAAGTTGTGGAATAATAGCAACATGTTTATATAGTTTTGACGAAGTATTGAAGCGGTGTTCGATATTGATTGGTTTGCGTTTTTTTTTTAATTTTAACTTTTTGTTGAGAAAATTGCGTTTTCTAGCGCTATATAAGAAATTTTTATTGCTTTCTTTATTTTTCTACAACACCCCTCTGTTTGACGTTGCAAATCAACAATTTTCGAGTAAAATTTATTTAAATATTGACAACTTCAGTTTTGATATAATCACCGTTGTTCTTAAGTACCAGAGAGGAGAACAGGTTCGAAGAACAAAAATGTTCCATAGGCTACGATGCCCTTTATATATTCTTACTCAGTTTCTAGACAGTTCACCGCTTCTAGTTACTAGAAGAATGTAGTAAGACACTGATCTCGTACGCAGACAAAACAATCGACATGAGATAAGGCCCGACAGGTATGCAACACACCTAACGTACAGGTAATGCGGTTAAGATCTTAACTGACCAAAGCTACTTCGAAAACTACAGTAGTCTACACTTGCTTACCACGCCCTTCTCGTGTGGTAGCCCTTCTGGAAGGACCAGTGCGTACTGTCCCTCCTGCACTGCCGCCCTGAATCCACGTCGTCACCACACACTCTGCAGGTATTGCGCTGCAGTCGACTATGTATCAGCCTGACGCTCCCCCATGACACCGATGCCTACGATTCGATTCTTCTCAAAGTTCGAAGGACGGCGATAAGCTGCCCATACAAACCTCTGTGTATCCCGTGCTTCGATATCCTCCTGAAAAATTCCAGTAACGTTACACACGCCCCGTAGCCACTATGTACTAATGCTATTCTTAATATGTACCAATGGCTTTCTTATTCACTAAAAATAAGCTAGCATAAGTATGAAATTTGAATCAACGTATTTCACAGATTCCGAATTGATTTCCACTCTGCAGTGGAGTGTGCTCGCTGATATGAAGGTTCCTGGCAGATTAAAACTTTGTGCCCAATGGGACTCGAACTCGCAGGCAATTACTCTACCAATGTTTTCTTTCTTTCTTTTCTTTAAATTTTCAGGCCTCCTACAGCCCGTCCTTGAGCTTGCCAGATTATGCCTCCATCGGCTAACTTCCATAATCTGTCTTCGTCTTTATTTCATTAATTAAATTCTTCTTCTTAAAAATCAATTAAAATTTACTAATTCCTCCGTTCACGGACACGAGTATTGTGTTCTGCAATGGAAAATAAAGTAATATAATCGACGTCTTCTGCCAAATTAAACAGCTGAAAAGACACGTGTGACTAAAACCGAAAGGCTTTCCACACAGCTGCATAAATTACGGCATGTTCCATCACAGCACTAAATCCTGTTTGAATGTTAAAGTCCCTTTATGTTGTACACTACAAGGCTTCTTATATCTTCTGTTTCTTCTTCGTTGACAGCAGAGGTGCTCTGACTTGCGCTAAATTAAATCATCTTCTTGACCGAGAGAAGTATATGTAAAATTAAGTTGGAGGACTACTATTTTAAAATGTAAAGCAAGTAGAACTGAAATTAAAAGAGTACTTCTAATCTGCCACCATATTTGCACTTTCGTTATCTTTGAACCTTTGTAGTAAAAACAAAAACGTCCTGTCTAAAAGATTTGCAAAGTTCCCTTTATACTTCCCAGCTTGAGCAAATGAAATTCTGCTGTTAAATATCGTAATAAATCGTCCTTAGTTGCTGCGCTGGAAGTAAAATAAACCATAACGGAAGAAGCACGGAACACATAAGAAGCAAACTAGAAAAGGCAAAAAAAGAGCCTATTCTTGGCGAAAAGAACAATACTAATATATAACATCAGCTTTAATATGAGGAAGAAATTTCTAGAGTGAAAGTTTGGAGCACAAAATTTTATGAAAGGGAATCATGAACTGTTGGAAAAGAAGGCAATCGAAGCTTTTGAGATGTGGTGCTACAGAAGGATGTCGAAAATTAATTGGACTTAACAAGATACGCAATGAGACGGTTCTCCCATACTTTCCACGGAGAGCAACATCGGAAAACATTGACAAGAAGACTGAACACGATGGTAAGACATACTGTATATTAAAACATCTAGCGACAGCTTCGGTGGCTCTTGAGCGAGCAACAAATGGTAACTACTGTAGAGGAAAACAGAGATGTTGTTGCTGTGGTCTTCAGTCCTGACACTGGTTTGATGCAGCTCTCCATGCTACTCTATCCTGCACAAGCTTCTTCATCTCCCAGTACCTACTGCAACCTACGTCCTTCTGAATCTGCTTAGTGTATTCATCTCTTAGTCTCCCTCTACGATTTTTACCCTCCACGCTGCCCTGAAATGCTAAATTTGTGATCCCTTGATGCCTCAGAATATGTCCTACTAACCGATCCCTTCTTTTGGTCAAGTTGTGCCACAAACTCCTCTTCTCCCCAATTCTATTCACTACCTCCTCATTAGTTATGTGATCTACCCATCTAATCTTCAGCATTCTTCTGTAGCACCACATTTCGAAAGCTTCTATTCTCTTCTTGTCTAAACTAGTTATCGTCCATGTTTCACTTCCATACATGGCTACACTCCATACAAATACTTTCAGAAACGACTTCCTAACACTTAAATCAGTACTCGATGTTAACAAATTTCTCTTCTTCAGAAACGCTTTCCTTGCCATTGCCAGTCTACATTTTATATCCTCTCTACTTCGACCATCATCAGTTATTTTGCTCCCCAAATAGCAAAACTCCTTTACTACTTTAAGTGTCTCATTTCCTAATCTAATTCCCTCAGCATCACCCGACTTAATTCGACTACATTCCATTATCCTCGTTTTGCTTTTGTTGATGTTCATCTTATATCCTCCTTTCAAGACACTGTCGATTACGTTCAACTGCTCTTCCAAGTCCTTTGCTGTCTCTGACAGAATTACAATGTCATCGGTGAACCTCAAAGTTTTTATTTCGTCTCCATGGATTTTAATACCTACTCCGAATTTTTCTTTTGTTTCCTTTACTGCTTGCTCAATATAGAGATTGAATAACATCGGGGAGATGCTACAACCCTGTCTGACTCCCTTCCCAACCACTGCTTCCCTTTCATGCCCCTCGACCCTTACAACTGCCATCTGGTTTCTGTACAAATTGTAAATAGCCTTTCGCTCCCTGTATTTTACCCCTGCCACCTTCAGAATATGAAAGAGAGTATTCCAGTGAACATTGTCAAAAGCTTTCTCTAAGTCTACGAATGCTAGAAACGTAAGTTTGCCTTTCCTTAATCTTTCTTCTAAGATAAGTCATAAGGTCAGTATTGCCTCACGTCTTCCAATATTTCTACGGAATCCAAACTGATCTTCCCCGAGGTCGGCTTCTACCAGTTTTTCCATTCGTCTGTAAAGAATTCGTGTTAGTATTTTGCAGCTGTGACTTATTAAACTGATAGTTCGGTAATTTTCACATCTGTCAACACATACTTTCTTTGGGACTGTAATTATTATATCCTTCTTGAAGCCTGAAGTCTGAGGGTATTTCGCCCACCAGATGGTAGAGTTTTGTCAGGACTAGCTCTCCCAATGCTGTCAGTAGTTCTAATGGAATGTTGTCTACTCCCGGGGCCTTGTTTTGATTCAGGTCTTTCAGTGCTCTGTCAAACTCTTCACGCAGTGTCGTATCTCCCATTTCATCTTCATCTTCATCCTCTTCCATTTCCATAATATTGTCCTCAAGTATATCGCCCTTGTATAGACCCTCTATATACTCCTTCCACCTTTCTGCTTTCCCTTCTTTGCTTAGAACTGGGTTTCCATCTGAGCTCTTGATATTCATACAAGTGGTTCTCTTTTCTCCAAAGGTCTCTTTAATTTTCCTGTTGGCAGTATCTATTGGTAGGCAGATTGGTATACATCCTATAATTAGTGCAGACTTTGGGCGTTAGTGCTATTCTGTGGCGAAGAGATTGGCATGGGAGAGGATTTAGTGGCAGATAACATCATACGAGTCAGGAGCCTGATGACAATTTCGCAGCGTGTAGAGACAACTGAATACGACAGGCTTTTAGTTTCAGACTGGGTAATTGGCCGCTTTAGGTACGAACTAATCTCATACTTATTTTCATGTTTTGGCAAGGACTGTTTCACTGAACACTACCTTTAGGAAATAGTAAAGCTGCTGTTCGAATGAGTATAGCTACAGGGAGAAGTTTACATAAATACATCATCACTACACCATCGACATCAAGGATTGTACCTAAGTAGCAACAAGGCTCGGAGAGTAGACAACATTCCATTAGAAGTACTGATAACTTTGTGAGAGCCAGCCATGACAAAATTCTTCCATGTGGTAAGCAAGATGTTTGAGACATTCGATATATGCTCAGACTTCAAGAAGAATATAATAATTCCAATTCCAAAGAAAGCAGGTGCTGACAGGTTTGAAAATTACCTAACTATCAGTTTAATAATTCAAAGCTGTAAAATACTAACACGAGTTCTTTACAGACGAATGGAAAAACTGGTAGAAGCTGACCTCGGTGAAGATCAGTTTGGATTTCGTAGCAACACGCGAGGCAATACTGACCCTAGGTCTTACCTTAGAAGGTAGGTTAAGGAAAGGCAACCCTACATTTATAGCATTTGTAGACTTAGAGAAAGCTTTTGACAGTGTTGACTGGAATACATTCTTTCAAATTCTAAACGTCGCAGGGGTAAAATACAGGGAGCGAAAGGCTATTTACAATTTGTACAGAAACCAGATAGTAGTTATAAGAGTCGAGGGGGATGAAAGGGAAGCAGTGGTTGGTAATGGAGTGAGACAGGGTTGTAGCCTATCCCCGATGTTATTCAATCTGTATATTGAACAAGCAGTAAAGGAAACAGAAGAAAAATGGAGTAGGAATTAAAATCCAAGGAGAAGCAATAAATACCTTGAGGTTCACCGATGATAATGTAATTCTGTCAGAGACAGCAAAGGACTTGGAAGAGCAGTTGAACGTAATCGACATTGTCTTGAAAGGAGGATATAAGATGAACATTAACAAAAGCAAAACGAGGATAATGGAATGTAGGATTGGCTCGGGTGACTGTTAACATAGGGGGGTTATGTAGTGAATTTACTAAAGAGGATCAGGTAGTGATTGTGGGTGGGGCTGGTAATAGTATTGATACGGATGGGGAGTATGACATAGATGGTGACCTGGAAAAGATAGTCACTCAGACTGGCAACACGAATGTGCATTTCGTGGAACTGTTTCAGCGTCACGATCAGCCTCATCTTAATACGGCCGTCAGGCGTAATAACATGAGACTTGGGGGTGCGCTGATGACAGAAAGCATGGGTCACATTTCAGTGGTGCCGGTGGAGTCTATCAGCAGGACGGGTTTCACTAGACATGGCCTGCACCTCAACAGGTATGGGAAGGGGACGTTGGCAAAGCTTATAGGTGACAGCATAGGTGGGGTTGGTGGGATCACTCATGGGAAAATTCCTGCAGTAGTGGGTGTTAGAGCTGCACGTTTTCTAGATTGAAGTCAGCTGATAGGTATTCCTGCTTAAGGGAAGTCTCTCTAACAAAGGAACCACTTTTGACAAAGCTTAGGTATCCGAGTAATGAGGGAATTAGTATATTTCATCAGAATATACAAGGCATTAGAGATAAAGTTAGTGAACTGCTTATAGATGTTGACTCTGAAATTATTGGTATATCTGAAAACTTCTTAAATAAGGAGATAATTCAGAGGCTTCCTTTACCAGGATACAGGTTGGCTGGCAGCTTTTCGAGGAGCTCTTTGCGGTGTGGGGTAGTAGCCGTGTATGTGAAAAACGGCATCCCATTTGAGTCAATTGATGTTTCAAAGTACTGTACTGAAAAGGTGTTTGGATGTTGTGCAGGTGTGGTTAAATTTAACGGAGCTAAACTCCAAACTGTTGTTATTTATAGATCCCCAGATTCCAATTTCACAACATGTTTGCTAAAGCTAGAGGAGGTTCTTGGTTCACTTTATAGGAAGCACAAAAAGTTAGTTACATGTGGTGACTTCAATATTAATTGTATAAGTGATTGTGCAAGGAAGAGGATGCTGGTAGACCTCCTTAATTCATATAATCTTATGCAAACCGTATTCTTTCCAACGAGAGTGTAAGGGAACAGTAGAACAACCATAGACAACATTTTTGTTCATTCCTCATTACTAGAAGGGTATTCTGTTAGCAAAAAGGTGAATGGCCTTTCAGATCATGATGCACAAATTTTAACTGTAAAAGATTTTTGTGCTGCAACACGTGTTAAATATAGTCATCAGCTGTTTAGAAAAGCTGATCCAGTTGCTGTAGAGACCTTCGTAAACCTTATCAAGGAACAAGAGTGGCGAGATGTTTATAGCGCTGATACAGTAGACGATAAATATAATGCTTTTCTCAAGACTTTTCTCGTGCTCTTTGAAAGTTGCTTTCCGTTAGAACGTTTAAAACAGGGTACTAGCACAAATAGGCAGCCTGGGTGGCTTACTAGAGGGATAAGAATATCTTGTAGAACAAAGTGGCAATTATATAAAACGTTAGAAACAGGCAAAATCTAAATGCAGCAGCCCATTACAAACAGTATTGTAAGGTGCTTAAAAATGTTATTAGGAAGGCAAAAATTATGTGGTATGCAGATAGAATAGCTGAGTCTCAGGATAAAATTAAAACCATATGGTCAGTCGTAAAGGAAGTGGCTGGTCTGCAGAGACAGGTCGAGGATATAGAATCAATGCGTAGTGGGAATGTCCGTGTTACTGATAAGTCGCATATATGTACAGTATTTAATAATCACTTTTTGAATATAGCAGGTGAACTAAATAGAAACCTAGTCCCAACAGGAAACCATATAGCGCTCTTAGAAAAATGTGTTCCGAGACTGTTACCTGAAATGATCCTCCATGATACTGATAAGAGGGAGATTGAGTTAATAATTAAATCACTAAAGACCAAGAACTCTCATGGATATGACGGAGTATCTAGCAAAATACTGAAGTATTATTCTATGTATGTTAGCCCAGTACTTAGTCATATCTGTAACTTTTCCTTTAGGAGTGGACGGTTTCCTGACCGATTAAAGTACTCGGTAGTGAAGACATTTTATAAAAAGGGAGACAGGGATAATGCTGACAATTTTAGACCTATTTCTATGCCATCGGTGTTTGCTAAAGTTATCGAGAAGGTTGTATATACAAGGTTACTGGAGCATTTAAATTCACATAATTTGCTGTCAAATGTACAGTTTGGTTTTAGAAATGGTTTAACAACCGAAAATGCTATATTCTCTTTTCTCTGTGAGGTTTTGGACGGATTAAATAAAAGGTTGCGAACGCTAGGTGTTTTCTTTGATTTAACGAAGGCTTTTGACTGTGTTGACCACAAAATATTACTGCAGACGTTGGACCATTACGGAGTAAGGGGAGTAGCTTACAATTGGTTCGCCTCTTACTTTAAGAACAGAAAGCAGAAGCTAATTCTCCACAATATTGAGAGTGGCAGTCCCAATGGGGCACTGTTAAGTGGGGCGTTCCCCAAGGGTCGGTGCTGGGGCCACTGCTGTTTCTTATTTATATAAATGATATGCCTTCTAGTATTACAGGTGATTCAAAAATATTTCTGTTTGCTGTTGACACCAGCTTGGTAGGGAAGGATCTTGTGTGTAATATTGAAACAGTATCAAATAATGTAGTTCATGAAATAAGTTCATGGCTTGTGGAAAATAATTTATGATAAAACACAGTAAGATTCAGTTTTTACGATTTCTAACTCACAATTCAACAAGAACCGATATTTTGATCAGACAGAATGGGCATATTATAAGCGAGACAGAACAGTTCAAGTTCCTAGGCGTTCGGATAGATAGTAAGCTGTTGTGAAACGCCCATGTCCAGGATCTTGTTCAGAAACTAAATGCTGCTGTATTTACCATTAGAACAGTATCTGAAATAAGTGACAGTTCAACACGGAAAGTAGTCTACTTCGCATATTTTCATTCGCTTATGTTGTATTGTATTATTTTTTGGGGTAATTCTTCTGATTCAAAAAGGGTATTTTTGGCTCAAAAACTGGCTGTTCGAGCTATATGTGGTGTAAGTTCGAAAACCTCTTGTCGTCCCCTATTCAATAGTCTGGGAATTCTGACATTGCCCACACAGTATATATTTTCTTTAATGTCGTTTGTTGTTAGCAATATTAGCCTATTCCCAAGAGTTAGCAGCTTTCACTCAGTTAATACTAGGCAGAAATCAAATTTGCATGTGGAATACACTTCCCTGACTCTTGTGCAGAAAGGAGTGCAGTATTCTGCTGCATCCATTTCAATAAGCTACCACAAGAACTCAAAAATCTTACCAGTAGCCCAAACTCTTTTAAGTCTAAACTGAAGAGTTTCCTCATGGCTCACTCCTTCTACTCCGTCGAGGAGTTCCTGGAAAAGCTAAAAAATGAACCAAATTCCAGTGTTACATTGTTGATTTTCTTTATTGTCGCCTGAATATGTTTTTTTTTTATATTTCATTTTATCTGTTTCTACTATCGTGTTATAATTTCATGTACTGACTCGTTCCATGACCATGGAGACTTCTCCTTAATTTGGTGCCACGGAACAATAAATAAATAAATTAATTAAGTCTAGTGATGCTGAGGGAATTAGATTAGTAAATGAGACACTTCTACATCTACATCTACATTTAAACTCCGCAAGCCATCCAACGGTGTGTGGCGGAGGGCACTTTACGTGCCACTGTCATTACCTCCCTTTCCTGTTCCAGTCGCGTATGGTTCGCGGGAAGAACGACTGTCTGAAAGCCTCTGTGCCCGCTCTAATCTCTCTAATTTTACATTCGTGATCTCCTCGGGAGGTATAAGTAGGGGGAAGCAATGTATTCGATACCTCATCCAGAAACGCACCCTCTCGAAACCTGGCGAGCAAGCTACACCGCGATGCAGAGCGCCTCTCTTGCAGAGTCTGCCACTTGTGTTTGTTAAACATCTCCGTAACGCTATCACGGTTACCAAATAACCCTGTGACGAAACGCGCCGCTCTTCTTTGGATCTTCTCTATCTCCTCCGTCAACCCGATCTGGTACGGATCCCACACTGATGAGCAATACTCAAGTACAGGTCGAACGAGTGATTTGTAAGCCACCTCCTTTGTTGATGGACTACATTTTCTAAGGACTCTCCCAATGAATCTCAACCTGGTACCCGCCTTACCAACAATTAATTTTATATGATCATTCCACTTCAAATCATTCCGCACGCATACTTCCAGATATTTTACAGAAGTAACTGCTACCAGTGTTTGTTCCGCTATCATATAATCATACAATAAAGGATCCTTCTTTCTATGTATTCGCAATACATTACATTTGTCTATGTTAAGGGTCAGTTGCCACTCCCTGCACCAAGTGCCTATCCGCTGCAGATCTTCCTGCATTTCGCTACAATTTTCTAATGCTGCAACTTCTCTGTATACTACAGCATCATCCGCGAAAAGCCGCATGGAACTTCCGACACTATCTACTAGGTCATTTATATATATTGTGAAAAGCAATGGTCCCATAACACTCCCCTGTGGCACGCCAGAGGTTACTTTAACGTCTGTAGACGTCTCTCCGTTGATAACAACATGCTGTGTTTTGTTTGCTAAAAACTCTTCAATCCAGCCACACAGCTGGTCTGATATTCCGTAGGCTCTTTGTTTATTAGGCGACAGTGCGGAACTGTATCGAACGCCTTCCGGAAGTCAAGAAAAATAGCATCTACCTGGGAGCCTGTATCTAATATTTTCTGGGTCTCATGAACAAATAAAGCGAGTTGGGTCTCACACGATCGCCGTTTCCGGAATCCATGTTGATTCCTACATAGTAGATTCTGAGTTTCCAAAAACGACATGATACTCGAGCAAAAAACATGTTCTAAAATTCTACAACAGATCGACGTCAGAGATATAGGTCTATAGTTTTGCGCATCTGCTCGACGACCCTTCTTGAAGACTGGGACTACCTGTGCTCTTTTCCAATCATTTGGAACCTTCCGTTCCTCTAGAGACTTGCGGTACACGGCTGTTAGAAGGGGGGCAAGTTCTTTCGCGTACTCTGTGTAAAATCTACTTAAAGTAGTAAAGGAGTTTTGCTATTTGGGGAGCAAAATAACTGATGATGGTCGAAGTAGAGAAGATATAAAATGTAGACTGGCAATGGCAAGGAAAGCGTTTCTGAAGAAGAGAAATTTGTAAACATCGAGTATAGATTTAAGTGTCAGGAAGTCGTTTCTGAAAGTATTTCTATGGAGTGTAGCCATGCATGGAATGAAACGTGGACTATAAATAGTTTAGACAAGAAGAGAATAGAAGCAGTTGAATTGTGATGCTACAGAAGAATGCTGAAAATTAGATGGGTGGATCACGTATTTAATTAGGAGGTACTGAATAGCATTGGGGAGAAGAGAAATTTGTGGTACAACCTAACTAGAAGAAGAGATCGGTTGGTAGGGCACGTTCTGAGGCATTAAGCGATCATCAATATAGTATTGAAGGGAAGCTTGAACGGTAAAAATCGTAGAGGGAGACCAAGAGATGAATACAGTAAGCATTCAGAATGATGTAGGTTGCAGTGGTTATCTGGAGATGAAGATGCTCGCACAGGATACAATAGCTTGGAGAGCTACATCAAACTGCTTTTGCACTGAAGAGTACAACAGTAACAACTTCTTGGCCGGTTCCATCTCAAAATTGTTTACTGCATCTTTTAAAGAGTTACCATTATTTTCATTTCCTTTTCGGATTATACCGCAAAGCAATCTGAGTGGTTCCGCCGTGTGTCATGCGTTGACAACGATCCTTCCACTTCCGCAAGCGTCTCCACATTTAACCCCCGTCCAATGTTAATAATCTTCTTATGATCTACGAGCATAGTAGAGAAATCTCGTTTCAGGCGATTCGATTTGTCTTACTTGATCTTGTGTTACCAGTTCTGCTTTCGCATCCGTATAACAATAAAGGAAGAGTTATAACTTCGTATAGTTTGGCTAACTTCCTTCCGAACGCTACTTTTTTGTTACGTATATCTTTGAAAGTTCAGCACCGTTTCTTTCAGTGTGTTTAAGATGATACCAGGACTACTAGTTTTCACTTACTTGTGCGATTGTTAATCCATTTGTTACAATTGGTTATAATCCTTGAAATGCCAATGTCTGTGGAAACTGTCGTTCCACATGTAACACCAACCTGACTCAATTTACGGCATATACTGCTGTTTGTACTTCATTATTGCTATTGCCTGTTGTGACCGGGTCGTCACCACAGAGCCTGACTAAAAAGGTGGAGCACCGAGGCGTGGTGGGATGTGAGGTGAACACGTACACGAACGCACCATCATCGGGTGTATGATCCATTACAGTAACCCCCCCCCCTTACCCCCCGCTCTTGCCCCCTTCCCATCCCACACCGCCACCATCCGCCCCTTGCAGACCACTATGGCCACAGCGGTTATCCTCCTAGCGTCGTGATTTGGGAAGCCAACGGGCTGTCCTCAGTTCTCTGCTGGTAGTGATCGAGGGAAATCTGACCTCTGAGGGCTCAGCCGTACGTCACGGATATCTTGCGTCCTCGTGCTATCTCTCGTTGTGCCATTTTCCAAGAGGACAATGCTCGTTGACACATGGCACGTGCCTCAGTGAACTGTCTGGGTGATGTATTCCTGTGGCCAGCAAGATTCCCAGCTCTGTCCTAACTGAAGAATTATGGAACCAGCTCATCTGCAACTGCATGCCAGTGTCAGGCCAGTCACAACAGCAGTGGACAGCAGTGGCGTTATGACACACTTCCCAATCAAATAACTGCATGCATCCATGCCAGAGGAGGTGTAACGTCATACCGATACATGCGCTCATACTACACTCATGCTCAGAAATTAAGGATAATGCTGATACGTGGTGAACAATGCTCTGGTGGGCTGTTTGCGGGTTTAAATCACCTCGGGGTATGACCAAGCGTTGCATTTGACATGCGATCGTCGCACGGTGGCGCTGGCAGCAGTCCACATACATAGAGGCGTGTTGGTGCATGTCAGAGTACGGTACAGCGAGTAAGTGTGCAGACGTTATCAGACGTGCTATTGGTGACTGTGTTGAAAATGGCTCAACATTGATGACGTTATGAGGGGTAGAAAACTAGGGCGACTGGAGGCTGGTGAAACAGAGCAGGTCGTAGCACGGGCCCTCCATGTGCCACACAAGTGTGATCTCAAGATTATGGCAACGATTCCAGCTGACGGAAAACGTGTCCAGGCGCTACAGTACGGGACGTCCACAGTGTACAACACCACAACAAGACCAATATCTCACCACCAGTGCCCGCCGACAGCCACGGAGTACTCCAAGTAGCCTTGCTCGGGACCTCAGCGCAGCCACTTGAACAGTTGTCTCCAGACACAAAGTCTACAGACGACTGAACAGACATGGTTTATTCGCCCGGAGACCTGCAAGGTGCATTCCACTGACCCCTGGTCACAGGAGAGCCCCTAAAGCCTGGTGTCAAGAACACAGTACATGGTCATTGGAACAGTGGTCCCAGGTTATGTTCACGGACGAGTCCAGGTATAGTCTGAACAGTGATTCTCGCCGGGTTTTCATCTGGCGTGAACCTGGAACTAGATAGTAATCCCTTAATGTCCTTGAAAGACCCCTGTATGGAGGTCGTGGTTTGATGGTGTGGCGTAGGATTATGATTGATGCACGTACACCCCTGCATGTCTTTGACAGAGGAACTGTAACAGCTCAAGTGTATCGGTACGTATTTTGCACCAGTTATGTCCTCCTTTTCAGGGGTACAGTGAGTCCCACCTTCCTCCTGATGGATGATAACGCACGGCCCCACCGAGCTGCCATCGTGGTGGAGTACCTTGAAACAGAAGATATCAGGCGAATGGAGTGGCCTGCCTGTTCTCCAGACCTAAAACACATCGAGCACGTCTGGGATGCTCTCGGTCGACGTATGGCTGCACGTTTTCAAACCCCTAGGAGACATCAGGAGCTGCGACAGGCACTGGTGCAAGAATGAGAGGCTATACCCCTGCAGCTGCTCGACCACCTGATCCAGAGTATGCCATCTCGTTGTGCGGCCTGTGTACGTATTCAAGTTGTTCAAATGTCTCTGAGCACTATGGGGCTTAACATCTGAGGTCATCAGACCCCTAGAACTTAGAGCTACGTAAACCTAACTAACCTAAGGACATCACACACATCCATGCTCGAGGCAGGTTTCGAACCTGTGACCGTAGCAGTCGCGCGGTTCCAGATTGAAGCGCCTAGAACCGCTCAGCCACACCAGCGGCCGTGTACATGTGCATGGTGATCATATCCCATATTGATGTCGGGGTACATGCGCAGGAAACAGTGGCCTTTTGTAGCACATGTGTTTCGGGACGATTTTCTCAACTTATCGGCCAATAGCGTGGACTTACAGATCTGTGTCGTGTGTGTTCCCTATGTGTCTATGCTATTAGTGCCAGTTTTGTGTAGTGCCACGTTGTGTGGCACAACATTCTGCAATCATCCTTAATTTATGAGCATGAGTGTAACAAGTTCTTTGTAAAAATGAGTCGATATTGTAATCACTGAAATAACACCACAGTCCCTCTCAACCCGTGAAGTTCCATTTTGTTTTCTCGCCCCTTCATTTTTTTGTCAGACAGTGTTGCTGTAGAATTTACATTGTTAATGATAAAACTGTAAGTACCGTTTTACGTCAGCTTAGTAGGATCGCGTCATTGTAAACTTTGAAAAGTGCTGGCGAAAGCGGACACCCTTCCGCCGCGGTAAGTGTCTGCTGACGTTGATTCACTTTTCAGGGAATGAATCATTATTTTATTATTCACGCACAGGGATTGAGGATCTGGGATTAATTGCTCCAGGGTTTCTATATTTTGAACAGCTTCCCATAATAAGTTTCGTTTCACTCTTTGAAATCTCTTCTCGCAGTCTATGAACACGTGGTAAGCAGTAAAATTATACTCGCCCCTGAGTTTTACTGACTCGTTGAGCGTGCTGGTGGACCCACCGGACTCGCATTCGAAAAGACGACGGCTCTAATACGCGCTCTGCCATCCTGAATTAGCCTTTCGGCAATTTCACGAAACCACTTAAGGGGCTCCGGAACGCCCTATACTTGCAATGTTAAAATAACGCTTATAAATTACATCTTTCCTCACAAAGTATTTGAGGTAGGAAGTTGAACTTTTTACAGATTATTTATTGGAATATGGGCTACAACTTAACACAGGGATTTTACAAAATTTTAGTTCAGTTATTAAAGATGATTTTTTTCAATTGTAATGAAAATTCACAACATTTTTTTGCAATTTTTTATTTATATATTCAAAAATATACAGTTTTTGGAAAAAGGCTGTCTTAAATTATGCAGAAGGTACTGTGTAACATTTACTGAAAGTTTGAAACAAATATGTTTGGAAGATCCTTAGAAAACATGTAATTAGTATGAGAAAATAAAAGTTTTGGGAATCGAGCGACAAAGATTGGATTAACTTTTTAGTGCATTCCAGGTCCACAGGATGGATTATCTTCATCCTCTGCAAACTCCTCCTCCAGCTTCCTCTTGTTCCTCCTCCTGTTTACTCTTGCTTGTATTTCTAGACTCTTTACAGCCCTGTCTGCAGCCCGAAGGCGTTCCTTGTCTAAAGCAAGCATCGCTCGTACCATGTTAGAACCTATCTTCATTCCCATATTTCTAAATACCTTGCACCTTACAATGTTGCCATCATTGAAAGTCGCAACAGCATCATACACACCAAAGTGAAGTGTTTCTATTCCAACAAATACAGTCTTGGGGATTCTCGACCATATAACACTATTTACACTTTCATTGGGGTTTTGAGTTTTTCCGTGAATACACTTTTTCAACAGTTCTGGTGCTGCTAAGTCTCTGAAAATAGGTTTTATCACCTCCATTATTGCTTGAGGCACACTATGCTTATGAGTGTACACTTCACCAGTTAGCAATCCTTTGTTATATTTACACCAACTGTCTTCTTCTTTGGGACACAAGCTATGTTGGGGATTTTCATCGGTTGAAGAAGTATGAAAAAAAAGAGCCCAAACAGCCTTCTTCATTTTGTCGACACTTTGTGTATTTTGCCTAATAGCCATTCCGTAATAGTTCTGTATTTTTTCAATTACACTGTCAGTTAACCTTCCCTTCCCATCCAACCCTTTACCATCACTGAGTTTTTGTTTTTGTACGAAGCTTTCAGTCGCCGACAATCACACCAGCGATATATATTGAACCATCACAGGTTAGCCACAACACATACTTTATCTCACATCACTAAAATGTACCTGATGAACACGGACGTTAATAATAACACCATTTGACAGCAGTTTAACAGCGCCACAGTGGGTCACGCCCATGTAGAACACATTTCAAAAAAAATTTAAAAATAGTTGTAGTCTTCGGAATTGAATAAATTATATATCTATTAAAAGGTAATAGTCTGCAGTTTCAGAAAACGCAAAAAAGTAAAAATTGAACTTTTCATGATGTTGAGCCTTTCCGGAGCCCCTTAAGGCAAATGCTGGGATGGCCCCTTCGAAACAGCACGGTCGCATCCTCTCCCCAACCCCAGCCTGCGCTCCGCCTCCAATGACCCCGTTGCCAACTGTCTGCTAAACACAAACCTCTTGGCTTTCTTCTCGGCCCCATTCTTGCAATCAGTGAACTCACTGTTATTTCGGATATTTGTGCAAGTGCAAAATACAGTCAGAAATACGCGTTGTAACTTTTTTTGTATCGATTCTTAAGCTTTTATACGCATCAGGTTACCTAACAGAATGGACATACCTTCCGGGAATGAAACTGCAGCTGACAAAGGTCATAACTGTGCTGAACATCAAACGACAAAGGAAACTGCGTACGTCGAGGTAATGTACGGGGTATTCGTTCTCAATGGAAAGCTCAACTCGCGTAGCGCATCATCTGCACAGAGCAACGGCAGCAGCATCTGGTAAGACTCTTACGATGATGAGGTCATTATGGTCGCACGTGCGCACCACTTCCTCGCAGCTGTGATGTCTTTGATCTTCGTAATGACCTTGTCACCAGAGAAAGCAACAAGCGTTAACTCTTAACAGCTTACAGCAATTGCAATTAAAGATACCTGCACAGTTCGTCCGCATCCGTTTGTTCTCTACACTCGCAAGAGTTGCTCAAATCATTGTTTCACATTATTATATACACTGTTTCCAGTACTTTGCGTATGGTAACGAAGTGATAACAAGTCCTCACTTGTTCTTATGGTACAATATGTTGCATTATACTCTGTATTGCGCAAGAAATTCTCATTCTCAGTCTTCTACGGTTCCTTGCCCCCCCCCCCTCCCCCAACATAACATACCGCCACCCCCAATTTTACCTTGTCACGGATGTGTACGATGTTAGAAATAACTAGCGAACAGACCCTGCAACAAACGTGTAGCAGTAAATATCTACGGCCCGACGAATTGTCGGGCGTACTAGAAATATATTATATTCAGAAATGGAGTGTGAGTACCGCCTTAGCCACTGGACCGATTTCAACTAAATTGTGGCGTATACGTAAGCGGGCGAAGCCGCAGGCGAAACGGTAGTGTATAAAAATGTGGAAAGTAATGCCACCGAACTTTTTATGTGAAAATTCATAAAGCTTCTTAAATAGATCAAACTTTATTATCATTCAAAATGATTATTACTTCTCAACATAATCACACTGACTAACACATTTCTCACAGTGGGAGTGACATGATATACTGCGAACTATGGATGAGGGGCAACATGCGGATTCCATATTTACAGATTTCCGAAAAGTATTTGACACGGTTCCCCATCACAGACTGTTAACGAAGGTACAAGCATTCGGAGTAGGTTCCCAGATATTTGAGTGCCTCGAAGACTTCTTAAGTGATAGAACCCATTCGACGGTGAATGTTCATGAAGAACAAGGGTATCGTGAAGAGTGCCATAGATGTGTGCGATAGGGCCGCTATCATTTTCTGTATTCATACGGTTGTTTGCTGATGATGCTGTGGTGTAAGGGAAGCTGTCGAAGACGAGCGACTGTAGGATGGCTTAGACAAAATTTCTAATTGGTGTGATGGGTGGCAGCTGGCTCTAAATGTATAAAAATGTAGGTTAAGGCGGATTAGTAGGAGGAGATTAGTGTTCAACCTCCCGTCGACAGCGAGGTCATTAGATACGGAGCACAAGCTCGGATTAGGGAAAGATGGGGAAGGAAATCGGCCGTGCCTTTTCAAAGGAATCATCCCGGCATTTGCCTGAAGTGATCTAGGGATATCACGGAAAACCTAAATCAGGATGGCCGAACGCGTGATTGAACCGTCGTCCTCCCGAATGCGAGTCCAGTGTGCTAACAACTGCGCCACTTCGCTCGATCGGATGAGCAGGAAAAACAGCATTGGTAGTGTCCTGCTTGAGACAGTGACGTTGCAAAGCGATATGAAATGGGGTCAACATGTGAAGATTGTGGTAGGGAAGGCGAATCGGTTTATTGGGAGAATATTGGGAAAGTGTGGTTCATATGTGAGGGAGACCGCATATACGACGATAGGGCGACCTATTCTTGAGTACTGATCGAGCGTTTGGAATCCGCACCAGACGGATTACAGGAAGACACTGAAGCGATTCACCGAGCGAGGTGGCGCAGTGGTTAGCACACTGGACTCGCATTCGGGAGGACGACGGTTCAATCCCGTCTCCAGCCATCCTGATTTAGGTTTTCCGTGATTTCCCTAAATCGTTTCAGGCAAATGCTGGGATGTTTCCTTTGAAAGGGCACGGCCGATTTCCTTCCCAATCCTTCCCTAACCCGAGCTTGCGCTCCGTCTCTAATGACCTCGTTGTCGACGGGACGTTAAACACTAACCACCACCACTGAAGCGATTCAGAGGCGAGCTGCTAGTTTTGTTATCGGTGGGTTCGAACTACACGCAAGTATTACGAAGATGCTTCGGAAACTGAAACGGGAATCCCCGGACGGAAGGCGACGTTCTCTTCTAGGAATGCTGTTGAGAAAATTTAGAGAGCCGGCACTTGAAGATAACTGCAGAACGATCCTACTGCCGCCAACATTCATTCCGGGTAAGGACCACGAAGGTAAGGTAAGGGAAATTAGGGCTCATCCGAAGGCATAATTTCCCTCGCTCTATATGCGAGTGGAACAGGTGGGGAAATGACGAGTACTGGCACAGGGTACCCTCGGCCACGTACCGTACGGTGCCTGCGAAGTACGAGGAGCGTTTGAAAAGTCCGTGCAAAAATAAAAACTGCTTACGAGTTTGGGGTAAACCTTTTTTGTTTTTCGACATAGTCTCCTTTTAGACTTATACACTTCGTCCAACGCTGTTCTAATTTGTTGATCCCTTCCGAATAATAGGAATTGTCCAAGTCTGCAAAATAGCTATTAGTTGCTGCAATCACCTCCTCGTTTGAATAAAATCATTGTCCCGCCAGCCATTTCTTCAAATTGGGCAACACGTAGTAGTCCGAGGGAGCCAAGTCAGGGGAATAGGGGGGATGTGAAACGAATTGGAATCTTATTTCCATTAATTTTGTAACCACAACTGCTGATGTGTATGCTGGTGCATTGTCGTGATGGAAAAGGACTTTTTTGCGGTCCAATCGCCGGCATTTTTCTTGCAGCTCGTTTTTCAAATGGTCCAACGACAACGAATAATATGCACCTGTAATAGTTTTACCCTTTTCCAGATAGTCGATGAGGATTATCTCTTGCGAATCCCAAAAAACAGTCGCCATAACCTTTCCGGCCGAAGGACTGATCTTCGCCTTTTTTGGTGCAGATTCTCCCTTGGTAAACCATTGTTTAGATCGTTATTTGGTCTCAGGAGTATAGTAATGTATCAATGCATCATACAAAGTGAAGAAACGACGCTTAAAGTCCTGCGGATTCTTGCTGAACAGCTGCAAACCATCCTTGCAACACTTCACACGATTCCGTTTTTGGTCAAGCATGAACAATCGCGGAACCCATCTTGCGGATAGCTTTCCCATGTCCAAATGTTTATGCAAAATATTATGTACCCGTTCATTCGAGATGCCCACAATACTAGCAATCTCTCGCACCTTAACTCTTCTGTCATCCATCATCATATCAGGGATTTTATCAGTGATTTCTGGAGTTGTAACCTCCACAGGGCGTCCAGAACGTTTAGCATCACTTGTGCCCATATGGCCACTCCGAAAATTTTGAAACCACTTATAAACTGTTCTAATCGAAGGTGCAGAGTCACCGTAATGTTTATCAAGCTTCTGTTTAGTTTCCTGAGGTCTTTTACCTTTCATAAAGTAATGTTTGATCACCACAAGAAATTCTTCTTCGTCCATTTTTTGACAATAACTCAACTTCCTTGATTCACACGAATGCCAAACACAAAGAAATAGACCAACATGCCTGAAACTTGGTGTGCTTTCTTTCCAAAGATGCTACTAACTAAACATGACCTCGATACGCTCCGGTGGTGCCATCTCTCGGACTTTGCATGGACTTTTCAAACGCCCCTCGTATGTTTGGGGATGTAGGTGTAGACGCAGAATTACTGACTTTGTTGGCAGGGCCACAACCTCAGTCTGTTTGCACCACTTTGTCACTATAAAAGTGAAGTCCTTAAAAGTGTTCTTCAAGCTTTGGACACAGACGACTATATGGAGTCGGGACTGTATGGACGACAACTGATGACAGTGAAGGCAAGGCGTCGGACTGTTGCAGCTCTCGCAGCGCTCGTGTGCGGTCAGCCATTATCATGTTGAAGGATGCTCCATTTGTGGATGAACTCTTCGAATTCGAAATACAATTACAGCATGCTGTTTCTCACGCACCGAAATAGTAACGTTACGCGCCGCCATGTTACATGTTACAATTCGGAGCCCTCTAGCGGCAGAGGGCTTCAGATACGTGGACATGAAGAAGAAAGATGTAGTATCATAAAAATGTTTGTTTTGTTCAACAGGCTTGAAGAGTTTCCACATAAAAACATCGAAGGCAGTATTTTTCAGTAAGCCGTCGTATTACGTTGCTGTAAAAACAGAATGAGGAGGAGCAAAGTTTTGGAAATAGTAAATATTGCTTTTGGTGAGTCTCTGGCGATTAAAACAACAGTTTACGGGTAGTATTAGCGTTTAGAAGAAGGCTGTGAATACGTTGAAGATGACGAGCGTCTTTGACGCCCCAGCACATCATAAACTGATGAAATAGTAGAAAAAGTGAAAAAGTTGATTATAAACGATCGCCGAATAACAATCATAGAAGACGCTGATGAAGCAGACGTCTCAGTTGAGTCATCCTTTGATATTTATACAGTTGTTTTCCGAATGAAATGTGGGACTGAATATGTGTTACAAAATGACTGAATTTCGAACAAAAACATTAGCATTTGCAAGTTGCTCAGGAGTTCATCCACTCATGGAGCATCCTTCAACATGATAATGGCTGACCGCACACGAGCGCTGCGACAGCTGCAACAGTCCGACGCCTTCACTGTCATCAGTTATCCTCCATACAGTCCTGACTCCATATAGTCGTCTGCGTCCAAAGCTTGAAGAACACTTTCAAGGACTTCACTTTTATAGTGACAAAGTGGTGCAAACAGAGCTGAGGTTGTGGCCCCGTCAACAAAGTCAGTAATTCTGCGTCTACACCTACATCCCCAAACATACGAGTGCGTTTGAAAAGTCCATGCAAAGTCCGAGAGATGGCACCACCGGAGCGTATCGAGGTCATGTTTAGTCAGTAGCATCTTTGGTAAGAAAGCACACCAAGTTTCAGGCATGTTGGTCTATTTCTTTGTGTTTGGCATTCGTGTGAATCAAGGAAGTTGAGTTATTGTCAAAAAATGGACGAAGAAGAATTTCTTGTGGTGATCAAACATTACTTTATGAAAGGTAAAAGACCTCAGGAAACTAAACAGAAGCTTGATAAACATTACGGTGACTCTGCACGTTCGATTAGAACAGTTTATAAGTTTCAAAATTTTCTGAGTGGCCATATGGGCACAAGTGATGCTAAACGTTCTGGACACCCTGTGGAGGTTACAATTCCAGAACTCACTGATAAAATCCCTGATATGGTGATGGATGACAGAAGAGTTAAGGTACGTGAGATTGCTAGTACTATGGGCATCTCGAATGAACGGGTACATAATATTTTGCATAAACATTTGGACATGGGAAAGCTATCCGCAACATGGGTTCCGCGATTGTTCAACAACGATGCAGAACTACCGAAACTTGAGTTTACGGTTGCGGTGTTGAAACTATGATTCTCTTGTCCCAGTGGGAGCATTTTTGGATCGCCGAGACCGGGAAAAGCTTGACAAATGCGGTCAGATGTGGATGTGAATGTTATGCTTATTGCATTCTTCGATTTTAACAGAGTAGTGCATAATGAGTTCTTGCAAGTGGCGTGCCACTCTCTGGCGTGCCACAGGGGAGCGTTATGGGACCATTGCTTTTTACAATATATATACATGATCTAGTAGATAGTGTCGGAAGTTCCATGCGGATTTTCGCGGATGATGCTGTAGTATATAGAGAAGTTGCAGCATTAGAAAATTGCAGCGAAATGCAGGAAGATCTGCAGCGGATAGGCACTCGGTGCAGGGAGTGGCAACTGACCCTTAACATAGACAAATGTAATGTATTGCGAATACATAGAAAGAAGGCTCCTTTATTGTATGATTATATGATAGCGGAAGAAACACTTCTGTTAAATTTCTGGGAGTATGCGTACGGAACGATTTGAAGTGGAATGATCGTATAAAATTAATTGTTGGTAAGGCGGGTGCCAGGTTGAGATTCATTGGGAGAGTCCTTAGAAAATGTAGTCCATCAACAAAGGAGGTGGCTTACAAAACACTCGTTCGACCTATACTTGAGTATTGCTCATCAGTGTGGGATCCGTACCAGGTCGGGTTGACGGAGGAGATAGAGAAGATCCAAAGAAGAGCGGCGCGTTTCGTCATAGGGTTATTTGGTAAGCGTGATAGCGTTACAGAGATGTTTAGCAAACTCAAGTGGCAGACTCTGCCAGAGAGGCGCTCTGCATCGCGGTGTAGCTTGCTGTCCAGGTTTCGAGAGGGTGCGTTTCTGGATGAGGTATCTCCCCCCTATTTATACCTCCCGAGGAGATCACGAACGTAAAATTAGAGAGATTCGAGCGCGTACGGAGGCTTTCCGGCACTCATTCTTCCTGTGAACCATACGCGACTGGAACAGGAAAGGGAGGTAATGACAGTGGCACGTAAAGTGCCCTCCGCCACACACCGTTGGGTGGCTTGCGTAGTATAAATGTAAATGTAGATGTAGATGTAGAGCGCTAAGGAGTGGTACTTATTAGTTTATCGTCGTTTTCATGAAGCAACCAGGAAATATATAAATAAAACCCCCGGATTTGTGGCGTGCATACCACTGGATTTTGCACCACAATAATGCACCTCCTGACACTCTGTTCCCTGTTCTTTAATTTTTGCCCGAACACAACACTGTAATAATGTCCCAGACTCCATATTCGCCAGACACGGCCGCATGTGACTTTTTTCTGTTCCCAAAAACAGAGAAAACCTTAAAAGGCCGTCATGTTTTACAAGAAAAGATGAGATTAAAAACGTACCGCTGAGAGAGCTAAAAGCTGTTTCAAAGATGGAGCCCTAATAGTGTTTCGGACATTGGAAAAATGCTGGCGTAAAAGTATAGTATCTAATATAGCGTGTCTTCAAGAGAATAACATTGATGTAGGTGAATAAATAAAATTCTTTCCAAAAAACGAAAATTCCCGTTATTTTCTGGTCTTGTATGTGAAATCGCAAATGCATCTACAAAAAGTAATAGGCGGAGGCGGGTGGAGGTGGGTCATGGAACCATCATGACCTCCCCTCCCCCTCGCCCCCCCCCCCCCAACTTAATCCGTGCCTGATATCCAATGTCTTTTACATCGACTCCAATTTCTTCTTCCATCAATGATGAGACAGTTCCTAACCCTCGTAAGGGCCTTCAATACACTCTCCTCAATACACTGTCCTCTACATTTAACAGTTCTCTCTGTCCTCTGCATTTAACAGCGAAATTCCTTATACACTCTTAAAGTTGACGCCTTTCACTTTACTGTCACGAGAAGTTGTTTTGACTTTTTCTTATGCTGAAGCACTTCTTCCACTTTTTTTCGATTTCTTATCGTTTTCCGTGCAGACATTTCGCCCTGGCTTCCCTGACTTCCTATTTATTTTACTCTTTAGTGATTTATACCGCCCCATTCCTGTATCTTCTGAACATTTAATATGTCATCGATCAGTTGAAATAATTCTTCTTTTACCCAAGGTTTCTTCGTAGTTACCTTCCTTTTACGGGGTGTTCAAAAAGTCTCTCCGCAGTGCCGTATGATTGTTAGCCGCGCGTGCCGTATGTTTGTTCGCCTGCCTGGGTTACTTCCTTTCAAGTGGACTCTCCCAACATTCCAATGTTTCGTTTATTTCAGTAAGAATGAATATTCAATAAATTAATAACTTGTATTTCACTGAGTTTCATTTCGGTATATTCACTGCGGTATACGGCACGCGCGGCTAACAATCAAACGGCCCTGCGGAGAGACTTTTTGAACACCCCGCCCGTATATTTGTCTGAAAAACTTCTGTGACTGCTCTTTTTATAGCAATCTCTCTTCTCTTTCAATTGAACGGCCTGTTGTGGTATTGGTTACCGCAGTATCCATAACTTTAGAGAATTTCAAATTCTCCACATCATCCCTCAGTAACTCAGTATCACACTTGTTTCCACATTCATGCTTTCAGACGCTTATTTTCTGTTAACTCTTCAGCGTTACTAAATCAAGAACTGAGTCTGTATCTTCCTCTGGATGCGCCTTCCAGTTGAATGTTTGATTTCAAGTTCTCTATTTGACCTGACGTAATCTCAGTTGACGCTTAATGGAATGACAACAATGAATATTTGTTCCGGACCGATACTCGAACCCGGATTTCCCGTTTATCGCGAGCGGTCGGCTTACCATTTGGCTATCCGTTGTACGACTCACGGCCAAACCCAAACTTTCATATGTCTTCAGCTATGTGTCTACAACCTGTACTCGTACATCCATTATCTATATTCCCGTACATATTACTTATATGTGGGAAACCTGGTGCAAAAGAGAATCGAAGAATTTGAGACGTGGTGCAATAAAGGAATGTTTCAAATAAGATGTACCGATAAGGAATAAGGAGTTTCTCTACAGGATCGGCGAGTTGAGGGAAACACTGACAAGAAGAAAACACAAGATGATAGTGCATATGTGTTAAGGTATCAGAGAATAACTTCGACGGCGCTAGAGAGAGAACTATAGAGGAGGACAGAGACTGAAATCTATGGAATAAATAATTGAGGACCGAGGATGCAGGAGCTGCACTGAAATTATGAGGCTGGCACAAGTAAGAAGATTGCCAATTTAAATAAAAGCAGTAGAAATAATAAGCTATATCTGCGGAGATGACCGAACTATGTCGAAAGTACGCCATGCGCGTGTAGAAGGGAAACAGTTCATATAGTCTTATATCAGCCACCAATGAGTCACTGTTATGTGAACACGTAACACTCACGGTATAATACCAATATGTTGCCCCGGGAAACGTTAATTTGGTGTAAAAATTTAAAGAGATTGTAGTTTTGTTAAATACGTGGGACACTCCAATAGAAATGCACACTATTCTTTTTTTTTTTTATCCATCTTTTATTCTACATGTTTGAAAGTTTTACAGTGTGTAGATACATCCCTTAGGAACAATATTTTCATTTCTCCAAGTAATTTCCATCCCTCTCAACTGCCTTACGCCATCTTGGAACCAGCGTCTGTATACCCGCAAGGTAAAATTCTGGACTAACCTGTTGGAGTCACTGTTTGACAGCATGCACAAGGGAGTCATCATCTTCACGCCTTGTTCCACGAAGAGAGTCTTTCAGTTTCCCAAAGAGATGATTGTCATATGGAGCCAGGTCAGGACTGTAAAGTGGGTGTTTCAGTGTTGTCCATTCGAGTTTTGTGATCGTTTCCATGGTTTTTCGACTGACATGTGGCCGTGCATTTTCGTGCAAAAGCGAAACATCCTGATTTTGCCAATGTGGTAGAACACGACTCAGTCGAGCTTGAAGTTTCTTCAGTGTCGTCACATTTGCATCAGAATTTATGGTGGTCCCACTTGGCATGATGTCCACAAGCAAGAGTCTTTCGGAATCGAAGACCGTAGCCATAACTTTTCCAGCAGAAGGTGTGGTTTCGGATTTTTTTTTTCTTGGGTGAATTTGCATGATGCCACTCCATTGATTGCCTCTTCGTCTCTGGTGAAAAATGATGGAGTCATGTTTCATCACCTGTCACAGTTCTTCCAAGAAATTCGTCTCCACCATTCTCGTACTGTTCCAAAAGTTCGCTGCATACCGTTTTTCTTGTTTCTTTGTGAGCCACTGTCAACATCCTGGGAACCCACTTGGCACAAACCTTTTTTAACGCCAACACTTTCAGTATTCTGGAAACACTTCCTTCCCCTATCCCAATGTAGCGTGACAATTCGTTCACTGTGGTGCGTCTGTCAGCAGTCACCAATTTGTTAGCTCTCTGCCTATTGTCTGGAGTGTGTGCAGTACGAAGCCTGCCGCTGCGAGGACAATCCTCAATATTGAAGTGCCCGCTTTCACAACGTAACCTGCTTGCCCACCGACTAACTGTACTGCGGTCGACAGCAGCATCTCCATACACCTTTTTCAACCTCTTGTGGATGTTTACCACTATCTCGTTTTCACAGCACAGGAATTCTATGGCAGCACGTTGCTTCCGACGAACGTCAAGTGTAGCAGCCATCTTGAAGACATGCTGTGACGGCGCCACTCACGGGAACCGGTTGAACTAAGTTTGAAAACAAGCAGGAAGGATGTATCTACACACTGTAAAACTTTCACACATGCAGAATGAAACAGTGTGCACTTCTCTTGGAGTGACCCTCGTATTTGTCATGCTCGAGATAGTGTTGACAGTGATATGTCAGGTTTCGTCTGCGCGATTGATTAATGGTGTGCTTTCGGTTGTTGTGCTGAGTTGTTGTTTCCATTTTGTGCACAGCATTTCGACGACCGCCCCAGACGTCTTCTTCAGGTGCTGCGAGTCTTGGCTGTTGTGTGTACTTGCTTCCTGGAAGCCAAACGGTCCAGATACAGCAGCTAGGTTGGTTCGTTGGGTGGTTGATTCGGGAGAGGGGACCAAACAGCAAGGTCATCGGTCCCATCGGATTAGGGAAGGAGGGGGAAGCAAGTCGGACGTTCCCTTTCCAAGAAACCATCCCGGCATTTTGCCTGAAGTGATTTAGGGAAAACACAGAAAACCTAAATCAGGATGGCCGGACGCGGGTTTGATATGGCGTCCTCCCGAAAGTTAGTCCAGTGTGCTGACCACTGCGCCATCTCGCTCGGTCGGCAACTAGGCAGAACATCCGGAAACACTTAATTAGCTGTGCCATACACGGCTCGCGTTTATTCCATTTATTGTTTGTCATCTTCTGTTACGGTACTGCTGCCTCGTTTTCTTATTCCATTTACTGGCGCCACTAACTTCCTGCCTTACTTGCCCGTGAGCGGCAGCAGCAGCGCGTATCGATAAGTGTGAGAGGTGGCATGAGCCCCCTCTCATATTTCTATCTTACGGTTTTCCTCTCTAATTGCATGCAGTGAAAAGTCGCTATTCCTTCACACGCGGACTTCCCACGCAGCGTCTCTCGTCACCCGGGTGGTCCGGTGACAGGCGGGCACTGCTGATCTGGAAAGGGTTAAGCCGACGGGTGTGAGGAAGTCGACTGAATGCTTTGCAGACGCCGACATTGTCAAAAGACACGCGCGGAGGGGTCTGAAGTAGCGGCTGGGCTAGAGGTTCCGTTACTTCGCAGAAACTTAGCGAAAACACTTTCTGGCGGGCTACCAGCGAGGCATGGGAATGACTTGTGTACCCAGGCAGTTGTGGCGGGAAAATCCCCGCGCTTTCTGCAAAATAGTAACTGTGATTGGCTTGCTCAGGGCATAGCTCCGTGACGTAGCAAAATCAGCGCAGGAATTGGCGCCTAGAATCCCCATTGGTGGAATGTTAGTGCTCCGGCAATAGAGTGGAATTTTCCGCCAGTTTTCGAGTTGCTGATTGGAACGTTTAACCACGGCCACTGTCATGGGGGCGGGAATGTTGTGTGTTCGGCCTGTACGGGTGCTCTAGGTAGTCGGCTCTCGCCTTTCGGTCGAGGACGTCGAAGCAACCAGCCATTGGCCTGCGGTACGCCAGATCGTGTTCTGGCAGTTAAGAAGACAGTTTGGTAATGTATGTCCGCAGCACCGGCAGATAGGGATTTTCCTAGGTGATAATGAGAGCTCAGCAGAGCGCGCCTGTTCGTCTTTTTCTAACTTTGTTCTGTCTTGAGTAGCAGCAATTAATGTTGGGTTAGCTGTGTGATGATGATGATGATGTTTGGTGTGTGGGGCGCTCAACTGCGTGGTTATCAGCGCCCGTACAATTACCCAATCTTTGCTCAGTCCAATTTCGCCACTTTCCGGGATGACGATGAAATGATGAGGACAACACAAACACCCAGTCATCTTGAGGCAGGTGAAAATCCCTGACCCCGCCGGGAATCGAACCCGGGACCCCGTGCTCGGGAAGCGAGAACGCTACCGCGAGACCACGAGTGGCGGACAGGGTTAGCTGTGTGTCTCTCTTAAGATTTGAGTGGCAAGGAATTGGCTCCACATACCACTTCGTCTTGAACCTCACAATCTAGTTTAGGGACAACTTCACCTTCATAGCGTTTGTTTGAGTATCCAATTTGAGCCAGTTTGATGTATTATAAATGTTTCATGTGTTTTTGTTTATTATTTTGTGTTTAGTCTTAATAAATCATATTGTTATTTTGGACAGAACTTTCATTCTGTGAATCGGTAGAGCAACCCATCATTTCTCACTACGTTAATGCAACCTTCCTTTATTTAACTTATTTATCAAATTAAATTATTGCAGGTGCCAAACTCTTTTCTACTCCACTTGCAGGGTTGATTACAGTCAGTTCGCGTATATTTTTTAATCCATGTGCAACAGCAAAAGTCGGAGTTAGAATAGGGGGGGGGGGGCTTAGAGCATCTTTTACATATGGAGATTCTAGAAGGATTTGGTGTTAAATACACTGCTTGCCCCGGCACCTCGCAAGTGCACTGTCGTACCATCTCTGGAGCGACCGATAGTATTTCCGGGTCGCCGTGTGTCTGGCAGTCAGTCGAAGACGGACCAGCAGTGCAGTCGGGGACGGAGTGCTGGTGAGGCGCGGACAGCCGGTGCTCGCCGACCGCTGGCGACACACATGCACTGTCTGACAGAGGGAGATTGGAGCGGGACGACTGTTGGTTGGTCGTTCGGTTGGTCGTTTCATCGGCCGACGTATATTTGGTCCTTTGCCATTTCCGGGCCTAGTTGTTGGTCGGTTGGCGTGGAGCAGCGAGGAAATCTCCTCAGCGCGCAGTTTGGCCGGGTCCGCTGACGGCCTCTATGCGGTGTCGGAGTGTGTGGTGCTGTTCCTATGGCTACGAGGTTCGTGGCTCACCGATCCTGGACATGAAAGTTGAGTTTTGACTTAATCTACCAGCAAGTCGTGACTGTTCACATTGTGTCGTTTGGAGTTCGTTGTCGGCTGTTGGGATATTCCCGCGAGGAAAAACGTGTGTTTTCAAGTTGACAAATTTTAGCCACCGTCTGGTAGAGTTTAACTGTACTTGGTTATTTGAATTTAAGTGCACCAGTGGAATCTTCTGCCTTGTGGCCGTTAACGTTCCGGTTACCTGCCCTGGCCATTGACGAAGATTCAGGCAGTGTACTTTCCTCATCGTGTTGTCGCTGTCCAGTACAGTGTGTAGTTTGACAGCTCAATGTATAATTGGTTGTGGGCGCCAATACCTTCTAAGTTGTTCCACTGAACTCCGTGTCGTGTGCTGGTCAGGTGAAACGGAGGTTAGCTTGTCGGTGGGTCCGTTGACTGTCTGTCGTTTGGGTTGTCGTCGGATCGACAATGGTTGGGCCAACTGCCTGTCTCACTCAAGCGGGCGTTAGTGTTTGAATTCCAGGCCGACCCTCGGAACTTCTCAGCGCCCTTGGGTATACTGCCTTTTCTTGTTTGTACTTGTATGGCTTCTAGCCGATTAAGGTTGTTTTGCCCTTAAGGCGTCAGGTGGTTTGGGCTTTCAGCCTAATTTAAGAACTGTTTTACGTAAAACCTTTGGCATTTTTAGCCGATTTTTAGGTTATGGTTGTTTTGACCTTAAGGCGTCAGATGGTTTGGGCCTTCAGCTTAATTTAAGAGCTGTTTTACGAAAAACCTTTAGCATTTTTAAAATTAGTGTTATTGAGTCTTAAGTGTTGGGCCTTAAGCCAATTTTGAATTTAAGTTGTTTTGCTCTTAAAGTGTCAGATTCCTAGGGGCCTTCAGCCGATTTTGAATTTAAGTTGTTTTGCTCTTAAAGTGCCAGTTTCTTTAGGCCTTCAGCCTAATTAAGGAACTGTTTTAAGATAAGGCTTTACCTTTTAAATTTCTGATTTTGGCTGAGCTTTAAGTTACCTGACAGCCTCTTATTTTGGCCCGTTTCCACAACTTAAACTACCTGTCCTGTCCTGCGGGTTTAGCAGGGCGTCTCATTATCATTGGCAGACCTCGAAATCATCATATTGATTTATGAATTTCGACTGGCCCTCACGTAGGATCTGATTGTACTGTATTGTCAGACACATGTGTTTCCTTATTCACCTGGATAGTGGTATACATTTTTAATTTCTTAAAATAAATACTTGGTTTATTCTATACACATTCCAAATGCCTCTTGGCATTTACAGTTGTGTTAGAAACCTCAAACTATGGAGAAGAATTACAGTGGAGACAGCAGTACACCTTTACATGATTTGAGATAAGCGGTCCTCTTCTTGAAAGATCACCGAATCACTGAGTGTACGTTGTTACGATTTACTCTTGCAGTTTATCCAATGTAGCTCTTCATATATACGCATATATAATTAAGTGTAATTGCATGAATCGGACTAAAAACAATATGTTCATCAATATTAACGCTATTCGTTTACACATAATTGGTAAACTGACTCATTCTATATAATTTCGATAAAAGAATCATTCAAATGATATACGGAACTTGTATCTAAGACAGAAAACGTAAAGGGACACTTCATGCAAAATTTTGGACAATTTGTAGAAAAAAAAATTTCATTTGTATCTCTAAATTTGAGTCATTTACGACAATTTAAGTATTGATGATGGAAAATAGGTGTTTTGAGGTCATGCATTTTAAAGTTTCACTCTATTACCATTGTTATTTTGATATATTTAGGAAACAAATTCTGCATATGTATTATCCTTAACCTGCCCTTTGTCAACTGGGACAGACTTTTTTAAATTAACGTTACACGTTAAGTAGTTAACTCCTTCAGACCAAAGTATATCATAATGTACAAAAATGTGTGTTGTTGTTGTGGTCTTCAGTCCTGAGACTGGTTTGATGCAGCTCTCCATGCTACTCTATCCTGTGCAAGCTTCTTCATCTCCCAGTACCTACTGCAACCTACATCCTTCTGAATCTTCTTAGTGTATTCATCTCTTGGTCTCCCCCTACGATTTTTACCCTCCACACTGCCTTCCAATACTAAATTGCTGATCCCTTGATGCCTCAGAACATGTCCTACCAACCGATCCCTTCTTCTGGTCAAGTTGTGCCACAAACTTCTCTTCTCCCCAATCCTATTCAATATCTCCTCATTAGTTACGTCATCTGCCCACCTTATCTTCAGCATTCTTCTGTAGCACCACATTTCGAAAGCTTCTATTCTCTTCTTGTCCAAACTAGTTATCGTCCATGTCTCACTTCCATACATGGCTACACTCCATACAGATACTTTCAGAAACGACTTCCTGACACCTAAATCTATATTCGATGTTAACAAATTTCTCTTCTTGAGAAACGCTTTCCTTGCCATTGCCAGTCTACATTTTATATCCTCTCTACTTCGACCATCATCGGTTATTTTACTCCCTAAATAGCAAAACTCCTTTACTACTTTAAGTGTCTCATTTCCTAATCTAATTCCCTCAGCATCACCCGACTTAATTTGACTACATTCCATTATCCTCGTTTTGCTTTTGTTGATGTTCATCTTATATCCTCTTTTCAAGACACTGTCCATTCCGTTCAACTGCTCTTCCAAGTCCTTTGCTGTCTCTGACAGAATTACAATGTCATCGGCGAACCTCAAAGTTTTTACTTCTTCTCCATGAATTTTAATACCTACTCCGAATTTTTCTTTTGTTTCCTTTACTGCTTGCTCAATATACAGATTGAATAACATCGGGGAGAGGCTACAACCCTGTCTCACTCCTTTCCCAACCACTGCCTCCCTTTCATGTCCCTCGACTCTTATAACTGCCATCTGGTTTCTGTACAAATTGTAAATAGCCTTTCGCTCCCTGTATTTTACCCCTGCCACCTTCAGAATTTGAAAGAGAGTATTCCAGTCAACATTGTCAAAAGCTTTCTCTAAGTCTACAAATGCTAGAAACGTAGGTTTGCCTTTTCTTAATCTTTCTTCCAAGATAAGTCGTAAGGTCAGTATTGCCTCACGTGTTCCAACATTTCTACGGAATCCAAACTGATCTTCCCCAAGGTCGGCTTCTACCAGTTTTTCCATTCGTCTGTAAAGAATTCGCGTTAGTATTTTGCAGCTGTGACTTATTAAACTGATAGTTCGGTAACTTTCACATCTGTCAACACCTGCTTTCTTTGGGATTGGAATTATTATATTCTTCTTAAAGTCTGAGGGTATTTCGCCTGTCTCATACATCGTGCTCACCAGATGGTAGAGTTTTGTCATGACTGGCTCTCCTGAGGCCATCAGTAGTTCTAATGGAATGTTGTCTACTCCCGGGGCCTTGTTTTGACTCAGGTCTTTCAGTGCTCTGTCAAACTCTTCACGCAGTATCTAATCTCCCATTTCATCTTCATCTACATCCTCTACATTTCCATAATATTGTCCTCAAGTACATCGCCCTTGTATAAACCCTCTATATACTCCTTCCACCTTTCTGCTTTCCCTTCTTTGTTTAGAACTGGGTTGCCATCTGAGCTCTTGATATTCATACAAGTGGTTCTCTTCTCTCCAAAGGTCTCTTTAATTTTCCTGTTGGCAGTATCTATCTTACCCCTAGTGAGACAAGCCTCTACATCCTTACATTTGTCCTCTAGCCATCCCTGCTTAGCCATTTTGCACTTCCTGTCGATTTCATTTTTGAGACGTTTGTATTCCTTTTGCCTGCTTCATTTACTGCATTTTTATATTTTCTCCTTTCATCAATTAAATTCAATATTTCTTCTGTTACCCAAGGATTTCTACCAGCCCTCGTCTTTTTACCTACTTCATCCTCTGCTGCCTTCACTTCTTCATCCCTCAAAACTACCCATTCTTCTTCTACTATATTTGTTTCCCCCATTCCTGTCAATTGTTCCCTTATGCTCTCGCTGAAACTTTGTACAACCTCTGGTTCTTTCAGTTTATCCAGGTCCCATCTCCTTAAGTTCCCACCTTTTTGCAGTTTCTTCAGTTTTAATCTACAGGTCATAACCAATAGATTGTGGTCAGAGTCCACATCTGCCCCTGGAAATGTCTTACAATTTAAAACCTGGTTCCTAAATCTCTGTCTTACCATTATATAATCTATCTGATACCTTTTAGTATCTCCAGGGTTCTTCCATGTATACAACCTTCTATCATGATTCTTAAACCAAGTGTTAGCTATGATTAAGTTGTGCTCTGTGCAAAATTCTACCAGACGGCTTCCTCTTTCATTTCTTAGCCCCAATCCATATTCACCTGCTACGTTTCCTTCTCTCCCTTTTAAATGTAAAACCGAATAAACTGGTCCTAAGTTCAGGAAAATTCGCGTAAAACTTCCGGGCAGATTAAAACTGTGTGCCGGACCGAGACTCGAACTCGGGACCTATCCCTTTCGCGGGCAAGCGCTCTACCAACTTTTTTTCTTCATTTTGTTCGTTATGGTTCGTTGTATTTGATCGTAGCGGACGTCACATGACATCCGCAGGCCAGCCAGCTCTCTGACCGAACACGCTGAGCTACCGTGCCGGCGCTAACTGAGCTACCCAAGCACGACTCACGGCCCCTCCTCACGGCTTCACTTCTGCCAGTAACACGTTTCCTACTCCTACCGTCCAAACTTTACGGAAGCTCTCCTGCGAAACTTGCAGGACTAGCACTCCTGAAAGAAAGCATATTGCGGAGACATGACTTAGCCTAGGTGATGTTTCCAGAATGAGATTTTCACTCTGCAGCGGAGTGTGCGCTGATGTGAAACTTCCTGGTGGACTGAAACTGTGTGCCGGACAGAGATTCGAACTCAGGACCTGAGTCGAGTCTCGGTCCGGCTCACAGTTTTAATCTGCCAGGAAGTTTCAAATCAGCGCACACTCCGCTGTAGAGTGAAAATCTCATTCTGGAAAATTTGCGTACCTCGCACAGCTATTTTTTTTTTTTTTTTTTTTACAAATTATCGGTATTTTTATTCTGTGTTATGGCGTCTTTTTAACCAGATTTTGATTTTGAGGCCATTAATAGGACCAAAACACTCTAAACTTTTGAATTCACAAATCCCCCAAAATAGATTACTGAGAGCCTATATTTTATACTGGTCAAAGGATTTGATTTTCTGCTTCTAAAATTCTTGCGTCTGAAGGGGCACAAGTTAGTTGAGGAAGAGCATTTTCGCCTCATCTTCTTTGGTTCTGGAATATCTGGCTGGTCAGGTTCTTCCTCAGGATCATCATTGTCGCTGACTTCAGAATCTGATTCAGGTTATGGTTCTATTTCAAGACACAGACTGTCTTTTTATTCCTCTTTGCAGTAGATCATGATGTTTTTTAAAAACATAATATTTTCGTTGTTTGGCATGCCTGCTCGAATTACTGCACTAGGAAGCCCGACGGGTCCATTTTCTTCGGCAAAGATGCGGTACGGAAATTGTTCCATTAGTGTCCATTTTGCATTGAACACTACCTTGTAGCTAACGATGAACTCCAAGTGGATTTATTTTGTTATATAAGGTACCTTGTTAACTTTACTATTCTTCAAGACATTTAGGCGGCCATATGTAATCACAGCATCTTCCCCTTTTTCGTACCTAGCAGCAACAGTAGAGTTAATATGTGTTGTAGGTGTAGGGTTCTGTTACTACAGTAACGTCAGCTATCTGTTGGGATTTTTGGGCTGCCAACTGCAAATTAGTAAGATCTGCAGGCATTTATAACTCTCGTATAAAAAAAGGCGACACTTGTCTTGTTTGGCATTATTGTATTCACAAACAACTCTCCTTTTGTACAAATCTACTCTGACCTCCTTAAAATGCCTATAAAATTTAGAAAACAATATTTTGTGAAGCATTGCATAGGCAACTGCAAGATTAGGAAAGGGTCATCTTGTCGGGCCGGTGATATTTTCCGATATCGACAAGGGGTCCTTTTCTAGAAGACTGATATCGACTACTTTAAAATATATTATTGACTTCTGTTAGATTCATACAAAAGTTTCTAATCGACAGGAGCGTGTACGCAATGAAGGACATTATTAAAATGTAAAAAAAAGAGGAAATAGATATTGTGGACATTATCGAACTTTTTGCTTGCACTGAAAGTTTCACTTCTCCGGCAAATAGTCCGTTTTCGTTTTCCGTCCCGTTATGCAGCTTAAAAAAACGTTGGCATGTTTATAATGCATCGCGGGAAGATGATTCCCTAATTGTCAATATCAATGAAATTCTCCAAAAGCCGTGTAACTAAGATGTCATTTTATTGTATTTTGATGGCAACCAGTTTCAGCGTTCTACTGTGTCGTCTTCAGGTCCCATATGCATCTCTCAAAATAAACGATAATGCCATACAGTGCCATTTATCTGGATTTCGTGAATTCAAACCATTCCATAAGTGCTTCATTCGAAGACTTTGTAGCAACGAAGTGAAACGGTTTGTATTCACGAAATCCAGGGATATATGGCACTGTAGGGCATTACCGTTCATTCTGAGAGATGCATATGGGGCCTGAAGATAGCATAGTGCAATGCCGAAACTGGTTTCCGTTAAAATAAAATAAAATGACATCTTAGTTACATGGCTGTTGGAAGATTTCATTGATATTGACAATTACACTACCGGCCATTAAAATTGCTACACCACGAAGATGACGTGCTACAGACGCGAAATTTAACCGACAGGAAGAAGATGCTGTGATTTGCAAATGATTAGATTTTCAGAGCATTCACACAAGGTTGGCGCCGGTGGCGACACCTACAACGTGCTGACATGAGGAAAGTTTCCAACCGATTTCTAATACACAAACAGCAGTTGACCGGCGTTGCCTGGTGAAACGTTGTTGTGATGCCTCGTGTAAGGAGGAGAAATGCGTACCATCACGTTTCCAACTTTGATAAAGGTCGAATTGTAGCCTATCTCGATGGCGGTTTATCGTATCGCAACATTACTGCTCGCGTTGGTCGAGATCCAATGACTGTTAGCAGAATATGGAATCGGTGGGTTCAGGATGGTAATACGGAGCGCCGTGCTGGATACCAACGGCCTCGTATCACTAGCAGTCGAGTAGACAGGCATCTTATCCTCATGGCTGTAACGTCTCGATCCCTGAGTCAACAGATGGGGACGCTTGCAAGACAACAACCATCTGCACGAACAGTTCGACGACGTTTGCAGCAGCATGGACTATCAGCTCGGAGACTATGGCTGCGGTTACCCTTGACGCTGCATCACAGACAGGAGCGCCTGCGATGGTGTACTCTACGACGAACCTGGGTGCACGAATGGCAAAACGTCATTATTTCGGATGAATTCAGGTTCTGTTTACAGCATCATGATGGTCGCATCCATGTTTAGCGACATCGCGGTGAACGCACATTGGAAGCGTGTATTCGTCATCGCCATACTGGCGTATCACCCGGCGTGATGGTATGGGGTGCCATTGGTTACGCGTCTCGTTCACCTCTAGTTCGCATTGACGGCACTTTGAACAGTGGACGTTACATTTCAGATGTGTTACGACCCGTGGCTCTACCCTTAAATCGATCGCTGCGAAACCCTACATTTCAGCAGGATAATGCACGACCGCATGTTGCAGGTTCTGTGCGGGCCTTTCTGGATACAGAAAATGTTCGACTGCTGCCCTGGCCAGTACATTCTCCAGATCTCTCACCAATTGAAAACGTCTGGTTAATGGTGGCCGAGCAACTGGCTCGTCACAATACGCCAGGCACTACTCTTGATGAACTTTGGTATCGTGTTGAAGCTGTACCTGTACACGCCATCCAAGCTCTGTTTGACTCAATGCCAAGGCGCTGAGGCCAGAGGTGGTTGTTCTGGGTTCTGACTTCTCAAGATCTATGCACCCAAATTGCGTGAAAATGTATTCACATGTCAGTTCTAGTAAAATATATTTGTCCTATGAATACCCGTTTATCATCTGCATTTCTTCTCGGTGTAGCAATTTTAATGGCCAGTAGTGTAGTTAACCAGCTGATGTCCCCTGTCCACGTTGGATCAACAGAGATTGAAGATTCCCTAAGTCGATCTTTTCCTGTACAAGAGTCTGGTAAGGGAAACCGCTACAAGGGTACGATGGCAAACTGACCTCCACCCTGAGCCATTCCAGACCTGGCCGCGTTCAGCCTTTAGACGCCGGCGGCTGGCGGGCGGTGCCAAAATTTGTCCTCAAGGCGTCCGTTATTCGGCTGAAGGTCAGCGGCTGCGCGAAGCCACGTCCAGGTAGGCGAGCGGCGAACAGCGTGGGCAGCGCCGAGCAGGTCTGCGTGGCTCCGAAATAGCCCGGCCATCCTTGATGAGAATAGCAGACCGCCGCCGGATAGCGCGCCTCCGCTACGAGGGACTCCGCTGGCAGCCACCTCACCTGTCATCGCGCGCTGACATGTTACTTCTAGACGGCACGGGGTGGAGGCGTTGCAGTCCGCGTCTCTTGTTCTGAAGCGGTCGCTTAGCCAAAGAGCGTGGCTTTAAATAGCCGTATTCCTAGGATCGGAATTCAAAAGAGCTGTGGACGACTTAAGGTCAAATCAGGTAGAAGGGGTAGATAACATTCCATCGAAATTTTTGAAGCAATTGGGGGAAGAGACAACAAAACGACTATTCACGTTGGTGTGTAGAATCATACCATCCACACAAGTCCGAAGATTGCAAGAGTCGACAAGAGCGAGAAGAAGAGTACGGGGAAATGTAATTGTAACCACATTAGTTATGAATGGCGATATTCGATTGGAAAAGTTACAAAAATATTTCATAGATAAGTTATTAATATTTAATTATTTATGCAACTGGAAGTTACTGTACAATATCTTAAGCACACAAATCAATGGAAAAAAGTACAAACTTCGAGTTAATAATGTCCAGAGCTCCATCTTTTTCTAGCTGTGGCGAACATATTATGTGGCATACAGTTGTTTTCCTGCAACAAACACAGGACAGAATGAGATTTTCACTCTGCAGCGGAGAGTGCGCTGATATGAAACTTCCTGGCAGATTAAAACTGTGTGCCCGACCGAGACTCGAACTCGCGACCTTTGCCTTTCGCGGGCAAGTGCTCTACCATCTGAGCTACCGAAGCACGACTCACGCCCGGTACTCACAGCTTTACTTCTGCCAGTACCTCGTCTCCCCAGGCTGTGGCTAAGCCATGTCTCCGCAATATCCTTTCTTTCAGGAGTGCAAGGTTCGCAGGAGAGCTTCTGTAAAGTTTGGAAGGTAGGAGACGAGGTACTGGCAGAAGTAAAGCTGTGAGTACCGGGCTTGAGTCGTGCTTCGGTAGCTCAGTTGGTAGGCACTTGCCCGCGAAAGGCAAAGGTCCCGAGTTCGAGTCTCGGTCGGGCACACAGTTTTAATCTGCCAGAAAGTTTCATATCAGCGCACACTCCGCTGCAGCGTGAAAATCTCATTCTGGAAACATCCCCCAGGCTGTGGCTAAGCCATGTCTCCGCAATATCCTTCCTTTCAGGAGTGCTAGTTCTGCAAGGTTCGCAGGAGAGCTTCTGTAAAGTTTGGAAGGTAGGAGACGAGGTACTGGCAGAAGTAAAGCTGTGAGTACCGGGCGTGAGTCGTGCTTGGGTGGCTCAGATGGTAGAGCACTTGCCCGCGAAAGGCAAAGGTCCCGAGTTCGAGTCTCGGTCGGGCACACAGTTTTAATCTGCCAGGAAGTTTCAAACACAGGACAGCTGAAAATTCTTACGTTTCGTCTGCAGATGCATCTACATACTCATCCTAATTTGTAGATGTCATTTTAGTTTTTATTGCTTTGTAGAATTTGTGATAAACAGGTGGTATCCAGTTCAGTGCAGATATGAGGTCTTGTTTCTTCCATAATGAATTTTCACTCTGCAGCGCACTGTACCTCGACGTGAAACTTCCTGACAGATTAAAACTGTGTACCGGCCCGAGACTCGAGCTCGGGACCTTTGCCTTTCACGAGAAAGTGCTTTACCATCTGAGCTACCCAAGCACGACCCACGGCACCTTCTCACGGCTTTACTTCCGCCAGCATCTCGTCTCCTACCTTCCAAACTTCACAGAAGCTCTCCAGCGATGCTTCAGAACTAGCACTCCTGGGAGAAAGGATATTGAGGACACACGGCTTGCCACAGCCTGGGGGATGTTTCCATAATGACATTTTCACTCTGCAGCGGAATGTGCGCTATTTTGAAACTTCCTGGTATGCCAGGCCTGAGTCTTGCTTGGGCAGCTCAGTCGATAGAGACTTTCCCGCGAAAGGCAAAGGTCCCGAGTTCTAGTCTAGGTCTGGCAAACAGTTTTAATCTCTCAGGAAATTTCACGTCTTGTTTCTTCTTCAAAACAATTGCAACTGACCTGGAATACTTCTTTTGAAGACTGCTTTCTTTTAACGTTATAGGGCGACCTCGTCTGTGTAAACTGACTTTCTGCCCCACGAAATGTATTTGATACGAACAAGATTACTGGGTCATCTGCATCGAAGAGGAGCCGTACAGCATCTCGCAATAAAGCTTTGTGTCCTTCTGCTGATATATTCTTTTGACTAAATGTGACTGATGCATACAAAACCTTCTGATGACATAACATGGACACAAAATGGTCGCTTTGACCACACTTCTTCATGATGCCCACCCAGTCTTGAGGGACATATACAAACTGCACAAGTCGGCGAACATACTGCTCCACAACAGCAAAATTTCGATCGCTTGGCAACATGGACTGTCCAGGAAGTGGGAAGTGGTGCTTAATGGTGGAAAATCTTCCTTTTGCTATAAGCCCAGAGCAGTTGTCTGAAATTTCAGTCAACTTACTCCCTCGTATATTGTGATCTTCAAAATAGTTCAATAAGCAGCTGCCTATTTCCTCTGAACCACTTGATGCTATCGTTTCATCCCAAACAAAAAAAGTACCTGGTGACGAATTAAAGGGATGAATGCTGAAGTAATATGGCCACCGTTTCCTCTTATAGAACATTGGACATGTAGAGAGGGGAGTTTAGGAGTGGGCAATGCCTATTGTAGATCGAAAGTTACTACATGAACGTCTTTATCAAAAACTGCCTTCTCTGTTTGCACTTTTATATTATCTTGACCTGACTGGGCTTTTCTGAGATGTAACTCCTTCTGTATATTTATTTCTCTCAGTTTTTCCAGGTCGTTTCTTGCTTCTATCAGTTGCATTTCATTTGAATAGCATGTTGGACAAGTATCTGATTTTGACAGTTTCAATTAAATATTGAAGTCTTAAATGAAAATTCGATGATACTTATCAAAAGATACAGGCTTCCCTGTGATATCAGGACAGTAGTTATCTTTATAATGGTTGTAGTAACTTTGTATGGAACATTCCATCGACACATAGAAATTTTTTCTTTTTCTCGATGTTTTCATTGTGACATCTTTATTCGCAGGGTCAGTTCTGTTGTGATCCTCTTCATTAAATTAAAAAAAATATTTTTGTGTGGATAGTGTAATATTAAAAAAGTGCTGTTAACCAATAAAATGGTAACCTCATCAATGATAAGATGAATAAAATGGTAACCCACAAATACGGGAATATTTCTATTTGCAAACATTCCATGATTTACAGAGGGCAATGTAGTTGCATTAAAAGATGTGTTGACTCTTATCTTCGTATCAAGATATTGTAAAAAATTTGAATATGGAAATAAAATACGTAGCCTAACTAGCTAACACAAAGATAATGGTAACCAGCAAATAACAACATGACGTGGAAAACAAAACTTACTTGACTCGCAGTAGAATTAATATAAGTAGAATCTTCCATCTCCTCGTTTAAATTGAAATCTAGATCATTAATGTCAGCATCAAAACAGTCAGAATCGCTGGAATCACCACACAATTCATTTAAAACTACAAAAATATCAGAACTTCCCTGATTGCAATCTGCTGCTGACGCCATTTTGAATTTGGGGGTTACTGTTGTTTCTCACCAGCGTATGTGAGTTCCCACAGAAACAAATCAACTTTCTGCTGCCGTCTGTCATCAATAAGATGAACTCGTTACACCACCTAGCGTAGATCAGGGTTACCATTGTCTTAATGTATTTGGTTTGAAAAATTCAAATTTGAGGGTTACTATAGTCTTTCCCCATACCCTTCAATTATCGTACAGTCACCTTAACAACTCATGCAGCCATGTTGCTAACAAGAGTAATACGCAGAAGAACCGAAAAGGAAACTGAGGATCTGTTAGATGGCGATTAGTTTAGCTTTAGAAAGGATAAACGCACCAGAAAGGCGCTACTGACGTTGTGGTTGATAATGGAAGCAAGAGTGAAGGAAAATAAAGACACGTTCATAGTTTTTGTCGACTTAGAGAAAGCGTTAGACGATGTCAAATTCTGAGAAAAATAGGTGTAAGATACAGGAAAAGGCGGGTAATATATAATACGTAGAAGAACCAAGAGGGAACAATAAGATTGGAAAGATAAGCAAGGCTCGAATTAAAAAGGGTGTAAGGCGGGGAAGCAGTATTTCACCCCTACTGTTCAATCTATAAAGCGAAGAAACAATGACGGAAACAGAAGAAAGTTCCAGAGTGGGATTAAAATTCAAGGTGAAAGGATATCAATGACAAAGAGTCGCTGATGACGTGGCTATCCTCATTGAAAGTGGAGAAGAATTAGAGGATCTCTTAAGTGGAATGAACAGTCTAAATGGTTCAAATGGCTCTGAGCACTATGGGACTTAACATCTGTGGTCATCAGTCCCGTAGAACTTAGAACTACTTAAACCTAACTAACCTAAGGACATCACACACATCCATGCCCGAGGCAGTATTCGAATCTGCGACCGTAGCGGTCACGCGGTTCCAAACTGAAGCGCTTAGAACGGCCGGCGAATGAACAGTCTAATGAGTGTAGAATATGAACTAACAGTAAATCGAAGAAATACGAAAGTAATGAGAAATAGCAGCAATGAGAACAGATAGAAACTTAACACAGCATTGGGGATCACGAAGTAGTCGAAGTTAAGGAATTCTGGTACCCATGCAGCATAATAACCTATGACGATCGGAACAGGAAGGACATAAAAAGCACTTGCAAAAAGTGTATTCCTGGCCAAGAGAAATCTATTAGCTTCAAATATAGATCTCAGTTTGAGAAAGAATTTTCTGAGAATGTATGTTTAGATCATAGCATTGTATGGTAGTGAAACACGGACTGTGGGAAAACCTGAACAGAAGAGGATCGAAGCATTTGAGATTTACTGCTACAGAAGAATGTTGAAAATTAAGTGCACTGGTAAGGTAAGGAATGAGGAGGTTATACGCAGAATCGGCGAGGAAAGGAATACCTAGAAAACACTGGCAAGAAGAAAGGACAGGACGAAAGGAGATATGTTAAGACATCACAGTATAACGTCCGTGGTACTAGAGTGAGATGTTGAGGGTACCCTCCCGCCGGAGTTTCGAGTCCTCCCTCGGGCATGGGTTTGTGTGATGTTCTTGGCATAAGTTAGTTTCAGTAGTGTGTAAGTCTAGGTTCAAAATGGTTCAAATGGCTCTGAGCACTATGGGACTTAACTGCTGAGGTTATCAGTCCCATAGAACTTAGAACTATTTAAACATAACTAACCTAAGGACATCACACACATCCATGCCCGAGGCAGGATTCGAACCTGCGACCGTAGCGGTCACGCGGTTCCAGACTGTAGCGCCTAGAACCGCTCGGCCACTCCGGCCGGCGCAAGTCTAGGGATCGATGACCTCAGTAGTTTGGTCCCTTAGGAATTCACACACATTTGAACACATTTGTTGAGGGAAAAAACTACAGAAGAAAACCAGAGATTGGAACACATCCAGCAAATAATCGAGGATGTAGCTTACAAGTGCTACTCTGAGATGAAAATGTTGGCACAGGAGAGAAATCAGGAATTCATGGTGGACCGCATCCAACAAGTCAGAAGACTGATGAGCCAAAAAAAAGTAAAAAAATAGAAATATATCATAGAGCTTTGTTTACAGTCGATACGGGCCATAAAATCTGCATATTTCCGAGAATTAGTCCGGCAAATTTGTTTGGCAATATTGCGGTTTCGCAAATTTGAGCTACATGCCATTGCTGCCCGGCAAACGTTTGCGGAAATAGATCTCCGAGCCGGAAGTGTTAACACGACACACATCATGGCCGCGGATTGGACGATATGAAGAGAGTGTATGTGAGTCCAGTGCTACTGCATTTACATTCCAGGAAGAAAATAATTATAAAGAAAAAGATAGATTGTGCGTCTTAGATGCGTTCCTTTTAAAACCAGAGAACTGTTTACTGCTTCTGAAACATTAACTTCCAAACATTCTGCGTGGTGTCTGTTTGTTCTATATCGTGTCTCCCTTTCACTTTCGCGCAACGACGCTCTGAGCGTGTTTTTTTTAGGGAATTGATTAGTTTGAACCTGGGACCTGTTGCTGGTAAGGAGACGTCAGACCACAGATTACATGTAGAATTCAGAAGAGTTCAGTGAGACTAGCGATGATATAACCAAATACTTAATGATTTCAGCGTCAGCTCCACTGCACTCCCTGTAAAGGAATCTTAATACTAACTAAATTTAGTGGAAGGGGTCCAAGGCTTTCCTATTTCTAGTTAGCTGGTAAAATAACGTCGAAAAAGCAGTTAAATTTACCATTGGAAATTTTATTCTACCCACAAAACATCGTTTATAAATTGCACTATTGATAAAAGGAAATGTTTTAATACAGGATGGTAAAAACCAACTGCCTTCAACAAAAATGTGAACGAATATTCCCTGAATGGGTTTCCAAGTTCTACAATGGATCGAAGGATGACCTATGCCATATCACATCTATAATCTAGGTTTAAATTAAGTTTCACAAGAGAGAAAACTATCAAAATGGTCTACAGTGACCCCCTATTATCTTTAATTACTTATCTAACTTGTCGTAAATTACAGTGGCTGATGTGGCTTCTCAGTAACTATATAACAGAACAATCATCGCGTTTCAGATTTTTACTTAAAGTGGCAAATGTGAACACCATGAGCTTTAATTGACGATCGACACATAAAGAGGATGTAACAGATGAGACTTCTGCAGTTCTGAGTGAAGCCTTATGCGCTCAAAAATGCGGCATCGCGTGCATTCATTACCTTGTCGGTGTTCGTCAGGGGGCGGCGGCCGGCGCAGCTCCGTCCAGCTCGCCCTCTCGGAAGCAACTCTCACCTCGCTGTCTCGGAAGCAACTCTCTCCTAACTTCTCCTTACTACAATTTATCGAAGTTGGTTTAAAAAAACTATCTGCCTGTGTTTTCATCTGACCAATCAGGGTCTGAATGTTAACCTTAAGCTCCGCCTACAAAAATTCTGTCTATCCTATGAGAAACGTTATACTTTTCGTGGTGGGGCAATGTTTTTAAAGTTTGCAACATAACAGAGAAGCGAAAAAGTCTCATGCTGGTGTGGTCCTTTTAGCGTTATCGTAGGATCTATACTGTTCTTCTGGAGGGCTCTAACTTTTAACATGGGCTGGGGGGTGGTCCTAACAGAGACGTGGAAAACTCTCACGCTAAAAACTTGCGGGTGGTGTGGTCGTAGCGGTTAGCTGACGACGTGGGTGTCCGACCCTTATCGTAGGGCCTTCTCGCTTAACACGGTTCTGCTCTCGGCTTCTGTTTTCGTTTCTCCCCTCGGAACTGTGTCTGTCTCACGGTGGGAAGGTATGACATGCATTTAGGCATTATTGTGTTAATCTGTGGTATTCCATTTGCTCACTCGTTACTCGTATTACTTTGGTTAATTTAATGTCACGATTTATTCAGAGCTATGTGACATACTACTGGATTTGCTTATCATGTCAGGGTTTTCATGGAAGGTGTTGGATTTGCCTGACACCTTACAAACTCGTGAACTGATTTTAGATACATACATTTATCATAATGCTGAAACACTATTTTGAATATTTACGGTCTTTGTATATATATTTTTTCTGGGTTCCGTAGCTCACCTCGTACAGGCGGTGGACAAAAATACGTGTCACCAAGAATATAGCACGTTACAACGCCTGATACGGTGTAGGAAAACCGTTATCACTCAAAATAGCTTCCAGTCACCTCGGAATGGGTAAATACAAGTCCTGCGTGGCTTTCAAGGGAATCGTATGCCATTCTTCCCGCTAAGTAGTGGCAAGTACAGCTGGCGACGAAGGAGGTGGACAATAACCATGCACTCTTCCCTCCGAAATAGACGACGAAGGCTCAGTAATAGTTATATTGAGATCTGGCAACCGTCACGGCGAGGGAAGATGCGACAGTTCAACCTCATGCTTACAGAACCACTCCACTGGCCACTGCGAGCTGTATAAAGTCGCGGCATCGTCATTGGGGAACATACATTGAACGGAACACACATTGAACCGCGGAATGGGTCTGATCAGCCAAATTAGTCATATCATCCTTGGTAAAAGCCAAGTTGCAGAGCACCCATGGGGTGTATGGAAGACCACGATTTGGCTGGTGTTTCACTCCTGAGACGTTAAGTCGGCCAGAAGTTGAGAACACTGTGCAACAAGAATAATCCCACCAAATTACTTTCTTCCATTGCCGCATAGTCCAGGTTTGATGGCTTCGGCACTCCGTTTTTCAGTTACAGGCATTTGTATCATCCATGGGTAGCTTTGAAATTGCAGCTCGCCCTGCGTTTGTCTGCTTATGGAGCTTCGCCCGTGTTGAAATGGTGCTGAGAGGGTTCGTAAGTACGACATACAGATGTGCAGTGACTTTTGCAGCTGCCGTCCTCTTGTATTTCGTCACAATCATCTCCCATGTCCCTCTGTCACGGTCACTCAACACGCACTTTCGCCCACGCTATGACTTGGCGGACGATGTTTTCCCGTTTCTCCTGTATGCGGTATAAATCTTCGAAAGGGTGCATCTTGAAACACCAAACACATCGGCTACCTTGCTTAAATAGCCACCCCCCATTTCGAGCACCAGCAACGAATCCACTTAGTTGCGACATAATGCATGCCCAACTACACTCATGCTCATAAATTAAGGATAATGTTGCTACATGGTGAAACAACGCGCTGGTGGGCGGTTTGCGGGTTTAAATCACCTCGGGGTATGACCATGCTGTGCATTTGACCTGCGGTCGTCGCACGGTGCCGTTGGCAGCACATACGCAGAGGTGTGTTGGTGCATGTCAGATTACGGTGCAGTGAGTAATTGTGCAGACGTTTTCAGACGTGCTAATGGTGACTGTGTGTTGAAAATGGCTCAAAGAACACATATTGATGACGTTATGAGGGGCAGAAAACTAGGGCTGGTCAATCACAGCAGATCGTAGCACGCCCTCCGCGTGCCACAAAGTGTGATTATTACAACGATTTCAGCCGAGAGTAAACGTGTCCAGGCGCTACAGTACGGGGCGTCCACAGTGTACAACACCATAAGAAGACCGATATCTCACCATCAGTGCCCGCAGGCGACCATGGAGTACTGCAGGTAGCCTTGCTCGGGACCAACAGTTGTCTCCAAACACACAGTCTAGAGACGACTGAACAGACATGGTTTATTCGCCCGGAGATCTGCAAGATGCATTCCACTGACCCCTGGTTACAGGAGAGCCCGTAAAGCCTGGTGTCAAGAACACAGTACATGGTCATTGGAACAGTAGTCCCAGGTTATGTTCACGGACGAGTCCAAGTATAGTATGAACAGTGATTCTCGCCTGGTTTTCATCTGGCGTGAACCAGGAACCAGATACTGACCCCTTAATGACCTTGAAAGGGACCTATTTGAGGTCGTGGTTTGATGGTGTGGGGTGGGAGTTACGACTGGTGCGCGTACACCCCTGCATGTCTTTCACAGAGGAACAGGTCAGTTGTGTCGGGACGTCATTTTGCACCAGTATGTCTGACTTTTCAGGGGTGCAGTGGGTTCCACCTTCCTCCTGATGGATTATAAGGCACGGCCCCACCGAGCTGCCATCGTGGAAGAGTACCTTGAAACAGAAGATATCAGGCGAATGGAATGGCCTGCCTGTTCTCCAGACATAAACCCCATCGAGCACGTCTGGGATGCTCTCGGTCGACGTGTCGCTGCACGTCTTCAATCCCCTACGGCACTTCAGGAGCTCCGACAGGCACTGGTGCTATACCCCAGCAGCTGCTCGACCACCTGATTCAGAGGATGCCAACCCGTTGTGTGGCCTGAGTACGTGAGCATGGTGATCATATCCCATATTGATGTCGGGGTACATGCTCAGGAAACAGTGGCGTTTTGTACGACATGTGTTTCGGGACGGTTTTCTCAACTTACCACCAGTACCGTGAACTTAGAGATCTGTGTCATGTGTGTTCCCTATGTGCCTACGCTATTAGCGCCAGTTTTGCGTAGTGCCACGTTGTGTGGCACCACATTCTGTAATTATCCTTATTTTGTGAGCATGAGTGTACATAGAACACTGCTCTGACCACAATGACACTTGCAGCGTATTGAGGGCACTGCATGGTGCCGGTCTTGGTCAAGTACAACAGTGCCACACGCAGGCTTGTGTAGCACCTGTGTTAATGTTCAAGCATGCATTTCTCGCGGTGTTTCCATTCATTTGTCGAACCCCTGCATGTGGACGTATCACATATACAGAATTCATGATAGTCTCGTTTACCCGCTTCTGCATTTTTCTCGACGACAAACAAATCGGGCGACTCTACATTAGCGCGCTATTTATCGAACTCCAGCGAAACAATTTTGTTTCACGTGACTGCGCACTACAGCACTGTTGCTGTGAACGGACGAAGCAAGGCGGATTTTAAGGGTGAGAGGGAAGCATAGGCAGCAAGGACAGAGACAGCTATTGCTTTGTCGTCCGAACAAGACACAGCCAGGGAAAAAGCGCCACAGGCGCAAAGATGCAAGCTGGTGCCAGTGCCATAGAGACTCGACACTTGCGCGAGGTCCACAAGCGCCACAGGATGCGCTGAGGATGAAGATATCGACTTCACCTCGGCCAATTGCCGGCCGAGTACAATCCGCCAATGACCGAACGACAACGGACAGAAGCCCAGTCGGAAGAGAGAAGATCAGCTCTCGCCAGTTGGTCAGAGATCATCATCCAGAGTTGACTTAGACGGGGAACGTCGTTTAGCGAACTGAACACACAGTTGATGTACGAGGTGCATTCAAGTTCTAAGGCCTCTGATTTTTTTTCTCCGGACTGGAAAGAGATAGAAACATGCGCATTGTTTTAAAATGAGGCCGCGTTCATTGTCAATACGTCCCAGAGATGGCAGCACCGTACGGCAGATGGAATTTTACCGCCAGCGGCGAGAATGAGAACTGTATAAATACTTAAAATGGCGACGTTTTCCTTACTTGAACAACGTGCAATTTTTCGTTTTCTGAATTTGCGTGGTGTGAAACCAATTGAAATTCATCGACATTTGAAGGAGACATGTGGTGACGGAGTTATGGATGTGTCGAAAGTGCGTTCGTGGGTGCGACAGTTTAATGAAGGCAGAACATCGTGTGACAACAAACCGAAACAACCTCGGGCTCGCACAAGCCGGTCTGACGACATGATCGAGGAAGTGGAGAGAATTGTTTTGGGGGATCGCCGAATGACTGTTGAACAGATCGCCTCCAGAGTTGTCATTTCTGTGGGTTCTGTACACACAATCCTGCATGACGACCTGAAAATGCGAAAAGTATCATCCAGGTGGGTGCCACGAATGCTGACGGACGACCACACGGTTGCCCGTGTGGCATGTTGCCAAGCAATGTTGACGCGCAACGACAGCATGAATGGGACTTTCTTTTCGTCGGTTGTGACAATGGATGAGACGTGGATGCCATTTTTCAATCCAGAAACAAAGCGCCAGTCAGCTCAATGGAAGCACACAGATTCACCGCCACCAAAAAAATTTCGGGTAACCGCCAGTGCTGAAAAAATGATGGTGTCCATGTTCTGGGACAGCGAGGGCGTAATCCTTACCCATTGCGTTCCAAAGGGCACTACGGTAACAGGTGCATCCTACGAAAATGTTTTGAAGAACAAATTCCTTCCTGCACTGCAACAAAAACGTCCGGGAAGGGCTGCGCGTGTGCTGTTTCACCATGACAACGCACCCGCACATCGAGCTAACGTTACGCAACAGTTTCTTGGTGATAACAACTTTGAAGTGATTCCTCATGCTCCCTACTCACCTGACCTGGCTCCTAGTGACTTTTTGCTTTTTCCAACAATGAAAGACACTCTCCGTGGCCGCACATTCACCAGCCGTGCTGCTATTGCCTCAGCGATTTTCCAGTGGTCAAAACAGATTCCTAAAGCAGCCTTCGCCGCTGCCATGGAATCATGGCGTCAGCGTTGTGAAAAATATGTACACTCTTTGACATAAAACTTGACCGGCGGCCGGCCGCTTCAGAGGCTAAGTCCGCGCCGATCGCGACATGGGACAAAGAAACTGGCCAACTCGCTAATTCTCTAAGTCCGGTTATCTGCACAATCTGGCAACACTGTAGACTGCGGCACTTCCTGGAGGAAAACTTGTCCCAAGATAGAGAGACTCTAGGCTGATTACGCCTGTGGTCTAGCGGTAGCGTGCGTTGTTTCTGTTCATAATGTCAGTGGATCGAGAGCAGCTGGCATAAAATATTTTTATAGCCTCTTCTGTCTGAATGCTGAAGACGTGAATGTAATGGTAGCGCAGATTCAATCTATTTCGCTTTGTGACACACCGATATCAAAATTTTATCTAGTAACGATTTTGCGGCAGATTTCCTGCAGACTGTCCTCCTCTGGACGCCGTATGCGGCAAAGCTCCGGGATCCATTTGCTGGCTACTGGCAGCGGCCGTGGCGACAGCAGCGGCGCTGCACTCCCCCGTTCTTTATCGAAAGCGCCTGCTACCGCTCATCGCTTTTGATGATTTGAAACGCTTTATTATTAAATGTTGCTCCACAGAAAATTTCTACAATTTCCATTCACGCTCAAAAGCAACGGAGACAGACGCCCTGATTAGTAGGCGGGTAATCGGCAAGAACTGAGTATGGCCCGAAATTAATTTTATAGACTGGGACGAAATTAAACCACCTCACTACATTCGATGAATTTATAAATGCTTCATACCTCGTTTCTTTTCCTTTCAAACTTAATTATTTGTGCAACTTTTGGTCAATGATTGGATGTTTTCGTCAAGCCAGAGTGAGCGTCTGTGGTGTAAAATGTATTACAGTTCTTGTTTCATTCCTTATGGTAAGTCTATGCGATAAACTGTGTGAATACCTTGCAATGCATGCTCTGTAGCAGTGCAGGCACACTGCACATTTGGAGTTCCATGTATGGGTTCATGAAGTATTTATTGTTGATCGGAAGTGATAGTTAAGGTCATCAGATTTAATCCAGATAAATTTGTCGTTTTGAAGGTTTCAGAGAACGGAAAGGAATTGCTAACGCCGGTGTTAGAAAACGTCTACACTTAAACGCTATTGCAAAAATTTAGAAGATGTGAACTATATTAATGAACATGTGCACTTCATAAACAACCTTCTGACATGTTAGACCTATATGACGAACAAAGCTCAAATTTATATCGTTGACAGTCGGTTTGAGTCTTTTCAGGACCTATTTTACAGTGAAGCACCTTGGAATTTGCAAAGCAGAAATCCATGATATTAACTTAATTTACTAAGTCGAAATCGGACGAAGATTGATGTTTAAAGGCATTCTTCAGATTTCGCATAAGAAATGTTTACTAGCAGTTTGCAACTCCATTAATTAAAATGGAAAATAAAATGTTTTAGTCAGCGGCTTCTACCGTGATTCGAACTTATAGTACAAGCACTGCAACGCACAAGGGAACCTCTGAGCTAACGACACACTGGCGGCCAGGGGCGGACTATAGTCACTGCGATGTTGCCTGAGCCTCAAAACGCAACCTTAAACACAGAAACAGAGGAGGTGGAGATTACTGTTTTAACGTCCCGTCGACAACGATGTCATTAGAGACGGAGCACAAGCTCGGATTAGGGAAGGATGGGGACGGAAATCGGCCGTGCCCTTCCTAAGGAACCATCCCGGCATTTGCCTGAAGCGATTTAGGGAAATCATTGAAAACCTAAATCAGGATGGCCGGGCGCGGGATTGCACCATCGTCCTCCCGAATGCACACACAAACAGGTGTTACTTATGTGAAGAACGCCGTTCTTGGAGTCCAGAAATTAAATATACTTTCTAATTGTGTCATCTTGCAGTGGATTATATCGTACGAGTCTTCGATGTGGAAAACGAATGTTAAGTGAATTTAGCGAGGTAACGCCGACCTACACCCGGAAGTAAATGCACTATCAGAGTGTTGACAAATACTTGCTACGACGCTGCCATTTCTCGGCTCTCTGACGAGGCAGCTCTTCAGCGAAATGCTTGCCGTGATTCTCCGATACGGTTCTTCAGAGTGGAGACGCGCGAGCACGTTTGGTTTTTATGCGGCGTTCTCCCCTGGTGGTTTCTGACGTCGCCTTGTGGGCTATGTATACATATGAGACATTCAATTATCATTAATCCAGAATGATACAAGTTTCAGCTTCCGGCGTGGAAGAAGGCGGTTGACGCCGACATTATATCATTTCAACGTAGGGAAAGCAAAACGGATCATTCAATGTTTCTCATTCAACATAAAGCATGTGAGATAAATTTCCGTAACGTTCATAATCATCTAAAAATACAAACGAAGTAAAAATACACCGGAATCTTATTCGAATTGAATATAATGTAAGATACCAAACGCTTTGCACCTCGATGTCGAATTTGTCCACTTGCAATCGTTTGCAGCATGCACATAGATTGTCATGATTACCACGAGAATGAAGAAATATGTTGGTAAGGATGGAAGCAAGAAGAGACGCAGTCAACAAATATTCTATTCCTCATGGCATTCATTTCATTTGACACGTAAGAAGAGGTAAAGCGGGAATTTACTTTCGTTAACACGAAAGATATGCCGCACATATTGATAACGAGGAAGTCTGCGTCTTCATACGTTTCCTCCTTGAAATCTGTATGCTCTATTATATACTAAGTAGCCCGATCATTGTTTCAGTAATGTTACCCTCTTGTTTGACCCCGTAACGATGAACAGATTCCAAATGCATGTCTCTGCGTGAAAGTAGCTGTTCGAACCCTTCCTGGGTTGTTTTTTGTGTTTTATTGCTTGGAATTCCTGAAGCAGACCACTGTGCCTTCCCCCCTCGTGGGTTAGGTCTCAAAACTAAACCGCTTTGTATCCAATGGCATAATTTATTCATACAGCATCAGCATAAGACTCTTGCGAGTGAGAGAATGACAATAACAATCGTAACAAGAACAAGCAAATAATGAATGATGTTTATTCCAACGCAGAAAGAGAATGCCTTAAATATAAAAATCTATATCTATATCCATATCTATTGATCTTTGAGTTGGCACAATGAAAATATATTCTTAGCATTTAGTTACTGAATTTAGTTCTGGATGTTTGCAGAGAAAAGGAAAAGTCGGTACGTCTCGCTAGTGTAATATAATGTGAACCAGCAACTACCCTTTCCTTAGAACACGACTCAAGCAGGTCCTCAAGTAGGCACTGCTGCACTCTGTTCCCTGACATTGCTCTGATGACGGTTAATGCAAATAGTTCCGATTATGAAATACAAAACGTATTGCAGGTTAGTTCCTAGGATAGTAACATTAAATTTGCGTTGTAGACGGCACATGAACGTGACGACTATCCATATTACTCATCAATATAAAAAGACAGTATTTTGGGAATTTAGCAGGATTACTCAAAATGAATTCTGAAATTGGGTGACTGACCGCACAGGTGCTAAACGTCGTCAAGAGTATACGATGTCCTAATCGCATTAGGAATATGAAGATCGTCTTCGACAGCTCGCAACTTTCACATAGCTAACCCCACCCTACTCCAGACAGCTCTCGGTGGAGTTGCACTACGTTGCCGATGTTATGGAAGGCCTTCAAACCGACAACAGACCACATATTGAAAAATACAAGCGAATTCTCTTGCAGCGTAAGCTTATTGTAACTAATCTAAAAATTATTGGAGAGGAACATTGTCCTATTCAAAAAAGTAAAATGTTACACACTGTTGACGTCAAACGGACATTATCTATGTCCTGTCTTGTGTCCTACTCATCTATAATATCAAGTGTACTATGAAAATGATTATATATAATGGATTATAAAGTAATGCATTGATACCAGATGGTGGGGGCCGGCCGATGTGGCCGTGCGGTTCTAGGCGCTTCAGTCTGGAACCGCGTGACCGCTACGGTCGCAGGTTCAAATCCTGTCTCGGGCATGGATGTGTGTGATGTCCTTAGGTTAGTTAGGTTTAAGTAGTTCTAAGTTCTAGGGGACTGATGACCTTAGAAGTTAAGTCCCATGGTGCTCAGAGCCATTTGAACTATTTAACACAAAATGACATTAAAAATTTAAGTTATTCACGAGCAGCTAGTTGAGAATATGTATGAACATTAAATGACACGACGAACCGTCATGTTCTGCATATGGATTCAAACCCAGCTCATGCAGACTAAGCAAAGATTTCGTGACTGACGGAAACTAACAGTCATTCCTGATTAGGCATACAGAGAGTGATATACCTCGATTTTAGACAGTATCAGTTAGCAAATATCAACTTTAAATTGCATAACGCAAACATTTTTAACAGACGCGAATTCCTACCCAGCATCTATTGTCCCTGTTAACGAACTACGAGAGATGTTAAATATTGCTTCTTCACAAGTAACTTACTTGAAATGCCGTGAGGTAAAGCTGTGTGTTGGACACGGATTCGAACCCGGAACCTAATCGGATTGCTATCGAAGCACAGTCAAATGTGACATATCGGAATTTCGCGGCAGTAACTAGATGTTATAACTGAAATGACGAGACGAAAAATTAATTTTTTCCTTCCCAGGACTCCAACCCGGCACCTATCGCTGTTATATTCTAGAGAAAACTAACGTTAAATATGGGTTTGTTGCACCAGCAGCGACATGTGAGCATGTTTGAACTGAAATAATATGACGAAGAGTTCAGCGCTCACTGGGAATAGAGCCCCACACATATCGTTGTTGACTACACACAAAGAGACGTCAGCTACCGAATTTTTCTCCACCAGCTGCTCAGAATAGCATCTTGAACTTACAGTCATCTCGCAAATAGTTCTGTGTCTCACTGGGAGTTAAAAACGTCAGATATCGTTAGTGTGACAGCGAATGAAAATACATTAAAAATCAAAATTATTATCCACCAGCAGACAGGTGTTCTCATGCTAGAGCTTGATAATACATAATTAAATCTTTAGTGCCGGGCCAGGATTCAATCCCATTCACGCATAATATGTGAAGGTGTTGAGGAATCTGCAGTTTTGAACAAACAACAAATTGTAGCCGAGCTGTATTGCCACGAAGGGATCAAATTCCGCGTTAAGGGCGGTCTGAGTTGCATTCCCAGTTCAGAACCAATTTTATCGACATACAGAAGCTCAAATAAAAGATGGAATAAGTGTCCTGTGACCATACATAGCGTTTGTGTCGTCACTTGAAATAAATAACTAGTATAAGAAAGGTTACTGGTGGTAGAGTTTCTACATGTCGCCACTCCAGACTTTATTGTGGTTCAACCTACCGTCTACTTGGTAAAGAAGGAATATCATCTTTAATGTGAATTTTCTGACCACGCAGCCATTATATCTCCTTCACTTGGTGTAGCCAGGAGAGAATGGAATCTGTCTCTCCCTATCTAAAATCATTGACAGAAGTGGGAATCGAACCCAGACCATAGGTATAACAACCTACCATCCGTCCAACAGACCACGAAATCCTCTTCTCTGCGAGTCATTTTTCTATCGTAACGCAGTTGCGCCACACTGGATGAGAATTCTGACACACAGGCTCCCTGTAGTAATTTGCAGCATGTTCAGTAAATTCATTTACTTGGTTGACCGAATCACCATGAACTAGCTGCCTCGGCTACCCAGTGCATACATTCGACTATTTTGTAATCACAGAAATAAAATCACGTTACTGCCACCTACACACAACTGCCAACATTGTAGGATGCAGAAGTTTAAATAAGAAGTGTTCCTTTTCACTTGAGCTATTCTATTGCGCTATCTGTTACTAGAAAACGTCGTTCAGTCCAAAAGAAAAGCTGTAACTGTTTGTCTCTCAGAAATCAAGGCATGGCCATATGCATAGTCTCACAGTGCTGTGGAATCCAAAAGTTCTGGAGGAATAGTTGCCGAGCTCTGGAGCTGTTGTAGTTCCGTGTCAGCTTGTAGCATAGATAAGATGTCGCGAGTTCGAATACATTCAGTGCTACATTTTTTAAAACGCAATTCTGCTCTCTGCTGAAGTTATCAATCTAATGGAACTTTGAACAAATTCCCTTCACTTCTCAACCCAAAGTAGTCGCATGTGGAAAAAGGACTAACTACTGTGACATTTTGTCCTATTCAGGTTTAATAGACAGCAGGCAGCAGATGCATCTCGAAGATGTGCAGGGAGAGCGCATCGTGCCATAATATGTCAGAAAAGTATTTTCTACATTAGCCGTCGTGTGGTAGTGATATTTTATTCTTCTTCAAACTTTGATTGACAGCTTTAACTCAGAACAAATTTTCTACATGCATGTAATCAATAAACTGCATGTGCATTGTCAGACTGTCATAGGTAACATCAGAGAATTCGCATATATCGTTGATGATTAATTTCTCTCTCATGTTTACTATTGTTTTAACAACACTAAAGGAAACCTTACGAAAATTGTGCACTGTATTATAAGAAATGAAATAAAACTAACGATGATAACCTTACGACGAAAGTATCTGTACACAAGCATGCCTCTATCGACACGAATTAGTAAAATACTACTCACTTAGATTTTGATAGGGTCTGTGTTTCATTGGTATGCTGTGTCATACTCAAGAGGTATGCAAATGTGGCATTTCATAAATATAGTTACGTATTCCTAGAAACCCAAAATTCGCTTGTCAGCAGCGGAAAGAGGCGTTACCTGTTGTGCAGCATTGTAAGTTTTTCAACATTGCACTATGAGCTGAAAGCATTTTCTTGCGATTTCCGTATTGATGTTTGATCTGACTGCTTGTAGCTCTTTCACAGAAGGGATAAAAACGTTTCAGTCAGTGAGACTGGAACTGCGAACCGTAACAGACGCTGTTTCACATGTCAGCACGTTACCACAGAGCTGGCGAGGGGGTATGGGTCTCAGTTTCCTATTACGACGGCAATAGTAACTAGAACTCGTAAACCGCTATTTAAAGGTCGAGATTAGTTGAGATTTCCACCTGCAACGACTTTCTTGGGCTGAAAACCGTAAATTTTCAATCTTTTGTTACCCTTCAAGCTATAATAACTCAGATTATTCAATGGAAATGACAGGTAAAATCAAGTGAACTTTGAGGCTTAATTCCGTGCACACCAGAAAGTAACTCGTCGATCACAGAGTTGCCAAACATACGTTGCCTTGTTGCCAAATCTCAGTTACAGTACCAGCAGGAAGAAGACGAACCGATGTGATCCTACAGCGGTTTGGGAAGTGACCATAGCTGGTGTCTCCAAGTCGCGGCTGCTACGGCCTGGAATACGTAATGCGTCTGATTCTCTTTCTGTAACTAGGTTTAGGGACTGGAGCGTAGTTACTAATAATACTCAGAACTGACTGCAAACTGAGCATCATAAATCAGTAACTCTCATTGTTGTTTTTATATTTCTTTCGTAAGTGCACTCAAAACTAAGAAAGTCATTCACAGGCGTTTTCCTGCCTCGCCGATAGTCGAGCAGAACATACAAATAAAAATAAAAAAGAATGTGTGTGTGTGTGTGTGTGTGTGTGAGAGAGAGAGGGAGAGAGAGAGAGAGAGAGAGAGAGAGAAATAAAAAGCAATGAGAGAGTGTGTAAAAAATTGTTGTAAAGAAATTGAATCATGGTATTTAAAGAAATCTTTCATTAAAATGACACGTTCCACATCATTACGAAATGTCGTATTCATGATCTATGGAACAAGAGTTAATCTAATGTAATGTAATCTAATCTAATCACATCATATTGATTATTAGCCATGAAGAGTCATGAACTACCGAAAGTTTTGCCAATACCAGTAACCAAATCTAAACTTGAAAATAAAAGACGACAATTTTTGTAATAAACCGTGACTCCTATCAAGACCCTTTCATCCCTGTTATCTAACCACGAAAGATGTCTGATATACCTCCATTCTGAAGTAACAAAGTGTGCATGCATTTAAAGATGAAGTGCATGATGTGAAGTTCTGTGACGGAGATACGAACCCAACACGTAATCCGATTGTTAACTAAGAAAAATCAAATGTTACGTATCGGTTTTTCTTACGAGCCGCTAGGTGTCTGAATCTAAAATAAGGATACAAACTTTTGTGCCTAAGCGACAATCGAACTGCACACCTACCGCGCATCCACGAATATAGCTTAAGTATCAGTTGCTTACTCATGAACAGTAAGATGTGTGCGTGTTTGACCAGAAATAACGACACCTGTTGCGATTGTTGGCAACACATGAACAGACATTGAAATTGCGCGTTAATTTTCACTAGCAGGTGGGTGTGCACTTGATAAAGCTAGAAATGAAATTATGAATATTTTTGTACTGGATCAGGTTTCAGACCCACATACTTACCTTTGGAAGAGAGCTAGAGAAGATTGCAGTCTTGGGAACAGGAACGAAATGACTGAACTATACTGTTCCGAGAGATTCAGATCCTCGAAAGAGGAGATACGAATTCGAATCACAGTCCAGCACCAAATTTTTCAACGTCTCTAGTTCAATCAAGTAGAAGTAAAACAAGAGCCCTGTCCCTTTAAATGGCTATCGGTTCATCAAATAAAATAAAATTTTCTAATGTAAGTAAGTTTACTGGCGACTGTATTTCTGTTTACCATGACTTCCGCTTTGTCATTTCCCAACGAAAACTGGCTCTGCTCAGTTGGTTATGAAGGAACGTGATGTTTAATGCGGATTCTGGATTATAACGTCTTTCTCTTGAGGTTACCAGAGGTAAAATAAATCTGTTTGTGCCTCTTAAAAGTAAATGCCTGAACCCACGCATTGCACCTGTGATAGCTCGTTCCACCAGACCATTGTGGCCACATTACCCAGCCCCAGGAGTGTGCTGTAACGGATGATGTGCTTAGCTTACAAAATTAGTCACGGTGGAAAAAATGCGAGTCTATTAAATGGTCAAGTAGAAGCAAGCTTCTGACGCAGAGATTATGCTATTCTCATGTCAGCAGGATGTAAAGACTCTTCTAGGCATCATAGGCTGGATGTGAAGCCATTTTGATTTTTCACAAATTCAGCAAATTTCTTAGTTCGAGAAAATCCACTGTGAAGTGTGAAGTTGCCGGATAATTCGATTATTACTGATATTATTAATATCATTTTATTCATACTGCTGCTGTAACACAAGTGCTTGAACATCATTTAGTATCTTTTGGTCACTATAGAAGTAGTTTCCCAAGAACAGGTTCTTTCCCTTTCTACGGAATCCTTTTCATGTTAATATCAAACACCAGCAATTACTCGTAGATTACATTAAAACTAAAGTAATTGACGAAGACGTTACTTGGTAACAAAAACGCACTGCCTTTCTTCATTTACTTTCGCCTAGAAGTGGCTATCGAGTACTGACAAACCAAAAGGCAAGAGATCTTACTGCCTTCCGATATACGTTGCTGTTAGTTCTTCCACATGATTTGGTCGACATGACCTGTTTCAAGTAGTGTATGACAGACAGTGTTTTAGAAAATCTATTGTTTCCCTTTGCAATAAACAGAAGTATTTTCATTCTAAGCTGTCCAAGTACAAAATTTTCGCAATATTAGTGCACATTTAATATTCGCTTCTATAATGTATAAAAGTATTTCACAGTCGCAAAACTCGCATCCGAAACGTTGACCTTACACTTAGTCGCTGACCATAAATTCTAGCTCAGAGTGACACCAGTTTAAATAACCTAATGTAGCGAAGACTGTTTGCCAGTGCTCTTTCTCACCGGAAAATACGCAATTGACTCATTTGGCTCCATAAGTACACTGTAACAGTAATTTCTGTGTGAAATTTGTCAATAAGCTTTCGCCTTCCAACCGGCAAAATACGGAAGAGTACAGCCGGTAAACAAATCACAAATCACGATTTAGTGCCGATAAGACGATTTCTTTAAACATTGTCGAAGCTGAGGGAATTTATTTTCTGCTTAAATCGTCTTAAGCAGCAACGTTCACAGATATCTCAAATAGGAAAAAGCTGAATATCCAGGTACGAAGGTTGTAAAACAAACTTCCCACAGTTTGTGTCAGGTTGATCTTTTCGTCTGATAACACTGCTTAAGTATTTTGTCTAAGAGGTATCACAAGTAGTATCCCTGTAGCTGTGGGAATCATTGGTTGAAAACGAGTTTAACACCAATGGGTACAGTGCTGCTATATTTTCAAAATTATTATCAACTTAAGTCTGAGTTCATCCACAAACTGAGGCGTATTTATAATATTGAAGCTAGACTGTGTATCCTTGTCTTTCTTGAGTGGTCACTGGAAGGCGTTTACACACACGTATACAATACTATGAATACTTCCAACGCTATGGTTAACGTTGCTCTCATAAACTACTTTTTTTTTAAATTCTTCTGGGTCTTAAGCGAGCAATATGTGTTGTAGATACAGTCTCAGACCAAAAAATTGACCGCCGAGTCGTTCACGTAAGGTGGACAATACAGTCATGCTCCTCTCAGAATTCTATGTCTGGCAATATGCTCGATCTAGCAACATGTAGACTGCGGCACTTCCCAGAGGAAGTCTTGACACCAGTCTTAGTACATTACTCTAGACTACGACCGTAGTCTTGAGGTTAAACGCGAGACCAGCTAATATGATATTGTAGATTCGCTTGAATTACACTCATAGCTTCAGCACCGAGAGGAAAGGGGCGATAAAAATTCTGTCGATATGTGCTTTCGGTCGCCAGACGTCATATTAGCTGGTCTCGCGTTTTACCTCAAGACTACGGTCGTGTTCCATCAGCGGTACGAATAAAATGATATTAATAATAACAGTAATAATCGAATTATCCGGCAACTTCACACTTCACAGTGGATTTTCTCGAACTAAGAAATTTGCTGAATTTGTGAAAAATCAAAATGGCTTCACATCCAGCCTATGATGCCTAGAAGAGTCTTTACATCCTGCTGACATGAGAATAGCATAATCTCTGCGTCAGAAGCTTGCTTCTACTTGACCATTTAATAGACTCGCATTTTTTCCACCGTGACTGATTTTGTAAGCTAAGCACATCATCCGTTACAGCACACTCCTGGGGCTGGGTAATGTGGCCACAATGGTCTGGTGGAACGAGCTATCACAGGTGCAATGCGTGGGTTCAGGCATTTACTTTTAAGAGGCACAAACAGATTTATTTTACCTCTGGTAACCTCAAGAGAAAGACGTTATAATCCAGAATCCGCATTAAACATCACGTTCCTTCATAACCAACTGAGCAGAGCCAGTTTTCGTTGGGAAATGACAAAGCGGAAGTCATGGTAAACAGAAATACAGTCGCCAGTAAACTTACTTACATTAGAAAATTTTATTTTATTTGATGAACCGATAGCCATTTAAAGGGACAGGGCTCTTATTTTACTTGTACTTGATTGAACTAGAGACGTTGAAAAATTTGGTGCTGGACTGTGATTCGAATTCGTATCTCCTCTTTCGAGGATCTGAATCTCTCGGAACAGTATAGTTCAGTCATTTCGTTCCTTTTCCCAAGACTGCAATCTTCTCTAGCTCTCTTCCAAAGGTAAGTATGTGGGTCTGAAACCTGATCCAGTACAAAAATATTCATAATTTCATTTCTAGCTTTATCAAGTGCACACCCACCTGCTAGTGAAAATTAACGCGCAATTTCAATGTCTGTTCATGTGTTGCCAACAATCGCAACAGGTGTCGTTATTTCTGGTCAAACACGCACACATCTTACTGTTCATGAGTAAGCAACTGATACTTAAGCTATATTCGTGGATGCGCGGTAGGTGTGCAGTTCGATTGTCGCTTAGGCACAAAAGTTTGTATCCTTATTTTAGATTCAGTCACCTAGCGGCTCGTAAGAAAAACCGATACGTAACATTTGATTTTTCTTAGTTAACAATCGGATTACGTGTTGGGTTCGTATCTCCGTCACAGAACTTCACATCATGCACTTCATCTTTAAATGCATGCACACTTTGTTACTTCAGAATGGAGGTATATCAGACATCTTTCGTGGTTAGATAACAGGGATGAAAGGGTCTTGATAGGAGTCACGGTTTATTACAAAAATTGTCGTCTTTTATTTTCAAGTTTAGATTTGGTTACTGGTATTGGCAAAACTTTCGGTAGTTCATGACTCTTCATGGCTAATAATCAATATGATGTGATTAGATTAGATTACATTACATTAGATTAACTCTTGTTCCATAGATCATGAATACGACATTTCGTAATGATGTGGAACGTGTCATTTTAATGAAAGATTTCTTTAAATACCATGATTCAATTTCTTTACAACAATTTTTTACACACTCTCTCATTGCTTTTTATTTCTCTCTCTCTCTCTCTCTCTCTCTCTCTCTCTCCCTCTCTCTCACACACACACACACACACACACACACACATTCTTTTTTATTTTTATTTGTATGTTCTGCTCGACTATCGGCGAGGCAGGAAAACGCCTGTGAATGACTTTCTTAGTTTTGAGTGCACTTACGAAAGAAATATAAAAACAACAATGAGAGTTACTGATTTATGATGCTCAGTTTGCAGTCAGTTCTGAGTATTATTAGTAACTACGCTCCAGTCCCTAAACCTAGTTACAGAAAGAGAATCAGACGCATTACGTATTCCAGGCCGTAGCAGCCGCGACTTGGAGACACCAGCTATGGTCACTTCCCAAACCGCTGTAGGATCACATCGGTTCGTCTTCTTCCTGCTGGTACTGTAACTGAGATTTGGCAACAAGGCAACGTATGTTTGGCAACTCTGTGATCGACGAGTTACTTCCTGGTGTGCACGGAATTAAGCCTCAAAGTTCACTTGATTTTACCTGTCATTTCCATTGAATAATCTGAGTTATTATAGCTTGAAGGGTAACAAAAGATTGAAAATTTACGGTTTTCAGCCCAAGAAAGTCGTTGCAGGTGGAAATCGCAACTAATCTCGACCTTTAAATAGCGGTTTACGAGTTCTAGTTACTACTGCCGTCGTAATAGGAAACTGAGACCCATACCCCCTCGCCAGCTCTGTGGTAACGTGCTGACATGTGAAACAGCGTCTGTTACGGTTCGCAGTTCCAGTCTCACTGACTGAAACGTTTTTATCCCTTCTGTGAAAGAGCTACAAGCAGTCAGATCAAACATCAATACGGAAATCGCAAGAAAATGCTTTCAGCTCATAGTGCAATGTTGAAAAACTTACAATGCTGCACAACAGGTAACGCCTCTTTCCGCTGCTGACAAGCGAATTTTGGGTTTCTAGGAATACGTAACTATATTTATGAAATGCCACATTTGCATACCTCTTGAGTATGACACAGCATACCAATGAAACACAGACCCTATCAAAATCTAAGTGAGTAGTATTTTACTAATTCGTGTCGATAGAGGCATGCTTGTGTACAGATACTTTCGTCGTAAGGTTATCATCGTTAGTTTTATTTCATTTCTTATAATACAGTGCACAATTTTCGTAAGGTTTCCTTTAGTGTTGTTAAAACAATAGTAAACATGAGAGAGAAATTAATCATCAACGATATATGCGAATTCTCTGATGTTACCTATGACAGTCTGACAATGCACATGCAGTTTATTGATTACATGCATGTAGAAAATTTGTTCTGAGTTAAAGCTGTCAATCAAAGTTTGAAGAAGAATAAAATATCACTACCACACGACGGCTAATGTAGAAAATACTTTTCTGACATATTATGGCACGATGCGCTCTCCCTGCACATCTTCGAGATGCATCTGCTGCCTGCTGTCTATTAAACCTGAATAGGACAAAATGTCACAGTAGTTAGTCCTTTTTCCACATGCGACTACTTTGGGTTGAGAAGTGAAGGGAATTTGTTCAAAGTTCCATTAGATTGATAACTTCAGCAGAGAGCAGAATTGCGTTTTAAAAAATGTAGCACTGAATGTATTCGAACTCGCGACATCTTATCTATGCTACAAGCTGACACGGAACTACAACAGCTCCAGAGCTCGGCAACTATTCCTCCAGAACTTTTGGATTCCACAGCACTGTGAGACTATGCATATGGCCATGTCTTGACTTCTGAGAGACAAACAGTTACAGCTTTTCTTTTGGACTGAACGACGTTTTCTAGTAACAGATAGCGCAATAGAATAGCTCAAGTGAAAAGGAACACTTCTTATTTAAACTTCTGCATCCTACAATGTTGGCAGTTGTGTGTAGGTGGCAGTAACGTGATTTTATTTCTGTGATTACAAAATAGTCGAATGTATGCACTGGGTAGCCGAGGCAGCTAGTTCATGGTGATTCGGTCAACCAAGTAAATGAATTTACTGAACATGCTGCAAATTACTACAGGGAGCCTGTGTGTCAGAATTCTCATCCAGTGTGGCACAACTGCGTTACGATAGAAAAATGACTCGCAGAGAAGAGGATTTCGTGGTCTGTTGGACGGATGGTAGGTTGTTATACCTATGGTCTGGGTTCGATTCCCACTTCTGTCAATGATTTTAGATAGGGAGAGACAGATTCCATTCTCTCCTGGCTACACCAAGTGAAGGAGATATAATGGCTGCGTGGTCAGAAAATTCACATTAAAGATGATATTCCTTCTTTACCAAGTAGACGGTAGGTTGAACCACAATAAAGTCTGGAGTGGCGACATGTAGAAACTCTACCACCAGTAACCTTTCTTATACTAGTTATTTATTTCAAGTGACGACACAAACGCTATGTATGGTCACAGGACACTTATTCCATCTTTTATTTGAGCTTCTGTATGTCGATAAAATTGGTTCTGAACTGGGAATGCAACTCAGACCGCCCTTAACGCGGAATTTGATCCCTTCGTGGCAATACAGCTCGGCTACAATTTGTTGTTTGTTCAAAACTGCAGATTCCTCAACACCTTCACATATTATGCGTGAATGGGATTGAATCCTGGCCCGGCACTAAAGATTTAATTATGTATTATCAAGCTCTAGCATGAGAATACCTGTCTGCTGGTGGATAATAATTTTGATTTTTAATGTATTTTCATTCGCTGTCACACTAACGATATCTGACGTTTTTAACTCCCAGTGAGACACAGAACTATTTGCGAGATGACTGTAAGTTCAAGATGCTATTCTGAGCAGCTGGTGGAGAAAAATTCGGTAGCTGACGTCTCTTTGTGTGTAGTCAACAACGATATGTGTGGGGCTCTATTCCCAGTGAGCGCTGAACTCTTCGTCATATTATTTCAGTTCAAACATGCTCACATGTCGCTGCTGGTGCAACAAACCCATATTTAACGTTAGTTTTCTCTAGAATATAACAGCGATAGGTGCCGGGTTGGAGTCCTGGGAAGGAAAAAATTAATTTTTCGTCTCGTCATTTCAGTTATAACATCTAGTTACTGCCGCGAAATTCCGATATGTCACATTTGACTGTGCTTCGATAGCAATCCGATTAGGTTCCGGGTTCGAATCCGTGTCCAACACACAGCTTTACCTCACGGCATTTCAAGTAAGTTACTTGTGAAGAAGCAATATTTAACATCTCTCGTAGTTCGTTAACAGGGACAATAGATGCTGGGTAGGAATTCGCGTCTGTTAAAAATGTTTGCGTTATGCAATTTAAAGTTGATATTTGCTAACTGATACTGTCTAAAATCGAGGTATATCACTCTCTGTATGCCTAATCAGGAATGACTGTTAGTTTCCGTCAGTCACGAAATCTTTGCTTAGTCTGCATGAGCTGGGTTTGAATCCATATGCAGAACATGACGGTTCGTCGTGTCATTTAATGTTCATACATATTCTCAACTAGCTGCTCGTGAATAACTTAAATTTTTAATGTCATTTTGTGTTAAATAGTTCAAATGGCTCTGAGCACCATGGGACTTAACTTCTAAGGTCATCAGTCCCCTAGAACTTAGAACTACTTAAACCTAACTAACCTAAGGACATCACACACATCCATGCCCGAGACAGGATTTGAACCTGCGACCGTAGCGGTCACGCGGTTCCAGACTGAAGCGCCTAGAACCGCACGGCCACATCGGCCGGCCCCCACCATCTGGTATCAATGCATTACTTTATAATCCATTATATATAATCATTTTCATAGTACACTTGATATTATAGATGAGTAGGACACAAGACAGGACATAGATAATGTCCGTTTGACGTCAACAGTGTGTAACATTTTACTTTTTTGAATAGGACAATGTTCCTCTCCAATAATTTTTAGATTAGTTACAATAAGCTTACGCTGCAAGAGAATTCGCTTGTATTTTTCAATATGTGGTCTGTTGTCGGTTTGAAGGCCTTCCATAACATCGGCAACGTAGTGCAACTCCACCGAGAGCTGTCTGGAGTAGGGTGGGGTTAGCTATGTGAAAGTTGCGAGCTGTCGAAGACGATCTTCATATTCCTAATGCGATTAGGACATCGTATACTCTTGACGACGTTTAGCACCTGTGCGGTCAGTCACCCAATTTCAGAATTCATTTTGAGTAATCCTGCTAAATTCCCAAAATACTGTCTTTTTATATTGATGAGTAATATGGATAGTCGTCACGTTCATGTGCCGTCTACAACGCAAATTTAATGTTACTATCCTAGGAACTAACCTGCAATACGTTTTGTATTTCACAATCGGAACTATTTGCATTAACCGTCATCAGAGCAATGTCAGGGAACAGAGTGCAGCAGTGCCTACTTGAGGACCTGCTTGAGTCGTGTTCTAAGGAAAGGGTAGTTGCTGGTTCACATTATATTACACTAGCGAGACGTACCGACTTTTCCTTTTCTCTGCAAACATCCAGAACTAAATTCAGTAACTAAATGCTAAGAATATATTTTCATTGTGCCAACTCAAAGATCAATAGATATGGATATAGATATAGATTTTTATATTTAAGGCATTCTCTTTCTGCGTTGGAATAAACATCATTCATTATTTGCTTGTTCTTGTTACGATTGTTATTGTCATTCTCTCACTCGCAAGAGTCTTATGCTGATGCTGTATGAATAAATTATGCCATTGGATACAAAGCGGTTTAGTTTTGAGACCTAACCCACGAGGGGGGAAGGCACAGTGGTCTGCTTCAGGAATTCCAAGCAATAAAACACAAAAAACAACCCAGGAAGGGTTCGAACAGCTACTTTCACGCAGAGACATGCATTTGGAATCTGTTCATCGTTACGGGGTCAAACAAGAGGGTAACATTACTGAAACAATGATCGGGCTACTTAGTATATAATAGAGCATACAGATTTCAAGGAGGAAACGTATGAAGACGCAGACTTCCTCGTTATCAATATGTGCGGCATATCTTTCGTGTTAACGAAAGTAAATTCCCGCTTTACCTCTTCTTACGTGTCAAATGAAATGAATGCCATGAGGAATAGAATATTTGTTGACTGCGTCTCTTCTTGCTTCCATCCTTACCAACATATTTCTTCATTCTCGTGGTAATCATGACAATCTATGTGCATGCTGCAAACGATTGCAAGTGGACAAATTCGACATCGAGGTGCAAAGCGTTTGGTATCTTACATTATATTCAATTCGAATAAGATTCCGGTGTATTTTTACTTCGTTTGTATTTTTAGATGATTATGAACGTTACGGAAATTTATCTCACATGCTTTATGTTGAATGAGAAACATTGAATGATCCGTTTTGCTTTCCCTACGTTGAAATGATATAATGTCGGCGTCAACAGCCTTCTTCCACGCCGGAAGCTGAAACTTGTATCATTCTGGATTAATGATAATTGAATGTCTCATATGTATACATAGCCCACAAGGCGACGTCTGAAACCACCAGGGGAGAACGCCGCATAAAAACCAAACGTGCGCGCGCGTCTCCACTCTGAAGAACCGTATCGGAGAATCACGGCAAGCATTTCGCTGAAGAGCTGCCTCGTCAGAGAGCCGAGAAATGGCATCGTCGTAGCAAGTATTTGTCAACACTCTGATAGTGCATTTACTTCCGGGTGTAGGTCGGCGTTACCTCGCTAAATTCACTTAACATTCGTTTTCCACATCGAAGACTCGTACGATATAATCCGCTGCAAGATGACACAATTAGAAAGTATATTTAATTTCTGGACTCCAAGAACGGCGTTCTTCACATAAGTAACACCTGTTTGTGTGTGCATTCGGGAGGACGATGGTGCAATCCCGCGCCCGGCCATCCTGATTTAGGTTTTCAATGATTTCCCTAAATCGCTTCAGGCAAATGCCGGGATGGTTCCTTAGGAAGGGCACGGCCGATTTCCTTCCCCATCCTTCCCTAATCCGAGCTTGTGATCCGTCTCTAATGACATCGTTGTCGATGGGACGTTAAAACAGTAATCTCCACCTCCTCTGTTTCTGTGTTTAAGGTTGCGTTTTGAGGCTCAGGCAACATCGCAGTGACTATAGTCCGCCTCTGGCCGCCAGTGTGTCGTTAGCTCAGAGGTTCCCTTGTGCGTTGCAGTGCTTGTACTATAAGTTCGAATCACGGTAGAAGCCGCTGACTAAAACATTTTATTTTCCATTTTAATTAATGGAGTTGCAAACTGCTAGTAAACATTTCTTATGCGAAATCTGAAGAATGCCTTTAAACATCAATCTTCGTCCGATTTCGACTTAGTAAATTAAGTTAATATCATGGATTTCTGCTTTGCAAATTCCAAGGTGCTTCACTGTAAAATAGGTCCTGAAAAGATTCAAACCGACTGTCAACGATATAAATTTGAGCTTTGTTCGTCATATAGGTCTAACATGTCAGAAGGTTGTTTATGAAGTGCACATGTTCATTAATATAGTTCACATCTTCTAAATTTTTGCAATAGCGTTTAAGTGTAGACGTTTTCTAACACCGGCGTTAGCAATTCCTTTCCGTTCTCTGAAACCTTCAAAACGACAAATTTATCTGGATTAAATCTGATGACCTTAACTATCACTTCCGATCAACAATAAATACTTCATGAACCCATACATGGAACTCCAAATGTGCAGTGTGCCTGCACTGCTACAGAGCATGCATTGCAAGGTATTCACACAGTTTATCGCATAGACTTACCATAAGGAATGAAACAAGAACTGTAATACATTTTACACCACAGACGCTCACTCTGGCTTGACGAAAACATCCAATCATTGACCAAAAGTTGCACAAATAATTAAGTTTGAAAGGAAAAGAAACGAGGTATGAAGCATTTATAAATTCATCGAATGTAGTGAGGTGGTTTAATTTCGTCCCAGTCTATAAAATTAATTTCGGGCCATACTCAGTTCTTGCCGATTACCCGCCTACTAATCAGGGCGTCTGTCTCCGTTGCTTTTGAGCGTGAATGGAAATTGTAGAAATTTTCTGTGGAGCAACATTTAATAATAAAGCGTTTCAAATCATCAAAAGCGATGAGCGGTAGCAGGCGCTTTCGATAAAGAACGGGGGAGTGCAGCGCCGCTGCTGTCGCCACGGCCGCTGCCAGTAGCCAGCAAATGGATCCCGGAGCTTTGCCGCATACGGCGTCCAGAGGAGGACAGTCTGCAGGAAATCTGCCGCAAAATCGTTACTAGATAAAATTTTGATATCGGTGTGTCACAAAGCGAAATAGATTGAATCTGCGCTACCATTACATTCACGTCTTCAGCATTCAGACAGAAGAGGCTATAAAAATATTTTATGCCAGCTGCTCTCGATCCACTGACATTATGAACAGAAACAACGCACGCTACCGCTAGACCACAGGCGTAATCAGCCTAGAGTCTCTCTATCTTGGGACAAGTTTTCCTCCAGGAAGTGCCGCAGTCTACAGTGTTGCCAGATTGTGCAGATAACCGGACTTAGAGAATTAGCGAGTTGGCCAGTTTCTTTGTCCCATGTCGCGATCGGCGCGGATTTAGCCTCTGAAGCGGCCGGCCGCCGGTCAAGTTTTATGTCAAAGAGTGTACGTCTGCAGGGCGATTACGTCGAGAAGTAACGCCAGTTTCATCGATTTCGGGTGAGTATTTAATTAGAAAAAAAAAAAAAATCGGGTGCCTTAGAACTTGAATGCACCTCGTAAATTGCATTTGCTATGTACTGTGAAGTTTACCTACGATTATTTGCACTTAGTCATTGAGGGCCTTTTTTGTCTTATATTACAAGCAGTGTTGCAGACTTCAGTGCTCGACAAGGCAGAAAGATAGGTAAACCTTTTTAACCCGGCAGTAAACTCAGCTGGTGTGTCAGACCACGGAGAAATCTTCACGTTAATACAATGTCTGAAAACTGGTTAAAAGAAGCCATCTTGTCGGCACGTATAAAAGATAACAATAAGAGTCGTCTGATGGTAATTAAAAATCGATGTAATCTGTAAGGGTCTGAAAGAACAGCTACGTGTTTGACGTTTGTGCGTCCCATTTCCAGGCGCGTGCACTTCTGGGTTAAATCATATGTGTGACCTTGTTACTAATTTGTTGGAGTATTGTAGAGCCTTCGTTCTCCTATCCTGTTACCTGACTCTGGGACAAAGCTGTGTAACAGTGCCAGGGAGAATTTGCCTTAGCGGTGTACTGTACCACATACACGAACTCACAAACTCGGCCTACCGTTACAACAATGGCAACTCGGTCCTCACAGCAGTACCGACGAGGTCTTTACGAAACTGGCGAAGAGGGTTTAGAAAAGCAACGGTTCGGCCATACGAAATATTTTCGACCCTAGGTCTACAACTTCTTCAACACCTTGGCAATAGGTCGACAACTATGGCCTGTTCCGTCAACATAACTACCCAGTCTTACCAAAAGTTGCTACGATTGACACTGCAGCAGATTTGGTGGCAACAGTATTGCGGTAAACATTGTCGAAAAATATGGTCCGTGTGAACTCATTTTAAGCCGTTCGTTGCGTCGTTTACAGACCACCTAACTGCTATCGGTTTACCCAACGAGAATGTGCGCCAGTAAAGCAATGAAAAGAGAGGTTATGCAACTCAGTGACAAAGAACAGGGACTACATAGGAAAATTGCGGCTATATAGTGAAGTGACAGTGGATATCCTGTGCATTGTCTTTCTCTGTCCTTATGTTTGGTATTTTACACACTGTGTCCCATAATTTTAGATATACGACTTCATCAACACCCGGCGTGACACCTAACGATGTGTGCCGGAGTATACTGGAACCACTATCGTTTCACACCTTCCCTGTTGCGTTCCGAAATAGTTCAAATCTCTCTGACTGTCTCACGATTCGTGGTCACTTTACGACACGTATTTGAAAGGAAGTTATATGTTGCTTGAGTCTTCTTGGAACGTGCGCTCTCGGAATTTCTGTAGTAAACCTCTCTATGTTCGTAGTAGCGTCTGCTGCTGCATTCCCTCTAGTGGTTACTAAATGATCCCCTGACGTAACGCGCCGCTCTTCAGTGAATCTTGTCTACCGCTTCTATTAATCCAGACTGATGGGCAACACTCAATAACTGGTCTTAATGTTATGTATACCATTTCTTTCGTGGCAGAAATAAATTTCCTTAAAAAAAATCTGATAATCGCGGGTGACTGTAACGCTGTACTAGGGGAAAGAATAGAAGAATGTGGAATCCGTAGAACGAATGAGAAAGAACAAAGACTATATTGCGTTCTCTAATAAATTTCGGCCAGTAGCACAGGACCGCCGTTCTTACGCCGTGTTACAACGCTGTGAGTGGTGCAGCATTCCTTGTAGACACGCTAGCCAGTCGGCGTTGATCCATTAAGAAACCAGGCAACTTCATTCACGGCGTCATTATGGAAATGTGCAAATACGGTATTTCTCCAATCCTGTCTCGCCTCCACGTCTACTCATCTTCGCGCGCTGATTCCATAGAACCATCTGGCACATACACATCACTTCACTGCCATAAGATGCGTCATGCTACAGCATCACGTGACCACCCGACTTCAGTTTTATTTTGTCTACAGCACTCCAAAGTACTTTTTTTTTTTCGAGGTGAGTAATATTTTTGTCCTACGAGCTTATTTACGCCAATGACTAAAAATACTACTACATTAGATTTATTTTTCAAACTGCGAGTAGCTGAGTACCAGCGTAGCCCGGTACGTATTTCTTTCAGTTCTATCTGTCCCTCCCCTCTCTGTCTATTTTCTTCTCCCTCTTCTCTCTGTACACCTCCTCACCCCTCCCCCTCCTCCATTCTCTGTCGATCTCCTCCTGCCTCTGCCCCTGTGCCTCTGTCCATCTCCTCCTGTTCCTGTTTCTGTCCATCTGCTACCCCCCCCCCCTCTCTCTCTCTCTGTCCATCTCGTCCTCTATGTCCATCTCCTGTTCCCCCTCTTCCTGTCCACCTCTCCTCTACCATTCTCTGTCTCTCCCCTCCTTCCCACCCTCCTGCGACCCCTCTCAGTGCCGTACAATGATGTAAATGAGGACACTGTGTGCTAAATGTGCTGCGAATAGGGTCAATAGCAAAGAAGTAATAAAATTAAACGTCATGCACGATGCGCCAGTTTTTCACGCGTCTCACTTTTTATGATGTCGAATCTCATGAACTATGCCCCGTACAGTATAATAGTTTTGCACTTCTATTCAGTGCTATATGTGAACATTATCTGCAAAATGTGCCGTGAATACATTTAGTAGTAAATAAGTAATAAATTTAAACGTCGTGTCTGATGCCAAAATGAACGGTGAAAATGCAATAAGAGATCAGCTTCATTCTTTTCATCATTATGTGGGCCGTGTCAGCGAGAAAAAGTTTCGTAAAGGTTTGAAATTACGTGTACAAAAAGGTTTGAAATTGTGTGTAAAGTTTATTGAAAGTCACGAAGTACTCTCGTTCTCAAATACTGGATGAATAAAAACTGAATATTCGCGAGTCGTGCGTGGCCTGCACTTCTTTCTCATCCCCCACGATTATCTCGTTCATAAGTAGGTGGTTCTTTTCCCACGATGTTTTTTCCTGACGGTAAGTGATATGGGTACCAAGTTTGGTTGAAATCGGTCCTGTGGTTTCAGAGCAGATGTGGAACTTACAATGATACATTTTTATAATATGTATGAATACCGTTCTTTCGTGATACAATTTTGATGAAATGTAGCCTATACGGTGCTCCAAGCTACGCTGAAGTTAGCACTGAAAACCTTACAAAAATTCGTCAAGTATTTTTGGAAATTAGCGTGTTCAGACAGACAAACAGAGCAAGTAGTAGTAAAACTTTAATCAGTTGCTCAAGACGAGCAAAGAATACATCTGAGAAACTGCCAACAAGCATTCTCTTCCTTATAGTAAATCACCAAATTTATTCTTTACAGAATAATTTACAGTCTTCTGAAGTTCTCATGACGCTGCTGTAACAGTTCGTAAGGAAATATTTTTTATAAGGGAATATTAAAAATACACTGTGCCTGTAAACCACACATTGTGAAAATCCCATTCCACTAAAAATAATTTGTTTCTAGATTGACATGCCTTATTTGAAAGCCCTCGTTCTCCCATTTCAAACGAGTGTATTAGTTTTCCTGAAAACTTAATATTTCAAAAGTAATTTGCATGTAAAATTTTTCATTTTGCCCAGTCATCCAACCCGTAAATAATATTATTTCCAAAATTCAGTGCCGTAATTTCGTAGCCCCGGTTTTTCTGTTTTCAAAAATGTGTACTGTTACTTGAATAACCTGTTAGTTTGTTAATTATTCCAATTAGAAAGTTTCACTTCCTCGAAAATTCTTGGCGACTTTGGGAATCACCACGCACATTAAAGCTTCCTTTTCCTAAAGTAGTACCTATACGATATTTACATCATAGTAAGGGGAACCACTTTATTATTTATAAGATAAACGTACCTGCAGAAAGAAAATTAATCTACTAATGTCTCGGTTCACGAGAATTAATGCAGCCTATGCACTAGTGGAAATTAATGTTCCGAGTATTTGTCGTAATTAGCAAACCAAAACCAGTCGGACCACCGCATCTCCTACTCATTGTTGAAATTCGTTTGCATCAAAGCAAAGAGATACAAGTCACCAGCAAAACGAAGGCAGCTCACAAATGATCAAAAAAAGTCCTGCTAGGACTGCTGATAATAATCTTGGTGATATGGAATCTGCTTGCCTGACTACCAAGGAGAAATTTGGAATTGAACCCGAGTCTGGTGAACAGAAATTGTGCGCCAGAACTTATCCATCTTGCCAGCAGAATACTAGCGACAAAATTTGCGAATGCCAGACAGAATACTGTATTCCCTTTGTATAATATCGTTTGCGAGATGCAAATTGTCCATTGCGCTTTACCTTCAGTTAAAGCCAGCGTGTTCCTTCGAGTGATAAAAATCTAATGTTTTTTTTCTACACAGTTACTATTTTGGTAAATATATTGTACATTACGGAGAGGAGGTTCATAGATCTATCGCTTTTTACGTCTTATCATACACGCCTTATTTCTTGTGCAGTAGCTATATTGAGTTTTGTATCTATATTGGAGATTTATCTACATCCATAGACATTCTGTGAAAAACATTGTTCGTTCCTCTAATATTGCTGTACCTCCATCTTTAACCACTTCCACTGAAACACCATAATCTCTACGTGGCGTACTTTCTTCATGTCTCGAAGATAATTATCCACTTAACTGGCATGTCCTAGAGAATATTAATTGCTATTATTCACACCATATCTTTCTCATTCTTGTCATGAAGTGTGCGAACATATTGAAAGGTGTCTGTTGGATTCCTTTCATGTGAATTTCTTAAATCTGGTGTCATTTACGGCATAAATTCCTCTTCTAAATTTACTGTGGCGTTTCTGACTATCTGGGAGGAGACTGAGTAGTGGAACGTGTTACTTTTACACATAAACAAGAACGATCTGTCACACTACTACACTTTAAAACACAGTTTATATGTAATTCATGTCACACAGTCTGTCTGCTAGAGAACAGTAGGACCAACGTTGGAACAGGTAGCTACGCTTTCTAAAAGTAAAGAGGTTTCTATCCTTAGTATGGTCCTGTCCGTCCGTTGTCATGTTGGTATAGGAAGCTGCCCCTCTGGTCACTTCCGTTTGTATTTGGGAAGCACGCTCGGTAGGAGCGCAGGGCAGTCGGTCCGTGGCGAGCGTCTGAAGTGGTAAGATCTTCGGCTAAGCGCGTCTCTGCTAAGTCCGTAGGACAATGGATTTCATAAGTTGAGCCTAAATGAAAATTTAATCACCTTTATTTCAGGTTTAGCTCTAAAATATCTAATGTTATCTTAAATTGCACCGCAGTGTAATTCTCGTGTGAAGTTCAGAATATATTCCGGTAGTTGCTTTGTCACTACTTTGTGAGTAAAGTGGAACCACGTGTTGATCAGTAACTCTAAGTTCATCAATCTTAAATGCGAATGTGCGTGAGATTATAACGTCCCGTCTTGACAATATTTTTCAATATAGCAACTTTTCTTTATGTTCAACCCACGTGGGGTGTACTTTGTGAAACCAGTACCACGTGCTTATACAATTGTTTGACCCATCAGGTTAATAGTAAGACGATAGTAACCAGTTCGAGGTTATTCTTTTGTAAATTGCTTTTCGATCTAATTTATTTTAATTATCAAAATTATTGTGGAGTTACACTCTTTGTGTAAACCAAGTTGACCACTTGAAGCATGTGGTGTAATCATCAAAGTAGCCCTCAGCTACTCTTTTCGGGAAGATTTCACAAAGAGTTAATATGAATTTAGTACACCAGTGTGTGGTAATTACATGACAGACAGGATTGTGCTACGAACGTAACTTCTTTGGGTGAAAATTGAATCGGTTGGCAGTGGTTAATTTTCTCTTGCATATGTTTCAACGTTCTTTGTGTGTTGTTTTATGAATGCAGTGTTGTATGCAGTCTCCCAATCCTGGCTCCATATTTGATGTGTTCCGTAAGATTACAATTTCACATTTTCATAATCCTAAATAAGGCACCAGTTTAGTTAGGAATCAAGTTTAATATGCTGAAATTTCAATGATCAATGTTAAAATAAATTTCCAAATATAAACTAATTTATTTCTTTTTATTTAAATTCTCTTATATATAAATCACCGATTATCGTATGCCTATTAAAAAATTATAATTCATGTTAGTCTCGTTCGGAATTTGGTAAGCTAAACTGGATACCTGGTGAAACAGTTGCGCAGTAATGCAAGGTTAACTTCCCCAGACATATCACAGCTTTTAACCCGCTTATATTGTCGATCAGCACCGCTTACAGCACAAATAAAGCAACAACGTTACAATACAAACAAACTTTGGAATACTTGTGTAGTATGTCTTATAATTTTAATACACATTGTAGGTCCTGCCGTGTTTTATCACCTATATCCTTTCTCAAATATCTCAAAAGTTTCGTTAGTCTACCCTAATGTCTAGTAAATTAAAATATAGTGTTATAGGATTTTTTCGAACGTATGTTGCGTGGTTCTGGTTTTATTGTGACCATTAAAACATTCTTTATAAATTATTAAAGTTGACATCCCTGAAAGATTTTCCAATTACCAGTGACGGAACGACTGTGTGCAGTGTGGATGCACTGAAGAACTTCGAGGACTTAAATGCATCGTGAGAAAGCGCAGCCTTGGGAACACCCGACGTGCTGCAGCTGACGCTGTAGCGACAGATGGCGCACTACAGTGTGTTATTCCGTGGATCTGCAGACCAGTACAACAGCAAAACAAGTGCAGCCCTACCGGCTACCGTAAGTAGTGAAACGTTATGCTCATCAACAACGAAAATTAAAAAGAAAAAAAAAAAAACAACAGCGAACACTGACGCAAGTCATTGCAATTAATGTAGACACCTACCAGTAGCCAGTTATAAGTGCGCTGCGAGAAGTAGTCACAAACATTTATGTCACTTTGAAAAAATGAAGTTACGTAATTAAAATTTTATTTCCTGTTGTACTTCTGTAGTCCTGGTACGAAGTGCCACAGTACCGTAACACTCTGCAAGAATACAAAATAGAGCAGCCCACTGATTTAGTGGATGTCGTGTGGCAGTTGGTTTTCTGCATTTGTAGACGAAAAACGTTGCACCACTTTTACATATTTGCTTCTGCTATAAATATGACCTGCCACCTAGTTACTAAGACAAGTCGTAATTTGTTATTGCTGTTGTGGTATTCAGTCCAGAGACTGGTGTGATGCAGCTGTCCGTGCTACTCTATCCTGTGCAAGCTTCTTCATCTCCCAGTACTTACTGCAACCTACATCCTTCTGAATCTGCTTAGTGTTCTCATCTCTTGGTCCCCCTCTACGATTTTTACCCTCCACGCTGCCCTCCAATACTAAATTGGTGATCCCTTGATGCCTCAGAACATGTCCTACCAACCGATCCCTTCTTCTAGTCAAGTTGTCCCACAAATTTCTCTTCTCCCCAATTCTATTCAAAACCTCCTCACTAAGTTATGTGATCTAACCATCTAACCTTCAGCATTCTTCTGTACACCACATTTCGAAACCTTCTATTCTCTTCTTGTACAAACTATTTGTCGTCCATGTTTCACTTCCATATATGGCTATACTCCATACAAATACTTTCAGAAACGACTTTCTGACACTTAAATCTATACTCGATATTAACAAATTTTTCTTCTTCACAAAGGCTTTCCTTGCCATTGCCAGTCTACACTTTAAATCCTCTTTACTTCAACCATCATCAGTTATTTTGCTCCCCAAATAGCAAAATTTCTTTACTACTTTAAGTGTCTCATTTCCTAATCTAATTCCCTCAGCATCACCCGACTTAATTCGACTACATTCCATTATCCTCGTTTTGCTTTTGTTGATGTTCATCTTATACCCTCCTATCCATTCCATTCAACTGCTCTTGCAAGTCCTTTGCTGTCTCTGACAGAATTACAATGTCATCGGCGAACCTCAAAGTTTTTATTTCTTCTCCATGGATTTTAATACCTACTCCGAATTTTTCTTTTGTTTCCTTCGCTGCTTGCTCAATATACAGATTGAATAACATCGGGGAGAGACTACAACCCAGTCTCACTCCCATCCCAACCACTGCTTCCATTTCATGCCCCTCGACTCTTATTACTGCCATCTGGTTTCTGTACAAATTGTAAATAGCCTTTCGCTCCCTGTATTTTACCTCTGCCACCTTCAGAATTTCAAAGAGCTTATTCCAGTCAACATTGTCAAAAGCTTTCTCCAAGTCTACAAATGCTAGAAACGTAGGTTTGCCTTTTCATAATCTAGCTTCTAAGACAAGTCGTAGGGTCAGTATTGCCTCACGTGTTCCACTATTTCTACAGAATCCAAACTGATCTTCCCCGAGGTCGGCTTCTCCCAGTTTTTCCATTCGTCTGTAAAGCATTTGCGTTAGTATTTTGCAGCCGTGAGTTATTAAACTGATGGTTCGGTAATCCGTCAACACCTGCTTTCTTTGGGATTGGAATTATTATATTCTTCTTGAAGTCTGAGGGTCTTTCGCCTCTCTCATACACCTTGCTCACCACATGGTAGAGTTTTGTCAGGGCTGGCTCTCCCAAGGCTGTCAGTAGTTCTAATGGAAAATGTTGTCTACTCACAATATGAAATTATACATGTACCGAATTTGAAACTTATTTGACATTTCATATTTGTAATAGGGATTAATAACATTGCTGGTTTAAATACTTATAGATTTTAAAGTAATTAAAGTAAGAGCGACAAAATTACAAAGAGAACAAATGTCTTGCTGTACAAGACAGTTGTAGAGAGTTTCACCACATACGACACTGAAACATGGAAGATAACGAAAAAAGAGAACAATAAACTGACGTCCCTCGAGATGGATTTTTGGCGAAGAAGTTATCGGCTCTCCAGCTTAGAACGCATCAGTAACCACAGAATACGAGTAATTATAGGAGAAAGATAAGAGAAGATACTATTCTGTATGCCAACTAAACTAAACTAAACTCCTCCTGAAAAGGCCATGAAGGCCCAAATTTACCGACCGGCTGCCGTGTCACCCTCACTCAGCCCACAGGCGTCACGGGATGCGGATATGGAGGGGCATGTGGTCAGCACACCGCTCTCCCGTCCGTATGTCAGTTTCCGAGACCGGAGCCGCTACTTCTCAATCAAGTAGCTCCTCAGTTTGCCTCACAAGGGCTGAGTGCACCCAGCTTGCCAACAGCGCTCGGCAGACCGGATGGTCACCCATACAAGTGCTAGCCCAGCCCGGCAGCGCTTAACTTCGGTGATCTGACGGGAACCGGTGTTACCACTGCGGCAAGGCCGTTGCCATTCTGTATGCTCTGAGGTAACAGTTATTGGCCAATCGTGTACCCTCCACGGGTGGCAATGCAGGCGCTGACTCTGGCACCTAGTCGATCGTACAGATGGGATACGTTATGCCACGTCTGCTCGATCCGTTCTCGTAGCTCTGTAAGAGTTGTCGGCTGATGAGTCGCACGAGTCATTTCTTGTCCCATCACATCTCACACGTACTCGATTGGCGATCGTGCTGGCCAAGGAAGTTGCTGCACGTCTTGCAGGGCACGTTGAGTTTCACGTGCAATGTGTGATCGACCGTTATCCTGTTGGAGCAACACATCACCTTCCTGTTGCAATAACGGCAGAAGAACGGGTCTAACAACATTCTGCACATACCGAGCGCTGGTTAGCGTCCTCTCGAGCAACACCAACGGTGAACGAGAGTTGTAGCTTTTCGCACCCCAGACAATAAGTTCAGGTGTGGGGCCAGCGTGTCTTGGACGAATACACTCTGGGAGATAGCGAACATTGGGTCTATGTCGTACATGCAAACGACCATCTCTTGCGTCCAGGCAGAATATGTTTTCATCGCTGAAGGCCACTGCATGCCATTCCATCTACCACGTGATCCTCTGAAGGCACCAGTCGATCCGTGCTCTGGCGGGAATGGAAGCTGGGCTGGAGGTGTGCACGCCCACAGTCCCACTGCTAATAACCGGTTCGCACAGTTCATGTTCACACGGATACGCTCACAAGCCGTTTTATCTGTGTGCTCTGGTAGCTGTACAGTTGTAATTTTTCCTCCTATCTACGTGATTATATAGCTCTCAATTCGTTCGAGCAATCAATCATTCATGATAGGAAACACAGCCATAGCTCAGTCACTAAAAATGATTCAGAAATTTTACTTGTTAGAATGAAATCAGGCGATGATTCTTCTTCTCTGCAGGCTCGTGCTTTGCGGCAGTCTACTAATCTGTACACATAAAATGCCTCGTAATTTTGGGAGCGTTGTATAATCAGTCGGGAAACCTCAGATCAAGCGGATATTTGGCTTTGATGAAGTTTAACCTTCCGAAGAAGTAATGGAGCTCTTGGATTATCAAATGCAGGTTCGTATCCAGTCTTTCGGAAGTCCCTTCTGATTAACAACTACGCAATATGTCGATAAATATCATTAATTCTCAATTGTCAAATACACACCTTTGTATGAAGGAGCAATCTATATATATATTTACCTTTTAATCGTACAGTTCGTATCAGTTATCTTCTGTTATAAATCACAATAATCAGATCACAGTTCTTCCAAAACAAGCTCAGGCTAATCGGCACGAAGACAATCTCGGAAGCTCTCTTTCTTTTTTTTCTAACAACCACCAGAGAGAGTACTACAAAGAATACTTATGCGCTCATGGCATAGCTATTGTATGAACTACTCTTCGAATGGATTCTGCGAGTATGAAATTAGTAAACGTCATTCAAGGGTAGAATTGTATCAGAATAATTCATCGAATATAAAGAGATATTACACAGTCTACCACTGCTGGTTCAAATCGCTGTGAGCACTATCGGACTTAACATCTGAGGTCATCAGTCTCCTAGAACTTAAAACTAATTAAACCTAACTAACCTAAGGACATCACACACAACCATGCCCGAGGCAGGATTCGAACCTGAGACCGTAGCGGTCGCGCGGTTCCAGACTGAAGCGCCTAGAACCGCTCGGCCACAACGGCCGGCCCACTGCTGGTCTTGCAAAACGACGATCCTGGTGGGCGTCTGTGCTACATGGGTTTCCAATGTCCGGAAGCTCGCCTACGAGTGTGAGAATGTTCACGTGACCACTGATACCAGCTTCGTTGCATAACTGACGTAGCATGTCCAATATGTGTGGCAATTCTCCAAAAGGACCATCCTACTAATTGGAATAGAACGATCTGACCCCTTTCAGACTCTCTTAGTTGGCTGTAGCAAGCACCAGTGCGTCTTTGTGGCATCGTTGCCTACTTGCTTCACACGTTTGCCCCACTCTGAGCCTTCTGGCTGTGTGCATTCCCTGTTAAAGGGTAGCCACAGATGGCTCTTGGCAGCTATGCTACTACACTGTCTGCTGGGGGACGACGTTGAAGGTATCATCAGTACATCTTCTATCCCCAAGGTGGCATATGCCGTGATCGGATCTAAATCGACGTAGTCTTTCCCGGTGCACTGAAGGTGTCAGGGGTAAAATACAGGGAGAGAAAGGCTATTTACAATTTGTACATAAACCAGATGGCAGTTATAAGAGTCGAGGGGCATGAAAGGGAAGCAGTGGTTGGGAAGGGAGTGAGACAGGGTTGTAGCCTATCCCCGAAGTTATTCAATCTGTATATTGAGCAAGCAGTAAAGGAAACAAAAGAAAAATTCGGAGGAGGAACTAAAATCCATGGAGAAGAAATAAAAACTTTGAGGTTCGCCGATGTCTGTCAGACAGAGCAAAGGACCTGGAAGAGCAGCTGAAAGAATGGACAGTGTCTTGAAAGGAGAATATAAGATGAACATCAACAAAAGCAAAACGAGGATAATGGAATGTAGTCGAATTAAATCGGGTGATGCTGCGTGAATTAGATTAGGAAATGAGAAGCTTAAAGTAGTAAATGAGATTTGCTATTTGGGGAGCAAAATAACTGATGATGGCCGAAGTAGAGAGACTGGCAATGGCAAGGGAAGCGTTTCTGAAGAAGTGAAATTTGTTAACACCGAGTATAGATTCAAGTGTCAGGAAGTCGTTTCTGAAAGTATTTGTATGTAGTGTACCCATGTATGGAAGTGAAACGTGGACGGGAAATAGTTCAGACAAGAAGAGAACAGAAGCATTCAAAATGTGGTGCTACAGAAGAATGCTAAAGATTAGATGGGTAGATCACATAACTAATGAGGAGGTATTGAATAGAATTGGAGAGAAGAGAAATTTGTGGCACAGCTTGACTAGAAGAAGGGATCGATTGGTAGAGCATATTCTGAGGCATCAAGGGATCACCAATTTAGTATTGGAGGGCAGCGTGGAGCGTAAAAATCGTAGAGGGAGACCAAGAGCTGAATACACTAAACAGATTCAGAAGGATGTAGGTTGCAGTAGGTACTGGGAGATGAAGAAGCTTGCAAAGGATAGAGTAGAATGGAGAGCTGCATCAAACCAGTCTCTGGACTGACGACCACAACAACAACAACATTTTTTTCGGCAGTGTATTAAACTGGTATGGTCACCTCCAAAGAGTGGATGATCTCCTCCAAAGTGTGGATGTTAGTCGATGGACAAGACGAATCTCTGAATGGACATCAGCTGAGCGAAGAAGACGTGGAAGATCGCCTAGAAGATGGATGCAAGACATTAAAGACGCGATAAATTCAGGGGACGTTAAGAAAGAAAATTGGTCGGATAGAAAACTGTGGAAGTAGAGAGGCGGAAAACGAAGAGAGTCATATCTGTATGTGTATGGTCCTAATATCCCAAAACAGAAAAATAAGTGCACACAGGTAGCCCAGGCGGAATCTGTCCAGTGTCAGTCGAATACTGATGTGAATTTTGTTGCTGATGACATAGAGTATCCAGACCCACTGATTTCACATGAGGTACCATCGGATACACAGCACGATCATCTGTGTTTTGCATAGCTGGCAATTCGAACAGCATGCCGGTAGCTGTGCCCAATATTTGCAGTCTTAATTACAGTGTCTTTCAACAAGATAACTCAAGACAGCCTATTGCCCGTGTTGCCCTCAGCGTATTTCGATGCAGATGGCGTTCCGCTGTTGCCCCGGCCACCACGTTCTCCTGATCTCTCACCCAAGGAAAACGGGTCTCGCCCCATCATTCGCCAGCAACTACGATTGATGTCCTCTAACGTAGAACTGTACCACTGATCATCTAAGCTCACAAAGATATCACAAGCAACCATTTTTTTGTAATTTCTTACATCAGCTGGTTATAAGTAAAGAGGAGTGTGGGCCGTAATTATCGTATGACATCAAGACTAGGTAGATATTCTAGTGCGTTAATGAGAAACCGATGTATGCTGCAAATAAATTAGTTTCGCCACCAGGTGCAAACCTGGCGCTGTGATTACGAGACAGACATACTGTCATACGTGTTAGGAACGGGATGTTTGCGGAAAAGTTCAAACAAGAGAGAAAGACATAATGTTGATTTTATTAATAACAGTTGCCTACACAATTTGTTCAAAATGAGCATCGGAGACGTCGACGAGACGCTGCGTCCGTAAAATGACGTCTTCAACAGCCACTCGCAGCAGTTCCAGTGGAATCCGTGTTCATGTATACTGGCCTTCGGATCAGGTAGAGACCGAACGTGCAAACGCGTTCATTTAGCTACACCAGAGCCAAAAGTCACTTGGATTCAGGTCAGGTGATCTTGTTGGCCATGCATTTGGAAAACCTTTGGAGATAACACGCTCGTAAAAGGTTACATTAAGCAGATCTTTCATTGGGCGAGCGACGTGATGTGTTGCCCCATCCTGCATGAGAACAGTGGTTTCCTCACAGTTCCGCTCTTCCGAAGCACAAATCACAACCTGCACATGGAGGTCTCAATAACGTGCAGACGTCATGGTACACTTCATAGGCACTCTGCGTCTATTCACTTCAAAGAATAACTGACCGAGATTAAAGGTGGTTGTGAATCCACGCCACAGAGTCACGCAATGCGAGTACAATGTCTCTTCGTGCGCAACACGCGGTTTAACGGTACCGAAAATTCGGCAGTGTGTTCTCTGGCTCCTATAGTGTAAGATGTGCCTCATCACTCCATAGAATATAACCGAGCCACATATCATCAACTTCGATCCATGCCAGAAACCGAAGAGCAAATTCACAACACTGCTGGGGATGATGTTGCTTCAGTTGCGGCACCATCTGATCTTGTACGGGTATAGTGAAAAACAGACCACAAGGATTCCGTATTGTTGACATGGAATGGCCAATTCTCGCGATAGTGAATGAGCACTAGCGCTACTCGGGGCACGTGCAGGTCACTTACAGCAAAAGCAACCTTATCAATAACTTTTTACTGGGATACAACGCATTGCTCTTCCAAGCTCCACACCAAGTTCACCCGTGTTTTCCCATTTCATGTTCATCTCAGACCTTCCAGTCGGTGATACTCTCTCATTGCAGCACTGTAACTGCTGCCGTTCACACAGAAGAGTTTCACTAATAGCGCACGGTCTAAATGTTCTACTGTGTGTGAATCCCTAAGGGACCAAACTGCTGAGTTCATTGGTCCCTAAACTTACAAACTACTTAATCTAACTTACGCTAAGAACAACACACATACCCATGCCCGACACTGGACTCGCATTCGGGAGGACGACGGTTCAATCCCGCGTCCGGCCATCCTGATTTAGGTTTTCCGTGATTTCCCTAAATGACTCCAGGCAAATGCCGGGATGGTTCCTCTGAAAGGGCACAGCCGACTTCCTTCCCCATCCTTCCCTAATCCGATGAGACCGATGACCACGCTGTCTGGTCTCCTTCCCCAAACCAAGCAACCAACCCATGGCCGACGGTAACGCGAGCCTCCGGCGTGAGGGGCCGCGCAGTCCATGACATTGCGCCTGAAACCACGCGGCCACTCCAGGCTTGTCACAGGACAGCATGAATGTCAAACTGTCATACAAACTGTGTGCGACGCCTGGGTGGTCAAAATTGGAACTATTTTTTTTCCAGCGTAAATGGGTTCCGTCTTAAAGCATCAGCATGTCTACCAAGCTTCGCTACCACACTATAATTGCAGCCACCACTGGACCAATTTAATAATAATTTATGATAGGTGAATTTCGTAACCCAAACATCACTATCCCGAAGTAGATCAATGCAACTCTCAAAAATTGTCGAGAAAATCGTCTTTCAACTTTCCCGATCGTCCTTAATATCCTGAAATTAGACTGATGTATCGACGGGAAGCTTGGCTGTGTGCTGGGCTGCTTGGTCCTCATGTGGGATGTTTGGGCTACATTCCCAACCAGTGGAAGTCTTATAAACAAAGGTGCATAGTCTATGAGCAATTACAAATATTTATAAAAGATTGTTAATAAAGATTGTTTGAATTTAAAAAAACGTTGCAAATTAATTTTTGATCTTTACGTATTTTACGCTGCACGGAATTGCTTGTGAAACAAGCAGCTCTGCTTAAAAATTTATATGGCCAGGAATCGAACCCAATCTGCCCAATGGTAGGCGAGCATTCTACCACAGAGCCACCCTGCCACCCAATTTCAGAGTATTAAACATGTTCGAGATGATTGATACCTGAGTTCTGAACTTCACATACCATAAAATTGTTCTTTTTTTGTTTTTTGATTCGGTACTTGTCTTCTGACTGGTTTGGAATTCCTCTCCTGTGCCAATCTTTTCATGTCAGAGTAACAACTGCGATCTGCGACCTCAGCTGCTTGATGTACACTCCTGGAAATTGAAATAAGAACACCGTGAATTCATTGTCCCAGGAAGGGGAAACTTTATTGACACATTCCTGGGGTCAGATACATCACATGATCACACTGATAGAACCACAGGCACATAGACACAGGCAACAGAGCATGCACAATGTCGGCACTAGTACAGTGTGTATCCACCTTTCGCAGCAATGCAGGCTGCTATTCTCCCATGGAGACGATCGTAGAGATGCTGGATGTAGTCCTGTGGAACGGCTTGCCATGCCATTTCCACCTGGCGCCTCAGTTGAACCAGCGTTCGTGCTGGACGTGCAGACCGCGCGAGACGACGCTTCATCCAGTCCCAAACATGCTCAATGGGGGACAGATCCGGAGATCTTGCTGGCCAGGGTAGTTGACTTACACCTTCTAGAGCACGTTGGGTGGCACGGGATACATGCGGACGTGCATTGTCCTGTTGGAACAGCAAGTTCCCTTGCCGGTCTAGGAATGGTAGAACGATGGGTTCGATGACGGTTTGGATGTACCGTGCATTATTCAGTGTCCCCTCGACGATCACCAGTGGTGTACGGCCAGTGTAGGAGATCGCTCCCCACACCATGATGGCGGGTGTTGGCCCTGTGTGCCTCGGTCGTATGCAGTCCTGATTGTGGCGCTCACCTGCACGGCGCCAAACACGCATACGACCATCATTGGCACCAAGGCAGAAGCGACTTTCATCGCTGAAGACGACACGTCTCCATTCGTCCCGCCATTCACGCCTGTCGCGACACCACTGGAGGCGGGCTGCACGATGTTGGGGCGTGAGCGGAAGACGGCCTAACGGTGTGCGGGACCGTAGCCCAGCTTCATGGAGACGGTTGCGAATGGTCCTCGCCGATACCCCAGGAGCAACAGTGTCCCTAATTTGCTGGGAAGTGGCGGTGCGGTCCCCTACGGCACTGCGTAGGATCCTGTAGTCTTGGCGGCATCCGTGCGTCGCTGCGGTCCGGTCCCAGGTCGACGGGCACGTGCACCTTCCGCCGACCACTGGCGACAACATCGATGTACTGTGGAGACCTCACGCCCCACGTGTTGAGCAGTTCGGCGGTACGTCCACCCGGCCTCCCGTATGCCCACTATACGCCCTCGCTCAAAGTCCGTCAACTGCACATACGGTTCACGTCCACGCTGTCGCGGCATGCTACCAGTGTTAAAGACTGCGCTGGAGCTCCGTATGCCACGGCAAACTGGCTGACACTGACGGCGGCGGTGCACAAATGCTGCGCAGCTAGCGCCATTCGACGGCCAACACCGCGGTTCCTGGTGTGTCCGCTGTGCCGTGCGTGTGATCATTGCTTGTACAGCCCTCTCGCAGTGTCCGGAGCAAGTATGGTGGGTCTGACACACCGGTGTCAATGTGTTCTTTTTTCCATTTCCTGGAGTGTATGTACCCTCTACAGCTTTCTCTATTGCCGTGGAAGTTATTCCCTGATGTCTTAACAGATGTCCTATCATCCTGTCCCCCCCTCCCCTTCTTCTCAGAGTTCTCCACGTATTGCATTTCCTGTCGATTCTCCGGAACCTCCTCTTTCCTTCCCTTATCAGTCCATCTAATTTTCAGCATTCTTCTGTAGCACCACATCTCAGATGTGTCGTGGCATCACCGTTTAGGATAGGAAAAGTTAGTTTTGTTCAACATTTCTGAGCCCACAAGTTACAGTCAAGCGCGGGTCAGTTGACAGAAAGTTACGCTGAGCAGCAGTTGAGAAGCAGAATGGAAGCCACAGGGCCGTCGAACTGCTGAAAAGAGTAAATGCAGCGGTATGCATGGCGCAAGTTACAGGCAGAAGGGGCCCACTAGCGCAACCTAGCTGAGATGCGTTAGCAAAACAGAGACGTACAACCACATATAAATAGGTGCGAGTTTCTAAAGAGATCCATTCAAGTGTGGCAGCTCTCCTGGGCGTGTCACACCACCAGCTACACGAAGCAGCAGATGGAGCGCCAGCATTCCAGCCCACGGCGGGTCGCTGGTTCGACCCTCTGAGGCCGACACGGGGTCTGTAGCCAGCCAGACAGCGGCGGGCCACTCTTCGGCTCGCTACTGCAGGCAGACTTCTTGGCTTCCAACATGCGCTGGAGGCGAGGGCTGTACATCCGGAAGCCGGACCGTGGGCGCTTGTGGTAGCCACAATCTCAGCTACGCCAGTGAAGAAGGATGCAGCGGGCCGCCTACGGCTCACACCGAGTGGCGCTGAGTCGCCAGGGATGCAGACTGCCAACTGCCAGCATCCTGTTGATGCCGCAACTCTGCTGGCGTATGAGGCTGGCTCGACACAAAAAAATGGTTCAAATGGCTCTGAGCACTATGGGACTTAACATCTGAGGTCATCAGTCCCCTAGAACTTAGAACTACTTAAACCTAACTAACCTAAGGACATCACACACATCCATGCCCGAGGCAGGATTCGAACCTGCGACCGTAGCAGTCGCGCGGTTCCGGACTACAGCGCCTAGAACCGCTTGACCACCGCGGTCGGCCGGCTCGACACAGCACTGCATAGCACGGGCCGTTGGGGTGCTTCCTCAGCATTGTGGGGCCCTGTGACGCAGAATGAGGCATACGAGGGCACTGTAGTTGGAAACAATAAATCACTTGGAAAGCTTGGACGAGTCTTAATACGGTGCCTTCTACCTCTTCCCACTACATTGGTCATCCTGATACATTCGGTGGCAGAAGCTGATCTACAGATGTTTCTATCCCCTTCTATGAAAGGTATATTTACAATTATGGGGTATCTTTACAATTAATCTGAATATGGGGCGTTAAGTAAGACCCCCAATACAACTGTCGCGCAAATGGAATGCAGTAGGATGTGCTGTACATCGGAGTGGGATGAAGCATGGAGTGTAATTTTAGTAGTGAGAGCGTAAACAAAAATTCTGGCAAAAGAACATTTATTAGACCGATAATTTTAATTGCACACATGAATATGTATAGTGAGTAATATGATAGTTGCTGTTGCTTGCAAGTTGTTACATCTCATATTAATTAAACCTAGGACTCTACTTCGGAGTTCCCTGCGAGGTCTATGATCTATGGAAGAGGAATGATAAAATGATAGTTTAATCACGAACACTTACATTCACACACACTTGAGAGACTAACAGGAAGGAAAAGAACTAAAAACCTTCATCACAGCAGATGTGGGTAGCAAGCGGGGCTGTTCCCTTGATTTTAACATGCGGGATAAATGAATAAAATCTCTATGAAAGTGAATTGCCATAAAAATGAAGCATAAATAAGAGTCACAATTAATTAGGGTATTCTACACCGGAAGATCACTGTGGCCTTGGCACTGTAGACTTTCTCATTAGATCACGACCACGTGGCCCTCACAAACAAAAGCGTGCACAAAGAAAGTTATCAAGTGAGACGAACTGCACAAAATTCATTCATAAAATCACGGAAATAATATGCAATATACATGCTCTCGTGGAAGGGATACTAAACAAAATGGCTGAATCACAATAACTCAACACGGCTCCATGTGTTTGATTAACAGTTCAACTGAGCAATAGCCTACACCGTTCCTGGATTTTAACGCATTTAACACTTGCGAATTAGCAAATAAAATTTGTCACACCATAGTAAATTATGAACGATGAAAGAAATCATTTACTTTGAGTAGCTTTGAAAAACTTACATTAAACACAACATTAACTTCTCATCGCAAACGCACACTTACCGCCAGTAGGTCTCACCTGTCTCGTGTCCCACGGAACACTCCACGAGCATTCGCTCTCCAACCAAAACCGATCCCCGTACCTACGGAAGGGGCCAGAGGAAGGCAAACGGAAACCTCTTTGCTATCCGGTACGTGTTTCCTGCAGTTGGCTGTTCTGAGACAGTGGCAGACTACTACACTCTCACGGATCTGCACACTGAAATCCTTGCCCACTCTCATTCATACGTACGTTCAACTGATCGGACAAGAAGAGGAAAGAATAGATACATTGAAATATGGCACTTACATGTATCAGACATGCGTGTGAAGCTCCGACAAGTACTAATAACTTAAAGAAATGTTGAAACGAAGTGTGGATAGTATACTGTGGCCACAACAAACGCACTCAGCTGCTCAGTCTTTTCCATTTTCTTCTTTACGTCTAGGGTAACAGACCATTTGCACCAACAGTTGAGGTGCCAGAGGCAAACAAATGAAGCTATGTGCTATGGCAAAATCATGAAGAGACTCATGCAGAGACCCTTCACTATCCCCTTTTCTTCCGGTTTTCCTACAGTCCATATTTCACTATCATACAATGCTGTCGCAGTGGTTAGCACACTGGACTCACATTCGGGAGGACGACGGTTCAATCCCGCGTCCAGCCATCCTGATTTAGATTTTCCGTGATTTTCTTAAATCGCTCTTCCTTTGAAAGAGCACGGCCGACTTCCTTCCCCGTCCTTCCCTAAACCGATGAGACCAATGACTTTGCAGTTTGGTCTCTTCCCCCAAAAACAACCCATACAATGCTGTGCTCCAAAGGTACATTCTCAGAAATTTCTTCCTTTGTAAGATCTGTGTTCGATACTGGTAGACTTCTCTTGACCAGGAACGCACTTTTTGCCAGTGCTAGTGTGCTTTTGATGTCTCCCTTGCTCCGACCGTTATGGGTTATTTTGTTGCCTAAGTAGCAGAAGTCCTTAACTTCATCTACTTCGTGACAAGAGGCGGAGTAGCGCAGTGGTTCGCACACTGGACTCGCATGCGAGAGGACGACGTTTCAATCCCGGGTACAGCCAACTTGGTTTAGGTTTTCCGTGATTTCCCTAAATCGCTTAAGGCAAATGCTGCGATGTTTCCTTCGAAAGGGCACGGCCGCTTTCCTTCTCCATCCATTATTAATCCGAGCTTGTGCTCCGTCTCTAATGACCTTGTTGTTCACGGTACGTTAAACACTCATCTCCTCCTCCTCCTCCTTTCTACTTCTTGATCACCAATCCTGACGTTAACTTCCTCACCTCATTTCTGTTACTTCTCACCACTTTCGTCTTTCTTCAATTTACTCTCAGTCTATGTTCTGTTCTCTTTATACTGTTCATTCCATTCAACATATCTTGTAATACTTCTTCGCTTCCACTGAGAATAGCAATGTCATCTGCGAATCTTATCACTGATATCATCTGACCTTGGATTTTAACCCCAGTCTTGAACCTTTCTTTTATTTCCGTCATTGCTTCTTTGATGTACAGACTGAAAAGTATGAGCGAAAGACGATAACCGTGTGTTACATGCTTTTTAAACCCAGCGCTTCGTACTTGGGCTTCCACTCTTATTATTCCATCTTGAGTCATGTACACATTGTATATCACCCGTTTTTTCCCTATAGCTTACATGTACTTTTCTCAGAATTTCGAACATCTTGCACCATTTTGCAGTGTCGAACACTTTTTCCATGTGGACAGATCCTATCAACGTGTCTCGATTGTTTTCACTCTTGCTTCCATTACAACTGCAACACCAGAATTGCCCCTCTTGTGCCTTAACCTTTCCTAAGGCCAAACTGTTGGTCATGCAATGGATTGTCAGTTTTTTCCATTCTTCTGTATGTTATTCTTGTCATCAAGTTGCATGCATGAGCTGTTAAGCTGACTGTGCGATCTACATATACATTTATACTCCGCAAGCCACCCAACGGTGTGTGGCGGAGGGCACTTTACGTGCCACTGTCATTACCACCCTTTCCTGTTCCAGTCGTGTATGGTTCGCGGAAAGAACGACTGCCGGAAAGCCTCCGTGTGCGCTCGAATCTCTCTAATTTTACATTCGTGATCTCATCGGGAGGTATAAGTAGGGGGAAGCAATATATTCGATACCTCATCCAGAAACGCACCCTCTCTAAACCTGGACAGCAAGTTACACCGCGATGCAGAGCGCCTCTCTTGCAAAGTCTGCCACTTGAGTTTGCTAAACATCTCCGTAACGCTATCACGCTTACCAAATAAACCTGTGACGAAACGTACCGCTCTTCTCTGGATCTTCTCTATCTCTTCTGTCAACCCGACCTGGTAAGGATCCCACACTGATGAGCAATACTCAAGTATAGGTCGAACGAGTGTTTTGTAAGCCACCTCCTTTGTTCATGGACTACATTTTCTGAGGACTCTCCCAATGAATCTCAATCTGGCACCCGCCTTACCAACAATTAATTTTACTGATCATTCCACTTAAAATCGTTCATACTCCTAGATATTTTACGGAAGTTACTGCTACCAGTGTTTGTTCCGCTATCATATAATCATACAATAAAGGATCCTTCATTCTACGTATTCGCAATACATTAGATTTGTCTATGTTAAGGGTCAGTTGCCACTCCCTGCACCAAGTGCCTACACGCTGCAGATCTTCCTGCATTTCGCTGCAATTTTCTGACGCTGCAACTTCTCTGTATACTACAGCATCATCCGCGAAAAGCCGCATGGAACTTCCGACACTATCTACTAGGTCATTTATATATACTGTGAAAAGAAGTGGTCCCATAACACTCCCCTGTGGCACGCCAGATAATTCTCGCACTAAAACTTACAAAAACCCTATTGTCGTGTTGTCTTCTTGTCCGACTGACTCGATGTCCAAGGGGATTAGAGCTGTTTCTGCTGCCAGAGATGGTGGCTCTGTGTTCTAAATTTCGCACACAGTGTATCCCTAAATCACAGTGCTTTGTTAATTATGGTCCATTTGGAGATGGTATCACTTTGCCTCCCTCCGATCGCTGTACTGACGATACACCCAACCAGTTTACGGGACCTACAGTTTAACGTGAACTCCGAACGACAATGCAACAAACATCGCCAGAGAGTGGTTAACATTCAAAATGTTTCAAATGGCTCTGAGCACTATGCGACTTAACATCTGAGGTCATCAGTCCCTTAGAACTTAGAACCACTTAAACCTAACTAACCTAAGGACATCACACACATCCATGCCCGAGGGAGGATTCGAACCTGCGACCGTAGCGGTCGCATGGTTCCAGACTGAAGCGCCTAGAACCGCTCGGCCACACGGGCTGGCTGGAAAACATTATAATTCACAGTAAAAATGCTAGGGCCGGTCGACGATAGAACCCGAGACCTTTGCTTCCGATTCACCGATCCACACAGTGTAAAATTTGGTTGTTTCTTATCGTTCATGATGTTGCATTGTAAGTGGTCAGCAGGATGCTTTTAACGTACTTCTTACGACTGGCGTTTCCCGATAATAACTGAAGAGTGCTCGCCACCGCCCATATCTTTTTAATTCTCGGTCTGTAATGGGGACCTCTGTCTCGCGCAGGCAGCAGCGACAAACCCCCTGGCCCCTCGTCTGCTGGGCGAGTCGTTAAAGCGCTGCCCACGATACCATCTCCGCAACGCCCTGAGGCGAGCGCTTTCAGACCCTCCCCGACTGTCTCTCGGCTCCCACGAGAAGAATTCTGCTTTCTTCGCAGCTGAGTCGAGCTACAATCGATTACTCCGCGCTTCTGCCGAGCACTTTATCTCGCTAGCTAAATCTGCAGTAGCAAACTCTTGCAAATGTCACGATTATCTACTACAAAATCCCCTGTCGGCGAGCAGAAGGATCGCACTGTGAACGCCATCAGAGAAACGTATTCCACAATCTTCCTTCGTAGTTAGGAAAACAAATCATCCTTTAGAGGGACATTGTGTTATCAAAGGCGAATAACTTACTCACCTGCAGATGAGAGAACAGGGGTACTGGGTATCACAAGACTCTGAAGGAGAAAAATCAGTCGGTTTCCGGAGAAATCTAGGAACACACGAAACAATATTGACCCTCCGACTTACACTATGTGATCAAAAATATCCAAACACCTGGCTGAAAATGACTTACAAGTTCGTGGCGCTCTCCATAGGTAATGCTGGAATTCAATATGGTGTTGGCCCACCCTTAGCTTCCACTCACGTAGGCAGACGTTCAGTCAGGTGCTGGAAGGCTTCTTGAGGAATGGCAACCCATTCTTCATGGAGTGCTACACTGAGGACAGGTATCGATGTCGGTCGGTGAGGCCTGGCACGAAGTCGACCTTCGAAAACATAACAAAGGTGTTCTATAGGATTAAGGTCAGGACTCTGTGCAGGCCAGTCCATTACAGGGATGTTATTGACGTGTAACCACTCCGCCACAGGCCGCGCATTATGAACAGGTGCTCGATCGTGTTGAAAGGTGCAATCGCCATCCCCGAATTGCTCTTCAACAGTGGGAAGCAACAAGATGCTTAAAATATCAATGTAGGCCTGTGCTGCGATAGTGCCACGCAAAAAAAAAAAAAACAAGGGGTGCAAACCCCCTCCATGAAAAACACGACCACACCGTAACACCACCGCCTCCGAATTTTACTGATGGCACTACACACGCTGACAGATGTTCACCGGGAATTCGCCATACCCACACCCTCCCATTGGATCGCTGCATTGTGTATCGTGATTCTTCACTCCACATGACGTTTTTCCACTGTTAAATCGTCCAATGTTTACTTCCCGTACACCAAGCGAGGCGTCGTTTGGCATTTACCGGCTTGATGTGTGGCTTATGAGCAGCAGATCGACCATGAAATCCAAGTTTTCTCACCTCCCGCCTAATTGTCATAATACTTGCAGTGGATCCTGATGCAGTTTGGAATTCCTGTGTGATGGTCTGGATAGATGTCTGCCTATTACACATTACGACTCTCTTCAACTGTCAGCGGTCTCTGTCAGTCAACAGACGAGGTCGGCCTGTACGCTTTTGTGCTAGACGTGTCCCTTCACGTTTGCACTTCACTATCAAACCGGAAACAGTGGACCTATTGATGTTTAGGAATGTGGAAATCTGACATGTGACAGAAGTGACACACAATCTCCTGACCACGTTAGAAGTCCTTGAGTTCCGCGGAGCGCCCCATTCCGCTATATCACGATGTCTAACGAATACTGAGGTCGCTGATACGGAGTACCTGGCAGTAGGTGGCAGCACAATGCACCTCATATGAAAAACGTGTGTCTTTGGGGGTGTCCGGATTCTTTTGATCACATGGTGTACCATAGTGCACCTTAGAAGACAGAGTGAGGGAAAGGAGAGCTACTTGTATAACATTTGTAATTTTTTTTTTTTTTTTGACAGGTGTATAGTCTTTGAAATTCTGAAGCTATTAAGAACAAATTTCGGAGAGCGAAGGGCTACAACTTATACTGAAACCGAATTTCAGTTATGAGACGCGAAAGACACATAAGGGAGACAGTAGTTAAAGAGGAAGTGAGGCAGGATTGCAGTTATGTTATTCAGTCGGTGCAGGAAGACAAGGAGAAATTTGGAAAGGGAATGGACGTTCGTTGTTGTTGTTGTGGTCTTCAGTCCTGAGACTGATTTGATGCAGCTCTCCATGCTACTCTATCCTGTGCAAGCTTTTTCATCTCCCAGTAGGTACTGCAGCCTACATCCTTCTGAATCTGCTTAGTGTATTCATCTCTTGGTCTCCCTCTACGATTTTTACCCTCCACACTGCCCTCCAAGACTAAATTGGTGATCACTTGATGCCTCAGAACATGTCCTACAAACCGATCTCTTCTTCTAGTCAAGTTGTGCCACAAACTCTTCTTCTCCCCAATCCTATTCAATACCTACTCATTAGTTATGTGATCTACCCATCTAATCTTCAGCATTCTTCTGTAACACCACATTTTGAAAGCTTCTATTCTCTTCAGTCCATACAGTAAAGCTGCATGCCCTCGGGAAAAATTACGGCCGAGGGGTCGAAATAATACTTCTAGGTTTGTCCGCAGCTCGTGATCGTGCGGTAGCGTTCTCGCTTCCCGCGCCCGGGTTCGATTCCCGGCGAGGTGAGGGATTTTCTCTGCCTCATGATGACTGGGTGTTGTGTGATGTCCTTAGGTTAGTTAGGTTTAAGTAAGTCTAAGCTCTAGGTGACTGATGACCTCAGATGTTAAGTCCCATAGTGCTCAGAGCCATTTGATAAACCGCACGTTTGTTTTCGAACCATTGTAACAGAAAAAGAGAGTAGAGCATAAAAGATGCAGCTCTGTCTTCATGGCTAGACAGAGCCATACAAGTGGGCCACATCAGGAAGTACCAAGGTAATAGAAAACTTCATATCAGAAGCTTTCTTTACATTGAGTTAACTAATCGCTCTCCAGCCTATAATGTCAGGAATTTATAAGGATAAATTAAGTATAAGAGCTTATCATATTTTAGTATTCCAGAGCCATTTAGCGAACATGCCTGCTTTTATTGATGGGTATTAATGATTATTCTGCTACAAGTAAGGGTATTATTCGGCGAATTCTGGAAATACTCAAATTTTATAAACTTCTTTAGTTATTTCACAATTAAATACGGCAGATTTTTTACCCGTTTCATTGGTGTGCGATCAGGTTTTTTTCTCCCTTGGTAATATTATTCACCAGATTTCACTTTTATTTAGAAGATAAGTTAAATTGTATTGGCTTCTTGCATGAACACGGTTATTACTGGTAGCAAATTTTTTTATGGGAGCAACCTCTTTCACTACAGGTGCTTATTGAAAGTTGCTGAAAATTGATGGACTTTTAAGACAAAGAATGAAAAGGTTCTCCGTAGAAGCGGCGTGAAGGGAACATATGGAAAACACTGACAAGAAGAAGGGACAGGATGAATTGAAATGTGTTAAGACATCAGGGAATAACTTCCATGGTAGCTGCAGAGGGTAAAAACTGTAGGGTAAGTGAGGGATTGGAACATCCAACAAATAACACGGCGCAAAGTCCCAAGTGGCCGAAAGAAAAGGCAGGTTTTAACATGCGCGTGGGGCACACAATACTCATTAAAGCCTGTACTATGGTAAGTGAGTGGGGTTCACCTTACGAGACAGGATTTTCGTATAGATATTGACCGCGTGTACCTGAATGGTGGCAAATCAGACTTACACCCACCCTGTAATAACAATGATCCGTCAAGTAAGTTCAAAATGCAATTACACGTCAGTATGTACCAAAAGCAACACTGAAGATGCTACCAATTTGATAATAATACGGTCGCCAGCCTAATTAGGCATTAACTGAGTTTCTTCCCTGTACAAGTTGATATATATTCATGCAAAACAACTCATAGTAACACTGCATAATATAGTAAAATTTTAGAATCAGAAAATCTATTGAACTGATAGTTTCACATTCAGTACTGATATGGAAAAACCATGAATACATAACACTACACTATAATGTATACTACAAAACTTTATACTGTCTATTAATCGGATTAAAATCGGGCGTAGGTTACCCTAGCAATAGCACTTTCGTGACACACACAAAATGTCAATTTTGATAAAGATAAAACACTGATAAATTTTGACTTTTATATGGACTTTAACTTTTGCTAGTAAAACCAATTTAGAGCACTTCAGAATTCAAATGAATAAAAAAAAGGGGGGGGGGACCCTGAAACTGTTATGATCACTATATTAAAAAAATTGATTACTGAAATTATCATGCATTCAAGATTTCCAGTATTTGAGTTACTACTCTTTTTATTTTATTTACTTCTCATTTAAATACCTTTATATCTGTCTCGAAATAATTAAACTTCATTACTATATCAATATTAAAGTTACCTTTCAACTTCGTTAGACCTTCGTTATTCATTTACTGGTTCATTAACAAAACAATTCTTTAAACACCATTCTAACATAACTAGGTCTGCAAGTAATTATTATTAACACAAAATTTAATTTTTCATTTCAGGACACTCGGATTGCACAACATTTGGAAAGGACCCTGCCTAGGTTGGTTTTGAGGATAATTAAATGAGGGGAAGTTCTGGTAAAATTTAAATTATTATTGAACAGTTCACTCTATGGTCCATATGCATACAGTACTAAAAGTTTCAACCTGCTTGTATCGATGCGGCGGTTGGCGGGCGGCGAGATGGCGAGGCACAGAGCACACATACGACCACAGCTATGGCTCTTGACGTATCGGCACTTTAATTCTTCTTAGCGTCGCAATACTTTTCCATTTAGTGCCTATGGAATATTGCCATGCTGTGTGGACGTTGGAACAGCATGCCCGAGGCTTAGTGAAACTACGTCTTCCAGGAGAGCCTCCTCGCCCCAGAAGGTGTTGCTCAGACCAATGCCTAACTCCAACTACTACTGCTGAGCCCGTTGTGCCGTGCAGTGCAGTGCGTGCATTGCTCCGCGCTCGCCTGCCATCCACCTTTCACCGCTCCCTGACAGGCCGGGTATTCACCCGAGGTTTTGCATTCTACATATCCTAACACATTGCCTACGTATGGACCAGACGCACAGTTACAATTTTAAACATCTTACAACAGTCTCAACATTTGTTACATTTCAATTCTATTACAATATTGCTTGACATTTGACATAAACATTAATATTCACATTGAAAATTATTTACAGTTTTCTTAACACAATGGCATGAAACAAAAAAGAAATGAAATCAGAACATCAATTACACTAATTTATCGAAAAATCAGATGGAAAAAAAAAATTTACTTCTATGTACGAGGTGCATTCAAGTTCTAAGGCCTCCGATTTTTTTTCTCTGGACTGGAATGAGATAGAAACATGCGCATTGTTTTAAAATGAGGCCGCGTTCATTGTCAATACGTCCCAGAGATGGCAGCACCGTACGGCAGATGGGATTTTACCGCCAGCGGCGAGAATGAGAACTGTTTTAAATACACTACTGGCCATTAGAATTGCTACACCATGAAGATGACATGCTACAGACGCGAAATTTAACCGAAAGGAAGAAGATGCTGTGATATGCAAATGATTAGCCTTTCAGAGCATTCACATAAGGTTGGCGCCGGTGGCGACACCTACAACGTGCTGACATGAGGAAAGTTTCCAACCGATTTCTCATACACAAACAGCAGTTGATCGGCGCTACCTGGTGAAACGTTGTTGTGATGCCTCGTGTAAGGAGGAGAAATGCGTACCATCACGTTTCCGACTTTCGCAAAGGTCGGACTGTAGCCTATCGCGACTGCGGTTTATCGTATCGCGACATTGCTGCTCGCGTTGGTCGAGATCCAATGACTGTTAGCAGAATATGGAATCGGTGGGTTCAGGAGGGTAATACGGAACGCCGTGCAGGATCCCAAAGGCCTCGTATCGCTAGCAGTCGAGATGACAGGCATCTTATCAGCGTGGCTGTAACGTATCGTGCAGCCACGTCTCGATCCCTGAGTCAGCAAATGGGGACGTTTGCAAGACAACAACCATCTGCACGAACAGTTCGACGACATTTTCAGCAGCATGGACTATCAGCTCGGAGACCGTGCCTGCGGTTATCCTTGACGCTGCATCACAGACAGGAGCGCCTGCGATGGTGTACTCAAGGACGAATCTGGGTCCACCAATGGCAAAACGTCAATTTTTTGATGAATCCAGGTTCTGTTTACAGCATCATGATGGTCGCATCCGTATTTGGCGACATCGGGGTGAACGCACATTGGAAGCGTGTATTTGTCATCGCCATACTGGCGTATCACCCGGCGTGATGGTATGGGGTGCCATTGGTTACACGTCTCAGCCATCTCTTGTTCGCATTGACGGCACTTTGAACAGTGGATGTTACATTTCAGATGTGTTACGACCCGTGGCTCTACCCTTCATTCGATCCCCGCGGAACCCTACATTTCAGCAGGATAATTCACGACCGCATGTTGCAGGTCCTGTACGGGCCTTTCTGGATACAGAAAATGTTCGACTGCTGCCCTGGCCAGTATATTCTCCAGATCTCTCGATAATTGAAAACGTCCCGTCAATGGTGGCCGAGCAACTGGCTCGTCACAATACGCCAGTCACTACTCTTGATGAACTGTGGTATCGTGTTGAAGCTGCATGGGCAGCTGTACCTGTACACACCATCCAAGCTCCGTTTAACTCAATGCCCAGGCGTATTACGGCCAGAGGTGGTTGTCCTGGGTGCTGATTTCTCAGGATCTACGCACCCAAATTGCGTGAAAATGTAATCACATGTCAGTTCTAATATAATATATTTGTACAATGAATACCGGTTTATCATCTGCATTTCTTCTTGGTGTAGCAATTTTAATGGCCAGTAGTGTAGTTAAAATGGCGACGTTTTCCTTACTTGAACAGCGTGCAATCATTCGTTTTCTGAATTTGCGTGGTGTGAAACCAATTGAAATTCATCGACAGTTGAAGGAGACATGTGGTGACGGAGTGATGGATGTGTCGAAAGTGCGTTCGTGGGTGCGACAGTTTAATGAAGGCAGAACATCGTGTGACAACGAACCGAAACTACCTGGGGCTCGCACAAGCCGGTCTGACGGCATGATCGAGAAAGTGGAGAGAATTGTTTTGGAGGATCGCCGAATGACTGTTGAACAGATCGCCTCCAGAGTTGGCATTTCTGTGGGTTCTGTACACACAATCCTGCATGACGACCTGAAAATGCGAAAAGTGTCATCCAGGTGGGTGCCACGAATGCTGACAGACGACCACACGGCTGCCCGCATGGCATGTTGCCAAGCAATGTTGATGCGAAACGACAGCACCAATGGGACTTTCTTTTCGTCGGTTGTGACAATGGATGAGACGTGGATGCCATTTTTCAATCCAGAAACAAAGCGCCAGTCAGCTCAATGGAAGCACACAGATACACCGCCACCAAAAAAATTTCGGGTACCCGCCAGTGCTGAAAAGATGGTGTCCATGTTCTGGGACAGCAAGGGCGTAATCCTTACCCATTGCGTTCCAAAGGGCACTACGGTAACAGGTGCATCCTACGAAAATGTTTTGAAGAACAAATTCCTTCCTGCACTGCAACAAAAACGTCCGGGAAGGGCTGCACGTGTGCTGTTTCACCAAGACAAAGCACCCGCACATCGAGCTAACGTTACGCAACAGTTTCTTCGTGATAACAACTTTGAAGTGATTCCTCATGCTCCCTACTCACCTGACCTGGCTCCTAGTGACTTTTGGCTTTTTCCAACAACGAAAGACACTCTCCGTGGCCCGACATTCACCAGCCGTTCTGCTATTGCCTCAGCGATTTTCCAGTGGTCAAAACAGACTCCTAAAGAAGCCTTCGCCGCTGTCAGGGAATCATGGCGCCAGCGTTGTGAAAAATGTGTACGTCTGCGGGGCGATTACGTCGAGAAGTAACGCCAGTTTCATCTATTTCGGGTGAGTAGTTAATTAGAAAAAAAATCGGAGGCCTTAGAACTTGAATGCACCTTGTACAATAGTACAGCGTCGTTGTTGTGACAAGGTGACTCCTGTATATAAGAAGCGGGCCCACAAAATTACGTACCAATATCCCTAACTTCGGTTTGCTGCAGAATTCTTGAAAATATTCTCAGTTTCAATAGAAGAAATCTCCTTGAGGGGAAAAAGTTTCCGTCCACATATTAGCGCGTACTTGGAAAGCAAGGCTCTTGCGGACCTCAACTTGACCTTTTCTCGCTTGATTTTCTGCGAACTGTGGATGAAAGGCAACAGGCAGATTCCATTTTCCTGGATTTCCGGAAAGCTTTTGATACGGTGCTCCACTGCAAACTGTTAAAGAAGATACGAGCGTCAGGATTAGGTTCCAGATATGTGAATAGTCCAAAGACTCCTTAAGTACCTGATAGAAACCAGTTCGCTGTCCTCGACGGTGAGTGTTCATCAGAGACAAGGGTGTCGTCAGGAGTGGCCCAGGGGAGTGTGGCAGGACCGGTATTATTTTCTACATACATAAACCATCTAGCGGACACGACGAGGAGCAATCTGTGGTTGATTGCTGATGATGCTGTGGTGTATGGAAAAGTTGTGTGACTGTAGGCGGCTACAAGATAACTTAGACAAAATTTGTAATTGGTCTGATGAATGGCAGCTAGCTTCCGATTTAAAAGAATGTAAGTTACTGTGGATGAGTAAGAAAAATAATCCCCTAATTTTGCAACACAGCACTAGTAGGGTACTGCTTACCGGACTCACGTCGTTTAAATATCTAGTCGTAACGCTACAAAGCGATATGAAATGGAACGAACACGTAGTAGGGATGGCGATTGGTCGATTTCGGTTTACTGTTAGTATTTTAGGAAAGCGCGTTTCATCTGTACAGGAAACCGCGTATAGAATACTTGTGCGACCCATTCTTGAGTAACGCTCGAGTATTTGGGATCCCCATCACGTCAGCTTGAAGAAGGACGTCGTAGCAATTCAGAGGCGGGCTCCTAGGTTTGTAATCGGTATTTTCGATCAACAAGCAATTATTACGGAGATGCTCGAATAGGAACGTCTGGAAGATAGGCGACATTCTTCTCCGGAATACTATTGAGAAAAGTTAGAGAAACGACGTTTGAAGTTTACTGCAGAACGATTCTACTGCAGCCAACGTACATTTCATGTAAGAGCCACATAGATAAGAGCAATTAAGACTCATACAAAGGCATGTATTTACTTATTGCTTATTTAGCCTGAGCAGTTTGGGCCTTAAAGACCACTCTTAATCTGATCAGAACACAGAGAAAAATATTACATAACCCACAATAACAATAATTTGCATTATTAATCAAAATTGTAATTGGTGATAATAACGCTAATAATGATGAAAAATGATGTACAAATTAAGGATGGTATTTGTAAGTTATTGCATAACAAACTCAACAACAACAACAATAATAATAATTTGCATTATTAATTAGAAGTACTAATTGATAGTAATAATAATAACAGTAATAATAATAAAATAATGAGGGTATTAAGAATGATATTGATCAGTTTAGTAATTTTGAAGCCTTGTTTGGTATTAGAAGAAGTGGAAGGGATAGTGGAAGAGCAGAAGATTGAAAGGAAAATGACAATGGCTGTTAGGAAGGAAAAGAATTTCAGTGGAGAACTCTGTAGGAAAGGGGAGGGGAAAAGTGGTGGGCAAGGGGGGGGGGGCGTGTTGACGAGAGTGAGCTGCAAGGAGAGATAGCTATCGTGATAGAAGGTGGGCCACTAGCTGTCTTTTGAAGTTTGAAAGAATTTTCTCTAATATTTTGAAGAAGATTGTTCGAAAGTCGGGTTTCTGATACAGAAAACGGTTCAGAAAACAACGTGAAACGTCTCCTTTAAAATATTATGAATGGCTGTGCTGATAAACTTCTACGTTATCTGATTTTCAAACAGCTGAGCAATACTCAACGTACTCAAACAGTTTTCTCTGATCATCACTAAACTGACACATAATATTTTTAGCGCAACGCAATCTGACTTTCAAAAATCCCTACAAAAGAATGGTCCTGACTAACATTAACCTATACCTTTCACAAATCACTTACCTCACCAAAAATCTTCGTTACTCGAACTACTGCAATACAGCAAGCGCCAATACTGCCAGCTAAATGAAAGATTCTAACTACTGAAGGCACTAACTACTGATAGGCATAGTTAGCAAATGAAAGATTTTGATAGAAAACAAACAATGTATTTACCTTAATAGTGTTCAAAAGTCATCATATATATATATATATATACATATACATATATATATATATATATATATATATATATATATATATATATATATATATATATATATATATATATATTCATTCATTTCATTGTTGCCCTTATGGACAGTGTTTGAACTCGAAAATCACATGATGACACAATTTTCACTTCTTTCCTTTCTTCCTCTTCTCTTCCCAAAATCTCTTCATCCTTTGGCTGTGCTCCTGTTTCCTTTGCTCTGTCCATAATGTTCCTGTCTTCTTTCTCTCCTTTACAATAAATTTTGCACTCCTAACTTTGTTTCTGAAGTATTTCCTGTCTCCTATCATTTGCCTGTTGATCCCTATCTGCCTTAAGTCTTCGTCTATTTCATGATACCAATTTGTTTTCTTGCTTGAGCTGTTTACTACATCAAAAATTTTCTTTGTAAGTCGGTTGTTGTCCATTCTCTGTATGTGTCCATAGAAAGTTAATCTGCGTTTTCTGATCGCGTTTGTTAGTCTGTCAGTGCGCTGGTACAGCTCTTTGGTAGGTCGCTTCATCCATATGCCATCTCTGTGAATTGGTCCAAATATTTTTCTGAGAATTTTGCGTTCTATTTTTTCTGTGTCTATGATGCCTGATGCTCCAATTGTGGTTGTTTCTGACGCGTACAATGCTTCTGGTAATACAACTGTTTTGTAGTGCCTAAGTTTGGCCTGCCTCGATATGCTTTTCTTATTATAATGTGACCATGTGAGTTTGTATGCCTTCTGGAGTTTCTTCGTTCGTTCCATGTTAGCCGCCTTGTTTGATCCTCCCATTTGTATGTACTCCCCTAAATACTTAAATTTTTCGACTCTTTCTACGGATCCATATACAGTATGCATGGTGTGTACATTGTTGGTCTGTCGTTCCATATATTGTGTCTTCTCGTAAGATACCTGCTGACCTGTTTTGGCAGCTATTTCATGCAAGCATTCCAGTGCTTCCTTTGCCTCCTGTGTATTATTGCTGAGTATGGCTATATCATCTGCAAATGCCAGACATTTTATGATTGTTTTGGTTTCACGTGTTCTTCCCAGCTGTATTCCTTTAACTTGTTCCTCCCACTGCTTGATAATTTTGTCTAACACCATGTTGAACAGGATTGGTGAGAGCCCGTCTCCTTGTCGGACACCTGTGTGTATGTGGAAGGGTTCCGAAATTTCTCCCATGAACTTAATCTTGGAGGTAGTGTCTGTAAGCGTCTGTTGTATAAGTGCCCTGGTTTTTCTGTCGATACCATATTCTTCCAGCACGTCAAAGAGTGTCTGTCTGTCTATGGAATCATATGCTTTTTTAAAGTCCACAAAGGTAACTACAGTGTTTCTTGCCTGTCTGACTTTCACACCGGCCGGCCTACGATGGATGTCATATATATATATATATATATATATATATATATATATATATATATATATATATGACATCCATCTGTCATATATATATATATATATATATATATATATATATATATATATATATATATATGACATCCATCGTAGGCCGGCTGGTGTGGCCGTGCGGTTAAAGGCGCTTCAGTCTGGAACCGCGTGACCGCTACGGTCCCAGGTTCGAATCCTGCCTCGGGCATGGATGTGTGTGATGTCCTTAGGTTAGTTAGGTTTAATTAGTTCTAAGTTCTAGGCGACTAATGACCTCAGAAGTTGAGTCGCATAGTGCTCAGAGCCATTTGAACCATCCATCGTAACAAATTTCCTTTTTCTGCCGGACACATGATAATCTCTACGCTTGTCGGCAGGCGTGATACAGACAGTCGTTTTGTCCTAGCTCTATTTCATAGTGGAACAGGAAAGGGAATGATTAGTAATTAGTAGTGTTGGAAGACAGCCTCCGCCATGCACCATTCCAGAGTATGAATGTACTACTACGGTGCAAGTGCTACTCCGAGATGAAGAGGTTGGCACAAGGGAGGAATCCGTGACGGGCTGCACCGAACCAGTCAGAAGACTGCTGACTCCAAAAAAAGAATCATCAGCCTGTCCCAGCTGAGTGAATAGACGTTTGCACCTGCTGACGCATGTGTTAAGGTGTCCCCTGCACGCGAGCTGTGGAAGAAGCGAGGCGACGAGCAGGGCAGGTGTTGTCGCCAAGAGTGCTGGAGGATTGTGGGAAGGGGGGGGGGGATGTGCAGACGGGCGCGAGACGATGGCCGCCGTCACACGTGGTCAGCCGAGCGTGGGTCCGCCGGAGCGCGCCTGCGCTTGCTCCTCCACCAACCTGCACCTGCAGCGGCCGTGCACTTGGAGGGCCCTGATTGCAGCAGCTGGCCAGCCGCAGCCGCAGACACCTGCGGTCTCGGCTACATGCTCGCGGGCCGTTTTTACCCGCCCACCGACACTGTCATTACGTGCCTCACTTCTTGCGTACAGCGTGTTCCTGGACGGATACTGTTACCGAGGGCGGGATTACAGCACGCAGGGTAGCCACACGGGCACTAAATGCTTATTCGGGATAGTTCATAACTGTCTAAGGGCCGGATTCGTCTACAGGATAAGAGATGATGTAAATCTGCGTTAATTCCAGCAATGTATCAGCAATAAGTTAGGTAGCGACGAGCTGGGGATGATAATGTGTCGGACGACAAAAACATAATACACTACTGGCCATTAAAATTGCTACACCAAGAAGAAATGCAGATGGTAAACGGGTATTCATTGGACAAATATATTATACTACAACTGACATGTGATTACATTTTCACCGGCCGAAGTGGCCGAGCGGTTCTAGGCGCTACAGTCTGGAACAGCGCGACCGTTACGTCCGCAGGTTCGAATCCTGCCTCGGGCTTGGATGTCTGTGATGTCATTAGGTTAGTTAGGTTTAAGTAGTTCTAAGTTCTAGGGGACTGACGACCTCAGAAGTTAAATCCCATTGTGCTTAGAGCCATTTGAACCATTTGATTACATTTTCACGCAATTTGGGTGCGTAGATCCTGAGAAATCAGTACCCAGAACAACCACCTCTGGCCGTAATAACGGCCTTGATAAGCCTAGGCATTGAGTCAAACAGAGCTTGGATGGCGTGTACAGGTACAGCTGCCCATGCAGCTTCAACACGATACCACAGTTAATCAAGAGTAGTGACTGGTGTATTGTGACGAGCCAGTAGCTCGGCCACCATTGACCAGACGTTTTCAATTGGTAAGAGATCTGTAGAATGTGCTGGCCAGGGCAGCAGTCGAACATTTTCTGTATCCAGAAAGTCCCGTACAGGACCTGCAACATGCGGTCGTGCATTATCCTGCTGAAATGTAGGGTTTCTCAGGGATCGAATGAAGGTTAGAGCCACGGGTCGTAACACATCTGAAATGTAACGTCCAGTGTTCAAAGTGCCGTCAATGCGAACAAGACGTGACCGAGACGTGTAACCAATGGCACCCCATAGCATCACGCCGGGTGATACGCCAGTATGGCGATGACGAATACACGCTTCCAATGTGCGTTCACTGCGATGTCGCCAAACACGGATGCGACCATCATGGTGCCGTAAACAGAACCTGGATTCATCCGAAAAAATGACTTTTTGCCATTCGTGCATCCAGTTTCGTCGTTGACTACACCATCGCAGGCGCTCCTGTCTGTGATGGAGCGTCAAGGGTAACCGCAGCCATGGTCTCTTAGCTGATAGTCCAAGCTGCTGCAAACGTCGTCAAATTGTTCGTGCAGATGGTTGTTGTCTTTCAAACGTCCCCATATGTTCACTCAGGGATCGAGACGTGGCTGCACGATGAGTTACAGCCATGCAGATAAGATGCCTGTCATCTCGACTGCTAGTAATAATAATGTCGCGTGACTAGGGTCTCCCGTCGGGTAGACCTTCCGCCGGGTGCAAGTCTTTCGATTTGACGCCACTTCGGCGACTTGCTTGTCGGTGGGGATGAAATGATGATGATGATGACAACACAACACCTTTTTTTTTTAAACGTAATAAACTTTTATTTACAAAATAACAAATACAGTCATGAGATTCCAAGGTATTTTCAATTTCTATTTCTGTTAGTTATCGAGTCTTTTTCTTTTCTTTTCTGATGTGTAACTTTGTTGCAATTGTCTGTTTCGTTATATTTTGTGCATTTGCAGGTTGATTTACACTGTTGCACTGATTTGTAAGTCAGTGGAGCAAAAATATTTCATTTTTTCCTGTTTATTTAGCATTTTTGTTAATTTTATGAGCTTGATTCAAACACTTCTAAGTTCTAGACTTTAGGTAGAGTTGTTGGTCTGCTGCCATTATGTGGCATGTAACTATTATTAGAGTTGTCTTACTGGCTAAGGCTTACATCTAGGAGGCAAAGGACAATGACAAATATGTATGAATGAATATTATATCTTTATATAGCGAAGGTGTCCACGAGATGGTGGTTGAGAGGAAGAGAGCGAGAGCGGGATAGAGAGAGAGACAGAGAGACAGAGAGAGAGAGAGAGAGAGAGAGAGAGAGAGAGAGAGAATTAGAGTGAGAGGGCGATATGGAACACATTTGAGACATAATTAAAGAAAAACTCTATAAGTGGACAAATATATTCTACGTAAGCTTCACATGATTAGATAGAAATTGCAGAGAGTTGTTTCTTTTGTTAGTCTACTCACATAGTCATCTTCGGCGTAGCGAGTGATGTTTCGCACATTTTTATGAACGCTACCTGGATATGCGCTATATGTGTAGCCGTAGCACTCATCTAATAATATTTACACTTTTTTTTCCGTTGCGGACACTGTGATTGCACTGCACAAATTTTGCACCGCACTCACTTTTATCACACAACACTTTGGGGGTGTTGGAGGGTCTGCATCGGCTACGACGGAGGCGTGGAGGACTAGGGGGGGGGGGGGGGGCGTAGTGTGGCGGCGGCGACGGCGGCGGCGGCAGCGCCGGCGGCGGCGGCGGCGGAGACGTCGGAGGCGGTCGCGGCGTGTGGGGACGGAGGGCGTCCTTGAAGGCGGCGTCCAGCGCTATCCGTAGGTAGTTCTGGAACGTCTGCCTGTAGTTGTTTTCCGCTTGGCTCGCTTGTGTTCCTCCCAGAGATCGGTGAGGAACTGCACTCCGTCCGTTTGTTTTTTTGCGATTATGGCGTGCGCTGTCATCGCGAACGTCCACATGGTCCCGACGCGTTTGGGTCTTGGGAAACATTTTGCAGCCGGGATCGTGAGGGCTGTGGCTTCTATAGTTCGGTGGTCCGCCCTGTTCATGAGTGCCACCATTTTCCTGCATGTCTCCCATATCACCTGACTTGTCGGACATGTGAAGCGGTGTTCCACGGTGTCGATCTCGTTGCACGCTTCGCAGTGCGGCGACTCGCGCATGCCGATGCGCGCTAGCCGCTCGTTCGTCGGTATCTTGTTGTGTACGACTTTGTACCACGTGTCTCTAGCTTCCGGATGTATGGCTTTCTCGGAGAGATTCTTCCAGACTTGTGGCCAGTCGTGGTCTGGAAGATTCGTCTCTGTTCTGCTTCTTCCTTGTTTGCCTCTCAGTGCGCGATAGATTTTCGCTGCAGTTCTCATCTCCTTCACTGCTAGGGTGGATGAGATGTAGCTACTGTCCATTATTATTAGCTTCAAGTAGTGCATCTTGTAGGGTATTCTACTGACGTCTACCGGCGCTTCCCCGGAATCGGGTCTGTGTTCTTTCAGTAGAGACGACGTGGTACAGTCTACACTTCTGTCCTCCATTTGTAGAGCTCGATGGAGCAACAGTGCCGCGCATTTTGTCGTGACATCTATCAGGCCCAGCCCCCCTTCTTCTCTAGGGAGAGTGCTGGTGGCTTGCGACACTTTGAGAATTTCCCGCCTCCATAGCAGGTAGTACACAGCGCTTCTTATAGACTTCCCTATTTCTATTGGTACGTTTATGACTTGTGCCATGTACCAAGCCTTCGCCAGGATCGTTTCGTTGATCAGCTGCGTTTTCTGATCCAACGTTAGGTGTCTGTTGGCGTGGGTCCTGACGAGCCCTCTGGTGGTGTTCAGGATGTTCCGCCAGTTCTCTGCGGCCATTCTGAGTGGGCAAGCCTGCAGCTGAACACCTAGGACTTTATATTTGTCGGTCACCTGGTACCATGGTCTGGCCTCTCTTAGTTTCCCGTTCCCTATAGGGAGCAGCACTGTTTTGTTAGGGTTCGTTTTCGCCCCAGATGCCTTTCCAAAGGATTCGATTATTGGGAGGACTTTGTCGATATCCTCTTTACCGTCCACGAAAATGCTCAAGTCATCGGCATATGCCATACATTTTACTTTGGTGTCTTGCAGCTTGTAGCCGTTGATGGTGGCAGCGAGTTTCCTGAGGACTGGGTCGAGGGCTACTGTGAATAGTGCCATCGACAGTGGGCACCCTTGCCTCACAGATTTTCCCAGTTTTATCGGCGTAGATGTCTCCAGCCATTTACAGTAACTCTTGACGTGGCATTTGTTAACATGTTTTTGATGACTTGAGCGAATTCGGGGCCAAAAACTAGTCTTGCCAAGGTCTTCAGCAGGTACCGGTGACCGATCCTGTCGAAAGCCTTTTGGAAGTCTACGGAGATGATCGCTGCAGTCGCTCTGTTCGATGCGGCGTGGGCTATAACGTCTCTGTACGTGCAGACGGCGTCAAAGATGTTTCTGCCTAACACTGCACATGTCTGCCATGGGCTGATTGCTTTTTTGAGGGCGAGCTTCATATTTTCCGCGACGCATTTTGCTACTAGCTTGTAGTCCGCATTTAGGAGTGTAATTCGGCGGAAGTCTGTTAACGTTTTTGGCGCCTTTTTTTCGGTATCAGAGTGATGGTCCCTTCCAGGAACGGAGGTGGTATCTCAGTCCCGTCCAGAATTTCGTTGACAATTTCAGTTATTATTCCACCTACTTTGTCCCAGCAGGTGGCGTAGAATTCTGACGGTAATCCGTCCGCTCCTGGAGCTTTGCCATTGGCGCAGGTTTTGAGGACGGCTCTGACTTCGTCCTCAGACACGGCCTCCGTCAGCAAGGCGCGATCTGTGTCGTTCAGCTGTCTGCGCGTTCCTTGTAGTATTTTTGCTGTTTCTGCGTCATCTGGTACCTCTTCCTTGAAGAGTTCAGAGAAGTGTTCTTCTATGTGACGCATCATGTCCCTCCTAGTTGTTATTTTGCGGCCAGCTGCGTCGCTAAGCTCCCTTACAGTTCTGTTTTGTGCCCTCTCCCTCTCTCTATGCAGGTGGTGCAGTGTGGCAGGTTCATCTTCAGTGGCGCCGTGAGTCTGGCTGCGGACGACGACGCCTTTCATTTGTTGACGCCTGATATTGAGTAGTCGCGCCTTTATTCCTCTGACTCGCGTGAGAAGCAGGTCGTCGTCTGGAGGACAGTTGAGCGCGTCCTTCAGACACTGCGTGTAAAAGTCTGCCGTGCTCTTCCTCCAGAAATCCTTTTCCGCACTGTGCCTTATCAGCGTCTTCCTTATGTGTGGTTTCCCAGATGCGACCCACCATTGGGTGGTGGACGGATATTGTTGTCACGTCTGTAAACTTTCCTGAGCGGAGAAAAAATCTCCGACCCAGCCGGGGATCGAACCCGAGCCCTTAGGATTGACAGTCTGTCGCGCTGACCACTTTTTTTTTTCACGCTGACCACTTTTTTTAAAATTTTTATTACAAATATAAAGGAACAGGGATACAGTGATGTTGTTTTTATTTATTTATTTATTTATTTTCCATAAAGATCACTCTGTTAAAAGGAACATGTAGATCATTTCATGGTATAGTATGTGCATTACATATGGAGCGGTGAGAGAAGCGTCAAATGTGCACACCGACTGCACCCGGCATATCCCATCTGCGTGGGGGGTCGAGGAAGACTGCGTGAAGATAGCTGGCAAAGGTTTTCCCATAGTGTGACCATCTATGAACCTCATTGTGGGCTTGCTGCAAGAAATACCAAAAGTCGAGTCGCGACTTGGCAGCGTCCCCATAGAGGTACGCGATCGTCCAACCTTTGACCCAGATGATCGAGTGTGATTTAGTCGCCGGAAAGTAGTCACTCTCCGGATATAAGAAGGAAGCAGGTGTAATATGTTGCGGGGTCACACGGAGGTAGCAAGCCACCATCTGTCTTCCTAGGAGCCATACGTCCTCCACCGCGATACAAGTTAAGCGGTGATGGTCGTCATCCACTTGGCGACATTTCGGGCATAGTGGAGTGTCCACTAGTCCAATTGCATAGAGTCGTTCGTTGGTGTTGAACTTGCCATAGGTGACAGAGAACCACAGTGCCCGAACGAAGGTAGGAAGGAATTTTTGGTGCACATGTCTCCAAATCTTCGGCCAATGCAACTTGGGGTGTTTGAGTTCAGTGACATTACAACTTATCCGTCGTTGCAGCCAAACATAAAAATCCTTCGCGCATGGTGGTCTCGTGCGCGGAAGCTCGTCTCTGACATAACTAAGTTCCACGATAAATGTTGATACATGCGCAAAATGTGGCGTAATGTTGCCCACCGCTACCGGAGGTGTGAGGGACGCTGGAACTAGGAGATCCAGTAGGCGGGATGTAAGGGAATCACGCCCGCTACGCCATTGCTTGTGCATCGTGGCTAGAAGGAGCGCCGTCGCTCGGCGGTGAACATTCCTAAGTCCGAGTCCCCCCTTGTCCGTAGGGAGCGTGAGCGTTGTGTATCGCACTTTGAGGGGCGATCCAATCATCACAAAATAGCCTAGTGCTGATTGAAGTCGACGTCCGAGCGTTAGTGGTAGGGGCAGGATCTGCGAAATATGCACCATTCGAGAAACCACATAAGTGTTCAGATATTCGACTCGCTGCAAAGAATCGAGGCGCCGTAGGAGATGTTGTCGGACCATGGTACGTGTTGTCTGTAAAATACGTCGGTAGTTAACTGCCGCAGTATGTTTTACAGATGAGGTAAAGTCTATGCCGAGATAGCGGAATCGTTGCACACAAGGAAACGGACTGATTTCTTCTGGCGTAAGGCCCCTTCCAACCGGCATTGCTGCCGATTTGTTCATGTTCACTGCACTACCCGCCGTCACACTGTGGTCCAACAACAGTTCAAGGACCGTCTTCACCTCTTCTTCAGAACGAACGAGCAGCAGGAGGTCGTCCGCATAGGCACGACATTTGAAGGTGTAGCCCCGCAGTTCCATCCCAGAAAAAGAATTTGTTAGCCTCCCAATTAATGGTTCCAACGCTATCGCGAACAGCAGCATCGAAAGAGGGCAGCCCTGGCGAATGGATCGTCGAATTTGAATGGGCCCTGCTATACGCCCATTAACCTGTACCAATGATTGTGCGCCCCCATAAATCCTTCTAATGAGACCAGTAAAACGGTCTGGAAATCCCATTTGTTCCAGTACAGCGTACAGATAGTTATGGCGCACCTTATCAAAAGCACTGTCAAAATCAACCGCCACCATCGCCGCTTTAAGCCGGCACTCCTCCGCCAGCGCTATCACATCACGGCATTCGCCAGTAGCTGTTCGCACATTCACCGATCCACCCGGTGTCGTCTGTTCTGGAGAGAGAACGCTACGAATTAACATACGACATCGGGACGCTAGCAACCGTGCAAAGATCTTATAGTCGGCATTAAGCAGGGTGATGGGGCGATAATGTGTGACCGTAATTCCTGGCTTCGGTTTATGTACTGGCACCAAGAGGCCTTCCATAAAAGCCGGTGGAATAGGCGCATCGGAATTTAACATCTCGTTGTACATTTCCGTCCATCGCGGTGCCATTTCGTTGCTAAATTCTCGATAAAATTCAGCAGAAAGTCCATCAATGCCTGGGGACCGGTTCAACGCACCCTTTGCGATCGCATCACGTACTTCCTCACAGCTAATGGCTTCCAGTAAGGTTCCCGTGGCTTCCACCGTCAGTGTACGGGAGACGTACGTGGCTATACGTTCGAGGTCATCGACAGGGGCTACTTCTTCCCGATAGATGTGTTGGTAATGGTCGACGAATGCAGAGACAATGTCCGCTTGACGCGTCACTCTCCGGTCTTCGCGGGTAATTAATTCCCGTACCAAAACGCGTCGTCGGTGCTTTCGTTCATTCACGACTTGGTGCATGGCAGGAATCTCGTGCATTATCGTATCGTGACATCTGGCGCGCACCATGGTTCCCTGAAGATGTTTCCGAGCTAAAGCCACTAGTTTAGCTTTTATCCTTTTGCGTTCGATCCAAACGTCCTGTCCCGGCGGACCATCGTCCAGGTCGCGCAGCGCTGCAAAATAAAAGTCGGTCGTACGGCGGCGCTATTCTGCCACCTCCCTGCTATATGAGATGAACGTACGGCGAAGCGCCGGTTTAGCACAAGTCAGCCACCAATCAAGCTTCGTCGCATGCCTTCCAACCCTTCGCTCGCACATCGTCCATGTCTCAAGGATCCGGTGACGGCATTCAGGATCATGTAGATGTTGAATGTTTAATTTCCACGGGGCCTTACTGTTCCACACCTCTCTACGGGGAAGAAGCACCGTACAGATGTAAGCGCTGTGATCGGAAAATGCCAATGGCCAGCGTTCCGCGTCCTGGACATCATTTGCATGAGCGCGTGAGATATAAATGCGATCTAACCTGCTCGCCGAATGACTTGTCACATAGGTGTATCCCGGTGCATCTCCATGTCGTAATTCCCACGTGTCACTAAGTACAAGGTCGTTGACAACGATTCGCAACTCTTGGCTGATGTTTGCTTGCGGCCATTGGTCTTTCGGGCTGAGAACACAGTTGAAATCTCCACCAATTATTACACATTCATAACGTCCATGGAAAAGTGGGGCAATGTCTTCTGCATAAAATCGCGCCCTTTCCCGCCGCCGATTGTTTCCCGACGGTGCATAAAGATTGATGATGCGTGTCCCAAACGTCGTGAAAGCCATTCCCCTAGCCGAGGGAAGGTAACACACGTTTTCCACTGGGAAGCCATCTCGCACGTAAACTGCCACCCCACTCCCATTGTGATCTCCATGTGACGAATAGGATTGGTAGCCTGCGATGTATGGGAGTGCAGCTATGTGGACTTCCTGCAGCAAAGCAATATCCACATCAGATGCCCAAATCGTTTCCTTCAGTAGGTGTATTTTGGCCGGTGAACGCACGTCATTGATATTTAATGTCACAATACGGTTCGCATGGCGTTGAATCCCACTCTGTCGATGCGCAACACCATCTCCCTGCATCGGCGCTGGGGACTGAGGTATAAGACGTTCTCTCGCCCCTCTCCCTGCACCTTCAGCAATTATTAGGCCGTCTTCGTGAGTGCCGGCTGCCTCTGTATGACGTCCGGCGCCTCCTCAATATCGTCATACCACATCTTTGCAGGCGGTAATATATTCGTGTCCATTGCCACAGCATCTGTTTCGGGAGAGCCAATTGGTTGTGATTCCTCTTCAGCATCACCACGTCCCGGTACCGTCAATGTGACAGACCGCTGCGGGTCTGATCGAACAGTTTCCATTACCTCATCCTGTTTCGTAGAAGATGTTGTGTCGTCATGGTCCACAGGCACATCGTCGTCGGGGCAAGGGGAGTCATCCCTAGGAGATGTCGTGCGACGACGACGTTTCCTCCTTTTCGGGGAACGTTGTTTGCGTGATCTTCCTTCCGTGTCCTCAGATTGTAGGGAAGCACGGCTGCCCGACAGAAAAGCATCCGTAGGAACAGGAGGTGTTTCGAGTCCCATCGTTGTACTTGGCGGGAGTTCGGTCGAAACTGATGTTGTCGTCACAGAGTGCGTTCCAGACGGTACAGCATCCGTAGTGGCTGGAACTGCTTCGTGTACTATCGGTGTGCTTGGTGGGAGTTCGGTCTCATCGGATGTTGTCGCCGTAGATTGTATGCTCGATGGAGCAGCAACCTCTGTAATCCCGACGTCTGCTACAAGGTTTCGGAGAGTGCCATCTTCCACCAGGGCTGTGTCTTTTCGGTCATCAGCGGACGCAGTGAGGGCTTTGGAATAGGTGATCGGAAGTACTGTCATCGCCGGCGACGGCTCCCGCACGTCTGAAGGCAGTTGCGTAATCCGCCGTTGCATACAGTTCGACCTGAGGTGTCCCTCCTGGCCACAGCCAGAACATGTACGTGGTTGACCATCGTAAATCACCACCGCCCGACAACCACCAATTGTTAGATAGGACGGTACATGCTTCTGAAGATCAATAGTGATCTGTCGTACTCCGTTAAGAACTGGGTACGTGGCGAATTGTGTCCAGCGTTCTGCTGTGTGACCATATACCGTGCCGTATGGCTTAAAAGCCTCGATAACTTCGTCAGCCGGGAGCTCAAAAGGCAGCTCAAAAACACGTATTGTCCGTACACCCAGACCAGCATGTTCTACAGTTACCGTGCCGACATTCCCGTCACTATGGCAAAATCGGAGACCTGCTTTTGTCGCCTGTAGAATTCTCTCACACGCCGCATCATTTACCATCTTAACATACACCGTGGGACTAACGATGGACAGATGAATTCCGACAATATCGTTTGGCGGTATCTTGACGTCCTCTCGAATGAATCGTTCCACTGCTAAAGCCTTTGGTCGTTCGTAGTCTTTGCAGAAAGTGAATCGTAATGTAGTTTTCCTGTACTTGTTCGCCATGATCGTTGTTACTAGCCCGCGCGCAGACTAAGTCCACAAGTAAACAAACACTCGCACACGCCGCACAGGCGGAAGTAGCGGACCTCCGCTTCGCACGGCCGCTAGCGCCGAACTGATACGATAAATCGCAATCGCGATAAGCTACAATCCGGCCTTTACCAAAGTCGGAAACGTGATTCTCCTCCTTACACGAGGCATCAGAACAACGTTTCACCAGGCAACGCCGGTCAACTGCTGTTTGTGTATGAGAAATCGGTTGGAAACTTTCCTCATGTCAGCACGTTGTAGGTGTCGCCACCGGCGCCAACCTTGTGTGAATGCTCTGAAAAGCTAATCATTTGCATGTCACAGCATCTTCTTCCTGTCGGTTAAATTTCGCGTCTGTAACACGGCATCTTCGTGGTGTAGCAATTTTAATGGCCAGTAGTGTACTTAACTCAGAAAGTACAAATTTGTTTAAGAAACTCTTGTCCTGAATTTCTTTTAACACTCAAGGTTTGAGAAAAAAACATAGATGAATGGAAGGAAATCACTAATAAAAATCTACCACGGCATGTTGATGGGATCGGTAACGTGGGAAGCTACAAAAACACACTTCATTCAGAAAAGACAAATATATTGAATCAAACTTACTACGAATTTCTTTTAACACTTAAAAAGTTTGAAACAAAAAAGGCAAAACCGTTGCAGCAGCTCGCTCCGTCTCTGTGTGGGAATCTCGCTTATGCAGAGTGAAGTGAGCCAAGTATTCGTCAGTTTTGTGTCCCTGGCATTGTGTAGCGCTCACAAGTGGATTCCACGGCGCACCAGATGCAAACTATTTGTGCGTTATAATAGGCGGAGAATGTGACGCCGCAAGGCTACACACGTGTTTCGCAGATGTGTGCCGGCCTCCGAATCGCCGATGGTCCATAAAGACGCCGACGAAGCTATTCGATCCGTACTCTCTGCCTTGGCTGGTTTCCAAAACAAATATGCAGCAGTAAATGCTGGGAATGTAAGAGCCCTGTACTTTTTTTAAAAGCAAAAAAAAAAAAAAGGTGATGGCACAGATGATGGTTTATTTTCGTCTTTAGCAGATGACGAAAACCCTACGGAGAGCTGGAAACGAAGGAGGAAAACGGAGTCTTAAAACATTCAGTATTTTACAGAGTATCTGCAAGAGGTCAGTCCTGGACTGTGCGGCTGCTCCCGGCGGAGGTTCGAGTCCTCCCTCGGGCATGGGTGTGTGTGTTTGTCCTTAGGATAATTTAGGTTAAGTGGTGTGTAAGCTTAGGGACTGATGACCTTAGCAGTTAAGTCCCATAAGATTTCACACACATTTAAATCTTTTTTGCAAGAGGTCAGTCTTAAGATAGGAGTGGTAGCTCTCTATTTATTTATTTATCATTTATTGATTTGCTAGTATGTCAAAAACGCAATGTTCGCCTTTGGTTCTATACTTTTATATTTCACTCGAAGCAGATATACTTATTTTGTACAAGGTGTCCATAATGTCCTGCTGGCATTTGAAACAGTCACAATCCTTAATGTTCTTTTCCTCTGCCTCTTGTTGCAGATTTGACTTGGAGTATATCAAAATGGCGAAAGACCAGGGTAAGACGCAAGTGTGTCGTCTGGCTTGCAGAATCCACGTCTGTGACAATGGCAGTGAGGAATTATCGACGGCAAAGTGGGAACGCGCCACTGGCAAAAATGAGCATAATGAAGTGATTCGGAAACTTAAAAGGAACAGGGAGTGTTGAAGACATTTCTCGATTTGGACGTGTGTCTCAAGCAACTGTTGAGAGAATGCAAGCTGCATTTCATAAGTCATTTCGTCGTGCATCATGATCATTGCAGGAAACTATATCAAATGCCCATGAAGAATTGTAACTACGTCTATCTATGCTCCGTGAGCTACCTTGCGGTGTGTAGCGGAGGATACTTTGCGTACTACCGTTACTTTCTCCCTTTTCTCCTCCAGTTGCGAATGGTTCGCGAGAAGAACGATTGCCGGTAAACCTACGTGGGGGCTCGAGTCTTTGTAATTTTACTTTCGTGCTCTTTTCGCGAAACAGACACAAGAAGGAAGCAATATATTGATTGATTCCTCTAGGGAAGTACGCACTCGGAGCTTTAACAGTAGACCACACCGTGATGCCCCTGAATTTCACTGATCATCTCTGTAACGCTTTCTCTCTGACTAAATGAACCCGTAGCGAAACGCGCTGTTCTTCTTTGGGTCTTCTCTATTTCCTCTATCAATCCTTTCCGGCACGAATACCATACTGACGAGAAGCTACAGCCTTTGTTAACAGACTAAATTTCCTGACGATTCTTCCCATGAATCTCAGTCTAGCATCTGCCATTCCTCTGATTAATTTTATGTAGTAGTTCCATTTTAAATCGCTCCGTACGCATACTCCCAGATATTTTATCTGCCTCCAGTGGTTGTTCTGCAACCGTGTAAGCAAACAATAAAGGGGATTTGTGTTTATGTTTACGCAGTACATTACATTTGTTTGTGTTGAAAATCAGTTGTCACTCCCTGCACCAACCGTTGATTCTCTGCGGGTCTTCCTGCATTTCGCTGAAGTTTTCTAGCGTTGCTATTTCTCTGTATACAACAGAATCATCCGCTAAAACCCTAATGGGACTTCCCATGTTCTCTGCTACGTCATTTATATGTATTTAGAAAAATGGTTCAAATGGCTCTAAGCACAATGGGACTTAACACCTGAGGTCATCAGTCCCCTAGACTTAGAACTACTTAAACCTAACTAACCTAAGGACATCACACACATCCATGCCCGAGACAGGATTCGAACTTGCGACCTGCGGTGTTCCGGACTGAAGCTCCTAGAACCGCTCGGCCTATTTTGAAAAGTAATGGACCTATAACATTAACTTCGGGTACACCCGAGGTCAGTTTTACGTCTGAAGATTTCTCTCCATCGAGAATAACATGCTGTGTTCCGTTTGCTAAAAATTCCTCAATGCAGTCACACAGTTGGTCTGATATTCTGTATGCTCGAATTTTGTTCATTAGACGGCAAGTATCGAATGTCTTACGCAAGTCAAGGAACATGGCATCTATTTGGGGGCTAGTATCTACAGCCTTCTGAGTCTCGTGGACGAACACAGAGAGCTATGTTAAACGCAGTCGTTGTTTACGGAACCCACGTCGATTCCTAAAGAAGAGATTTTCGGTCGCCAGGAATATTATAATACGGGAGCATAAAACATGTTCCAAAATTCTACAACATACCGACATAAGAGTTACAGACCTATATATTTTTTTCATATTCACAGGACACGTACATTAGTATGTTCTGCAGAAATGATTAGCATTTCAGTCATGTCGGTTCAGCATGTGTCTTGTTGCCTAGAAGGCACAGGATCCACCATGGGCCCTGATAACTTGTTCCATGCGTGATGACATCGACGCGTATAAGGTGTGAATGGCGTCCTGTGGTATAGCCATCCATGCTGCCTTCACCAGGTTCCAAAGTTCATCTGTGGTGATTGGCATTGGATCACAGCGCTGCACCCGTCGTTTCACCATATCCCACACATTTTCGATTGGCGAAGTCTGGCGACCGGGCGGCCCGGGGCAAGATTCTGACATCTCGCGACAGCAAGAAGGACGTGTTCGTGCAGCAACATGTGGTCGTGCATTGCCTTGCTGAAAAATGGCTTCTGGGGTGTTCTGCAGATCTACAGTGTCACACTGATCACAGTGCCCTGGACATGCACCAACAGTAATTTGTGGCTGTTGAATGGGTCCTGTAGCCACCTTTCATTAGTCCGGTAGTCCAATTTCAGAAGTATTTCTCTTTTTTTTTCCTTGTTTCTCTTTTCTCTTTACTCTCATAGTGGCGTGATTGAATGAATGTGGTTGTGTGTCACATTGCTAGACGGTGGCGTAGTCTGCTGCAGAAAGTCTGCGATAGTCGTACAGATTCAGCAGCACTGGTACAGAATAGCCAACTCTCGTATTGGTCAAGTAGGCAAAGAGGTTTTCGCTACTTGTGAGAAATCCACCTGCGTTAGGTTGGTGGCGGAAATGGCATCTTTGGGCTTTCCGGTCCACGCGGAGCGTGGAGGAGGCTGGAGAGGAAAAAGGGGGCAGTCTGCCGCCGGTACGGGAAGCGTCCACAGCTGTGCTCCAGACGAAGAAGGATGAGTTAGACTGACCGCGTGGCGCGTTGTTACTTGGCGAGGGGAGAGCTGTTAGCTTTTGGTCTCGCTTTTCGAATCTGGAAGATTGCTTTGCCTTGTCGCAGCAAGGGATGCTGAACTTTGCAGATTTTTCTTTTAACAAATTTCTGTAGCAGACTTGGATCCGCCGGAAGAGCGCCACAGAAAGGTGTCGATGAGAAGTGAGCACTCGCTTCTGTATGAATGTCTGTTGGCCTTCAGCTGTGCCTGCATAAGCTTTCATTTTTCTAAATATTTAGAGCCTTGCCTTCTCGTAAATTTTCCTTGCTTTATGTGTCTTTCGTCCGTGGGGAGCCAACCACGTGGTAGAACATTATAGTTGTTGGGCTACCGGCATCAGTAACTGTCCGATCGCATGTTTGTTTTAGATAATGTTAACATGATTGTGTGATGTGATATTGTTGCAATTTGGGCACTGTACCTAGAAATTGCGTCTCCACAAACCACGTGTTATCAGGAATCGTGTATATGCCTCACGTCCTTATCTTAGGAATAAATGATTTTACTTACAATTTTCTCTTGTGTTCCTAGATTACGTTTTTGCACCTAAGCCACTCACCTCGTAGCTTTCCCGTTAGCACGTCCAATGCTTTTCCTTATGCACAGGTCCAGTGATTAGTCTCCTCTTGTATTTTATAACAAATGCTTTAGATTAAGTCATATTTTCAGGTGTGTTGCTGGGAGCTGATCTTATGCAGTGTTCATGCATTTGATTGTCGTGAACAGTGCACAGGCAATACTATTAATTACATCGTATCCGCTATGAGCGACCTCACCACGTGTGCATTTTTGTGAGTTTTTGGTCTGTGATCAAATTAATTTATTTTCCGACTCGACCAAACCTTCGATTAGTTGTATGGTTAGAGTCGGTGGCGACCCTAATCTTCTCAAGTTAATTTCATAAGCAATAAGTATTTCCGTTCCCAATAATAAGGAATAACCCGTAGTAACACGTTAGTTACACTGTAACCAGTGGCACCTCACGCCATAAAGCCCTGAGATGGCGCAGTACGTCTTGTGCGAACGCAGTCACTGTGATCGGCGCTCCCCCGGTCTGTGACGAACCAAAATCCGGCTATCATTTTCAGACAAACAGAATCTCGATTCGTCCGAAAGCAAAGTCTGATTCCAATTTCTGTCCCCAATGACGTCGTTCCATACACTATTCCCGTCTAGCATGTTTCTGCACATTCGTCAAAGGTTTGCCGAGAAGTGGACGACAAGCACGTAACCCATGCCGTAATAAACGGTGTAAGGTGTATGCTTCGCCGGCGATGGGCGAAGCATGACAGAATCTCTGACCAGAGAGTAGTTTATTGTTAGTTGTTGCTTGTCGCGAGTCTGCGCTTGTCTGCGCGAGTCTGCAGTAGTAGTCGGTCGGCATTAGTAGCGAGTGGACGGTAGTAGTCTGCGGGTGTCGGCATGCGTCGGCTGTGTGCTCTGCTCGCCACTCTGGTCAGGATTCTGGACGATGAGCATTGTTGTAGAAGGTAAAGAAACAGCATTGCGCATATTTAATAATGTATGTTAATTGTAATTTAATTTGTTCAGAAAAAATGCCCCAATAATAATTTTTTTATAAAGTAACTCTTTTAAAGAAAAGTATTCATTTCAATTTAAAGAATTTTTCCACTCTTTTGAAGAAAAAGCATTCATTACAATTTAAAGAATTTTCCTATGCATTCCTTCCAAGAATAAAATATATATATATATATATATATATATATATATATATATATATATATATATATATATACGCCAGCATTGCACAAAGCTGTGTCGATAAATAAGAGCAGATATAGTTGCAGTTTTTATTGAGGTATAATTTTGCTTTTGTTATTCAGAATACAGGGCCGAAGGTCAGCGCTGCTGTCCTTATAAAATTTACCAGATATTATTATTTCTGTTGAGTGGTTACATTTGGTTCATGGTTCATTATTCAATTAATATTATTGTTGTCGGTTTATGGTCAATTTTCATTCCTTAATTTTTGTGGGGAGTTTACGCATGGTTCCATTTCACATTATTCATTTAACAAAATTTCTGCGGGGAGGTTACAATGGCAGCGGACTGTCACCCCTGGCAGTGGAGTGTACGATGTGTTGCACTGTTCCACTGCTGAGCCAGAGCCGAGGAAGACGCAGACCTGTCCTGCAATGCCATTCAGACGAGGTGTCGATCTTCTGGGCGGTGCGACCTGACTCATCCCGTCACGTTCTACGGTCTTCCATGAACCGTACTGCACCCACCTGTTGAACTACCGGAACAGGAGCACCGATTTCCCGGATGGATGCTTCATTCTCTCAAGCCAATAACGCGGCCTTTTTCAAACTCACTTATTTGACGGTACGTTTCGCGCATACGTCTGCTCAAGTCGCTCTGATTCATTACCTTCCTTTTATACCGACGAGAGCCGCAGGCACATTTTAGCGGTAGGAGGTGTTGCGCCGCGATCTCGATGTTGAGCTTGAAGCTGCGGGCCGACACGGTTCAAATGCAAATCATTTTTGCAGAACATATCCATGTGAATATGAACGACCTATCTCCAGTCGTTCAAGGTGTTCTGTTTTTTTTCTGAACACGAATGTAGTAGTAGTAGTAGTAGTAGTAGTAGTAGCAGCAGTAATCGCTAGTAGAGATAGATACATTTGCCTCCCGTCGTGTACATAAATTTAGATATGTTCTTTATGAAACACGTAAAGGCATTCGGCCACGTGCATCCAAGCGAAGTTTTATTTTTATTTTTTAAATTAGACTGACACGATAGCGAAATAATATATTTTTCTAAATTGATTCGTATGTTACGAATGACGAATGCAAAATGGCACACAATGGCAGGTATTTGTAATTCTTCACGACGAGTGCTGCTATCACCTTCTCCGCCGAGGAAACTACGGATGTGACTAATTAACGTGCACTTTGTCTCACAAGGAGACGGCACAACCGTGGGGTCGGGGATTTGTCCGAAATTTTGTGTGGTGAAAGAGGACCCCTAACACCTCACGTGGATAAAGTATTAGGACGCACTACTCGCAAAATCCCGGGAAAAATCGATCCAAAGTTTCTTAGGTGCCTTATGAGTATAAAATGTTAGTCCACTGCCAAGCCGCCGTCTGCTGGAGGAGGAATCGAACCCGATACCTTTGGCGTAAGGGTCCGAGAGCTAACCATGTAGGCCAAACGGCGACTCGGGAATGGACTAACATTTTATACTCATACAGCACCTAAGAAACTTCGGATCGATTTTTCTCGCTATTTTCCAGGTAGTGCGTCCTAATATTTTAACCACGTGAGGTGTTAGGGGTCCTCTTTCACGACACAAAATTTCAGACAAACCCCCGACCCCACGGTCGTGCCGTCTCCTTGTCAGTCTAGATATATGTACACACCTCAGTACTGATGTAAATGCACATACTAGCACACTATCTGGTGGTTATTTAAGAGCCATAAACGTGTGAATTCGTAGCTCATCTGTTACAGCTAAGTGATTCTACACGTTTATGTGGTTAGGAAGCCTTACCGCTTTATCACACAGTCGCAATATTTTCCTGTTGCTTAGAAGACTACCCTTGGTTCTAAGTAATAATATTCCATAATTAGTCTTCTCTTTGGAAAGTACAGTGACACATAAGAAAGCATTTGGATATTATTTATTTTCTCTCCTGTTTAGAATCCCTCATAATAAGTCTATGTAGTGCTGTTACATGTGTCTGTCGGAAATATGTTGTACCATAAATAATATTTTATACAACTGGCAATATTTTATGCAAACGCCACAATTATTGTATCTGTCATTATTTTATCAAACTATTATGTCAAGTTTTGTTATATATGTATTAATTGATGAATAGTTGACTAATATCTATAGGTGCAATGATGAATGTAACATAGATGACCACATTTGGGATTTGCGTTGTGGAGGTACGTGAAGCTGAGACAGTATTGTCTTGAAATGGATTGTAGATGCTTGAGATAAACATTAAAATGAAAAAAAAATTATGTGCTCGTTTCGAGTCCGTGCCGTAGTTTTTTTCGGGAAATCATCGGGAAAAAATCATGACAAGTATTTCGTGTTATATGTTATTTAATTATCTCTGTAATACAATGGTTACACAAAATAATATGTCGCACAGAAAACATAAATCTCACAAGTTTGGAGTGTCGCCGGCCATTCTATGCCCGATGCGCCAGCTACGTAATCGCTTTGCGCCGTTTTTTTTTCCGACGCTGCCGTATCTCTCGCGTTGGCTCAGCACTGGACTTTTCGGACTTTTTGGATTCCTTTCGACGCGAGCTTTCCTCTGACTTGCGTTTTCTATAATTCCATGAATACATACGTTTCATATGACACGATGTCTTTCATTATTTTGTAATTTTCAATTTAATTCCAATTTTCGGTTATATTCCGCGGAAAATTTTTGTTGTCTCAATTTGGGTCCTCGTAGTATTCCGTACGCTCTTCACAGTGACACCTGACTCAGCGTCCAAGCTAAACGCGTTTCCACACTACACCAAGTCATAACCTTTTTTATTAATTTTTTAAATTATTTATTGGCTTTTGGTTTCACACCATACAACCAACCATAGTTTACAAATATCATTAACAACTGTGAGTTTTGCATATTATATATGTACAAATTTAAATCCAGTTATAGCAAAAGAAGTGTAATTGTTATATAATTGGTATGTGTACACTACACTTACCTAGGTACAAAATTTAAATTACAGTCAGTTACAACAAAAGGTGTGTTACTTTTAACTACACAAATCTGAACAGATACATTAAACTTCATATGTCTGATTTGTCCTCTGATGTATTGGGTAATTGGGGTCCGTTCTGCAGACAGTGCAGTTCTCTGTTTCTGCTATGCATCCTCGGAGTGGGCGCTCTCGTGTACGGTTTTGTGTTGCAGTCACCTCCTGCTCCCTGCCGTACTTGCAGAACCTAGATTTTATGTGGCTTCTTATATGGACAGGCCTAACTCCCTGACAATTATGTATAGGAGTTTACACACCATGACATCTGTAGTTCTCAAAAGAGTGCATACACAGTGGGGGCCTTTGTACCCGATAGCATTCAGCTGATTTAGTGTCCCCCCTATCCTGCCTGTCTTCTCAGGCCACCTTAATATTACATGGCTCATGTCTTCATAACAATCATGCACTTGCACCTACACAGGAAGGACTGCATCACAAGCAAAGCAAATACTGCTCGACAAACGTATGCAGACATGATTTATCTGTTGTGGGCTCATCCACTGTTCACATACTAATAGTCTCGTAGTTATTAGCTATTCAAAACCGATGGTAGTTTATCAAACAAAAATGTTCGGCCAACGAGCGGCTAGCCGGCCGGGGTTGGCCGAGCGGTTCTAGGCGCTACAGTCTGGAACCGCACGACCGCTACGGTCGCAGGTTCGAATCCTGCCTCGAGCATGGATGTGTGTGATGTCCTTAGGTTAGTTAGGTTTAAGTAGTTCTAAGTCTAGAGGGCTGATGACCTCAGAAGTTAAATGCCATAGTGCTCAGAGTCATTTGAGCAATTTTTTTGAACCAACGAGCCGCTAGACTTTTGGACGTCAACAAAAATTACTGCTATAAGGAAATTGCCTTTATTTGGATTTAGCTGTTAGCTGAAGCTGTGTTAGCGTATCGGTATATTTTTAATGGTGAGTGGTGTTGAATAAGTAAGCTATTGCATGTGCAATAACATCAGTTGTCCTCATATGTCCGCCAGGTAACTAAAGATCATGATTTGTGCTCCCTCCCTCTCACCATCATCCCTTCCCGCTCCAACTGTGTGTTCCAACGCACGACGATGTGGCGCCCGCATCGTTGTTGTCGAGCAGTGTTTGCGGAGGGGCATGGGCGGGAGCACGCATGTACGGAGTTATTACAAATGATTGAAGCGATTTCACAGCTCTACAATAACTTTATTATTTGAGATATTTTCACAATGCTTTGCACACACATACAAAAACTCAAAAAGTTTTTTTAGGCATTCACAAATGTTCGCTATGTGCCCCTTTAGTGATTCGGCAGACATCAAGCCGATAATCAAGTTCCTCCCACACTCGGCGCAGCATATCCCCATCAATGAGTTCGAAAGCATCGTTGATGCGAGCTCGCAGTTCTGGCACGTTTCTTGGTAGAGGAGGTTTAAACACTGAATCTTTCACATAACCCCACAGAAAGAAATCGCATGGGGTTAAGTCGGGAGAGCGTGGAGGCCATGACATGAATTGCTGATCATGATCTCCACTACGACCGATCCATCGGTTTTCCAATCTCCTGTTTAAGAAATGCTGAACATCATGATGGAAGTGCGGTGGAGCACCATCCTGTTGAAAGATAAAGTAGGTGCTGTCGGTCTCCAGTTGTGGCATGAGCCAATTTTCCAGCATGTCCAGATACACGTGTCCTGTAACGTTTTTTTCGCAGAAGAAAAAGGGCTCGTAAACTTTAAACCGTGAGACTGCACAAAACATGTTAACTTTTGGTGAATTGCGAATTTGCTGCACGAATGCGTGAGGATTCTCTACCGGCCAGATTCGCACATTGTGTCTGTTCACTTCACCATTAGGAAAAAATGTTGCTTCATCACTGAAAACAAGTTTCGCACTGAACGCATCCTCTTCCATGAGCTGTTGCAACCGCGCCGAAAATTCAAAGCGTTTGACTTTGTCATCGGGCGTCAGGGCTTGTAGCAATTGTTAACGGTAAGGCTTGTGCTTTAGCCTTTTCCGTAAGATTTTCCAAACCGTCGGCTGTGGTACGTTTAGCTCCCTGCTTGCTTTATTCGTCGACTTCCGCGGGCTACGCGTGAAACTTGCCCGCACGCGTTCAACCGTTTCTTCGCTCACTGTAGGCCGACCCGTTGATTTCCCCTTACAGAGGCATCCAGAAGCTTTAAACTGCGCATACCATCGCCGAATGGAGTTAGCAGTTGGTGGATCTTTGTTGAACTTCGTCCTGAAGTGTCGTTGCACTGTTATGACTGACTCATGTGAGTGCATTTCAAGCACGACATACGCTTTCTTGGCTCCTGTCGCCATTTTGTCTCACTGCGCTCTCGAGCGCTCTGGCGGCAGAAACCTGAAGTGCGGCTTCAGCCGGACAAAACTTTATGAGTTTTTCTACGTATCTGTAGTGTGTCGTGACCATATGTCAATGAATGGAGCTGCAGTGAATTTATGAAATCGCTTCAATCATTTGTAATAGCCCTGTATGTATTGTGCTATTCAAGTAGCTATACAGGGTCTTTGGAAATTCCCCTTAAAGCTTCTATGACTTGTAGAGGGGAGTGGGTACATAACATTCTGGACGCGAACCTATGTCTGGAAACGTCTTCTAGTGACGCTACAGAGCGCCAGGGTTAGTCGTATAGGCGCCGGAGCCTGTAAATGTATGTATATACAGGATGATTCGGTCATGATGTTAGAAACTTTCAAGGATGTTCGAGACGGATAAATGTAACAATTTGAGGTAAGGGTCGCTCTATCAGAAACGAGCGAGTCGGAAATTACAAGCGAAAACCGTTCTCATATCTCTGACAGTGGAATACATGTACTGTTACTGTTGTTTCTAAGATTGTAGGGTAGGTAGCTTTAAAGGTGGTAGTATGGACCAAAACAAGACGAATGTTTAGTGAACATGGGCTCTAAAATGCATACCTTAACAACTATGAACATTTGTTTAATAGAGGACATACGTTTCACAATAGTGAAGATGAACAAGTGCTTATAGGTACTCAGGTATGCATATTACACCCAATGTTTACTGGAGATTTTTTCCTTGTTTTGGTCCATACTATCACCTCTGAAAGTTGCCTACTATACAGTCTTAGCAACAACTGTACTGTACTGTCTTAACAACAACGGTACTGGTACAAATATTCCGCTGTCAAAGGTATCAGAAAGATTTCCGCTTGTAACTTTTGACTCGTTCGTTTTGTGATATTATTGGATTTCAGACATTTTGCATATGAGAAAAGGACAGCCACCAAGCTGTAGTTTGTAATGATACTAAGCATGACAACGCGAGAGCAAAGAAACGAAATCTGTTTATAACGTGCGCCTATACCAAGACGCGCGGCCAGCGTTTAAAAGGTGCTTTTAAATACTATGACTCGCTGGGCGCAGATATTTAAAATCATTGCCGCAGCGCTTGATAGCAAGAAGCTGCGAAACAGAAGAAAGAACAATTTATCATTTGTTAGGAAAATTCTAGAGTCTTTATAGTTGGTTGTACTTCTGGTCGCCGATATGTTAACATGTACTTCATTACCTTTGATGTTTGGTTGCCGACTTGTTAAGACGTGTTGTGTAGCACCGCTACAAGTTTAGTGTGAAAAACCACGTTATCATCAAGAAAGAAAACGCTTTTGTAAACTTAGTGACGAAAAAAAAATACTTACGCGCACGCCAGGACACTTAATTTTTACAAATATCACACATACAAAAGCAGCGATTGTTGGACTGCTCCATGTATGAGAAAAACATAAAAATGTAAGTTTTGTATTCATTGTAAATTTGGTAATGTTTATAGTTTAACGCCTTTCTTCTTTGAGAATATACTTTTCCTCCACTATACAGAAAATCTATGCTTATTCTTTTCTTTAAATTAACCACAAATAATGTTTATGTTTAAATGAACTTTGTTACAGGTTCGCTCTTTATCGCGGTGTGTCGATTGTATTTGGGAGACCATTAACGTGTTCAGTTTACGATCTGACAACTTTTTTTACAAAATTTCACTGTTTTGCATTCATTTCCAATTTTTTTTATTATTCAAATAGGTCCCTTAGGTAATTTCATTGAAGAGTCTGATTGCGTGAAAGCAATCCGGGTAAGAGGTCATTTGAGAAACTATTTTCACGCAATCAATCCGTACGTCTCCTAAACACAATCGAGAACCGACGCATCATCGATCATTCATTAATTTTTCTCTTTTTCCAAGTCGTACCAAGAAACGGCCAAGGAGAACTGCCGTGAGTACGCAATCTAGTGTTAAAAGGTTGCATTCTTTATCTTGTCGGCAAACATTGCCATGAATTATCAACATCAATGTTATATTTGGTTAAATGTTAAAAGCCAAAAAACCTTTTAACGCTAGATGTGGCGCCCGAACAGGGACCTAACTAAAAAACTAATTTGTTCTTTTTATTTTCATGCTACCATCTGGAGAAAATTGGAATCCAAAACCAGTGATAAAAAAAAGGACGCATATGCAGAAAATCGCAGCAAGAATCCACAACAGCAATAAATAGCAGCGCGCAAGACAACTAATGTGAGTACGATTTTTCATTACGTTTGAAGCTTTGCGTACCGAGCATTCAGTCGGCTCGTGACATTCACTCTCTACGCTTTTTTCCTTTTCCTCAAGCAATTTGATTTCCAAATTTCTGTTTCCTTTTTTCTATTAGACCCGCCTCTATCACATCATTTCGCTTACAACAGTTAGAAATAGTTAGCAAGAATTTCCATTGTTGTGCATTTTAGTGAATCACAATGGCCGCTATCTGTGCCAGTTTCAGTGCTCTATAAGTGTTTTTCATTTATTTTATCACTCCCGTTGCCATATTGGCATTTTCGTGTGTCAGAGTTTCAATTGTTTATAAAGCGCAAGCAATATCTGAGAAATCAGGACCCGAAATCCTTGGCGCACCTGACAAGTGAAAATCATAATTTAAAAAAAAAAAATATCTTTTCTAGCTCGTGCAGTGTAACTACTTTAAATTTACGATGGCTGATGAGCAACCAAGGCAACTTAGACCGCGCGCGGGTGTAAACAAACCTGAATCTCGTAGTGAGGGAACAACACAGGACGAAGCGACACGTGAGCTGTCGGTGCCACAGACCGCGTCGCAGTCACGTGAATGCTCGCTGTCAGATATACTAAAATTGTTTGCTGATATGAAAACCAGTTTTGAAGCAAACATGGGTAATCTTGACACTCGAATGGCACAGTTAACAAACCAAAGTGACAATCTTGGAACGCAAATCAGTCAGTTAACAAACCAAAGTGATAATCTTGGAACGCAAATCAGTCAGTTAACAAACTAAAGTGACAATCTTGGAACGCAAATCAGTCAGTTAACAAACCAAAGTGATAATCTTGGAACGCAAATCAGTCAGTTAACAAACCAAAGTGACAATCTTGGAACGCAAATCAGTCAGTTAACAAACCAAAGTGACAATCTTGGAACGCAAATCAGTCAGTTAGCAAATCAAAGTGACAGCAGGTTCAACAGTTTAGAATCAAGGGTAGAGGACACTCAAGTGCGAATGAACAATATAAATTCTGTTATTACCGACATCCAAGCACAAATCAAAAAATCGAATGACACCATGGAGGAAAAAATTAAAGCCATTACCACTGCTTACGCAAGCGAGCTAAACGCAAGCGTACACGCAAAAATTGATAGTGTTCTTTCGATGGTGGAATCCGCCGAGACCAATATTGGTAGCAAGTTCATAGATATGCAGGCCCAAATAGATGTGTGTAAATCAACTGCGAGTGACTCTGAAACATTACAGTGATGTTTCAAAGAGAGTAAGCCAATTGACAGAAAGTGTCAACCACGTTGGCGAGCGAGTCGAAGACCTTGCTCAGCAAATATCCGATGTCAATATTGACAAAAAGATCGCAGATGTCAACACCGGTATAAGCAATACACTTAATAGGGAATTTGAAGAGTGGATGCAATCCAAAGAACAGTACATTGTCAGCAAGGTACACGCTGAACTAAAGGGTACGGTTAAATCTGCTACAGCAGAAATCTTAACCGCTCCCGGTACTTCTGGTGACACTTTAACCAGTGAATTAGGTGAAATCAGACGAGCATTTAGCCACGATCTTCCGGAATGGAAACGTCAGCTAAGCAATGATATAGATCAACTAAAACGACAAGTTACGGAATTGCAAGGTGACAATCAAAGTGAGTATTCGCTACCGCCAGAACACGATAATCGTCAATATCCCGAGTGTCAGGTACAATTCTCACCAACAGTAAATAATACGCGTGGCGAAACTTCTACGTCACGTAGTCATGCCGATCAACTAACACTCGTTGAACTAATGCGAGACGAGTGTGCTAAAACACAGAGCTTTTCAGCCTTTTACACCTGAAAAACGAAATATACATCCAATGGTATTTCTAAAATCATTCACAGGCGCTTTTCCAGAATCATGGAACGACAGGCAGCGGATACAGTTCATCTTAGGCTATGTACACGTTGAAGGATCAATTTGAGGTACAGAAATAATAAACAAATGTCACACCTATGCAGATTTTGAAAAGCATTTTTTGAATAAATTCTGGAGTTCAGGTATACAACAAAGACTCCGAAAAGAGGTTCACAACGCCGAACCTTTCAACACCAAAGGAGGAGGTTTGAGACGTTATTTTGAAAATATCTACGTAAAATTCAGTATTGGGACACGCCCATTTCAACCAAAGATGTAATCATGATATTAAAGTCAAAACTTCCTGTGTCAATAAGAGAAAAACTAGTTAATGTGAGTGAAGAAGACCTAGAAGCCTTTCTTTCTGTTCTTGACAATTTGGATATGATCTATGAGGATGTGCGTGCGAGCGCGCGGAATAATTATAATAATGGACCGCCCGCTCCGCAGCAGCACATAACAAATTGCGTCAATGGAATGTCGTACCAACATAACACGTGACAACCAAACGCTCAGCCTTACGGCAATCATAACAGTTTCAACCGCCGTAATGGAAAACAATATAACAAACATCCACACCAGAATAGATACAATCCGATTTATCAAAACACACAGCAACAATACGGTAATTCACCGATAAATCACAACGGTAATTACCAGTACCAGAACAACAAGACGAATAATGGAAATTGTCACAAGGGAAAGAAATGGAACAATTATAACAGACCACAACAGTACAGTCAGCCGAGTCACTTCACTCCCTCTCAGCAAATAAATTTTTCACAGCCGAAAAATGCTACATTTTCTCACCAACCCAACCAACAGTTCAGGAACAATAGTCAGGACAATTCGTCGGATGCTTTTCCTGACACCGCCGGTTATAATAGCCAAGGAAATCCGACTATTTTTTACACACAGGCGAACCAAGCACCAAACGCGATGTCAAATAACACGCAATCAACAGATGCACAAGTCGTATGGGATACGAACGCAAATTTTCGACCTGGTACGTCGCAAAATACTAGTCAAGTAAAAAATAACTGACATTTCAGCTCCACCCCAGTCGGAAAATCATTAGCAGCTTCTTTAGGCCTCCACGGGGAAGCTGCGGAACCAATAAGCTCTCATATCTTTAACCACTCATGCCAACCTAAGAAAAAAGGCGCATGACAAACACATTAGCAAAGTCTTATCGTATCGTATAAATGAACGAGTGCTATTAAAGACCCACTTCAAACCATCTTTGATTCATCATAAGAATCGCAAGTGGCAGCACTTGTATGAAGGACCATATATTATCTTAAGAAAGCCGCACATTGGTTGCTATCTATTAGCTGACCCTGTATCTGGACGAATAAAAGGATTGTTTCATCACGCAGACTTGAAGAAATACCGAGTCAACCATTGAAAATATCTGTTAAGTTAAGCTGCTAAAAGAAAATATACACACACACTATAAGTTGTCATACTATGTGTGAAGTACCAACGTATGTAAGAGTAATGCACAGGACTAACACCCTGTCGACCTGCCACAACAAGATAAGTAATTTATATGAGCACCTTAAGTAAAACACATTTATTGTAGGAGAGCAAGATTTGCCTTAGATGTAAGTTAGTTTTAAGTTAATTGAGCCATGAACGGCCACAGCCGAAAGAGCTGACAAATATTATAGTAGGGACGTGCTAAGTGCCACCTGCTACCACTAGTTTTAAGTATAGCAAAGCTCTCTCCTCTTGAATGAAATAAATTAAAATGATCGTTCAGACCAGAATGATTGCTCGTAGGTAAAAAAAGAAAAAAAAGAAAAATAAAAATAAAAAAAAATTATCAAGATCGCTTACTCTAATGAGGTAAATGTTATGTTATGCATAAGGAGTGTGTGACAACAAATTTTATGAGACCACCTATGAAACGCAGCAGGTAAAAAGCAGCAGCTTAGCATATAAGAATCAAGTAAGTCAATAACGATCCAGGTAGCTGGAAAGAAGTGCGCAACTCAATTATTTTATTATAATACGGAGAAAACCGTATACGCTCATAACAATTTTACGGCACAGTGCAGCTGAAATACCTACAAAGATCATTTATAAATAAACTAATTTAGTACTTGAAATATCTATTTCAGGTCCTCGAGATACGATGATTTTTTTTAGGAAACCAATTTTATGATACATGGAACAGAAGATACTTAACAGACACAGTTCACTGCTAATGCATGGTTTAAGTAATTTTAGATATGCATAGAAAATTGTTTAGAGAGCTGGATCAGACGACAAGGAAACTACTGTATCGATTTAATTATACTATTTGTCATGAAAAACTAAGGTGATAATAATTTATGTTAAGCTCATCATATCATACGTCATTAACACTGTGCCTTCAAATCTCTTCACTCCATAAAAATCTTTTGTGTTTTCCTCTAACCAGTATCCTTACCATCCTACCTTATCCGGTAGAGAAGTGAATTTTACGAACTGGTTGCATGATTGGTACATACAGGCTATACGAATGGATAGTCGTGACACATTGGTTGTCGACGGGCTATGCTTATTCTCCGCAAATTGCGAGTTCAATTAAGATTTGTTATGTGCAATTGCACGACAGGGAACACAAAGCTTCCCAATTTCCCAATGGTAGTTTGAACACGAACTGTTCAGCACGTAAACGAAGCCACATTGACTATGTCTTCAAACTAACGATGTAATAGAGAGAAAATAAAAGAGCTGAACTTGCGAAAAGAATAACTATTGTAAAAAGAAAAGAATAACAAGATTTCGAACAAAGTGTAAACCTAAAGTGCCTTGGAAGCACAAACTACGAACAAGAGACACGCTTTTCGTCAGGCCTTGTAGTCACAGAGACTAAATATTTCTTTGTAAATAATTTTTAGACGTGATATGTATACTAAATGTTAACTGTACTTTGTAGTAATAATGCAGTCAGTAATAAATGGACACGTATGTGCTGCTGCGTGTGAACCGACTATAGACAAGTAATTAATGGACACGTATAAAAGTGGTGCGTGTGAACCTTAACATGACGACCAAATAAATGTGAACACGAATTAATAATAAAGTGTGAACTGAAAAGGTGATAACTCCAAGGACACGCGTGAAATACCGCGTGTGAAGTAATGTTATAAGTACTTGTACCACGAAACCACGATGTAGAAAGCCGAAGAGTGAAAGTGAATAAGTGTTGTACTTACCACAAACGGTACTGTACGCCTTTCCACGGACACATTCTTCGAAACAGCTGCGGGAGTCGCCGCATCTGGCTGCTTCCGTAATCCAGTCGATGAAGAACTGTGTAAAAACTCACACCACGGCTAGTAGACACCTAACGCTCTGCTTCTCGCAGAATACTGCTGCTAGCGTTGTGGAACTGTCAAGTTATTGTCACGTGATTGTGACCAACGGACGTAACACTGTGTACGCTGAGCGCTCAACAATCAATTTTTCTTTGAACAACGAGCGCGGATGCCAAATGTGTTTGAAATGCATTCAAAATAAAATATGATAAAGCAATGAATTAAGCACTCATGTACCTTGTGAAATTATAAAGACACTAATCGGAAGAGTCTTAAGCTCGATTTTGACAATAGCTACCGAATTTACTGACCAGGCCGAGTAATGACGAAAACGTGTCGAACCAAATAAAACCAGGAAAATAGATAAATATGAGAACTGAGCATTCCTAAGAGAATGAGACCTTATGTACATAAACAATTGTTATCCTTACCTAATCCAATTTTCTTTTAGACTAAGTTATTAGTAAATAAGCACATTATAATACAGATTTTTTTTCTGTATTTTTCATGTACGAAAACATAAATGGAAGCACGGACAAGTGTCAAGTGAAATAGAGACCGCCACCATACGGCTCAACATGTTGCAGAACCAATCTTCCAGTTCCTGACCCACGACGTATTCCCAACGCAACATCACACCCCGACAACTACTCCAACTTCCACAGTGAAAGTGATGCCCTACTTTTCCTCCACTGTGAAAGTGTAATCAGTTTCCCCACTCAAGTGCAGTGCTATCATTTATACCCGAAGTTCTACCACTCCCAGTGCAACTCATACCTACCCAAGTGTAGTGAAACATTTTTTTTTTTTTTTTTGCAGGTCATAAAAGCCACAAATAAGTAAAGTGCTACGTATTTACTGCAAGAAATCTTCGACGAAACAACGACAAAAATATTCCTGTAGTATGTCACTGTAAAACAAGAATGTCAATTTTTTGTAACATATTTTTTCCACGAGTGCACACAGCACCCAGACTTCCTGTGAAGTCAAGTAATTTATTGCTTTGTTTTTTTTATATTTATTATGCCATGTATAATGTATCTATGTATGTGTCTCTTTATCTTAATTTCATTATCTTTTACCGAGAAATGAACATTTGTTATCCTTGTACAATACATTATAAAGGGCACAGTTCAATTGTCATGTAGTTACGCTATGGACAAATTACTATCAATTTCAGTCGTACGAATATACTTACCCGATACTCTGTATGTTAACCACTTTACCTGATGTAGTGTGTAAAATCTATTGTAAAGAATTTTTGCAAGTAATACTAACTTTTTTCACGGAAGCAATAATATCACGACTACGCGTGAGTCGCGATGATCCTGACGGAGTCATCGCTCCTCACGCGGGAAGCAATGTGATATTATTGGATTTCAGACATTTTGCATATGAGAAAAGGACAGCCACCAAGCTGTAGTTTGTAATGATACTAAGCATGACAACGCGAGAGCAAAGAAACGAAATCTGTTTATAACGTGCGCCTATACCAAGACGCGCGGCCAGCGTTTAAAAGGTGCTTTTAAATACTATGACTCGCTGGGCGCAGATATTTAAAATCATTGCCGCAGCGCTTGATAGCAAGAAGCTGCGAAACAGAAGAAAGAACAATTTATCATTTGTTAGGAAAATTCTAGAGTCTTTATAGTTGGCTGTACTTCTGGTCGCCGATATGTTAACATGTACTTCATTACCTTTGATGTTTGGTTGCCGACTTGTTAAGACGTGTTGTGTAGCACCGCTACAAGTTTAGTGTGAAAAACCACGTTATCATCAAGAAAGAAAACGCTTTTGTAAACTTAGTGACGAAAAAAAAATACTTACGCGCACGCCAGGACACTTAATTTTTACAAATATCACACATACAAAAGCAGCGATTGTTGGACTGCTCCATGTATGAGAAAAACATAAAAATGTAAGTTTTGTATTCATTGTAAATTTAGTAATGTTTATAGTTTAACGCCTTTCTTCTTTGAGAATATACTTTTCCTCCACTATACAGAAAATCTATGCTTATTCTTTTCTTTAAATTAACCACAAATAATGTTTATGTTTAAATGAACTTTGTTACAGGTTCGCTCTTTATCGCGGTGTGTCGATTGTATTTGGGAGACCATTAACGTGTTCAGTTTACGATCTGACAACTTTTTTTACAAAATTTCACTGTTTTGCATTCATTTCCAATTTTTTTTTTATTATTCAAATAGGTCCCTTAGGTAATTTCATTGAAGAGTCTGATTGCGTGAAAGCAATCCGGGTTAAGAGGTCATTTGAGAAACTATTTTCACGCAATCAATCCGTACGTCTCCTAAACACAATCGAGAACCGACGCATCATCGATCATTCATTAATTTTTCTCTTTTTCCAAGTCGTACCAAGAAACGGCCAAGGAGAACTGCCGTGAGTACGCAATCTAGTGTTAAAAGGTTGCATTCTTTATCTTGTCGGCAAACATTGCCATGAATTATCAACATCAATGTTATATTTGGTTAAATGTTAAAAGCCAAAAAACCTTTTAACGCTAGAGTTTCCGAACCTCAAATTGATACATTTCGCCTTCTTCATCATCCTAGAAAGTTTGTAACGTCATCACGGAATCACCCTATGTATAAATACCGTATTTTACGGACTATAAGAAGCACTTTTTTTCTGCGAAAAATTTCCTCTGAAACTCAGGTGAATCTTATACTCGAAATTAATATAAAAATGTCCAATGTTGATTTAAAATTCCCGCCATCTTAAAAATGACCACATATTCTATGCCCCGGGAAACCTATCTCTATCTGGCAACACTGGATTCAATGTCCGCAGCTCGTGGTCTCGCAGTCGCGTTCTCGCTTCTTCGATTGCCGGCGGGGTCAGGGATGTTTGTGTTGTCCTCATCATTTCATCATCATTCATGGAGGTGGCGCGAATGGACTGAGCAAAGATTGGGAATCCGTAAAAGTGCAGATAACCGCGCAGTTGAGCGCCCCACAAACCAAACATCATCATCATCATCATCATCATCATCTGGATTCAACTGGCAGCAGCACTGCACCGAAGCGACGAACGTCAGTTGCGGGGATTCATAAGCTTACTGACATTGTCTCCCTCTCGCCTCGCCATCACAAACCTAGAACACTGTCTAGCCCACGATGCGTCATTTTACTCTAAGGTGTCAGTGAACTTGAACTGAAAGTAATTTGTGGTATCGGTAACAGCCAATATTTTTGTTAGTAGCTAGTTTCGTAATGGAAAAAAATATAAAGTATTCACATGACGCGGGTTATGAATTGAAAGTAACAGGCTATGCAGAAGAACATGGAAACAGAGCAGCTGAGCGGCATTTCGCCCTTCCACTAACAGAAAAAAAAAAACATTCGCGATTGGCGGGCAAGTAAAGAAGAACTGAAAAAAATATGAAGACTAGATGTGCAAATTGAAGACTGAATGCAAAATGGCCAAAACTAGACGTATGGAAATGTATTTCTAAGTACTGTGGAAATGGCACTGGAATTAATACAAAAATGATTCAAATACACGCCCATATGCTAGCACTACAGTGGAACTTAACAGGCTTTAAGGGGGGAGTTGGTTGGTGCTACAGGTTTATGAAGCGCCATGAACTTAGCATGCGAATCACAACCAAAATCTTCTCAGAAAATGCCACAATAGTAGAAAGAGAAAATATTATCTTTCCATCGCTTTGTTACTCAACATCGAAAGAAAACCAGTGTGGATCAGAGCCAAATAGCGAACGTGGACGAAACTTCTGTGCCCAGTATCAGGGCTATTGCCATGAAAGGTGCGAAAGCTGTAACTATGAAAACAAGTGGACATGAAAAAATGCACTACATTGTTGTCCTTTCATGTTGTGCTGATGATCAAAACCTTCTGAAATACTGCAGGTGTTATTGTTCACTTACATGATAACGGTTGGATGGACGAGGCTGGTTGGAAATTATGGATTAACGGAGTGTAGGAGAGAAGAAAAGGCGCTTTACTGAGGAAGAGTTCTCTTCTTGTGCTACATCAGTTTAGTAGTCATTTGAAAAATAATGTGAGAGAGAAACTGAGACAGGGAAATACAGACCTTGCTGTTCTTCCGGGAGGACTTTCTTCACAAATGCAGCCTCTTGATGCCTCGATAAATAAACCATTTAAACTGTGTATGAGAGAGGAATGGAAAAAATGGATGATGAATGAAAGCCAACTTGAATTCACTCCGAAGGAAGCTTCAAAACGACCTACAATCAGGCAAGTGTGTCCGAGGACAAAACAGTCGAGGTCTAGAGTGAGAGAAGACACTATTGTTAAATCTTTCAAGAAGCCCGGCATAAGTAACGCTCTCGATGGCAGTAATGACCATCTTATATATTAACAGGACAACGATGACGACGAAGAGGAAGAGGAAGAGGAAGAAGAAGAAAGTTCAGGTGACGATGTTCAGCAATTTTAAAGGTCATTTCGGTTTTATACACTAAGAATTATTACTTTTTTTTTACTCTGGCCTTGCAGTCTAATAATAAGTATGGTAAAAAATAACTATTTTTTATAAATTAAGGTGCGTCTTGTAGTCCGTAGAGTCTTATAGTCCATAAAATACGGTACATTTACAGGCACTGGCGCCTATAAATTTGACACTCTGTGACGTCTGTCTAGAGTGAGAGAAGACATTATTGTTAAATCTTTCAAGAAGCCCGGCATAAGTAACGCTCTCGATGGCAGTAAAGACTGCAAGGCCAGAGTAAAAAAAAACTAAACTGAGGTAGCACAAGAAGAGAACTCCAGACATGGGTTCCTATACAAAATATTATGTACACGCTCCATTCTACAAGTCCCAGAAGTTTGTAACGGGAATTTTCGACCACCCTGTATATTATACAACGTGCCACACATTTGCTAATTTTTCGACGTGGTTCATGTTCACCGATGTAAAAACAGATATTCTGTTCCCTACTTCTCCCTCTTAGAGGTCGCTTTCTTTTTCTCTTTCTAAAGTATAGTACGTTCTTCATTAGAGTTCAAGCTATCGCCATAACAAATTTCACTGATGTCGATTCAGCGAATTAATCGTGGAAACTTAGACAGATTCGCTTTGTCACGTGTGATATTTGTATGGGATGAGTACGGATAAAGTTTGTCACTTTTGTCCAGTAACATAAATATTCAACCGACTTTTGGAAAATATGAATTAGTCCACTGAAGTTAAAATCTTCTGGGTTATTAGAACGCGTCATGTTTCTTCTAAAATGTTCGACGTTTCGACCCTTCTGCTGGGATCTTCCTCGGGATCTTTTGGTGTCCACTACTGCTAGAACACTGTCAGAAACGAGTGTCGCGTTCACTTGTAAAGGGGGAGTTTTCTGGCGTCCGTGCAGGAGAAGTGATAGTATTGATTAAAATTCATATGGCTACCATTGGTGGGCCATAGTTATAGGCTAATATTCTCGCTCTGATGCAGAGTTGGTAGCTCATCTCCTGTGGATACCATTGGCGGCCCATCGTCATTGGATAGAAAGGCGCTATTCCACACTTATGCTGGGGAAGGGTTATTGGTTCAAATGCCTGCTACCGTTGTTGGTTGGTCCTCATCAGTGGCTAGATTTGAAACGGACAGAGCAAGAGAGGGGGAATGTTTACCCAATACATTATTGCACGCCGAGGTGACTTGCAGCGCGTTGTTTATGCCGCTCTCACACCGCGGCCGCGTATTTGCTTCCTTTATAAGTGGACGCGACACTCGTCTCTGACAGTGTTCTAACGGCAATGGACACCAAAAGATCCTGAGGAAGATCCCAGCAGAGGGATCGAAACGTCGAACATTTTAGAAGAAACGTGACGCGGCCTAATAAGCCAGAAGATTTTAACTTCAGTGACAACGGCCACGAAAGCCTGCAGACTTAAGTGAATTAGTCCAGTTTGTAATCAGTAGCGCAGCACACGTACACCAATGCTTTCGCTTCTTAGCCGTGACGCGGACGCAGTTTTCTGCAGCAGCGGTCACGCACAGGAGCAGAAGAGAAATCTCCCATCACGATCAGGAGCGCGGTGCACAAAAGTTTCCTTTAATTAGAGCTGCGGGCGTAGGTCGTACGTGACCGAGCAATAGCAGCGGCGCCCCGGGGACCCGTGAGCAGCGGTGTACCTCCTCTTCCTCTCCTTCTGATGGATGCGGGCTGCCCCGGTAATTGGTAGGGTGAGGGGGGATTGGGGGGGGGGGGGGGGAACGAAGATGCTTCTGCAGGCAGAGAGACGTGACGCTGTAGACCTCGCAGCAGCCGGTGACGTCACTGTGGTTTCCAAACGCTGACCCTGTGTAATACTGGTGCGTCGAAGCCAGTTTCACAAACGGCTTAGGTTGCGAGGTGCCGGGGCAAGCAGTGTATTTAACACTAAATTCTTCTAGAATCTCCATATGTAAATGATGCTCTAAGCCCCCTCTATTCTAACTCCGACTTTTGCTGTTGCACATGGACTAAAAAATATACGCGAACTGACTGTAATCAACCCTGCAAGTGGAGTAGAAAAGAGTTTGGCACCTGCAATAATTTAATTTGATAAATAAGTTAAATAAAGGAAGGTTGCATTAACGTAGTGAGAAATGATGGGTTGCTCTACCGATTAACAGAATGAAAGTTCTGTCCAAAATAACAATATGATTTATTAAGACTAAACGCAAAATAATAAACAAAAACACACGAAACATTTACAATACATCAAATTGGCTCAAATTGGATACTCAAACAAACGCTATGAAGGTGAAGTTGTCCCTAAACTAGATTGTGAGGTTTAAGACGAAGTGGTATGTGGAGCCAATTCCTTGCCACTCAAATCTTAAGAGAGACACACAGCTAACCCAACATTAATAACATTAATTGCTGCTACTCAAGACAGAACAAAGTTAGAAAAAGACGAACAGGCGCGCTCTGCTGAGCTCTGATTATCACCTAGGAAAATCCCTATCTGCCGGTGCTGCGGACATACATTACCAAACTGTCTTCTTAACTGCCAGAACACGATCTGGCATACTGGAGGCGATGGCTGATTGCTTCGACGTCCTCGACCGAAAGGCGAGAGCCGACTACCTAGAGCACCCGTACAGGCCGAACACACAACATTCCCGCCCCCACGACAGTGGCCGTGGTTAAACGTTCCAATCAGCAACTCGAAAACCGGCGGAAAATTCCACTCTATTGCCGGAGCACTACCATTCCACCAATGGAGATTCTTGGCGCCAATTTCTGCGCTGATTTTGCTACGATACGGAGCTATACCCTGAGCAAGCCAATCACAGTTACTATTTTGCAGAAAGCGCGGTAATTTTCCCGCCACAGCTGCCTGGGTACACAAGTCATTCCCATGCCTCGCTGGTAGCCTGCCAGAACGTGTTTTCGCAAAGTTTCTGCGAAGTAACGGAACCTCTAGCCCAGCCGCTACTTCAGACCCCTCCGGGCGTGTCTTTTGACAATGTCGGCATCTGCAAATCATTCACTCGACTTCCTCACACCCGTCGGCTTAACGCTTTCCAGATCAGCAGAGCCCGCCTGTCACCGGACCACCCAGGTGACGAGAGGCGCTGCGTGGGAAGTCCGCGTGTGAAGGAATAGCGACTTTTCACTGCATGCAATTAGAGAGGAAAATCGTAAGATAGAAATATAAGAGGGGGCTCATGCCACCTCTCAAGGTCTTTCTGCGCAAAGTTAGTCACTGTTATTATTTATTTCCACGATGCGTTTCGAAGGTTTAAACCTCCATCATCGGGTGGATTTACATTAGTAAGTATTACATTTATGTGTGTGTTGTGTTACGATTTTTTGGAGGAACTTGTGTGGCACTGCCTAGTGGAGAAAACAAGACACTATTTCAGAATACGGTTTAGGTTTACTTTTGACAAAAAATTAAACTGATATCTAATGGTAAACAGTAAGTAAGTAAACGAGAGTACCTTCAGTGGTCACAGGTTCCTTCTGCTGTCGTAAGTACTGCTGTGGCAGTATAAGTGTGATGTGTTACGACAGCAGAAGGAACCTGTGACCACTGAAGGTACTCTCGTTTACTTACTTACTGTTTACCATTAGATATCAGTTTAATTTTTTGTCAAAAGTAATCCTAAACCGTATTCTGAAACAGTGTCTTGTTTTCTCCACTAGGCAGTGCCACACAAGTTCCTCCAAAAAATCGTAACACAACACACACACAAATGTAATACTTACTAATGTAAATCCACCCGATGATGGAGGTTTAAACCTTCGAAACGCGTCGTGGAAATAAATAAAACGGTGACTGGTAACAGTGAACTTGTTGTTTCATTTAATGTCAGTAACAGTCACGGTAAAGCCTAAAGCCTAACCTAAAAAATGTTCGCATTTAGTCACTGTTATCCACAGTCCACGCCGCGGAAAGCCTTAAACCTCTTTCACTCTTGTCCGGCAGCCGTCTATACGGCACCGTGCGCACGGCGTACTGCCGTGGCGGTTCCGCATTTATCCGGCTGCTATTGTGCACAGCACGACACAGTGGCTCCCTTAATTTTAATCCTCTCCAGTCTCTGAGCATAGTCCCAGCCACATGGAACGTTAACAAATACTAACATAGCTTTTTAGTTAGTTATTATTATTTATTGAGACTGTCCTCAATACAAAGGTTTATCTCCGACATAACAGTACACTCGGAACTCACTACAATAAATATTACGTAAGTACTTAGCACTTCCTCTTGACGATATTCCTCCAAATACTCCTATCTTTTGTACCTCTTCATCGGTCGTACTTTTCTCCTTCCTACCTCAATTCACCAGGACTTCGAGGATATGGCACTGAGGACTTCGACTTTGCAACCAAAGTGCTTCTGGATATGTGTGGATGATACCTTTTTCGTCTGGCCACATGGACGTGATGCTGTTAATAGATTTTTGTACCACTTCAACTGTCCTTCATCCCCGCATTAAATTTACCATGGAGGTTGAAAGTGATGGGTTGCTTCCATTTTTAGATGTTATGGTTTATAAAAGACCAGATGGTACTTTGGAACACAGTGTTGGATCGGTATCTGCATTCTAAGAGTTGTCATCCACCACACTAACGCAGTGGCCTCCTTAGGACTTTGGGATGGAGTGCATGTACAATTTCCGACGCGGACACCTTAACACAAGAAGTTGCGCATCTGAAGGCTGTTTTCAAGAAAAGTGGATACTCTGAGAAGCAGATAAGCAGATTCGTCGGGCTATGGAGTTTCGACCATCACTGGAGGTGCACGAAGACGAACATAGATCGGTGGCCTTTGTCCCTTATGCTGGGGCATATCGTATAAGATAGGAATAATTTTAAGGAATTTTAACATTAAGAGTGTGTTCCGTCCACCTTCTAAGATTAGGGCACTACTCGGCTCTGTGAAATATGATTTGGGGTTTAGGAAACCCGGTGTGTACAAAATTCCGTGTCAGTGTGGGAAGGCTTACATCGGCCGTTCGATTCGCACAGTTCATGACAAGTGTGTGGAACATCGCCGACATACGAGGCTACAACAGCCGAAAAAATCGGCAGTAGCAGAACACTGCTTAAATGAGGGACACGGTATGAAATTTGACGAAACTGTGATAGTTGCCAACACTTCTGGTTTTTGGAACAGTGTCTATAAACAAGCAATTGAAATTAGGTTGTCGGATAATTTAATCAACAGAGACAATGGGTTTCCTCTAAGCAGGACGTGAAATCCTTTACTATCCCAAACCAAAATAGAACGTTGTTCGGTGCGGCCAGTCCGAGTACTCGAATATGGTCCCTGAGAGCGATTTGCCGCCATTGTTTACTACGGGCGGCGCCACCTGCCCAGTCTTGGAGGGCAGCAACCGTGATGGGCGGCGCATGCACCGTGTACGGTACGGTGGCCTATATAGGACGTCGATTGCTAGCCTGGCGTTATTTCTCAGCGGGACTCATCAGCAGAAGCAGCATTCTCCTGAAGATGGCGACCAGTTGGATCGCCGAAATATCGAATCGAGTTATCTACCTAATACTTCCAGTATGTTTACATTATGTCCTTGGTAAGTTCGTAGACTTTTTCCATAACTTTAATAAACAGAACAGATACTCGTAACAGAGACTTTAGCCATAAATAATACACTGAAGAGCCAAAGAAACTGGTACACCTGCCTAATATCGTGTAGGGTCCCCGCGAGCAAGCAAAAGTGCCGAAACACGACGTGGCATGGACTAGACTAATGTAGTGCTGGAGCGAACTGACACCATGGATCATGCTGGGCTGTCCATAAATCCTTAAGGCTACGAGGGGGTGGAGATCTCTTATGAACAGCACGTTGCAAGGCATCCCAGATATGCTCAATGATGTTCATGTCTGGGAAGTTTCGTGGCCAGCGGAAGTGTTTAATCTGAGAAGTGTGTTCCTGGAGCCATTCTGTAGCAGTTCTGGATGTGTGGGGTGTCACATTGTCCTGCTCCACTTGCCCAACTCGGTCGGAATGCACAATGGACACGAACAGATGCAGGTATCAGATAGGATGCTTACGTACGTGTCACCTGTCAATAGTCGTATCTAGACGTATCAGGGGTCCCATATCACTGCTACAGCACACGCCGCACACCATTACAGAGTCTCCACCAGCTCGAACAGTCCCCTGATGACATACAGGGTCCATGCATTCATGACGTTGTCTCCACACGCGTACACGTCCATGCGCTCGATACAGTCTGAAACGAGACTGGTCCGACCAGGCAATATGTTTCCAGTCATCAACAGTCCAATGTCGGCGTTGACGGGCGCAGGTGACGCGTAAAGCTTTGTATCGTGCAGCCATCAAGGGAACACGAGTGGGCTTTCGGCTCCGAAAGCCCATATCGGTGATGTTTCGTTGTACGGTTCGCACGCTGAGACTTGTTAATGCCCAGCATAGAAATCTGTAGCGTTACACTTCCGTCACGCTGTACGATTGTCTTCAGTCGTCGTTGGTCCCGTTCTTGCAGGATCTTCTTCTGGCCGCAGTGATGTCGGAGATTTGATGTTTTACCGGATTCCTGGTATTCATGGTACATTAGTGAATCTGAGGGTGCAAGATCAGGTAAATAAGGCGGGTGCGGAATAACTTCTCAAACCAACTCCTGTGTAGCGTTTTTTGTCAGTCTAGCGATGGGCGTTATGGTGAAGTAGCATCACTTCACGCAATCTTCCTGGTCGTTTTTCTTTGATTGCGTCGGCAAAACGTCTCACATATTGACAATAAATGTCAGTAGCGATGGTCACACCTCGGGGAAGCAATTCGTAGTACATTACACCGTCGCTGTTCCGCCAGATGCATAGCATTATCTTTTGAGGATCCAAGCAGGTTTTGGTACGGGCAGCAAGCAGAGATGATTTTTGTGATTTTGGCGTAGGGCATGCGCTACCCATATACCTGATTTTTTAACCATCCCCATTGCAAGCAAATGTCACACGATAGTGGAATGATCAATGTTCACCGCATTTGGCAGTTATCGGGTACACTGACGATCATTGTGAATTATTGCGTTTAAACTATCTTCATCAAAACGACGAAAGTCTTCCTGAATGCAGAGAATCCCTAATGTCGAAACGATCCTGCTTAAAACGAGAAAACCATTTCCTTGCCGTGCTCTGTTCAATGGCATTAACACCCTACACGGCGCAAATGTTTCTGGCGGCCTCCGCTGCTGCACCCTGTAAGTAGGCTGTTTATGTTTTCTTATTGGCAACGTTACGTAGCGCTCTGTATGAAAATCCCTGGCTGTGCTGTGTGCAGCCTGTGGCTAGTTTGCATTGTTGTCTGCCATTGTAGTGTTGGGCAGCGGCAGCTGGATGTGAACAGCGCGTAGCGTTGCACAGTTGGAGGTGAGCCGCCAGCAGTGGTGGATGTGGGGAGAGAGATGGCGGAGTTTTGTAATTTGTCATGAACTGCTATATATATATTATGACTATTAAGGTAAATACATTGTTTGTTCTCTATTAATATCTTTCATTTGCTAACTATCCCTATCAGTAGTTAGTGCCTTCTGTAGTTTGAATCTTTTATTTAGCTGGCAATAGTGGCGCTCGCTGTATTGCAGTAGTTCGAGTAATGAAGATTTTTGTGAGGTAAGTTATTTGTGAAAGGTATAGTTTAATGTTAGTCAGGGCCATTCTTTTGTAGGGATTTTTGAAAGTCAGATTGCGTTGCGCTAAATAATATTGTGTGTCAGGTTAAGCACAGTCGTGTACAATTGTTCTAAGGGGACGTTTCATAACCCCTCTACTGGCCTCAAACAGAAGAATATGTCGGAAATGTTCCGATTTCTCCACTTGACACTCCATTTTCGAGCGGCCACAGTGCCTCTCACTACCTCCAAATGATGAAATGACTGCATGTAAACTCAAATAGCAACAGTGAACTACAAATAAAAATATGACTATCGATAAATAAACCGATAAAAACCGGAACATCAATATGCAAAACAAAACCGCTACGAGCTTATACACCAACCTAATGTTTCTGATTACTTGTCCATGTCTCTGTTCTGTATGGACTACACTCTCTAATATCGGCTTGAATAGGAGTCTTTTCCTTCTATTCATCAGATTCCTGCTCCAGAATACTGAAATGAGCATCCCACAGCTCTTGCTGCCATTATTCTCTTATTAATTTCTCAGTTTGAATATTCCTCTTTGTCTAAAATGGGCTATAACCAGGAAAAATTATTGAGTTTTTCTTCTTCTTCTTTCGATTTCGGCCATCTTTGGACCACGTTCAACAATTCACTTGCCCGGCTTTTTGATCTTTTTTTCTCTCTTCCCAATATTTCATCATTTTCGAGTGGTTCCTCCTCCACTCTTCCGACCATTTCCTGTTATTATTCTTTAGTTTCGTTTCTTCTGGAAAACACTTAATTTCGTTCACTATTTGTCTAAACTTTTCCCTGTCCCTGATTGACTCACGGGTGACATTAAAATAGGCCAAATCCTTTTTCACCATCTGTATCCATTTATTGTTGGTTTTTTCGTTCCTGTTACTATGTTCAAACACTTTTCTTGTTAGTCTGTTTCCATCCATCCTCGACAGGTGACCATAAAACGTTAGTCTGCATTTACGCATTGCCTCACTCACTTTCTCAATAGTTTTGTATATTTCCTTATTACTCTTTAGCTTGTACTCTTCTCCAATCTTTCTCGGTCCTAATATTTTTCTCAAAATTTTCCTTTCTTTCTTTTCCATGTTTTCTATTTCCCCCTTTTTGTTAAGAGTTAGGCACTCCGATGCATACAGGCATTCTGGTCTAATGACAGTTTTATAATGTCTTAATTTAGCTTGAATCGAAATGTTTTTTTTTTGTTATATATGTCTTTGGTTTTTTGAAAAGCAAATTCCATTTTCCTTGCTCTCGCCTGGTTTGCACTCTTGTCTAAACCATTCACTTGAATTATTTCACCTAAATACTTAAATTTTTCTACTCCCTTAATATTGCCGTATTTAGTAATAAGATTTTTCTTGTTATTTCTATGATTAGACATATACACGGTTTTTTCAAATGAAATCTGCAGTCCAGCTCTGGCCGAAACTTCTTGTAGTTTCTCCAAGTAGTTCTGAGCTATTTCTTCGTTTTCTGTAATTATTGCCAGATCGTCTGCAAAAGCTAAACAGTCCACTTCTATTTTTTCTTTTTTTGTTCCAATTCTGATGTCATTCTTGGTGCCTTTGAGTTCTTCTTTCCATATTCTCAATATCTTTTCCAGTACGCAGTTGAAGAGGATTGGGGATAAACCATCACCTTGTCTAACACCTGTTTTAATTTCGAACTTCCTTGAAATTTCACCCATAAATTTAACTTTGGCGTTACTGTTTGTTAGCGTCTGTTTGATAATTTGAATTGTTTTCTTATCGACCCCAAATTCTTCCAATACTTTCAGTAATGTTTCTCTATCTACCGAGTCGTATGCTTTTTTGAAATCTACAAATACTATTGCAAATCTCTGGCCTCTTGAGATTCTGTAACGAATTAGTGTTTTCAGGTTAAATATTTGTTCAACACAGGATCTACCTTGTCTAAAACCTGCTTGATATTCACCTATTTTTTTATCCAGAACTGGCTCCACGATTTGAAGTAATTTCCTTGACAAAATTTTGTATCCTACTGGTAGTAGCGAGATCCCTCTATAATTATTAACATTCATCTTATCCCCCTTTTTGTGTAGTGGGTGTATCAGGGCACACTGCCAGTCTTCAGGAATTCTTTCTTCGTCCCAGATCTTCTTAAACATATGTTCCAAAACTTGTGGGAGGTTGGTATCCATTATTTTTAGGATTTCTGGTACTATGGAGTCTTCACCTGGGGCTTTATTGTTTTTTAGACTGTGTATTATGTGTTTTATTTCTTCAGCGTCTGGAGGTTTTGACTCGGTATTAGTATTTCGGTGGTTTTCAAAACTCATTTTATCTTTGGGTGGTTCACAATTTAGTAGATTCTCGAAATATTTTGCTAATATTTCACAATTAGTCTTGTTTGTCAAACCTAGCTTGTTCTCTTCATCTTTAAAACATAAATTTGGGGATTGGTATTTGGTTAGCTGTTTTCTTGAGTTTTTATTTTTTTATTATTAGGTTTTTTAGCATTTCATTTTTTATGAGAATGAGGGACTGGTTCACTGCACAATTCCCGACCTGGAAGACTGGGTAATTTGCTCTCAAGGTTTTCTTACTTTAGCCTTTGATAAGCCAATATCATTTAGCTTATTGTCGTTTAGTAAAAAGGTAGAAAAAAAATATAGTGCATACACGCAATTAATTTAAAAGAATCAGTGTTGGGCGTTTTCAAGAGCTCTGCTGGGATCCTGGGAAATTCTTCCAGTACTTTCGAATGAGTGTATCAACATCCGATGAGCTACATAGACGACTGAAGGATGGTCGGACGCGGGATTGAACCGTCGTCCTTCCGAATGCGAGTCCAGTGTGTTAACCACTGCGTCACCTCCCTCGGTGTCTCGGAGACAGATTCGCGCTACAGTGGTTTGAGGAACATTGTACTGATCTCACGTTGATATCTCGGAGATCAAAGTCGCCTTATTTCAATCCTATGGAAACCACCCGGATACTATCGGGCCCCATCACTGCGTACCTAAGTCAGCGGCCCGTTATTTACGCTAATTACGTGGCCTGTGCGTAGACTTCTAATGCCACATACCTCCGCAAATCTGTCGCATCCCTGATACGCTGAATCAGTTATGTGTTCCGTTACCAAGGCAGGGAAACGAGCTAGTAAGCAGGTGACCATAATGTTTGGCCCTGTGTAAAGGAACCTTACGCACATTATAACGTTGTTGCTTTGATTTGATTTGAAAGCGGTACTAATAGACAATAAAAGCGGGTTAAAAGCTGTGAGCTGTCTGGGGAAGTTAACCTTGCATTACTGCACAACTGTTTCACCAGGTATCCAGTCTAGCTTACCAAATTCCCAACCAGACTAACATTAATTATAATCTTTTAATAGTTATACGACATCCAGTGATATATATATAAAAAAGAGAATTTAAATAAAAAGAAATAAATCAGTTTATATTTGGAAATTTATTTTAACGATGATCATTGAAATTTCAGCATATTAAACGTGAGTCATAACTAAGCTGGTGCCTTATTTAGGATTGTGAAAATGTGAGTTTGTAATCTTACGGAACACATCAAACATGGAGCCAAGATTGGGGCACTGCGTACAACACTGCATTCATAAAATAACACACGAAGAACGTTGAAACATATGCAAGAGAAAATTAACCACAACCAACCGATTCAATTTTCACCCAAAGAAGTTACATTCGTAGCACAATCCTGTCCGTCGTGTAATTACCACACACTGGTATACTAAATTCATACTAACTCTCTGTGAAATCTTCCCAAAAAGAATAGCTGAGGGCTACTTTGATGATTACACCACATGCTTGACGTGGTCAACTTGGTTTACACAAAGCGTGTAACTCCACAATAATTTTGATAATTAAAATAAATTAGATCGAAAAGCAATTTAAAAAAGAAAAAAACCTCGAACTGGTTACTAACGTCTTACTATTAACCTGATGGGTCGAACAATTATATAAGCACGTGGTAGTGGTCTCACAAAGTACACCCCACGTGGGTTGAACATAAAGAAAAGTTGCTATATTGAAAAATATTGTCAAGAAGAGACGTTATAATCTCACGCACATTCGCATTTAAGATTGATGAACTTAGTTAGAGTTACTGATCAACACGTGGTTCCACTTTACCACAGTAGTGACAAAGCAACTACTGGAAGATTCTGAACTTCACACTCGAATTACACTGCGTTGCAATTTAAGATAACATTAGATATTTTAGAGCTAAACCTGAAATAAAGGTGATTAAATTTTCAGTTAGGCTGAACTTAAGAAATCCATTGTCCTACGGACTTAGCAGACACGCGCTTAGCCGGAGATCTTACCACTTCAGACGCTCGCCACGGACAGACTGACCTGGTCCCTTTCTGAGGGTGGCTCACAAATACAAACGGAAATGGCCAGAGGGGCAGCTTCCTATACCAACATGACAAATGACGGACAGGACCATACTAAGGATAGAAACCTCTTTGCTTTTAGAAAGCGTAGCTACCTGTTCCGACGTTGGTCCTACTGTTCTCTAGCAGACAGGCTTGTCTGCTACCCTCAAGCATGCAACTAAAAATACATTTGCTCATTCATCCTCTCACACAGAAGGGAAGGGGGATGACAATATCTTATCATATACAGTATATAAAAGAAAGCGGACGTAGGTTCCGTATGAGACTGTGTGACATGAATTACATATAAACTGTGTTTTAAAGTGTAGTAGTGTGACAGATCGTTCTTTATTATGTGTAAAAGTAATACGTTCCACTACTCAGTCTCCTCACAGATAGTCAGAAACGCCACAGTAAATTTTAGAAGAGGAATTTATGCCGTAAATGACAACAGATTTAAGAAATTAACATGAAAGGAATCCAACAGAGACCTTTCAACATATATGTTCAATATTATTTTAACAGCATTTTCGTACCGATATTCTGCAGCTATATATATGCTACAAAATCAAAATGAAGAAACGTAAACACCTTAGGGATAATGGCATGACGTTAATGATTTTCGATTTACAATTTAATCACCATCCACAGTGAAGAAAAGCGCTTCTCCCGCAAATGTATTACACGTTAACGGAGCCACCTTTAGAATCCAAAGAAATAACGCAAAATTAATTAAATACCACTACACTACTTATTTAACGACACACTCATTCGTTTCATTCATTTACACTGCATCTGTGAATTGCAGCACATAAATGTTCAAAGCAAAGAGATTTGGCGGCAGCTGCAGCTTATAAATCGAGCGCTTTGATAAGCTGAATAAAGCATGTTACTAATGTCAAAGCAGTAGTCCACAAGCTTCTTACTCAGCCCGTTGTACAGGTACTTCGCGCTCGGGCATTAGACGGCTGCATTGGGGCGGAGCGAGTGACACAACACGTGTGCACGGAAGTTTAAAACCTGTACTTTCAGCAAGTCATAGTTGCTTGCTATCAGTATTATGGCCCAAATTTTCTTGCGGAATCGATTGCTGGGGCTGATACCTTGCAGGTGTGCCTTTTTCTCTTTAAAATATGAGGTCAAGTTGGTGGTGTTTCCTCGTTAGGTAAGTCATTTAACACAAGGAGAGTGTAAAGAAAGAATTAGTACGTCCCAAAATTCTATGATGTATGAAAGTGTTAACGGCAGCCTATAAATCGATTCGCAATAAGAGGAAAAAGACGTCAGTGGAAGAAATACGACTGCTAAAGCGGGACCAGGGCGTGTAGCTCTCTTCAGGAGACAGCTAGCGCGGATGCGCTCTTCCGCTGGACAAGTCTTCGGTGAAACGAGCGCCTGGCCGCACGCCAGATTCTCGCCCTGATGAATATGCAAGATGGCCTGCTTACTCTGGGCGTGGTGTGTTCTTCTGCCATCCCGAGAAACGAACACTAACGCGACCGTCGCAGTTACAAATGGAGCCACACCTTTACAGAAAAATAAGGAAGTATCGAGTGTTGAGGAAGTTTGAAATGGTGAGACAAGTCAATGTGAGAACGTTGTCAGTGTTTAGAAATTGGCTGTGTATGTAGGCTGTTTAGGTTTTTATGTTGGTAACACCACGTAGCGCTCTATATGAAAATCACTGGTTGTGCTGTGTGCAGTCTGTGGCTGGTTTGCATTGTTGTTTGCTATTGTAGTGTTGGGCAGCTGGATGTGAACAGCGCGTAGCGTTGCGCAGTTGGAGGTGAGCCGCCAGCAGTGCTGAATGTGGGGAGTGACATGGCGGAGTTTTGAGAGCAGATGATCTGGACGTGTGTCCATTAGAGACAGTAAATTTGTAAGACTGGATGTCATGAACTAATATATATATATATATATAGTTTGAGTCACGACGATTTTTGTGAGGTAAGTGATTCATGAAAGGTATAGAAAAAAAAATATTAAAATTATACTCCGCCATCTCTCTCCCCATATCCACCACTGCTGGCGGCTCACCTCCAACTGTGCAACGCCACGCTCTGTTCACATCCAGCTGCCCAACACTACAATAGCGAACAACAATGCAAACCAGCCACAGACTGCACACAGCGCAGCCAGTGATTTTCATATAGAGCGCTACGTGGCGTTACCAACATAAAAACCTAAACAGCTTGCTTACAGCTGTTGTGACAATTACTCCTGCGATTTTCAATATGTTAGCCTGATAGAAGGAAGGAACTGTAAAGAAACCGTGGGTAGCAAAAGTAGTTCAGTTGGTCGATGAAAGAAGTAAGCACAAAAACGTTCAGGAATACAGAAATTCATGTCACTTAGGAATGAAATAAACAGGAAGTGCAGGGAAGCCATGGCGCGATGGCTGTCTGAAAAATGTGAAGAAATCAAAAAAGAAATGATTGTCGGAAGGACTGACTCACCATACAGCAAAGTAAAAACAATCTTCTAAGTAATTACAAGCAAGGGTAGTAACATTAAGAGTGCAATGGGAACTCCGCTGTTAAACGCACAGGAGAGAGCGAATATCTCGAAAGAGTACACTGAAGGCCTCTGTGAGTCGGAGGACGTGATAAAGAAGAAATAAAGTCGATAGAGATAGGGAATCCAGTATTAGAATCAGATTTTAAAAGTGTTTAGGATCACTTAAGTTCAAATTAGGCAGAAGAGAGAGATCACATTTTATCGGAATTTCTGCAGTCGTTGGGGAAGGAGGCAACAAAACGACCATACACTTTGGCCAGTAAAATGTATGAGACTGGAGATACACCATTAGACTTTCGGAAAAACATCATCCACACTATTCCGAAGATTTCAAGAGCCGACAAGTGCGAGATTTCTCGTACAATCAGCTTAACAGCTCATGCATCCAAGTTCCTGACAAGAATAATACACAGAAGAATGGAAAATAAAATTGAGGATGTGTTAGATCACGAACAGTTTGGAGGAAAGGAAAGGGCACCTGAGAGACACTTTTGACGTTGCGGTTGGTAATGAAAGCAAGACTGAAGTGAAATCAAGACAAGTTCATAGGATTTGTTGGATTGACAAGCTGAGGAATGAGAAGAATCTCCGCAGAAACGGCGAGCACAGAAATATATGGAAAACTCTGCCCAGATGAAGGGACAGTATGATGGGGCATCTGGCAAGACGTCTGGGAGCAACCGGCATTATACTAGAGGACGCTGTAGAGGGTAAGAACTATAGAGGAAGAGAGATATTGGAATACATTCAGGAAATAATTAAGGATGTAGGTTGTATACTCTGAGATGAAAAAGTTGGCACAGGAGAGGAGTTCGCCGTGGCCAGCCAGAAAACTGATGACAAAAAAGAAGGAAAAAAAGCCTAGTAGGAAAGTTACCATAGAACAATATGGTTGGAATTGTTGTTGTTGTGGTCTTCAGTCCTGAGACTGGTTTGATGCAGCTCTCCATGCTACTCTATCCTGTGCAAGCTTCTTCATCTCCCAGTACCTACTGCAACCTACATCCTTCTGAATCTGCTTAGTGTTTTCATCTCTTGGTCTCCCTCTATGATTTTTATCCTCCACGATGCCCTCCAATACTAAATTTGTGATCCCTTGATGCCTCAGAACATGTCCTACCAACCGATCCCTTCTTCTAGTCAAGTTGTGCCACAAACTTCTCTTCTCCCCAATCCTATTCAATACTTCATAATTAGTTATGTGATCTACCCATCTAATCTTCAGCATTCTTCTGTAGCACCACATTTCGAAAGCTTCTATTCTCTTCTTGTCCAAACTATTTACCGTCCATGTTTCACTTCCATACATGGCTACACTCCATACAAATACTTTCAGAAACGACTTCCTGACACTTAAATCTATACTCGATGTTAACAAATTTTTCTTCTTCAGAAACGCTTTCCTTGCCATTGCCAGTCTACATTTGATATCCTCTCTACTTCGACCATCATCAGTTATTTTGCTCCCCAAATAGCAAAACTCCTTTACTACTTTAAGTGTCTCGTTTCCTAATCTAATACCCTCAACATCACCCGACTTAATTCGACTACATTCCATTATTCTCGTTTTGTTTTTGTTGATGTTCATCTTATATCCTCCCTTCAAGACACCATCCATTCCGTTCAACTGCTCTTCCAAGTCCTTTGCTGTCTCTGACAGAATTACAATGTCATCGGCGAACCTCAAAGTTTTTATTTCTTCCCCATGGATTTTAATACCTACCCCGAATTTTTCTTTTGTTTCCTTTACTGCTTGCTCAATATACAGATTGAATAACATCGGGGAGAGGCTACAACCCTGTCTTACTCCATTCCCAACCACTGCTTCCCTTTCATGTCCCTCGACTCTTATAACTGCCATCTGGTTTCTGTACAAATTGTAAATAGCCTTTCGCTCCCTCTATTTTACCCCTGCCACCTTTAGAATTTGAAAGAGAGTATTCCAGTCAACATTGTCAAAAGCTTTCTCTAAGTCTACAAATGCTAGAAACGTAGGTTTGCCTTTCCTTAATCTTTCTTCTAAGATAAGTCGTAAGGTCAGTATTGCCTCACGTGTTCCAGTATTTCTACGGAATCCAAACTGATCTTCCCCGAGGTCGGCTTCTACTAGTTTTTCCATTCGTCTGTAAAGAATTCGTGTTAGTATTTTGCAGCTGTGGCTTATTAAACTGATTGTTCGGTAATTTTCACATCCGTCAACACCTGCTTTCTTTGGGATTGGAATTATTATATTCTTCTTGAAGTCTGAGGGTATTTCGCCTGTTTCATACATCTTGCTCACCAGATGGTTGAGTTTTGTCAGGACTGGCTCTCCCAAGGCCGTCAGTAGTTCCAATGGAATGTTGTCTACTCCGGGGGCCTTGTTTCGACTCAGGGCTTTCAGTGCTCTGTCAAACTCTTCACGCAGTATCGTATCTCCCATTTCATCTTCATCTACATCCTCTTCCATTTCCATAATATTGTCCTCAAGTACATCGCCCTTGTATAGACCCTCTATATACTCCTTCCACCTTTCTGCTTTCCCTTCTTTGCTTAGAACTGGGTTTCCATCTGAGCTCTTGATGTTCATATAAGTGGTTCTCTTATCTCCAAAAGTCTCTTTAATTTTCCTGTAGGAGTATCTACCTTACCCCTAGTGAGATACGCCTCTACATCCTTACATTTGTCCTCTAGCCATCCCTGCTTAGCCATTTTGCACTTCCTGTCGATCTCATTTTTGAGACGATTGTATTCCTTTTTGCCTGTTTCATTTACTGCATTTTTATATTTTCTCCTTTCATCAATTAAATTCAATATTTCTTCTGTTACCCAAGGATTTCTACTAGCCCTCGTCTTTTTACCTACTTGATCCTCTGCTGCCTTCACTACTTCATCCCTCAAAGCTACCCATTCTTCTTCTACTGTATTTCTTTCCCCCATTCCTGTCAATTGTTCCCTTATGCTCTCCCTGAAACTCTGTACAACCTCTGGTTCTTTCAGTTTATCCAGGTCCCATCTCCTTAAATTCCCACCTTTTTGCAGTTTCTTCAGTTTTAATCTACAGGTCATAACCAACAGATTGTGGTCAGAGTCCACATCTGCCCCTGGAAATGTCTTACAATTTAAAACCTGGTTCCTAAATCTCTGTCTTACCATTATATAATCTATCTGATACCTTTTAGTGTCTCCAGGGTTCTTCCATGTATACAACCTTCTATCATGATTCTTAAACCAAGTGTTAGCTATGATTAAGTTGTGCTCTGTGCAAAATTCTACCAGGCGGCTTCCTCTTTCATTTCTTAGCCCCAATCCATAATCACCTACTACGTTTCCTTCTCTCCCTTTTCCTACACTCAAATTCCAGTCACCAATGACTATTAAATTTTCGTCACCCTTCACTGTCTGAATAATTTCTTTTATTTCATCATACATTTCTTCAATTTCTTCGTCATCTGCAGAGCTAGTTGGCATATAAACTTGTACTACTGTAGTAGGTGTGGGCTTCGTATCTATCTTGGCCACAATAATGCATTCACTATGCTGTTTGTAGTAGCTTACCCGCATTCCTATTTTCCTATTCATTATTAAACCTATTCCTGCATTACCCATATTTGACTTCGTGTTTATAACCCTGTAGTCACCTGACCAGAAGTCTTGTTCCTCCTGCCACCGAACTTCACTAATTCCCACTATATCTAACTTTAACCTATCCATTTCCCTTTTTAAATTTTCTAACCTACCTGCCCGATTAAGGGATCTGACATTCCACGCTCCGATCCGTAGAACGCCAGTTTTCTTTCTGCTGATAACGACATCCTCTTGAGTAGTCCCCGCCCGGAGATCCGAATGGGGGACTATTTTACCTCCGGAATATTTTACCCAAGAGGACGCCATCATCATTTAATCATACAGTAAAGCTGCATGCCCTCGGGAAAAATTACGGCCGTAGTTTCCCCTTGCTTTCAGCCGTTCGCAGTACCAGCACAGCAAGGCCGTTTTGGTTATTGTTACAAGGCCAGATCAGTCAATCATCCAGACTGTTGTCCTTGCAACTACTGAAAAGGCTGCTGCCCCTCTTCAGGAACCACACATTTGTCTGGCCTCTCAACAGATACCCCTCCGTTGTGGTTGTACCTACGGTACGGCTATCTGTATCGCTGAGGCACGCAAGCCTCCCCACCAACGGCAAGGTCCCCGGTTCATGGGGGGGGGGGGGGTTGGAATTACCCAGAAAATTAAAGTTGCTTGTTAGACTGAAACTCGAATTCTTATTTGTGTCTTTCATGGGTGAAACCGCTACTAAGTATGCTACTCAATTGCGCCCGAAGGAGTCTCACACACCATAAGGAAGCTCCTCTAAGTTCCACAAAGCAACTATGCTGTTTGTATCAACTGTGGGAGGAAGGACAGGATATCAAACGAGATGTACTGTTCATTTTATACAGAATACAGCTCGCTGCATCAATCTCGACGATTGTCCAATATAATTAGGTAGGCCGTGAGCCAAGTTTGCCGCTAATCCTCACGATAATCGACAGAGGTGGTGTTAGTAGGAATCTGTCAGAGAATGATACACGAAAGGAAAACAACTAGCTTCACCCATACACACACACACACACACACACACACACACACACACACACTAGAGGAAGCTCGCTAGCTGGACGCTGGCTTGAAGAAGAGAATCGGGGTTACATCAGACGTGACGACGGAGTGGTAAACAAGCAGACGGCTTCCAACAACAAAACAAAGGTCCAGAATCGGCTCAGTGGTCCGGTGGTTCCAGGGCGAGAGAGTGATGGGGTGGGTGGAATGGCGGGGGGGGGGGGGGGGGAGAGCATGACTAAGCAGCGCGTACACTGGCGCGCCACGCCTTGCCTTCCAACTACAAAGAGATCGTAAACTTTCACAATGGAGCATTATTGGACGGAGGATGGCGACGACTCCTGCTTGTGGGCTATCTCTGACTACCGTGTCTCACTGCTGAGAGTCCCCACATCTGCAGGAGGAAGAAGGCTAGCGAATCGAGTACGGCAGTATTAAGAACTACATATACATTTATACTCCGCAAGCCACCCAACGGTGTGTGGCAGAGGGCACTTTACGTGCCACTGTCATTACCTCCCTTTCCTGTTCCAGTCGCGTATGGTTCGCGGGAAGAACGACTGTCTGAAAGCCTCTGTGAGCGCTCTAATCTCTCTAATTTTACATTCGTGATCTCATCGGGAGGTATAAGTAGGGGGAAGCAATATATTCGATACCTCATCCAGAAACGCACCCTCTCGAAACCTGGAGAGCAAGCTACACCGCGATGCAGAGCGCCTCTCTTGCAGCGTCTGCCACTTGAGTTTGTTAAACATCTCCGTAACGCTATCACGGTTACCAAATAACCCTGTGACGAAACGCGCCGCTCTTCTTTGGATCTTCTCTATCTCCTCCGTCAATCTGATCTGGTGCGGATCCCACACTGATGAGCAATACTCAAGTATAGGTCGAACGAGTGTTTTGTAAGCCACCTCCTTTGTTGATGGACTACATTTTCTAAGGACTCTCCCAATGAATCTCAACCTGGTACCCGCCTTACCAACAATTAATTTTATATGATCATTCCACTTCAAATCGTTCCGCACGCATACTCCCAGATATTTTACAGAAGTAACTGCTACCAGTGTTTGTTCCGCTAGCATATAATCATACAATGAAGGATCCTTCTTTCTATGTATTCTCAATACATTACATTTGTCTATGTTAAGGGTCAGTTGCCACTCCCTGCACCAAGTGCCTATCCGCTGCAGATCTTCCTGCATTTCGCTACAATTTTCTAATGCTGCAACTTCTCTGTATACTACAGCATCATCCGCGAAAAGCCGCATGGAACTTCCGACACTATCTACTAGGTCATTTATATATATTGTGAAAAGCAATGGTCCCATAACACTCCCCTGTGGCACGCCAGAGGTTACTTTAACGTCTGTAGACGTCTCTCCGTTGATAACAACATGCTGTGTTCTGTTTGCTAAAAACTCTTCAATCCAGCCACACAGCTGGTCTGATATTCCGTAGGCTCTTACTTTGTTTATCAGGCGACAGTGCGGAACTGTACCGCACGCCTTCCGGAAGTCAAGAAAAATAGCATCTACCTGGGAGCCTGTATCTAATATTTTCTGGGTCTCATGAACAAATAGAGCGAGTTGGGTCTCACACGATCGCTGTTTCCGGAATCCATGTTGATTCCTACATAGTAGATTCTGAGTTTCCAAAAACGACATGATACTCGAGCAAAAAACATGTTCTAAAATTCTACAACAGATCGACGTCAGAGATATAGGTCTATAGTTTTGCGCGTCTGCTCGACGACCCTTCTTGAAGACTGGGACTACCTGTGCTCTTTTCCAATCATTTGGAACCTTCCGTTCCTCTAGAGACTTGCGGTACACGGCTGTTAGAAGGGGGGCAAGTTCTTTCGCGTACTCTGTGTAGAATCGAATTGGTATCCCGTCAGGTCCAGTGGACTTTCCTCTGTTGAGTGATTCCAGTTGCTTTTCTTTTCCTTGGACACTTATTTCGATGTCAGCCATTTTTTCGTTTGTGCGAGGATTTAGAGAAGGAACTGCAGTGCGGTCTTCCTCTGTGAAACAGCTTTGGAAAAAGGTGTTTAGTATTTCAGCTTTACGCTTGTCATCCTCTGTTTCAATGCCATCATCATCCCGGAGTGTCTGGACATGCTGTTTCGAGCCACTTACTGATTTAACGTAAGACCAGAACTTCCTAGGATTTTCTGTCAAGTCGGTACCTAGTATTTTACTTTCGAATTCACTAAACGCTTCACGCATAGCCCTCCTTACGCTAACTTTGACATCGTTTAGCTTCTGTTTGTCTGAGAGGTTTTGGCTGCGTTTAAATTTGGAGTGAAGCTCTCTTTGCTTTCGCAGTAATTTCCTAACTTTGTTGTTGTTCCACGGTGGGTTTTTCCCGTCCCTCACAGTTTTACTCGGCACGTACCTGTCTAAAACGCATTTTACGATTGCCTTGAACTTTTTCCGTAAACACTCAACATTGTCAGTGTCGGAAAAGAAATTTTCATTTTGATCTGTTAGGTAGCCTGAAATCTGCCTTCTATTACTCTTGCTAAACAGATAAACGTTCCTCCCTTTTTTTATATTCCTATTAACTTCCATATTCAGGGATGCTGCAACGGCCTTATGATCACTGATTCCCTGTTCTGCGCTTACAGAGTCGAAAAGTTCGGGTCTGTTTGTTATCAGTAGGTCCAAGATGTTATCTCCACGAGTCGGTTCTCTGTTTAATTGCTCGAGGTAATTTTTGGATAGTGCACTCAGTATAATGTCACTCGATGCTCTGTCCCTACCACCCGTCCTAAACATCTGAGTGTCCCAGTCTATATCTGGTAAATTGAAATCTCCACCTAAGACTATAACATGCTGAGAAAATTTATGTGAAATGTATTCCAAATTTTCTCTCAGCTGTTCTGCCACTAATGCTGCTGAGTCGGGGGGTCGGTAAAAGGAGCCAATTATTAACCTAGCTCGGTTGTTGAGTGTAACCTCCACCCATAATAATTCACAGGAACTATCCACTTCTACTTCACTACACGATAAACTACTACTAACAGCAACGAACACTCCACCACCGGTTGCATGCAATCTATCCTTTCTAAACACCATCTGTACGTTTGTAAAAATTTCGGTAGAATTTATCTCTGGCTTCAGCCAGCTTTCTGTACCTATAACGATTTCAGCTTCGGTGCTTTCTATCAGCGCTTGAATTTCCGGTACTTTACCAATGCAGCTTCGACAGTTTACAATTACAATACCGATTGCTGCTTGGTCCCCGCATGTCCTGACTTTGCCCCGCACCCATTGAGGCTGTTGCCCTTTCTGTACTTGCCCGAGGCCATCTAACCTAAAAAACCGCCCAGCCCACGCCACACAACCCCTGCTACCCGTGTAGCCGCTTGTTGCGTGTAGTGGACTCCTGACCTATCCGGCGGAACCCGAAACCCCACCACCCTATGGCGCAAGTCGAGGAATCTGCAGCCCACACGGTCGCAGAACCGTCTCAGCCTCTGATTCAGACCCTCCACTCGGCTCTGTACCAAAGGTCCGCAGTCAGTCCTGTCGACGATGCTGCAGATGGTGAGCTCTGCTTTCATCCCGCTAGCGAGACTGGCAGTCTTCACCAAATCAGATAGCCGCTGGAAGCCAGAGAGGATTTCCTCCGATCCATAGCGACACACATCATTGGTGCCGACATGAGCGACCACCTGGAGATGGGTGCACCCTGTACCCTTCATGGCATCCGGAAGGACCCTTTCCACATCTGGAATGACTCCCCCCGGTATGCACACGGAGTGCACTTTGGTTTTCTTCCCCTCCCTTGCTGCCATATCCCTAAGGGGCCCCATTACGCGCCTGACGTTGGAGCTCCCAACTACCAGTAAGCCCACCCTCTGCGACCGCCCGGATCTTCAGACTGAGGGGCAACCTCTGGAACAGGACAAGCAGCCATGTCAGGCCGAAGATCAGTATCAGCCTGAGACAGAGCCTGAAACAGGTTCGTCAGACAAACTGGAGAGGCCTTCCGCTCAGCCATCCGGAATGTCTTTCGCCCTCTGCCACACCTTGAGACGACCTCCCACTCTACCACAGGTGAGGGATCAGCCTCAATGCGGGCAGTATCCCGGGCAACCACAGTCGTAGTCCGATCGGGGGATGCGTGGGACGAGCTGGCTGTCCCCGACAAACCCCCATCCGGACCCCCACAGTGATGACCATTGGCAACAGCCTCAAGCTGTGTGACCGAAGCCAACACTGCCTGAAGCTGGGAGCGAAGGGATGCCAACTCAGCCTGCATCCGAACACAGCAGTTGCAGTCCCTATCCATGCTAAAAACTGTTGTGCAAAGAACGTCTGAACTAATCTACAGAGAGCGCAAACAAATCGACACAAAATTTAAACGGTTATTAAAATACAAGATTGCCTAGTAAATGCAGTAATGCTGCCACTTGTGCACTGCTGACACACTGCTCGGCGGCGGAAGGAGACTACGCGATTTTACACTATTCAGGTACTAAAACGTGATGCTACAACTCTCAAATACTATAATACGCCCGAAATTTATGAATTAAACAATGCAAGTACCAAAAACACGCAAAGAAATTAAGAATTAAACTATGTAACAAATGAGTGAGCTAGGAGTATACGACTTGCTGCTGCAGCTGCTTATCCAACGGCGGCAGGGAGCACACTGACTGTGACCAACCGACACTGGCCGTTCAAAACAAAAACAGAAGAAGGTGTTGTGTGCAATTTTATGTGAAGTGACTATCACAGAACATACAGTGTCATAGCTGATTTAACGGTAAAGCTGTCTCAAACACGAATTCTGAATTCGACACCACAGTGTTTTATTAGACATTGTGCTATCTGAGTCACATACAGAGAAACCAACAGTTCAAATGGTTTAGATGGCTCTGAGCACTATGGGACTTAACATCTGAGGTCATCAGTCCCCTAGAACTTAGAACTACTTAAACGTAACTAACCTAAGGACATCACACACATCCATGCCCGAGGCAGGATTCGAACCTGCGAAGGTAGCGGTCGCGCGGTTCCAGACTGAAGCGCCTAGAACCGCTCGGGCACACCGGCCGGCCCAACAGTTCAACGAGGAATGCGAACCGCGGCGTTACTCTGTCATTTTTCGTGGGAACAAATCATCCCCAGAGATGTGAAAAGAGATAAGCGACGAAGAACGTTCCTAGAAATCACTGAACATCGGATCGCCAGACTTTTAAACTATAATGTGGCGTAATATTGTTAGTAACTGTTACTTCAGTCATGCTTTATCATAAAGATTGGAAAAATTCCGTCTTTTGAAACAATGTTGAATACAGAAGCGCCAAAGAAACTTGTTTAGGCATGCGTATTCAAATACAAAGATAAGTAAACAGGCAGAATATGGCGCTGCGGTCGGCAATGCCTATATAAGACAATAAGTGTCTGACGCAGTCGTTAGATCGGTTACTGCTGCTACAATGGCGGGTTATCAAGATTTAAGTGAGTCTGAACGTGGTGTTATAGTCGGTGCATGAGCGATGGGCCAGAGCATCTTCGAGGTAACGGTGAAGCGGCGATTTTGCCGTACGACATTTCACGAGTGTACCGTGAATGTCAGGAATCAGGTAAAACATCAAATCTCCGACATCGCTCCGGCCGTAAAAAGATACTGCAAGAACGGGATCAACGACGACTGAAGGGAATGGTACAACATGACAGAGCTGTAGCCCTTCCACAAATCGCTTCAGATGTGCTGTGCCATCGACAAGTATCAGCGTGCGAACCATTGAACGAAACATCATCAATATGGGGTTTCGGATGACTGCATGACACAAAGCTTCACACCTAGCCTGGGCCCATCAGTATTGGAGCCAGGCTGTTTCTAGCCCAAATTACTGTTATCCAAGATGGCGGCGATGACGTCATCCAAGATGGTGGCGAGGACATTACCCAAGATGGTGGTGATGACGTCATCCAAGCTGGCGAATTTTGCTAAGAAGTTTGAATTTTTGGCAGGAAAGTGCAACAACCCCCTCGCCCAGAAAAATGGCGGGAAGTTCAAATTCCAACATGATAATGCGTCACACCAAGAAAAATGGCAGGAAAAATGAACTTGTATTTAGTATTTAACCAGTTTCAAGCATGTGCGTTCTCCACAAGCTCTAGAGCCCGACTGGCTTACTTGATATCATCGCCACCAGAGAGCGCAGCCATGGCGTCATCCAAGTGAAACGTCCCCTTTGAACAATTTTACATGTGAAACGTCCACTTAGAACAATTATACAAGCCTGTGCTTAACCTGACACACAATATTATTTAGCGCAACGCAATCTGACTTTCAATAACCCCTACAAAACAATGGCCCTGACTAACTTTAACCTATACCTTTTACAAATCACTTACCTCACAAAAATCTTCGCTACTCAAGCTACTGCAAAACAGCGAGCGCCACTATTGCCAGCTAAATAAAAGATTCAAACCACTGAAGGTACTAACTACTGATAGGGATAGTTAGCAAATGAAAGATATTAATAGAGAACAAACAATGTATTTACCTTAATATTCATAATTGACATTCAGTCTTACAGATTATCAAAACTCCGCCATCTCTCTCCCCACGTCCACCACTGCTGGCGGCTCACCTCCAACTGCCCAACGCTATCTGCTGTTCACATCCAGCTATAGCAGTTCATGACAACAATGGCAGGCAACAATGCAAACTAGCCACATACTGCACACAGCACAGCCAGTGATTTTCATACAGAGAGCGCTACGTAACGTTGCCAATAAGAAAACATAAACAGCAAACTTACATAAAGAAAACATAAACAGCCTACTTACATAGCCCCCATGCTCCCCACAAAAAATTTTACAAATGTTTTTGGCCAGTGGCCAATAATGATTTGATAAAATTTTTCATAATTACAATAACAAAGATATCAAATGCACACACTTATTGATACAATGTTGGTCAACAGCTAATTTTTTTTTCACAGTCAATAAAGACAGTCCAGATTGTTCATCGTAATAGTAATTACAGTTTTTGTTTTTCACAAAGTCTCATTAGTAAAAGAAATTGCACATAGAAGTAGTGGATTTCCATGCAGTCTTGAAGAAGTAGTGTTGTCCTTCCAACGGAAAGACAGTGCTGACTCTTGAAATGCTGACAGGTAATGGGCCACAATGGAGCAAACCCACAGCAGAGTCATTCGAAGTTCTGACGAATATTGGTAGGTAGGTCATCACTGAGCAGACCCACTGCAGTCCTGGTAGAGAGTATGGTATTGATGGGCCACCAGAGATGCAGACCCACAGTAGTCCTTGTAGAGATAATTGTATTGGTGGGCCATCAAAGATGCAGACCCACTGTAGTCCTCGTAGAGATAATTGTATTGGTGGGCCATCAAAGATGCAGACCCACTGTAGTCCTCGTAGAGATGGCCAGCAGCCATCTGTTGTGACTGTGCAGGTGCACAATCACCATTGAAGAGTCTTGCGGATAATAGAGCAAGTCCATAACCACCACTTGTGCATTCACAAAGTTTTTGGGAATTGTCCTTAGAACCAGCAATGCTGTTATCCAGTCCCTTGCTGAATTATTAACACACGTGCAAACACTAACAGTCCCTACTTCTCACATATTGTCCATATACTATGACCAACAGAAATGTGTGCAGTGAAATGAATGCTTACAAGTTACTGAATTTGAGTAACTGGTGTCAATTACAATTATATAACATAAGAATACAATTACAAAGATACAAAATACATCATTAAAAACATAACAATACAGATAATATTTGTAGTGCAGGCTTTACAAAACAATAGAAATAAACATATACATCAGTGTTACAGGAATGATGACATGAGTACATACATAAAAGATCAGAATCACTCTTAAAAATTCAACTTCACACATGAGCATTAAAACAACACAGAATAAATAATGTCTAAGCATCTTTACAAAGTAAATAACATATTATTAGAAAAAGTCTACAACAGAGCTCTCATCAGCTAAACACATAAAGACAGGAAAAACACAAATACACAAGGGTACCCAAACACATAGTGGGATAACACCAAAAGGAAAGGACAACACACAATTACATATTGGGAAAAAGCAGCAAAGAGGAAAGGACAGGGTTTGTTTTACTGCAGTATTTTGCTTGGAGATCTCCCTTCATTCCATAGATCGTTCGTCTTATTTCAACCTTTGCTTCCACCAAAAAAAATCCTATCTAAGCATGCTTTCTGTATTTATATGTTCACATATTGCTTACCTCATCATTTATTTCCAAGAAAATCCTACCTATACCTCGTTCCTGTATTCTATTCATATTTCTTTCAAAATAATTATTTCTGATTGTACAATACTCATTGGGGCCCAAATCTCTCTTCGCAATGCATTCTTGACCTATTCTCCGTAGTCAGTTTCTTATATAGTCTACCCCCTCTTAAGCTAACTTAAATCTACTGAGCTCAGATATATATACCAAGGGACGAGGCAATGCAGCATCACAACAAATCAACACAAACAGAAATGACAAAAAATGCAAATTGGCAAAGCTAGCAGCATAAATTAGCAAAAGTCAAATTCAATAACACTATGCCTGGCAAACAGCAGCAACTTATACCTAAACATGACATAGCTCAAGCAGAAAAAATATTACAGTAAAAACAACAATGCAGACAAGGGAAATGCATATTCACATCTTAATGTCTATGTAATTAAAGTGGTCATCTTAATGTCTATGTAATTAAAGTGGTGCACCATAACAACTTATTGTAAAAAAAATATTACCATGTACTTGAAAAGAAAATTTTGTTTTACTGTTGCTAGTTCCTTCTTATTGTTCTTTCCTTTCCAAGTGCTCCTTTTTTAAAGAATGTGGATCATAAAATAATTATTTAATAAATCTGTTGACAGAAAGAGTTCACATTAGCAAATGCATTTCATTTTATAAAAGCAATGCTGCAACACAGCTGGAAACCAGATATCAAATGAAATAAGCAATTACGCAAACCAAAGCATAAAAATGTCATTCAGTAGTCATGTGACATTTCATTTCATAAGTTAATTGCTCTCAACTCTCGTACAAAGACTCTTGTCATAATCAGGTGTGCAGATGTAAAAATATTTCTTGTCATTTTGTTAGGCATTTCAGTAAATATCATAAATTTTTTAAGTAATGAGGGTGTCGCATTAGCGATGAAAGGCACATCCTAATGGCTTATTCTCCAGGTGTTTGACACAGCTGTGTGCCCACAACGCATTACAAAAATCATATGTTTTCAAGTAGCGAGCGTGTCGCATTAGCGATGCCCTCTACAAAGGAATGTCATTATCAGTGGTATAGGCCTCTCTTTGTCATTCTCTTCCACCTGTGCCTCTGGCACACCCTAATGGCTTTCTTTTCTACCTGAGCGTCTGAAAAGGCTTGTTCTCCAGGTGTCTGACACACCTGGGTGCCCACGTCACATTATCTGCAGGTGGTCACTTAACTTTCTTACGGAAATATTTACGACAGCAGTTTCCGCTACAGTGACAGTCTCATATAAAAATATTTCACAGGTCAAGAGTCCCTAACCACTATTCATTACTCCTTACCTTATTCGTCGACACTTTTTCCATATTTCATCATAACAGATACATAGCATAATCAAATAACTCATATAGCATCAGCTTATGGATCATAAACTTACCGCAACAGCATAATACACATCGTCGTCGTAAAAATAACATCATAAAACCTCAGTCAAATCTCAAAATCGTCGTAGCTTCCTCCAATAATTTCAAAACCTAACAAAATTCTCTGCTCATGTCAAAAGTGTCATCTGCCTCCAACGTACTTTAAAATCATACTCCCTTACCAAATACATCATTCAAAGTTCTCATAGTATCACAATGGTTCCAAAAAAAAATATGAACAGTGCACAAAGTACAGACAAAGTACAATTTCTTAAGTGTGAAGTAATCCAACTCTGTAATGGCGTAAACATGTGTCACTGACGTAGTAAAAGGATGTTTGTTTCTCTGTTAAATGATCAGATAGGTGTGTAATTTATGTGTTAGAGAAATATGGTGCCGATGTGTAAAGTTGTATAAGCAAATACCATATTAGCTAGGGCTCCTTGTGCTTGCCAAACACATGGTACACAAAGTAGGCGTGTACCCCCCTGAGGTTTATTGTAATTGTATCCTCAGGTATTACAGCTTACAGCAATGAAATGAAATGTGTCACGAAAAACTTTCTTTGTAATTCAAAAATCTCTAAAAATAAATGTCTTAAGTACAAAATTAATCACTCAAATACGTGTCCAGTAGCGCTAAATGTGCGTCTTGCTGTAAGATAATCTCTGGGAAGTGTCGTAGTTATTGTCCTCCGAAAGCTAAGTTCTGCAGAAGTCAATATACTTACCGCATGATAAACAAAAGTGAAATGCTTTGCGTATAGATAACTTAGTTATTACGCTTATTGCCGTGATGAAGAAAGTACTGTGCTGTAACGTATTGTTGTCCTACGGAAAAGGCTGTCTCCTTGTAGCAATAGCACAAAAGTCACCACTAAAACATGTCTCACTTTATAGAAGAATTCAGAAAAACTGTGCAGATATAAAACAGATACACCGCAAAAGCAGCATTGTAAATTGTCACTCATTAGTAACGTCGTGATATAATCGTGTAGCTGTCACACAAACCAACCACTGTGTCATCTGGCATTTCACAGAAAGCACCAAATCCAGAATCCACTCGTAAGCAAACCAAAATGTTGCATGAAAATTTCATTAGCAGTGCTGGTAAATGTTCTAATCGTGCAACTAACAAGGAGGAATGTATAAATAACAACACTGTGTCGTCTGTTCGCAATAACAATGCATTCGCAATTACTTGTCTAAGTTAGCTATGTTCTTGACTGGATAGTTAGTTAGCTTTAAAACATAGTTGCATGTTAACAGTTTCTCAGTGGGACAAATTGTACAAGTAGCGTGAAGTGAAAATTGCAAAGACTAAGTTAAAAAGCAGATTATCTGTCAATAAATGGTTTTACATGAGAAATGTGGTGTAAACCTTTACTCTTTGCTCTTCTCAGTACGCAGAGTTTCAACTTGAATGCAAGTATCATGCGGTATTCGTCCGTAAAGAATACGGGAATTTTGCTCAAGGTTAGCGTCAATGTTATTTTTCTCAGAGCCAGCCGGCGCACGCAGCTGCCTGCGGTGCGAGTCATTGTCTGTTTCTTTGTTGGCGCGCGCCGTTACTGGGATTAGGAGGCCTAACTTCCACAAATTCGCCTTGCCCAGAGGGCCCAGCTCTGTTTAAAACTCGCCAGTTCTGATGCAATTCAGGTCTGTCGTTACGATCATATCGTCTGTCGTCATGTCGGTAGGTTCGATAGTTTCTTTCTTGTCGGTCATGTGGTGGAGAATTTCTGCCTGAGTCGTAACTGCGTGCTGGACCGTTGCGTCTAAAGTTATTCTGTCTCCCTTGATAATAGTTATTTTGGTTCCCATATTGTCTGTTTCTCTGATTGTCTCTGTGATAGTCATTACCGCGGAAAGGTGATCTTTCCCTGTAACTATTACTCTGCCAGTGGTTATCATATGGGTGGTGTCTGTTTTGGTCACGATTTACGTTGTAAGAATAGGTTTGTCGTGGCCATTTATTGTTTCTGTCGTCACGGAATTGAGACGGATGTGACCTGTAGTGATTGTTTTCCTGTTTTCGCATCCCGCGACTGTCTGTGTCAATTTCCAGTTCTTGTAACAGTCCCTGAAAAGCTTCAATGTCGTCTTTGCAACGTCCTGCTAAAATAATATGTCTCAAATGTTCGGGCAGTTTGATTAAGCAAATGCGGATGAGTTCTGAGGGGCTGTATGGGTTTGATAGGTACTGATTCTTGTGCAACATGTCTTCAAAATATTTGACAAGACTGGAAAATTCAGATTGTTCAAAGTGTTTCATCATCATGATGCTATGTTTTACGCGGTCTTGTGTGGCTTGAGACCAATATGCTGAGAGGAAGGCATGGTAAAATTCTCCTTCACTGTGGCAATCGTGAATGACCGATCGCATTCTTACAGCTGGTTCATTCTCTAAGTAGCCACACATAAATTCTAACCTGTGCTCCAATGACCAGTTGGGAGGGAAACAATGAGAGAATTGATGGAGCCATGCTTGTGGATGAATGTCGTTGCCAGAATTCTTAAATGTTTTGAATTTACGTGTAGTAATGAACAGCTTATAGTCAAAATCATCGTGTCGGCGAGTAGCATGTCGGTCATTGTCACGTCGTTTCGGCGGTTCCATCTCAAAATTCGGTGTACCTTGCCAATTTCTTTCATAATTACCGAAATGCCCTGTGCTATTATTTTGTGGCTTTTCCGTATTTCTAAGTTCCTCTTCCCGTGTTGGAGCGCGAGTATCCTCTGAAATATGTAATTCTTGTATTACCTGTGTCAACTGATCTTGTACTTCCCGGATTTCTCTTTTGTACTGTGTATTGATTTGATTTTGATTTTGTTTGAATTTTCTAATTTGTTCATACTCTTCTGTGTCAGTGAAGGCTATGGGTCTTGTGTCATTCAGATCATCATCTACCTTTGTAGATAAGTTAGTGACCTGATCCGAAAGTTCGGCTACTTTCTCTGATAATGAACTAATTTCCCCCATGTGTCTTTCTACTGTGTCCTTTAAGTTTTCCTGAGTTTTTGCAAGTTGCGTAACCGAATCGGTAGATGCAACTGAGTCCATTTTAGCTTGCAAGGTCTCATGATTTTCATGAACAATAGTTTGCAGCTCTTTTATGGCTGCTTCGTGATTCTGTAATGCATTTTCATGCCGCGAAAAAATAGGCTGAAAATGCTCACAAATTTGTGTTTTTACGTCATTACAGACTTTTTGGCATTTCGATTCAATGTTATGTAACTCAGTAGTTAGATCTTCACGTGTTTGTTCAAGTGTGGTGTCTAACTTCCGAAGATTTTGTTCCATTGTGTCTAACTTTTGAAGATTTTGTTCCACTGTGTCTAACTTTTTAAGATTTTGTTCCACTGTGTCTAACTTTTGAAGATTTTGTCCCATCTGTCTCTGATTTTGTTCCATTTGTTGCATTAGTTGTAATAACAATGCATTAGTGTCTGGAATCTGTTCCTCTACTCTTTTCGGCAGTGCATTTGCGCCGGCAACATTCACATTTTGACAAGCTGAAAATGTGTCTTGACTTATTTGAGAAAACGGTGAGGACGCAAAACCTGAATCTACAGTATTTGCAATATTGTGTCCTATCATTTCGGATTCCTGAGGCGAGCTGTTGCCGACCGACCGATCGATAATGCTTCCCTGTTCACTACCTGTTTGACTGTCTACGCCATTGTTTGACGTCCGCTCCATTTCCCTATGCACAGTTACCAAATTACTACTTTGAACATTAGTTAACTCATTACACAGTGGCGCTAACACATTGCTTTCGTCTTCACTGTCGTTTCTCAGTTTACTTTGGAGCCGAGTGTTACGTTTTTCACACGCCATTATTGTGACAATATTTCACACGATAACACAGAAAAACACAATTTGAAGAGCAAAAATAGGAGAACACATTAACATAGCACTGAAAATAATATCTAGTTAATTGCAGCTGCGAAATACTTGGTGCAAATCTACATGCATGCCACAACTGTTTTACAGTACAACAATGAAAGGCTGCAACTACAAAGGAGATTCCCTCTACAATTACGCACTAGCAATAAACAAAATCTACACTAATTACACAAACTACAAGAAAAAAATCAGAAGATTCCAGTGAGGTATCCTAGGCTAAGGGTCGACATATGAAACGTCCCCTTTGAACAATTTTACATGTGAAACGTCCACTTAGAACAATTATACAAGCCTGTGCTTAACCTGACACACAATATTATTTAGCGCAACGCAATCTGACTTTCAATAACCCCTACAAAACAATGGCCCTGACTAACTTTAACCTATACCTTTTACAAATCACTTACCTCACAAAAATCTTCGCTACTCAAGCTACTGCAAAACAGCGAGCGCCACTATTGCCAGCTAAATAAAAGATTCAAACCACTGAAGGTACTAACTACTGATAGGGATAGTTAGCAAATGAAAGATATTAATAGAGAACAAACAATGTATTTACCTTAATATTCATAATTGACATTCAGTCTTACAGATTATCAAAACTCCGCCATCTCTCTCCCCACGTCCACCACTGCTGGCGGCTCACCTCCAACTGCCCAACGCTATCTGCTGTTCACATCCAGCTATAGCAGTTCATGACAACAATGGCAGGCAACAATGCAAACTAGCCACATACTGCACACAGCACAGCCAGTGATTTTCATACAGAGAGCGCTACGTAACGTTGCCAATAAGAAAACATAAACAGCAAACTTACATAAAGAAAACATAAACAGCCTACTTACACAAGATGGCGAATTTTGGCGGGAAGTTTGAATTTTGGTGGGAAGAAGGTCAATTGTGCTACCTCCACTAACCTAAACTCCGTCCCCCCCAGGAAATGGCGAGAAGTTCAAATTCCAACATGATAATGCGTCACACCTAGGAAAATGGGAGGAAAAAGGGACATGTCTTTATTATTTATCCAGTATCAAGCACTTGTGTTCGCCACGAGCTCTAGAGCCCAACTGGCTTAGTTGATATTGCTGCCACCAGAGAGCACCACCGTCACATCAGATCATGACGCATTCAAGATGGCTGCACCCAGTGTCTCCACCGTGTGGTGTAAGATTGGACACTTGGCCTACCTCCAATAACCTAACCCCCTCCCCAATAAATATCGCTGGAAGTTCAAATTCCAACATGATAGTGTGGCTCACCTATGATAATGGCGCAAAAAATGACTTTTCTTTATTGTTTAACGAATTTCAGGCAGGTGTGTTCTCCACTGCAGCTGGACTGCAACTGGTTTAGTTCATATCTGTGTCAGCAGAGGGCACTATCCTGACGTCAGGTGATGATGCAAGTACCGTCATTCAAGATGGCTGCACCCAATGTATCCAGCACGAGCTCCAGAGCTCAAGTGGCTTAGTTCATATCGTGGCCACCGTGATGTAGCGTGATGACACAAGATCGTCTGCTTTCTCTCGCGATATAACCGGACATTCGCCGGGCCACCGGCCCGCGGGCGTCCTACCGCTTACGTCACACACCCTCGGCAGCCCCATCCATACATGTGCCGGACATAGTCTTCTGTAAATATGCTAACTAAACTAACACCCACATCGCACATCTGCCTTATCAATGATCTAAGTACTTAATTGCATTTCAATTTTAATCATATTAAATGATTCAATTTACAATTTCAATATTCAATGATAAAATGAGAAGTTCCACATTTTCCCACTATCAGCGCGGTATTCAATCATGACCTAGCACCCCCACGCCTAAAATGCTGCACTCCTATTGGCCACATGATTCGAATTCATATAGGTATGAAAAGGTGTTCACTATACTTTCAACCACCTTATTTCAACTACTTTTCAAGGTCCAGACCGCCACTTCATCCTAGGAACAAGTGCCGAGTTTGAATTCTGGCAGTAAAGAAAGGTCACTTGTGCTTTCGCCACCAACCCAAGAAAATTGGGGGATAGAAAGGACGCTTGTACTAACCTCATCCACCCGACCGCCACTACCTCCTAGAAACCGGCGCCAAGTTTGAATTCTTCCAGAAAACAAAGCTCACTTGCTTCCAGAATGAGATTTTCACTCTGCAGCGGAGTGTGCGCTGATATGAAACTTCCTGGCAGATTAAAACTGTGTGCCGGACCAAGACTCGAACTCGGGACCTTTGCCTTTCGCGGGCAAGTGCTCTACCAACTGAGCTACCCAAGCACGACTCACGCCCCGTCCTCAGAGCTTTACTTCTGCCAGTACCCCAACTGGCTTAGTACATTTCCTCACTGTCAGAGGACGCCACAGTGACACCAACTGATGATGCAAGTACAGTTATCCATGATGACAGCAAACAGTGTGTTCTCACGAGGTCTAGTACTCAGTACCACCAGCAGAGGACGCTGTCGTCCGTTTACTGGCGTAAACCAAGATGGTGAGGGAAAATGGTGGAAAAACGACTCAGCCTGCTCTGGGCTGCTGGGGCGAGTAAGGATTGACAGCACTCTATTTATTTTGAATCAACGCATTTAACGATAGAGTATATCTACCACACTATCACAAAACACCCATCCAGATGTGCCTGCGGCCATGTCGCATAGCCCACAGACATGCAACCAACTCGTAATTTCATTACACAATAGCAAACTGCTCCTAAATAATGCAGTACACATATCTGCAAATACGCTCAGTACTCGTAAACTGTCCAAATAACGCATAGCACAGACTACAGGGCTGCTCGCAAAATAATTCAATCAACGCGTGCAAGCATCCTCCACCACACCCTGTCCACAGGATCGCATAGTGACGCGTTCGTTAGCTGTCAAACCACGCACTGGCTCCCGCTCGGGTCCCACGGGCACGAGTCGACCACATCCCTTTCATACAACTTTTCTCAGAAATTCCAATCCAAAGACCTGTTGACCTAGACGCCGACGATGACGCGAGCGAAGCTAGTCTGCGCGCTCCACAACACCCGCGAAGTGAGGCGGCCGCAGCTTGGGTCCCGAGCCGACGTCGTCGAACACCGGTGAAAGTTGGATACCTCTATACAGCCACCTTTATACTGTTATAGCATTCCAAAGCGCGTTCAGGCCAGTCACATATTTGAGGCATCTCCAGGCGACACTTGTCTTTACCATTGAAGGCAGAATACCACAGAGAGTGTTGACACATGCGTTCAACCGCTCGTACCCGCCCCAGCTTGACTGACACATCGCCATCTAAAACATTGTAAGTAGGCTGTTTAGATTTTTATATTGGTAACGCCACGTAGCGCTCTGTATGAAAATTACTGGCTGTGCTGTGTGCAGTCTGTGGCTAGTTTGCATTGTTGTCTGCCATTGTAGTGTTGGGCAGCGGCAGCTGGATGTGAACAGCGGGTAGCGTTGCGCAGTTGGAGGTGAGCCGGCAGCAGTGGTGGATGTGAGGAGAGAGATGGCGGTGTTTTGAAATTTGTAATACTGGATGTCATGAACTACTATATATATTATGATCATTAAGGTAAATACATTGTTTGGTCTCTATTAAAATCTTTCATTTGCTAACTATGCCTATCAGTAGTTAGTGCCTTCTGTAGTTTGAATCTTTTATTAAGCTGGCAGTAGTGGCGCTCGCTGTTTTGCAGTAGCTTGAGTAACGAAGATTTTTGTGAGGTAAGTGATTTGTGAAAGGTACAGGTTAATGTTAGTCAGGGCCATTCCTTTGTAGGGATTTCTGAAAGTCAGATTGCGTTGCACTAAAAATTATTGTGTGTCAGTTTAAGCACAGTCGTGTACAATTGTTCTAAGGGGACGTTTCATATGGCGACCCTGCCATCCACAGGGGGGTACACGCCTGCTTTGTGTACCATGTGTTTGGCAAGCACAAGGAGCCCTAGCTAATATGGTATTTGCTTATACAACTTTACACATCGGTACCATATTTCTCTAATACATAAATTACACAGCTATCTGATCATTTAACAGAGAGAGACAAACTTTTTTACTATGGCAGTGACAGATGTTTACGTAATTACACCGTTGGATAACTTCACACTTACGAAATTGTATTTTGTCTGTACTGTGTGAACTGTTCATATTTTTTTGGACCCATTGTGATATTATGAGACCTTTGAATGATATATTTGGTATGGGATCATGGTTTTTAAGTTACTTTTGAGGTGGATGACACTATTGAAATGAGCAGAGAATTTTTTGTTAGGTTTTGTCATTATTGCAGAAAGTTACGACGTTTTTGGGATTTGACTGAGGTGTTATGAGGTTATTATTACGACGACGATGTGTATTATGCTGCTGAGGTATGTTTATGATCAATAAGATGATGCTACCGTATATGAGGAATTTGATTATGCTACGTATTTATTATCATGAAATATTGAAGAAGTGTTGACGAATACGTATATGAATAATGAGTAGTGGTTAGGGACTCTGATTTGTGGAAAAGGATGTTGGAAACCAAGAATCGTACTTTAAGAGTTATGAAATGTGTGTAAATGCGTGAATGTATCACAATGCCGGCGAAAATGTTTTGGACACTGTTATATTCATAAGATTTTGTTTCTACACATTTGCAACGCAAATTCTTGACCTGTGAAATATTTTTATATGAGACTGCCACTGTAGCAGAAACTGCTGTCGTAAATATTTCAGTAAGAAAGGTAAGTGACCTTGACGTAATGCGTTTTGGGCGCCCAGCTGAGAGGTAGTCGTCTGACAAAAGAAAGCCATTAGGTGGAGAAAAAAAAGAGGCCATTATCCTCGCCATTGACATTCCTTTAGAGAAAGCATCGCAAATACGACACGCTCATTACTTGGAAAGATACTTACATCTGCACACCTGATTATGACAAGCGTCTTTCTACGAGAGTTGAGAGAATTTCTACTAACTTATGAAATGTCACATGACTTGAATGATATTTTTATGCTTTGCTTTTCATAGTTGCTTATTTCATTTGATATCTAGTTTCCAGCTGTCTTGCAGCATTGGTTTCATAAAATAAAATTAGATGCATTTGCTAATGTGAACACTTTCTGTCAACAGATCTATTAAATAATTATTTTATGATCCAGATTCTTCGAAAAAGGAGCTCTTGGAATGGAAAGAACAATAAAAAGGGACTAATGACAGTAACTGCATATATAATTTTCTTTTCGAGTACTTGGTAATTTTTTGTAGAATTAGTTTTTGTGGTGCACCACTTTAATTACATAGACATTAAGATGTGAATATACATTTCCCTTATCTGCATTGTTGTCTTTAGTGTAATATTTTTTTTGCTTGAGCTATGTCATGTTTAGATATAAGTTGCTGCTGCTGTTTTCCAGGCATAGTGCTACTAAATTTCACTTTGTATTGCTAGTTTTACTACTGATTTATTTTTCTTGTTGCTGCACATTGGCTCATATTAGTTGTAATATTGTTGCTTACTTTGCCAATTTGAATTTTTTGTCATTGCTGTTCGTGTTAATTGTTTTGTGCTGCTGCATTGCCTCGTCCCTTAGTTTAGCATCTGAGCTCAGTAGATTTAAGTTAGCTTAAGAGGGGGTAGCCTATAACAGAATGAGTTGCGATGAATTTGAAGAAATGCACTGAGAGGTTATATGAGAAAAATACAGAAAGCATACTTGGATAGGATTTTTTTGGCTGGAGCAAATATTGAAATAAGACGAACAATCTATGGACTGAAGTTTTGGGTTGGACTGCAGTACCAAATGTTACACTGAAAACAAACCCTGTCCTTTCCTTTTGTGTTATCTTACTATGTGTTTGTGTACCCTTCTGGATTTGTTTTCTTCCTGTTTCTGTGTAGTTTCATAGAATTTCTTGTTCTTCTAATACTAAGCTATATTCACTATGATGAGGAATACTGTTATCCTCAAATATAATTGGCATTAATAATATGTTATTTACCTTGTAAATATGCTTAGACATTATTTATTCTGTTTTGTTTTAATGCTCATGTGTATAGTTGATGTTTCAAAAGTTATTCTGATCTTTTATGTATGTACTTATGTCATAATTCCTGTAACACTGATGTATATGTTTATTTCTATTCTTTTGTAAAGCCCCTATTACTACAAACTTTATCTGTATTGTTATGTTCTTTAATGATGTACTTTGTACCTTTGTTATTGTATTTTTATGTTATAAAATTGTAATTGACACCAGTTCATCAAATTAAGTAACTTGTAAGTTATATTTCACTGCACACATTTCTGTTGGTCATACTATATGGACAATATGTGAGAAGTAGGGACTGTTAGTGTTTGCACGTGTGTTAATAATTCAGCAAGGGACTGGATAACAGCATTGCTGGTTCTAAGGACAATTCCAAAAACACTGTGAGTGCACAAGTGGTGGTTTATGGACTTGCTATATTCTCCGCAAGACTCTTTGATGGTGATTGTGCACCTGCACAGTCGCAACAGATGGCTGCTGGCCGTCTCTACAAGGACTACAGTGGGTCTGCACCTGTGATGACTCACCAATATCATTATCTCTACAAGGACTACAGTGGATCTGCACCTCTGGTGGCCCACCAATAACACAATCTCTACCAGGACTACAATGGGTCTGCTCTGTGATGACCTACCTACCAATATTCTTCAAAACGTCGAATGACTGCTGTGGATTTGCTCTGTTGTGGCCCATTACCTGTCAGCATGTCAAGAGTCAGCACTGTCTTTCAGTTGGAAGGACAACACTACTTCTTCAAGACTGCATGGAAATCCACTACTTCCGTGTGAATTTTCTTTTACTGCTCAGACTTTGAAAAAAAAAAAAACACTGCAATTTTACCGTAATGAACAATCTGGACTGTCTTTATGGACTGTGAGAACATTTTAGATTTTGACCAACATTGTATTAATAAGTGTGTGCATTTGATTTCTTTGTTATTGCAATTATGAAAAATTTTTCAAATCTGTATTGGCCACTGCCCAAAACAATTTGTAAAATTTTTTTGTGGGGAGCATGGGGGCTATGTAAGTAGGCTGTTTAGATTTTTATATTGGTAACGCCACGTAGCGCTCTGTATGAAAATTACTGGCTGTGCTGTGTGCAATCTGTGGCTAGTTTGCATTGTTGTCTGCCATTGTAGTGTTGGGCAGCGGCAGCTGGATGTGAACAGCGCGTAGCGTTGCGCAGTTGGAGGTGAGCCGCCAGCAGTGGTGGATGTGAGGAGAGAGATGGCGGTGTTTTGAAATTTGTAATACTGGATGTCATGAACTACTATATATATTATGATCATTAAGGTAAATACATTGTTTGTTCTCTATTAAAATCTTTCATTTGCTAACTATGCCTATCAGTAGTTAGTGCTTTCCATAGTTTGAATCTTTTATTAAGCTGGCAGTAGTGGCGCTCGCTGTTTTGCAGTAGCTTGAGTAACGAAGATTTTTGTGAGGTAAGTGATTTGTGAAAGGTACAGGTTAATGTTAGTCAGGGCCATTCCTTTGTAGGGATTTATGAAAGTCAGATTGCGTTGTGCTAAAAATTATTGTGTGTCAGTTTAAGCACAGTCGTGTACAATTTTTCAAAGGGGACGTTTCAACATTCTCTATCTTATTCTTACGTCACATGGCTTTGTGAAAAATAATAAAATCAGCCAAGTCCAGCTCTCCGTAATTTTGTAGTGCCCCAGAAATAGTTAATGATAGACTGTAAATTATTTCTGCACAAACACCAAACTTTAGTGACGTACAGAGTGCCGTAAACCATTGACTAACTAGAAACAAGGTGGGGAAAATGATATTGCACTCTCGAATACCGAAGTCTGTGATCTAACAGATTCCAGGTGATCAATATTGTTTACAAACCAACTAGAATCTTTCCCACGTCTAGAGAACAGGCAACCGTGGGTCCAACACACCACAATCCATATTCCCTCAACTAAATAAATGCACCAAATGTGCAGAAGCAGTCGACTGAACAATTTACATGGGAGGGAATAACGCTCCACCGCAAAAGGACCATCTTCTCAAAGTCACACTTGATCACGAAAGCCACCCAGTACATACTTAGGTCTCTATTTGGTCGTCTAGAAGATGGTAAAGTCAACTATCATACATTCCTACACTCCAACAGACCTCTGCATTCGGAAGACCGCAACCATCAACATGGGAACGCGAATCAGTACCACCACAGACTTTGCATACACGAACACATTCTAGAAAACCCCTCACATATTTCTTCTATTATTATACTTACAATTAAATCTTACGATCTAGGTCTCAACTGAACGGTATTCGGCAGTGAGCGAAGTATCGGAAATACACTCTGTTGAACGCTGTGGCTCTGGAAGTACCTGTGCCTTCCGTACCACAAGACATACTCTTCCCTTCGCTATCACAGTACTCCACGTCAAATCCATACCCTCCCTTCAACAGCACATAGACATTTCCTTTACGCAAACAGATATACTTTATAAACCTGATGCTCAAATGCGAAAATGAAGTCGAATATGAAGTTGGACCAGTGGCGCAGCGCGTGTTAGGTTATAACGCGCCCGCAAGAGAAAGAGCAGACGATCTTGTGTCACCACGCAACATCGTCGTAGCATCCTCTGGAGGCCACAATATGAACTAAGCCACTTGAGCTCTAGAGCTCATGATAGATACATCGGGTGCAGCCATCTTGAAACTACGAGGTGCATTCCAGTTCTAAGGCCTCCGATTTTTTTTCTCCGGACTGGAAAGAGATAGAAACATGCGCATTGTTTTAAAATGAGGCCGCGTTCATTGTCAATACGTCCCAGAGATGGCAGCACCTTACGGCAGATGGAATTTTACCGCCAGCGGCGAGAATGAGAACTGTTTTAAATACTTAAAATGGCGACGTTTTCCTTACTTGAACAACGTGCAATCATTCGTTTTCTGAATTTGCGTGGTGTGAAACCAATTGAAATTCATCGACAGTTGAAGGAGACATGTGGTGACGGAGTTATGGATGTGCTGAAAGTGCGTTCGTGGTTGCAACAGTTTAATGAAGGTAGAACATCGTGTAACAACAAACCGAAACAGCCTCGGGCTCGCACAAGCCGGTCTGACGACATGATCGAGAAAGTGGAGAGAATTGTTTTGGGGGATCGCCGAATGACTGTTGAACAGACTGCCTCCAGAGTTGGCATTTCTATGGTTCTGTGCACACAATCCTGCATGACGACCTGAAAATGCGAAAATTGTCATCCAGGTGGGTGCCACGAATGCTGACGGACGACCACATGGCTGCCCGTGTGGCATGTTGCCAAGCAATGTTGACGCGCAACGACAGCATGAATGGGACTTTCTTTTCGTCGGTTGTGACAATGGATGAGATGTGGATGCCATTTTCAATCCAGAAACAAAGCGCCAGTCAGCTCAATGGAAGCACACAGATTCACCGCCACCAAAAAAATTTCGGGTAACCGCCAGTGCTGAAAAAACGACGGTGTCCATGTTCTGGGACAGCGAGGGCGTAATCCTTACCCATTGCGTTCCAAAGGGCACTACGGTAACAGGTGCATCCTACGTTAATGTTTTGAAGAACAAATTCCTTCCTGCACTGCAACAAAAACGTCCGGGAAGGGCTGCGCGTGTGCTGTTTCACCAAGACAACGCACCCGCACATCGAGCAAACGTTACGCAACAGTTTCTTCGTGATAACAACTTTGAAGTGATTCCTCATTCTCCCTACTCACCTGACCTGGCTCCTAGTGACTTTTGGCTTTTTCCGACAATGAAAGACACTCTCCGTGGCCGCACATTCACCAGCCGTGCTGCTATTGCCTCAGCGATTTTCCCGTGGTCAAAACAGACTCCTAAAGAAGCGTTCGCCGCTGCCATGGAATCATGGCGTCAGCGTTGTGAAAAATGTGTACGTCTGTAGGGCGATTACGTCGAGAAGTATCGCCAGTTTCATCGATTTCGGGTGAGTACTTAATTAGAAAAAAAATCGGAGGCCTTAGAACTTGAATGCACCTCGTACTTGCGTCATCACCTGACGTCAGGGGAGCACCCTCTGCTGCACCGATATGATCTAAGCCAGTTGCAGTCCAGCTGCAGGGGAGAATACACATGCCTGAAATTCGTTAAATAATGAAGAAAAGTTCCTTTTTTCTCGTTATTATTGCATGTGTGACGCATTATCATATTGAAATTTGAACTTCGCGCGATTTTTATTGGGGAGGGGGTTAGGTTAATGGAGTTAGGCCGAGTGTCCAATCTTACACCACGGGGTGGATACACTGGGTGCAGCCTACTTGAATAATGGCATATGCGTCATGATCTGACGTGATGGTGGTGCTCTCTGGTGGCGACGTTATCAACTAAGTCAGTTGGGCTCTATAGCTCATGGAGAACACACATGCTTGAAACTGGTTAAATAATAAAGATAAGACCCTTTTTACCGCCATTTTTATTGGTGTGAAGCATTATCATGTTGGAATTTGAACTTCCTGTCATTTTTCTGGGGGATGGTGGCGTGGCACTTTCCCACCAAAATTCAAACTTCTCGGCAAAATTCGCCATCTTGGATGACATCATCGCCGCCTTCTTGGATAGCAGTACTTTGGGCTAGAAACGGCCTAGCCACAATACTCGTGTCAACACTGACATTGGACTGTTGATGGGCCCCTCTCGCTGGAGCTTCGAGTCCTCACTCGGGTATGGGTGTGTGTGTTGTTTTCAGGATAAGTTAGTTTAAGTTAGTTTAAGTAGTGTGGAAGTCTAGGGACCGATGACCTAAGCAGTCTGGTCCCTTAGGAATTCACACACATTTGAACATTTTTGAACTGTTGATGACTGGAAACATGTTGCCTGATCGGACAAGTCTTGTTCCAAATTATATTGAGCGGATGGACATGTACGGGTATGGAGACAACCTCATGAATTCATGAACCCTGCATGTCAACAGGGGACTGTTCAGACTGGTGGAGGCTCTGTAATGGTGTGGAGCGAGTGCAGTTGGAGTGATGTGGGACCGCTAATACAACTAGATACGAGTCTGACAGGTAAGACGTACGTAAGCACCCTGTCTGATCGCCTGCATCCATTCATGTTCATTGTGCATTCCGACGGACGGGCAATTCCAGCAGGACAATGCGACAGTACACACGTCTAGAGCTGTTACAGAGTGGCTCCAGTTTTCTGAGTTTAAACACTTCTGCTGACCACCAAAGTCCCCAGGCAACAACATTACTGAGCATATCTGGGATGCCTTGCTATGTGCTGTTCAGAAGAGATCTCCAGCCCCTCGTAATCTCATGGATTTATGGACAGCCCTACAGGATTCTCGGTGTCAATTCCCTCCAGCACTATTTCAGACATTGGGTCGAGTCCACGCCACATCGTGTTGCGGCACTTCTGCGTGCTCGCAGGCCCTACATGATATTAGGCACGTGTACCAGTTTGTTTGGCTCTTCAGTGTATTTGTATCTACCAAAAACGTTTCACCTAGGCATCATCAGACCGAGCGAGGTGGCGCAGTGGTTAGCACACTGGACTCGCATTCGGGAGGACGACGGTTCAATCCCGTCTCCGGCCATCCTGATTTAGGTTTTCCGTGATTTCCCTAAATCGTGTCAGGCAAATGCCGGGATGGTTCCTTTGAAAGGGCACGGCCGATTTCCTTCCCAATCCTTCCCTAACCCGAGCTTGCGCTCCGTCTCTAATGACCTCGTTGTCGACGGGACGTTCAAACACTAACCACCTAACTAGGCATCATCAGTGGTACGTGATATAATGAAATTTATTTAATTACACATATTTTGTTTGAAAATCTGTAGTGATTATTGGCAGCTCATTTACATAATCTATTTAGAAATACATGGTTGAGTTTTTTTCATTTACTTTCATTTTTATGTTCATTTCTTTTATCCATGTAGATATTAGATTCATTTAGTGCAGATTTACAATTCATAGGTCACATTCAAACATTTTACTGAACTCAACGTATTCAGTTAACACGGCACATTGTCTTGTGCACATGCTGTATGGCTATCAGGGATCGTTGGAGCTTAGTGCGTGAGATGTGGTTTTGGGGCGCGTACGAAGGAAGGGTGGGTGTGTATATTTTATGGTAAGTTATGAAGTAGTGAGAACATTGGCTTTCTGTTGTTTTTTGTCATTTGGCATATTCTTCCTGAAAAGTAAGCATTCTCTTTCTTTTGTCGTTATTTCCACGTCTGTTTTTATTAGCGTGATGATATAAAAACACACATGGCAATTCAGTCGTTCTCCCAGGAAGTCTGTACTACTGCCAGACAATTACACCTACAAAGTCCTACAACAATATTTGTGACTGTGTAATTGCAAAGTGCAGTTGTTGCAGGCACTAGAACTAAGTGATAAACTAACACGAAAAATTGTCTCGAATGAAAAACAGCCCACAGTTGCACCAAATTATGTTTATTTTAAACCTTGACCATGGTTTCAGCTATACTAATATGGCCTTCTTCATGGTCAAGGTTTAAAATTAATATAATTTAGTGCAACTTTGGGCTGTTTTTCATTCGAGACAATTTCGTAAGGCTTTCTGTTGCCGCCGCCATGATGAAAATAATGAAAGACGAAAAAAGTTTGCAGGTATTGTGGGACGAATGGCAGTAGATGAAATATCCTTTAGCGCAAATTTTTCAATGGTGAGGCAACCTTTCATCATTCAGAAAGTCTACACAGGCTGAGAATTCGGGAATCAGAAAATTCTCATGTGACGGGGGAACTAGGACGATGTAATCCCATGGTGAATGTATGATGTCGCTTCATGTGTAATCGCATCGTTGATCCGAAATGTTAAGTTGATTCACATTCAAGTCTGGCTTGGACTTCTGAATGCACGTTGCAAGTCTCCTGGTAGTATGAGTCTCCCACACATGGTGGTCCTCTACAAATTATGACAGAGCCTGAGGCTAAGAGACATTCCACGATGTTACTATTAAATTTTGTTTAGTTCAGCAATGTCTTTGTCTAGTTTATCATGAACCATAGACCTTGCCGTTGGTGGGGAGGCTTGAGTGCCTCAGCGATACAGATAGCCGTACCGTAGGTGCAACCACAACGGACGGGTATCTGTTGAGAGGCCGGACAAACGTGTGGTTCCTGAAGAGGGGCAGCAGCCTTTTCAGTAGTTGCAGGGGCAACAGTCTGGGTAACTGACTGATCTGGCCTTGTAACACTAACCAAAACGGCCTTGCTGTGCTGGTACTGCGAACGGCTGAAAGCAAGGGGAAACTACGGCCGTAATTTTTCCCGAGGGCATGCAGCTTTACTGTATGAATAAATGATGATGTCGTCCTCTTGGGTAAAATATTCCGGAGGTAAAATAGTCCTCCATTCGGATCTCCAGGCGGGGACTACTCAGGAGGACGTCGTTATCAGGAGAAAGAAAACTGACGTTCTACGGATCGGAGCGTGGAATGTCAGATCCCTTAATAGGGCAGGTTGGTTAGAAAATTTAAAACGGGAAATGGTTAAAGTTGGATATAGTGGGAATTAGTGAAGCTCGGTGGCAGGAGAAACAAGACTTTTGGTCAGGTGAATACAGGGTTATAAATACAAAATCAAATAGGGGTATTGCAGGAGTAGGTTTCATAATGAATAAAAAATAGGAATACGGGTAAGCTACTACAAACAGCACAGCGAACGCATTGTTGTGGCCAAGATAGACACGAAGCCCACACCTACGACAGTAGTACAAGTCTATATGCCAACTAGCTCTGCAGATGATGAAGAAATGTATGATGAAATAAAAGGAATTATTCAGATAGTGAATGGAGACGAAAATTTAATAGTCATGGGTGACTGGAAATTGAGTGTAGGAAAAGGGAGAGAAGGAAACATAGGAGGTGAATATGGATTGAGGGTAAGAAATGAAAGAGGAAGCCGCCTGGTAGAATTTTGCGCAGAGCATAACATAATCATAGCTAACACTTGGTTGAAGAATCATTAAAGAAGGTTGTATACATGGAAGAACCCTAGAGATACTAAAAGGTATCAGATAGATTATATAATGGTAAGACAGAGATTTAGGAACCAGGTTTTAAATTATAAGACATTTCCAGGGGCAGATGTGGACTCTGACCACAATCTATTGGTTATGAACTGTAGATTAAAACTGAAGAAACTAACTACAAAAGGTGGGAATTTAAGGAGATGGGACCTGGATAAACTGACGAAATCAGAGGTTGTACAGAGTTTCAGGGAGAACATAAGGGAACAACTGACAAGAATGGGGGAAAGAAATACAGCGAAGAAGAATGGGTAGCTTTGAGGGATGAAGTAGTGAAGGCAGCAGAGGATCAAGTAGGTAAAAAGACGAGGGCTAGTAGAAATCCTTGGGTAACAGAAGAAATATTGAATTTAATTGATGAAAGGAGAAAATATAAAAATGCAGTAAATGAAGCAGGCAAAAAGGAATACAAACGTCTCAAAAATGAGATCGACAGGAAGTGCAAAACGGCTAAGCAGGTATGGCTAGAGGACAAACGTAAGGATATAGAGGCTTATCTCACTAGAGGTAAGATAGATACTGCCTACAGGAAAATTAAAGAGACGTTTGGAGAAAAGAGAACGACTTGTATAAATATCAAGAGCTCAGATGGAATCCCCGTTCTAAGCAAAGAAGGGAAAGCAGAAAGGTGGAAAGAGTATATAAAGGGTCTAGCAAGGGCGATGTACTTGAGGACAGTATTATGGAAATGGAAGAGGATGTAGAGGAAGATGAAATGAGAAATATGATACTGCGTGAAGAGTTTGACAGAGCGCTGAAAGACCTGAGTCGAAACAAGGCCCCAGGAGTAGACAACATTCCATTAGAACTACTGACGGCCTTGGGAGAGCCAGGCCTCACAAAACTCTACCATCTGGTGAGCAAAATGTATGAGACAGGCGAAATACCCTCAGACTTCAAGAAGAATATAATAATTCCAATCCCAAAGAAAGCAGGCGTTGACAGATGTGAAAATTACCGAACAATCAGTTTAATAATTCACGGCTGCAAAATACTAACGCGTATTCTTTACAGACGAATGGAAAAACCGGTAGAAGCCGACCTTGGGGAAGATCAGTTTGGATTCCGTAGAAATATGGGGACACGTGAGGCAATACTGACCCTACGACTTATCTTAGAAGATAGATTAAGAAAAGGCAAACCTACATTTCTAGCATTTGTAGACTTAGAGAAAGCTTTTGACAATGTTGACTGGAATACTCTCTCTCAAATTCTAAAGGTGTCAGGGGTAAAATACAGGGAGCGAAAGGATATTTACAATTTGTACAGAAACCAGATGGCAGTTATAAGAGTCGAGGGACATGAAAGGGAAGCAGTGGTTGGGAAGGGAGTGAGACAGGGTTGTAGCCTGTCCCCGATGTTATTCAATCTGTATATTGAGCAAGCAGTAAAGGAAACAAAAGAAAAATTCGGAGTAGGTATTAAAATCCATGGACAAGAAATAAAAACGTTGAGGTTCGCCGGTGACATTGTAATTCTGTCAGAGACAGCAAAGGACTTGGAAGAGCAGTTGAACGGAATGGACAGTCTCTTGAAAGGAGGATATAAGATGAACATCAACAAAAGCAAAACGAGGCTAATGGAATGTAGTCGAATTAAGTCGGGTGATGCTGAGGGAATTAGATTAGGAAATGAGACACTTAAAGTAGTAAAGGAGTTTTGCTATTTGGGGAGCAAAATAACTGATGATGGTCGAAGTAGAGAGGATATAAAATGTAGCCTGGCAATGGCAAGGTAAGCGTTTCTGAAGAAGAGAAATTTGTTAACATCGGGTATAGATTTAAGTGTCAGGAAGTCGTTTCTGAAAGTATATGTATGGAGTGTAGCCATGTATGGAAGTGAAACATGGACGATAAATAGTTTGGACAAGAAGAGAATAGAAGCTTTCGAAATGTGGTGCTACAGAAGAATGCTGAAGATTAGATGGGTAGATCACATAACGAATGGGGAGGTACTGAATAGGATTGGGGAGAAGAGGAATTTGTGGCACAACTTGACTAGAAGAAGGGATCGGTTGGTAGGACATGTTCTGAGGCATCAAGGGATCACAAATTTAGTATTGGAGGGCAGCGTGGAGGATAAAAATCATAGAGGGAGACCAAGAGATGAATACACTAAGCAGATTCAGAAGGATGTAGGTTGCAGTAGGTACTGGGAGATGAAGAAGCTTGCGCAGGATAGAGTAGCGTGGAGAGCTGCATCAAACCAGTCTCAGGACTGAAGACCACAACAACAACAACAACAACATATCTGATTCTTGACGTTTTCCCGGCGGATATAATGTTCCATCATCTTTCGGGCGTGCACTCGGGACAGCGACAATTCTTCTTGCGATATTTCGGCTAAAAACCTCCCAGCTATCTTCAAGGCGAGTCGGAGTCTGAGTTCATAGCGTATAAATAGGCACACGCAAACGCTATGAACTCAGTCTCCGACTCGTCTTGAAGATGGCTGGGAGGTTTCTAGCCGAAATATCGCAAGAAGAATTGTCGCTGTCCCGAGTGCACGCCCGAAAGGTGATGAAACAACATATCTTTTTAAATCTACTTGTAATTCAAATTTTCCCAACTTGTTACAGAGATGCTTGAAATGTCTGACAAGTAAAAATCGGTGCATCCTCAGTAATATGTTATACGAGTATTTAATAACTAAGCTATTGCAGAAAAGTGCTCGCAGTTGCTCTCTGCTAGTAACGTGTCAAGCGTAATGAGATGGGAAACTTCGGAAAAAAGCGATGCCATTCTCACGAAACCCAGCAGGGTGTATTGAGACATTCGGGATCCGATGAAGGCTCCATGGACGAATGAAACAGGATACGAAGCCGCTAATGCGTGTACGTAGTAATTTTCGTCATGCAGTTTACTCTGGCTTGGGGAATGTACTTGCTGACGTCGCCCGGAAATTTGTTTGTAGAGCTTTCTGTCCTTCCGAAATTCAATAATCCATTATTGTCGATCTAATCAGCGGCACTCTAAGAATAACGTTACGACGCCAGAAATCACCGTACATGTTTCGCAGTAGACCCGTCTTGATTCTTATACCATAATACAGTTTTTGCAACAGCACTGGCGTGTTGCTGCCTGAACTAATAAAACGCATCGTGCCACGATTTTGCAGAGAGACCGTCGTGCTCTGCTTGGGTTCATTTTCTCGACGTAAACCTTGTCTGATACAGCAAGCGTGAAGCTGCATTATTCACGAGAACGTTTAATCTGCGAATCCGCTGTTAGCTTTATTAGTGCCGCATGAACGTAATGTCCATTCCTAGTTGAGTCTAGCGTATAACATCAACCCGTTAATAATGACGTTAGAACGCAACAGGTCTTTATTGAATAATTAAAGCAGAATTCGTCACAGAAATTATAGTAATGACGGCAGAGCGTGGAAGAATTTAAAGTATAATCATTTATTACACAGACCGTAACATGTTATTAGCGTATCAAATTAGTCACAGAAAATTTGCGCAAACAACTAAATATACCTCGTAAACGTTTGGAATCCCTTGTGTAGCTAGGTAACTGACGTCGTTGATAATAGCTAGGTAACTGACGCCGTTGATAACTACTTACTTAAATTTCTTCATTTATTTTCCAGTTTTCTGCCAAACACTTTGGCCCTACATTCTCTTTATTCGCCACTTTACACGCTCTATTTCTTATCCTTTTAGAGAAGAACGGAAAAACTGGTAGAGGCCTACCTTGGGGAAGATCAGTTTGGGTTGCGGAGAAATCTAGGAACTTGCGAAGCTGTTCTGACCTACGACTTTCCCCGGAAAATAGGTTGAAGAAAGGCAAACCTATGTTTATAGCATTTGTAAATTTAGAGATAGCTTTTTACAATGTCGACTGGACCACGCTCTTTGAAATTTTTAAGGTAGCTGGGGTAACATATAGAGACTGAAAGATTATTTACAACTAGTACAGGAATCAACTGCAGTTAAAGCATCGGACATAAAGGGAGTCTACAGCTGAGAAGGGATTGAAAAGGGGTTTTAGCCTATCGCAATTGTAAATTGAGTCTGTGCATTGAGCAAGCTTTGAAGGAAACCAAGGAGAAATTTTGATAGGGAATTAAAGTACAGGCACTGTAATTTAGCTAGAGACATTTAAGGGCTCGAAAGATCGGGTTGAACGGAATGGATAGCGTTTTGAAAAGAGGTTATAGGATGAACATCAACAAAAACGAAACAAGGGTAATGGATTTTAGTCGAATTAAAACATGCGATGGTGAGAGAATTGGATTAGGAAATGCGACACAAAAGGTAGTATATGAGTTTTGCTGTTTGGGCAACAAAGTAGCTGATGATACCCAAAATATGGAAGATATAAAATGCAGACTGGGAATTTCAACTAAAGCCTTTCAGAAAAAGAGGAACTTGTTAACATGTAATAGCAATTTATGTGATAGAAAGTCTTTTCTGGAAGTTTTCGTCTGGGGTGTAGCCTTTATGGAAATGAAACGTGGAGTATAGGCAATTCAGATAGAACAGAAACTTCTGATATGTGGTGCCATAAAAAAATGCTGAAGATTACATGGGTAGATCGAATAACAGATGTGCAGGTACTGAATCGAATTGGGACGAAAGAAATTTATGACACAGCTTGCCTAAAAGGAGGGACCGCTTGATAGGACACATCCTGAGGCAGCAAGGAATTATCACTTTTGTAATGGGAGGAAGCGCGAGGGGATAAAAATTGTACAGGCAGTTCAAGCTTTGAATATAGTAAGCAGGATCAAATGAATGCAGGGGTTGCGGTAGTTATGCTGAGATGAAGAAGCTTGCACAGGATAGACTAGCGTAGAACAGTGCACCAAACCAGTCTTTGGACTTCTAAACCACAGACTGGATGACTAATTAAGACACCAGATTTCTCTCTCTCTCTCTCTCTCTCTTTCGCACGAACGCGCGCGCGCGCGCGCCCACACACACACACACACACACACACACACACGCTCCCACCATCAGCCACATGAACACGGCACTAAAACTCCACATGAGCTCGTTTCAGTTACTTGGGCTCACTCGCTGCACCTAAGACTGAAGACCCACATTCCGCGAGGGAAAGGTGTCATTTTGCGTGAAGGATAAAAACTTTTTACAACTAGCCGGCTGAACATAACCCTCGGGGCTCCCGACCAACTGTGCCCTTTCTTTCCTCATCTCATCGCTGGGAGTTTGCACGTAGGCGCTGCTCCTGGATTACGCCAGAACTTTTTAACGACGCGACTTTCCACTGTACAACAGCTACGAACAGCTTCGCGGAGCTACCGACATTAGCCACCAGACAATTTACACGCGGAATGATTCACTATTCCTATTGAAGGCCTAGTGGTGACTCAGTACATAAAGTTTTGATAAGGAATCCATGCCAGGAAACACTCCATTTGGATGTAAAATAAATTGGAGACCGGATCATTTTCAAATCTCTAGCGTCACGGTACGCAAACGGCGGAGACTTAATTGAGCACTAAGCTGCGTGCTCTACAGCACCTATGATACGAGCAATGTTTCGAGGGTTCGTCGTCGGGTACCCTTCTAAGTGACGAAGGACGTCCTGCTGAAAGTCGAGAATATGGCGCGCCCGTGGAGCATCGCAGTCAACTCTCCCAACTGCAAACGTACCAGTGTCACATACCCGTTGCTTTAATGGACGAAAAAGGTTTGTGAAGTCATCATTACAACCGGGACTGACTACGATACCCTGTTCTCAGTGCGATTGCATATCGTGAAGTGACAGATCCGGAACTGTGTCCGATCTTCTTAACTTGCTTAATATACGAGGTGCATTCAAGTTCTAAGGCCTCAGATTTTTTTTCTAATTAACTACTCACCCGAAATCGATGAAACTGGCGTTACTTCTCGACGTAATCGCCCTGCAGACGTACACATTTTTCACAACGCTGACGCCATGATTCCATGGCAGCGGCGAAGGCTTCTTTAGGAGTCTGTTTTGACCACTGGAAAATCTCTGAGGCAATAGCAAGCACGGCTGGTGAATGTGCGGCCACGCAGAGTGTCTTTAATTGTTGGAAAAAGCCAAAAGTCACTAGGAGCCAGGTCAGGTAATTAGGGAGCATGAGGAATCACTTCAAAGTTGTTATCACGAAGAAACTGTTGCGTAACGTTAGCTCGATGTGCGGGTGCGTTGTCTTGGTGAAACAGCACACGCGCAGCCCTTCCCGGACGTTTTTGTTGCAGTACAGGAAGGAATTTGTTCTTCAAAACATTTTCGTAGGATGCACCTGTTACCGTAGTGCCCTTTGGAACGCAATGGGTAAGGATTACACCCTCGCTGTCCCAGAACATGGACACCATGATTCTTTCAGCACTGGTGATTACCCCAAAATTTTTTGGTGGCGGTGAATCTGTGTGCTTCCATTGAGCTGACTGGCGCTTTGTTTCTGGATTGAAAAATGGCATCCACGTCTCATCCATTGTCACAACCGACGAAAAGAAAGTCCCATTCATGCTGTCGTTGAGCGTCAACATTGCTTGGCAACATGCCACACGGGCAGCTGTGTGGTCGTCCGTCAGCATTCGTGGCACCCACCTGGATGACACTTTTCGCATTTTCAGGTCGTCATGCAGGATTGTGTGCACAGCACCCACAGAAATGCCAACTCTGGAGGCGATCTGTTCAACAGTCATTCGGCGATCCCCAAAACAATTCTCTCCGCTTTCTCGATCGTGTCATCAGACCGGCTTGTGCTAGCCCAAGGTTGTTTCGGTTTGTTGTCACACGATGTTCTGCCTTCATTAAACTGTCGCACCCATGAACGCACTTTCGACACATCCATAACTCCATCACCACATGTCTCCTTCAACTGTCGATGAATTTCAATTGGTTTCACACCATGCAAATTCAAGTAAGGAAAACGTCACCATTTTAAGTATTTAAAACAGTTCTCATTCTCGCCGCTGGCGGTAAAATTCCATCTGCCATACGGTGCTGCCATCTCTGGAACGTATTGACAATGAACGCGGCCGCATTTTAAAGCAATGTGCATGTTTCTATCTCTTTCCAGTCCGGAGAAAAAAAATCGGAGGCATTAGAACTTGAATGCACCTCGTAAAAACGTTACAATCCCGGATATGGCCATGAAGCATCTAGCATGGAACAGAGTATGAAAATTGTTAGGATGAAGAATCACAACAGAAAACTCGTAACAATTCAGGAAACCTTTCACATACAAAGAACCACTGCAATTGACAAGAAAGTAATAAATGTTAAATCGATACAAATGAGAACCCACTGATCATGTTAGTTACTAAAAGACTAACAAACAGGGATGTAGAACACAACTAGACTAAATAATAAAACACACACACACAACAAACAAGAGAATTTTAAACTTCTTACAAACGCCACAATACAAACAAAAGACCAACGAAAAACACAGAGCGACAGTTGGCAACACTACATACAGTAAACAAAGCAAACCAAAACAGAGTGATCAGTGGAGATAGCGTGTTAAGTCGAAATGTGTAAAACGCCAAAATCCGGACATCCTGGATACGCAAACCACCTAATCACAACTCCAGGACGACAGATCTGCATTAACAAGATCACAAATCGTAAGTAGAAACAAATATTAATGTAACATCATGAAACTTGCGCTACAAAATTTTGGTTCTCACCTAACAACAAGAGAATAACAAAAAGCTGTGATGTAGTAACAAATTTGTAATTATTATATAACGTAAATAATGTATATGAAAACAAACTCTACTACAAGGCACTGCAGACGAGCCAACCCAAGAATATAGAAGCAACTGAGGAACTACGGAAAACATACATACAAAATGACGATTTTTTATTTGTTTCCATGAAAACTTGAGAGTCTTTCCTTTTGATTTTAAACTGTATTCCATTTTTGATGTTGTTTTGAATATCGGCGAGAGTTGCTAGTGGCCACTTAGGGGACAGGGGGGCGGTGCAAGTGCTCGCAGTGAACATATTACAGTCCAGCGGTAGGACCTCGGAATCTTTTTGAAAACAGTTGTATGGCTACTGGGCATTCGTTTGTTGACTTTGGAGTTGTGAGACGTTTAACCATGTCTTGCGGATCAAGACTGGCAACCCTTAGTTATACTGATTTTGCAATCATCTATTGTTACTCCGACTGGGAAAAGATGGAGTAAGGTGGTCAAACTGTCACCTGCCGAGCTTCTGCCCCAGGCGTCTGGATTCGTCTTCCACCATAGGTGTTTCGTCGCCTAGCAATGCATCAATTAAACAAAGAGAAACAGCAGGGAAGCTACGGACCAATGAAAGTCAGCCGATTCTAGTGATGAAACCATATATTCAGAAATTAACACATAAATACTAGACAGCCCTGTAACAACTCTTTCTTAAGGTGTCGCTCATAAATAATAACCTCCTGAGGTGCAGCTGACTTTCTGTAAGACAAGCCAAAAGTTACAAATAGTTGCATAGATAGTTACACTAAAAGAATAAATCCAGTCCCTAGAGAGAGTGAGGAAGATAGATGAAACTAAAACACGATTACGAAAGAAGTCAACCATGCGCAACGAAAACTACCACAAAAAAATAAGGGTCGGAGGATAAAGCTTACCACACTACGACATATTATTTGCTGAGCAGATGTCGCAGTAGCACAGTTGCGGCCGCTATAGTTGCGCTCTCTAAAGCAGACTATGACGAACATATCGCCAATGACTAAACACAAAGTTGCTTCCAAAGTTAAGGAGCATAGAGACACGGATTATTGACCAAGAATGTCGTCATACCGACTACGGTTACTACCGTTAATAAATCAGTCAAAAAGCCTTTGAGAGTATTTCTGTTAGAAAGAACAGGTAAGCAGTTGTTAGCATCTAACTTAGAAAATGATTTGAAATCATTTAGTTCCAGTATGAGGAACGTAGAGCAATTTGGACAAAATTTAATCGGATTGCAAATCGTGCTCTTGAGAAGTATGTGCCTAGTATGTGGATTAAGAACTGAAAACACCTACGGTGGTTTAACAACGAAATTCGAAAAGTGCCGCGAAAACAAAGGCTGTTGCAGTCTCAATTTAAAAGGTAAAGCGCAAATATTGACAAAGGTTAGTAGAGTTTCATGCAACTGTAAAAATATATATGCGCGAAGCATACATCTATCATCGTCATACTCGTACAGTGGCAAAAGATCTTGCCGATAGTCCGAGAAGATTCTGGTCCTATGTAAAATCGCTAAGCCGATCTAGGGCTTCTAACCAATCACTAGTTCACCAGTCTGGTTTGGCAGTAGAAGATAGCAAAACGAAGATCGAAGCTTTAAATTGCACTTTTAAGAAATCGTTCACGCAGGAGAATCGTACAAACGTACCGTCGTTTGAGTATCGCACAGACTCCTGGATGGAGGACATAATAGTAAGCATCGCTGGTGTTGAGAAACATCTGAAAGAGTTGAAAGCAAATCAGTCGCCAGGTCTCGATGGAGTCCCAATCCGGTTTTACACAGAGTGCGCTACGGCATTGGCCTCTTACTTAGCTTGCATCTGACACGAATCTCTCGCCCAGAGCAGGTAACTCAGGTGTACAAGGATAAAAGAAAAAGAACGGACGCGCAAAATTATAAAGAAATATCCTTAACATCGGTTTTCTGGAGAATTCTTTAACACATTCTCAGTTAGAATATAATAAACTTCCTTGAGGCGGAAAAGCTAGTGTCCAGGAATCAGTACGGTTTTAGAAAGCATCGCTCATGCGAAAATGATATACCGAGAGCTATGGATGAAGGGCAACACGCAGCTTCGATATTCCTAGTGAAACGTCCCCTTAGAACAATTTATATACGACTGTGCTTAAACTGACACACGATATTTTTAGCGCAACGCAATCTGACTTTCAAAAATCCCTACAAAAGAATGGCCCTGACTAACATTAACCTATACCTTTCACAAATCACTTACCTCACAAAAATCTTCGTTACTCGAACTACTGCAATACAGCGAGCGCCACTACTGCCAGCTAAATAAAAGATTCAAACTACTGAAGGAACTAACTACTGATAGGCATAGTTAGCAAATGAAAGATTTTAATTGAGAACAAACAATGTATTTACCTTAATAATCATAATATATATAGCAGTTCATGCCATCCAATCTTACAAATTTCAAATCTGCGCCATTTCTCTCCCCACATCCACCACTGCTGGCGGCTCACCTCCAACTGCGCAACGCTATACGCTGTTAACAGCCAGCTGCCAAACACTACACTGGCAGACAACAATGCAAACTAGCCACAGACTGCATACAGCACAGCCAGTGATTTTCATACAGAGCGCTACGTAACGTTGCCAATAAGAAAACATAAACAGCCTACTTACACTAGATATCCGAAAAGTGTTTGACACGGTCCCCACAGCACGCTGTTAATGAAGGTACCAGCATATGTAATAGGTTCCTAGACGTGTGATTCGAAGACTCCTTAGGTAAAAGAACCCAGTTCGTTGCCGTCGACGGCGAGTGTCCATCAGAGAGACAAGCATATCGTCAGGAGAGCCCCAGGGAAATGTGATAGGGCCGCTATATTTTTTATGTACATAAATGATCTGGCGGCAGCAATCTGCGGCTGTTCGCTGATGATGTTATGATGTACAGGAGGGCATCGTCGTTGAGATGACTGAGACAAAATTTATAGATGGTGTGATAAATGGCAGCAAGCTCCTCGATTAAAAAAAAAAGTAAGTTAATGCAGATGAGAAATAAAAATAAACCCTCAATGTTCGAATAAAGCACTAGAAGTGTGCTTCTTGACACAGCCACGTCGTTAAAAACAGGTTGATTATAATTAAAATTAAACTTTCAAACCGCTGTAGAAATAACACCATTGGTCAGATTGACGTCAAATCGCAACGGATTTATCTGACAAAGGGGAAAAAAGTATGGCAGAAGAAAAGTAAATAGATACAAAATGTAGCAATAGATGGCGCTTTAAGCATCATAATTTAATAGTAGTGGACTACAAAGGACAAGTGAATCGTACAATAATGCCTAAGGTGTACGTTTGACGTTAAGCAAACTGTACTATTCAGTGTGCACGGCTGTACAGATGTGATACTGTTAGTTACTTAAGCCCATCTACCACAGCAAGATCATATCACATCGAATGGGAAAAATCGGGCTTTAATTGTCCTGAGGCCAAAAACAGAATAAAAACCACCAATCACATCGGTAAATCATGAATCAAAACCAAATCGGATTATTAATTTCCGTGTGACTGGCGCAAAACATGTTCAATATGCTGCCCACCACTTTCTGCAACAAGTTGAAACCGAGAAACAGTATGTTCCACAACTGATCGAAGCTTTTCCGGAGTCTCGTTCGGAATGTGTTGCGCAATGCTTGCCTTCAATGCAGCAAAGTCTGCAATCGGAACACACTTCTTTCAGACAGCCCCACAGCCAGAAGTCACACGGATTAAGATCAGGTGATCGGGACGGCCAGGCTGTAGGGAAATGGCTGCTGATAATTCTAGCATTTCCGAAATGATGCTTCAGCAGCTGCTTAACTGGATTTGCAACGTGCGGAAGTACGCCAGCTTGCATAAAAATGATCCCATCCACACACCCAAGCTGTTGGAGACCTGGAATGATGTGGTTGCGCAAAAGACACTCATAGCGCTTACCAGTAACAGTACAGGTAATACGACCAGAAGCACCTGTCTCTTCGAAAAAATATGGCCCTATGATAAATGATGCCGTAAACCCGCACCACACAGTGACCTTCTCAGGATGAAGTGGTAATGGTTGATTTGCATGTGGATTCTCCGTTGCTCATATTCGAAAATTCTGTGTATTGACATATCCTGTCCGATGGAAGTGGGCTTTGTCTGTCCACAAAATCTTCCACGGCCAATCATTGTCCACTTCCATGAGAGCAAGCAATTCTAAAGCAAAGGTCTCTCTTGCTGGCAGGCCGACAGGAAGCAACTCGTGCACATGGTTAATTTTGAATGGACAGCAAAGAAGGATGTTTCGTAGGATTTAACGCACCGTGCTCAGGGGTATGTCCAATTTTCGGGCAATTTTATGGGCACTGTACGTTTGCACACCACCAATCGTGTCCTCCTGCATTGCCGTGGCCACTGCTTCCACTGACGTCGAATCAATTCGTTTCCACCCTCCACCAGGTTCCACACCAAAAGAATCCGTCTTTTCGAATTACCGAATCATTTTCTCCAGACCCAAGGCAGTCATCGGACCAACGCCTTTTGTCAAACCGTTCAGTGTCGGGAACTTCTGCAGAGCGACGTGTGCACAGTCATCATTGTAATACAGCTTTACAAGCAGAGAGCGATCCTGCATTGAGACAGTCATGGCGAACGTCGCAGACGCGAAAGGAGGAAAAGCCGGCGTGTTTATACCAACTACAGTGGGTCGTGCGCATGACAGGTGTTTTTATTTGCGTATTGTGACACGTATAGCGCCATCTATTAATCAATTTCCACACTATTTTTTCTTCTGCCATACGTTTTCCCCCTTCTTCGATAATATTCCGTTGCAATTTGACATCATTCTGACCAGTGGTTTTATTTCTACAGCGTTTTGAAAGTTTAATTATAATCACCTTGTATGTGGACGACTCGTTGCAAAGCGATATGAAAAGGAACATGCATGCTAGAATTGTAGGGAAGGCGAATGGCCAACATTGGTTTACTGAGAGAGTTTTAGGAAAGTGTGGTCCATCTGTGAAGGAGACCGTATACAAGACACTAGTGCGACCTATTCTTGAGTACTGCTTGAGGATTGGGAATCTGCACTAAGTCGGATTACTGGAAGACAACGAATCAATTCAGAGGCGGCATGTTAGATTAGCTCCTGGTAGAGTTGAACAACACGATGATTCTCGCCATGCAGACTCTTTCAGAAACTGTAACAGACTGAAATGGAAAGAAGCTCTCCGTGCTATTTTGAATGCCGGACAGTCATGTGCGTCCGCGGTTAACGAATAGTTTCTCACAGCCAACGTAACAGAGCTTGGAGGCGGAACCGTTTCAGCACCCTGAGCCTGGCCGAGCAGCGCCGTTCTTCGACGACCAAGTTGGATGCGAACTGTCAGAACGACGGATGGAACTGGTATGTCTCCGCCACTGCATGGCTTCAACTTAAATTTGCATTAACGCCCAGGTACCTTTGCTGGACTTGACCATCTTGGGCGTTTTCTAAATTAATTACACTAGAAATGTCAAAATTACCCCGCCACAGCCAACCGATGGTCGTCTATGTAGACAGGACAACGGTGATATCTGCTGACCTGGAAAAATTAGTTTAATGGCATAAAAAGGGCAATTACGTTTGGAAACTTGTTAATCAGTCAAAAATAAAAAGTTCAAATGTGTGAAATCCTATGGGACGTAACTGCTAAGGTCATCAGTCCCTCAGCTTACACAGTACTTGACCTAAATTATCCTAAGGACAAACACACACACACCCATGCCCAAGGGAGGACTCGAACCTCCGCCGAGACCAGCCGCACAGTCCATGACTGAAGTGCCTTAGATCGTGTTACATCAATCAACTGATCAGTCTGAGTATAGTATCAAATTGCTCGGAATTATTTCAGGAGACCGAATCTGCGATCGAAATTAAAGAATTAATTTACGTCTCTCTCCTCCTATGTGGCCTCGCCACATTCGATATCTGTGCTTACACAAATCACTGCGTTAAGCCGTCCTTTCACGGGAAGTGATGACGCATGTGGACGAAGAGCTAGTGACGTCGTAGCGTAGAATTCCACATTGTACTAGCCTGCGAAGCGTGAAGTAAACAACCTGGCGTGTTAAGAGTTTTGCCTCCTGGGAGAGGAACGAGACCAATTATGCGACATCGTTTTACGTCAAAAGCAGAACAGAGGAGCCGCCATATTGTATGGCCTTAAACGTCGTATTCGATGGGTTCTGTTTCTCGTTGAGTACGTAGTACGAATATAACCTGTTTCAAAGCATCAGTAAATTCACGATCCCACGAAACGAGTCGTTTTCTCTACTATTCGGTATAATAAAATGACAGAAAACAGCATATCGGTAGGTAAAGATTTCTTGTAGTTGAGCCAGCCGTTGTCGAGCGGTTCTAGGCGCTTCAGTCCGGAACCGCGCTGCTGATATGGTCACAGGTTCGAATCCTGCCTCGGGCATGGGTGTGTGTGATGTCCTTAAGTTAGTTAGGTTTGAGTAGTTCTAAGTCTAGGGGACTGATGACCTCAGATGGTAAGTCCTATAGTGCTTAGAGCCACTTGAACAATTTTTTTGAACTCTCCTCTTTGTGTGCTATCATTTCCCAAAATCTCATTTCGATATCTTAAAAACTGTTTATGAAATAAAAGCAATATTGCGGTATTTCACTCCGGCTTTATCGCTGGCACTGTACGATCGCAAATGAGCGTACTACGTCAGGTCAATTTTCTCGAGATTGGTGACAGATACAGACATTTACCCAAGACTAAGGAAAAATTCAGTATGTTAGCTGAATTTCATACGCAGCAAAATACTATGTAATATGCACCAAACACAAAATCGTAGTGACCCCTATTTTTCATTGCAAACTTTCCCGAATTTCGCGCAGTTTCTTACTTCCATGTAAATACCGCAGTAACTATGCCCATTAACAAAATGATGGTCACGTCATAATGAACCTGACATATAAAGCTGCAAGTAGAGCAAAAATGAAATATTTTTTACCCAATAGTTTCTGTAAAATTGTCTGAGAAAGATTGCAGGGTGTGGGCGTCGACTCTGGCATTGCTGACAGTGTAAGGTGACTACAATTTCGCACCTTACAACCACCCATCCACATACTTTACAGTGATCTACACACACAATTAGGTATCATGTGATAGGCTGTACATCGTACATATGAATATATAAAGGAGACTGACATTGTCACGTACGTCTTGTAAATAAATGTTAACGCTTATTATTGCATGAGAGGTGACGGAGTGTCTTTATTATAAAAACGGCGTAATGAATGATTGCCTATACTAGTGGAGGTTGGAACGCCAGTGGAAATGAAACGGCTGGCGGAGCTGAAGCCCTGGGTGGAAAGCCCACACAGGTGTGTTGGTCCTAAAACAGGAAATAGCAAGACGCACGTCGTAGCACCTAAGCGCTGGAGCACAATAGTGTCGCGACTGGCCGGTTTTGTAGCCAAACCATAAGGATTATACTTCGGAAATCTTGGACGCAGGTGAGAGGAACGAAGAAGCGGCACCTCGGAAACCACGCAGGCTGGGTTATTTCGAAAGATTTTTACCCAGAAGCTTACCATTGTACTATTATAGGTTTTTCCTCGCAAACTTTCCGCGGTGTACGAAAAAAGACTAAAATATGCTTGGTCGGCATTCGGAAGAATCTGTAGAGTGCGAGAATATTCCGTGGTTTCGGGAATATGATTCGTTTTCGGAATTACGAGGGTGGGGAGCCAAGCCTTCCTTGGAAGCCAGCACTGGAGAGACGCGGTCTTCCGTTGTGAGCGACCATGTGTGGCGGTCGTTCGATATCAGCTTTGTTGAGACAGACGGACTTGCTGTCTTTGGTCTCAGGAGAGTTTATAGTTAGAACAATTAGGCACTGTACTGTTGCGAACTTATACGATTCTGTACTTCGCCTCCAGATTGGAAGTCGTCGTTGAGTACGCAGCGTTCAGTGATTGAGAGCACTTCTTCTGACTACACTTACCTTGAGACGTTTTTAGAATTCTGTACTTGTGGCTGGGAGTTCGCGTTTCTCTTCTGTAGAAAACAGAGAGGAGAAGACAGTATTACAATGTATTAGTCAGAGGACCGCCTTCTCCCGCCCTAGTGTTTGAAAGAGTTTTATTTTATGGCTGGAGTTCTTCCATCGATGCAGACGTGTGCGGGAACCAGCACGCCGATGCACCAGACGCAGTACATACGGTGATATCGCAAATTGCTTCGGCTTATTAGGGCTATAAAGCTAAACAGCTGTGAACACGTTAGTTTATTTCCACTGAGGTTCCACACCAATGCAGATCATCTTTGAAAGTAGTGTCTCTTAGTGTTTGGTATGTAGATAATGTCAGTCATTTCGCGTTACTTATGTTAGATCGCGTGGCCATAAAAGGGGGCAGAGTTGGAGTAATTAATTAATAATTTTACTTAGGAAATAAAGACATTTGTCAGAAAGCGTTTTTGTTATCTACAATAAATACAGGGTGATGAAAAAGTCAGTATAAATTTGAAAACTTAGTAAACCACGGAATAATGTAGACAGAGAGGTACAAATAGACACACATGCTTGGAATGACATGGGGTTTTATTAGAACCAAAATGCAGGATGGCGCTCCACCCCATATTGCTAGACGCGTGAAAGATCTCTTGCGCGCGTCGTTTGGTGATGATCGTGTGCTCAGCCGCCACTTTCGTCATGCTTGGCCTCCCAGGTTCCCAGACCTCAGTCCGTGCGATTATTGGCTGTGGGGTTACCTAAAGTCACAAGTGTATCGTGATCGACCGACATCTCTAGGGATGCTGAAAGACAACATCCGACGCGAGTGCCTCAACATAACTCCGGACATGCTTTACAGTGCTGTTCACAACATTATTCCTCGATTACAGCGATTGTTGAGGAATGATGGTGGACATACTGAGCATTTCCTTTAAAGAACATCATCTTTGCTTTGTCTTTCTTTGTTGTGCTAATTATTGCTATTCTGATCAGATGAAGCGGCATCTGTCGGACATTTTTTGAACTACTGTATTTTTTTGGTTCTAATAAAACCCCATGTCATTCCAAGCATGTGTGTCAATTTGTACCTCTCTATCTACATTACTCCGTGATTTATTCAGTTTTCAAATTTATACTGACTTTTTCATCACCCGGTATATAAGCAGGAACAACGTTTATCATTTGGTAGTATTAGTTGACTTCATCATTAATTTATGTTTAGATTGTAATTTATGGAATTAAGAGATCCTAAGATCTGCTTCAGGGGGTAGTCAGACAGGACCAAATCATTATTTTAGCGTGTATTATTTTCCATGGCGCTCATTCATTTTACACCTGCCTGGAGTAGCATCTTGGAACAGGTCGAAAGGTGGCAAACGCTTGTCAGAATCCCCTCCTGAACAAACGAATGAAAGAAAATTGATCATACAAGGGATTGGAAAAGGGCACAGGTCATCCCCGTTTTCAAGAATGGACGTCGAAAAGATGTGCAGAACTATATATCTCTAACGTCGATCAGTTGTAGAATTTTGGAACACGTATTATGTTCAAGTATAATGACTTTTCTGGAGACTAGAGATCTACTCTGTAGGAATCAGCATGGGTTTCGAAAAAGACGATCGTGTGAAACCCAGCTCGCGCTATTCGTCCACGAGACTCAGATGGCCATAGACACGGGTTCCCAGGTAGATGCCGTGTTTCTTGACTTGCGCAAGGCGTTCGATACAGTTCTCCATAGTCGTTTAATGAACAAAGTAAGAGCATATGGACTATCAGACCAATTGTGTGATTGGATTGAAGAGTTCCTAGATAACAGAACGCAGCATGTCATTCTCAATGGAGAGAAAGTCTTCCGAAGTAGGAATGATTTCAGGTGTGCCGCAGGGGAGTGTCGTAGGACCGTTGCTATTCACAACATATATAAATGACCTTGTGGATGACATCGGAAGTTCACTGAGGCTTTTTGAGGATGATGCTGTGGTATATCGAGAGGTTGTAACAATGGCAAATTGTACTGAAATGCAGGAGGATCTGCAGCGAATTGACGCATGGTGCAGGGAATGGCAATTGAATCTCAATGGAGACAAGTGTAATGTGCTGCGAATACATAGAAAGAAAGATCCCTTATCATTTAGCTACAATATAGCAGGTCAGCAACTGGAAGCAGTTAATTCCATAAATTATCTGGGAGTACGCATTAGGAGTGATTTAAAATGGAATGTTCATATAAAGCTGACCGTCGGTAAAGCAGATGCCAGACTGAGATTCATTGGAAGAATCCTAAGGAAATGCAATCCGAAAAGGAAGTAGGATACAGTACGCTTGTTCGCCCTCTGCTTGAATACTGCTCACCAGTGTGGGATCCATACCAGATAGATTTGATAGAAGAGATAGAGAAGATCCAACGGAGAGCAGCGCGCTTCGTTACGGGATCATTTAGTAATCGCGAAAGCGTTACAGAGATGATAAACTCCAGTGGAAGACTCTGCAGGAGAGGCGCTCAGTAGCTCGGTACGGGCTTTTGTTGAAGTTTCGAGAACATACCTTCACCGAGGAGTCAAGCAGTATATTGCTCCCTCCTACGTACATCTCGCGAAGAGACCATGAGGATAAAATCAGAGAGATTAGATCCCACACAGAGGCATACCGACAATCCTTCTTTCCACGAACAGTACGAGACTGGAACAGAAGGGACAACTGATAGTGGTACTCAAGGTACCCTCCGCCACACACCGTCAGGTGGCTTGCGGAGTATGGATGTAGATGTAGATCATTGCTCATCGGTCACCGTATCCTGCGCGAGTTGGAGCTTACGCATCGCGACGCCGTTTTTTTCGACCTCCTATGGAACCTCGGTTTCAGCGGACGGCAAGTAAGAGTGCCGCGGTAGCGCCGGTCTCAGTTTCGCTTTTTAGACGAGGACATGGTCGCGCGGTGTGAAGAGAAATGGGCCGACGCTGGCAGACGCAAAAAGAAGAAGCGCGCGCCGCAGCTCCTCGGCAGACGCGGCGACAAATGGGCTGTTTGCGTTCCGTTCATGCACAGCTGGACCGCAATTGAGCGTCCGCGCCAAGCGACCGTAACGTAACGCCGCCCGCTGGCCGTCGCACGGCGAATGCGGAACGCGTGGCGACTCCGAGTCGCCGGCGGCCGTCACACTGTGGCCTACCGCGCCGGGACTGAGCGCGTAATAACCAGCCATCCCCCCGTCTCCACAGAGCCAACCTCCTTGCGTTACGCTGGCCACCGTATTCTGTTTAGCCTCGCCCACCAACTGTGACTCTCCCAACAACTGAAATGTTTCTATTGAAAGAAAACAGCCCTCGGTCACTATTTTTAACAAATTAACCAGGTTTCAACACTGCTAGTAGTGTCTTCCTCAGAATTTAAATCAAACGATGGTCCATAACATGGTCACAGAATTATGACTTTAAACAGATAAAAAAGAATTGTAATGGAGAGCCACTAAGGGCTGTTCGTTACTTATGCGGTTACAGGTTGCAAACGTCGGGTCTCTGAACGTGCAGCCAAGTACAAAATTTTGAAATGTTTCTCACAGCTTTGAAGAATTATTAAACATCTTTAATGCTCAAGAATTATAACGTTCCTTGGCGAACGAAAATCTGTTCTATAGCAGCCAACATGGATTCCTCAAACAGAGAACGTCCGTTTGCAACCTGTAACCGCGTAAGTAACGAGCAGCCCTTAGTGGCTCACCATCACAAATTTTAATTTTTAATATCTTTGTGACTAGTGCCCTTTTGGCATATTTATTATTTCTTAAATGACATATAAGTACTGCCAGTCTTTCACGATGATTCTGTACTTATATTCTGTATCATACGTTTTTAGTCATAATTCTGTGACTATGTTATAGACCATTCTTTGATTTAAATTCTGAGGAAGACACACCTAGCAGTGTTGAAACCCGGTTAACGAGGGCTGTTTTCTTTCAATTGTACCTATTCACGGTCTCTGAACGTGCAGCCATGTAGAATATTTTGAAATATTTCTCATAACTTTGAAGAATTATTGAACATCTTTTATGCTCAAGAATTATAACGCTTCTTGGCGACCGAAAATCTGCTCTGTAACAGCCAACATGGATTCCTCAAACAGAGATCTTGTGAAACTCAGCTCGCTCTGTTCCTCCACAAGATCCACAGAGCTGTAGACAATGGCACTCAGGTTGATGGCGTATTCCTATATTTCAGGAAGGCATTTGACACCGCCCTGCACTGCCGTTTAGTGGAGAAAAAACTACGAGCAGCGATGGATAGAGGACAAATGTAAGGACGTAGAGGCGTATATCACTAGGATTGGTTCAAATGGCTCTGAGCACTATGGGACTTAACTTCTGAGGTCATCAGTCCCCTAGAACTTAGACCTACTTAAACCTAACTAACCTAAGGACATCACACCCATCCATGATCGAGGCAGGATTCGAACCTGCGACCGTACCGGTCTCGCGGTTCCAGACTGTAGCGCCAGGTACCGCTAGGCCACTCCGGCCGGCTATCACTAGGGGTAAGATAGATACTGCCTACAGGAAATTAAAGGGACCTTCGGAGAAAAGAGAACCACTTGCATGAATATCAAGAGCTCAGATGGAAACCCAGTTCTAAGCAGAGGAGGGAAAGCAGAAAGGTGGAAGGAGAATATAGAGGGTCTATACAAGGGCGGTGATCTTGAGGAAAATATTATGGAAATGGAAGAGGATGTAGAGGAAGATGAAATGGGAGATATGATACTACGTGAAGAGTTTGACGGAGCACTGAAAGACCTAGGTCGAAACAAGGTCCTGGGAGTAGACAGCATTCCATTAGAACAGACAGCATTCCATTAGAACTACTGATAGCCTTGGGAGGGCCAGCCCTGACAAAACTCTACCATCTGGTGAGCAAGATGAATGAGACAGGTGAAATACCCTCAGACTTCGAGAAGAATATAATAATTCCAAGCCCAAAGAAAGCAGGTATTAACAGATGTGAAAATTACCGAACTATCAGTTTAATAAGCCACGGATGCAAAATACTAACACGAATTCTTTGCAGGCGAATGGCAAAACTGGTAGAAGCCGACTCAGGGAAGATCAGTTTGGATTCCGTAGAATTGATGGAACACCTGAGGCAATACTGACCCTACGACTTACCTTAGAAAATAGATTAAGGAAAGGCAAACCTACGTTTCTATCACTTGTAGACTTAGAGAAAGCTTTTTACAATGTTGACTGGACTACTCTCTTTCAAATTCTGAAGGTGGCAGGGGTAAAATATAGGGAGCGAAAGGCTATTTACAATTTGTACAGAAACCAGATAGCAGTTATAAAGAGTCGAGGGGCATGTAAGGGAAGCAGTGCTTGGGAAGGGAGTGAGACAGGGTTGTAACTTCTCCCCGATGTTATTCAATCTATATATTGAGCAACAGTAAAGGAAAGAAAGGGAAAATTCGGAGTAGGTATTAAAATCCATGGACAAAAAATAAAAACTTCGAGGTTCGCTGATGACATTGTAATTCTGTCAGAGTCAGCAAAGGACCTGGAAGAGCAGCTGAACTGAATGGATAGTGTCTTGAAAGGAGGATATGAGATGAACATCAACAAAAGCAAAACGAGGATAATGGAATGTAGTCGAATTAAATCAGCTGATGCTGAGGGTATTAGATTAGGAAATGAGAGGCTTAAAGTAGTAAATGAGTTTTCCTATTTGGGGAGCAAAATAACAGATGATGGTCGAAGTAGAGAGGATATAAAATGTAGACTGGCAATGGCAAGGAAAGCATTTATGAGGAAGAGAAAGTTGTTAACATCGAGTATAGATTTAAGTGTCAGGAAGTCTTTTCCGAAAGTATTTGTATGGAGTGTAGCCATGTATGGAAGTGAAATGTGGACGATAAATAGTTTAGACAAAAAGAGAATAGAAGCTTTCGAAATATAGTGCTACAGAAGAATGCTGAAGATTAGATGGGTAGATAACGTAACTAATGAGGAGGTATTGAATAGAATTGTGGAGAAGAGAAATTTGTGGCACAACTTGACTAGAAGAAGGGATCGGTTGGAAGGACATGTTCTGAGGCATCAAGGGATCACCAATTTAGTATTGGAGGGCACTGTGGAGGTTAAAATCGTATAGGGAGACCAAGAGATGAATACAATAAGCAGATTCAGAAGGATGTAGGCTGCAGTACGTACAGGGAGATTAAGCAGCTTGCACAGGATAGAGTAGCATGGAGAGCTGCATCCAACCAGTCAAAGGACTGAGTACCACAACAACAACAACAAAATGAAATAAATTCGTCACTTCCGAACAGTTCGCGTTAGGACGTTCAAACTGCACGGTTGGCTGTGGAGCACGATGGGAACTAGTATGCAGATGCATGGTTTGGTTTAGCAACGAAGCCCACTTTCATTTGGATGGGTTCGTCAATAAGCATTCGGGGACTGAGAATCCGCATTTCGCGATCGAGAAGTCTCTTCACCCTCAACAGGTGACTGTGTGGTGTGCAATAATACCCAGTCACTGAATAATAGATGTGGTATTCCTTGATGGCACAGTGACTTCCAAATGCTACGTGAAGGTTTTGGAAGACAATTTCATCCCCATTGCGCAAAGTGACGGATGTCGACCACATCGAAGCAGGAGAGTACTTGCAACTTCCTGGCAGATTAAAACTGTGGGCCGGACCGAGACTCGAACTCGGGACCTTTGTTTTTCGCGGGCAAGTGCTCTTCCATCTGAGCTACCCAAGCACGACTCACGCCCCGTCCTCACAGCTTTACTTCTACCAGTACCTCGTCTCCTACCTTCCAAACTTCGCAGAAGCTCTCCTGCACACCTTGCAGAACTAGCACTCCTTGAAGAAAGGATATTGCGGAGACATGGTTTAGCCACAGCCTTGGGGATGTTTACAGAATGAAATTTTCACTCTGTTGGGGAGTGTGCGCTGATATGAAACTTCCTGGCAGATTAAAACTGTGTGCCGGACCGGGACTCGAACTCGGGAATGAGACACATGGGACGGAAGCATAGGGATGACTCTGTCGACCTGATACGGACAAGTTGTGAAGAACCGTACAGTAACAAAAAAAAAAAAAAAAAAAAAAAAAAAAACACTTATGAAAAATGGCGGCTTGTTGGATTTGTTTGATGCAGTTAAATATTAAGACGTAATAATTAATACATTGAAATCATAAGCCTTGCTGGAAACTATAGTAATGTTGCTACACTCCTGGAAATGGAAAAAAGAACACATTGACACCGGTGTGTCAGACCCACCATACTTGCTCCGGACACTGCGAGAGGGCTGTACAAGCAATGATCACACGCACGGCACAGCGGACACACCAGGAACTGCGGTGTTGGCCGTCGAATGGCGCTAGCTGCGCAGCATTTGTGCACCGCCGCCGTCAGTGTCAGCCAGTTTGCCGTGGCATACGGAGCTCCATCGCAGTCTTTAACACTGGTAGCATGCCGCGACAGCGTGGACGTGAACCGTATGTGCAGTTGACGGACTTTGAGCGAGGGCGTATAGTGGGCATGCGGGAGGCCGGGTGGACGTACCGCCGAATTGCTCAACACGTGGGGCGTGAGGTCTCCACAGTACATCGATGTTGTCGCCAGTGGTCGGCGGAAGGTGCACGTGCCCGTCGACCTGGGACCGGACCGCAGCGACGCACGGATGCACGCCAAGACCGTAGGATCCTACGCAGTGCCGTAGGGGACCGCACCGCCACTTCCCAGCAAATTAGGGACACTGTTGCTCCTGGGGTATCGGCGAGGACCATTCGCAACCGTCTCCATGAAGCTGGGCTACGGTCCCGCACACCGTTAGGCCGTCTTCCGCTCACGTCCCAACATCGTGCAGCCCGCCTCCAATGGTGTCGCGACAGGCGTGAATGGAGGGACGAATGGAGATGTGTCGTCTTCAGCGATGAGAGTCGCTTCTGCCTTGGTGCCAATGATGGTCGTATGCGTGTTTGGCGCCGTGCAGGTGAGCGCCACAATCAGGATTGCATACGACCGAGGCACACAGGGCCAACACCCGGCATCATGGTGTGGGGAGCGATCTCCTACACTGGCCGTACACCACTGGTGATCGTCGAGGGGACACTGAATAGTGCACGGCACATCGAAACCGTCATCGAACCCATCGTTCTACCATTCCTAGACCGGCAAGGGAACTTGCTGTTCCAACAGGACAATGCACGTCCGCATGTATCCCGTGCCACCCAACGTGCTCTAGAAGGTGTAAGTCAACTACCCTGGCCAGCAAGATCTCCGGATCTGTCCCCCATTGAGCATGTTTGGGACTGGATGAAGCGTCGTCTCACGCGGTCTGCACGTCCAGCACGAACGCTGGTCCAACTGAGGCGCCAGGTGGAAATGGCATGGCAAGCCGTTCCACAGGACTACATCCAGCATCTCTACGATCGTCTCCATGGGAGAATAGCAGCCTGCATTGCTGCGAAAGGTGGATATACACTGTACTAGTGCCGACATTGTGCATGCTCTGTTGCCTGTGTCTATGTGCGTGTGGTTCTGTCAGTGTGATCATGTGATGTATCTGACCCCAGGAATGTGTCAATAAAGTTTCCCCTTCCTGGGACAATGAATTCACGGTGTTCTTATTTCAATTTCCAGGAGTGTATTTTATCTTCTAACGCTTTCGCTGAAACAATCGTGTTAAAAACGTAGTACAATGAATAAGAGTAATATGACGAACATCGGTGGTAAGAGCCGAGTGCTGGAGAGCTGCAGTTTGAGCGGGCAGAGGGATCTGCTACAGTCTTCAGTCAGAAGGAGTCTGCCGTCGTCTTACGTCAGAAGAAGTCTGTTGTAACCATTAAGTGACAGACGGCTGGCATTACTGTGTGTAGCTTGCAACTGATACACTGCAGCAAGTAACTTTGTTAGAAAATGCCTCGTACGATATTTGAAGTGAAAATGAAAGATTTAATACGAAAAAAAACTTCGTTACTATTTCACTTGACACGGGGCTCGGAACTATGAATAGACATCGCGTTCTTGATTTTATCGGCCTTCGATCGGCAATAGGCTGCTGTGTGATATATTTTCTCATTACACCATTAAAATGAGATGACGTCAAAAGACATTCGAGATAAAAGAAGCGATCCTCATCACAATTCTAGATTTCACTCTTTATTGTTCAGCTAAGAATCTGCGTCCAACAGAGAAGATAACCGATGGGACATCGGAAAATCTACAGGTTGTTCCGGGAGTAATGATCAGTATTCAGGGGTGCGATAAGAACGAATGTTCGAAACAAAAACGTCTCGTACACATGGACTCTAAAATTCATACCTTAAGAGCTATGAGAACTTGTTCATCTTCACTACTGTGAACCACATCTCTTCTACCTAACAACAGCTCATAGCTGTTAAGACATGCAATTTAGAGCCTATGTTTATCACACAACTTTTTCTTGTTTTGGCCCATACTACCCACCCCTGAAATGTAAAAAATAAAGAGCTTGTACAGGGTGTTTCAAAAATGACCGGTATATTTGAAACGGCAATACAAACTAAACGAGCAGCGATAGAAATACACCGTTTGTTGCAATATGCTTGGGACAACAGTACATTTTCAGGCAGACAAACTTTCGAAATTACAGTAGTTACAATTGTCAACAACAGATGGCGCTGCGGTCTAGGAAACTCTATAGTACGATATTTTCCACATATCCACCATGCGTAGCAATAATATGGCGTAGTCTCTGAATGAAATTACCCGAAACCTTTGACAACGTGTCTGGCGGAATGGCTTCACATGCAGATGAGATGTACTGCTTCAGCTGTTCAATTGTTTCTGGATTCTGGCGGTACACCTGGTCTTTCAAGTGTCCCCACAGAAAGAATCACAGGGGTTCATGTCTGGCGAATAGGGAGGCCAATCCACGCCGCCTCCTGTATGTTTCGGATAGCCCAAACCAATCACACGATCATCGAAATATTCATTCAGGAAATTAAAGACGTCGGCCGTGCGATGTGGCCGGGCACCATCTTACATAAACCACGAGGTGTTCGCAGTGTCGTCTAAGGCAGTTTGTACCGCCACAAATTCACGAAGAATGTCCAGATAGCGTGATGCAGTAATCGTTTCGGATCTGAAAAATGGGCCAATGATTCCTTTGGAAGAAATGGCGGCCCAGACCAGTACTTTTTGAGGATGCAGGGACGATGGGACTGCAACATGGGGCTTTTCGGTTCCCCATATGCGCCAGTTCTGTTTATTGACGAAGCCGTCCAGGTAAAAATAAGCTTCGTCAGTAAACCAAATGCTGCCCACATGCATATCGCCGTCATCAATCCTGTGCACTATATCGTTAACAAATGTCTCTTGTGCAGCAATAGTAGCGGCGCTGAGGGGTTGCCGCGTTTGTATTTTGTGTGGATAGAGGTGTAAACTCTGGCGCATGAGACGATACGTGGACGTTGGCGTCATTTGGACCGCAGCTGCAACACGGCGAACGGAAACCCGAGGCCGCTGTTGGATCACCTGCTGCACTAGCTGCGCGTTGCCCTCTGTGGTTGCCGTACGCGGTCGCCCTACCTTTCCAGCACGTTCATCCGTCACGTTCCCAGTCCGTTGAAATTTTTCAAACAGATCCTTTATTGTATCGCTTTTCGGTCCTTTGGTTACATTACACCTCCGTTGAAAACTTCGTCTTGTTGCAACAACACTGTGTTCTAGGCGGTGGAATTCCAACACCAGAAAAATCCTCTGTTCTAAGGAATAAACCATGTTGTCCACAGCACACTTGCACGTTGTGAACAGCACACGCTTACAGCAGAAAGACGACGTACAGAATGGCGCACCCACAGACTGCGTTGTCTTCTGTATCTTTCACATCACTTGCAGCGCCATCTGTTGTTGAAAATTGTAACTATTGTAATTTCGAAAGTTTGTCCGCCTGAAAATGTACTGTTGTCCCAAGCATATTGCAACAAACGGTGTATTTCTATCACTGCTCGTTTAGTTTTTATTGCCGTTTCAAATATACCGGTCATTTTTGAAACACCCTGTATTAGAAGAGATGTGCTTCACAGTATCAAAGATGACGTGCTCATAGCTCTTAAGGTATACATTTTAAAGGCCATTTTTACTAAACTTTTTTGTTCGAATGATCGTTCCTGTCATATCCCTGAATATTGACCACTCTTCGTGGTACATCCTGTATAGAATACGTAAGAGAAACAAGCCTCGCAAGAATTAATCTTGCAATTCATCCAACCTAGCCTTAGAAATGCAACTTCACATAGTCGTAGGAAACAGCTTGTGGTTTTAGCACTGTTGACGCACTGATGTTTCGCGGCGCTATCTTGTCTTGCAGTGAAAACTGACTAAGGGAGATGTTACAAGGTTTGTACGAATGATTACCTTCTAGACTCTAGGGTGCCTGCAATGCCTCACGCTGTCTATGGCAAATTCATATTAATGACGTAAATTTTTCCACCTACTGTTTCAACCACGTTTCGTGAAAGTATTAACTGGACTTCAACTAATCCAGCAGATTGCCCTTCTGTTACTTGTCTATCATAAAGGCTAGCCAACACTGAGAGAAGAACGGTGCAGGGAATCAACTTTATTGATTTTATCTCATTTTATCCCTTATCAGCATCCTATGTTGCCCTTTAGCCGCAATCCAATCACGATTAGCTCTGTGATTTATGACTGTGTGGGTAACTGGGAGTGCATGGGGGATTGTAGAATTAGCACAACTTCCTTGGTTCTCATTGAAGAAGCGTGTGAACGTCCACTGAATTTTATTTTTCAAAGCTAGCTCGTGGCATGACTAGACCGGAGCCAGTTTGTCCTGCTCTTTTTAAAAATACGTCTTGCGATTGATCAATCAGTAAAAGGTTCGAAATTTTGTGCAGTTAGCGGGTGAGAGGCTGAGCAACAAGGAAGTGACACTTTCAGTTTCCACCAAGTTGGGCAGGCATTTGGCGCCAGGGGGTCATTTATTGCGACGATCGTGTGACGGCACTCCCACTTTGGGAGTTTTCACCAGAGCGCAACGTCTGGAATGTTTTAGGAAGTAGATGTTAATAAGCTGGGATATGACGCTGCTTCCGAGTACACGTAAAAATAACATTTTAGTTGGGAATCTGGTAAGTCGATTTGGTTTCGTAACGAAAGTAATCCGTGAAGTAATTAAATCAGTTACCAGGGGAGTTAAGTAGCTGCGTATGTTAATTTTTTATTGGTTTTCAACTTAGTCTTTGCAAAGGAGACTTGGTTTTTCGTTAGCCACCCTGTTAGGATTTCGTCATTGTCCTCTACAGACTTTCTAGAGTAGAATGTAGGGTTACAATCCAGCTTTGACGGCAACCACACGCAGTTCCTAGGAATTAATGGTGAACTTCTAGTATTTTTCTCTATTGCTGTAGCGAGTGCCTGAATTTTTAAAGTGTGTACAAGAGTAACCGTGTCCGATCTCTCCGGTGGCACGAACCTTTGCTGATTGAATAATATCCGTAGAATGTATTAAGAAATCAAACACTGTAAAGAATTATGATGTTAAGGTGATTTTTTGTTGTTGTTAAATGATTAATAATTTCTAGGAGAAGTTTGATTCACTAGTCTTTTCGTCTGCGTGCATTCCACTACACTTTTCCATCTCCCATGATTAACGTGAATAGTGCTCTTTTAAAATTATCAGTGAAACTCATTCCCTGATCAGTCGTCTCATTTCGTTTAGTCAGGCTCCGTTGTGAGATTTTGCATCAGTCGTATGACCAGGTATCATTATGTTTTCTTGCTGGTCTCAGAGAACACTGCACTCAGTGGAATTTACCAATAGAGGCAGTGCCTGCTATTGACAGGAAGTACAGTAGTTCCAGGAAGCCTATTTGACATGGCGAAAGGTGTATCCCTTATTCAGAACACTGCTGTTGTTAAGAAATAAGATTAAACTGAATGAACCAGTTGATAAGAAATACGAGTGGGCATCTTTTAAAACAAACACTGATTTTTGGCAGCTATCCATGTGGCCACTCTTGTTTACAAAGGGATGCGCAGGATTACAAAAATTATTAAAATGGCTCTGAGCACTATGGGACTTACATCTCAGGTCATCAGTCCCCTGGAACTTAGAACTACTTAAACCTAACTAGTCTAAGGACATCACACACATCCATGATCGAGGCAGGATTCGAACCTGCGACCGTAGCGATCGCGCGGTTCCAGACTGAAGCGCCTAGAACCGCTCGGCCACTCCGGCCGGTGCAGGATTACAGACACACATCACAGCATATCCTAAGATCAAATAGTGGTATTCATGGTGCAAAAAAAAAAAAAAAAAAAAAAAAAAAAACCAGCTCGCTATGTTCACTCGTAGAATAAACAGTTACCTCCATGAAACGTTAGGTTTCACCGAGTTTCATTCTACCAGGACATAAACGCCAGAATATTTTAATAAGTGTGGTGTTAAAAATTTTATTCCCTCTCATTTCCAGTGACTTTCATTGAGTGATTTGGCAGCATTGTTGATTTTTTTCTTTGAGTTACCACTCTTCTGACTTGTTTGATGCGGCCCGCCACGATTTCCTGTCCTGTGCCAAACTCTTCATCTCAGAGTACTACTAGCAACCTACGTACTCAACTATTCGGTGCACGTATTCCAATAAATGTCTTGCTCTACAGTTTTTTTCCCTCTATAGCTCCAACTATAGTACCAACTATTAACTGATGTCTCAACAGATGTCCTATCATCCTGTCTCTTCTCCTTGTCAGGATTTTCCACATAATCCTTTCCTCTCCGATTCTCCTGAGAACCTCCCCATTCCTTACCTTAGCAGTCCACCCAATTTTCAACACTCGTCTATAGCACCAAATCTCAAGTGCTTCGATTCGCTTCTATTCTAGTTTTCCAATAGTCCATGTTTCACTACTATACAATGCTGTGCTGCAAACGTACATTCTCAGAAATGTCTTCCTCAGGTTTGTTGAGGTACTGATCTGGTATTCGGACTACTGTGGTTTAACCTTGTGATGCATTTTGCAGTGGACAGCTGTTAATGTCGCTTCTTTGGCATTTTTAATTAATCCTGAGGCTGCAAAAGGATGCAGTCCACTCCAGTGGACATTCGCTACTGGTGCTGTGCTCTGTGTCCATTTGCAGCCTCTAACAATACCACCTCTTGCAAAGTAGGTTAGATATCAGATTAATAATGTTGCTCACGCAGCATATGTTCGCTTTATCGGGCAACAACAAAGTCATTGACTGTGGATGGTATCGTCAGAATGGAAATAATGAAGTCACTGTAAAAAAGTCATTAATTTTGGCACTTATCTTGAATGGATTCCCACGTAGATTTCGTCGAAGTTGTTATGGCTCATCTTGTTGATTCTAGGGTGATTCCAGTTTGACTGCTAGAAGGTCCAGATCTGTATTTTAGCAATATTTGAAGACCTAACAAATGCGTTTTTCAGGAAATTCTTAATGATCAAACAATTCCAGTTCAGAACAATGGTATGGTAGAAATAATTTTTGACTTGATGTTCACGATCCACATTTTTTTTAAACTTCTTGTAAAATCACGTACACTTCTTCTTAATTGTCACATCATCAAGAAAACAGTTTTGTATCAATTTTCATATATTTAATTTCCACTTTAACCAAACATAAGACTTGACTGTTCTTTTACAAAGCGAAATAACAACTTAACTTCTGCCAAAGTGAAACAAAGACTGCTCTGTGCGCATTTACGCCAAAACAGTTACAAATAAGTTAAAGATTATGACAGTCTCACAGACATGAATGCACACAAGAACCATATCACTGTAATATATCGATACATCGGAGCACCTATGCATTAATAAAACCAAATGTGAATATTGTCACAAAAATATGTCTGTTACTTCGCAGAAAAGTAGTACGATATTACTGCCATCGAGAACTGGGGTTGGAGTGCCGTAATGGTCACGTAAATAGAGAACAATTACAAGCCTCAGTACTGCTTAAGAACGCCAAGCGACGTTAACAGCTGGCCACTGCAGTGGAAACTGCATTAAAGGGTTAAGTCCCCTGTCGTGCCAACCAGATTTTGGTAGCCCCCTGCTTTCACTGTATCTCTTAAGGCGAATGCTGGGGTGGTTCCTTTCAAATGGACACTACTAATTCCTTTCCCCGTCCGTTTCCAAGTCAAAGTTGTGGTCTGTTTCCAATGACAGGACGTTAGCAGCTAATATTCCTTGAAAGACTTCCGTTTCGGCGAACTTTCTGCGGGAAGAACGAGCACAGCAGGTGGGGAAGACGAGGGATCCAGGCGGCGAGACGGAGGCAATAAACAGCATTGTCTGCTGATTCACGCTCGGGACGGCCCACGCACGGAAACGTGCTGACTGGCCGCGCCTGTGATCTGTGCTCGCCCAAAGCCCGTATATTTTGAGAGCGGGGCTATTTGGTCATTGACTCCTCTCGCCCATGCGTGAAAACAAACGGTGCTATTATAGACTCGTCGTTAACGGGGCGCTTACAAACACCGCTTTCCACGAGATCAGTGAAAAAAAAGGAGTGATCTCGAGACATGAAACGAGTGGCCTCGGCGGCCGATGCGCTGAAAGTAGAGCGTAATTTGTTGAATTTAGATCTGTTTGTTTCTCGCACGGCTCCAAGTGTCCGCGCCGCACCGTTAGAAATAAAGTTGTGTCTGCCGTTGACTTGCCATTGCGTGCAGCTGTGTCAGTCGTTAAGTACCGGAGCAGCTGTGACCATTAGTGTATTTGAAAATTGCCATCTACATGTCCATCGTTGCTCTGCGGTTCACATTGCAGTGCTGCCGGATGGCTCATATTGCTGTGCTGCCAGATGTTCAGCCAAGTTACTGTTTCCATTTTATACACAACATTCTGACGACCGACCCAACTATCTTCTTCAGGTGCTGCGAGTTTTGCTGTTCCGTGTACTGGCTGCCTCGCAGAACCTGAAAAAGATGGCTGGGTCGGTCGTCGGAATACGAGGTATGAGAGAAAAGTGATGGCACAGATTTTTTTATCTGCCATACTCTTTTTTTTTTTTTTTTTTTTTCAAACAACAATATTGTCCCCTTCAGCTGGTATACATCGGGGTAGTTGTTCCCAGTCTTGGTAGCAGTGGTGAAAGGCACTGGGCCTTTAACATGTTGGTCACATTCCCTTGAATATTCTTCAGAGTCCCAAAAGGGAGTTCTTGTAAGACACTTTTCAGTTTCGGGAAAAGAAAAAAAGGTACAAGGACTTAGGTCAGGTAAAAAGGGGGGGGGGGAGGCTGTGGAGCAGTAGGAATGCATTTTGATGTCAAAAATTCCGTGATGGAAACAGCAATGTGATATGGGTTTTTTTCATGATGAAGCATCCACTTGTCTGTAATGACTGGTGTCACTCGATTCACTCTTTTCCTGAGCCTTTCACGGAAATCTTTGTAAATACACTTGGTCGACAACTTGTCCTAGAGGAACAAATTCCTTATGTACGATACCCCTATTATCAAAAACGCAAATCAGCATTGTTTTGCTCTTTGATTTGTTCATTCGAGCTTTCTTCGGTCGAGAAGATGTCTCTTTGTGCCACTCCTCACTTTGCCGCTTCGTCTCAGGATTGTACTCGAAAATCCAAGTGTCTTCATCTGTGATCACACTACTGAACCATTCGTGGTCATTGGCACTCCTATCAAAAAGATCATTGCACGCCGGCCGTTGTGGCCGAGAGGTTCTAGGCGCTTCAGTCCGGAACCGCGCTGCTGCTACGGCCGCAGGTTCGAATCCTGCCTTAGGCATGGATGTATGTGATGTCCTTAGGTTAGTTAGGTTTAAGTAGTTTTAAGTCCAGGGGACTGATGACCTCAGATGTTAAGTCCCCTAGTGCTTAGAGCCATTTGAACCATTTGATCAACGCACACTTTTCTTCGGCTGTCCTTCTGAACAGTTCTGAGGTTTTTTGACAACATTTTGGCACAAACCATTCGGATGTGCAAATCTTCGGTCAAAATTTGACATCCAAGTTCAGTAGGTCACCCATCATCCTTATTGTTAAACGTCGGCCTGATCTCACAAGAATACACACACGTTCTACGTTTTCGTCATATTTTGAAGCTGCAGCTCTTCCTGAGCGATGTTCATCTTCAACGTGTTCTCGACCTTCCAAAAATGATTTGTCCCAGCGAAAAGCCTGTGCTCTTTGTAAGGAATGTTCCCCATAGTCCTGTTTCAACTTGTCAAAGGTCACACTCGCAAATACTCAAGTTTAACGCTAAACTTGATTCCATAACTTTGCTCTAAATTCCATTGTTCCATTTTCGTAACACACAACAAAAAGACAGCTTGACTGATGGCACTCTCAAAAGTGATGTGATGGCTGTACGGAGCTGAAACTCGGACTGATCATTTGGAAAGGGATCAACACACCGGTCTACGTAAGTATAACAACATAGTGTTGCCAGATCACTCGCAGTGTTGCTAGTGTCATTACTTTACCCACACACCACGTATTGTGCAGAAAATGGAAACAGTAGCACAACGGAACACTCGGAAGCACACCGTTAAACAACGACGCCGAGATAACTTCTTGAGAGACCACATCACACGATAAGTGTTTGACAGAGAGTTAAAACACAACCACTTCCAGACTGCTTACAGGACCGTTCCATTCTCGAATAGCATGTCGGAAAAATGATCACTTAAATCTGCCAGGCCGTTCTCTGAATTCTCATATTTTATTACGACGGTCATTTCTATCGATGCAGGTGGGCGCCAACGACATTTTTTGGTACTTGGAGGAGAAAGTTGGCGATCGATATTTCGTGAAAAGATCTTCCTCCAAAGTAAACGCTCTTGTTTTAATGACTTCCAACCTCAACGAACTTATCAATATCTGTATCACTTTCTTTCTTTCTTTCACTTACGCCATAGTCCCGCAGCGATCACAGGGTCGGCATGGTTACAAAGGATTTGGCAATGTTAGTGTTAGGGATGGCCGGATGCCCTTCCTGCCTCCACCCCGTACCCCCCAGGACGAAATCAGTGTAACCCAACAGTCTGCGTCTAGTGTAAATCGTGAAATAGTGTGGATGTGTTTCAAATGTCTGCGACGCGTGTAACTGAGGCGGAACGTAGGGACCAGCCCAGTATTCACCTAGCGGGATGTGGAAAACCGCCTAAAAACCACATCCAGGCTGGCCGGCACACCGGCCCTCGTCGTTAATCCGCCAGGCGGATTCGATGTGGGGCCGGCGCGCCTACCCGAGTCCAGAAAGCAGCGCATTAGCGCTCTCAGCTACCCTGCCGGGTGCAGATCAATGTCCGTATCACTCTCTCCCCTATTTCGTCATTATACAAAACGAGCTGCCTTCTTTGAACTTTATCGATGTGTTCCGTCAGTGCTAACTTGTTAAGCCATTCTCACACGGTACGAGGCAGCTAAAGTTGACGTGGATGCGGGCAGGACATGCGACCTCACGAGAGTCTGCGCCATCGGCACACGGGACGAGCTGGTTAACAAGATTCGCCCTCTCAGCGCTCTCCAGCAGCAGTTGTGGCTTTTTTGGCTCGCAAAGTACACTGTTCCTTAAGAAAATGACTCACGCAAAACAGCTGCGATAACTCTGTTAGCGATTGTCGTAGAAGAGCGGAGAAAATCGTGATGAAGATTCCGCACGCGACGAAGGCTTCAATAGCGAATTGCTGGTACAGGAATACTGCGTAATGCTGTTCAGCGATCTGAGATACGTACTAGTAAAAGTTGTTCACTATCTCGTTAGAATCTTCATTCCATTTTCGGTTTTAAATTGATGTAGTTATGGTATAGTGCTGTCAGTTTGCGCATACGTAGTAACGTATTTATCGACGTTGCATAGACTACCAAAACTCTGAATTAACGTACATACTTCGACAAATAGATTTAAAGATTGATAGTAATTTCACTCGAATGGGACAAGAGATTTTTTCGAAGCTGAAAAAGGTTTTTTATCAGAAAGATACAAACATGAGTCAGTCCATAAGCCCAGAGGTAGGACACAACGATCAGCCAGAACTTATGACGACCGACCTACTATCGATGTAAACCCATCCAGGCGATAGGTACCTCACCTGGCGATTGTTGTTGTTGTTGTGGTCCGGTTTGATGCAGCTCTCCAAGCTACTCTTGTAAGTAGGCTGTTTAGGTTTTTATGTTGGTAACGTCACCTAGCGCTCTGTATGAAAATCACTGGCTGTGCTGTGTGCAGTCTGTGGCTGGTGGGCATTGTTGAAATAGTCGCTATTGTAGTGTTGGGCAGTTGGCTGTTAACAGCGTGTAGTGTTGCGCAGTTGGAGGTGACCCACCAGCAGTGGTGGATGTGGGGAGAGAGATGGCGGAGTTTTGAGAGCGGATGATCTGGACGTGTGTCCATCAGAGACAGTAAATTTGTAAGACTGGATGTCATGAACTGATATATATATATATATATATATATATATATATATATATATATATATATATATATATGTGTGTGTGTGTGTGTGTATTGACCTGATCTGGACGTGTGTCCATCAGAGACAGTAAATTTGTAAAACTGGATGTCATGAACTGATATATATATATATATATATATATATATATAAGACTGGATGTCATGAACTGATATATATATATATATATATATATATATATATATATATATATATATATCAGTTCATGACATCCAGTCTTACAAATTTACTGTCTCTGATGGACACACGTCCAGATCAGGTCAATACATTGTTTGTTCTTTATCAAAATCTTTCATTTGCTAACTATGCCTATCAGTAGTTAGTGCCTTCAGTAGTTAGAATCTTTTATTTAGCTGGCAGTATTGGCGCTCGCTGTATTGCAGTAGTTCTAATAACGAAGATTTTTGTGAGGTAAGTGATTCATGAAAGGTATAGGTTAATGTTAGTCACGGCCATTCTTTTGTAGGGATTATTGAAAGTCAGATTGCGTTGCGCTAAAAATATTGTGTGTCAATTTAATGATGATCAGAATAAGTAAAGAGAGAAATGTCTGAGTACGTTCAGTTCTGCTCAGCTGTTTGGAAAATCAAATAACGTAAGGGGTTTATCAGCACAATCATTCATAAATTTTTCAAAGGGGACGTTTCATATGTCTACCCTTCGCCGAGGATACCTCACTGGAATCTTCTGATTTTTTCTTGTAGTTTGTGTAACTAGTGTAGCTTTTGTTTATTGCTAGCAAGTAATTGTAGAGATAATCTCCTTTGTAGTTGCAGTCTTTCATTGTTGTACAGTAAAACAGTTGTGGCATGCATGTAGATTTGCACCAACTATTTCGCAGCTGCGCTTGCAATTAACGAGATATTATTTTCAGTGCTACGCTAATGTGTTTTCTTATTTCTGCTCTTCAAATTGTGCTTTTCTGTGTTATCGTGTGAAATATTGTGACAATTATGGCGAGTGAAAAACGCAATACCAGGCTCCAAAGTAAACTGAGAAATGACAGTGAAGACGAAAGGAGTGTGTTAGCGCCACCGTGTAATGAATTAACTAATTATAAACATAGTAATTTGGTAACTGTGCATAGGGTAATGGAGCGGGCGGCAAATGATGGTGTAGACAGTGAAACAATTAGTGAACAGGGAAGCATTAACCATCGTTCTGTCTTCAACAGCTCGCCTCAGGAATCCGAAATGACAGGACACAATCTTGCAGATACTGCAGATTCAGGTTTTGGGTACTCACCGTTTCCTCAAATGAGTCAAGACATATTTTCTGCTTGTCAAAATGTTGCCGGTGAAAATGCACTGCCAAAAAGCATAGAGAAACAGATTCCAGACACTAATACATTATTATTGCAATTAATGCAACAAATGAAACAAAATCAGAGACAAACACAGCAAAAGTTAGACACAATGGAACAAAATCTTCAAAAGTTAGATACAATGGAACAACACAAGAGACAAACACAGCAACAGCTTCAAAAGTTAGACTCAATGTAACAAACGCTTGAACAAACACGTGAAGATTTAACTGCAGAGGTACTTAAAATCGAATATAAATGTCGAAAAGTCTGTAATCACGTAAAAACACAAATTTGTGAGCATTTTCAACCTATTTTTTCGCGTTTTTTTAACTTAGTCTTTGCTATAAAATTTTTCACTTCACTTTACTAGTACTCTTTGTCACACTTAGAAACTGTTAACATGCCATTATGTTTTAAAATTAACTATCCAGTCTAGAACCTAGGGAACATATTTACACAGTAATTACGAATGCATTGTTATAGTGAACAGACGACACAGTGTTATTGTGTGTGTACATTCTTGCTTGTTAGTTGCACGATTACGTAACGACTATAAGGCTTTCATACTTAGAACATATACCAGTACTGCTAATGAGATTACTGCAACATTTTGGTTTACTTGAAAATACATTATGGATTTAAAGTGCTTTCTGAGAGATACCAGATGACACAGTGGTTAGTTTATTTGACAGCTACACGAATATATCACGACGCTACTAATGTGTGACACAATTCACATTCTTGCTTTTGCGGTGTATCTGTTTTATATCTGCACAGTTTTTCTGAATTCTTCTGGAAAGGAAAACATGTTTTAGTAGTAACTTCTGTGGTATAGCTACAATGAGACAGCCTTTTCTGTAGCACAACAATACATTACAGTACAGTACTTACATCATCACGGCAATAATCGTAACAACTACGATATCTATACGCATACCAATTCACTTTGTTTATTACGAGGTAAGTAAATTGACTTCTACAGAATTTTGCTTACAGACGACGATAATTACGACACTTGGCACATTTTTTACCCTTAAGTAATGACAGAGATTGTCTTACAACAAGACGCACAGTTTAGCGCTACAGTACACGTATTTGAGTGACTGATTTTGTACTTAAAACATTTATGTTTAAAGATTTTTGAATTACAATGATACAAACTTTTTCCGTGATACATTTCATTCCATTGCTGTAATCTGTAACAACTGAGGGTATAATTACATTAATCCTCAGGGGATACACGCTTACTTTGTGTACCATGTGTCCGGCAAGCACAAGGAGCCCTGGCTAATATGGTACTTGCTTATACAACTTTACACATCGGTACCATATTTCTCTAAAACATAAATTACACAGCTATCTGATCATTTAACAGAGAAACAAACATTTTTGTACTATGTCAGTGACACTTGTTTACGTAATTACACAGTTGGATTACTTCACACTTATGAAATTGTATTTTGTCTGTACTTTGTGAAGTGTTCATATTTTTTTCGGAACCATTGTGATACTATGAGAGCTTTGAAAGATGTATTTGGTATGGGATCATGATTTTTAAAGTACGTTTGAGGTAGATGACACTATTAAAATGCACAGAGAATTTTTTTTGGGTTTTGAAATGTTTCAGATTTAGAGGTAGAATGGGATAGGAATGATGATGGAAATAGGATCACATTTGAGGAAGTGGAGAAAATGGTCAATAGATTGCAGTGCAATAAAGTGGCTGGGGTGGATGAAATTAAGTCGGAACTCATCAAATACAGTGGAATGTCAGGTCTTAAATGGCTACACAGGATAATTGAAATGTCCTGGGAGTTGGGACAGGTTCCATCAGACCGGACAAAAGCAGTAATCACACCAATCTTTAAACATGGAAACAGAAAAGATTGTAACAACTACAGAGGTATCTCTTTAATCAGCGTTGTGGGTAAAATCTTCTTTGGTATTGTTGAAAGGAAAGTGCGAGTATTAGTTGAGGACCAATTGGATGAAAATTAGTGTGGGTTTAGGCCTCTTAGAGGTTGTCAGGACCAGATCTTTAGCGTACGGCAAATAATGGAGAAGTGTTGTGAGTGGAACAGGGAATTGTATCTATGCTTTATAGAACTAGAAAAGGCATATGACCGGGTTCCTAGGAGGAAGTTATTGTCTGTTCTACAAGATTATGGAATAGGAGGCAAACTTTTGCAAGCAATTAAAGGTCTTTACATGGATAGTCAGGCAGCAGTTAGAGTTGACGGTAAATTGAGTTCATGGTTCAGAGTAGTTTCAGGGGTAAGACAAGGCTGCAACCTGTCTCCACTGTTTTCATATTATTTATGGATCATATGTTGAAAACAATAGACTGGCTGGGTGAGATTAAGATATGTGAACACAAAATAAGCAGTCTTGCATATGCGGATGACTTAGTTGTGATGGCAGATTCGATTGAAAGTTTGCAAAGTAATATTTCAGAGCTAGATCAGAAATGTAAGGACTATGGTATGAAGATTAGCATCTCCAAAACGAAAGTAATGTCAGTGGGAAAGAAATATAAACGGATAGAGTTCCAAATAGGAGGAACAAAGTTACAACAGGTGGACGGTTTCAAGTACTTAGGATGCATATTCTCACAGGATGGCAACATAGTGAAAGAACTGGAAGCGAGGTGTAGCAAAGCTAATGCAGTGAGCACTCAGCTACGATCTACTCTCTTCTGCAAGAAGGAAGTCAGTACCAAGACTAAGTTATCTGTGCACCGTACAATCTTTCGACCAACTTTGTTGTATGGGAGCGAAAGCTGGGTGGATTCAGGTTACCTTATCAACAAGGTTGAGGTTACGGATATGAAAGTAGCTAGGATGATTGCAGGTACTAGTAGATGGGAACAATGGCAGGAGGGTGTCCACAATGAGGAAATCAAAGAAAAACTGGGAATGACCTCTATAGATGTAGCAGTCAGGCGAACAGGCTTAGATGGTGGGGTCATGTTACACGCATGGGAGAAGCAAGGTTACCCAAGAGACTCATGGATTCAGCAGTAGAGGGTAGGAGGCGTCAGGGCAGACCGAGGAGAAAGTACCTGGATTCGGTTAAGAATGATTTTGAAGTAATAGGTTTAACATCAGAAGAGGCACCAATGTTAGCACTGAATAGGGGGTCATGGAGGGACTGTATAAGGGGGGCTATGCTCCAGACTGAACGCTGAAAGGCATAATCAGTCTTAAATGATGATGATGATGATTTGAAATTATTGGAGGAAGCTACGACGATTTTGAGATTAGATTGATGTGCTATGATGTTATTATTATGATGATGATGTGTATTATGCTTTTGAGGTATGTTTATGGTCAATGAGATGACGCTGTATGAGGAATTTGATTATGCTATGTATTTATTATGATGAAATAGTGAAGACGTGTTGATGAATATGTATATGTGTAATAAGGTAAGGAATAAGGAGTAGTGGTTAGGGACTCTGATTTATGAATAGGATGTTGGAAACCAAGAATCGTTCTTTAAGAGTTATGAACGTGAATGTTAGTTACCACAATGATAACAAAACTTTTTGGACACTTATATATATGAGATTTTGTTTCTACACACTTCTAATGTTAATTTATAACCTTTGAATTTTTTTATTTTGTGTGAGACAGTCGCTGTAGTGAAAACTGCAGCCGTAAATATTTCAGTAAGGAAGGTAGATGACCTAGATGTAATGTGCTGTGGAGGCCCATCTGGGCGACAGTCACCTGGAAAAAAAGCCATTAGTGTGTGCTTTTCAGAGGCACAGGTGGAGAAAAAAGGAGGCCATTATCCTCGCTATTGACATTTCTTTGTAGAAAGCATCGCAAATACGACACGCTCAAACTTGAAAACATATGATTACACCGTGGAGCTCTTAATTTATGATATTTACTAAAATGCCTAATGAAATGATGAGAAACATTTTACATCTATTGTCTTTCTAGTTGAGAGATTTTTTACTGCCTTGGAGACGCCATTTGCCTAGTGAATGATGTTTCATGCTTTGTATATATATTTGCCTATTTTGTTTAATATCTAGTTTCTAGCTGCACTGCAACATTGGTTAAAATAAAATTTAATAGTTCTACTAATATAGATATTTTATGCCTACAGATCCAGTAAATAATAATTTTATGATCTACTTCCAAAAAAAAAAAAAAAACGAGGGAGCACAAAAAGACATTTCCCTTCATAGGAATTGCTAACATAATTTTTGTCAATGACTGGGTAACTTGTTTCATAGAACAAGTCAAGGTGATGCATCACTCTAGTGTTAAGATGTGACATAGTTATTAGACATTTCCTATCTTTACTGTAATATTTTTTCTGCTTGAACTTTGTCATGTTTAGATATAAGTTATTGCATTTTCTTCTGCTGTTTGCCAGGCATAGTGCTACTGAATTTCACTTTGTATTACTCTGTTAAGCCAGTTTTACTACTGATTTATTTTTCTTGTTGCTGCACATTGGCTCATATTAGTGATAATGTTGCATTAGGTTTGCTAATTTATATTTATTGCTGCTTCCTTTGCCAATTTGCATTTTTTGTCATTGCTATTTGTGTTAATTGTTTTGTGCTGGTGCATTGTCTCGTCCCTTAGTTTAGCATCTGAGCTCAGTAGATTTAAGTTAGATTAAGAGGGGGTAGGCTATATAAGAGAATGAGTTGTGATGAATTGGTAGAAATGCATTGACAAGGTATAAAAAAAAGGGAAATAAGAGGAAACCTCTATGAAATGAAGTTTTGGGTTGGACTGCAGTACCAAATGTCACACTGAAAACAAATCCTGACCTGTCCTTTTGTGTTATTCCACTATGTGTCTGTGTACCTTGTGTATTTGTGTTTTTCCTGTCTTTATGTGTTTATCTAATAAGAGTTATGTTGTAGAATTTTTCTAATAATATTTTATTTACTTTATAAAGATGTTTAGACATTATTTATTCTGTTTTGTTTTGATGCTCATGTGTGAAGTTGATGTTTTGAAAGCTATTCTGATCTTTTATGTATGTACTTATGTCATAATTCCTGTAACACTGATGTATATGTTTATTTCTACTATTTTGTAAAGCCTGTTTTACTACAAATGTTATCTGTACTGTTCTGTTCTTTAATGATGTATTTTGTACCTTTGTAATTGTATTCTTATGTTGTAAATTTATAATTGTATAGACACCAGTTCTTCAAATTAAGTTTCATTTCACTGCACACGTTTCTGTTGGTCATAGTATATGCACAATATGTGAGAAGTTGGGACAATTAGTGTTTGCACGTGTGTTATTAATTCAGCAAGGTACTGGTTAACAGCATTGCTGGTTCTAAGGACATACCACAAAGTTTTTGAGTGCACAAGTGGTTCATGGACTTCCTATATTGTCCACAAGACTCTTCATTGGTGATTGTGCACCTGCACAGTCACTACAGACGGCTGCTAGCCATCTCTACAAGGACTACAGTGGGTCTGCATCTTTGATGGCCCACTAATACCATTATTTCTACAAGGACTACCGTGGGCCTGCTCCTTTGGTGGCCCACCAATACCATAATCTCTACCAGGACTACAGTGGGTCTGCTCTGTGATGACCTACATACCAATATTCTTCAAAACGTCCACTGACTCTGCGGTGAGTTTGCTCTGTTGTGGCCCATTACCTGTCTGCATGTCAAGAGTCAGCACTGTCTCTCTGTTGGAAGGACAACACTACTTGTTCAAGGCAGCATGGAAATCCACTACTTCTGTGAGCATTTTCTTTTACTGATCAGACTTTGTGCAATGAAATTATACTGTGATAAATGATCAGGACTGTCTTTATGAGAACAATTTTTGCTTTTGACGAACAGTGTATCAAAAAGTGTGTGCATTTGATTGCTTTGTTATTCTAATTATAAAAATTTTTTTGGCCACTGCTCAAAACAATTAGTAAAATTTTTTGTGGGGAGCATGGGGGCTATGTAAGTAGGCTGTTTAGTTTTTTATGTGGGTAACGTCACCTAGCACTCTGTATGAAAATCACTGGCTGTGCTGTGTGCAGTCTGTGGCTGGTGGGCATTGTTGAAATAGTCGCTATTGTAGTGTTGGGCAGTTGGCTGTTAACAGCAGGTAGTGTTGTGCAGTTGGAGGTGAGTCGCCAGCAGTGGTGGATGTGGGGAGAGAGATGGCGGAGTTTTTAGAGCGGATGATCTGGACGTGTGTCCATCAGAGACAGTAAATTTGTAACACTGAATGTCATGAACTGATATATATATATTATGATTTTTGAACACTATTAAGGTAAATACATTGTTTGTTCTTTATCAAAATCTTTCATTTGCTAACTATGCCTATCAGTAGTTAGTGCCTTCAGTAGTTAGAATCTTTTATTTAGCTGGCAGTATTGGCACTCGCTGTATTGCAGTAGTTCTAATAACTAAGATTTTTGTGAGATAAATGATTCATGAAAGGTATAGGTTATTGTTAGCCAGGGCCATTCTTTTGTAGTGATTATTGAAAGTCAGATTGCGTTGCGCTAAAAATATTGTGTGTCAATTTAGTGATGATCAGAACAAGTAAAGAGATAAATGTCAGAGTACGTTGAGTTCTGCTCAGCTGTTTGAAAATCAAATAACGTAAGGGGTTTATCAGCACAATCATTCATAAATTTTTGTAAGGGGACGTTTCATATGTCGACCCTTAGCCGAGGATACCTCACTGGAATCTTCTGATTTTTTCTTGTAGTTTGTGTAATTAGTGTAGCTTTTGTTTATTTTCTAAGGGGACGTTTCACTCTATCCTGTGCAAGCTTCTTCATCTCCCAGTACCTACTGCAGCCTACATCCTTCTAAATCTGCTCAGTGTATTCACCTGGCGATAGCAGCGCCAATTGGTGAGGAATGGCGGTTCATGTGCGAGTAGTGAGCGTGCTGTCACTGTTTGAGATGGGCAAAGTCGTTCATCCTTGGCAACTAGTTCACTGGTGATTGCACTTTTTTGGGAACCGTTCATTTTTGCTCGTTCGCCGTTCATTGTGCTTGTTATATGGTTCTTATGAAAAATTGTAAATTATTAGCATAGGTGACTGAAGGTGGAAACCGCCAAGAGGCATTTGTCCCCCACCCCCCATCGAGTACAGAGTTTTTATTCATAACAGAATTCTCACACACTTGTAATTTTCGTGATTCTGCAAAACATCTCCTTTAGCTAACTGTAGCGTTATGTGGCTGATCGCAGTGAAACAATACATGGTGGCGCACGAAAAACCGGCCCCTAGTACAGACTGCTCGCCAATTACGCACGAGTAGTTGACCGCCACGAGCATGATAGATAAACATGTAATAATTAGGCAGTTAGGAAATAACAAATAAATTAATGCAAACTACTTCGAAACAGTAGATGACGATTGGGAAGCGACGATGAGCAGTCTAGTACTCTGGGCCGATTTTTCCTGCGCCATCCTGTACCACTGAAATAGTATTGTAGGAGTTATCATATGCTCTTTACAAAATGTGACGCCATACTCTCGATTACGAAGCGCGGGCTCCATTCGGTTGTAAGTCGGTCTGCCTTCCATAACAATGAACATGCTCTTTTACCTTGGATCAAAAAAAGACGGAAAATGGCCACTCTTGTGTGCCGTGTCGACGTCGTTTGCATGTGTAATAACAAAAAATCTCGCCTTTTTACAATTATTTCTTCTGCTGTTTATCGAAATAGTGAACTAAACTGATACGTCATTTTCTTACCTGAAAATATGTATGTTTTACATATCGCATAATTTTTATGTAATTTACGCAATTATAAAATACATTTCAATTACCTGTCGTGGACGCTGAATAGAATACGAAAAGAACCAGAAGTTCAGAGTTCAAAAAAGGTTTGAAACGGATCTAGAATGGGCGTGCGAAGCGAACGAAACGAACAACTCGACATTGAACCAGCTATGAGCAGTCGGCAGTGGAACTGCGACGAGTGGTCACGCGAAGAAGGACGAGTCCGGCCGAGCGAGATCGAGACCGAGACAGACGGGAAAGGGACCGAGGCTGGAACGAGACCGAGCGTTTACCGTTCCCGGGAACTATAAGTAAAAATCCGAGACCGAAGTGAACTATGAAAGACCGCTCCTTATAATTCATTCCTCACTCGTTCCGTTTATCTTGGTGAACCGTTCCTTTGCATCCGTTAGCTCGCGAACGACTCATCTGTAGTCACTGTGTATAATGGGGAAGGCGCGCGATCTGAGTTTGACTGACGGCAGATCGTGATTGCCTGTGGCTCGACACGTGCATTTCGGAAATTGCACTACTTGTCGAGTGTTCGAGGAGACCTGTGGTGAGTGTCTTCAACTCGTGGCAGAACCAAAGAGAAACCACGTCCAGAACGTGGGGCTGCGCGGCTACCCCTCATTATAGGTGGTCTGGGCAAACAGGTAAAACAGGACAGGTGACGAACTGTGGCGGAACTAACAGCAGACTTTAATGCTGGACATGGCACAAGTGAGTTTGAACGCACGTAGCACCGAACACTCCTAATGATGGTCCTCCGCAGCCGACGATCGAAGCATGTGCCAATGTTAACACCACACCGGCAGCTACGAGTGAAGTGGGCACTTGACCATTGGCACTGGACGTTGGCGCAGCGGCAGAGTGTTGCACTGTCTGATGAATCCCTGTTTCTTCTTCATCATGCAAATCCGTCGTCTTCCAGGGGAACAGTTCCTTGACGACGTACAAGCCAACGGCGGCTCCATTATGCTCTGGGGAACATTCACGTGGGCATTCTTGGGTCTAGTGGATCGCTTGCAAGGCACCATGACGGCAGGCAGTACCGTACACTGGCTGTATAGCACGTACAGCCCTTCATGAAGATCATGTTTCCCGACGGTAGCTGCATTTTTCAGTAAGATAATCCGCCACCTAGAAGAGCAGGAGTGTGACGCAGTGGTTCGAGGAACACAGTGGCGAGTTCCAATTGATGCGCTGGCCCCCATATCGCCAGATCTGAACCAAATAGAACACATCTGAGATATGATTGAAAGTGGCGTCAGAGATCATCGCCCCCTCCCCGAAATTTACGGGAATTAGGTGACTTGTGCGTACAGGTGTGGGTCAACTCCCTTCAGCGAGCTACCAAAGCCTGATTTCTTCCTCGTCACAACGCATCGCCAACGTCATCCGTGTCAAATATGGACATACCGGCTATTAGGTAAGTGGTCATAATGTTTTGGTTCAAAAATGGTTCAAATGGCTCTGAGCATTATGGGACTTAACATCTGTGGTCATCAGTCCCCTAGAACTTAGAACTACTTAAACCTAACTAACCTAAGGACATCACACACATCCATGCCCGAGGCAGGATTCGAACCTGCGACCGTAGTAGTCGCGCGGTTCCGGACTGAGCGCCTGAACCGCTAGACCACCGCGGCCGGCAATGTTTTGGTGATCTGTGTGTATATCTTAGAGCAGTTTCATAATAGCCACCGGAGAAACATTGCAGTCATTGCAAATACGCTTCTCGGGTTTGACGCCGGATCGTATTGTGTAAATCGCACAATATTTCTTCGATGCAACAGCTCGACATCATCAGGTGGTGGTAGCTGCTACTGTCACTGCTGCAAGGCGCGACTGATGATAATCGCAAAGGATGGGGCCCCTCCACGCCAACGTCGTGACCAAACCAAAAGTTCAACTGTCACCTCCGTATAACATGTTAGTTTTTGAATCAGGAGTCACAGGATGCGGGCTGTGATGTTATCCATGCGTCTGGGTAGGATTACTCATTGACATGGTCCATCAGGAGACAGAAAATGGACGAAAGCGATCGAAGGGTAGCGGTTTGTAAGGGCAGAGGGAAAAAAGTGCCAAGGCAAGCGCCAAGGGAAAAAAACCTCTGCGACAGTAGGACGGGTAGTAAGGGCAGTAGCGGCTTGCTATCTGCGACAGTGCATGCAAGGTGTGGTTATGTTAGTGCGAGGTATCGTGCATCGTTACCTTTGTCGTTGCTGGAGCTCGTTGCAGGGTTGCTGCAGTTGCTGCGTCCCTGCAACAGTTCAAGGTCGTTGTACATTAGTAGGCGTTCGGTCATAGATCGGCTCACAGTCAGTGTAGGGGGTGTGTGTCGTTGGTTTGCGTGCCATGTACAGTACGGTTTCCCTGCGGTTGCCTGTTTTTCGGCTGGTCGAGCATCTGGGGTTACCAGTAGTAGCTGTGTTGCAGGGGGTCGCCAGTACTGTCGTGTTAGCTGCTATGGACCATAGATGTTTAGTTCCTAGCCAATAGTGTCTTTGGTCTGTTATGCTTCCATCTATGGTTGTGGTCATAGTTACCCAGAGAAAGGATAAACGGGTTGCGCGAGTGTCTCGTGTTATTGTACAGTCGTGTGGAGAGTTTTTGGAATACCTGCAAGATGGTATCTAGCCGGTATTCCCGGTGAAGGTCCGCGATGTGTGTGTAGCGCGGAGCGTTGCTTATGATTTTGAGTACTTTGTCCTGTATGAGCTGCAGACGGCGCAGGCGAGTGGGCGCAGCGTATCCCCAAACAGGGGCTGCGTACATCAGGGGTCGAATAAGTGTCATTTACATGGACCTAGACACACTCCTATTCAGTGTGCTACGCCTGTTAAGCATAGGGTAGAGTTGTTTGAGCCTCGCGTTTGCTTTGTTCGTCACGTGTTGAATGTGGTCCCCCCAGAGTAGTTTCCTGTCCAGCCAGACACCGAGGTATTTGACCTTCTCGCGGAAACGTATTGGGCGTGTGCGTAGTGTTATTGGGTTGCAGTGCTGAAGTTTGCGCAGTTGCTTCGGTCTTCTAGTGAACAGGACGGCTTCGCACTTGTCGACGTTTACTCTAACACGCCATTTCACCAGCCAAGGCCCCGCCGTTCTGTATTTTACCCCTGCCACCTTCAGAATTTGAAAGATAGTATTCCAGTCAACAGTATCTATCTTACCCCTCGTCAGATAAGCCTCTACATCCTTACATTTGTCCTCTAGCCATCCCCGCTTAGCCATTTTGCACTTCCTGTCGATCTCATTTTTGAGACGTTTGTATTCCTTTTTGCCTGCTTCACTTACTTCATTTTTGTGTTTTCTCCTTTCATCACTTAAATTCAGTATCTCTTCTGTTGCCCAAGGATTTCTACTAGCCCTCGCCTTTTTACCTACTTGATCCTCTGCTGCCTTCACTATTTCATTCCTCAAAGCTACCCATTCTTCTTCTACTGTATTTCTTTCCCTCATTCCTGTCAATTGTTCCCTTATGCTCTCTCTGAAACTCTGCACAACCTCTGGTTCTTTCAGTTTATCCAAGTCCCATCTCCTTAAATTCCCACCTTTTTGCAGTTTCTTCAGATTTAATCTACAGTTCATAACCAATAGATTGTGGTCAGAGTCCACATCTGCCCCTGGAAATACCTTTCAATTTAAAACCTGGTTCCTAAATCTCTGTCTTCCCATTATATAATTACCTGAAATCTTCCAGTGGCTCCAGGCCTCTTCCATGTATACAACCTTCTTTCATGATCCCTGAACCAAGTGTTAGCTATGATTAAGTTATGCTGTGTGCAAAATTCTACCAAGCGGCTGCCTCTTTCATTCCTTACCCTCATTCCATATTCACCTAATACGTTTCCGTCTCTTCCTTTTCCTACTGTCTAATTCCAACCACCCATGACTAGTTTTGTCTCCCTTCACTATCTGAACAATTTCTTTTATCTCATCATACATTTCATCAATCGCTTCGTCATCTGTGGAGCTAGTTGGCATATAAACTTGTACTACTGTGGTTGGCGTAGGCTTCGTGTCTATCTTGGCCACAACAATGCGTGCACTATGCTGTTTGTAAAAACCTAAAACCTACTCCAGCATTACACCTATTTGATTTTGTATTTATAACCCTGTAGTCACCTGACCAGAAGTCTTGTTCCCCCTGCCACCGAACTTCACTAATTCCCACTATATCTAAGTTTAACCCATCCATTTCCCTTTTTAAATTTTCTAACCGACCTGCCCGATTACGGAATCTGACTGTCCACGCTCCGATCCGTAGAACGCCAGTTTTCTTTCTCCTGATAACGACGTCCTCCTGAGTTGTCCCCGTCCGGAGATCCGAATGGGGGACTATTTTACCTCCGGAATATTTTTCCCAAGAGGACGCCATCATCATTTAACCATAAAGTAAAGCTGCATGACTTCGGGAAAAATTACGACTGTAGTTTCCCCTTGCTTTCAGCCTGTCGCAGTACCAGCACAGTAAGGCCGTTTTGGTTAGTGTTACAAGGCCAGGTCATTCAATCATCCAGACTGTTGACCCTCAACTACTGAAAAGGCTTCTGCCCCTCTTCAGGAATCACACGTTTGTCTGGCCTCTCAACAGATACCCCTCCGTTGTGGTTGCACCTACGGTACGGCTATCTCTATGTGTATCGCTGAGGCACGCAACCTCCCCACCAACGGCAAGGTTCATGTTTCATGGGAGGGGGGGGGGGGGACGTACTCTATGAGAAAGGAAATGTACCAGTTATGACGTTTAATGCCTTACAATATGGCGGCTCCTATGAAGAGATTGTGACGTAAACGATGTCGCATCTGATTGCCCACTGTTCTCTCCACGAGGCAAAAATCTGACATGCCAGATTGTTTATTTCACGCGCCACAGTGTACTGGTACGTGGAATTCAACGCTGTGACGTCACCAACTGCTTGTCCACGTGCCTTTTCACATACCGTGAGAGGATGGCTTTTGGATCCCATACCGCGCAGCAGTTCTCCACAAGAAGACGGACAAGTCTAGTGTAGGCAATCTCTTTGGTAGATTTGTTCCTTTGAAGTGTTCTCCATCCACACAACAGTTTCTACGTGATGGTTCCAATTTCACTTGTTTGTCTTTATAGTACTTAGGTATTTATTTGAAGCTACAATATTTAAATTTGTGGTACTTATCGTGTAACCGAAATTTAACGGAAGTTTTTCAGAACTCGTGTAAATGGCCTCAGACTTCTTATAGTGTAGGACCAGTTGTCACTTTTCGCACCATACAGATGTCTTGGCTAAAGCATTTTGCAATGCTTTGATCTTATGATGACGTTACGAGACAGTAAACGGCAGCATCCTCTGAAAACTCTCTAGGAGGGCTGCTCAGGTTGTCTCTTAAATCGTTTACACAGGTTAAGAACATGCATAGGACTTACACTGCACATGGCCACTGTGAATGTGAAGGCGCAAGACTTTCCCTAGTCATTACTGTTGCCACACTGACGTCTCTGGCAAATGCAGCGTCCGGTGAACGGCGGAAATGACCGTAGTTAGCTCGCCGTTCAGCGGCCTCTGCTGCTCTTTCACTGTTGTAGCCATCGCACACCTGCGATACGTACAGCGAGCAGTAGGAGTAATAACGTGTGGCGTTCGCTCGTGGTCGTCTCGAAGTGCCTGTTCAGCTAGTTAGGCATTTTAACTGCACCATCAAAATACGTACACGCTGTCCCTAAAAGACACCGACAACCGACAACCTTTATGAAAAAACTCCTGATGCAGAAATAAGTAAAAAATGTGTAGTAAACATGGGCTTTAAAATACGTGCCTTAAGAGGTATGAGCATTTGTTCCTCTTCGATACTGTGAAACAGATCTCTTCTGGTGCAATGTCATTGCTTTCCATGTTTTTGGAGAGGAGGTATTGACCTGATAAAAATTCCGTCTAAAATGCACACTTTAAGAATTCGATAGGGTGAAACACATCTCTTCTACTAAGCAAATGATCGTAGCTCTTAAGATACGTATTTTAGGGCCCTTGTTTACCAGGCTGTTTTCCTTTTTATGATCCGTATTGTCTCTTCCCAAACCAAGAAAAGCAAAGAGCTTGCAGTAGAAGAGATGTGTTTCATAGTATCGAAGACGAACAAGTTCTAATATTTCTTAACGTATGCGCTGTAGACCCTTGTTTACTAGACATTTTTCCTTGTTTTGGTGTAAGGAACCCTTTTCTAATCACCGGCCGGAGTGGCGGAGCGGTTCTAGGCGCTACAGTCTGGAACCGCGCGACCGCTACGGTCGCAGGTTCGAATCCTGCCTCGGGCATGGATGTGTGTGATATCTTTAGGTTAGTTAGGTTTAAGTAGTTCTAAGTTCTAGGGAACTGATGACCTCAGAAGTTAAGTCCCATAGTGCTCAGAGCCATTTTGAACCTTTTCTAATCTTTGTCGGCGTTTTTGGGGACAATTTATATATTCGCTAGTGAAATTCGTCATAAATAATCATCCCAATTTGGGAAGACTAGTGATGTCCATACGCGCTAGAGCAAAAAAATTGGGCAGGTGCAACTAGGAAACGCGCACCGAGGGTTCCGTACAAACTTAAACATGTACACAGACAGTTCATCTACACCGGGAATGGACAACCTCGACGATTTTTGCCTGTTATCGACAATGATAACGGCCAAATATAGATCCCGGGAATTTCAGGACTTTCGAGTTTGTTTTAATGACAAGGAATGTTGTTTCGTATCATATAATTACAAATTAACAATTTTCTGATTTCTTTCCTTAGCTTGTACTGTGAATTTTACTTCTTGCCAAATTTCTTGATCCTTGGCCAATGGGCAGCAAATTGAACTTTTGATGAGTGAGTTTGCGAGTGCCAAAATATGTGACGTAAGTGGCCGTATATTTCGATTGCATTGACTTAGAAGTTTAATTTCTTTACTCCGCCAAGGGATCGTAGATCTTAGGATGTGGCATAGATTGCAACTAGATACGTTTACTCGCTCCTGAGGAATAGCGGTCTTAACAGACGGACTCGCAGGATAGAGTAGCATGGAGAACTGCATCAAACCAGTCTCAGGACTGAAGACCACAACAACAACAACAATTACAGATTATTACTTTCCGCATTTTTTCCTTTACTAGCAATGTGAAACCTTACGTTTTGCCAAATTTCATGATTCTAGATCAACGGGAAGTACCCTAAACGTTTTGATGAGTCAGTTTACGAGTGTTAAAATACATGACATAAATTATCGTATCTTTTGACTGAACTGACTTCGAAGCTTACATTTATTATACCGCCAAGGGACCACAGACCTTAGTATGTGACAAACATATCAACTTGATACGTCGGACTGCTGCTGAGAAAAGGTATTTTAACAGTCAAACAGACAGACAGACGGAGTACAATGTGACGCTGTAAGGGTTCCCTTCTTACCGACTGAGGTGTGGAACCCCACAAATGAACTTTATAACCTATTATTAAGGCTTTCAGAGTCTCAGAGGGATTTCAATTCCCAGCAACAAAATTTTTTGCCAATTCGCCCAAGAACATAAAATGTCTGACAGATACACTATGTGATCAAAAAGTATCAGCCTGTCTGTACGCCAGATTTCCACTTTCCTAAACATCCCTAGGTCCATTGTTTCCGATGTGGTAGTGAAGTCGAAACATGAAGGGACACGTACAGCACAAAAGCGTACAGGCCGACCTCGTATGTCGACTGATAGAGACCGTGGACAGTTGAAGAAGGTCGTAATGTCTAATAGGCAGACATCCATCCCGACCAACACACAGGAATTCCAAACTGCATGAGGATTCACTGCAAGTACTATTACCGTTAGGCGGGAGGTGAGAAAACTAGGATTTCATGGTCGAGCAGCTACTCATAAGCCACACATTACGCGGGTAAATGCAAAACGACGCTTCGGTTGGTGTAAGGAGCGTAAACATTGGACAATTAAACAGTGGAAAAACTACGTGTGGAGTGACGAATCACGGTACACAATGTGGCGATCCGATAGCAGGGTACGGGGATGGCGAATGTCCGGTGAACGTCATCTGCCAGCGTGCGTAGTACCAAGAGTAAAATTCGGAGGCGGTGATGTTATGGTGTGGTCGTGTTTTTCATGGAGGGGACTTGCTTCCCTTGTTGTTTTGCGTGGCACCATCACAGCACGGGCCTACATTGATGTTTTCAGCACCTTCCTGCTTCCCACTATTGAAGACCAATTAGGGGATAGCCACTGCATCTTTCAACACGATCGAGCACCTGTTCATTTTTTTGAAATATATGGTAAGGTCTTATGGGACCAAACTGCTGAGGTCATCGGTCCCTAGCCTAGGCACTACTTAACCTAACTTAAACTAACTTACGCTTAGGACAACACACACACACCCATGCCCGAGGGAGGACTCGCGAGGGCCGTGACAAGGAGCCTTAGACCGCACACCTGTTCACAATGCACGGCCTGTGGCGGAATGGTTAAACAACAATAACATCTTGGTAATGGACTAGCCTGCACAGAGTCCCGACCTGAATCCTATAGAACACCTTTGGGTATTTTTGGAAGGCCGACTTCGTGCCAGGCCTCACCGACCGACATCGATACCTCTCGTCAGTGCAGCACTCCGTAAAGAATGAGCTGCCATTCCCCAAGAAACCTTCCAGCACCTGATTGTATGAAATGCCTGCGAGAGCGGAAGCTGTCATCAAGGCTGAGGATGGGTCAACACTATACTGAATTCCAGCATTACTGATGGAGGGCGCCACGAACTTGTAAATCTTTTTCAGCCAGGTGTCCGGTTACTTTTGATCACATAGTGTAGCGAAACAAGGTTTAAATTTAAACTAAAATCGTTTCTTCTGGACAACTCCGTTTATTCCACGAACGAATTTCTGTTTAAAAATTAGTAGCCTGAAAAAAAGAAAGCTGTCGCCATCAGGCGAAGCAGTCGCGATGGCGTGGAGTTGAAATCCGCCGGCGAAAGCGAACACATTCTGGAGGAAGTTCAACAGTACCACATGGAGACGGAGCCCATAGCTTGGAAGCAGCAAGGCAGTTGGGTTGCTATGTTTGTGTATGTTGTGTATGAAGTACCACTGGACTGTGCCCGTCTGACTTCAGAGTGCACTAGGGAATTTAGTGAAGATGTGTGTTTTCAGTGTGTACGCTTGAGTTTGGTGTTTTGTGTGTGTGTTACTAGCCCCTAAAGTGGCGCGTAAGTGTTAATTTAGGGTGTTTACGAGACGCTTCTGCCCGTTCTTCTCCTAAATTTTGATTCAGAATGTGGATCTAAGTTTGTGTTGTTCGTACAATTTGTGGATTTGTCCTGAAAAAAATGGTTCAAATGGCTCTGAGCACTATGCGACTTAACTTCTGAGGTCATCAGTCGCCTAGAACTTAGAACTAATTAAACCTAACTAACCTAAAGAGATCACACACATCCATGCCCGAGGCAGGATTCGAACCTGCCACCGTAGCGGTCGCTCGGCTCCAGACTGTAGCGCCTAGAACCGCACGGCCACTCCGGCCGGCGATTTGACCTGAATGAATGGTGGGTTGGCCTAAAAGGTCTCTTACGTGTGTGTTGGGGACGTATCAGTCAGCGCCTGGGATGAGCGCCTTTGTTTTGGAGACGTAGTCGTGTTTGCATTGTGTCTGACGCCATAGACCACACTTCGAGCCATACGAGATGGCCGGAACTATGAGCTTTCACCAGAGGAGGAGTTCGCACAGAATGGTTAATCCGTCAGAAAAGTGTGCAGCCTTTGTTTGCTGCAGTAGTGAGGTGCCTGTTCCACGTAAGGCGTCGTTTATTTCATTTTCCAGGTAGATTTTCTCCAGGTCAATTCTCTGCCCTCAGTGGTAAGATGACGATAAAGGAGCTTGATTTTGGGGTTGAAATAGATCGTCTGACATTTTGCGGGCTTGAGCAATTAGGTTGCGAACGGTCGGCATTGGGTGTGACCAACGGTTAACGAGTGGCATTGTTTGACTGGAGCGGCAGACGGTGTTTGCCTTCGACGTCCACAGGATGCGGCATCTCGGATCCAGGAAGCGGTTGCAAATGAAAGTTCTCCGTTACGATGAGTGGAAGTCTGTGCGTAAGAGTGCCTCGTGCCATTTTCGTTCCGCTGACCTTTGAGCTTTGTTGGCATCAGTGGATTACCAAGATTTTGAATTGATGAAACAGCGGGACAACTATTGAGTCTTGAATAAGAGTACGGTGTTTTGATGAAGCACAGTGAGGCAGTGTATGGCCTGAATATTGTAGAGCAGTGAGTTCGCTGAGTAACTGTGTTCCAGTGACAAGCTTTCAGTAACACAAGTTGCCTTTCTACGTGCCTTGAGAATAGATGCGTGTTTCGTTATTATGTCACGGTAGTTTTGTGTGTTGGCCGTGTTGACTGTCCGTGTTTGCTTAAGGTGTTGTTCGTAGTGAGGCATCCTTCTGGTACCTTGTAGACTAGTTAGTGTTGTTGCAGTATATATTGATTGCCCTTTTTGCAAAGTCAATCTCAGTGAGGTTAAGTATTTATATTGGATGATAATACGTATACTTCTTTACAAATGATAGAGCACAGCCATCAGTCATCCTTTTTTGCAGGTTGTATTAGGCAAATCTAGACTTGGAATAGTGCCTAGCCATTATCAATGCACTATTTCATAGTATCAATGCACGCTAGTTCCTTGTTGTTTGGCCGTCTGTCACAGCTCTTTCAAGACTACTTACGTTAAGGTTTTTAAATGTATATTCATTCATTAGACTATGGTATGAAGATTAGCATCTCCAAAACGAAAGTAATGTCAGTGGGAAAGAAATATAAACGGATTGAGTGCCAAATAGGAGGAACAAAGTTACAACAGGTGGACGGTTTCAAGTACTTAGGATGCATATTCTCACAGGATGGCAACATAGTGAAAGAACTGGAAGCGAGGTGTAGCAAAGCTAATGCAGTGAGCGCTCAGCTACGATCTACTCTCTTCTGCAAGAAGGAAGTCAGTACCAAGACTAAGTTATCTGTGCACCGTTCAATCTTTCAACCAACTTTGTTGTATGGGAGCGAAAGCTGGGTAGTTTCAGGTTACCTTATCAACAAGGTTGAGGTTACGGATATGAAAGTAGCTAGGATCATTGCAGGTACTAGTAGATGGGAACAATGGCACGAGGGTGTGCACAATGAGGAAATCAAAGAAACACTGGGAATGAACTCTATAGATGTAGCAGTCAGGGCGAACAGGCTTAGATGGTGGGGTCATGTTACACGCATGGGAGAAGCAAGGTTACCCAAGAGACTCATGGATTCAGCAGTAGAGGGTAGGAGCAGTCGGGGCAGACCAAGGAGAAGGTACCTGGATTCGGTTAAGAATGATTTTGAAGTAATAGGTTTAACATCAGAAGAGGCACCAATGTTAGCACTGAATAGGGGATCATGGAGGAACTGTATAAGGGGGGCTATGCTCCAGACTGAACGCTAAAAGTCATAATCAGTCTTAAATGATGATGATGATGATTCATTAGTACCCCCTTACGCCTTTTTTTTATTGTGGGGCGAGAGAATATTATTCTGAACGTGTGTTATTGTATCGGGTGATAAGTCATTTGGAAAATTGACCCTGAATTCCTTGTTTATTTTGTCTAGTGCGTGCATTCTTGTAACTGTATGGTTCATGCTGTTAATAAAATTAAATTGCAATTGGGTAAAAGTACACGCTTGAACAACGCCCGGCCAAACTCCACTCCCACCGAAATCCTCCGCCACAACACGCTTTCATAGAACATAACGAATCGTAGCTTATCCGATAATTTCGACATTTTTTCAGAAATATTACTCCTAAAGGCTACTATCTGCACTGAAGAACATGGTCGCATTCAATTTGAATAAGGTAATTTGGCTGCATTTTCAATAGCACATATCTTTTCATTATAGAAAAATAATAAAAACTCTTGTAATTAATCTTATGTGGTAACTACATATGTGAACCACACTTCGTAAACGCATTACACTACTCTTATTTTGGCACTTTTCATAATTGTAGAACTTTGAATATACATAGGAAGGTAATTTTGTAATACGTAAGGTAATTATGCAATAGTGGTAAGTAAGTTCGCATTACTAAGATTCATTCCCGCTATTGCATCAGTGCTCATCTTCAGGTATGGAATGTTCAAAACAATTGTAACACATATAGACAGATTCCTTCGCCAGTTGTTTCGGCAGCTCACATGGTAGGGTGTTAAGCAAAAAGAGCATTGTGTCCATGATGCACATGCTTTTTTTCTTTTCTTTCTTAACATTAGACGAGAAAGTCTACAAGCAGACACGATATAGCCAGCGATCATCTTTTCTGCTGCTTGGACGTTGTTGTTTGGATGAATTGGCAGCAACGTTTTGGGGCATTGTTTACAATTGTCGAACTGGATGGTGACGAACTGGAATCTTGGTTGTTTTCAAATACTCTGAGACATTTGGCATATTAATCCTTGTTCCTCGTATTATGTTCTGGAGTTGATTCCTTAGAGACATTAGGGGCCGCCAAGAGATTGGACATTGGTACACGGTACGTCGATATATTGTATGGAAGTCCTAAACTCAAACCACAACGCTCTTTGCATTATGGCTATCACCACTAACTAGCCCCCTGTTTTTCAGAATTAAACTTAGGCTTTCTTACTTGGTTTGCAGCTAAATCTCACGCAAATTTTCTGACTTGTATCATGGTTAATCCAAAACCCAACTCCTGCTCCTCAACAATGTAGTTCAGAACACGATTCTCTGTTGCGGCCGGCGTTGCAAATGGGCTGCCTAATTTTTGCATCTTTGGATGTTCAGTATTTTCATTGTAAAAAAAAATTTTTTTTTTGATGGTGGTTTATGACACCATGTAATTTTGACGCTTTACTTTCGTCATATTTTCATTTGTCTCTAGCGGCAGCCAGTGTGCGATTTGTGCTTTTACCAGTGGGCGAGATGTCTTAGGGGGTTAGTATAATTGTATATATTACTAGCTTGGACCGTGGCGTTACCCATGGTTAAACAGTTATTTATAAATAGATGTTAATGCCGAAACTCACCATTCATGCGTATGCACTATCAGAAAAGCCGTTCCTTGTTATATCTTTAAAAGCACATTATAGGTAAAGCTTATCTACAAAATCATCTACATACAGGTATACGAGGGGAATTCAAAAAGTAAAGGCACATTTGTGAAAAGCTGTACTTATTCTGATGATAGAAAACTGAAACAGGCGTTATTTTTCTACGTAACCTCCCTGGACTTCAATGCAGTTTTCCCGACGTTTTACGAGTGTTTCTTATTTCATCAGAAAATACGTTTTTCGGTTGCGTCTGTAATCAATTTTGCACCGCAGCAATGACGTCTTCATCATTTTCAAATCTTCTTCCCTGTTGTGCTTCCGTTAAGGGTCTAAACATGTGAAAATCGCTTGGAGCCAGGTCTGGACTGTATGGTGGATGTTCCAGAACCTCGAATCTCAACTCCTTTATTGCGTCAGCTGTCCGTTTGACAGAATGTGGGCGAGCGTTATCTTGCTGCAGGATGACATCTCTTCACAGTTTTCCACGACGTTTGGATCTGATTGCAGGTTTTAGTTTCGTACGCAACACATCATATCCACCATACAATACAGACCTGGCTCTAAAGCCTCGTTTACGCTGGGGCGACGTCTTGCAACATTGTGGCATGCTACGGAAATGTGGCGTGCGTCGTCTTGTAGCATGCTACAACAGGCAACATCTTGCGGCTTATGTTGCATGCGGCAGGTTAATTTATATCAAAGCAACAGAATTGCAGTATAATGGATGATAAAGTGATCGCAGCGGCGGCCTACTTGGTACTTGCACATACAGCTAACAACGGAAATGAAAACCAAAGGAAAAGAAAACGATGGTGGAAGAGAAGAGTATTTAAAGAACGTCCACGAAATAGTATCCTAGGAACTAGAATCAGACGATGGTGCGTTATTTAGTAATTTTACGAGAATGTCGACTGAAGACTTTAATTACACCTCTTATTGTAAAGAAAGATAACAACTGCCAAGACAGTATTTCACAAAGAATTCGATGGGCCATCACATTACGATTTTTAGCCACCGGCGATTCATTCAAGTCACTAATGTATTTATTTGAAGTATCATATTCTGCTATTTCCCTCATAGTGCCAGAAGTATTTGAAGCTATTTCATTGGTGTTGAAGAATTAAGCACGTAACATTCAATACTGATTCCATTTCAGTAATGTTTTATTGGCATTTTTAAGCAAATTAAAATGGATATTAAAGAACTGTTAAAATACTTATTTCTAAAATAGAATTAATTCGAGCTCTTCTGTTTCAGTTTGAACAAATTCGTCACAATTATTGTTGTCCACATATACAGTTTCACAGCTAGGTTTTGCAACCAATGTTTCGACGCTCGGAGTTTGCTGTCCATACTCCCCCAAGGCCACTTTAAAAAGAACATTTGAAAATATGTGTTTGACATATGTGGGAGGTGCATGTTCTTCAAGAGCTACATCGCCGTCATCTTTTCATACTGTGTCCTCTGTGTCATCAGTCTGAAAAAATAGGGAAAGTAATGAATATGTTTTACTTTTCAGATTCCAAAGGATATGAAGAATAGCAGAAGGTAGCAAGAAATTTCGAAGTGAAGTGGAATTTCCCTCACTGCATAGGAGCCATATATGGCAAACATGTGCAAATTATGTGTCCTCCGAATACTGGAAGTGAATACATCAACTACAAAAAACATTCACCATTGTCCTTATGGCAATTGTAGACGCTATTTACTGCTTTCAATATGTAAATGTTGGATGTCACAGGGACAGAAAGAGAGGGGAGGAGGAGATCGACTTAGAGGGGGAGAAAAATTGACCTTAGTGAAGGGGAGAGTGACGGAGGGGGTAGGAGGTGATAGAGGAGAGAAGCAGATGGACAGAGAGAAGGGCAGGAGAAGATGGGGAGTGGGAAAAGAAGGAGATGGACATAAGGGGAAGGTAGAGACATCCGGGCAATGCCGTGTTTACTTACCTCATTTATAAAATTAATAAGTCTTCATATGTCGTTAATTAATAACTTTGTAAATGATTCATGTAATATACTTTACTCAAACTATACTAAAATATGAGATGAATAAAATGTAAAATTAAAATTTTTATGTTGTTTTGTGCTTAATTTTAACACTCTGAAATTTTAAGTGAATGTTAATTTGTTAAATCACCGTATTATGACAAAGCCACAGCAAATTGTGGCCGGTTCAGCTAGTACTACAGTATATTATTGTCATTTTAACTTACAGAGTTTAGTTGAAGAGACGAGATGAATGAGACTGCTCCTAGAGATTCGAGGCTTTGCCTGTTGGTTTGTCAAGGGCGCTATGGTGCTGAGACTTGATCCACCTTGCTGCAAATTTTTCTGCATCGAAGCAATGCAGTGGAGGGCCGTTTATTGAAATGAAAATTAGATTTGAAAGTGTCGGAATTTGTAAGTGATTTCTCTGATCAGTCAGTGTTAAATACATGGCACTAAATCCACGTTCACGTTCAGCCGTAGATATAGGTATAACTTCGACTGCTTTCACAAGTTACTTCACAGAATTGGGCATGTGTTGAGGATTTTCTTTATAGATTCGAAAATCTTTAACTAGTGACGCACACGTGTTTTCACGTAATTTAAAATCTACCTTAATACACAAGTGAGAAATTGACATGTCACCATAAAACACACGTTCATAATCATCGGAAGGCCATGTATCTGAATTTAATACGGCTACATCCGAAAAGAAATCCAGGTCCTCAAAGCGGTTTTTTATATTGTCTACCAAAGACTGAAAAAATTTCTTCCGACGTGTCTGAAAGCTGTTGTATTCATCATTAATTAATCATTAATTAATACTCCTTTGAATGTGCGCTTTTCCTCCAACTCTTGTACTATCATCCTAATTCGTGGCGAGTCATTTGTTTTCACTGTTTCGAGAGTTCTTATAGCCACGTCAGTTTCCTGTTTTACTTGAAGGACTGAAGAATTTCTGTTCTGCATAAAGAACGAAAATCCTTGCAGAACTTCTAGGGCCTCATAAAGCATAACTAATTCCATTACAAGCAACCACTTTGTGAGAAGTTTTAGTAAACCTTCAAATTTAGATCTCTCCTGAGTAGATCGGGAACCGTCATGTCTCAGTTTTTCAAAAAGATGGACAAGAGAACTGTGACTTTCAAGAAGAGCTCGAACAGCTTTAAATGAGGAAGCAACCCAACGTACGCGAAAAATACGGCCTAGTTTTAATAGCTGCGAGGATAATTCTTGTGGAACACTTTGTAGTAGTCTCTGATTTTTGGGACTTCGAGAAAACACAGAATATAAGGAATCTAAAAAAAAAAAACGGTATATGGTATACATCTGCTACGTCATTCACAACATCGTGGACAGTTAATTTCATTTTGTGGTTCATACAATGAACGACAGTTAAATCCTTATGTAAATGAATACGCAGTAGAGCGGCTACGCCTTTGTAAGGTGCAAGCATTGTTGAGCCACCATCTGTTGCGATACCTACAAGGTGGCTTTTTAGTACATCATTTGTAATGCCATACTTTTCAAGAGCTGCTAACAGTGTGCTGAAAATGCATTCTCCTGTCTCACTTTCTAATTCAACAATGTCAAAAAAAATAATTGCAAGCAACTCCCTCAAAGGACAAACGTAGATATATTATTAAACAAGTTTTACTGGAAACCGTTGTACTTTCGTCCATCATGATACTAAAGTTTGTACTCGATTCTACAAGGAAGTGAGCAAGATTCTTTTTCATTTCTTCTCGTACAAACATAATGATATTTCGGCATGCATGGTCAGAATGAAGCGTATTACCGACTGATAAACCATTAAGCTTTTGTAGTTCGATTACTGCAGGATACGAGTTGAATGATAATTTCTGTTCAGCTATTACATATGCAGATCTGAACAACGAAGCAGTTGCGATTACTTTTTCTTGATTCTGCTTTCCCCACAACTTTCCACTTTCACTCACGCATTTTTCTAAACTTTTCCTTTCTTTTATACTCATGATTTTAAGCACTTCATGTGTGATTTGCACTTTGCATGATCCCCGATTTTATCATTTAGTTTTTTGGCGTTATTAGCAGAAACCCCAGCGAAAAACGCGTTATCGATAAGCACACGTTCACTGCTTTCCACCTTAAGCTCACCAACTTGTGAACACACCGTGCATATTACTAAGTTTTTGTCATTTACGGACAGCCACGGCTTAGTCTTTTCCAGTTTTGAAAACGTAATAAGGCAACACAATTTCCTATATAATCTCAAGAGTACTGTTACTCCCATTCCTACCTTGAGACGTGTCACAGTTTTCAGTCACCGGAGATTCAGTCTCTTCTCCTGTATTAGCACCATCATTACCGTTTTCTTTATTACATTCACTGTCTATTTTAACTCTTTTAGCACCACTGTTAGTATCTTAACTGTCAGAGTTTGTACACGTATCAGGTAATGAACTGCTCTTAAGGAAATCAGAAGTTTTGCTTTGTTTGAATGACATCCTGAAATTCCGTAGTTCTTACAGGCCCGGACGCACTCAACTCACTAATGAAGCTACTGAAGCGGGAACGTGTGAAGATCGCTGTGTGTTTGGCGGACGCGAGGCAACGAAAGAACGGCACCAATTAATTTGGAATACGCGATGCTGGGGAGCCTGTGTTAAGCTCCACCCACGTGGTTCGCGGCTAGCGAAGTCAAGATTGTCCGACCCCGTCTGGTAGGTACCGTTGCTAACTTCGCACAAAGGTTATTTAAAAGGGCTTCGCACTACTTTGTGCTTTCGTCCCAGGCGCGTTAGTCCACGCCATACCGTTGCCAAAAGGTGGCCTAACGGTCAATGTTCGCACAGGTACCGGGGCGGTCACCACCCTGTGTCAGGGCCCGGGGTGGGAATTTCAGCCACCGGTTCACCCAACTCTGCGGTACGACTGCTGCGGTATGACTGCCACACTACTTCCCTCGCAAGCTCGCAAGTAAACGGATGACGCACCTTAGACGAAAGCAACAATGACAACATGAGAATGATGATTTAGTTCTAAATGTTTTGAAATGCTTAAGTACTACATAACACTTTTTCAAAATTAATAAGCAAACATATTAATAATATTAATAGTAAGACTGTATTAAAAACTTTCAGTGTTCGGCTCCACAAATTTAAATTATATGTAAAGTTTTACTCCAGTGCGTGGGAAATAAACATCCCAGGTTGGGATGCATAAACTAAAACCAGAGGAGGGGATGGGCTGTTGCAGAGGGGAGGAAATCCGCCCCCCCCCCCCCTGCATATCGCACAGTGGCGGCAGCCAAACGATCCAAAGTTTCGTAATTTCTATGCACTTTTTCACTTTTCGATGTATCCTTTCCTTTGGAATTCAACACGCTTTCATTGATAATAACGTTCTTCTTAGGGGCCACGTTGAACCAGATCCTGAAAAGTTCGAAATAACATATGTTAGCAAAAAAGCGTAAAATACGTTTTAAGCGGCTTAAAACGTCCCCTCTGACTTTCAAAAATCCCTACAAAAGAATGGCCCTGACTAACATTAACCTATACCTTTCACAAATCACTTACCTCACAAAAATCTTCGTTACTGGAACTACTGCAATACAGCGAGCGCCACTACTGCCAGCTAAATGAAAGATTCAAACTACGGAAGGCACAACTACTGATAGGCATAGTTAGCAAATGAAAGATTTTAATAGAGAACAAACAATGTATTTACCTTAATATCATCAAAAGTCATAATATATGTAATTTCAAAACTCCGCCATTTCCTTCCACACATCCACCACTGCTGGCGGCTCACCTCTAACTGCGCAACGCTACGCGCTGTTCACATCCCGCTGCCCAACACTACAATGGCAGACAACAATGCAAACTAGCCACAGACTGCACACAGCACAGTCAGTGATTTTCATACAGAGCGCTACATAACGTTGCCAATAAGAAAACATAAACAGCCTACTTACAGGCTGTGTGTTTAACAGTGGTGTGAAGATGTTCGTGATCTGGTGTTCAGCAATAAAAGAATACCTGGAAGTTGGGAAGCGAAGAGCAACCACAACTGTAGAAGGCTCACGTGATGAAGACTGGAGGATGAATAAATAGACGAATTTATTTCTCACAGATGAATCCAACTTCAGTTTATAAAAATATGCGTGGCTTGGGTGGTGTGGTCCTGATGTGAGGAAACATCATTCCGATGGGCATATGCAGTTTCACATACTTAGTGTGCGTCGGATGAACATTGTTAACGAGCACAGGTACAGAGGTGTGGTACTGCAACCCCATGCACAACTTCACAGTTTTTTTTTTTTTTTTTAAGCACGATGGCGCATGACCACACGTACCTTCCTCGCTGAGTGAATATTTCGCCGCTGAAAATTGCCATATTACACCTTTCCTGGTTGCTACATAAACTAATCCCCTCATTTTCTGTTGTTGTTGTTGTTGTGGTCTTCAATCCTGAGACTGGTTTGATGCAGCTCTCCATGCTACTCTATCCTGTGCAAGTTTCTTCATCTCCCAGTACCTACTGCAACCTACATCCTTCTGAATCTGCTTAGTGTATTAATCTCTTGGACTCTCTCTACGATTTTTACCCTCCACGCTGCCCTCCAATACTAAATTGGTGATCCCTTGATGCCTCAGAACATGTCCTACCAAACGATCCCTTCTTCTGGTCAAGTTGTGCCACAAACTTCTCTTCTCCCCAATCCTATTCAATACTTCCTCATTAGTTATGTGATCTACCCATCTAATCTTCAGCATTCTTCTGTAGCACCACATTTCGAAAGCTTCTATTCTCTTCTTGTCCAAACTATTTATCGTCCATGTTTCACTTCCATACATGGCTACACTCCGTACAAATACTTTCAGAAATGACTTCCTGACACTTAAATCTATATTCGATGTTAACAAATTTCTCTTCTTCAGAAACGCTTTCCTTGACATTGCCAGTCTACATTTTATATCTTCTCTACTTCGACCATCATCAGTTATTTTTCTCCCCAAATAGCAAAACTCCTTTACTACTTTAAGTGTCTCATTTCCTAATCTAATTCCCTCAGCATCACCCGACTTAATTCGACTACAATCCATTATCCTCGTTTTGCTTTTGTTGATGTTCATATTATATCCTCCCTTCAAGACACCATCCATTCCGTTCAACTGCTCTTCCAAGTCCTTTGCTGTCTCTGACAGAATTACAATGTCATCGGCGAACCTCAAAGTTCTGCTTGCTCAATATACAGATTGAATAACATCGGGGAGAGACTACAACCCTGTCTCACTCCCTTCCCAACCACTGCTTCCCTTTCATGTCCCTCGACTCTTATAACTGCCGTCTGGTTTCTGTACAAATTGTAAATAGCCTTACGCTCCCTGTATTTTACCCCTGCCACCTTCAGAATTTGAAAGAGAGTATTCCAGTGAACATTGTCAAAGCTTTCTCTATGTCTACAAATGCTAGAAACGTAGGTTTGCCCTTCTTTAATCTAGCTTCTAAGATAAGTCGTAGGGTCAGTACTGCCTCACGTATTCCAACATTTCTACGGAATCCAAACTGATCTTCCCCGAGGTCGGCTTCTACTAGTTTTTCCATTCGTCTGTAAAGAATTCGCGTTAGTATTTTGCAGCTGTGACTTATTAAACTGATAGTTCGATAATTTTTACATCTGTCAACACCTGCTTTCTTTGGGATTGGAATTATTATAATCTTCTTGAAGTCTGAGGGTATTTCGCCTGTTTCATACATCTTGCTCACTAGATGGTAGAGTTTTGTCAGGACTGGCTCTCCAAAGACCGTCAGTAGTTCCAATGGAATGTTGTCTACTCCGGGGGCCTTGTTTCGACTCAGGTCTTTCAGTGCTCTGTCAAACTCTTCACGCAGTATCGTATCTCCCATTTCATCTTTATCTACATCCTCTTCCATTTCCATTATATTGTCCTCAAGTACATCGCCCTTGTATAGACCCTCTATATACTCCTTCCACCTTTCTGCTTTCCCTTCTTTGCTTAGAACTGTGTTTCCATCTGAGCTCTTGATGTTCATACAAGTGGTTCTCTTGTCCCCAAAGGTCTCTTTAATTTTCCTGTAGGCAGTATCTATCTTACCCCTAGTGAGATAAGCCTCTACATCCTTACATTTGTCCTCTAGCCTTCTCTGCTTAGCCATTTTTCACTTCCTGTCGATCTCATTTTTGAGAATTTTTTATTCCTTTTTGCCTGCTTCATTTGCTGCATTTTTATATTTTCTCCTTTCATCAATTAAATTCAATATTTCTTCTGTTACCCAAGGATTTCTACTAGCCCTCGACATATTACCTATTTGATCCTCTGCTGCCTTTACTATTTCATCCCTCAAAGCTACCCATTCTTCTTCTACTGTATTTCTTTCCCCCATTCCTGTCAATTGTTCCCTTATGTTCTTCCTGAAACTCTGTACAACCTCTGGTTCTTTCAGTTTATCCAGGTCCCATCTTTTTAAATTCCCACCTTTTTGCAGTTTCTTCAGCTTTAATCTATGGGTCATAGCCGATAGATTGTGGCCAGAGTCCACATCTGCCCCTGGAAATGTCTTACAATTTAAAACCTGGTTCCTAAATCTCTGTCTTACCATTATATAATCTATCTGAAACCTGTCAGTATCTCCAGGCTTCTTCCATGTATACAGCCTTCTTTTATGATTCTTGAACCAAGTGTTAGCTATGATTAAGTTGTGCTCTGTGCAAAATTCTACCAGGCGGCTTCCTCTTTCATTTCTTAGCCCCAATCCATATTCATCTACTACGTTTCCTTCTCTCCCTTTTCCTACTACTGAATTCCAGTCACCCATGACTATTAAATTTTCGTCACCCTTCACTATCTGAATAATTTCTTTTATTTCATCATACATTTCTTCAATTAGTTCATTAAAATTCGTGTTCTTTCGTCTGCTCGTGTTTTGATATTGATTACGAATTCTCTTGAGCGTTTAGGCCTCTGCTACGCCTCAGTTTCGTTTGTCATCAAACAAGGAAGAAAGCATATGAAAGCAACGTAAAAATTTAAATCACTCGCTCTTTGGCTGGTAGACTGGCAAGAAGTCTGATGACTTTGTGAGAATATGTATAACATCTAAATGAATAATTGCGTTCTTTGGGTTCATCTGTATTATTCAAAGCATTATTTCACTCTAGTTACAATAGATCCAGATGTGCAGTGCAGCAACACAGGTTTGGTACGTCTTGCTAACGAAACTGAAGAAATGTCAATAAGGCAAAGTAGAAGTCGCTTCAAGGAATCCGCAGATGTTATAATATTGGTGGCAATGGCAGAGCTCAGAAGTGGTGACCATGGCAGAACTCAGACCAGCAATCTTTGGTCATTTATTGGGAAATATCAGCCACAAGGACTGGTCTGCGAGGATTCCATACCTAAATCCTGTACTGCATAACTGGAATGCCTTGCAGAATCAAAGTCCCGTCCTTCAGCTGTTTCTGTAGAGAAGGTCTGACAGACAATAGAGATTAGATTAGATTAGATTAGATTTACTTTCATTCCAATTGATCCATAGTGAGGAGGTCCTCCAGGATGTAGAACGTGTCAGAAGAATAACAATACATGACAAATATTTAGAACTCAAACAAATAAGCTAATGTACCATTCCACAGGTCCCAAGTGGAATGATCGTCATTTTTAATGAACACTATATGAAAGAACCAATTTACAAATACTAATGCACTGAATTTAAAATAAAAAAGTTTTATTTATTTATTTGTAAGGTAATAAACGTGTAATACAATTACTATATTACTTATTTACAATGAACACATTATTGCACTGAAATGGTGCGGAAGTTAGATTGTACTCATACACTCCTGGAAATGGAAAAAGAACACATTGACACCGGTGTGCCAGACCCACCATACTTGCTCCGGACACTGCGAGAGGGCTGTACAAGCAATGATCACACGCACGGCACAGCGGACACACCAGGAACCGCAGTGTTGGCCGTCGAATGGCGCTAGCTGCGCAGCATTTGTGCACCGCCGCCGTCAGTGTCAGCCAGTTTGCCGTGGCATACGGAGCTCCATCGCAGTCTTTAACACTGGTAGCATGCCGCGACAGCGTGGACGTGAACCGTATGTGCAGTTGACGGACTTTGAGCGAGGGCGTATAGTGGGCATGCGGGAGGCCGGGTGGACGTACCGCCGAATTGCTCAACACGTGGGGCGTGAGGTCTCCACAGTACATCGATGTTGTCGCCAGTGGTCGGCGGAAGGTGCACGTGCCCGTCGACCTGGGACGGGACCGCAGCGACGCACGGATGCACGCCAAGACCGTAGGATCCTACGCAGTGCCGTAGGGGACCGCACCGCCACTTCCCAGCAAATTAGGGACACTGTTGCTCCTGGGGTATCGACGAGGACCATTCGCAACCGTCTCCATGAAGCTGGGCTACGGTCCCGCACACCGTTAGGCCGTCTTCCGCTCACGCCCCAACATCGTGCAGCCCGCCTCCAGTGGTGTCGCGACAGGCGTGAATGGAGGGACGAATGGAGACGTGTCGTCTTCAGCGATGAGAGTCGCTTCTGCCTTGGTGCCAATGATGGTCGTATGCGTGTTTGGCGCCGTGCAGGTGAGCGCCACACTCAGGACTGCATACGACCGAGGCACACAGGGCCAACACCCGGCTCATGGTGTGGGGAGCGATCTCCTACACTGGCCGTACACCACTGGTGATCGTCGAGGGGACACTGAATAGTGCACGGTACATCCAAACCGTCATCGAACCCATCGTTCTACCATTCCTAGACCGGCAAGGGAACGTGCTGTTCCAACAGGACAATGCACGTACGCATGTATCCCGTGCCACCCAACGTGCTCTAGAAGGTGTAAGTCAACTACCCTGGCCAGCAAGATCTCCGGATCTGCCCCCCTTTGAGCATGTTTGGGACTGGATGAAGCGTCGTCTCACGCGGTCTGCACGTCCAGCACGAACGCTGGTCCAACTGAGGCGCCAGGTGGAAATGGCATGGCAAGCCGTTCCACAGGACTACATCCAGCATCTCTACGATCGTCTCCATGGGAGAATAGCAGCCTGCATTGCTGCGAAAGGTGGATATACACTGTACTAGTGCCGACATTGTGCATGCTCTGTTGCCTGTGTCTATGTGCCTGTGGTTCTGTCAGTGTGATCATGTGATGTATCTGACCCCAGGAATGTGTCAATAAAGTTTCCCCTTCCTGGGACAATGAATTCACGGTGTTCTTATTTCAACTTCCAGGAGTGTATATACACACACAAATCAATTGGTTCTACTGAGGAATTCATCAATGGAGTAGAAGGAGTTGGCCACCAATAAATCCTTTAGGCTTCTCTTAAACTGAATTTCATTGGTTGTTAGGCTTTTTATGGCTGCTGACAAGTTATTGAAAATGTGTGTTCCTGAATAATGCACACCTTTTTGAACAAGACTAAGTGACTTTAAATCCTTGTGAAGATTATTCTTATTTCTAGTGGGACTCATGTTGTTGTTGTTGTGGTCTTCAGTCCTGAGACTGGTTTGATGCAGCTCTCCGTGCTACTCTATCCTGTGCACGCTTCTTCATCTCCCAGTACCTACTGCAACTTACATCCTTCTGAATCTGCTTAGTGCATTCATCTCTTGGTCTCCCCCTACGATTTTTACCCTCCACGCTGCCCTCCAATACTAAACTGGTGATCCCTTGATGCCTTAGAACATGTCCTACCAACCGATCCCTTCTTCTGGTCAAGTTGTGCCACAAACTTCTCTTCTCCCCAATCCTATTCAATACTTCCTCATTAGTTACGTGATCTACCCATCTAATCTTCAGCATTCTTCTGTAGCACCACATTTCGAAAGCTTCTATTCTCTTCTTGTCCAAACTATTTACCGTCCATGTTTCACTTCCATACATGGCTACACTCCATACAAATACTTTCAGAAATAACTTCCTGACACTTAAATCTATACTCGATGTTACCAAATTTCTCTTCTTCAGAAGCGCTTTCCTTGCCATTGCCAGTCTACATTTTATATCCTCTCTACTTCGACCATCATCAGTTATTTTGCTCCCCAAATAGCAAAACTCCTTTACTACTTTAAATGTCTTATTTCCTAATCTAATACCCTCAACATCACCCGACTTAATTCGACTACATTCCATTATCCTCGTTTTGCTTTTGTTGATGTTCATCTTATATCCTCCCTTCAAGACACCATCCATTCCGTTCAACTGCTCTTCCAAGTCCTTTGCTGTCTCTGACAGAATTACAATGTCATCGGCGAACCTCAAAGTTTTTATTTCTTCTCCATGGATCTTAATACCTACTCCGAATTTTTCTTTTGTTTCCTTTACTGCTTGCTCAATATACAGATTGAATAACATCGGGGAGAGGCTACAACCCTGTCTCACTCTCTTCCCAACCACTGCTTCCCTTTCATGTCCCTCGACTCTTATAACTGCCATCTGGTTTCTGTACAAATTGTAAATAGCCTTACGCTCCCTATATTTTACCCCTGCCACCTTTAGAATTTGAAAGAGAGTATTCCAGTCAACATTGTCAAAAGCTTTCTCTAAGTCTACAAATGCTAGAAACGTAGGTTTGCCTTTCCTTAATCTTCCTTCTAAGATAAGTCGTAAGGTCAGTATTGCCTCACGTGTTCCAGTATTTCTACGGAATCCAAACTGATCTTCCCCGAGGTCGGCTTCTACCAGTTTTTCCATTCGTCTGTAAAGAATTCGTGTTAGTATTTTACAGCTGTGGCTTATTAAACTGATTGATCGGTAATTTTCACATCTGTCAACACCTGCTTTCTTTGGGATTGGAATTATTATATTCTTCTTGAAGTCTGAGGGTATTTCGCCTGTTTCATACATCCTGCTCACCAGATGGTAGAGTTTTGTCAGGACTGACTCTCCCAAGGCCGTCAGTAGTTCCAATGGAATGTTGTCTACTCCCGGGGCCTTGTTTCGACTCAGGTCTTTCAGTGCTCTGTCAAACTCTTCACGCAGTATCGTATCTCCCATTTCATCTTCATCTACATCCTTTTTCATTTCCATAATATTGTCCTCAAGTACATCGCCCTTATATAGACCCTCTATATACTCCTTCCACCTTTCTGCTTTCCCTTCTTTGCTTAGAACTGTGTTTCCATCTGAGCTCTTGATGCTCATACAAGTGGTTCTCTTATCTCCAAAGGTCTCTTTAATTTACCTGTATGCAGTATCTATCTTACCCCTAGTGAGATAAGCCTCTACATCCTTACATTTGTCCTCTAGCCATCACTGCTTAGCCATTTTGCACTTCCTGTCGATCTCATTTTTGAGACGTTTGTATTCATTTTTGCCTGCTTCGTTTACTGCATTTTTATATTTTCTCCTTTCATCAATTAAATTCAATATTTCTTCTGTTACCCAAGGATTTCTACTAGCCCTCGTCTTTTTACCTACTTGATCCTCTGCTGCCTTCACTACTTCATCCCTCAAAGCTACCCATTCTTCTTCTACTGTATTTCTTTCTCCCATTCCTGTCATTGTTCCCTTATGCTCTCCCTGAAACTCTGTACAACCTCTGGTTCTTTCAGTTTCTCCAGGTCCCATCTCCTTAAATTCCCACCTTTTTGCAGTTTCTTCAGTTTTAATCTACAGGTCATAACCAATAGATTGTGGTCAGAGTCCACATCTGCCCCTGGAAATGTCTTACAATTTAAAACCTGGTTCCTAAATCTCTGTCTTACCATTATATAATCTATCTGATACCTTTTAATATCTCCAGGGTTCTTCCATGTATACAACCTTCTATCATGATTCTTAAACCAAGTGTTAGCTATGATTAAGTTGTGCTCTGTGCAAAATTCTACCAGGCGGCTTCCTCTTTCATTTCTTAGCCCCAATCGATATTCACCTACTACGTTTCCTTCTCTCCCTTTTCCTACACTCGAATTCCAGTCACCCATGACTATTAAATTTTCGTCTCCCTTCACTATCTGAATAATTTCTTTTATTTCATCATACATTTCTTCAATTTCTTCGTCGTCTGCAGAGCTAGTTGGCATATAAACTTGTACTACTGTAGTAGGTGTGGGCTTCGTATCTATCTTGGCCACAATAATGCGTTCACTATGCTGTTTGTAGTAGCTTACCCGCATTCCTATTTTCCTATTCATTATTAAACCTACTCCTGCATTACCCCTATTTGACTTTGTGTTTATAACCCTGTAGTCACCTGACCAGAAGTCTTGTTCCTCCTGCCGCCGAACTTCACTAATTCCCACTATATCTAACTTTAACCTATCCATTTCCCTTTTTAAATTTTCTAACCTACCTGCCCGATTAAGGGATCTGACATTCCACGCTCCGATCCGCAGAACGCCAGTTTTCTTTCTCCTGATAACGACATCCTCTTGAGTAGTCCCCGCCCGGAGATCCGAATGGGGGACTATTTTACCTCCGGAATATTTTACCCAAGAGGACGCCATCATCATTTAATCATACAGTAAAGCTGCATGCCCTCGGGAAAAATCACGGCCGTAGTTTCCCCTTGCTTTCAGCCGTTCGCAGTACCAGCACAGCAAGGCCGTTTTGGTCATTGTTACAAGGCCAGATCAGTCAATCATCCAGACTGTTGCCCTTGCAACTACTGAAAAGGCTGCTGCCCCTCTTCAGGAACCACACGTTTGTCTGGCCTCTCAACAGATACCCCTCCGTTGTGGTTGTACCTACGGTACGGCTATCTGTATCGCTGAGGCACGCAAGCCTCCCCACCAACGGCAAGGTCCATGGTTCATGGGGGGGACTCATGACCCACTTTATATAGAACATTCCATGACGCCGCCAACAGTTTGTGGAAGCTTGGAACAGCCATGCCCATTATTAGTTATTTCGCTGTCATGGAAGAAAGTTTATGATTTCTTACATTTTGAAGTATACTTCTATTTCAGAGCTTTCCTATGATACGAGAGCAAATCAAAAACTAAAGTGACATTTGAGAAAAGAAATATTTATTATAATGATAGAAAACTGAAACATACATTCTTTTTTCTACATAACCTCCCTGTACTTTAACGCTCTTCGTCCAACGATTCAAAAGTTTTTCGGTGACACCTGTAACCAATTTAGCACCGCATCAATGACTTCTAAATCTATTGCAAGTCTTCTTCTCCTGAGCGCTTCCTTGAGTGGTCCAAACAAATGGAAATAGCTTGGCGCTAAGTCTGGAACGTACGGCGGATGTTCCAGCGATTCGAATACCAACTCTTTTATTGTTTCGCCTGTCCCTTGGGCAGAATGTGGCCGAGCGTCATCTTGCTGAAGGATGGCACCTTTCCCCAGTTTTCCTCGACGTTTGAATCTGATTGCAGGTTTCAGATAGGTTCACAACACATCACAATAGTTCTCGATGTTGACAGTTTCGCGTCTTGGGTTGAAATGAATGGCTACACCTTCAATGTCCCAGAATAGTGCTAGCGTAATCTTACCAGCTGATGGTTAACGTTTAAATTTCTGAACTTCTGGTGATGATGAGAGTTTCCAAACGAAGCTCAGAGTCTTACTTTCCGGTACGTGACGTTTTGTTGCAAAAATATATTTACCTCGTGGTGATAACGGGCCAAATACCAGGGCTATTCGGAAAGTAAGGAACGATAGGTCGCGAAATGTAAACCACAATGAAAATTAAGACTGTTTTATTTGCAACGGTTAGCTACACCTTCCAGCTACTTCTCTACACAGTTGCCGCTCAGAGTTAGACATATTTCGTAGCGTTGTACCAACTTTTCAAGTCCCTCGTTACAGAAGACAGCCACCAGTGCCTTTCGACAATTTTCTACTCTCGACTGCAGCTCGTTGTCAGTGTCAAAATATGTCTTCATAGCCAGCAGCTCATTTGAGCAGAGATGTACCTCAGGGGTAGCCAGTTACGGGCTGTATTGTGGGTGATCAAACACATCCCATCGAAAACGCTGAAGGAGCATCTTCATTGCCCCTGCAGAGTGCGGCCGAGAATTGTCGTGTAGAACAAACTGCATGACAGTTATGTTATGTGGATTGCATTGCTTCAGGCGAAATCTTTCGCCAGGCCCTCATACTTGGCAGGAGACGCTAATTTCTAGCCATCTTTACGTTCTCATTGTGATCTCAGAACTGAAAAGGGCGACTTGATGAGATCTACGGCCGTACTAGACACAGTGCCCAACACATCTGTGCGAAGCTTCATCATACACTCCTGGAAATTGAAATAAGGACACCGTGAATTCATTGTTCCAGGAAGGGGAAACTTTATTGACACATTCCTGGGGTCAGATACATCACATGATCACACTGACAGAACCACAGGCACATAGACACAGGCAACAGAGCATGCACAATGTCGGCACTAGTACAGTGTATATCCACCTTTCGCAGCAATGCAGGCTGCTATTCTCCCATGGAGACGATCGTAGAGATGCTGGATGTAGTCCTGTGGAACGGCTTGCCATGCCATTTCCACCTGGCGCCTCAGTTGGACCAGCGTTCGTGCTGGACGTGCAGACCGCGTGAGACGACGCTTCATCCAGTCCCAAACATGCTCAATGGGGGACAGATCCGGAGATCTTGCTGGCCAGGGTAGTTGACTTACACCTTCTAGAGCACGTTGGGTGGCACGGGATACATGCGGACGTGCAATGTCCTGTTGGAACAGCAAGTTCCCTTGCCGGTCTAGGAATGGTAGAACGATGGGTTCGATGACGGTTTGGATGTACCGTGCACTATTCAGTGTCCCCTCGACGATCACCAGTGGTGTACGGCCAGTGTAGGAGATCGCTCCCCACACCATGAGCCGGGTGTTGGCCCTGTGTGCCTCGGTCGTATGCAGTCCTGATTGTGGCGCTCACCTGCACGGCGCCAAACACGCATACGACCATCATTGGCACCAAGGCAGAAGCGATTCTCATCGCTGAAGACGACACGTCTCCATTCGTCCTCAGTGCACATTACTCTCTATGTAAAATGCGGAGGAAGTTGTGGTTTTTTACTAACAATGAACGACATTAACTCAAGCAGTAAAAGGAAATTTATTGAAATATCTGTTATAGTTTAAGAATTACAGTATTTTGCCTAATAGATGTTTTTATAATACACGTTCCTATTCTGGAACCATCTTCTGGTCCATCATCAGTCTCGTAGCATTAAAACTGTGGCAGGCTGCTGTCAACATTCACAGGAACACATTATGCCTCTCGTTTTCTAGTTTGTAGAATATCTGAGGAAATAGAAAGACCCTTATTATACCACATTACTATTTTGTCTAAGAAGTTCCGCTGAAATTATATACAGAATGAGAAACATAGACCATTTCTGCGATGTATTAGGTATAATACAAAGAAACTATCCCATTCTTCACTTGAGAGAAATTTGGTGAACATGGATAAAACAATTGTGAAGTTATACGTAACTAATGTTCTGAAAATGTAGTTTCGAGAAAATGTGAAAAGAATGCTCACAGTGTTTTTGACTCACCGTAAGCCTCTTTCAGAACATTCCAGCAGCATAATCTTTCTGGCCAGCTGCTTCTTTATGCCCTGTAGACTTCTTCAGGAGCCTTTCCCTTACTGAGGACTCTTTGGTGGTGGCTTCCACAGCTTTTTCAGCTTCAGCTAGCCGCTGACGATCCACGGCAGTCAGAGCAGCTATCATACTATTTCCTGGCTGGGTGCCTAATTTGTCCATTACTTTTGTCCTGCTGATTACACCATCACTGGAACAGATGACAGCATCCATCACACCCATTTTGAGTACTGTCCATCCAACAAACACTGTTTTTGCTACTCGTTGCCACACGCAGCTGTTGAAACTCTCATTAGAGTTTTGTGTACGGCCATGTAGACATTTGCTAAGTAATTTTGTATCTGCAAGGTCCCTGTATGTTGGCTCTATTGTTTCCATGACTGTGGCAGGCAAGAAATGTTTATGGCATATTCCTTGCCTGTCGCATTGTAACGACTACGCTCTCGCGTACGTTAACTCTTTAAAGCCTGTACTATGGTAAGTTGACGGGCTTCACCTTATAAGAAAGGATTTTAGTAAATATGTAGACCGCGTGTACCTGAATGGAAGCAAAATCGGACTTACACCCACTCAGTAAAAAACAATGATACGTCAAGCAAGCCTGAAGTGCAACTACACATTAGGACGGACAAGAAACAACACGGCAGATGCTACCAATAATTAATAATACGGTCGCCAGCCTAATTAGGCATTAACTGAGTTTCCTTCCTGTACTAGTGGATGTACGTGCAAGCATAACAACACGTAGTAAAACTACATTATATGGTAAATTTGAGAACCAGAAAAATCTACTGAACTAATATTTTCACTTTCTGTACTAATTTGGACAAGCTATAAATACACAACATTACACTATAATGTTTTCTACATACTGCGTTTTGTCCATTGATCCGACTGAAATCGGGCATAGGTTACCCTAGAAATAGCACTTTTAAAACACACATACAATGTCAATTTTAAGAAGGGTAAAACAGTGATAAATTTAGGTTTTATATTTACTTTAACTTTGCTGGTCAAATCAGTTCAGTACACTTCAGAATTCAAACGAACAGAAAAAAAGGGGGGGGGGGACCCTGAAACTATTATGATCACTGTAGTGAAAGTTTGATTATTGAGAGCATTAAGCATTCAAGATTTTCAAAATATGATTTACCACTCTTTTTGTCTTATTTCCTGCTCATTTAACTACCGTTATTTTTGTCTCAATTTAAATAAACTTCATTACTATACCAATTTCAACATTATCTTCCAACTTTGTCATACCTATATTATTCGTCCAGTATTCATTAACAACAAAGATCTTTAAACATCATTTTAACATTGATAGGTCTGCAGGTAATTATTATTAACGTAAACTTTAAATCTTCATCTTAGGATACTCGGATTGCACAACATGTGGAAAGGACCCTGTCTAGGTTAGTTGTGAGGATAATTAATTGATAGGACAGTTCTGGTAAAATTTAAGTTGTTATTGAACAGTATGTAGCAAAGGTGACACTGGTCCACACGAATACAGTACTGAAAGTTTCAACTGTTCGTATCGATGAGGCGGTCGGCAGGCGGCGAGACGGCGAGGCACAAAGCACACGTTCAATTACAGCAATGGCTCATGAAATATCGGCACTTTACTTCTTCATGGCGTCGCAATGCTTTTCCATTTAGTGCCTATGGAATAGTGTCATGCTGTATAGACGTCGGAAACAGCGCATCCGAGGCTCAACGAAACCACTTTTTCCAGGAGAGCCTCCTCGATCCAGCGCGTGTTTCTCAGATCGATGCCCAACTCCGACTAACTCTGCTGAGCCCGTTATGCCGTGCAGCGCCCGTGTGCATTTTCCCGTGCTCGCCTGCCTCCACCTTTTACCGCTCCCCTACAGACAGGGTATTCACCAAAGGTTTTACATTCCACATATTCTAATACATTGCCTACGTATGGACCAGGCATACAATTACAACATTCACATCTTACAATATTTCCAACATTAGTTACACTTCACTTCGATTACAACTTTGCTTGAAATTTGACATAAATATTAAATTTTACATCGAAAATTGTTTATAGCTTCTTCAACATAATGGCATGAAACAAAACAGAAATGAAATCATAACATCGATTATACTAATTTATTGAAATTCAGAAGAAAAAAATTTATTACATTTACAGTATAAGTGTTGTTACAGCATGAGCGTGGCTGGTTTGCAGACATTTGTTGAACGAGCGTTTAAGACCAAATCAACAACTGAAAAGTAGATAAAAAACACATTTTTTAAAACGGGATAGAATTGTCTTTCAGTTGGCGACAAAAAAATGTTTTCGAAAATTTCAGTCATTGCACGTCCAGGTCCGCTTAAGAAGGTGAGATGTTACCTGGCGGCTCAGTATGTTTAAGAATATAAACTTATACCGGGTTCCATCCCCCTTAAGGTTTTCCAGATATCTAAGAGCTGTCCGATCGTGCGATGTCAAACACAATGAATGGATCCGCGTGTCATCGGGTAAAAATCCACCATTGTGCAACGTCTGCGTTATCGCCCTTTTCCAAAGCGCTAGGGTTGACAGATCTTCTCGAGAGGTAATTCGCACTGTCAGGAACAGATAAGCGGTAGAGCCCTCTGATAAATGAGGAGGCACGGCCCATGCTCCTGCGGGAGAAGATTTCTAGGGACGGCTAAAAATGAGTCAGAGAAAGGGCGAAGAAGCGTGAGAGAACAAGAGAAGTCCGTCCTGCGTTCTGCAGAAGAAACTACCAAAGAATAAGAAACAGTTCCGCAAGAAGCGGGAATAAATTTGCTAGTATAAAGAAGACGGAGTATAGTTTCCAGGACATACATGGTGTGAATGAAGCAAAGCAGCTATAAGCAGAAACTCGATGTGCTCGCAAAAGTCCCACTATGTATCTTTGTTCGGTGGCAAATTTGTATTCACAAAGCACACGAAATCCTTGCATTTGCACAACACTGAATTCAATACGTAATCTACACAGAAATAATAGTGTTAGATGCTGTTTATAAATTTATTGTTTGTCCCTTTCAACGTACCGCTAGTTACAAGGCGGCGAGCGTTGTCATTGACCAATCGTAATAAATAAATATTTCAACTGTCCAATTGGCTCTGAGCACTATGGGACTTCACATGTCATTAGTCCCCTAGAACGTAGAACTACTTAAACCTAACTAGTCTAAGGACATCACACACAGTCATGCCCGAGGCAGGATTCGAACCTGCGACCGTAGCGGTCGTGCGGTTCCAGACTGAAGCGCGTAGAACCGCTCGGCCACAGCGGCCGGCAACTGTGCAATTAATTTCGCCTCTGACTTTGGTTATAAATGAATAATTTTTTTTTTGCTACATAAGGGAAGTTGGTTCTATCTTCGTACATGTGACATTATTTTGTTGATTTTTTTCTGTCGATGTTTATCGACGCCCAAAACTACATGCAAGGAAATATGACGACATATTTAAATTACCTCCGTGATTTGAATGGTGGTTGGCAATGCCTAAGGCTTTTTCTCTGAAAAGATGTGGCGCCTTTCTTGATTTTACGAGAATACACAGAAAAATAATAATTATCGGTGCCCTTTGGGCGACTCATTGGCTTAAAGCAAGAGGCTTTTCTGAATAGTACAAATAAATCAACAGCATAATAAGAAGAATATCCGGGTGTGACTAATACGAGGGTTGGAACTTCAGTAGTGGCAACTATTTATTTACAGCTTGTAGAAAATAGATACGTGTTTCAAAGTTTTTCTGACCTTCAAAGTAGTTACCAGCATTGTGTACAACCCGTTGCCAGCGATGTGGAAGTCGTAGGATACTATTAGCAGTGCCAGTTGTGTTGACAGTTCGAGCGGCAAGGTCTATTGCCGGACGAATTTATAGCAGTTCTGAAGCGAATGCCGTGACGTGTTTCCTTCAGTTTAGGAATCGAGTTGAACTTACGAGGGTTTAAGTCAGGGGAGAGCAGTAGGTGATATAACACTTAGCAGCCCCATCAGTCAAACAAATCAGTAACAGCTTGCACTGTAGGTGCTTGAGCATTGTCCTGCAAAATGATGGTCAGGTCCTGCAGAAAGTGTCATCACTTCCATCTCTACGTTGTTTATTTTTGGAGCACAACCTACGACCAGCGGACGCGATCGAACCGCGGTATTGACCGTCTAGGCATGATTAAACTACAGACAACACGAGCTGTTTACCTCCTTCCTGGTGGAATGACTGGAACTGATCGGCTATCGGACCCGCTCCTAATAGGCGCTGCTCATGCATGGTTGTTTACATCTTTGGCCGGGTTTAGTGACATCTCTGAACAGTCAAAGGGACTGTGTCTGTGATACAATATCCACAGTCAACGTCTGTTTTCAGGAGTTCTGGGAACCGGGATGAGGTAAAACATTTTTTTATGTGTGTAGTAAAATCACTTTTTAAAATAGACTATTTTACCATCTCTGATTGTAAATCGTTTGCTTGTCCTTCACATTATGCACAAAATGGTGTGCGTTATTGAAGTTTACAGGGAATGAAACAGCACTTACACAGTGCATGTACAAAATGTTTTAATTTTATAATGCAAGACACAAATATAGGACGAATTTGTCACACAAAAGTTTTCGCCACATTTCATGTTCTATCAACTAGCAAATCATTTCGTGAATGTTTCTGTGGAGGTGAAAATGAAAAAACCTCTCTTAACCTTACCAAATTTTGTACCTAAAATCTTTAGTTCATCTTTGTACACCAGACCAGTAACGAACACAAAAAGTGGCTCGGGCAGAAAGAAAGGAAAGCTGTAAGTCCATCAGAAAATGGTTCAAATGGCTCTGAGCACTATGGGACTTAACAGCTGTGGTCATCAGTCCCCTAGAACTTAGAACTACTTAAACCTAACTAACCTAAGGACATCACACACGTCCATGCCCGAGGCAGGATTCGAACCTGCGACCGTAGCAGTCGCGCGGTTCCGGACTGCGCGCCTAGAACCGCGAGACCATCGCGGCCGGCCCATCAGAAAATGGATTTGCAATAAATCTGAAACCGGTATTGGGTCAAACCATACTTGTAGTTGACTGCTGCTAAAATTATAAATGTTATAATTTTAGTGCAGCCATATATCTCCACAAGTCAACTTTTGACAAGATGGAATTTTCTTTGTAACTATAATTATGCATATTAAAGTAATTGTTACCCAGTGGAGATATAAGAGTATTATAAAATTGTGTATTGAAACACATGGTAAATAAAGTAAGAAAGTGATGAAGGAAAAGAAGGATCTGAACGTCAAAAACAGCTAGAAGCAATGCAATATGCGTACGTAAGAGGACGTAGTAGCAGAACGCTATGCCGACTACTGGTGGCACTATATTTTCGGCAGCAGAATGTTATAAGTTGCTGATCATTTGCGTAGGCGTCGACGCGGCACGGACAGTGTGGCAAAGCACCCCACTGCGCTGAGGGACGTTTCTGGTGAACGAGGATTCTAGGGGTGCAGGCAGCGAGAAAGTAGTTTCCAGGAATACTGGCCGCAAATTTCACAGATATCTGTATGGACGCAAATTTCAGCGGTCGCTGTTTTCATATAACCACATGTGACACTCTACTGAAGTGGAACAAAGGGATGAACTCACACAGCGCTCAAGTCGACAACGGGACTCTACACAGAAGCCAGGTCAAATTGCGCGTGCTCTGTAAACACCCCTTCAGGACCATATGTCACGGATGTGATCGCGAAGCTCGAATTTAATTTTCTGGGAGATGGCGGCACTCCTCTTCTCAAAACAATAGTGATACTTGCAGTCTAAGTGGGAAGTACACTGAAGAGCGAAAGAAACTGGTACACCTTGAAAGGGTACAGTACCGCCCGACATTGAATATAGGTACAACATACTTCAGTATTTTCGTCAGAACAACACTTTTTTTTGTAAAATAACTCAATTTCAATTAATACAGCGAAGCCGGATACCAGTGTAGGAAAGAATGACAATTTATTTATTTAATTTATCATATGTGCACTCCCACAAAATAAATCCCTACATCCAGTTTGGTGAGATCTTTTGAAATGAATGAATGTATGGTCGTCTGCTACCCACAGATAGTGAAGGTGAATATATGATCATCTTTGAGTCGATCCTTTGGCCAGCTTTGGTGGAACCAAAGAGATGAAATTTACCAGAGCTTTGAGCGCCTGAAATGTAGCTGGCCAATAGGGTAGTAAGGTGCTCCCCCACTTCAGCAGAGGTGGAGAGGACCTCGAAAACGGCCATGTTTTAGACACTCTGCCGCTGGATCCTGTGCTGTTAACACCTGTTTTAGTTGTGCTACGTAATGACGAAAGAATGGAGGCATGGTATGCATGTGGAATATTTAAGAGTAGTTTGAAATAATAATTTCTCTATTTCAGGATCTTTTGTGGGGAGAATTAAATGTCAGGCAGGTAATATTAATGGGATTGTAGTAATCTTCGGAAGTGACCAACGGTCACAAAGAAACCACGTGTAGCAATAAGTTGAAATACTTCCGTGTGCTTAAGCTAAGCTGAATTACTAGCGTGTGTACAATAAGTTGCAATATTTAAGAAATAGCGTGTGTACCATAAGTTGAAATATTTAAGAAATGGCGTGTGCAGGACTTGAAATTAGAGACGGGTACTTCCACGTTGTGAGTGGTGGAAAAGATTTTCTCTTTAGCAGACAGGACGATCGTTTTGTTTTGTCTTGACCACTGAACGGTGGGATCCATAAACTTTTGGCAGTGACTTGTTAAATGTGCTTTGTGAATTGCATGTGGGACGCTTGGTATTCTTGAAGAGGACAGTTGTCGTTTGGTGACTAATTATTGTATGAAAGCAAGAAACTAGAGTGGGACATTGACATTTGCGTCTGTAGTAGGAGTTATTTCTTGAATTGGTGCGGGAATAAGTGCTGTTTGTTGGAACTTACGACTTTTAATTACACCATGAACTGAAAGGACAGAACCGTGGGTAATAGTAGTTGTAGGGCCATTTCTGGACGACCAGATTCGTGTGGATGGTACGCTGAGTGTGACTATGACACTTGTGTTTATGTGAGATACAGTTTACTGTTCAGTGCGTGTTCAAAATGCCGATTTAAGTGACTTAAAGACTTTCGTCTGGGTAACCATGGGAGAGCTTTGACACCGAGACAGTGTTTCTAGGGAACCTGTCAGCAACTTTTTTGACCCCAAGAAAATCACAGAATGAAATGTTTCCGTGTGACTCGCAAGATAGGGAATAATGTATTTGTAATTGTGTAAATGTTTTTTATATATGTTTCATTCCTGAAGGGACAGCAAGTGTAATTGTATTTTATCAACATTTGTGTGTAGAATAGTTAGTGTGTTTTTATTGTTGTTTGTTTGTTCTGGGTTATCAAGTACACGTAACATGTTTATTAGGATATTTGGTACAATGATGCTTTAATTATTAGCCAGTGGCGTAATACTAACGTAGCGGCTCTTGTTGCATTGGTCAGTAAGGTTGTCACAGGGGACAAGAGTTTGCATTGCACAACAAACATCGGAATTAACTGATGCATTTTGATGTCGTGGACAGTATTGATCTTGTTGGTGTGTTGACTGAAGCCACTTATTTTCATTATCACAGTGGTGATATTTCCCATTAAAGTGTAACGAAGGCTAGTCGAAATGCAAGTTCTTGTCGTCTAAATGTGTAACAACAGAGAAATGAGCAGTAGAGTAAGATACGAGAGCTACTGGTGGATTCAAGTACTTATTGCTAACTATTTATTGCGTGTATTGATCAAAGTTGATGGACTGACTGGCTCAGCAGCAGGTATTTGTACTGGTGGATAAGGATAAGGTTAAACTCACTGTCGAGTAGTTGTGGCAATTGCTTAAGTGATGATAGTTAACGAGGTATGACATGATGTCTTAGGTTGACTATATTACGTAACCAGTATGTAACTTGCGGTATATTTCATTGTTTTTCTTCTCAGTTTTATTTCTCTGTAGGTTTGATGTATATTTTAGAGTAATGGTATGGAGCCTGACATTCTACATGTAACTAGTGTACGAAATTTTTTCTTTTGTTGATTTTGTTTTGCATTTAGACTTTGCTGAGTAAAGGGTTTTACCCCGCAATTTATGAATGTCAGATTACTTGCTCTGTGTTTGGACGGTGAGCTATTTAAAATTTCATGAGTACAATTAGTATTTTTTTTTATTTGTCATAGAATTAGTGAAGTTTGGATTACTCATAAAACTAAGCAAATTTTTATCTCACCATTATTTTTTTATTTGTATGATGTAATGTTTTATTTGTCATGTGGATTGTTGTAAATTTGTATGTGTACGTTACTCCGGATTGTGGAGAGTACAATAATGCAACAACAGTGTCAACAGTTTGGTATAGTAACGACATTTGGTCGTCTATTTGAGGTCACCAGGGGCTAAGGTCTCCTCCTGGTTACTTTGATGACTTGCTATGTTTGTTCTAATACAGTTTTCTTAAAAAAATGTTCGGAACTACCCTCGCATTGCAAGGATAGTACCGTGCCATTTTTTTCTGCATGGGTAGCCGGTGGTGAAAGGGTACAGTACCGCCCGACATTGAATATAGGTACAACATACTTCAGTATTTTCGTCAGAACAACACTTTTTTTTGTAAAATAACTCAATTTCAATTAATACAGCGAAGCCGGATACCAGTGTAGGAAAGAATGACAATTTATTTATTTAATTTATCATATGTGCACTCCCACAAAATAAATCCCTACATCCAGTTTGGTGAGATCTTTTGAAATGAATGAATGTATGGTCGTCTGCTACCCACAGATAGTGAAGGTGAATATATGATCATCTTTGAGTCGATCCTTTGGCCAGCTTTGGTGGAACCAAAGAGATGAAATTTACCAGAGCTTTGAGCGCCTGAAATGTAGCTGGCCAATAGGGTAGTAAGGTGCTCCCCCACTTCAGCAGAGGTGGAGAGGACCTCGAAAACGGCCATGTTTTAGACACTCTGCCGCTGGATCCTGTGCTGTTAACACCTGTTTTAGTTGTGCTACGTAATGACGAAAGAATGGAGGCATGGTATGCATGTGGAATATTTAAGAGTAGTTTGAAATAATAATTTCTCTATTTCAGGATCTTTTGTGGGGAGAATTAAATGTCAGGCAGGTAATATTAATGGGATTGTAGTAATCTTCGGAAGTGACCAACGGTCACAAAGAAACCACGTGTAGCAATAAGTTGAAATACTTCCGTGTGCTTAAGCTAAGCTGAATTACTAGCGTGTGTACAATAAGTTGCAATATTTAAGAAATAGCGTGTGTACCATAAGTTGAAATATTTAAGAAATGGCGTGTGCAGGACTTGAAATTAGAGACGAGTACTTCCACGTGGTGAGTACTGTGTGAGTCTCAATCTGTGTATGAGACAAAGGATAAAGAGAAGTACTCGTCCATGGCATCAGTTCGCGTGTGTGATGAATACATTAATACTACATTGCGTGTGACGCTAGATTCAAACTCTGAGAGAGAAGTAAGGTGAGTCGGCCGTCTATCCAGCAACGCCACATGGCTTGCATTGCACAGGAAGACGTGCATTTATCTCCAGAGTTCACAGTAGGAAAGTAGAATTACAAAGTGGGGCAGTGTCGTGTGAAACTGGGATCAATATTAATTGAAGTGGGAAAGCTGAAAGTGATAATGTTGTAACCATTCTCTGTGTAGTATTTCATATTGTTGTGTAGTGTATGTCATGTAATTTGGGTATGTGTGGTTTCCATGGGTGTGTAGCGAAGTAGTTTCAAAAGATTAGTGGGTTATGCTTGTTCCTTCTGTACCGCTCGGTCTGGAGGAAAGTTTTGTGATGATGATTGTGAGAGTCGAAGTGTGAGGTATAATAAAAGATCCACCATCCTATCCAGAAAGTGCACTGTAGCGTTAAATAAATTACGAGACCATAATATAGAGATTCACTAATGTAAAGCCATGCCCACTGGGCGGAATTTCTCATATGTTATTGTTGTAGGTTATAGAATTTGTGTGTTTAGGTTAGGGAATTTATCAGAATAAATCAGTTAGTGAAAAGAAAGAGATTGGTAGACTATTCCTTCAAATTGTATGTTGTCATAATGTCCCGAATTTATAATGTGTGCGCCATTCATATTCAGTGGGATGGCCACGTGTTAATAAAAGCCGTCAAATAAAAGACAAAAAGAAAATGTGGTACTGCCAGTGCGTAGTGTACAGTCAGAGTTCTGTAAATCACTGATAGTCAGATATGCGTTTCCGTTGCGTAGTAATCATATAGGAGGATAACTTGTAACTTAAGTGAGAGTACTAGAGCTAATATTACTCGATAACTAAGAATGAATCCACTCGCTTGGCAGACCACTCATCTTGCAGGCCTGACTGCTTGATGCCACAGTATGAGCAAGGCATGTGGGTGCCTCTCAACCTGCCTAATATCGTGTAGGGCCCCCACGAACACGCAGAAGTGCCGCAACACGACGTGGCATGGACTGGACCAACGCCTGAAGCACTGCTGGATGGAACTGAGACCATGAATAATGCAGGGCTGTCCATAAATCCGTAAGAGCACAAGGGTGTGGGGAGGGGGTGGAGATCTCTTCTGAATAGCACGTTGCAGGGCATCCCAGATATGCCCAATGATGTGCATGTCTGGGGTGTTTGGTGGCCAGTGGAAGTGTTTAAACTCAGAAGAGTGCACCTGGAGCCGGTCTGTATCAATTCTGGACCTATGGTGTGTCGCATTGTCTTGCTGGAATTGCCCAAGTCCGTCGGAATGTACAATGGACATGAATGGATGCAGGTGATCAGACAGGATGTTTACGTACGTGTTGTAAGATGTCAGGCAAATCCAACACCTTCCATGAAAACCCTGACACGATAAGCAAATCCAGCAGTATGTCACATAGCTCCGAATAAATCGTGACATTAAATTAACCAATGTAATACGATCAACGAGTGAGCAAATGGAATACCACAGACTAACACAAGAATGCCTAAATGCATGTCACACCTTCCCACCGTGAAACAGACGCAGTTCCGAGGGAAGAAACGAGAACAGAAGCCGAGAGCAGAACCGTGTTAAGTTAGAAGGCCCTACGATAAGAGACGGACACCCGCATCGCCTGCCGACCACCAGGACCACCCCCCAGCCCATGTTAAAAGATAGAGCCCTCCAGAAGAACAGTATAGATCTTACGATAACACTAAAAAAAGGGCCACACCAGCTGCAAGTTTTAGCGTGAGAGTTTTTCGCGTCTCTGTTACGTTGCAAACGTTAAAAACATTGCCCCACCACGAAAAGTATAACGTTTCTCATTGGGTAGACAGAATTTTGTAGGCGGAGCTAAAGGTTAACATTGAGACCCTGATTGGTCACATGAAAACACAGACAGACAATTTTTTTTTAAACCAACTTCGGTAAATTGTAGTAAGGAGAAGTTAGGGGAGAGTTGCTTCCGAGACGGCGAGGTGTGTGGAGCTGCGCCACCAGCCGCCCCCTGACGCTGCCTAACCAACGACAAGGTAATGAACGCACGCGATGCCGCATAACAGCGCATAGAGCTTCACTCAGAACTGCAGAAGTCTCATCTGTTACACCCCCGTTTTGCGTAATACTAGTGTCCATCGTCAATTAAAGCTCATGGTATTCACATTTGCTACGTGAAGTAAAAATCTGAAACGCGATGATTTTTCTGTTATATAATTATTGAGAAGCCACATCAGCCACTGCAATTTACGACAAGATAGATAAGTAATTAAAGATAATTGACGGTCTCTGTAGACCATTTTGATAGTTTTCTCTTTTATGAAACTTAACTTAAATCTAGATTATAGATGTGATATGGCATAGGTCATCCTTCGATCCATTGTAGAACTTGGAATATTCGTCCACATTTTTGTTGAATGCAGTTGGTTTTTATCATCCTGTATTAAAATATTTCCTTTTATCAATAGTTCAATTTAAAAACAATGTTTTGTGAGTAGAATAAAATTTCCACTTGTAAACTTAACTGCTTTTCCGACGTTACTTTACCAGCTAACTAAACATAGGAAAGCCTTGCACCCCTTCTACTAAATTTAGTTAGTATTAAGATTCTTTTACAGGGAGTGCAGTGGAGCTGACGCCGAAATCATTAAGTATTTGATTACATCATCGCTAGTCTCACTGAACTCTTCTGAACTTTACATGTCATGTGTGGTCTGGCGTCTCCTTACCAGCAACAGGTCCCAGGTTCAAACTAGTCAATTCCCTAAAAAACACGCTCAGAGCGTCGTTGCGCGCGAAAGTGGTAGGGAGACACGACTTAGAACAAACAGACACCACGCAGAATGTTAGAGTGTGACCTGTAAGAGCCGTATCTAGACGTGTCAGGGGTCCCATATCACTCCAACTACACAGGCCTCACACCATTACAGAGCTTCCATCAGCTTGAACAGTCCCTGCTGACATGCAGGCTCCATGGATTCATGAGGTTGTCTGCAAACCCGTACGCGTCCATCCACTCGATACAACTTCAAACGAGACTCATCCGATCAGGCAAATGTTTCCATTCATCAAGAGTCCAATGTCGGTGATGATAGGGAGAGGCGAGGTGTAAAGCTTTGTGTCTTGGAGTCATCAAGAAAACACGAATAGGCCTTCGACTCCGCAAGCCCATATCGATGATGTTCAGCTGAACGGTTCGCCTGTTGACACTTGTTGGTGGCCCAGCATTGAAATCTGCAGAAATTTGCGGAAGGGTTCTGTCACGTTGAACGATTCTCTTCAGTCGTTGTTGCTGCCGTTCTTGTAGAATCTTTTTCCGGCCTCGGCGATGTCGGAGACTTGATGTTTTACGGTATTCCTGATATTCACGGTAGACTCGTGAAATGGTCGCACGAGGAAATCCCCACTTCATCGCTACCTCGGAGATGGTGTGTCCCATAGCTCGTGCGCAGACTATTATATTACGTTCAAACTCACTTAAACCTTGATAAGCTGCCATTGTAGCAGCAGTAACCGATCTGACAACTGCTCCAGACAATTGTTGTCTTATGTAAGCACTGCCGATCGCAGCGCCGTGGACGAACATCCTCTTGCAGAAGAATGACATCACCCAGCTGGAGTCTTCCTGAAGCTGGCCTTGGTTGATGAGTTTCATAAAAGTTTATGAGCAAGATAGACATTCTTTCTTCCACCTGTTCCAGTTCTACCATCTTCTGCAGGCGTTGAAATTCCTTGGACAAGTTCTTTCTAACTGGTGATTCTGGACCAGTAGGAGTGTTGTGATTCGATCACCTACAAGGAAATGTGCGGGCGTCAGTGGCTCAGATTCCTCTCCCCCTTGCGTAATTGGTCTAGAGTTTAGTGCTGCTTCTATGCTGATCAGGATTGTGTTGAGACCTTCATCGTCCAACTGTGACTGTCCTAAAACTCTTCTCAGGCAGCGTTTGACAGATCCCACCATCCGTTCCCAGAATCTGTGATTTCCTGCGTGATTTCAACAATTAAAGGCTTACTTCACGCTGTAGGAAACAAGAGACGACGTCGGACCGCATCACAAGCTAAGTCCATTCCAATATACACTCCTGGAAATTGAAATAAGAACACCGTGAATTCATTGTCCCAGGAAGGGGAAACTTTATTGACACATTCCTGGGGTCAGATACATCACATGATCACACTGACAGAACCACAGGCACATAGACACAGGCAACAGAGCATGCACAATGTCGGCACTAGTACAGTGTATATCCACCTTTCGCAGCAATGCAGGCTGCTATTCTCCCATGGAGACGTTCGTAGAGATGCTGGATGTAGTCCTGTGGAACGGCTTGCCATGCCATTTCCACCTGGCGCCTCAGTTGGACCAGCGTTCGTGCTGGACGTGCAGACCGCGTGAGACGACGCTTCATCCATTCCCAAACATGGTCAATGGGGGACAGATCCGGAGATCTTGCTGGCCAAGGTAGTTGAGCACGTTGGGTGGCACGGGATACATGCGGACGTGCATTGTCCTGTTGGAACAGCAAGTTCCCTTGCCGGTCTAGGAATGGTAGAACGATGGGTTCGATGACGATTTGGATGTACCGTGCACTATTCAGTGTCCCCTCGACGATCACCAGTGGTGTACGGCCAGTGTAGGAGATCGCTCCCCACACCATGATGCCGGGTGTTGGCCCTGTGTGCCTCGGTCGTATGCAGTCCTGATTGTGGCGCTCACCTGCACGGCGCCAAACACGCATACGACCATCATTGGCACCAAGGCAGAAGCGACTCTCATCGCTGAAGACGACACGTCTCCATTCGTCCCTCCATTCACGCCTGTCGCGACACCACTGGAGGCGGGCTGCACGATGTTGGGGCGTGAGCGGAAGACGGCCTAACGGTGTGCGGGACCGTAGCCCAGCTTCATGGAGACGGTTGCGAATGGTCCTCGCCGATACCCCAGGAGCAACAGTGTCCCTAATTTGCTGGGAAGTGGCGGTGCGGTCCCCTACGGCACTGCGTAGGATCCTACGGTCTTGGCGTGCATCCGTGCGTCGCTGCGGTCCGGTCCCAGGTCGACGGGCACGTGCACCTTCCGCCGACCACTGGCGACAACATCGATGTACTGTGGAGACCTCACGCCCCACGTGTTGAGCAATTCGGCGGTACGTCCACCCGGCCTCCCGCATGCCCACTATACGCCCTCGCTCAAAGTCCGTCAACTGCACATACGGTTCACGTCCACGCTGTCGCGGCATGCTACCAGTGTTAAAGACTGCGATGGAGCTCCGTATGCCACGGCAAACTGGCTGACACTGACGGCGGCGGTGCACAAATGCTGCGCAGCTAGCGCCATTCGACGGCCAACACCGCCGTTCCTGGTGTGTCCGCTGTGCCGTGCGTGTGATCATTGGTTGTACAGCCCTCTCGCAGTGTCCGGAGCAAGTATGGTGGGTCTGACACACCGGTGTCAATGTGTTCTTTTTTCCATTTCCAGGAGTGTAATATGATCTGAAGAGGTGGTTGCTTCAAAACAATTTTTGCGAGTTTGTATTGCAAGTCTGAAACTTGCAATCAGAGTAGCTAGTTTTGTTAAAAGGTTTTCGTTCACTTACGTTTGCGCATACGCTGCTTGTTGAACGTTTAAGCTATTCACAAGCGCACTCGTACACAATCTTACAACAGCCGTCTTTAGTAAGACATAATGCAGAACGACATCAACCGAGGCCAGGTTCAGGAAGACTCCAGCTGGGTGATGTCGTTCTTCTACAAGAGGATGTTCGTCCACGACACATGTGGAGGAATGATATTCATGAAGGAAGAGATGGGAAAATACGAACTGTAACTTTACGAACTTCAGAAGGATCCATAATCTCACGTCCCGTTCAACTGGTCATTCCTCTAGATTCTAGAGGAGTCTAGAGTCTAGAAGCTGACCAGGGTGGGGAGGGTGTTGCGGGTTGATATTTGTAATTATAGACACTCTGGAAATATTGATTACCCTTGAATTAATGTTTTATATTCCATGATGTACGTGCCTTGGAGAGAAATAAATTCATGTTGTTTTGGAATCACGGTGTTGTGTGTCCGTAATATTTCCTGTTTACATATCTCTGTATGTGAATACGCATTCCTATATCAGTTTCTTTGGCACTTCAGTGTATAATGGCAGTGACAAGCCTGACACTGACACGAAAACGCTCTTCGCGATATCGGCTTTTACCGATTCTCAGCTGTGTCTATCTCCTGATGGATCAGCGTTCCCGAGTAGGGTTCCCGTCTCTGGACTATTCCTCATTGTGGCACGGACAAGGCAGAGGCGGAGCGAATCGCCTCGCGCTCTTTGTCGCCACCAGTGACGCGTAAATATAGTGAGGGACTGTGCCAGGTACTGCGAGACGCTACCTGCCGGCCGATGAGGGGAGGCGAGGAAAAACGGCGGAGCCGTCCAGTCGGGCGCCTCGCCGCGGGCGGCGGGGGAGTGCGCCTGGAACTGGAACCGGTCCCCGCGTCGTCTGGCACGTGCGCGGTCCAGCAGACAGGCGAGGGACTGCTGGAGCCTCCAGGGGTCAGCGACGCCTCGCATCCAGCGCGGGCGCGGGCCGCCGCATACAGATGTCTGCAGACGCGGCCGGCCGGCGCGGCGCCCGGCGGCGGTTGTGCTTCCTGGAAGGGGCGAGCGGCCGTGCGTGACGCAGGCCTCAGCCCCCCCCCCCCCCCCGTGACCTCTGCTCACACAGGACACTGCTTCCTGTGGCTCATCTACAAAGGGAGGTTAGGGTTTTACTTATTACAATACTAGCTTGGTACAAGAATGGTACAAAGACAAACCAAAGATGATAAGAATTGGAAGTCCCATAAAATTTCACACACATTTGAACATTTTTTTGAAAGAGAACTTCTGCACTAGATAGAACCCTGGAACGACGTGCTCTTTCGCTGCTTTTTGTGCTCCTTTCATTTTCTTATGTGCTGTACCCATCAAAGACTACCACAGCATTTTGACCATGATGTCGCTGTACCAAGGGCGCCCGTACGATCGTTTATAACGGGGGAGGCTGGGCTAGACCTGAGGGTATGCTGTATTTCTAACATTTTGGAAGACAAATGACGACTTTTAAATAACTATAAAAAGTTTCAGTTATGACCCTGTTAAAAACCTATGTAATACCGTCTTTTAAACCGTTTTATTGAAAGAAAAACACCTGACTACACTATATTTTTTTCCTTTCCCTTAGAGCTGGGGATGGGAGCGGGGGTGGGTGGGGAAGGGGCTGGGTGGCCACCCCTCTAGCCCCCGGATATGGGCGGTCACATAGGTCACATAGGTCACAAATCTGTAAAAATTGCTGAGAAACTTCGATCCGAGTCCAGTGAACTCTGCGTAGGAGGTAGCCACCATCTACTACATCAACTTTGTTCTTTCCCGTTTCTATGTCAGCTGATGTGGGCGTAAATGCAGGGTAGGATGTGGACTTTGGCCCTTTGTGAATCTGTTTCTTAGAAAAGAGACAAAGGAAAGGGCGAATTTCGTACTCGTCGTTTTTTTTATTTTTATTTTTTTCAGATAATCATCAGTCTGCTTGAAGACGATCATCCTACAGAAAAGCATGAGAGCATCTAGACTACTTCTCCTTTCTTCGTGTTTATATGGTTGGTAATTATTGCCTGACAGACATCTGCATCTTTACGCCGGAAATCCATGTTCTCAAAATTGGTTTTCACTATTCTATTCTATTCATTCCTACAGAACCGGCCGCCCTGGACTGATGGCAGTCGACATCTTCACCTCCAGCCACTCCACACCTCACCGCATTAAGGAGTGAACACTTGGAAAAGGATTGTGACTGCAAAACTACAGGCTTAGTTTATTAACATCAATATTTTCGCTGCCGATACGGGACTGTCTCATGTCAATACGTTGAACCACAGAAACCGATTCAAAACTGCCGAAGTTCTCAGTTTCGTTACAAACAAATTTTTAAAATGTATTTTTTTGAAACATAAATATATGTAAAAATGTTGAAAATATGTGTTTCTCCTTTTCAGAAATACTTGACTCCCATAAGCTACATATACAGGGTGTTTCAAAAATGACCGGTATATTTGAAACGGCAATAAAAACTAAACGAGCAGCGATAGAAATACACCGTTTGTTGCAATATGCTTGGGACAACAGTACATTTTCAGGCGGACGAACTTTCGAAATTACAGTAGTTACAATTTTCAACAACAGATGGCGCTGCAAGTGATGTGAAAGATATAGAAGACAACGCAGTCTGTGGGTGCGCCATTCTGTACGTCGTCTTTCTGCTGTAAGCGTGTGCTGTTCACAACGTGCAAGTGTGCTGTAGACAACATGGTTTATTCCTTAGAACAGAGGATTTTTCTGGTGTTGGAATTCCACCGCCTAGAACACAGTGTTGTTGCAACAAGACGAAGTTTTCAACGGAGGTTTCATGTAACCAAAGGACCGAAAGGCGATACAATAAAGGATCTGTTTGAAAAATTTCAACGGACTGGGAACGTGACGGATGAACGTGCTGGCAAGGTAGGGCGACCGCGTACGGCAACCACAGAGGCCAACGCGCAGTTAGTGCAGCAGGTGATCCAACAGCGGCCTCGGGTTTCCGTTCGCCGTGTTGCAGCTGCGGTCCAAATGACGCCAACGTCCACGTATCGTCTCATGCGCCAGAGTTTACACCTCTATCCATACAAAATTCAAACGCGGCAACCCCTCAGCGCCGCTACCATTGCTGCACGAGAGACATTCGCTAACGTTATAGTGCACAAGATTGATGACGGCGATATGCATGTGGGCAGCATTCGGTTTACTGACGAAGCTTATTTTTACCTGGACGGCTTCGTCAATAAACAGAACTGGCGCATATGGGGAACCGAAAAGCCCCATGTTGCAGTCCCATCGTCCCTGCATCCTCAAAAAGTACTGGTCTGGGCCGCCATTTCTTCCAAAGGAATCATTGGCCCATTTTTCAGATCCGAAACGATTACTGCATCACGCTATCTGGACATTCTTCGTGAATTTGTGGCGGTACAAACTGCCTTAGACGACACTGCGAACACCTCGTGGTTTATGCAAGGTGGTGCCCGGCCACATCGCACGGCCGACGTCTTTAATTTCCTGAATGAATATTTCGATGATCGTGTGATTGCTTTGGGCTATCCGAAACATACAGGAGGTGGCGTGGATTGGCCTCCCTATTCGCCAGACATGAACCCCTGTGACTTCTTTCTGTGGGGACACTTGAAAGACCAGGTGTACCGCCAGAATCCAGAAACAATTGAACAGCTGAAGCAGTACATCTCATCTGCATGTGAAGCCATTCCGCCAGACACGTTGTCAAAGGTTTCGGGTAATTTCATTCAGAGACTACGCCATATTATTGCTACGCATGGTGGATATGTGGAAAATATCGTACTGTAGAGGTTCCCAGACCGCAGCGCCATCTGTTGTTGAAAATTGTAACTACTGTAATTTCGAAAGTTTGTCTGCCTGAAAATGTACTGTTGTCCCAAGCATATTGCAACAAACGGTGTATTTCTATCGCTGCTCGTTTAGTTTTTATTGCCGTTTCAAATATACCGGTCATTTTTGAAACACCCTGTATGTATTGCATACATAATGGCTTGAAGATGATATTTACATTCAGGAATACTATTTATGACTGAGGATGGAAGTTTCAGTTTCATGTCCATTTTCACTATGGCTCAGGAGCTAGAATATTCATATTACTTGTTTAAAATTCGCCACACAAAAAGGTCCTGCAAGATGGTTGGCAGCTATTCAGCAGCACCACTCAGCTACATTAATGTTTTTTTTCTTTATTGTAATTTCACTCCCCTGCCCCATAGGGCAGGGGAGGGCTGGCAGCAGCCCAGTCCACCGCTCTTCAGCCAACGGGTTTTACAAAATACATGAAAGGGAGCGCTCACAGAAAGGGGGGATAAAAGTGGGACATAAAAAAACACAGTATATGGAGATAATGTGAGTTAAAATATACAGTAATATTGGGACATAAAGTTAAAAGAACGCAGCTGGCAATTCATTGTGCACTTAAAATCACTGGAGTCAAACACGAGGAGGAGAAAAGGGGGAGGAAGGTGGAGTGGGGGCTCGGGGGACAGGAGGAAGAGAAAAAAGGGGGTCAGGAGGCGCACCAAGAGGCAGGAGATGGGCAGGTTGGGGGATGAAGAGGAAAGACAAGGCAGGAGGGAATGCAGAGACACAGAAGCGGAGCAAGGGAGAGGGAGGGGGTGTAGGAGGGGTAAAGTCACTCAGGGTCAGGGAGGGGGAGGAGAGGGAGCCCTCAGCAGGAGGGAGGAAGAAGGTGGCGTTGGAGTTGGTAGGAGGGGTAGATGTCAGGGTGAAGCTCATCATCTGGGAGGGGTGTGTGCTGGAAGTTGCATTGGGAAAGGAGTTGGAGGGTGTAAAGATGGAGAGAGGGCGGGACACAATGGTAAAGGCATGATAAAGGCATGGCAACAGGCTGGGCGTGAAGAGGAAGGGGAACACCAGAGGGTGGGGGGAATAGTGTCAGTGGACGATATACAGGGTGCAGATGTGTTCAAGGAAAAGGAGTAGGTGGGGGAAGGAGAAGGGGATGAGGTCATAGAGGATGCGTGTGGGGGACGAAAGACGGATACAGAAGACGAAGCAAAGTGCACGGCATTCTAGGATTTTGAGGGAATTATAGAATCTGGAAGGGGCATAAATCCAAGCGATGCTTGCATAACAAAGGATGAGGCGGATCAAGGACTTATAGGTGTGAAGCATGCTGGAAGGAAGCCGTTCCCGAGTCTGGCCAAACAGGAGTTTCAGGAGGTGGAGTCTGTTGCGGGATTTATGTTGGACTGTAAGGAGATGGGGAGTCCAGGTGAGGTGGCGGTCAAGGGTGAGGCCAAGGTATGTGAGGGTAGGAGTGATGCGGATAGGAATATCATAAATGATTAGGTAGAAATCATGGAGACGCAAAGAGTGGGTGGTGCGGCCTATGATGATTGCTTGGGTCTTGGAGAGGTTGATACGAAGGAATGGCAGCAGCTTATTACGCCGCCCTTCAGCCTACAGAATTTTTAAAAAGATGAAGATAATAAAAAATAATAACAGTTGGCGATAAAATCGGTGACTTAAAGGTAAAAATGGCAGAAAATTCTGGAGCGTAAAACATAAAACACAGGGTCGATGAAGCAAATAAAACACACAGGAAGCAGAAAAACAATAGACAGACAATTAAAAAAACACGGCGACAGTCTGGGTTCTGTTCGCAAGAGATATAAAAAGCACACCCAGCGACAGCATGATTTCTGTTCGCAACACTGTGGAAGGACGCACAACACCGGGTACACACTTAAACACTGCGCTAAAAGTTGGCACAAATACACTCCTGGAAATTGAAATAAGAACACCGTGAATTCATTGTCCCAGTAAGGGGAAACTTTATTGACACATTCCTGGGGTCAGATACATCACATGATCACACTGACAGAACCACAGGCACATAGACACAGGCAACAGAGCATGCACAATGTCGGCACTAGTACAGTGTATATCCACCTTTCGCAGCAATGCAGGCTGCTATTCTCCCATGGAGACGATCGTAGAGATGCTGGCTGTAGTCCTGTGGAACGGCTTGCCATGCCATTTCCACCTGGCGCCTCAGTTGGACCAGCGTTCGTGCTGGACGTGCAGACCGCGTGAGACGACGCTTCATCCAGTCCCAAACATACTCAATGGGGGACAGATCCGGAGATCTTGCTGGCCAGGGTAGTTGACTTACACCTTCTAGAGCACGTTGGGTGGCACGGGATACATGCGGACGTGCATTGTCCTGTTGGAACAGCAAGTTCCCTTGCCGGTCTAGGAATGGTAGAACGATGGGTTCGATGACGGTTGAGATGTACCGTGCACTATTCAGTGTCCCCTCGACGATCACCAGTGGTGTACGGCCAGTGTAGGAGATCGCTCCCCACACCATGATGCCGGGTGTTGGCCCTGTGTGCCTCGGTCGTATGCAGTCCTGATTGTGGCGCTCACCTGCACGGCGCCAAACACGCATACGATCATCATTGGCACCAAGGCAGAAGCGACTCTCATCGCTGAAGACGACACGTCTCCATTCGTCCCTCCATTCACGCCTGTCGCGACACCACTGGAGGCGGGCTGCACGATGTTGGGGCGTGAGCGGAAGACGGCCTAACGGTGTGCGGGACCGTAGCCCAGCTTCATGGAGACGGTTGCGAATGGTCCTCGCCGATACCCCAGGAGCAATAGTGTCCCTAATTTGCTGGGAAGTGGCGGTGCGGTCCCCTACGGCACTGCGTAGGATCCTACGGTCTTGGCGTGCATCCGTGCGTCGCTGCGGTCCGGTCCCAGGTCGACGGGCACGTGCACCTTCCGCCGACCACTGGCGACAACATCGATGTACTGTGGAGACCTCACGCCCCACGTGTTGAGCAATTCGGCGGTACGTCCACCCGGCCTCCCGCATGCCCACTATACGCCCTCGCTCAAAGTCCGTCAACTGCACATACGGTTCACGTCCACGCTGTCGCGGCATGCTACCAGTGTTAAAGACTGCGATGGAGCTCCGTATGCCACGGCAAACTGGCTGACACTGACGGCGGCGGTGCACAAATGCTGCGCAGCTAGCGCCATTCGACGGCCAACACCGCGGTTCCTGGTGTGTCCGCTGTGCCGTGCGTGTGATCATTGCTTGTACAGCCCTCTCGCAGTGTCCGGAGCAAGTATGGTGGGTCTGACACACCGGTGTCAATGTGTTCTTTTTTCCATTTCCAGGAGTGTACGACATACCACACCCGAGAGCAGGTGGGGGAAACTGGTCAGATGACGGGAAAAAAGGGGGGGAAGGAGAGGGAAAGTGAAGGGGGAGGGGGGAAATGAGCCAATGGAAGAGGAGGATCCATAAGAGGGGTGGGGGTGCTGAGCAGACGGGCCAGGGATTGGGGAAGGCAGAGGAGGGGAGTACAAAAGGACTCGGGGGGAGGGGGAGAGAAAGGAGATGATAGGCGGGGACAAAACACAGGATGGAAGGGGGGAGGAAGAGGGAGCCCAGGGAAAGGACGGAGGAAAGGAGGGGGGGTTGAGGATCAGAGTTGATAGGAAGGATAAATGGAGGGAGAGAGGGCATCATCCGGGAGGGGGAGCTGATGGAAGCCACCTTGGGAAAGGAGATGTAGGGTGTAGAGATGGAGGGTAGGGTGACACAACGGTGAAGACGTGGCAGGGGGCGGGGATGGGTGAGGAGAGGAGCAACCAGGGGGTGAGGGGGTTCAAGACGGCGGGAGGTGTAGAGGATGCGGATATGTTCGAGGAATAGGAGCAGATGGGGGAAATACATTAATGGTCAACATGCGAACTTCTATGTATCCGATGTTCTCCCCACTGCTGAGAACGAAACTCTTTTACACTAATTTACAAGTCGAATCACGACCATCAAATTTCTGCAGATACCCGTGGACAAAAGAACGACATATTCTGAGAGTAACAGTTGGTAACCTAGTTGTGTGATTCGTTTGGAGAAGGTGAAACTGTCAGAAGTGACAGACGCTAGACCAGAACGCATCCTAGCGATTGGGAGCCGGAGGTTGGCTCCTGGAGAGCCACCGACGGGGTAACAGTTACCTTGTGGGGCAGTCACTGCAGCCTTCTTTCAATTCACGCCGCGAGTCGACACGGTCGGTGACGTTGGGTCTCGCTGGCTGGCCATCTCTCAGCATCCCCTAGGCTGGCTGATGACACAGATTTTTGCTCTTGGTACCTTTTACACCTAATACAAAGTAGATTTTGGATGACAAGCCCTAAATAGGTTTCTAGATATGTGACAAGAAACGTTTACGAAAAAAAAGGTGGAAAATGACAGAAGAGAAATATTTTGACAATGTTGACTGGAATACATTCTTTGAAATTCTGAAGGAAGCACGGCTAAATTATGGTGAGCGAAAGTTTATACAGGGTGCTCTAAATTCCTCTTACAAACTTGTACGGCTTGTAGAGGGGACTGTGAATGTTTTGAATTGGAACCCATGTCCGGATTTCCGAACTACAACTATTTAAAAACATGTTGCTAACGCGACCACTTTTACAAGTAATTTATTATGTGTGACCCAGTACATCACTCGTTTTAGAATTCCATTCATTAATAACCTAAGAAACAAAAAGGAAACTTAATACGTTTTCACAAACACTGTTATTTACAGTTAAACATAAACCGCTTTTGTCCTTTTCAATGGAGGGTTAGCTTTCTGATCGACTACAAGTAAGGTTCGATGTAGTGACCACGAGTTCGGTGCACTCGTTCTACCTTCGAATGACGTTGTGGCACACATTCTCTATGACGTCTGGTGTCTCCGCAATCCGCTCTGCAGCCACCACAACTCGTGCCGCCAGATCTTCTTCTGTCCCTACAGGAGTCTCATAAACCAAACTCTTGATTCGACGCCAGAGGATAAAGTCCAATGGAGTCAAACCCAGTGATCGCGGAGGCTATGCGACTGGATCAGCTCTGCATATCCACCTGTCTTCGAATCGTTGGTGCAGATGTTTCCGAACATGACCTCATGCGCTGTCATACTGAAACCACATCTCTTGACGGACATTCAGTAGCACAGTATCCAACAACACGCCCAACACCTGTTGCAGTAAGGTCAAGTAGATGGGACCTGTGAGCATGGGTGCAAGCATATACCGTCCAGTGATGTGGACATCCGTAATACTTGCCCACAAATAGATACCAATTTTTGTTTGGAATCCCTGGACTGTGTGGCATGTGCGTTTTAGTCTGCCCAGATATGGCTGCTTCGAGAACTAAGAACACAATCGCTAGTAAATGTACACTCATCTGTGAAGAAGATGCGCCGTGGAAATACTAGGGGCTCGTTAATGCAGCGGCGCAGAAGCTGCGCACAGAACTAAACGCGTGGTTCAAAATCGGCTGGCATTAGTGACTGAATCCTTTGGAGGTGGTACGGATGTGACCTTATGTCGTCGATGCTGGACTGTTTCTTTTAAAGAAACTGCGACTGTTTTGACAATAAAAGATAAAATACAACAATTTCTCTGTGTCAAAATACGATTTATCTGTGTCTCAAAAAAATGAAAGAAAATAAAAAGTGACGGGCACAGTTAAATGGTTTTATTTGACCCTTTATGGTATGGATGTAGTTGTTGGTCACGCAGAACATACCAGACGGTGTTGGGAGTAACATTCATTGCACGCACAATTGCTCGCGTACATATTCAAGGCTTCTCTTCAACTCCGATTCGGGTGTGCGGCGTCTCCTTGGAGTACCACAGACACGCCTGCTCACGGTGAAGCAACTCCTTTCTCGAAGCCGTTACGTAATTGTAGCGAAAAGGGTACGCGATGGGCGTAATGGATAACGATCTTGATAAAGGCGACGAGCAACTCTTCCATTCTCTTGAGCTTCGCCATACGCAGGGCTCATGTCGAGGAATTCTACAAACGTGTACTTAACCATGTTTCTCTAACACCTACAGACATTTGACTGAGGCTTGAACCAGATCAGAGAGGTAAGACAGACGTCAAATTACATCAGCTGATCCGACGTAAGCAAGCCCCCCCCCCCCCCCGCCCACCCACCGTGACTACCCTGTTGCATACCTACTTAGCAAACATGTTATCAAACGGCTGTAGCCCGAAAACGGTACGTTTCAGAACATGGGCTGCAATTCAAAGTATTGTCTACTCAGTCTTCTCTAGAAGTCCCAGAATTTTGTAAGGGGAATTTTACAGCACCCTGTGTATAGCTCACATAGAAACCAGACAGTTGGCAGCCCACTTGCGCCGCTGCCTCCACCGCTAGGATAGAATAGGAACAAGTTTGGCTTTACTTAAAGAATTGCTACGCCAAGCAGAGCCATCCGCCCCCGTGCCGTCATAGAAACCTCAGCTGCCCCTGCAGTAGCCGAGGCTCAAGTTTAGAATCCAAAAGTCAACATCTCTTACGTTAAAAATTGCAGGAAACTACACTCCTGGAAATGGAAAAAAGAACACATTGACACCGGTGTGTCAGACTCACCATACTTGCTCCGGACACTGCGAGAGGGCTGTACAAGCAATGATCACACGCACGGCACAGCGGACACACCATGAACCGCGGTGTTGGCCGTCGAATGGCGCTAGCTGCGCAGCATTTGTGCACCGCCGCCGTCAGTGTCAGCCAGTTTGCCGTGGCATACGGAGCTCCATCGCAGTCTTTAACACTGGTAGCATGCCGCGACAGCGTGGACGTGAACCGTATGTGCAGTTGACGGACTTTGAGCGAGGGCGTATAGTGGGCATGCGGGAGGCCGGGAGGACGTACCGCCGAATTGCTCAACACGTGGGGCGTGAGGTCTCCACAGTACATCGATGTTGTCGCCAGTGGTCGGCGGAAGGTGCACGTGCCCGTCGACCTGGGACCGGACCGCAGCGACGCACGGATGCACGCCAAGACCGTAGGATCCTACGCAGTGCCGTAGGGGACCGCACCGCCACTTCCCAGCAAATTTGGGACACTGTTGCTCCTGGGGTATCGGCGAGGACCATTCGCAACCGTCTCCATGAAGCTGGGCTACGGTCCCGCACACCGTTAGGCCGTCTTCCGCTCACGCCCCAACATCGTGCAGCCCGCCTCCAGTGGTGTCGCGACAGGCGTGAATGGAGGGACGAATGGAGACGTGTCGTCTTCAGCGATGAGAGTCGCTTCTGCCTTGGTGCCAATGATGGTCGTATGCGTGTTTGGCGCCGTGCAGGTGAGCGCCACAATCAGGACTGCATACGACCGAGGCACACAGGGCCAACACCCGGCATCATGGTGTGGGGAGCGATCTCCTACACTGGCCGTACACCACTGGTGATCGTCGAGGGGACACTGAATAGTGCACGGTACATCCAAACCGTCATCGAACCCATCGTTCTACCATTCCTAGACCGGCAAGGGAACTTGCTGTTCCAACAGGACAATGCACGTCCGCATGTATCCCGTGCCACCCAACGTGCTCTAGAAGGTGTAAGTCAACTACCCTGGCCAGCAAGATCTCCGGATCTGTCCCCCATTGAGCATGTTTGGGAATGGATGAAGCGTCGTCTCACGCGGTCTGCACGTCCAGCACGAACGCTGGTCCAACAGGCGCCAGGTGGAAATGGCATGGCAAGCCGTTCCACAGGACTACATCCAGCATCTCTACGATCGTCTCCATGGGAGAATAGCAGCCTGCATTGCTGCGAAAGGTGGATATACACTGTACTAGTGCCGACATTGTGCATGCTCTGTTGCCTGTGTCTATGTGCCTGTGGTTCTGTCAGTGTGATCATGTGATGTATCTCACCCCAGGAATGTTTCAATAAAGTTTCCCCTTCCTGGGACAATGAATTCACGGTGTTCTTATTTCAATTTCCAGGAGTGTACAATCATGCTCATGAATTAAGGATAATGCTCATACGTAGTGAAACAACGCTCTTGTACGCGGTTTGCGGGTTTAAATCACCTCGGGGTATGACCATGCGGTCACATTTGACGTGCGGTCGTCGCACGGTGGCGCTGGCAGCAGTCCACATACGCAGAGGTGTGTTGGTGCATGTCAGAGTACGGTGCAGCGAGTAAGTGTGCACACGTTTTCAGACGTGCTAATGGTGACTGTGTGTTGAAAATAGCTCAAAGAACACATATTGATGACGTTATGAGGGGTAGAAAACTAGGGCGACTGGAGGCTGGTCAAACACAGCAGGTCGTAGCACGGGCCCTCCGTGTGCCACAAAGTGTGCTCTAACGATTATGGCAACGATTCCAGCAGACACTAAACGTGTCCAGGCGCTACAGTACGGGACGTCCACAGTGTAAAACACCACAAGAAGACCGATGTCTCACCATCTGTGCCCGCAGACGGCCACGGAGTACTGCAGGTAGCCTTGCTCAGGACATTCCTGGAACAGTTGACTCCAGACACACAGTCTACAGACGACAGAACAAACATTGTTTCTACATTGTTTCTTCGCCCGCAGACATGCAAGGTGCATTCCACTGACCCCTGGTCACAGGAGAGCCCGTAATGCCTGGTGTCAAGAACACAGTACATGGTCATTGGAACAGTGGTCTCAGTTATGTTCATGGACGAGTCTATTTATAGTCTGAGCAGTGATTCTCACCGGGTTTTCATCTGGCGTGAACCAGGAACCAGATACCAACCCCTTAATGTCCTTGAAAGGGACATGTATGGAAGTCGTGGTTTGGTGGTGTGGGGTGGGATTATGATTGGTGCACGTACACCCCTGCATGTCTTTGACAGAGGAATTGTAACAGGTCAGGTGTATCGGGACGTCATTTTGCACCAATATGTTCGTCTTTCCAGGGACGCAGTGGGTCCCACTTTCCTCCTGATGTATGATAACGCACGGCCTCACCGAGCTGCCATCGTGGAGGAGTACCTTGAAACTGAAGATATCAGGCGAATGGAGTGGCCTACCTGTTCTCCAGACCTAAATCCCATCGAGCACGTCTGGGATGCTCTCGGTCGATGTATCACTACATGTCTTCAAACCAATACGACACTTCAGGAGCTCCGACAGGCACTGGTGCAAGAATGGGAGGCTATACCCCAGCAGCTGCTCGACCTCCTGATCCAGAGTATACCAACCCGTTGTGCAGAACGTGTACGTGTGCATGGTGACCTTATCCCATGTTGATGTCGGGGTACATGTGCAGGAAAGAGTGGCGTTTTGTAGTACAGCTGTTTCGGGACGGTTTTCTCAATTTCTCATCAGTACCGTGGACTTACAGATCTCTGTCGTGTGTGTTCCCTATTTGCCGATGCTATTAGCGCCAGTTTTGTGTTGTGCCACGTTGTGTGGCACCACATTCTGCAATTATCCTTAATTTATGAGCACAAGTGTAGTACCACCACCGCCTTGCGTTTTTAACTTCCTGGGCTCTTGGATTCTAAACTTGGGACTCTGTTTCTGCGGTCTACAGTTGTCTGGGGGCGAGTGAGGCGTCTCTGATGTGCTGTGTGGGCGGCTGAGACGGTGCTGTGGCTTTGAATGTAGCAGCAGTTGTTCAAATAAAGACATAATTGCTCATAACCACTCCTACCCTATGATAGTGGTGGAGGCAACGGCACATGCATGCTGTCAACAGTCTGGTTTCTGTACAAGCTGAATCTAAATACTTGCTCCCTTTAATTTACTCCTGCTACCTTCGGAAGAAAGATTAAGGAAAGGCAAACCTACGTTTCTAGCATTTGTAGACTTAGAAAAATCTTTTGACAATGTTGACTGGAATACTCTCTTTCAAATTCTAAAGGTGGCAGGCGTAAAATACAGGGAGCGAAAGGCTATTTACAATTTGTACAGAAAGCAGATGGCAGTTATAAGAGTCGAGGGGCATGAAAGGGAAGCAGTGGTTGGGAAGGGAGTGAGACAAGGTTGTAGCCTCTCCCCGATGTTATTCAATCTGTATATTGAGCAAGCAGTAAAGGAAACAAAAGAAAAATTCGGAGTAGGTATTAAAATCCATGGAGAAGAAATAAAAACTTTGAGGTTCGCCGATGACATTGTAATTCTGTCAGAGACAGCAAAGGACTTGGAAGAGCAGTTGAATGAAATGGACAGTGTCTTGAAAGGAGAATATAAGATGAACATCAACAAAAGCAAAACGAAGATAATGGAATGTAGTCGAATTAAGTCGGGTGATGCTGAGGGAATTAGATTAGCAAATGAGACACTTAAAGTAATAAAGGAGTTTTGCTATTTGGGGAGCAAAATAATTGATGATGGTCGAAGTAGAGAGGATATAAAATGTAGACTGGCATTGGCAAGGAAAGCGTTTCTGAAGAAGAGAAATTTGTTAACATCGAGTATAGATTTAAGTATCAGGAAGTCGTTTCTGAAAGTATTTGTATGGAGTGTAGCCATGTATGGAAGTGAAACATGGACGATAAATAGTTTGGACAAGAAGAGAATAGAAGCTTTCGAAATGTGGTGCTACAGAAGAATGCTGAAGATTAGATGGGTAGATCACGTAACTAATGAGGAAGTATTGAGTAGGATTGGGGAGAAGAGAAGTTTGTGGCACAACTTGACCAGAAGAAGGAATCAGTTGGTAGGTCATGTTCTGAGGCATCAAGGGATCACCAATTTAGTATTGGAGGGCAGCGTGGAGGGTAAAAATCGTAGGGGGAGACCAAGAGATGAATACACTAAGCAGATTCAGAAGGATGTAGGTTGCAGTAGGTACTGGGAGATGAAGCAGCTTTCACAGGATAGAGTAGCATGGAGAGCTGCATCAAACCAGTCTCAGGACTGAAGACCACAACAACGACAACCTTCGGACGTTCTGAGTGCGGATTCCAGTCAATAGCTGCTGACATGTAAATATCATGCAATTGAACTTTCTTGTGAGGGAGTCATAGGAAAGAAAGACATCGACACATTTCAGACGTGTGAGGACGTTCTTTTCACGAAAGACTTCAGAACGACACACTACCATGATCGTACATCTCACGTAAGAACCTCGAAGACGAGAGAAATCGGGGCACATACGGTGGCACACACTCCTTTTGCCTCGCTAAAGTATCGTTTCAGATAGATTCTCAACTAGTTTTACTCCAATGATCACACACTTTTTTCTGACAGATAACAATATTAGTCATTAACTAAAACTGATTTTCTCTGTAGACAGGTTTTGGTGCGATAGAAACTATTCAATAGTTGCATACAAAGAGACTTTTTGGTGGACAGAACGATTAGCAGCATAAGTGAAGGGAGTAATGTAGCATTTCCTGACTGACTATATCAGACTCTATTGTCAAGAACTTCGCTCAGCCGACATGCCCAATATTCAGCACCACTGCAGGCGAGCCACGCAAGGGAGGACCTCCCACTCCTCCAGAAGACACTCAGTGAACTTCTATGAAACTTCCACAGTTCTCACTCACGCATTTGGGAATGTGAAAACCTAAAAGCTATCTCCTCTCTAGCTGTTACTGTTGCTGTGTCAGTGTGAGTGCTACAGCGTTCCATGCCCGACTGCATAGTCCAGTTATCACATCCATATACCTCAGCATTTAGGGAGCCTAGGTCAGTTGCAAATTGCCACAGAAGAATGTTTTGCTGCTAGGTAGTTCGCACGGCAGAGGTGTGGGCCAGCAGTTGCAGGAAGTGTTGGGGAGTGGGTACCAGGTCACAAGCATTGTGAAGCCTAGTGCTGGGTTGGCTCAGGTGACTGTTAACATAGGGGAGTTATGCGGGAATTTTACAAAAGAGGATCAGGTAGTGATTGTGGGTGGAGCAGGGAATAGTCTTGATAGGGACGAGGAGTATGATGTAGTTGGTAACCTGGTAGAGTAGCTACTCAAAGTGGTGGCTCTAATGTGGACTTCATGCAACTGTTTCAGAATCTTGATCAGCCTCATCTTAATGCTGCTGTTAGGCATGTTAACACGGGGACGGAGGGCGTGGCTCACATTGCAATGGTGCCACTTGAGTCTATCAATAAATCGGGTTTCACTAGGCATGGCCTGCATCTCAATAGGTATGGGAAATGGAGGCTGGAAAACCGTATAGGTGACAATGTAGTGGTCGGTGGTGGGATCACTCATGGAAAATTCCTGTTGTAGTTAGTGTTAGATTTGCACAATTTTTAGATTCAAGTCAGCTGATAGGTATACCTGGTTAAAGGAAGTTCCTCTAACAAAGGAATCACCTTCAGAGGTGGCCAGGTATCCAAGTAGAGAAGGAATTAGTATATTTCATCAAAATATAAAAGGTATTAGAGATAAAGTCAGTGAACTGCTTATACGAGTAGATGTTGACTCTGACATTATTGGTATATCGGAGCACCACTTAAATAATTTGACAGTTCAAAGGCTTCCTTTCCCAGGAAGTAAACTAGCTCGTGTCCGTAGTGGAATATTACATGTACACCCCGGGTAACGCTAAATGAGCTAGAACAAATAGGCAGCCAGACCAGATATTGGATGTCCTTACTACAAACACGCAGACAAATCAAAATCGAAAAGCTTTAAAAAGTGGGCCTTTGCAGGACCAACTGATTAAAAGACTTGGCCCTTCAATCCGAGTATGCTATGTAAACATAGAAGGTATTAGCCGAGCTAAAAGCAAGTACCTATTTAAACTCATTATAGATAATGATATTGACGTAGTTCTAATCCAGGAAACACATGCCCTAACTGTGGAAGACCTGCGTAAAAGAGATAGGTTCCACGGCTACCATCTTATGGGTTCCACATAGCACAGTGTGTATGGTGTTGCCACTTATGTAAGGAACAATACCGAGCATAATCAAAATATCCACGGGTGTGCTGCCGGTCTATAGTGTCCAACGGGTACAATATTTCGGCGATCATACATGTCGCCATCATCAGGTGAACTGACGGACTGAGCTCCTGTGAACGTGCCGGCACGGAGATCCGTACGCTATGGATGCTCAGAGGGAACTGGGTTCGGTCGCGGCGGCGGCCGATTTAAATACCCTCCGCCCGCGGCGCGCTCCCTCCGCCGTCCGCGCCCCGCGCCACGGTCGCGCGGTGGAACAGATTGCGACGGCGTCTGAGATGACGTCGGTGTGATGGCTCTGTCCGCCGTGGTCGTCACAACTACACGTTTGCTCGATTTACTCTTGATTAACCCAATCGCTGGTTCCCAAGCCTTGCTAAGATTATAGCCACAGTCACGGTTTATGAGGTCGTCATTGGTGCGAATTTCGATGGCCTCTGTAACAACGCTGTCCCAGTATCTCGACGTCTGTACCAGAATCCTCGTGCGGTCATACTCCATGGCGTGATTTTCCGACAAACAATGTTCAGCGACCGCCGACTTGCTCGGATACATCAGTCGAGTGTGCCTCTGGTGTTCACGGCATCGATCCTCGACGGTACGCATCGTCTGACCAATATACGACTTGCCACATTGACACGGAATCTGGTACACGCCGGCCTTCCACAAACCGAGGTCATCTTTGGCGCTCCTCACCAGTGCACGAGTTTTATTTGGAGGACAAAACACAGTTCCGACCTGGTGTTTCTTCAGAATGCGGGCGATTTTCCCCGAGAGTGCGCCTGTGTATGGAATAAATGCAGTGCCTACCTCCTCCCTCGTGACTTCATCCATCTCAACAAGTTGTGCTGCAGTGGTTGGGCGGAGAGCACGTTGAATACCGAGCATGCTCATCTCATTTCGACAAATACAGAAGAGATGGTATCTATAGAGGTACCTAATTTCCCACGCAGCCAGCACAGGCCAGTAATCCTCGATATTTGGCTCTCTCTCCCAATAGCGAGATCTGTATCGCGGTCCAGATGGAATTTCCTCAGGGCTGATTGGCGGAGTTTTCCTGTCCACCTAGATAAGTCTATCTACTTTATTTCACCAGATCCCGAAACTTATTCTCGATTCGTCGAGTCTGTTCTTACTGCCGCTAAGAAGTTTATCAAATGTGTGTGAAATCTTATGGGACTTAACTGTTAAGGTCATCAGTCCCTAAGCTTACACACTACTTAACCTAAACTACCGTAAGGACAAACACACATACCCATGCCCAAGGGAGGACTCGAACTCCACCGGGATCAGCCGCACAGTCCATGCCTGCAGCGCCTAAGACCGCTCGGCTAATCCCGCGCGGCGAAGAAGTTTATCCCTCGAGGGTACAGAAAGGAATATATGCCAGGCTAGAATGAACATTGTGAACGAATTTATGAATAGTACAGCGAAACTGGCGACAGCTATATTGCAGACGACCTCCTTCAAAGTCTCGACGCTGACAGAAGAATACTATGGTATGAGATGGTAGAAAATGTAAACTTTAGACATTCAAGTAGAAAGGCATAGAGCCTTCTGCGTAAGCTTGGCGCAGCCTCCAAGAAACCTGGGCAGAAACATGGGATTTCAGGTAACCAAATAGCTAATCATATAGTTGAAACATCTAGGTCATCTTGTGACAAACAACATACTTCTAAAATAAAACAAGAACTCGCCTCTCTAAAAGCTCAGTGGCCAAACGAATCCAATTTCTCTTCACCATTTACACTAACTGAATTAGATGAGGCCTTGAAACAAATTAAACATGGCAAAGCACTTGATCTGGATAATATACACCTGGAGTTTCTGAAACCATGGTTAATTATGAAAAAAATGGCTGGTCAGCTTCTTTTCCAACATCCTAGATAGTTGATCACTGCCCAGCAAGCTAAAGAGAATAAAAATAGTGGCAATTTTGAAACCATGTAAACCAGCTACCCACCCTCAAAGTTTCAGACCAGTTTCCCTTTTGAGCTGTACTCATAAACTCTTGCAAAGACTCGTCTATAATAAATTAGTGACTTCATTCTGGAACATATATCAGCTGAGTAAGCGGGTTTCAGGCCGCAGAGAAGTTGCTGCGGCCAGGTACAGGCCCTAACAACTTTCGTAGAGGCTGGCTTCCAAGAAAACGTGAAGACATCTGTCGTGTTCGTAGACCCAACAACGGCATATGACAGTCTGGAGAGTAGCGATGACCTACAAATTACTAAAAACAATCCGATACCGAAAAACTGTAACTGTCATCAACACCATGATAAAACATAGATATTTCCGTGTTCACTTGGGAGAAATTATGAGCAAGTAGAGGAAATCAAGTAATGGTCTACCACAAGGCTCCGTCTTAGCCCCCTATTATTCAAACTATATACACTATGTGATCAAAAGACACCTAGCTGAAAATGACTTACAAGTTCTTGGCGTCCTCCATCGGTAATGCTGGAATTCAATATGGCAGGGGTAGGCAACCACAGACCCTTCACGATCTGCTATTCTGTACCAACATATCAAAGCGATCTACTTTTAAAAATTCAATTGCTACCTTTTTAATTTTTGGATACCGGTACTGCAAAACAACTATTTAAAATAAAAGTTTTAAATCTTCACTATTTATTCGAAACATAATAATTTTATTTCATAATATTCTCAAGTACATCCTTACATTAATAACACAAGAATTATTATACATGTAATGTGAAATCTGAGTAGCTCTTTTGTCAACAATGCACTTCATATTTGGTTATAGCTTGTTTCACTTAGTCGAATACATGAGTCCAGATGTTTATCAGTCAACCATGTTCTGTGTTTATTTTTAATAAAGTTCATATTTGAAAACAGTGATTCACACAGGTAGGTAAAAGCAAACAAGGCCTTTATTCTAAGAGCAACATTAACTAAGATAGGGTATTTCTCCTGAGGAAGTTTGGGTTCTGCAACAATTTTGAGAAAAAAATCATTTTTAATTATATTATTTCAAGTTCAACAGCTGCCCTATCTATGTCAAAAACTTTTGCAATGGAAGAAGATATATTCAATAGTTCAATGTTAGCCCACGGGGAAGATACAAACTGGGTTACTACTGAAATCGTTTTGAAGTCTGAAAACCTATCACTGAAATCATCTCTCAAACTAGAGATCACTGTTGCATGACATTCACTTTTGTAAGGTATCTCACTTCCTTCTATTTGTGTCTTCAGAGTTGGAAAATGTCTTAATTCACCCCTCTTAAGGCAGGACTCCCATAAAAATAATTTTTCAGTAAAAGAATTTACTTCAGATATCACATCAGCAATATCTTTCTCATTGCCTTGAAATTTCAAATTCAGCTCATTAAGCTTTTCTGTTAGTTCAATGAAGAAAGCAAAATTCATAAGCCATAGAGGATCTTCAATACAAGCTGACAGACTATTCTCATCTTGTACTTGCAAAAATAGTTTGATAGCCGGTAAAAGTTTGTAGAAACGTTGCAGCACTTTTCCCTTGTTGAGCCAACGCACTTCACTGTGGAGCAGTAAATCTCCAGACTGTAGTTCCAGTTCATTTGCCAAATCCTTCAAAAGTCTTCTTTGAAGAGAGTGAGATCTAATTTGGTGCAAATGGCTCTGAACACTATGGGGCTTAACATCTGAGGTCATCAGTCCCCTAGAACTTAGAACTACTTAAACCTAACTAACCTAAGGACATCACACACATCCATACCCGAGGCAGGATTCGAACCTGCGACCATAGCAGTCGCGCGGTTCCAGATTGAAGCGCCTAGAACCGCTCGGCCACACCGGCCGGCTAATCTAATTTTGTTGACTACCTTTACAACAGTTTCCATAGTTTCCTTCAAATTTAAAAACTTTCCACACTGAGACTGCTGGTGTAAAATACAGTGATAAGTTAAAAACGGTGGAAAAATTTCATCTCTGTGGCATAGTGCAATAAAACCACTTTTAGAATCTCTCAAGGGTGGGGCTCCATCTGTGGTAATGCTTACAAGCTTGTGGATAGGTATTTTCTCCGATAGAATGAGTTGCTTCGTGGCAAAAAATATATCTTCTCCTCTTGTATGGCCTTTCAAAGAAATTACTTTCAAAAGTTCTTCCTTGAGAGTAAAGTAATTAAAAACCATCCTCACAAAAACTGGCAACTGAGCAGTACATGTTGCATTAGTGGACTCATCTAATTGCATTGAAAAATACCAGCATTCATCCAAATCTGTTTTCAGTTGAGAGAAAACATCATTAGACATATTTTCAACTCTCCTTGTGACCGTTCTTGATGAAAGTTGAAGGGATTCGATGGCAGCAACTATTTCATACTTGTTCTTGAAATTATGAAACAACTCGTCAGCAGCTTCTCGAAAGGCTTCTTTTGCGAATTCACCATCTTCGAAGGGTTTCTTCCTTTTCGCCAGAGCATTCGAAACGCGATAAGAAGCAAGAGTGGCAACAACACTTTTGTCTACTGGTTTCATGAACATGCTTTGTTGAACACTTAATTGACTTTTAAGTTTCTTGATTTTCTCTTTTCTCAGTTCGGTGTTTACAGAAAACTCTTTGTTAACACGTGGGTGCACAGTCTCTCGACGTTTGTCTTTCTCACAATTGCAATCTTAGCGTCACACAATAAACAAATTTCTTGTGCCATTTCTTTCTATTACGAAAAATTCGTGTTCCTATTCGGAAAGAAAATGATAAATTTTACGTTTTTTCGATACACAACTCATTATGCGTGAAGTCGCTGCACTACTCGCACGTTCTCGAAAAGTGTCAACAAGGTATGCAACTACGCATGCTTAGTGCTGAGTACTGACGGCACAAAAAAGTTCTACCTATTACCTTTCCACGCTCTATTACATCGCAGAAGTTGGTAGTACACGGCACGAAACTCACCACCTTCTCCTGACACGTATCGAACACATTTCACAAAGATGAGTGAAACAGTGCAGCAACGAATGGCGCGCAGGTGGCGGCTATTTTAATTAATGCGGCAAAAAATTTTAGATCTACCAAATAAGCACTCGCGATCTGTCAGTAGATCGCGATCGACGTGTTGCCGGCCCCTGCAATATGGTGTTGGCCCACCATTAGCCTTGATGACAGCTTCCGCTCTCGCAGGCATACGTTCAGTCAGATGCTGGAAGGTTTCTTGAGGAATGCCAGCCCATTCTTCAAGGAGTGCTACACTGAGGAGAGGTATCGATGTCGGGCGGTGAGGCCTGGCACGAAGTCGACGTTCCAAAACATCACAAAGATGTTCTATAGGCTCTGTGCAGACCAGTCCATTACAGGGATGTTATTGTCGTGTAACCACTCCGCCACAGGCCGTGCATTATGAACAGGTGCTCGATCGTGTTGGAAGATGCAATCGCCATCCTCGAATTACTCTTCAACAGTGGGCAGCAAGAATGTGCTTAAAACATCAATTTAGGCCTGTGCTGTGACAGTGCCAAGCTAAACAACAAGGGTGCACGTGCAAGCCGCCTTCATGAAAAACACGACAGCACCATAACACCACCTCCTCCGAATTTTACTGTTGGCACACACACGCTGGCAGATGACGTTCACCGGGCATTCCACACACCCACAACCTTCCATCGGATCGCAAAACTGTGTACCGCGATTCGTCACTCCACACGACGTTTTCCCACTGTTGAATCGTCCAATGTTTACGCTCCTCACACTAAGCAAGTCGTCGTTTGGCATTTACCGGCGTGATGTGTAGCTTATGAGTAGTCGCTCGACAATGAAATCCAAGTTTTCTCACTTCCCGCCGAACTTTCATAGCACCTGTAGTGGATCCTGATGCAGTTTGGAATTCCTGTGTGATGGTCTGGATAGATGTCTGCCTATTACACATTACGACCCTCTTCAACTGTCGGCAGTCTCTGTCAGTCAACAGCCGAGGTCGACCAGTACGCTTTTGTGCTGTACGTCTCCCTTCACGTTTCCACTTCACTATAACATCGGAAACAATGGACCTAGGGATGTTTAGGAGTGTGGATATCTCGCGTACAGACGTATGACACAGGTGATACCCAATCACCTGACCACGTTCGAGGTCCGTGAGTTCCGCGGAGCGACCCGTTCTGCTCTCTCACGATGTCTAATGACTACTGGAGTCTCTGATATAGAGTACCTGGCAATAGGTGGCAGCACAATGCACCTAATATGAAAAACGTATATTTGTGGGGGTGTCCGGATACTTTTGATCACATAGTGTATCTCTCATCTCCGCAATACGCGGACGATATCGCTCTTGCTTGTGGAGCCAAGGATCTTGGACGAGCGGAGACATTTCTCACAGAAGATCTAGCAGCTATGAGCGCCTATTTTAGAAAGTACTACAGTATGTACATTCCATCTGACAAATAAACAAGCTAACGTGGAGCTCAGAGTGCAAATTTACGGAAATACTCTCTGCCATAACAAGTACCATAAGAACCTTGGTGTCACCCTTGACTACACCCTTTCATGTAGGAAACATCTTGAAAATACTGCTGCCAAGATAAAAAATCGTAAGAATATTATTCAAAAATTGTGTGGAATGACATGGGGAGCGTCAGCAGATATCTTGCGCACGTCATACATTGCGCTGTACTTCGCAGCAGCTGAGTATGGTGGCCCGGTGTGGCTAAACAGCTGCAACACCAACGTGATCGACGTCCAGTTGAACCACACTATGTGGCTAATAACTGGGGCAATCTGACCAGCACCGACTTATTGACTTTGTAATGTTGTTGCATTAATTTGTTCTGAAAGCGGTGCTAATATTCAAGACAATAAAAGCGGGTTAAAAGCTGTGAGCTATCTGGGGAAGTTAACCTTGCATTAATGAGCAACTGTTTCACCAGGTATCCAGTCTAGCTTACCAAATTCCCAACCAGATTGACATTAGTTATAATCTTTTAGTCATCTTACGACAACCGGTGATATATATATATATATATATATATATATATATATATATATATAATTTAAATAAAAAGAAATAAATCAGTTTATATTTAGACATTTATTTTAACATTGATCATTGTTCCGCTAAAATTTCAGCATATTAAACTTTATTCATAACTAAACTGGTGCCTTATTTAGGGTTGTGAAAATGTGAGTTTGTAATCTTACAGAACACATCAAATATGGAGCCAGGATTGGGAGACTGCATAGAACACTGCATTCATACAATAACACACGAAGAACGTTGAAACATATGCAATAGGAAATTAACCACAACCAACCGATTCAATTTTCACCCAAAGAAGTTACATTCATAGCGCAATCCTGTCCGTGATGAAATTACCACACACTGGTATACTAAATACATACTAACTCTCTGTGAAATCTTCCCGAAAAGAATAGCTGAGGGCTACTTTGATGCTTACACCAAATGCTTCACGTGGTCAAATTGGTTTACACAAAGAGTGTAACTCCACAAAAATTTTGATAATTAAAATAAATTACATCGAAACGCAATTTACAAAAGAAAAACCTCGAACTGGTTACTATCGTCTCACTATTAACCTGATGGGTCAAACAATTGTATAAGCACGTGGTACTGGTCTCACAAAGTACACGCCACATGGGTTAAACATAAAGAAACGTTGCTATGTTGAAAAATATTGTCAAGACGAGACGTTATAATCTCACGCACATTCGCATTTAAGATTGATGATCTTAGTTAGAGTTACTGATCAACACGTGGTTCCACTTTACTCACAAAGTAGTGACAAAGCAACTACCGGGAAATATTCTGAACTTCACACTCGAATTACACTGCGTTGCAATTTAAGATAACCTTAGGTATTTTAGATCGAAACCTGAAATAAAGGTGATTAAATTTTCAGTTAGGCTGAACTTAAGAAATCCATTGTCCTACGGAATTAGCAGACACGCGCTTAGCCGGAGATCTTACCACTTCAGACACTCGCTGTGGACAGACTGACCTGGGCCCCTACCAAGCGTGCTTAACAGATACAAACGGAAGTGACCATAGAGGCAGCTTCCTATACCAACATGACAAGGGACGGACAAGACCATACTAAGAATAGAAACCTCTCTGCTTTTAGAAAGCGTAGCTACCTGTTCCGACGTTGGTCCTTCCTTTCTCTAGCAGACAGGCTTGTCTGCTACCATCAAGCATGCAACTAGAAATACATTTGCTCATTCATCCTCTCACACAGAAGGGAAGGGGGATGACAGTATTTTATAATATACAATATATAAAAGAAGCGGATGTAGGTTCCGTATGACACTGTGTGACATGAATTACATATAAACTGTGTTTTAAAGTGTAGCAGTGTGACAGATCTTTCTTGTTATGTGTAAAAGTAACACGTTCCACTGCGCAGTCTCCTCCCAGATAGTCAGAAACACCACAGTAAATTTAGAAGAGGAATTTATGCCGTAAATGACAACATATTTAAGAAATTAACATGAAAGGAATCCAACAGAGACCTTTGAACTTCCTCTGCTGAGCAACATTTATCCACCCGCAATCTGCAGAAGCGAGGCCTTGCTTAAGGAATACCAGGAGAACCTGGAATTACCCATACAGGAAGACACACCAAGTTTACGATGAAATAGACTCCGTTCAAGAAACCCACAATTATGGCAAGCAGAAAAGCTAGACGCCGGTAATACTGGGGTGAGAGACCTGTGGAATCAGAGCTGTGAAGTTATTGAAAATCCTCAAGAGCGTGAGTGGTTCCGAAAGAATAATTGTGATACTGCTGGCACAGAACTCGACAGGAAACTGTGGGTCAAATTGAACAGAGCTCGCACTGGGCATGGACGAAGCACAGACTCTCTGTACAAATGGTTAAAATTAAATGTGTGGCAAGGTCTTATGGGACCAAGCTGCTGGGGTCAGCGGTCCCTAAGCTTACACACTATGTAATCTAACTTAAACTAACTTACGCTAAGGACAACGCACACACCCACGCCCGAGGGAGGACTCGCACCTCTGACGGGATGAACCGCGCGAACCGTGGCAATTGCAATAGACCGTGCGGCTACCCCGCGCGGTTTTACAGATTTGGTGCTACAGAGTCTCTGGTTTGTGACTGTGGGGCTCTGCATCAGACAGTCAAGCACTTTACAGATGAATGCCCCTTGCATTCCTACCAGGGGAGTTGGAGAGACCTCATGAAAGCTGATGATACGGCTCTTATGTAGATTAATAACCTATATATTGACATTTAGTTGGTTTTATATGTTGTTTTGTATATTCATATTCCTGTTATATATAGTATTAGTAATGTTATATACCTGTAATTTTAAACTGCATGTGAACCATACGAATAAATAATAAAAACAGGGTACATATTAGCTGTCAGTTTTTTTTTTCAAGGAGTTCTTTGCAGAGTGGGGGAGTACGTAAAAAACAGTATTTCATTTGAGTCCATAGACGTATCACGGCACTGCACTAAACAAGTATTTGAATGTTGTGACATGTCCGAAAGAACAGATACCATCTTCATGAATTTCTAATTGTTGTTCTTAATAGGTCGCCTAACTGTTACTTCAGAGCATTTCTGAGTCCTGGTTCATTTTAGAGGAAGTACCAAACATTTATTATATGTGGTGACTACAATATTAATTTTGTATGTGATTGTGCAAGAAAAAAGATATTAGAAGATCTCCTAAATTCATATGACCTGATGCACACAGGTTTTTTTTTCAACTAGGGTACAAGGGAACAGTAACACAGCCATAGACAATATTTTTATTCGTTGCTCAAGAGTTCCAGGATGATGCCGATAACATAGACGACAAATACAGTGCTTTCCTTAATATATTTCTCATGCTTTTTGAAAGTTGCTTTCCATTAGAACGTTCTAAACAGGGTACTAGCAGTGAAAGGCAGCCTGGGTGGCTGACTAGTGGGATAAGGACATAATGTAGAACAAAGTGGGAATTATATCAAAATGTTAGAAGTAGTCACAGTAAGCTACAGTAGCCCATTACAAACAGAATTGTAAGGTGCTTAAAAAGTTGTTAAGAAGGCAAAGAGTATGCAGTATGCAAACAGATCAGCTAATTCGCAGGATAAAATTAAAACCATATGGTCAGTTGTGAAGGAAGTGTGTGGTCAGCAGCACAAGGTCGACAATATAAAGTTAGTTGCTAGTTAAAATATTTCTATTACTGATAAATAAGATATATGTACAGTATTTAACAATCATTTTCTGAGCATTGCTGATGAATTGAATAAAAATTTTGTTTCTACAGGGAATCATATAACTGTATTGGAAAATACCTTTCCGAGATTGATGTCTGAAATACTCCTCTGTGATACTGACAAGGGGGAGATTGATTGCATAATTAAATCACTGAAGACTAAGGACTCTTATGGATATGATGGAGCGCCCAGCGGAATATTAAAGTACTGTGCTGCACATGTTAGACCTGTATTTTGCTATATTTGTAATTTTTCCTTTAAGAATGGTCAGTTTCCTGAATAATTAAAGCATTGGTGAAGCCGGTTTGTAAAAAGGAACAAAGGGATAATGTAGACAATTTTAGACCTGTTTCTATCCCGTCAGTGTTTTCTAAAGTTATTGAAAAGGTTGTGTATGTAAGGATAATTGATCATTTTGTTTCACATAATTTGCTATCAAATGTACAGCTCGGTTGCAGAAATGGTTTAACAACTAAAAATGGTATATTCTCCTTCTCTGTGAGGTACTGGATGGGTTAAATAAACGGTTTCGAATGCGGGGCATCTTTTTTGATTTAACTAAGGTGTTTGATTGTGTTGGTCACAAAACATTGCTCCAGAAGTTGGACCATTATGGAATATGGAGGGGAGCTCACAGTTGGTTCACCTCTTACTTTAGCAACAGTCAACAAAAGGTCATTATTCACAGTGTTGTTGAGAGTGGCTGTGATGTTGGGTCTGAGTGGGGTACAGTCAGGTGGGGGGTGCCCCAAGGATCAGTGTTGGGGCCATTCCTATTCCTTATTTATATAAATGATATGTCCTCTAGTATTATGGGTAACTCTAAAATATTTCTATTTGCTGGTGACACTAGCTTCACAGTAAAGGATGTTTTGTGCGACATTGGAACTGCTTCAAACAGTGTAGTTGATCACAGAAGTTCATGTCTTGTAGAAAATAAATTAATGCTAAATCGTAGTAAGACTCAGTTTTTCCAGTTTCTAACGCACAATTCAACAAAACCCGACGTATTAACTTCACATTATGGGCATATTGTTAGTGAAGCTCGACAGTTCAAATTTATAAGTGTTCAAATAGATAGTAAAATGCCGTGGAAATTCCACGTTTAGAATTTTTACTATTTGAAAGGTATCTGAAGTAAGTAATTGTTCGACACGAAAGTTGGTCTGCTTTGCTAATTTTCATTCGCTTATGACGTATGGTATTATATTTCGGGGTAGGTCTTCCAACTCTCAAAGGGTATTTTTGGCTCAGAAAGTGGCGGTTTCGGCAGTAAGAGGTGTAAGTTCGTGAGCCTCTTGTCGACCCCTGTTCATTAGTCTGGGTATTCTGACATTGGAGTCTCAATATAAATATTCTTTGCTGTGGTTTCTTGTTATCAATATCAGCTTATTCCCGAGAATTAGCAGCTTTCACTCAGTTAATACTAGGCAGAAATCCAATCTGCATTTCGATCGCACTTTCTTGCCTCTTGAGTAGAAAGGTGTGCAGTATAGTGCTGCATCGATTTTCAATAAGCTAGCACAATAATTCAAAAATCTTAGGAGTAATCGACGTGTTAGCAGATTGAAACTGAAGCGTTTCCTCATTGGTCACTCCTTCTATTCTGTCGAGAAGTTGCTTGAAAAAATTAAGCTGATTCCATTGTTATATTTTTAATTGCGTTTACACAAACTTATGGCTTGTCCTTTGTTGAATTCATAAAAATTTTATTTTATCTATTTTTAGTTTTATGTTGTAATTTCATGTACTGACACGTTTTATGACCTTGGAGGTTTGCTCCTCAGTTTCGTCCTACAGAACTAGATGTGTGAAATGAAAAAAATAAAAAATGAAAATGTGGTGCGTAATTCAGGTACTGCAGTGTGCAGTGCAGTAGTCCAGGAATGGCATTCAGGTATTGCACCACATTTCGCATAGCTGAGGTATCATGTCCGGACTATTATACTGCGCACTGCATTGTACATGTAGTGCACAGGGTACCACATCATTCTGTCCTATACTTGACAATGGCACTTACAGGAGCAGCCTCACTTCTATAGACATCTTGTATACTTCACCCATACATATTGCAATTTTTAGCGTCAGATTCTTGCAGTGACTGCAGATAATTTCTGTTTGCGCACCTGTGTTCATAGTGCCAATATGTCCTGCCATAAAGTGTTTAAAATCTCTCAGGTTCTTGAATGAAGATGAATCCAACTGAAGATCACTTTGGTTTGTGTTATTATTGGAGGACTTTGACTATGTTGTTACGCACAATGATAGTGTTGATCACACCTAGAATGATATTTTAGGGGCTCAGGATGGATGAACGGATGACCTCTACAATGGCAGGATTTAGTTGAGGTGGTAGATTGTTGTCAAGATGATGACCAATAGTCATTCACACAAAGATTATCGTCAGTCATATATTTTACTGAAGAAGAAACTACAACACTCATACCAACACTCTGCAGTGGCTCAGGATAATTTTGCAGAGACTCAAAATACATTCATAAACTGATATTTGTGTACACCACATTTTTCTTAAGACTAGAAAGTTTAAACCAAAATGCTCATTGGCTGCATACCTAAGTCCACTGGCTTTGCACATTTTCGCATGACCGCTAAACAGTGGTGCTACTAAATACCTCCTCTCTTTGGTAGATTCGATCTCTGGATCTTAGCTCAGGGTAATTCTGCAAAGACTCAACATACATTCATAAACTGATATTGGTGTACAGTATGTATTTCTTAAGCCTAGTCATTTTAAACCACGAGATCCACTAACTACACTCCTGGAAATTGAAATAAGAACACCGTGAATTCATTGTCCCAGGAAGGGGAAACTTTATTGACACATTCCTGGGGTCAGATACATCACATGATCACACTGACAGAACCACAGGCACATAGACACAGGCAACAGAGCATGCACAATGTCGGCACTAGTACAGTGTATATCCACCTTTCGCAGCAATGCAGGCTGCTATTCTCCCATGGAGACGATCGTAGAGATGCTGGATGTAGTCCTGTGGAACGGCTTGCCATGCCATTTCCACCTGGCGCCTCAGTTGGACCAGCGTTCGTGCTGGACGTGCAGACCGCGTGAGACGACGCTTCATCCAGTCCCAAACATGCTCAATGGGGGACAGATCCGGAGATCTTGCTGGCCAGGGTAGTTGACTTACACCTTCTAGAGCACGTTGGGTGGCACGGGATACATGCGGACGTGCATTGTCCTGTTGGAACAGCAAGTTCCCTTGCCGGTCTAGGAATGGTAGAACGATGGGTTCGATGACGGTTTGGATGTACCGTGCACTATTCAGTGTCCCCTCGACGATCACCAGTGGTGTACGGCCAGTGTAGGAGATCGCTCCCCACACCATGATGCCGGGTGTTGGCCCTGTGTGCCTCGGTCGTATGCAGTCCTGATTGTGGCGCTCACCTGCACGGCGCCAAACACGCATACGACCATCATTGGCACCAAGGCAGAAGCGACTCTCATCGCTGAAGACGACACGTCTCCATTCGTCCCTCCATTCACGCCTGTCGCGACACCACTGGAGGCGGGCTGCACGATGTTGGGGCGTGAGCGGAAGACGGCCTAACGGTGTGCGGGACCGTAGCCCAGCTTCATGGAGACGGTTGCGAATGGTCCTCGCCGATACCCCAGGAGCAACAGTGTCCCTAATTTGCTGGGAAGTGGCGGTGCGGTCCCCTACGGCACTGCGTAGGATCCTACGGTCTTGGCGTGCATCCGTGCGTCGCTGCGGTCCGGTCCCAGGTCGACGGGCACGTGCACCTTCCGCCGAGCACTGGCGACAACATCGATGTACTGTGGAGACCTCACGCCCCACGTGTTGAGCAATTCGGCGGTACGTCCACCCGGCCTCCCGCATGCCCACTATACGCCCTCGCTCAAAGTCCGTCAACTGCACATACGGTTCACGTCCACGCTGTCGCGGCATGCTACCAGTGTTAAAGACTGCGATGGAGCTCCGTATGCCACGGCAAACTGGCTGACACTGACGGCGGCGGTGCACAAATGCTGCGCAGCTAGCGCCATTCGACGGCCAACACCGCGGTTCCTGGTGTGTCCGCTGTGCCGTGCATGTGATCATTGCTTGTACAGCCCTCTCGCAGTGTCCGGAGCAAGTATGGTGGGTCTGACTCACAGGTGTCAATGTGTTCTTTTTTCCATTTCCAGGAGTGTATATACTTACGCCCATTGGTTCTGTGCATTTTTCCACAACGAATAAGTTCTCTGAATTTTCCCTTACAAACTAACAAAGTATTGTCATCAGATTCTTCACTCCCAATTACCGACATTTAACTACTACTTAACAGTAAATTAGCTTAATAAATTCCCCCAAAGTTACAAAAAAAGTAAAAAATTAAATAAACCTGCTAACACTGACTACCAATTGTCTACAAAGCCACTGGCAAACCTCCAAAATTCCGTAAATCCCCCATATCCTTACGTCGTCCTTGTTGGACTTTTATAAGGAGTTACGAATGTTTATAACAATGAAAGTTCAAATAAAACCATTATCTGCGACAGTCGCTCGTTTTAGTTTCTCACCTGACGTGTTTCGCGAGTTTACACTCTCATCTTCAGGTGGAACAATGATATTGTATTATATATTTGCTAGCTGGATGCAGGCAGTTGTTTGTTGTGGTTTCATTTTATTACAAAAACGTATAACATGCACTGGTAACAGCAATATGGCAATACGATTATAAATTTTAAAAGGTTACAGAGCTACTTACAATCAATTCCAGTGTACAGAACCCTGTGGTTCGTCATAAATACACGTTTCTAACTTAATTGCATTCACAAGACATGTACCAATACTCCAACGAAACCAAAGAGTATAATGATGTGAAGATAGAGCCCTTGTCTTAGAGATAATTCATTACTCACATTGTGGTCTATAGATATATATATCACAATCATAAAATTGTTTCATTCTTTACAACTACTTGTTAAAAGTATTACTATTGCAAATTCAATGACAGAAAGGCACAAATAAAATTACATAATAAACAAATCTAAAAATTTGCAGACAAAGTGTCAACATAATCTGGTTCTTACTGTTTTTGTACAGTGCTTTGGGGATCATCTTTTATTAAGGTCACTCAGGAAGTAGAAAGGGGAAAGAGTTAGAGCGCATCATATTATACATACACAAAGCTCTTAAAGAAGCTCATTGCCACTGTCTCAGCTTTTGCATATAGTGTGTTCTGTCCATGTTTTCTATAGTGAATGAAAATTTCCAGTTCTTCATAAAGATTGAGTTTGTGGCCTTTTTTATTTTCTGAAATATCATTAGATTGTCTTCTATGTTATCAAAAGAATGTCCTGTGCCCTGAATGTATGTAGCAATGGCAGGCTTATTGTATGTATTGTATCTAAGTGCATTAATATGTTCTTTGAATCTAATTTAAAAGTTTCGTCTGGTCTGTCAGACCTACTGTACAGGGGATCGATTGCATTTTACCTTATATAGAAATGAGTTAGAGAATTTGTGTTTCCTGGCTTTTGTATTGTGTGGCAGTCTGTTACCTAACTGACTGCTGGTAGAGAAAGTAACTCTTCTGCATGCTGTTGAATGCTTTTATTATTTCCTCAACACCTTGTTTGTTTGCCCCCTCTGTTATCAGTAATTGTATGTGTTATCCACATATCTTTTGTAAAACTTAATATTTTATTATTGTTTCAATTTTTGTCATAAACAGTTGCAGTTGCTTACAGCAGTCCACATGGATGCCTGCTATTAAAGCAGTGAAGGAAGCTGTGAAATTGGAAAAAACAAAATTGAAACTCTTCAGGACTGTTGGTAGTATTAAATTTTACAAACAGTGTCTGTGGCGTGGAATCATACCGATGTATGTTAAAATTACTACTTGTGGAAATTCTGAATCTGCTCTATTAATTCAAAAAAAGACTGAGAAAATTGGGTTACATGCAGAAATGAAATATTTATACAAGAAAACAGATCTGTATAATAAGCAGTTATAAAATAAGCATCTGTTTATAGCAAACAAGTGGCTCAAATTCATCTCTAACACTATATGGTATAGCATTACTAATTATATTTTCAGAGAGCATAGAGAGAGCAGTAAAAGACACGAATCCAATCCCTGGAAACTAAAAGACCTTTAACTGCCACCCTCATAATTACAAAAGAACAACAGACATGGACACAAGTATTATTCTAGAGTGATTAACATAACTGGGGTTGTATCTGATGAAAAATAATTGAGTTTACTGCAGAAAGATTTGAAATTTAACTTGAAAAAGTCACTTAGTGACACACACATCAGAGACATACAAATAGCCACAAACAATGTAACAGACGCTGCCAAGGTTGACAATAACACAAAAATGTAATCGTACTGAAGGTAAAGGATTTATTAGAAAGAGAACTCAATGGCAAAAAATGGAGTACTTTCAAACCCGCCAATGACTGTAAAATACTCTTAAACATAAACAGTAAATTAACAGAACACAAAGTAATAACAACAAAAGCAGACAAGGGTAAAACAATGGTGATTGTACATGAACAAACTTTTTTTGGGGAAACATTAGAATTCATTAACAAAAACAATAGTAAACAGATAAAGAAAGACCTAATAGAGAAATTTCTAGCTGAGCCCAACGCACTCTTAAAGAAATCTGACTTCTTAGTTAATGAGAAGGAGAAATATAGATACATATCCATGAACCCAATAGCACCACATCTGTAGTCACAGTTCAAGATTCGTGAAGGAGACTGTACTGTGAGACCTACTGTTAACTCTAGAAACAGCCCAGGCTACAAATTGACATATAAACTAAGCGATATTCTGATGAACAACTACACATTTGAATTAAACTACTCTGTTGAAGACAGCTATACTTCAGCACATGAGCTGTTAAACACTCATGTTCCTGACTAGATTCGCCAATTTATAAACAAATATCCCTATAGATGAAGCAGTGGAGGCTATTAAACACAATCTCATAAAACACAAAAAGCTATCAGTAGTTGATATGGGTGAATTCATCGATTTGTTTGAACTGGTGCTTAATTACAACTGTTTCACTTTCAGTAATAAAATATACAGACAACTAAATGGTCTAGCACTGGGCTACAGTATATCAAGGACCATAGCTAAAATTTTCATTAAATACCTTCAGGAAAAATTATTCAGTACCAACAGCCCATGTATATAAGATATTAAATAGCATAAAAGATATGTGGCTGCCAAATTACTAATAAGAGAGACGGAAAACAAATGAGGCGTTGAGTCAATAATTCAAGCATTCAACTGCATGCACAAGAACATTCAGTTCATTTGTGAATGTGAAAAGCAGAACTGAATAATTTTTTTGAACCGCACCATCATTACAAAAAACAGTGAATATGTGTTTATTATTTACAGAAAACCCACAAACATAGATGTAAATATCCATGCTGCTTCATGTGACCCACACACACACACACACACATATATGAGCGAAATTAACAGCCTAAAGATTTATGTTGCACAGAGCTCACAAAATGCCATTAAGCAATGAAACTCTCCAAAATGAACTTTAGGTCATCTAACAGATAGCAGCTGCAAATGGTTTTCAACCTACACTCATAGAAAAAAAAATTCTACGAAAGTGAAGAAAGAAAGAGACAGAAACACAAATAAGAACAACAAGCAAACAGACACCAGGACATTATTCCTTCCCTACTTTGGTACGAATTCACAAGAAATTGCTAATGTTTTGAGGCTGTACAATATTCAGAATCGGTTACGTGACCGACTGGAATGCTGTACAAAAGCAAGAAAATACAAATTCTCCAACTCATTTGTATATAACATAAAATGCAATCGATGTCCCGTACAGTATGACAGACAGGCCAAACAAAACTTTTAAACTAGATTCAAAGAATACATTAATACATTTAGATACAACACACCCAATAAGTCTGCCGTATCTACATACATTCAGGACATAGGATACTCTTTTGATAACATAGAGGATAATCTAATAATAATTCACAAAATAAACAAAGGCCACAAACTCAATCTTTATGAAGAACTGGAAATTTTCATTCACTATAGAAAACATGAACAGAACACACTAAATTCAAAAGCTGAGACAGTGACAATGAGCTTCTTTAAGAGCTTTGTGCGTATACAAGATAACTTTAACTCTTTCCACTTTCTACTTCGTGAGTGATCTTAATAAAAGATACTCCACAAAACACTGTACAGAACAGTAAAAATTAGATTTTGTTGGCACTGAGTCTAGAAGTTTTTAGGTTCGTTGTTTTTTATTTAATTTAATTGTGTCTTTACTGTAATTTTATTTGCTATAGTAATACTTTCAACAAGTTGTGAAGAGTAAAAAAATTTTATGATTGAGATATGGAACTATGGCGCACAATTTAAATTAGTAATGAATGGTCTCTGTGACAAGACAGTCAATCTTTACACCTTTATAATTTTTGGTTTGTTTACGTTTTTGGTACGCGTTCTGTGAGAAAAATTAAGATGAAAACGTATATTTACAACGAACCGCCAGGTTCTGTACACTGAAACAAACCGTAAGTTACTCTATCACCGTTTAAAATTTATAATCTTAGTGCCATACTACTCTAACAGTGCCAGTTATACTTCCTGTAGTACAATAAAACCACAACAAACAACTGGCTGCATCCAGCTAGCAAATATGTAACACAGTGTTATTGTTCCACCCGAATGTGAGAGTGTAAACCCTCGACGCGTCGTGGGATGAAATGAAAAGAGTGACTGACGCAGATAATTGTCTGATTTGGACATTTATTGTCATTGAAAACCCTTATCAACCATCACACAAAAAACAGCTTAAGGACACTATACCATTAATCTCATTGATACATTACAGCATAATAAAAGAATCCACAACGTCATTCATTAAACAACATAATTATTGAAAAGTATAATCTTAGCATTAATCACAACAAATATGAAATAACGAACTGTTTAATACCATCGTCAACTAATACAGAGCAAACTAACAATAATAATTGAAAATTCTTTCACCTCTCAGAAAACTTTCCTTGCGACGATGGAGGGTGTGGAGATGCTGGGTTCAAGAGGTGACAACATTGCACAAATAACGAATTTTTAGCAAGCAACACTAAAACCCATGCATTAAAGTGAAAACCCAATCTAGAGAGAGGCCACAAAATTGCAGTTTTGCAACGATTGTATGCGCAATAACTCCCAAAATGTACCATCACTTAAAACAATATAAATAGCACCCCTTAGGAATTTAACAAGAGCCGTGTTTAACGACCTCCAAAATGTACAGTAATTTAAACCATATAAAATAGCATTTCTTAGGAAACTGCACAACGCTTCACAGTTTACGGAGTAACGTCAAGAATCAAATTAAAGAAATACCCTGACGCCCACACGCCCTTAAAACAATAACAGTGCATAACATTCTCATACAGTTTAAAATCAAGTTAACAATCACACAGATAACTTCAAATCGGCCCCACGGTAAATCTGACGGAACCTCAGTTTAAATGAACGGTCCCAGCAGCGATCAAAATGAATCTTATAAGCAAGTGACAATGTTGATTGTTCTTGAACTAATGCCCAGTGACGGCCATGCAACAGGAAACACAAGATAACACGAATCTCCTTAATGTCAACTAATGATAAATGGCAACTGAAGAAAACTTCACAAGCCAAGATCGCTAAAAAAAGCTCTTTATTGGATGACTTGTTGGACAATATTTTGTAAAAATTCAGAAGCATAAGGTCCGGTGGTGACAGCATATCTCTGTGGAAACCGGTCATCAAATAAAATGCCTTTTTGGCGATCTTGGCTAGCGTTACTGAGATCGGTCAGGTTTCGTGCTCGGAGAACCTCTAGCAGTCAAGCCGGCCAAAATAACAATGGATGATATATGTTCATCCTGGTGATCCCCATAAGACACTACTATGGCATCATTCACGGACTGGAGCCAACGTAGCCCTGCTTGTTGAAAATGGGTTTGTGGCTGCAGAATGTCCCACGGGCTTTCCGTGCCATCCGTCTCGCCGAAAAAATAACTGAGTCTCCATGTGTCTGTGCCCATCTGGATCACTCGTGTCCAGCATATTGCAACCCCCTTCCTCTGACAGTGAAGCTCTTCTGTTGACATTACAGCATGCCTTCCTACGTCCTCATAAATTAGCATTATCTTCCATTTCTTTATCTGCACATAGTTCGCTGGAACTCCCCACTTTATCATGTAAGGGTGGATGGTAAAAGACTGTACTTTTAGCAGCCGACTGGTGGTTTTCTGATTGACGATGATCACTGTGTTGTGGATGAGCTGTGCACTGGGTGTGTTCACCAGAAAACAACACTCTGCATTGAAGTCTTTTGTTGCTGTATGACAAGTTGTGGTTGTTTATTGCTGGCACATGTATCCTATTTGAGCGAGAGCTGTTCAGTTTGTTAAACTACAACTTGTGATCGTGATTAGGTGTATTAAGCCAAAAGTGATTTCACTTTAACTACGCAGTGATCGTAACTCAGTTGTTGAAGCAATTTTTACTAAGAATTCATCTTGTTAACTGTTACGTGTGACGGCTGGTCCCAGCGGAGGTTCGAGTCCTCCCTCAGGCATGGGTGTGTGTGTTTGTCCTTAGGATAATTTAGGTTAAGTAGTGTGTAAGCTTAGGGACTGATGCCCTTAGCAGTTGAGTCCCATAGGATTTCACACACATTTGAACATTTTGTTATGTTTGAGTGATCAACAGTATATGTTTTGTGCAAGGATTTATTAAGATATATGTGTAGGTAGTTTTGCAGAGCACTGAGGGTAATTTGTTGCGGTAGCTACCTAGTGACAGTAGTAATAGATGACCAATATGTGGTTATACGTCATGTGAATGATCCTAGCTGATAGTAAGAGTTCTTTTGCCATCTTAGTTCGATTGCGAAAGTTGTCTCCATTATTGTTACTGACGGCCTGGTTATGTATCCCAGCACAAGGGTTCGATTTTAATTATCTTTGTTTTATGGAAGATATTTTGTTGTACTGATTGTTTTCAGCCCTTATTAAGGATCTTGACAGGCTACATAGCGATATATTGTTTTACTGCAATTGTATTACTATTCTGTTATCAGAAGTATTGTGTCGTTTTATTAATCAATTGCTAGATTGAACTCCATGTGTGGACAACCCACAGCCCGAATTCCAGTCCACTTACATTCTTAACGTAAAATATATGTTACAGTAGAGCCCTGATTATCCAACCTCCGATTAACTGACTCCTCGGATTACCCGACCTCGGGTCCAACCAATCGTCTGCGCTCCGCGCCCGACAACGGGGCAGCATTATCGACCATTTTACTCTTGTCACAGCAGGTGTCCGCCTGAGTCACGCTCCTTACAAATGCTCAGTTGACAAACTACTGTACTGTCGGACTGTTCACTTTATTGTACTCTTCATTCTGCTGATTAATCTGTGAGATTTTTGAGTTTATTACTGTATTCCTTTTAATTTCAAAATTGCATTGTAGTTTTATAAAGTTTTTGAAGTCGTGATTAAGACGAAACTTGTTGCATGCACAGTCGAACGGAAACTAAGTGTTCTGCACAGACTTGAGAAAGGTAAGTCAGTTATTAAATTAGCCTCTGAAATGAGTGTTGGGGTCACAACCATTAAATATAGAAAAACATCGAAAAGGTCCTGATGCTTTTTCGTTAATTGTAGACGATGAAAATGCTTTAAAAACTAGAAAAGCATTGGAAAAACCAAAACTTCAGTTCTTGGACGACGCTGTACGTGTTTGGTTTTGTTGAAAAAGACGTAAGGGGATCCAGTTTTCGAGTCCCTATCATAAAAAAAAATGCTATTCAGTTGCAACTAAACTGGAGGATAAGACGAATTCCAAGTGCGATACTACATTGCAGTGCCTGTGTTTTTCCTAATTACGGTGTACTGTTCCTCTGGAAGTGCATGCATGTCTGAAGGAACATTGAATCGTAATTCGGAATAATACATGCACTGCTGTGTGGTATTTATCCGCCGACACCTGGCGAGCGACTTTCAAGTAAAATGTGTCGCTTGTACGGGAATAAACATAATGGATGTACGAATAGAGCTTGTAGACACATGGTTGACGACATATCGAAGTTTGGGTCTGACTGTGAGTCGTAATAGTAACCTTAGGGATCGAACGCTCAATCCGGCAGGGTTGCCCACTGTCGATGGTGCTTTATGCCACTGCTATGGAACCACTCGTCTGCAGATTACGGTGACGCTTGACAGGTGTTCCAACCTGGGACCATGTGTTCCGCTGCCGAGCCTACGCGGCCAACTTGGTCTTCGTCGAGGCCGACTTACTAGCTATGTAGCAATGTATTATCCATTACAGTGCAGGGGCAGGGGGTGCTAGGAACGTCGTGCGTCATGAAGATCGGTCGTGACCTTCCCACAGACGGCGTAGCCCCCTTTCAACTGGCGAACATCCTCCGCTGTCTCGAACTGGTGTATACGCGAGACATCCGCTGCATCTCGGCGATCAATTTTCGGTCGCTAGTGTAACGCATCCGGGCAAACATACAGTATCACCCACGATGCCCGCTGAATACGTGCCAGAGTCACCTTCGTCAGTAACCATCTGGCAGCCCGGATACCCCACATCGCGCAGATTCTGCCCATCACTGTGATAATGGCAGCCAGACTACAGGCGTCTTCCGGGTATTTTATACGTTCTGGAAACACCTTCAAAGTCCAGTATGAAGCTCTCACCTTACTGAAGCGGGGCGGTGGCCTCGATCTGGTTAACGCGAGAGACAGGACCACGGCACTTTACACCAATACTATGCTCCAGAAAAGCCAAAATACTAGTTTCACTGAAATGTTGACCAACGAATTTGCACCTGTTTCGAGATGCCCACCGACGTCTTTGGCACACATGCCACCTCCGATGTCACATATCGGCATACAGATACATATGCACCGAGCTCCCCAGGACCAGGAACACGACCACCAGCGACAGTTACTACCTTCTCGGACCGTACCCAACCCTTTCGAAGCACATCACCCCCAGGTTTCATGGCCTACAGTTTTGGAAATGATCCATCAACCTTACCATATCACTTACACCACCGCAACGTGGTACCTTTTCGTCAACGGCAAATATACTACAAGACAGATGCAGCATCGCATGGCGCTGGTGAAGTCACCCTGTAATACCTTGTGGTCTCCTGACCTTCATTCCTTACATATTCCGCCCTCACAATCGTATTCCGTACATCAAGACGCTTCATTCGAACCCAAACTCGATGAGATAAAGTCTATGTTGTATGAATTCATGTAAACGATATGCAAATTACAAGTAAATTTCAAGTGCGCACCGACACTGAAATACTCGAGGCTGGCGTACACACACACATTCAAGACACGACGGTCACAAAAGCTTTTAGTTCGAAAGAGGCAAACTGTATGCCAGCAGGCTGGTCCCTTCAGAGAACGAGTCAACCTATCTAAGTCGGCCGGTGACCGCCCGTAGAGCAGACAGCGTTTGCCCGAGTGAAAGGGAGAACTACCCCGTGTTCGGCTTAAAAGAAAATTCCGCTACATTGTGTGGAAGCGCCCAGCCTACGCATTCTTTACAACATAGCATGCAGTTTCAGAGGTTTTCACAGGGAGACAGCAAACGCCAATCGCCGATCCTACAGATTTCCGGATTGGTCACCTCAAACGAAATGTCATTCTCCCGTTTTAGAAGAGCATTGCTGATTAGCAGACGATATTCCTGACGCCTTGAGCTGATGGAGTAATGGAAGAGACCAAAAGATAAACCCCTTCATGTGTGGCGTGGAGAGGGGCCGTTCTGTTGTCTCTCTTGGAGCGAGAACACGTAACGAGAGCATGTGCGCTCGTCCGTGTACTGAAGGAGTTAGGAACAAGTCTCTCCTCAGTACTTCACTGGGAGAGCACCTCTGTTGAGAGCAAATTGGAGTGCGACTCTATATTGAGTCCTTGCGATTAAGCAATGTTCACTGTGTTGGCCACCATACTTATTGTGCAGTGTGAACGGACAGAGTTATAGTTAAATGCCTGTGAGCGAATTTTGGAGTGTCATCGCGGTGGACTGGTTATCTGACTGGTGTACCATGCCAATAGTTAGACTAGGGGCGAATAGGAGTCCTTGACTTCATCAAGGTGTAGGGAGAGTTTGATTGTCGATGGTCAATCCAGATAGAACGAGAGTTATCTTATTTGTCAGCAGCGAGCGACGCAGACAGCAGTCATCGCAGCTTACGGCATTGTCCGCTACAGCTCTTGCGAGCCCCATATTTCCTCCACAAGAGTACACTTCACTGCATTTCACACGCGACAGACTCGACCGTACATAGCTACATTCTAACGGATAATTATTCAAGTTGAGTAGGTGTGGCTCTCAGCCATTCTGCCAAGTCAATAACAATCTTAAACTTTCTATAGAAATTTCATTAGCAAATCCTATCCTTAAGAGGTAACTTGACATTCCGAAAAGAGCCTGGAAATAACTTGTTCAGCTCGTAACTAAAAGTGCCATTGTGATTTCTCAGAATTTTTGCAAAATAAATAATAATTTTCGTTAGTTTTATTTTTTTCTTACACTAACTAGCACTACTCCAGTACCCAAGTATCCCACTAGTTACGGAAGAAATTTTGTGAATTTTAGTGTTATTTCCTTACAGCGGATGACTCCAGAAGATATTTATTGCTGAAAGTTTTTCAGGCATTTCTCTTTAGAACGTTAGGAGCGTCTGTCTGACTTCTGTAGTAGTGTTGGGGTGGAAATTGCATCCTTGCAGGAGCCACAAGGTAAAGGGTACATCTCAGATTAATCCGTTGTGCAAAATGTCAGAATAGCACCCACACACTCACAGCCCCTGTGCCTCAAGTGCAATGTCGAAGATACAGATTTACACCGTTTTGAGTGTCGGCCAGCAGCAGCTGTCTGGACCCTTGTATAGAAGATCGTGGCTTTCTATCTCCGAGTACCTCCACATCACGTCTCTCCTAGCATTACCACCCTGATATATCCTGACACGATCTGCTTTCCACGGTGTAAGTGGCACGCCACCACATAGATCAGTGGTATGGCTATCAACTACCTCTTCCGGGACGACATTGCCGATATGGCGTACTACCAGACACGTCTCCAAGTGCACCCCGACACCCTTTGCCGACAACGACACTATCGGGCCACTTTCGCGAACTATTCACGTTCTTCTGACGGCGCGACAAAGTGGAGCATGGCGCAGCAAGTCTTCCTAATTTCTTTCGTTTCTCTTTTCTCTTCATCTTCTAACTTTTTTTCTTATATTTGTTTATTCACGGATGTCTCTGTATCTGCAGCCTATTTTTGTTTTCTTCCTCATGCGCTCTTCCAAAGAAAAAGATAGTGATGCTGAGAAAGTATACTTATTTACGTTAAAAAAAGTGATGTTGAGAAAGTATACTTATTTACGTTTTCAAGAAATACTGTTCATTTTATGAAGAACGTCGTCTTTTATTTTCGAACAACAGAGATTTTCTTTTGTTTTCTTCATTACCTGCAACATTTTGCTATATTGTAGGTTTACTTTGTTCTCTACATGTTGTTTTGTGGTCTTCAGTCCTGAGACTGGTTTGATGCAGCTCTCCATGCTACCCTATCCTGTGCAAGCTTCTTCATCTCCCAGAACTTACTGGAACCTACATCCTTCTGAATCTGCTTAGTGTATTAATCTCTTGGTCTCCCTCTACGATTTTTACCCTCCACGCTGCCCTCCAATGCTAAATTTGTGATCACTTGATGCCTCAGAACATGTCCTACTAACCGGTCCCTTCTTTTTGTCAAGTTGTGCCACAAACGCCTCTTCTCCCCAATTCCATTCAATACTTCATCATTAGTTATGTGATCTACACATCTAATCTTTATCATTCTTCTGTAGCATGTTCTCTACATGGAAGACATTATTCATTATTCTCTACAAGGAAGACATTATTCTTTATTTCAAGAAGAGATCGTTTACTTAATTCCCTCAAGAAAAAGAAGGTGGTTAAGGTAACAAAATGGTTCAAATGACTCTGAGCACTATGGGACTTAACATATGAGGTCATCAGCTCCCTAGACTTAGAACCACTTAAACCTAACTAACATAAGGACATCACACACATCCATGCCCGAGGCAGGATTCGAACCTGCGACCGTAGCAGCAGCGTGGTTCCGGACTGAAGCGCCTAGAACCGCTCGGCCACAGGAGCCGGCGTTAAGGCAACATAAAAAAGAAATGGTTAAGGCGATCGCTCGCGTTTAGTAGGAAGTCTGGGTTAGAGTCTCAGTCCGGTACTATTTTCATCTGTTACCACTGATTCATCTGAATTTCCAAATTAAAAAAATACTAAAAAAATGGTAAGGCGACAACTCGTGATAATCGGGATGTCCGGGTTCGAGTCCCGGCTCGGCACAAATTTTCATTGTCGCCATTCCGTTATACAGCTGATGGTAGTCCATATTCACAATTGCGAATATATTTAATGAATTCCAAGCAAGTGTTTGTTGGCTTCACCAGTGAAAAATCGTTAACTATGGACGTATTGTGGGCATAGAGGTGGCGTGATACAGCCACATAGTCAAGGCTTAAGAAATTGAAACAAGTAACATCTTATGCTTTTCCAAATAGATCTTCATGTCCAAATTTTTTTCCCTTTCTCTTTACCATAAATGTATTTTTTTTTACTTAATTTTGATTTATTGCATCGTTTTCAGCTCTCTAAATGACTTGTTTCGTTCTCCTCTGACTATTCGACCTTCTTAGCATTGCGACCACCACCTTGTCTCAAAAGTGACAGTTAATCGATGTTCCTTTGTAGCTGGATTCCTTGAAGAATCTGTGGTAGTGGGGAGGGAGGGAGGTATACGTAGAACGTGTAAATAACATCATGTAGAGCATGTAACACCATAACTCTAGTGCTCTACTGATTTAGTTTGCTTTTGTTTTATTTAATGTTACATCGTTGAGCTTCTGTAAATGTTGTTTGATTGATTGAATCGATAACACAAAATTGTATACTCCTTTCTCTGTTAAAACTTTGATTTCATGACTTGATTCTATGCAATATAGTATAGCTGTCATTTAAATTCTTTGTCTCAATTGGAGGGAGACAATACTTACTGTATACATTTGGAATTTGGGTGAATAATTTTTTGTAAAAATGTCAATATATGCAAAGGTTCTGTTTTATTTAAACTGTTTGTTTGCTGTTATGTAAACTGCTGACCTTCGCTTAGGATTCTTAGTTAGTTTGTATGAAAAAGGTGTAATGGTTCCCCTCGAGAAAGGAACTGTGTAGCGCGCGCAAATTGTGGTTGGTGAGGTAGAAAAGGTGGAAACAAGAGTCAGTCGGAGACGAGCTACCAAACTGTGCACTGCCATGTAAAAGTTGTATATTGTGCTGGTTCCGAGAGAAGCTTTTTCTGCAACTTTCCAATGCCTCGGATGGAAGGATAAATAGCTGTCCAGCAAGTCTACCTGCAAATCCACCTACCAACATGCAGTTGCCATCACATTGCGCAATCACTGTAACTGAATACTATAATAATGTACAGTGAAGGATCAGCTTATTGGATGTGTTATTGTGCTCAAATATAAGGTAACTCTCCATTTTAACTATGATTACCGAGTGTCCTAGTTTGTGGGAAAAAATGAAAGCCTCAGAACATTAAATAATGTTGTTTGATCTTTGGTAAGAAGGGAGTGTTCAGATTTACTGTGGGTTTAGTGAAATTGTGGGAGGTAGTAAATGTAGTCTTGTGAAAACCTCCCAGGGATGGAAACAGTCTAATTTAAAGTTTTGTGGAGTTTCAAAGTCACCTATTTAATCATTTACTTGAAAGTAGAAGACTGTGGTTATAAAGACAATTTGCAGTTTCTTTTAAAGATTAAAAGCTCTTAAAACTGAGGCTTATAAAGTGTTGCTCAGTTAATGATCATAGTGCTGCCTGCAGTAAATTTTAAAAGGTGAGTCAGTTTCTTGTAAATTTGTCAACATTGCGTCTCACTGCAGCAAAAGTCGTGAATTGCAGTTGTGGAAAGTTATATTTGCTTGTTAAGCACTTGTTTCTTTCGGGTATTGAAAGTGCATATTAATAGTGTAATAAGATCCACAGGTTATCCTTTACCAGTATTTATGAAAACAATAATTTCTTTATTCAAAAGATAGTGAGAAGTAACCTGTTAGTGAATTCCAATCAACTTTCATTTTAAATAGTAAAGCATTTAACTGAGAGAGACTTAACCTGTGACCATCTCATAATTTTGCAGTAAACAACATTTATAACTCTATGTCAATTAGGAAAGTGTTTGAAAAATAATACTTAACCTATGTCCAATTTATGATTCTGCAGTGAATATTAATAGTAATGTTATAAAGACCATTTAGTTTGAATAATTCCTGAAAGTAATAGTGTGTTTCGTTATCTGTTATATTTTTGCAAATAGTTTGTGCTGCTCTAGCTGTTGGTTCCAACCTTAACGTTAACATATGCAGGTCTCAGAGTTCATTGCACTTGCGTGTGGTAAAGTATAGGTTGTGTTTATCCTTAAAGTTACTCATACTTACTTTCTTAAACAAGAACGTTAATCTTTCTCTTGCCTAATTAGGCTGGCGACCGTTTTCTTTATCCTTTAAACAGTGTGGGTAAGTTAAATGTTATTTATTATTGTTTAAATGTTTACGTATTTCTGACTTTCGCTTCCGATACGCCACCTCCGTTAGGTATATCACGGTCAACATAACAAAATTCCTCTCAGAGGGTAACACTGCTCTGTTGCGTTATACCATAATTGCTTTAATAAGATTTTACGACCTGCCTCCTACTTTAGGGTTATGGTATAGCAGTAGCAGACAGGAGTGTTATACGTGGCTTTTCCGTGACAGGACAACTTTTTTCTGTTTGGGGCATAGTACGTAAGCCAAATTTGGTATTTCGTAGTCAAGCTACGTAAATCCAGTTGCAGTGTTATAAGCAGAAGGTGTTCTGTTACGCAAAGAGTGGACGGAGAACAGGAGTAATGTTGGACTGTTTCGTAACAAAATAACGCTGGTGGAAGCGGCGGTTTGCTTTGGTAGTTAACAGAGCCTTAAACATCAGACCCTCCGCTCCAAAAACGAAATAAGGAAGGAGATGTAAGTGACTTGTGCCGACAGAGACTGTTTGTTTATTTACCTGACGCTCCTGCGTGGACAGTGACGCCTGGACAAAGCCGACGCCGGGAGGACGTCACCGTGACGGCAGATGCATGGAAATGACGTGTGTGTCTGTCTCCTGCCGAGGGGCGGAGCGCCGGCTGTCTGTACGGTGAATACGAGATGCAGTCGCGTGGGAAGTGAACTCCCCAGCCACTTTCCACACAACTGTCTTCTCTAGCTGACTTGTGCTCTGGTCTGGGGAAACGCCTGCGAACGTGAATGGCATGTCGGACAGTAAAATCACCGTAAATAGTAAATATACTAGGTGTAATGAGTAGCAGTTGCCTCTAAATGTGGATGAACGTGAAGTAACGCATACAACAAGCAGAAAGAACACTGCACTATCCGTTTACAAGAATAGTGGTGAGCATCGTACATTGTCTCGTATTTAGGAGCAAATACTGTAAGTAGGCTGTTTATGTTTTCTTATTGGCAAAGTTACGTAGCGCTCTGTATGAAAATCACTGGCTGTGCTGTGTGCAGTCTGTGGCTAGTTTGCATTGTTGTCTGCCATTGTAGTGTTGGGCAGCTGTATGTGAACAGCGCGTAGCGTTAGCAGTTGGAGGTGAGCCGCCAGCAGTGTTGGATGTGGGGAGAGAGATGGCGGAGTGCCGGCCGCGGTTGTACTCGCGGTTCTAGGCGCGCAGTCCGGAACCGCGCGACTGCTACGGTCGCAAGTTCGAATCCTGCCCCGGCCATGGCTGTGTGTGATGTCCTTAGGTTAGTTAGGTTTAAGTAGTTCTACGTTCTAGGGGACTGATGACCACAGCTGTTAAGTCCCATAGTGCTCAGAGCCATTTGAACCATTTGATGGCGGAGTTTTGAAATTTGTAAGACTGGATGTCATGAACTGCTATATACATTATGACTTTTGAACACTATTGAGGTAAATACATTGTTTGTTCTCTATCAAAATCTTTCATTTGCTAACTATGCCTATTAGTAGTTAGTGCCTTCAGTAGTTTGAATCTTTTATTTAGCTGGCAGTAGTGGCGCTCGCTGTATTGCAGTAGTTCGAATAACGAAGATTTTTGGTGAGGTAAGTGATTTGTGAAAGGTATAGTTTAATGTTAGTCAGGGCCATTCTTTTGTAGGGATTTCTTTAAAGTCAGATTGCGTTGCGCTAAAAATATTGTGTGTCACTTTAGTGTTTGAGTACGTTCAGTTTTGCTCAGCTGTTTGAAAAGCCAATAATGTAAGAGGTTTATCAGCACAGTAATTCATAAATTTTTCTAAGGGGACGTTTCAATACACTCTAAAACAAATGGTTCAAATGGCTCTGAGCACAATGGGACATAACATCTGAGGTCATCAGTCCCCTACAACTTAGAACTACTTAAACCTAACTAACCTAAGGACGACACACCATCCATGCCCGAGGTAAGATTCGAACCTGCGACCGTAGCGGTCGCGCGGCTCCAGACTGAAGCGCCTAGAACCGCTCGGCCACAACGGCCGGCACTAGCGGCATCCTGATAGCGCCTCAGTACGTCGAAGATATTCTAAGCCCCGTTTTGTTACCCTTCGTGGCAACGCATCCTAGTCTTACATTTCAGCAAGATAATGCCTGCCAGCACACGGTGAAGGTTGCTGCTGCTGGTCTTCGTGCTTGCCAAAACCCTGCCTTGACCAGCAACGTCGCCGGATCTCTCCCCATCTTGACGTTCTGACGATCTAACGCGCCAATTGGCCATAATTAGACACGATAGCACTCAGAACGACGCGTTGTTCGTTGTTGTGGTCTTCAGTTCAGAGAATGATTTGATGCTGCTCTCCATGTTACTCTATCCTGTGCAAGCTTCTTCATCTCCAAGTACCTACTGCAACCCTCATCCTTCTGAATCTGCTTACTGTATTTGTCTCTTAGTCTCCCTCTACGATTTTTACCCTCCACGCTGCCGTCCAGTACTAAATTGGTGATTCCTTGATGCCTCAGAACATGTTCCACCAACCGATCCCTTCTTCTAGTCAAGTTGTGCCACAAACTCCTCTTCTCCCCAATTCGATTCAGTACCTCCTCATTAATTACGTGATCTACCCATCTAATCTTCAGCATTCTTCTGTAGCACCACATTTGGAAATCTTCTATTCTCTTCTTGTCTAAACTATTTATCGTCCATGTTTCACTTTCATACATGGCTACACTCCATGCAAATACTTTCAAAAATGTCTTTCTGGCGCTTAAATCTATACTCCATGTAAAGAAATTTCTCTTCTTCAGAAACGCTTCCCTTGGCAATGGCAGTCTACATTTTGTATCCTCTCTTATTCGACCAGCATCAGTTATTTTGATTTACAAACAGGAAAACTCATGTACTACTTTAAATTTCTCATTTCCTAATCTAATTCCCTCAGCATCACCCGATTTAATTCGACTACATTCCATTATCCTCGTTTTGCTTTTGTTGTTGTTCATCTTATACCCTCCTTTCAAGACACTGTCCATTCTGTTCAACTGCTCTTCCAGATCCTTTGCTGTCTCTGACAGAATTACAAGGTAATCGGCAAACCTCGAAGTTTTCATTTCTTCTCCATGGATTTTAATTCCTTCTCCAAATTTTTCTTTTGTTTCCCTTACAGCTTGCTCGGTGTATAGATTGAATAACATCGGGGATTGGCTACAACCCTGTCTCACTCCCTTCCCAACCACTACTTCCCTTCCATGCCCCTCGACTCTTACAACTGTCATCTGGTTTCTGTAAAAATTGTAAATAACCTTTCGCTCCCTGTATTTGACCCCTACCAGCTTCAGAATTTGAAAGAGAGTATTCCAGTCAACATTGTCAAAAGTTTTCTCTAAGTCTACAAATGCTAGGAACTTAGGTTTGCCTTTCCTTAAAAACTAATTTTCTAAGATAAGACGTAGCATCAGTATTGCCTCGCGTGTTCCAGCATTTCTACGGAATCCAAATTGATCTTCCCCGAGATCGGCTTATACCAGTTTTTCAATTCGTCTGTAAAGAATTCGCGTTAGTATTTTGCAGCTGTGGCTTATTAAACCGATAGTTCGGCAGTTTACACATCTGTCAACACCTGGTTTCTATGGGATTGGAATTATTATTTCTTCTTCAAGTCTGATGGTATTTCGCCTGTCTCATACATCTCGCTCACTAGATGGGAGAGTTTTGTCATGGCTGGCTCTCCCAAGGCCGTCAGTAGTTCCAATGGAATGTTGTCTACTACCGGGACCTTGTTTCGACTTAGATCTTTCGGTGCTCTGTCAAGCTCTCATTTCATCTTCATCTAAGCCCTTTTCCATTTCCATAATACTGCCCTCAAGTACATCGCCCTTGTATACACCCTCTATATAGTCCTTCCACCTTTCTGCCTTTCCTTCTTTGTTTAGAACTGGGTTTTCATCTGAACTCTTGATGGTCATACAAGTGGTTCTCTTTTCTGTTGTTCTCTTTAATTTTCCTGTAGGCAGTATCTATCTTACCCCTAGTGATACATGCCTCCACATTCTTAAATTTATCCTCTAGCCATCCCTGGTTAGCCATTTTGCATTTCCTGTCGATCTCATTTTTGAGGCGTTTGTATTTCTTTTTGCCTGCCTCATTTAATGCATTTTTATATTTTCTCCTTTCATCAATTAAATTTAATATCTCTTCTGTTAGCCAAGGATTTCTACTAGCACTCGTCTTTTTACCTACCGTATCCTTTCCTGTCTTCACTATTTCATCTCTCAAAGCTACCAATTCTTCTTCTACCGTATTTCTTTCCTCCGTTCTTGTCAATCGTTCCCAAACGCTCTCTCCGAAACTCTCTACAACCTCTGGTTCTCCCAACTTATCCAGGTCCATCTCCATAAATCCATACCATAACTTAATCAGTGCCATGCATAAGGGCCAGAGGCAGACCAACACGTTATCGAGTTGCTCAATTTATGAAGTACCTTCTCTTGAATAAATTATCCAATTTTTCTGAGATTGTAGTCATTTGTTTGTCTGTAAATGTACATAACATTTACCGATTTGCCTCCCATTCGAGTTATTCGTTCGTACCCTTATTTCTTTTATTGTATTAACAAGCGACATAAACTGGACGATCACGTACAGTAAAACCAGTGAATGAAAGAGTTAGATTTTTACGGAAAGTTATGGAAGTGCAGTGCATCTATGAAGGAAATTCCTTAAATGAAACTAGCGCGACCAAATTTACAGTAATGTTCTAGAATTTGGAGTCTTTACCAAGTACGCATGGTAAAAAGCGATGAACGAATTCAGTGATGCCCTGCTAGGATGGTAGCAGGCTGGTAGAGCACTATAGGCCATACAAAAGTGTAACAGAAATATTCAGCAAACTTAAATGGCAATTATATGAATGTGTCCGAAAGAACAGACACCACACATTCATATAATTTGATAAGCCAAGCTGGGCAATGAATCGACCTTCTTCATTGCGCATCCACAAATACGTCCGACCTCCTACGGAAATCTCGCAAGTGCGCATACGGCTGACACGGGGCTGTAAGTCATGGTAGAAAAAACAAAGTGTGTGGCGGTGTACACTGATTGGATGTGTAATAACCGAGAAAAAGACAGTTTATTAAGCTGCCTATGAAAGAGCAATACAGGAACCCTTTTGTGCGATTGGTAGAACCAGACATGAAGAGGAACAAATAGCATTAAGAGTAAATGATACATTGGTGACAGATGTGTATAGTGTTGCAGAACTTTTTAACAAACATTTTATAACTGTTACTGAAAAGATGGGGTTGTCAGGTTCGGTAGATGCTGCTATGGATTACCTTAGACCAGAAATTTCAAGTAACTTCCATAATATGAATTTGACCCTCACTACCCCAACAGAAATAATGTCCATCATAAAATCTTTAAAATCAAAAACATCTAGTGGGTATGATGAAATATCAACAAAGTTAATTAAAGAATGTGATTCTGAGCTAAGTAACATATTAAGCTATCTGTGTAACCAGTCGTTTATCAGTGGAATATTTCCTGAGTGGCTGAAATATGCTGAAGTTAAGCCACTGTTTAAGAAGGGAGATAAAGAAATAGCATCGAATTTCCGTCCAATTTCACTGTTGCCAACATTCTCAAAAATTTTCGAAAAAGTAATGTACAGTCGTCTTTATAACCATCTTATCTCAAATAACATACTGTCAAAGTCACAGTTTGGATTTCTAAAAGATTCTGATATTGAGAAGGCTATCTACACTTACAGTGAAAATGTGCCTAATTCATTAGACAAAAAATTGCAGGCAACTGGTATATTTTGTAATCTGTCAAAGGCATTTGACTGTGTAAATCACAATATCCTTTTAAGTAAACTAGAATATTATAGCGTAACGGAAAATTCTGCAAAATGGTTCAAATCTTATATCTCTGGCAGGAAACAAAGGGTGTTATTAAGAAAGAGACATGTATCAAGCTATCAGGCATCATCCAACTGGGAACTAATTACATGTGGGGGCCCACAAGATTCCATTTTGGGGCCCTTACTTTTTCTTGTGTATATCAATGACCTTTCATCAGTAACATTACCAGATGCCAAGTTTGTTTTGTTTGCCGATGATACAAACATTGCAATAAATAGCAAATCAAGTGTAGTCTTAGAAAGATCAGCCAATAAAATATTTGTGGACATTAATCACTGGTTCCTAGCCAATTCTTTGTCACTAAACTTTGAAAAAACACACTACATGCAGTTCAGAACTTGTAAGGGGTGTCCCAAGAGTATATATCTAACATACAATGACAAGAAGATAGAAGAAGTGGACAGTGTTAAATTCTTGGGATTACAGCTTGATAATAAATTCAACTGGGAGGAGCACACCACAGAACTGCTGAAGCGTCTTAACAAATCTCTGTTTGAAATGCGAATTTTGTCAGACATAGGGGATATAAAAATGAAAAAGTTGGCATACTATGCTTACTTTCATTCCATAATGTCATATGGGATTATTTTTTGGGGTAATTCATCAAGCCAAGCTAAAGTTTTCCGGGCCCAAAAACGTGCAGTAAGAGTTATATGTGGTGTGAACTCAAGAACATCCTGCAGAAGCCTGTTTAGGGAACTAGGGATACTAACTACTGCTTTTCAATATATTTATTCCTTAATGAAATTTGTCATTAAAAATATATCACTTTTTCAAACCAACAGCTCAATTCATGGAATCAATACCAGAAATAAGAAAAATCTTCACAAGGATTTAAAGTCACTTACTCTTGTACAAAAAGGTGTGCATTATTCAGGAACACACATTTTCAATAACTTGCCAGCAGCCATAAAAAGCTTAACAACCAATGAAATTCAGTTTAAGAGAAGCCTAAAGGATTTATTGGTGGCCAACTCCTTCTACTCCATTGATGAATTTCTTAGTAAAACCAACTGATTTGTATATAAGTACAACATAACTTCTTCACAATTTCAGTGCAGTAATGTGTTCATTGAAAATTTGTGTGTGTGTGTGTGTGTGTGTGTGTGTGTGTGTGTGTGTGTGTGTGTGTGTGTGTGAGTTTAATCTAACTTCTGCACCATTTCAGTGCAGTAATGTGTTCATTGTAAATAAGTATTACAGTAGTTGTATTACATGTTTATTACGTTATAAATAAATAAAAAACTTTTTTATTTTAAATTCAGTGCATTAGTATTTGTAAAATGACTCTTAGTGTTCATTAAAAAATGACAATCATTCCACTTGGGACCTGTGGAATGGTACATTAGCTTACTTGTTTTAGTTGTAAATATTTGTCGTGTATTGTTGTTTTTCTGACATGTTCCACATCCTAGAGGACCTCCTCACTAGGGATCAATTGGAATGAAAGTAAATCTAATCCAATCTAAACTGATAGTCTGTTGGATATGATCATCCTACAGTACAGGTGATGAAACTTTACACCGGTCTGTGGAAGCGACCTGGCCCACGAACCGCCTGTTCCAATGAATCAGTACCTGTATATTTAATTGGATCACCACATATGTTTTGGTGATATATATGAATGCACCCTGAGATACACAGATGGTCCTTCCTCCATGCCATGAATGGTGTGTAGTCTTCCTAATTTTCCCAATAAGAAACACCACTGTAACTGCTCGGACTATCTCTCCTACAACCTCATGATGCAGGGGAAAGCTTCATTTGGCGCTGGTCTTACACACTGTGCACGGCAGGCAGAGGTATGACATCATGGTCCCATTTCTATCGAGTGGTCAAGATGCTCTCCTGTCGCATTACCTCAGCTCGTCCTGTTTCCCTACAGGATGCAGAAGGTCTTAGATATAGCGCTCTCCGAATTCCGTACAGGCCAGACTTAAAGTGGGGCGATCACGTAGAGTAAGCTGCATGGATGGCGGGGGCATAGACTTAGGTGCAGTAACAAGATGCAGAGGGATTATCTAAAAACGGTGCTGGAGTTTCTGTCGTATGGGATACTTAGCACATAGGTTCGAAAAAGGTGACTCATTTCGAGGTATGAGAGTGCCACGAATATGATTCACCAGTGGCTGTAATCATTACATGACGTCTCTACAGGATCCAACACAGGTAAGTGGTCGAATGGATAGACTTGATTCAAAATCGCTGACCGCATTTCTACCAGAAAGCATAACACTATCAGCGGCTCGTGTGTGTACCTGTAGTCTCAAGACCGCTTTTTATGCATGGTGATGGTAACGTGGTCATAAAGATCGTGTTTTTAATAGCACGTTCCTTACGCAAAACGTACGGTGTGGGCAGTAGAATCTCTCTGGGGGCAGCTTCAGATGTCATTTCCCAGTAGTGTTCCTCGAAGAGAGCATCATGTTCCCTCCATGGATTCCCATTTGACCTCCCGGGTTAGTGTAATCGGACTATAAAAAAAAAAAAAAATACGCGCCATGTAAACTGAATCCCTTGATCAATTTAATTTCGAAATAACGAGGACATTCTGTGCTCATCAGTAGTTTTCGCATCAAAATAGTCGAAGTTTTTTTCTGATTTTACGCAGGGTGGGTATGTCTCTGCTGATCATTTGTGATGACTGGCGGTACACTTCGCTGGAGTGCAGTCTAACGTAAAAGACTATACCGATTATGCAGATAAAACTAAAAGAAAATGGACTATGTCTATTTTCATGGAAAGAGGACATTTATTATCGTCGCAATTTTTTTTCCTTTTTTAATAGTTGCTTTATTATAAGAGTCGAGTTAATGTTAAATAGTCCAGCGCAGAATGACGGGCGACTTCTCTACGAGACCGTGGCTCTCCCCCGGTCCCAGCTGGAGCGTCCTGCGTGACGTTTTCCATCCCAGAACGAGAGGCCTATTGGAGGCGTTGAGGACCCGTCTAGTCTGTGACAGATCGTCACCGCAAGTGTGCCCCCTAACCATTAGGGGTGGCTGTGCCACTATACTTTAGATGACCAAGATGCATTTGGGACAGCCGTTCTTTTATCTCCTTTTGTTTAGCTAACTATAACTTCTTTTGTGTTGATGAAGGACCATCGTGTTAAGGCAGACAGTGGCCATGACGTGCCACCAGGCTGTCAGCGGAGTAGCTCCCTCCTTCCCTCCATCCATCCATCCCGTAGGTGGTTGGAGGGAGGGAGGGGAGAGAGCCTTGATTTTCGGCGATTTGCGATTGTACATCGAGGAGAACGCACGTTCAACTACTGCGTCCTCTGCAGTCTTTTAGGACGATGATTTTCCCCAGTGCATGAGCTGCATTATGAACTGTTCAGTACAAGTGCTGGTTTTTTCATGACAATTTCTAAGTGTAATTAGAACTGTGACGCATTTTTTCCGTCAGCTGTGATAGCATGTATTGGCTTCGGTTAGCTGGGCTGTAGGGTGATATTTGGTAGGTGTCCGTAGCGGACTCTGACGTCAAACAACAATAGATACTGCATGCTTGCAGGTAATACACTTTTTAAACTCTTCTCTGTCCAACACCAAGCGTCAGTTGTACGTATTTCCCACCAAAAAGAATAAAGATAGTACCTTACACCCCAGCCTTTAACCACCAGCTTATAGGTGTAGGGTAGAGTTTGAGTGTTTCTGTCATTGGTTTCGAATGGTATTGCGAAATTTTTTCCCAGAAGGATAACACCAGTTGTATGGTATCGTCAGTTTTTGTGGCATATTGCGCTTTTTTGCCATCCTTGTGTAGCGCTATCTGGACAGTTTCCATGTGTTGGGGGAGCACCTGGGCTTTCCATCTGGGAGCACCAGGGTTCGAGTCCCGGTAAGGGCACTTTCATTTTTAATTTCCCGTCAATTCCAAGTGCCTCTGGTGTTTTAATTGCGTTAGGGCAGTGCGCATTGGCTTTCCGCCCAGGAGGACCAGGTTTTGAGTCGCTGATACGTTGCGTTTTTTACATGCACTGAGTGTTTGTGCACTGCGTTATTTTCAGGCGTTCAAGTATTGTGAGCGTGTTTACATGGTGTTACACATGCATTATTTCGGTGATCTATGAGTAGTTTGCATGTCTGTATGCTGTGCACTGCATTGTTTCGGTAATTTACGAGTTGTTTGCGCCTCTGCACATCGGCTTACTGCATTATTTATGAGTAGTTTGCAGGTCAATAGACTATTAACTGCGACCCGAAGCACATCAGGGTGAGTGTTTTGTATCAGCGTAATAAATAAACTATGCGAAATCTGTCCCTAAATAAATTGTTCCAAAAATAAATAAAGTACACCCCTTCCTGTCTCCAGCAGCCAAGAACAGGCTGAGTCCTTTTCCCGCCATTTTTACCCTCCAGACCGTCATCTTGGATTATGTCATGGAAGGGACTATGGCGCCTTCTGGTGGCAGTGCTGTGTACTAGGTCATTTGGACTCTGGACCTCGGAGTGAACACACAGGATTGCTTAAACAAAGACTGTTTAAATAAAGACATACGTCCATCCTATCCAGCACAGGCTGAGTCCCTTTCCCGCCAAATCCCAGGTGGATGTCAACAGTGCCCTGGGACAAAGAAGTTCCCCCAAAATTCGAAATTCCGCCAAAATCAAAATATCCACTAATAGGCTGGGTTGGGGGGAGGGTTGGTGGAGGGGGGAAGGGGGGGAGGAGACTGGGGCACACATGCAGGTGGGAAAAACACATGACATAATCTGGGGGTAGGGGGGATTGGGGTGGGCGTGTTTGGAGGCGGGAGTATGGGTGGTTAATTGATCAATTTAATTGATTTACATATCAATTTAATATCAAAAGTGTGCTACAAACCCCACTATACTACTACTTATGTCACCTTACGCGGACGACCTGTATGACCCTATGGTACTACTCTAGTGGTCTACGTCGGACTCAACATCTTTCTGCATCAATAACCTCAAAGTCATCCATGTACTGCTTCCCAAGGAGTGTATCCTTCATTGGACCAGACAGATGGAAGTCAAAAAGGTGCGAGATTCTGCCTGTATGGTGCACAAGGAACAACAATCGAGTGAAGTTTCTTGAGCTCCTCCCGCGTGCTGAGACTTGTGTGAGGCCCAGCGTTGTCATGGGGAAGGAGAAATTCGTTTGCATTTTTGTGGCGACGAACACGCTGAAGTCGTTTCTTCAGTTTCCTGAGGGTAGCACAATACACTTCAACGTCGATCGTTATCCTATGAGTGTGAACATCAGACAGAATAGACCCTTCAGAGTCCCAAACCGTAGCCACGATTTGCTGGCTGAGAGTACGGCTTTGATCTCTTTCTTCAGAGAAGAGGTGGTGTGGTGCCTCTCAGTGGATTGCCATTCTGTTTCCGGTTCAAAGTGATGAACCCACGTTACATGGCATTTGGCGATGCTCGACGACGAATAGTCACGATCAGCCGCGTAACGAGCAAACAATTCCACACAGATGGTCTTCCGCTGGGCCGGGCGGAACCCAGAGGGCAAACACCTTTGAGTACCCCAGCTGGTGGACGAGTATGTCAGTACTACCAAAAGAGTTCAGTTCAAAGAGGCCATAAAGATTGGCGGGCTCTTTAATATTATCCGCTATAATTATGTACACTACTGGCCATTAAAATTGCTACACCAAGAAGAAATGCAGATGATAAACGGGTATTCATTGGACAAATATGTTATACTAGAATTGACATGCGATTACATTTTCACGCAATTTGGGTGCATAGATCCTGAGAAATCAGTACCCAGAACAACCACCTCTGGCCGTAATAACGACCTTGATACGCCTGGGCATTGAGTCACGCGTGGATGGCGTGTACAGGTACAGCTGCCCATGCAGCATCAACACGATACCACAGATCATCAAGAGTAGTGACTGGCGTATTGTGATGAGCCAGTTGCTAGGCCACCATTGACCAGACGTTTTCAGTTGGTGAGAGATCTGGAGAATGTGTTGGCCAGGGCAGCAGTCGAACATTTTCTGTATCCAGAAAGGCCCGTACAGGACCTGCAACATGCGGTCGTGCATTATGCGGTTGAAATGTAGGGTTTCGCAGGGATCGAATGAAGGGTCGAGCCACGGGTCGTAACACATCTGAAATGTAACGTCCACTGTTCAAAGTGCCGTCAATGTGAACAAGAGGTGGCCGAGACTGTAACCAATGGCACCCCATACCATCACGCCGGGTGATACGCCAGTATGGAGATAACGAATACACGCTTCCAATGTGCGTTCACCGGGATGTCGCCAGACACGGATGCGACCATCATGATTCTGTAAACAAAACCGCGATTCATCCGAAAAAATGACGTTTTGCCATTCGTGCACCCAGGTTCGTCGTTGAGTACACCATCGCAGGCGCTCCTGTCTGTGATGCAGCGCCAAGGGTAACCGCAGCCATGGTCTCCGAGCTGAATAGTCCATGCTGCTGCAAACGTATTCGAACTGTTCGTGGAGATGGTTGTTCTGTTGCAAACGTCCCCATCTGTTGACTCAAGGATCGAGACGTGGCTGCACGATCCGTTACAGCCATGCGGATAAGATGCCTTTCATCTCGACTGCTAGTGATACGAGGCCGTTGGGAGCCAGCATGGCGTTCCGTGTAACCCTCCTGAACCCACCGATTCCATATTCTGCCAGCAGTCATTGGATCTCGACCAACGCAAGCAGCAATGCGGCGATATGATAAACCGCAATCGCGATAGGCTGCAATCCGACCTTTATCAAAGGCGGAAACGTGATGGTACGCATTTCTTCTCCTTACACGAGACACCACAACAACGGTTTACCAGGCAACGCCGGTAAACTGCTGTTTGTGTATGAGAAATCGGTTGGAAACTTTCCTCATGTCAGGTCGTTTTAGGTGTCGCCACCGGCGCCAACCTTGTGTAAATGCTCCGAAAAGCTAATCATTTGCATATCACAGCATCTTGTTCCTGTCGGTTAAATTTGGCGTCTGTAGCACGTCATCTTCGTGGTGTAGCAATTTTAATGTCCAGTATTCTATATCCTCTGTATTAAAAAACTGACGTGACGTTTCCATTGCCCCCCCCCCCCCTCTCATAGCCTCATTGAAAATGGCCAAGATTGCCTCTGCGACAACTTTCAGCAGTTGCAGCGGCGTTGAATGCCCCCTTCTGAACGAACGCCGCCGTGTACCTCGCTGAGACAGCCGAGCCGGTTAGTGGCAGGAAGCCGGGAAGCCCGGAGGCGACTCGGTGTGCAAGTGAGCGTGAAGAGCAGGAGGAAGAGGAGCAGAGAGAGGTCTGGTGGCTGGTCTGGTCTGGTCTGGTGGCGCGTGCCCACCAGCTGTTGCTCGCCACTCGCCTGACTCACGCGCCGTTTCCTCGCACGATCGCCACGCGCGCTCTGGCGCCATCTCCAAACATGGCCGCGCTTCGCCGTAACCCCGCTCACGCACGCGGACGCGAAATCACGACCGGTTAACGAGACAGCCTCCGCGGAATGGCCTGTCTGTACAAGACGAGTATCACTTCATGCTGTTAGCGACGACAATAGTTCTATCCTGTTCGACAGTCGTGCTCTTCTTAGTTGTTAAATCTCCACATCATACGTTGATACTTTTCATATTAGGTCTGTGTGATTACAACTGAATGAAAGGATTTTTTGTGCCAATGCATTTCACCTTTATTTTTTGAAAGCATCATAAGTGCTGTGATTATATCGTATTTGTGTTTATTACATACTATTATTTTACTTATTAGTTGAGTACTCGTATTTAATCCAGTCATCCAGTAGTCTGTCTCTTCCTTCCCCCTCTCGCTGTCCATCTCTTTCTCCTCTCTCTCTCTGTCCTTCTGCTAGTCTTCCGTATCTCCTCCTCCCCTTCAAAGTACACCTCCCCCTCATCCCCCTCTCCAACCATCGCCTACATCCCCCTTCGCACGGTCCATCTCTTTCTCTTTCCTTTTTCTGTCCTCCAGGCCCATATCTTCCTTTTCCCTATCCTTTTCCTTAATCGCCCCCCCCCTTCTCTCTATCTCCCTCCTCCTTCTCCCTCTGTCCATTTCTTCCACCCCTACTCTCCGTTCACAACCTCCTCTTTCCTTTCTCTGTCCATCTGCTCCGCCTCCTCCCTGTCCATCTCTTACTCCCCCTTCTGTCTCCACGTTATCACCCCCATTCTTCTCCCCCAACAGCAGATTCTCCCCCAACAGCAGGTTCTTACACCCACAGTATTTCGTTGCACATAGTGTAACTTAACCACTTGTCTGCTTCCCACCGTCTGAGTGAGTCTTCCTAAAACTATCTGCTAAAACTTCTCAAAAATGATTACCAAATAAACTAATTCCTAATTTAAACTCATGTACTGGGCAAAACTCTGACTGTACTGAGTTATACAAAGACTTAATGTGATTTTCTCAACACTGTCTACAAACTGAAAGCAACTGTTTCTATAGCAATACGGTGTAACCCTGAATGTAACCCGTATACCTTGTGTCTTGACAAACATTTTTGGAGATTTGTCGAAAGCAGCGCACAGCATACAGCTGCAAAGCTACATTAGAAAGCTACAAAAAATTCCTTATGACAGAGTGCAATGTATGTCCATATGTAATATGCTGAATGATAGGTGGGAATTTTAGCTGGTAAGGAATGCCTCCTGACAAAATTCAAATGAAACACTCTATTCAAAATTAATGCTTCAAAAATCAAGTGAACTTTCTCAATAGTAAGTTTGTTTGTGTGGCCATCCTCCGCAGCAAGCATATAAACACTTGTTTTGCAAATCAAACTACCTTTTCCTGCTGCTAGTTACTTTATTTATCCCATACGCGTTTCGCCTTCTCCTGTTCTAAGGCATCATCAGTGGGAGCTATAACAGTACAGTTTTGTTAGTTTATCAAACAGTTCGCTTCGCGATTTTTGTAAAAAAAAAGTAATTACTTACAAGTTGCTGATCTGCGTTTCCTCACATCTGGTCTGGAGATCGCAATACGATGTGAGGAAACACAGATCAGTAAATCGTAAGTAATTACTTTTTTTTTTTACAAAAAATCGAGAAATGAACTGTTTGATAATCTGTACCATTATAGATCCTACTGATGATGCCTTACAACAGGAGAAGGCGAAACGCGTATGAGATAAATGAAGAAACTAGCAGCAGGAAAAGGCAGTTTGATTTGCAAAACAAGTTCTCAGTAGTATTTACATAACATGACTTTAAGAAATAACTTCAAGCAAGGGGAATCTGATTTTCGTATCAGAGCAATCCATATAACAATCCTACCACCAGAGCGTCATTACTGCAATCTAAATAACAGAAAACAATGTCACATGCTTGCGTCTTTGCTAACTCAATCTCTCCACATCCCAGAGAAACTTACAAATAATCTCCTTAGCTACACTCCACATAACTGCATCAAGAATATTCATACTCCAATTCTGTCAATCTCATATCACAATCATGAAGAAAATTTCCTGACCATTCTTCAAAACACGTCTGTTATTCAACACAACTCAATTTAGAATGTGTATACTTCGCTAGCGCTCTCAGGCAGAGGCGGTGTAGCAACACAACGATATTGTAGCATTAGACAAATATTACTCAGCTACATATTCTTGCTCTGTGTGAGCTCTGCATGTCGATATTTATGTAAGAAACAGAATTTACAGACTGACGAAAATAATAAGAATGCCGTAAAATCGTCGCAGGGGTATAGAAGGAGTTTAGTACACGAGCCTTTGCCCGCGTACGCATGTCAAGCATATGTCACACATATTTAATATATTTCACACATATTTGAATATATATTTCACCTGTATCTCCAACAAATTTCGCCCGGTAGTTTCATTTTGACGCAGCTCAATGTTTACGAAGCCATATCTCCCGAATCATGCGCCGTACAATGATATAAGGTGGCAGCTACATACAGTAGTATATGTGAATACTGGCTGCAAAATCTGTCACGAATACAGTAAGTAGTAAAGAAGTAATACAACAAAACACCGTGCTTCATGTGCCTGTTTTACTGCCTGAAGAGCGAAAATCCAGTAAGCGATAAGCTTTTTCCGTTCCTTTATTTTGTGGGGGTTGTCAGCGAGAAAAAAGTTTCGTAAAGGTTTGAAATTATATCTAAGGTTCGTTGTAAGTGACTAAGTGCTCTCATTCTCAAATACACTCCTGGAAATGGAAAAAAGAACACATTGACACCGGTGTGTCAGACCCACCATACTTGCTCCGGACACTGCGAGAGGGCTGTACAAGCAATGATCACACGCACGGCACAGCGGACACACCAGGAACCGCGGTGTTGGCCGTCGAATGGCGCTAGCTGCGCAGCATTTGTGCACCGCCGCCGTCAGTGTCAGCCAGTTTGCCGTGGCATACGGAGCTCCATCGCAGTCTTTAACACTGGTAACATGCCGCGACAGCGTGGACGTGAACCGTATGTGCAGTTGACGGACTTTGAGCGAGGGCGTATAGTGGGCATGCGGGAGGCCGGGTGGACGTACCGCCGAATTGCTCAACACGTGGGGCGTGAGGTCTCCACAGTACATCGATGTTGTCGCCAGTGGTCGGCGGAAGGTGCACGTGACCGTCGACCTGGGACCAGACCGCAGCGACGCACGGATGCACGCCAAGACCGTAGGATCCTACGCAGTGCCGTAGGGGACCGCACCGCCACTTTCCAGCAAATTAGGGACACTGTTGCTCCTGGGGTATCGGCGAGGACCATTCGCAACCGTCTCCATGAAGCTGGACTACGGTCCTGCACACCGTTAGGCCGTCTTCCGCCCACGCCCCAACATCGTGCAGCCCGCCTCCAGTGGTGTCGCGACAGGCGTGAATGGAGGGACGAATGGAGACGTGTCGTCTTCAGCGATAAGAGTCGCTTCTGCCTTGGTGCCAATGATGGTCGTATGCGTGTTTGGCGCCGTGCAGATGAGCGCCACAATCAGGACTGCATACGACCGAGGCACACAGGGCCAACACCCGGCATCATGGTGTGGGGAGCGATCTCCTACACTGGCCGTACACCACTGATGATCGTCGAGGGGACACTGAATAGTGCACGGTACATCCAAACCGTCATCGAACCCATCGTTCTACCATTCCTAGACCGGCAAGGGAACTTGCTGTTCCAACAGGACAATGCACGTCCGCATGTATCCCGTGCCACCCAACGTGCTCTAGAAGGTGTAAGTCAACTACGCTGGCCAGCAAGATCTCCGGATCTGTCCCCCATTGAGCATGTTTGGGATTGGATGAAGTGTCGTCTCACGCGGTCTGCACGTACAGCACGAACGCTGGTCCAACTGAGGCGCCAGGTGGAAATGGCATGGCAAGCCGTTCCACAGGACTACATCCAGCATCTCTACGATCGTCTCCATGGGAGAATAGCAGCCTGCATTGCTGCGAAAGGTGGATATACACTGTACTAGTGCCGACATTGTGCATGCTCTGTTGCCTGTGTCTATGTGCCTGTGGTTCTGTCAGTGTGATCATGTGATGTATCTGACCCCAGGAATGTGTCAATAAAGTTTCCCCTTCCTGGGACAATGAATTCACGGTGTTCTTATTTCAATTTCCAGGAGTGTACTTTATTAATGAAATTTGATAGATAGGTGGTTCTTACTCCCACGGCGATTCTTTCCAAACAGTAAGTGATATGCGTATCAAGTTTGGTTGAAATCGGTCCAGTGGTTTAGGAGATGTGGAGCATACTTACTTCCATATTTATAACATGTACTGATATTGATTAGACATTGTACTTTGAGGTTAGGAACTGCTCTGGAACTTTCTGTTTTTCTGTGTTCTTGTTCTTGTTTTAGAGATGCTGTTCTGCTTACTGTCATTTGAATTTCATTAGTACAGCACTAAGAAATGAACTCTCATTTACTTTATGCTTTGTTTTGGACGTTATTGCCAACTGTTGAACGTTGGTGCCAATTATCGAATATGTGTGTGTGTGTGTGTGTGTGTGTGTGTGTGTGTGTGTGTGTGTGTGTGATTTTCTTTTCGTTTAGGTCTCGTGCATATGTACACCGAGTGTTTTTTCATTTTTTTTCCTTCTTCTTATATTAATGTGTCTGTGTGTGAGTGTAAATGTGAATGATCAGATATCTAATCGCATAATTTTTGTTATCTTATTATTCCTTTTATTAGGTTTAGTAGTCTGTGTTGATTTGTGTGTGGTCGATTATCACCTGTTCGTTCTCTGCTGCCGCTTTCTAGATAGGTAAGTTTTCCTGCATTGGGATAAGACATTTGCTGTGTTATTTACCCTGACGATTTCCATTTCTTGTTATATGTTGATAGGATTATGGTCATGGTGGTTTAAGTGCTCTGAGAAGGTGAAATGATTTGTTTTGTGTTTCCAACACCTGATGTATTTTCTGTAACGTGTTTTAAAATTCCCACATGCCATTCCTATAGGGGTTGGACAAAAATGTGGTAACACCAAAAATGCAACACATTACGACTTGCAGCCAAAATTATTTGCATTCCTTCTCCGGCAGCTTGTCTTGTTTGTTCTCTCCATGCCATGTTTAGTTTCTGTTCATCACGTAAAAAATCTCTTTTACTACCTCTTCTACCTCTTCCACACCAGATGTAAGAATTTCAGTCTTCTTTCTCTAACTGACTCGATTCAGCTTTCATTTTCCTGGTACAGTTCTTCCTTTCCTCGCAATTTATGCTGTCCAGCCATGATCTTTGAACCCGTTATCTTGCAGGAAATATTTCTCTCGAAATTTCTCGGCTTCTCTTAGTCCAGGTGTTTCTGTCATTCAAAGGCATTCATCACCAAACAGATGCAATGTTTATTTCTTCTCCGTGAACTCCAGTTCTCTTTCCAACTGTGTGATTGGTTTGCTTCAGAGCTTGCTCAATGAACAGATTGAATAACTTCTGGGATAGCTACAATCCTGTCACACTCCAGTCCCAGTCACTGCTTCCCTTTCATATCCTCCGACTCTTATAACTGCAGTATGGTATCTGTACAAGTTGTAAATAATCTTTCGCTACCTGCGTTTTATCTATGCTGCGTTCCGAATTTGAAAGCCAGTATTTCAGTCAACATTGTCAGAAAATTTCTCTAAACCTATAAACGCTATAAACGTAGATTTGCCTTTCTTCGAGATAAATCGTTAGGACATGATTGCCTGACGTGTTCCTGCATCTCTTCGGAACCCAAAGTTACCTTCACCGAGCGAGGTAGCGCAGTAGTTACCAAACTGCACTCACATCCGGGAGGACAACGGTTCAGATCCGTATCCGACCATCTCGTTTTAGATTTTCCGTGTCTTTCAAAAATCGCTTCAAGCAAATGCTGGCATGGTTCCTTTGAAAGGGCACGGCCGACTTCTTTCCCCATTCTTCCCTAATCCGATGGGACCGATGAACCCGCTGTCTGGTCCCCTCCCCCCAACCAACCAACAAACCGAGCTCCCTCTACCAGTTCTTCCATTCTTCAGTAAGTAATTTGTGTCAGCATTTTGCAAACACGCCTTATTAATCTGATTGTGCGGTAATATTCACTTCTGTCAGCATCTGTCTTTTTGTAACTGGAATTATTACGTGCTTGTTTGGGGTCTGCGGGTGTTTCTCCTGTCTCATACATGTTGAACATCAGGTGGAATTGCCTTATCGCGGCTGACTCTGCCAAATATCTCAGTAATACGAGGCAATGTCGTCTACTCAAGAGGGTCTGTCTCAACTAAGGTGTTTCAGTGCTCTGTCAGATTCTTCTCACAACATCCCACCTCGCACCTCATCTTTCCTTTCTCTTCTCTTTCTAAAACATTGTCTATATTCCCGCTGCATAATTTTTCTGTACGTTCCTCCCACCTTTCAGCTTGCCAAGTTTGTTGACATTGTCAACCGAGAGATCTGTGATTTGTTGCAAAGTTTATTGATGTTACGGACTGAAAATCCATGAAGTTAAGTTCGCACATGAATTCTTCTCTCTTTGACTAACAATCTAGCCATCAAACTTCCTGGCAGATTAAAACTGTGTGCCGGACCAATACTCGAACTCGGGACCTTTGCCTTTCGCGGGCAACTTAGCTACCCAAGCACGACTCACGACCCTTCCTCACAGCTTCACTTCCGCCAGTATCTCATCTCAGCACTTACCCGCAAAAGGCAAAGGTCCCGAGTTCGAGTAACGGTCCGACACACAGTTTTAATCTGCCAGGAAGTTTCAGAACAGCGTACACTACGCTGCAGTGTGAAAATTTCGTTCTGAATCTAGCCACCTACAGATTGTAAAACATTCTTGGTTAGTGTTGGTGCCATTACGGATTCACACATCGTTAAAATATTTCTTAAAATGACAGCATCCATACATAATGAAAAACAGCTTTTCATCGTTCGTGACCAGTGTAACTGAACGACGGTCATAAAACAAAGGCGTTACGCCGTTACAACGTGGCAAGTGACACAGCCAGCACTTACATTGATTTCTAAAAGAGATCGTTGTATGTAAATACTGATTGTGTCAGTGTTTGAGAAACACTGGGAATATGATATACACTCCTGGAAATTGAAATAAGAACACCGTGAATTCATTGTCCCAGGAAGGGGAAACTTTATTGACACATTCCTGGGGTCAGATACATCACATGATCACACTGACAGAACCACAGGCACATAGACACAGGCAACAGAGCATGCACAACGTCGGCACTAGTACAGTGTATATCCACCTTTCGCAGCAATGCAGGCTGCTATTCTCCCATGGAGACGATCGTAGAGATGCTGGATGTAGTCCTGTGGAACGGCTTGCCATGCCATTTCCACCTGGCGCCTCAGTTGGACCAGCGTTCGTGCTGGACGTGCAGACCGCGTGAGACGACGCTTCATCCAGTCCCAAACATGCTCAAAGGGGGACAGATCCGGAGATCTTGCTGGCCAGGGTAGTTGACTTACACCTTCTAGAGCACGTTGGGTGGCACGGGATACATGCGGACGTGCATTGTCCTGTTGGAACAGCAAGTTCCCTTGCCGGTCTAGGAATGGTAGAACGATGGGTTCGATGACGGTTTGGATGTACCGTGCACTATTCAGTGTCCCCTCGACGATCACCAGTGGTGTACGGCCAGTGTAGGAGATCGCTCCCCACACCATGATGCCGGGTGTTGGCCCTGTGTGCCTCGGTCGTATGCAGTCCTGATTGTGGCGCTCACCTGCACGGCGCCAAACACGCATACGACCATCATTGGCACCAAGGCAGAAGCGACTGTCATCGCTGAAGACGACACGTCTCCATTCGTCCCTCCATTCACGCCTGTCGCGACACCACTGGAGGCGGGCTGCACGATGTTGGGGCGTGAGCGGAAGACGGCCTAACGGTGTGCGGGACCGTAGCCCAGCTTCATGGAGACGGTTGCGAATGGTCCTCGCCGATACCCCAGGAGCAACAGTGTCCCTAATTTGCTGGGAAGTGGCGGTGCGGTCCCCTACGGCACTGCGTAGGATCCTATGGTCTTGGCGTGCATCCGTGCGTCGCTGCGGTCCGGTCCCAGGTCGACGGGCACGTGCACCTTCCGCCGACCACTGGCGACAACATCGATGTACTGTGGAGACCTCACGCCCCACGTGTTGAGCAATTCGGCGGTACGTCCACCCGGCCTCCCGCATGCCCACTATACGCCCTCGCTCAAAGTCCGTCAACTGCACATACGGTTCACGTCCACGCTGTCGCGGCATGCTACCAGTGTTAAAGACTGCGATGGAGCTCCGTATGCCACGGCAAACTGGCTGACACTGACGGCGGCGGTGCACAGATGCTGCGCAGCTAGCGCCATTCGACGGCCAACACCGCGGTTCCTGGTGTGTCCGCTGTGCCGTGCGTGTGATCATTGCTTGTACAGCTCTCTCGCAGTGTCCGGAGCAAGTATGGTGGGTCTGACACACCGGTGTCAATGTGTTCTTTTTTCCATTTCCAGGAGTGTATCTACAGCCTGTTCGTCGATTTTCAGAGTGCATATGACAGCATCCACAGGAATAGCCCATACAATGCAATGCGTGACTTCAGAATCCCGAGAAGCTAGTGAGAATGGTGCAAGCTTGTATGGAAGGATCAAAGGCAGCAGTACGTTTCGGAGGAGCCACATCAGAAACATTCGAGATTGAGACAGGCCTCAGACAAGGGAATGCTCTCTCATGTGTTCTGTTCATTGTCATCGTAGAGAAAGTAATAAAAGAGTGTAGGCAACAGGAGTGGGCTGGAGTAGAGATGGACGGTAACTTCAATTGTCTCGCATATGCAGATGACATAGTACTACTAAGTGAATCAAAGCACGAGTTGAATGAAATGTACCAGAAATGGGCAATTATGCACAGAAGGTAGGACTCAAAGTGAACCGAGACAAAACAGTGTTCATGCAATTAGGAAGAAGACAAGAGCAGGAAGAATTTCTTGAGATAGATGGCAAGAGGTTGAAGAGAGTACGCCAGTTCAAATACTTGGGATCTTGGTTTACCACGGACAACAACATAAAAATAGATATCAAGGAAAGAAAAGCAATGGCAGTGAAATGCATGCATTCCCTCAGAGAGACGCTCGGCTCTAAATGGATCTCAGTGAACACTAAGATGAAAATCTACAACACAATGATATGCCCAGCAGTAATGTACAGTTCAGAAACATGGAGCATGACTAACGAGAAAGGGAAAAACTATTAATATTCGAAAGAATAGTAATGAGGAAGATATGGGGACCTGTTTTAGATAACGGAGAATGGAGGAGGAGGAAAAACGACCAACTATACTACAGAACAACCAACTATACTACAGAAGATAAACAGCAAAAGAATACAGTGGGTGGGCCATGTAGCCCGTATGCTAGATGGAAGACAGGCGAAGATGCAACTAGCGGGGAAACCAAACACCAAACGCCCCACTGGACGACCAAGGCAGCGCTGGATGGACGACCTGTCGAAGGACCTAACAGCCCTGGGAATTGAAGACACCTGGAGGAACCGGCCACAAAACAGGAAGGAATGCAGGCAGTTTGTGGAAGCAGAGCGTGGTCTGCAGAGCCTGTGATCGCTGAATATCTATCTATCCACCTGTCACTTATTAACAAGGGAAACTCCCCATCTCACCCCTCTCAGATGTAGTGGCAAAATGGGCCAGTGGATTGCCCGTCAAAAACTGAACAGAGATCTAGCATGGAAACAGGAAGAAGGTGTACTGTACTGTGAAAAAAAAGAAGCAAAATCGATACAGTGAACAGTCCAAGCGCAGGATGTGTAACATGAAGAGAACTGCAAAAACCACGGCGTCGTAGTTCTGTGGTTACGGTGTTAAAATCTCCAACGTGCCGCATTTTCTTTTTTTACAAAATTATGAACGTTCAATGGTTCAAATGGCTCTGAGCACTATGGGACTTAACTGCTACGGTCATCAGTCCCCTAGAACTTAGAACTACTTAAACCTAACTAACCTAACGACAGCACACAACACCCAGCCATCACGAGGCAGAGAAAATCCCTGACCCCGCCGGGAATCGAACCCGGGAACCCGGGCGTGGGAAGCGAGAACGCTACCGCACGACCACGAGATGCGGGCTATGAACGTTCCTCCGGTCACTGACATGTTTGTTCTCCTTCTGTAGTCTTGGCAATTGTCATACTATACGTTGGTTACAGGATATGAATCATGCTGTATGAATATATTACCGTCGCAAGTAAATGCGATGCATAGTGAGATCAGGCGAAATGCCGCATGGACCTCTCACAGAAACGAAAACAACAAACAAACGGTTGTGAAATATGGTAAACAAAGGAATTCAAGAGTCAAAACTTCCAAAACGGACTGCAAGAGTCGTAAGATATGGTACCTGCGTAGAATAAATAGGATGTATGTACGTCTGGAGGTCCTTTCTTTACACCTCGCTGTTGCAAACGGACGTTACACCACGACACAGACACAAATTTGAGTACAGCGAACAGACAAGTCAATGACTGGACGAACAGTTCATAATTTTGTCAAAAAAAAAAAAAAAATGGGCAACTAGTGAGATTTGAACATGGATTTCCCCCTTCGCTGTCCGACACGCTGAGCACAGAACCACGTCGCTGTGGCTATTACAGTCTGCTCGATGTTGCACGTCTGGAGCTTGAACCGTTCACAGTTTCGATTTTCCTTCTTTTTTCACACTTCAGTACACCATCTTCCTCTTTCCATGCTTGATCTATGTTCCGTTTGGGCGGGCCGTTCCCTGGTCCAACTTACTACACTACTGGTCATTAAAATTGCTACACCAAGAAGAAATGCAGATAATAAACGGGTATTCATTGGACAAATATATTATACTAGAACTGACATGTGATTACATTTTCCCTGAGAAACCAGTACCCAGAACAACCACCTCTGGCAGTAATAACGGCCTTGATACGCCCGGGCATTGAGTCAAACAGAGCTTGGATGGCGTGTACAGGTACAGCTGCCCATGCAGCTTCAACACGATACCACAGTACATCAAGAGTAGTGACTAGCGTATTGTGACGAGCCAGTTGCTCGGCCACCATTGACCAGACGTTTTCAATTAGTGAGAGATCTGGAGAATGTGCTGGCCATGGCAGCAGTCGAACATTTTTTGTATGCAGAGGGCCCTTACAGGACCTGCAACATGCGATCGTGCATTATCCACTGTTCAAAGTGGGAGGGGTGAGATGGGGAGTTTCCCTTGTTAATAAGTGACAGATGGATAGAGGTGACCGAGACGTGAAACCAATGGCACCCCGTACCATCACGCCTGGTGATACGCCAGTACGGCGATGAAGAATACACGCTTCCAGTGTGCGTTCACAGCGATGTCGCCAAACACGGATGCGACCATCATGATGCTGTAAAGACAACCTGGATTCATCCGAAAAAATGACGTTTTGCCATTCGTGCACCCAGGTTCGTCGTTGAGTACACCATCGCAGGCGCTCCTGACTGTGATGCAGCGTCAAGGTTAACCGCAGCCATGGTCTCCGAGCTGATAGTCCATGCTGCTGCAAACATATTCGAAATGTTTGTGCAGATGGTTGTTGTCTTGCAAACGTCCCCATCTGTTGACTCAGGGACCGAGACGTGGCCGCACGATCCGTTACAGCCATGCGGATAAGATAACTGTCATCTCGACTGCTAGTGACGCGAGGCCGTTGGGATTCAGCATGGCGTTCCGTATAACCCTCCTGAACCCACCGATTCCATATCCTGCCAGCAGTCATTGGATCTCGACCAACGCAAGCAGCAATGCGGCGATACGATAAACCGCAATCGCGATAGGCTGCAATCCGACCTTTATCAAATTCGGAAACGTGATGGTACGCATTTCTCCTCCTTACACGAGGCATCACAACAACGTTTCACCAGGCAACGCCGGTCAACTGCTGTTTGTCTATGAGAAATCGGTTGGAAACTTTCCTCATGTCAGCACGTTGAAGATGTCGCCACCGGCACCAACCTTGTGTGAATGCTCTGAAAAGCTAATCATTTGCATATCACAGCATCTTGTTCCTGTCGTTTAAATTTCACGTCTGTTGCATGTCATCTTCGTGGTGTAGCAATTTTAATAGCCAATAGTGTAGAAAATCTGAAAGGGGTGCGAGCAAGAGTTTCCCTTGTTAGTTGTAACGGCGTATCGTTTTTGTTTTGTACTAGTCACGAACTATAAAAAGCTGGGTTAAATTGTGTATGGATATTATCATTTTAACCTGTAACGGCACCATCACTAATCAAGAATGTTTTAAGACCTGAAGATGGCTAGATCATTAGGTGAAACTAGTAATCAATAATAAAGAAGATTTCTTGTACGAGCTGGACTTCGTGGGTCTTCAGTTCGTAACATAAATAAAAAAGTTCCAACTTCCCCTTCTTTACTACTCTGCTTTTAATGCCCTTGACCTCCCAGGGACATTACATTTTGGCCTCGACCTACCTCGAATGATATAAATTTATCATCGGCGCGTCTGCACTACTTCTTCGCCTCGTCTTGACGTACTGAGGTCCCCTTAGTCCCGGCCGAATGCACCAGAAGGGCCATCCCTGCCTCAGTCGCACAAGCGGCCCTCTGTTGTGTTGTGATGCTACGCAGGCTCGCGGCCGGCTACATGGTGAGCACATTAGCCGCGCAGCAGGCGCAACTGCTGACCTCCCCCAGGCCAGCACAGCGACACCAACAGCCGTCGGCAGATTTAATCGCCAGAGACTGTCCGATAACATCAGCCGATAGGTTGGTCACAGTACGTCCGATCTATGCCAGTTTTCGGCGAAATAAAGAAGGTTATGTTACTTACGACAGAATGTATTCTATCAAGGGGGTTTATTTGCTTTGTTTTGTTTTTTTAATCATTTTTCTGACTGGTTTGATGCGACCTGCTACTCTACCTTCCACAGCTCCCTATAGTACCATGAAAGTTATTTCTTGATGTTTTAAAGATGCCCTATCATCCTGTCACTTCTTCTTGTCAGTGTTTGCCATATATTCCTTTCCTCTCCGATTCTGTGGAGAATGTCTCAGCCGAGCGGTTCTAGGCGCTTCAGTCCGGTGCCGCGCGACTGCTACGGATGCAGGTTCGAATCCTACCTCGGGCATGGATGTGTGTGATGTCCTTAGGTTAGTTAGATTTAAGTAGTACTAAGTTCTAGGGGACTGAGAGCTTTTTTTTTTTTTTTTTTTTTTTTTTGAGAACGTCCTAATTCCTTACCTTACCAGTCCACCTGAATATGTCTTCTGTAGCACCACATCTCAAATGCTACGACTGTCTTGTCCCGCTATTCGCACAATCCATGTTTCACTACCATACAATGCTGTGCTACCAACGTACATTCTCAGAAATTTATTCCTCAGATTAAGGCCTGTGTTTGATACTACCTGATTTCTCTTGGCCAGGAATGTCCTTTTTGCCAGTGCTGCTCTCCTTTTTATGTCCCCCTCACTCCGCCCGTCTTGGGTTACTTGGCTGTCTAGCTAGCAGAACTGCTGAACTTCCTCTACTTAACTTCATCTACTTCGTGATATCACTTCTGATGTTAAGTTTCTCTCTGTTCTCATTTCCACTACTTCTCATAACTTTCGTCTTTCTTCGATTTATTCTCAATCCATATTTTGTGCGCATTAGACTGATCATTCCATTCCACAGATCCTGTAATTCTTCTTTACTTTCACTGAGGATAGCGTCATCAGCGAATATTATCACTGATATCCTTTCACCTTGAATTTTAAACCCACTCTTAAACATTTCTTTTCTTTCCCTCACTGTTTCTTCGATGTATAGATTGAACAGTAGTGGCGAAAGACTACATCGCTGCCTTATACCATTTTTAATCCCAGAGTTTCGTTCTAGGTTCTTGTACCCGTCTCTCCCTATAGCTTACCTCTATTTTTCTCACAATTTCGAACTTCTTGCACAGTTTTACATGGTCGAACGCTTTTTTTTCCAGGTCGACAGATCCTATGAATATGGCCTGAATTTTCTTCGTTCTTAGTTCCATTATCAACCGCTACGTCAGAACTGCCTCTCTAGTGGCTTACCATTCCTAAAGCCAAAATGATCGGCGTATAACACATCCTTAATTTTCTTTATCGTTCTTCTGTATGTTGTTCTTGTCAGCAACTTGCATGCATGAGATTTAAGCTGATTGTGCAATAATTTTTGCACTTGTCAGCTCTTGCAGTCTTAGGAACTGCGTAGATGATTTTTTTCCAAAAGTCTGATGGTATATCGCCAGTCTCATACATTCCACACACCAACGTAAATAATCGTTTTGTTGCCACTTCTCCGAAATGATTTTCGAAATTCTGAGGGAATGTTATCCATCCCTTCTGCCTTATTTGATCTGAAGTTTTCCAAAGCTCTTAAATCCTGATTCTAATACTGGATCTCCTATCTCTTCCCTATCGACTCCTGTTTCTCCTTCTGTTATGTCATCAGACAAGTCTTCAGTGAACTCTTTCCACCTATCCGCTCTTTCCTCTGCATTTGACAGTTGAATTCCTATTGCACGCTTAATGTTTTCCCTTGCTTATAATTTCACCGGAGGTTGTTTTTACTTCTCTGTATACTGAGCCAGTCATTCTGATAATCATTTCTTTTTCGATTTCTTCCCATTTTTCATGCAGCCATTTTGCCTTAGCTTCCCTGCGCTTCTTATTTATTTCGTTCCTAAGTGACTTGTATTTCTGTATACCTGAACTTCGCTGAAAATTTTTATGCTTACTTCTTTCATCGATCAACTAAAGTATTTCTTCTGTTACCCATGGTTTCTTCGCAGTTACCTTTCGTGTACCTTGGAAAGTGTATCTCTTCATTCATTAGTACTTCTGTTTCCCACTTCTTTGCGCATTGTTTCTTCCTGGCTTGTCTCTTAAACTTCAACCTACTCTCCATCATTACTAAATTGTGGCCGGGGTCTACGTGGTGCGACAATAATGTAATGAGACTGATTTTCTTTGCAGGATGAGACAACCCCGCAGGCTTGCGTAGGCACAATATCTTTGACATTGGTCTATAAGCTGCTTCTAGTCCAAGCGGCACATCAGTGCAACTGCTCAGTCGTGAGTTGTGCTGTAATGAGTTAACATGTGTTTCTGCCTCTCATCACGGAAATGGAACCGCATAATATTGCGCAACGGTCTGTCATTTCTTTTTGCGTTAAATTAGGTGAAAACGGGATGACAACTTACCGTAAGCTTCAGAAGGCTTTTGGAAAGGAGGTTATGTCAAGAGCTCAAGTTTTTCGTTAGCGTAAAATGCTTAGTGAAGGCAGAACGAATGTTGAAGATGAAGACCGCAGTGGACGACCATCAACATCAAGAACTCATATCAAATTGGCCAGAGTGCATGAAATCGTACGATCTCATAGAAGATTACCCGTGAAAATGATTGCAGAAGAACTGAACATCAATCGAGAAACGGCTTGTCTAATAATAACTTAAGATCTTGGTATGAGAAAGATTTGTGCACAAAAGGTCCCCAAAAATCTCACACACAACTGCGAGAAACACGGAAAAGTGTGGCAGCTGATCTGTTTGAGCAAACGGAAATCAATCCAGGATTGTTCAGCTGTGTTATCACTGGTGATGAAAGTTGGCTTTTTCAGTACGATCCAGAGACAAAACGCCAGAGTTCGCAATGGTGCTCAAAGGGCTCACCCAGACCAAAAAAAGCTCGCATGTCAAAGTCAAAAGTGAAACGCATGCTTGTGTGCTTCTTTGATTCCAAGGGAATTGTTCATAAAGAGTGGGTGCCTCCTGGACAAACAGTTAACCAATATTACTACAAAGAAATTTTAGAAAGACTTCGTAAAATAGTTATTTGTGTCCATGCCAACATTGCTGATAATTGGATTCTGCATCACGATAATGCGTCATCCCATACTGCTCTGTCAGTGCAGCAATTTTTAACCTCAATAAAAATTTCAGTACTACCACGGCCACCTTATTCACCAGATATCACTCCGTGCGACTTTTTTCTGTTTCCCAGAGTCAAAACGGCGGTGAAGGGGCACCATTTTCAAACAACACAAGATGCCCAAAAAGCTGTGACGAAGGTCTTGGAGGATATTACAGAAGATGAGTTCCAGAAATGTTACCATCAATGGCAGAAGCGCTGGCAAAAGTATGTGCAATCAGAAGGGAACTACTTTGAAGGAGAAAACACTCAACTTGACTAAAACGGTAAGCAACATTTTTTTCACATTAGTCTCATTACTTTATTGTCGCACCTGGTATATCTTACAATCCAATATTTGATTTCAGAACCCTGACTGGTCATAACGTAAACTAACTGAAATCTTCCCAATCTCCCGGCCTTTCCCAAGTATACCTCCTCTTCTTGTGATTCTTAAACAAAGTATCCGCTGTTAATAGCTTAAATTTACTGCAGAACTCAATTAGTCTTTCTCATCTCTCATTCCTAGTACCAAGGCTATATTATCCTGTAATCCTTTCTTGAATTCCTTCTCCTACAACCACGTTTCTATCCCCATGATTATTAAATTTTCAACCTGAGGAGGTAAGAATCCATTTTAATATCCTTGGGCGGGACATATGTCACGATGTCTCTGTGCTTGCAGATGACTGGTGCAATGCCACTATTACCACTAAAAAGATGTCGAATGTACGAGAATGAGTTATATACACTCCTGGAAATGGAAAAAAGAACACATTGACACCGGTGTGTCAGACCCACCATACTTGCTCCGGACACTGCGAGAGGGCTGTACAAGCAATGATCACACGCACGGCACAGCGGACACACCAGGAACCGCGGTGTTGGTCGTCGAATGGCGCTAGCTGCGCAGCATTTGTGCACCGCCGCCGTCAGTGTCAGCCAGTTTGCCGTGGCATACGGAGCTCCATCGCAGTCTTTAACACTGGTAGCATGCCGCGACAGCGTGGACGTGAACCGTATGTGCAGTTGACGGACTTTGAGCGAGGGCGTATAGTGGGCATGCGGGAGGCCGGGTGGACGTACCGCCGAATTGCTCAACACGTGGGGCGTGAGGTCTCCACAGTACAACGATGTTGTCGCCAGTGGTCGGCGGAAGGTGCACGTGCCCGTCGACCTGGGACCGGACCGCAGCGACGCACGGATGCACGCCAAGACCGTAGGATCCTACGCAGTGCCGTAGGGGACCGCACCGCCACTTCCCAGCAAATTAGGGACACTGTTGCTCCTGGGGTATCGGCGAGGACCATTCGCAACCGTCTCCATGAAGCTGGGCTACGGTCCCGCACACCGTTAGGCCGTCTTCCGCTCACGCCCTAACATCGTGCAGCCCGCCTCCAGTGGTGTCGCGACAGGCGTGAATGGAGGGACGAATGGAGACGTGTCGTCTTCAGCGATGAGAGTCGCTTCCGCCTTGGTGCCAATGATGGTCGTATGCGTGTTTGGCGCCGTGCAGGTGAGCGCCACAATCAGGACTGCATACGACCGAGGCACACAGGGCCAACACCCGGCATCATGGTGTGGGGAGCGATCTCCTACACTGGCCGTACACCACTGGTAATCGTCGAGGGGACACTGAATAGTGCACGGTACATCCAAACCGTCATCGAACCCATCGTTCTACCATTCCTAGACCGGCAAGGGAACTTGCTGTTCCAACAGGACAATGCACGTCCGCATGTATCCCGTGCCACCCAACGTGCTCTAGAAGGTGTAAGTCAACTACCCTGGCCAGCAAGATCTCCGGATCTGTCCCCCATTGAGCATGTTTGGGACTGGATGAAGCGTCGTCTCACGCGGTCTGCACGTCCAGCACGAACGCTGGTCCAACTGAGGCGCCAGGTGGAAATGGCATGGCAAGCCGTTCCACAGGACTACATCCAGCATCTCTACGATCGTCTCCATGGGAGAATAGCAGCCTGCATTGCTGCGAAAGGTGGATATACACTGTACTAGTGCCGACATTGTGCATGCTCTGTTGCCTGTGTCTATGTGCCTGTGGTTCTGTCAGTGTGATCATGTGATGTATCTGACCCCAGGAATGTGTCAATAAAGTTTCCCCTTCCTGGGACAATGAATTCACGGTGTTCTTATTTCAATTTCCAGGAGTGTATATCCAGATAACAACGTGGCGAGTACTGTACATTCTTCTGTCAGTCACTGGAATAATTCAGATGAAGAAAAAAACTTTATATTACATACTTCAGATAATTCGTGGTGACATTAAAAAAGCAAGATTACAAACACTCTGCACAACGTCAAACAAATTTAGAAAAATAGACATACGTCAATTAATCTTCAATGATTGTCATTCAGCACATGTGTGAAAGAAAAGGAAATTTAGAATAAGAGCCTATGGGCACCTAAAGCACGAAAAAGTGGAAATATACACAACATTTGCAAACCACCTGACGTGCCAGAATCACCACCCTCCCGGCATAAAACACTCGCAAGCAGTAATAATAACTCGTAGAGAGCTGATGTCCACCTACCACAATTCATAAACCATTAACTTTAAGTATAAGATACCGTCAAATGGGGTGAAGTTGATCACTGGGACGAAGCTGATCGAGAAGGTAAGGAAAAAAACATGTCCTCTTAAACATCTACATGTTGATGATGAAAATTCGTTTATTTCATTTGTTATATTTACTGTTCGATAGTTCTCTTTTGTTGCAATAGTTAAATGTGCAGTATTCCGAACCTCTACCTGAATACTAACCGTTTTCAGAAGGACTGAAATTTTAATGAGCTAAAACTTTTATTTGTGTGACTGGTATAAAACAACTCACATGTATATGGTGTTAGCTATTTCGTGCACTGACCCTTCAAAATGACAGTTACAGCAGTAACATAAGTTAATCTATTATACTTGCGTATTTATAGACATATAATTAATCTTAGCAAAAATATTGCAGTGTACGAAAACATCTTACACCTATTGTACAAATTTTGTTTGTGGAACGACTTTAGCACATTAACGCAGTAATTCTTATATTAATCTCTTCATTGGGTTATATACTAGCAATTTGTTACTTCCACACTTCCCATTTTGATATCTCCTGTTAATTTCATTGTTTCCAATGGTGAAACACTCTTTATAAGGCAACATTTCTGAACCATTTACGAAAGATTAGGTACTATAAACGGAATAAACTTAGAGACATCCAAAATCTGTATGACTACACTTCTAATTACACAAAGAAAGATGGGAGATACTTGAATAAGTATGGCAGAAGCAAGGTATATATTCGTCCAAAAATACCGTGTAATTCATAGCCAGTCCTCACTTGTATTTCTTACAGGATGATTCCGTTTGCCAACAGTCGCCCAAAGCTCTGGGAGGGAATTTATATTGTTTCTGTGGCTATCGCTTGTCTGCATAACGTTCCTAACACAGTTGTAGTGCGGGTTGCATAAAACGACGTCGGTAGGAGCAGCTGAATCACCCAATATAGTTGGAGATCGTAAGAGTTGTCAGTATGAAAATCCAGCATGTGTACAAATGTGTCAGGTGAATTGAAGAGATATAGCCGGTGTGTTTTAGAACTGTGTCTCACAGAATAAACGAGGCTAGGCGAGTGTACAAAATTCCCAAAGGATCCATGAGAAATAGGATTCATGGTCGTCATGGTAAAACACAAGGTGGTCAGCCAATTTTTAATGATCAAGAAGAAGACTGTGTTTCTTCGGATATTCATAAAGCAAATTAATGATGACTCTTTTTTGGTCATAGGCTTCTTATGTATGTTACTTTGAAATTAGTATTAAAATTTAAATATTATGCCAGATTTATTTTTCTATTATTGATGAAGTTTCAGAACAGTTAAATCTCCCTAAATTCATACACAACCCATAAGAGCTAATCGGTGAACTTCACCCTCACGTGGGGTGAAGTTTACCGATGCATTTTTTTAAATAATATTTTATTACTACAGTCCAATACCCACGGCCTGTAATAAAAGCAAATATATTAGTTTTATTGGTTTCAGAAATATTTAAATTGAAATTGCAAAATCAGTCAACTTCAAGCCATTTGATTGTACCTTATCCTTCCACCTGAACACATTTTTTTTGGGGGTTATAATTTACGCCTAAAATTTCCGAGAAGGATTTTGCCTACATATGTTTTCCAATAAAGCTCCAATTTCAATCCATAGAGTCCGAATAGTGTCCCGAATAGAATACATTTCATCCTCAGGATGCCGGAAAACTCCTTCTTTCTTGGAGTAAATTTGCGTTTCTCGCAGTTTATATTTAGCGTGTGAGAACGCCTTCCGATTCGACCAAAGACCGATTTGACCGAATGTCGTTCGAAGTCTGTAAGTTCTGGCTGTTAAGGTCGGCTGGTGTATTGTGGCTGGGGACGTAGTGGCGTACTGTTTCGGAAAGATCGGCTGTCTTCGGCCGATATCGCTCGCCGGCGGAAACAAACACTGTGACCGCGGCATAGACCTGCCTGCATCGCCCGCGTTGTGAGCGCCTCACCGAAGGTGACGTCAGTTAAACTGGCACAGTGTCTGGAGCCGTGAACTATGCGGCTCACGTTCGTATCTGATCGGGAACTGCTCCAGGCAAATGTCAAGGCTGGAATCAGTCAATAAGACTTGTCTGCACGCTGTTTGACGACTCGCGGTTCTGTCGAACGCGTTGGCAACGATGACTTTATCCGAAAGCGTACTTAGGTATTGTTTATATGGACCACGGTCAAGAATGACATACTGTAACGGCAGGAAAGTTCTTGAGAGATTAAAAAAAATGTGACAGAAAATAAAATGAATTCTGTCTTAATTTTGTATGATTTACTTCCGTTCTTCTTCTCGGAACAAAAAAAAAGGTATAATTGCAGAATGTGGTGCCACACAACGTGGCACTACACAAAACTGGCGCTAATAGCATAGCCGCATAGAGAACACACACGACACAGATCAGTAACTCCACAGTATTGGTGATAAGTTGAGAAAACCGTCCCGAAACACATGTGCTACAAAACGCCTCTGTTTCCTGCGCATTTACCCCGACATCAGTATGGGATATGATCACCATGCACACGTACACAGGTCGCACAATGAGTTGGCATACTGTGGATCAGGTGGTCGAGCAGCTGCTGGGGTATAGCCTTTCATTCTTGCACCAGTGCCTGTCGTAGCTCCTGAAGTGTCGTAGGGGTTTGAAGACGTGCAGCGAGACGTCGACCGAGAGCATCCCAGACGTGCTCAATGGGGTTTAGTTCTGGAGAACAGGCAGGCCACTCCAATCGCCTGATATCTTCTGTTTCAAAGTACTCCTCCACGATGGCAGCTCGGTGGGGCCGTGCGTTATCATCCATCAGGAGGAAGGTGGTACCCACTGCGCCCCTGAAAAGGCGGACATACTGGCTCAAAATGACATCCCGATACACCTGACCTGTTACAGTACCTCTGTCAAAGTCATGCAGGGGTGTACGTGCATCAATCATAATCCCACCCCACACCATCAAACCACGACCTCCAATAGGTCCCTTCCAAGGTCATTAAGGGGTTGGTATCTGGTTCCTGGTTCACGCCAGATGAAAACCAGGCGAGAATCACTGTTCACACTATACCTGGACTAGTCCGTGAACATAACCTGGGACCACTGTTCCAATGACCATGTACTGTGTTCTTGACACCAGGCTTTACGGGCTCTCCTGTGACCAGGGGTCAATGGAATGCACCTTGCAGGTCTCCGGCCGAGTAAACCATGTCTGTTCAGTCGTCTGTAGATTGTGTGTTTGGAGACAAATGTTGGTCCCGAGCAATGCTACCTGCAGTACTCCGTGGCCGTCTGCCTGCACTGATGGTGAGATATCAGTCTTCTTGCGGCGTTGTACACTGTGGACGTCCCGTACTGTAGCGCCTGGACACGTTTCCTGTCTGCTGGAATCGTTGCCATAATCTTGAGATCACACTTTGTGGCACACGGAGGGCCCGTGCTACCACCTGCTGTGTTTGACCAGCCTCCAGTCGCCCTAGTATTCTAACCCTCATAAAGTCATCAATATGTGTTCTTTGAGCCATTTGCAACACACATTTACTATTATCACGACTGAAAACGTCTGCACACTTACTCGCTGCAGCGTACTCTGACGTGCACCAACACACCTCTGCGTATGTGGACTGCTGCCAGCGTCAACGTGCGACGACAGCAGGTCAAATGCACCGCATGGTCATACCCCGAGGTGATTTAAACCCGTAAATTGCCCACTAGAGCGTTGTTTCACCATATATCAGCATTATCCTTAATTTATGAGCATGAGTGTAGATTGAGCACTAGCTTTCCGTTTCAAAGTTTCTAGTTTCCCTGCCACGTTCAAACTTCTGACATTCCATTCCCCGAGTCGTAGAACAATACCCTTTCGTTGGTTATTCAAACGTTTTCTCATGGTCACTTCCCCTCTGGCAGTCCCCTACTGGAGTTTCGAATGGGAGACTATTCCTGAATCTTTTGCTAATGGAGCGATCATCACGACACTTTTTCATTCCAGGCCACATGTCCCGCGGATACACAGTATGTCTTTAATGCAGTGGTTTCCATTGCCTTCTGCATCCTCATGCCGTTGATCATTGCTGATTCTTCCGCCCTTAGGTGCCAGTTTCCCACCCCAAGGGCAAAAGAGTGTCCTGAATCTCTGTCCGCTCCTCCACCCTCTTCGAGAAGGCCGTTGGCGGAATGAGGGCGACTTCTTATGCCGGAATTCTTCGGCCGCCATTGCTAATGGTTTTTATTCGAAATTTGAGAGATCTCGGTTCGAACACGGGACTGAGAACGTGTTGGTCAGTAATCAAAGACGCTACCCCTAGACCACGGGTGAACTTAAAGATTGGAAAACCGGGGCCTGGTCAAATGAGTTCCGATGTCAGTTCAACAGGGCACTATGGAAGCTGGTGGTGGCTTCATAGTGGTCTGGGCTGTGTTTACATGGAATGGTCTGGGTCCTCAGGTCCAACTGAATCGATCATTGACTGGAAATGGGTACGCTCGGCTAAATGGAGACCATTTGCAGCCATTCATGTACTTCATGTTTCCAAATACTGAAATTGCCACTGGGCCACAGTTGTTGGTATAAAGAACATTCTGGACAGCCTGCCGAAGTGGCCAAGCGGTTCTAGGCGCTTCAGTCTGGAACCGCGCGACCGCTACGGTCGCAAGTTCGAATCCTGCCTCAGGCATGGATGTGTGTGATGTCCTTAGCTTAGTTAGGTTTAAGTAGTTCTAAGTTCTCGGGGACTAATGACCTCAGATGTTAAGTCCCATAGTGCTCAGAGCCATTTGAACCATTTTGGGCAATTCAAGCGAATGACTTTCAAGGGGACTCTCCAAACTGTATATCACAGATCTTGATGCGCTTCAAATATGTTGTAGAGGCACTCACCCTGAGTTCCTGGCTATCCGGTTTTTAGCGACGTGCCTTGGTCTTTGAGAAAATCTATTTGAACTTGATTGCGCGCTTTGTATACCCGTAACATTATCTATATATTCCGATCAAGTCAGCATAGCGGAGCGGTAAAGGTTCGCGGACACTGCGCTGGAGGTACCGTGTTCGAATCCTGCTCGTGCACTTTTTAAAACCGACCGAATTTTTCAATTTTATTTCAAATAATATCAACAAACAGTGTAAGGTGTGCGAAGATAGATTCAGTTATTAATATTTTCTGTCATACAATATTAGAAAATCTTATTTTTCATTGTCCACATTGCTTGATGTGCCAGAACAATATTGTGGGTGATACTTGCCATAGAAGCAACCGAAGCACAAATTTTCGCATCACCACGCGCATTTTATGAAGGCAGCCGTCTTGCAGGCGCACCGTTTCTTCGTGAGCGATACCGGGAAACACAATTCTTCTGCATTCAAAAAGATTTCTCTGTCATCTGCTATCTAATCGTGCTTTCAAAATTAGGTGCGCTGAACTGATGTAGCTACGGTCGCAGGTTCGAATCCTGCCTCGGGCATGGATGTGTGTGATGTCCTTAGGTTAGTTAGGTTTAAGTAGTTCTAAGTTCTAGGGGACTGATGACCACAGCTGTTAAATCCCATAGTGCTCAGAGCCATTTTTTTGAACTGATGTAGGTTCAAATGGCTCAAATGGCTCTGAGCACAATGGGACTTAACATCTGTCGTCATCAGTCCCCTAGAACTTAGAACTACTTAAACCTAACTAACCTAAGGACATCACACACATCCAAGCCCGAGGCAAGATTCGAACCTGCGACCGTAGCGGTCGCGCGGTTCCAGACTGAAGCGCCCAGAACCGCTCGTCCACTTGCAGTAGAGGCAGCATGGCTCAGTATTTCTACAGGTGGCTTCCAACGACTTTCTGAGTCCATGCCACGTCGAGTCGCTACACTATCCCAGGCAAAAGGAGATCCGACACGATACTAGGAGGTATTCCATGACTTCTGACACCTTAGTGCACAGCTGATATTGCTATGTAATACGAAATATTCTACACCTTTGAAGGGCAACACTGGCAAGCCCTCGGCAATACTTCGGCAACTATCTGCAACATCAGCAACATTGCTCGGCCATATAGCAAAATTGCCGGCTATAGCAGCAGTGCGCTACAGTCTGGAACCGCACGACCGCTACGGTCGCAGGTTCGAATCCTGCCTCGGGCATGGATGTGTGTGATGTCCTTAGGTTAGGCCGGTATTACACTATCAAATTTCTTTGTCAAAGATTTGATCAAAGATGTGATCCAATATTCCGTCCAATATATTTGACAAAGATCTTTGACGTAGCGCTAGAGGGGGTATTACACTGTCATCAAATTTTTCGTCAAAGTTCAAGATGGCTGACAACAACTTGTTATTAATCGCAGCAGTTCTACGTACTCCAATTGCATTGTGTGCACATGCGGAAAAGAAGCGGGGGAAAAAATGGAACCATACATACGAGGTTGACAGTCTTAAAAGTCCTGGGATTACAACTTGATAATAAATTCAGTTGGGAGAAGCACACCACAGAACTGCAGAAAGGCCTTAACAAATCTGTATTTGCGATTCGAGTGTTAGCAGACATAGGCAACATAAAAATGAAAAAGCTTGCATACTTTCATTCCATAATGTCATATGGGATAATATTTTGGGGTAAATCTTGAAGTCAAGTTTTCAAGGTCCAAAAGCGTGTAATACGTATTATTTGTGGAGTAAATTCACGGACCTCCTGCAGAAACCTCTTCAAAGAACTAGGTATACTAACTACTGCCTCTCAGTATATTTACTTCTTAATGAAATTTGTCGTAAATAATATATCTCTTTTTCCAACAAACAACTCAGTTCATACATACAATACCAGGAACAAAAATGATCTGCACAAGGACTTAAAAGCACTTACTTTAGTTCAAAAAGGGGTCCACTACTCAGGAACACTCATCTTCAATAATTTGCCAGGAAACAAAAAATTTAGTTAGAAATAAAGTTCAGTTTAAAAGACTTACTACAGGCTAACTTCTTCTACTCCATTGGCGAAATTTTTAATAGAAACAAATGATGTATTGTATTTATTCATACTATTAGTATTGTTATTTCAGCTTTAAAAAAATCGATATGTTCCACATCCACGAGGCTCTCCTCAGCACGGATCTATGGAACGAAAAAGTAATCTAATCTGGGTGAAGCCGTGCGTTTGACGACGACACGATAAAAGCATTCAACAAAACTTGTTACGTGAGCTTACAGTGGAAAACGTCAAGTCGTACATCAATTACTTAAGAATGGATGAGCATACATTTCTGTATGTGCTCAATGAAGTGTATCCTCATATCACAAAGCACAATATTCACTTAAGAACTGCTACATCTTCAGAAGACAGGCTCACTATAACACTCCGATTCCTTGCTACAGGAGAGGGTTATGTTAGGTTAGGTCAGGTTAGGTCTGCAATCTTCTTAATCTATTTTTGTATTCAGGGTGCCTCACGTTGTAAAGCGCCTCATCAGCTTCAGACATATCTATTAATTTTGTAGTTGTCGGCACACACCAATTGTATTTACCGGCAATGGTTATAAAAACACTACAGACGACAGTACGCTGCAGCGATGCTAGCGCTCCATGTGGTAACATGTCACATTGTAGTGAACGGAAGACAAGCGGTTTCTTTGATCAAATATATAGCGAGGCCCTAGATTTGATCAAATATTGGACGACATTTGACAAAGTCCCTATTACACTATCAAATATCTTTGACAAAGATATTGGACAAAGATACTGGCCAAAGAAATTTGATAGTGTAATACCGGCCTTAGTTAGGTTTAAGTAGTTCTACGTTCTAGTGGACTGATGACCTCAGAAATTAAGTCCCATAGTGCTTATAGCCATTTGAACCATTTATTGCAGCACTGTTGACGGCTACGCTGTTTCCGCCAAATATTGTCGTAAAATACGGCCCACCTAGACGCGCCTTGAGGCTGGACGTCGGAGCACGTGGGTGAGCGGTGCAGCTGCAGGCCGGCCGGCTGCCACGTGCGTTGTGTCATCCAGCGCGGGCCTTCCCCACGCCTGCGGTCTGCTGTCCCGCTGCGCGGGCACGCGCTAGATAAACACGTCTGCGCCCAGTGATTCACGTCGCCAGATACGGCCGCGCGGTCCCAGCTGCCAGGGTAGAGGATACCAGCGCACCGGGGCCGCCTCGCCTGTTTATTCTTCTTCACGCAGCCGGGCCAATGAGAGGGGCATTAAGAGCTGCCACACTACTCTCACCGACACGCTTGTAATGAACGGCGCCGTTGTTCGCTAATGCACACGTAGTAAGCGAGCGAGCATTTACTTTACAACAACTCGAAATGAACATACCGAGAGACTTAGCTCTAACGCGAACTGACATTTGCCCGAGATTTATTAACAAGTACCCTATTCCCCCCCCCCTCCCCCCCCCCCCCCCCCCCCCCGTATCACAGTTCTTTAAAGAATCGAGCTGCCATGGATAAAACACCTTTTAGTACATTGTACGTGAAATTCGTTGAAATTTGACATTTTCTTGTCTCTACTCCATAACGTACTTTGGACTTTCCTGTACCTTTTGGTATATAATACATTAAAATCAGACAATTGTGAGACCTTCAAATAATATTTTGAATGTTGACGTGTGACTGTCAAATTTCGCGGTTACGCATATACTGCCGCGGTTGAGATGACATCCGATGGTCACTCCAAAAGAAATGCACACTATTTTTGTAAAAATACAGTTTTCATTCTGCATGTGTGAAAGTTTTACAGTATGTAGATACATCGTTCCCGCTTGTTTTCAAACTTAGTTCAACCTGTTCCCGTGAGTGACGCCTTCACAGCATGTCTTCAAGATGGCTGCTACACTTGACGTTCGTCAAAAGCAGCGTGCTGTCATAGAATTCCTGTGCTGCGAAAACGAGGCAGTGGGAAACATCCACAAGAGGTTGAAAAAGGTGTATGGAGATGCTGCTGTCGATCGCAGTGCAGTTAGTCGGTGGGCAAGCAGGTTACGTGATGAAAGCGGGCACGGCAATATTGAGGATTGTCCTCGCAGTAGCAGGCCTCGTACTGCACGCACTCCAGACTAAGTGCAGAGAGTTAACGAATTGGTGACTGCTGACAGACGCATCACAGTGAACGAATTGTCACGCTACATTGGGATAAGGGAAGGAAGTGTTTGCAGAATACTGAAAGTGTTGGCGTTAAAAAAGGTTTGTGCCAGGTGTGTTCCCAGGATGTTGACAGTGGCTCACAAAGAAACAAGAAAAACGGTATGCAGCGAACTTTTGGAACAGTACGATAATGGTGGAGATGAATATCTTGGAATAATTGTGACAGGTGATGAAACATGGCTCCATCATTTTTTTACCAGAGACGAAGAGGCAATCAATAGAGCGGTATCATGCAAATTCACCCAAGAAAAAAAAATTCAAAACTACACCTTTTGCTGGAAAAGTTATGGCTACAGTGTTTTTCCATTCCGAAGGACTCTTGCTTGTGGACATCATGCCAACTGGAACCACCACAAATTCTGATGCATATGTGACGACACTGAAGAAACTTCAAGCTCGATTGAGTCGTGTTCGATCACATCGGCAAAAGCACGATGTTTTGCTGTTGCACGACACTGCACGGCCACATGACAGTCAAAAAACCATGGAAGGGATCACAAAACTCGGATGGACAACACTGAAACATCCGCCTTACAGTACTGACCTGGCTCCATGGGACTATCATCTCTTTGGGAACCTGAAAGACTCTCTTCGTGGAACAAGGTTTGAAGATGATGACTCCCTTGTGCACGCTGCCAAACTGTGGCTCCAGCAGGTTGGTCCAGAATTTTACCGTGCGGGTATACAGGCGCTGGTTCCAAGATGGCGTAAGGCAGTTGAGAGGGATGGAAATTATGAGGAGAAATGAATAATATTGTTCCTAAAGGATGTATCTACACACTGTAAAACTTTCAAACATGTAGAATAAAAGATGGATTTAAAAAAAAATAGTGTGCATTTCTTTTGGAGTGACCCTCGCATCTCGGGAACTACACAGTCGAGAAGGCTGTGAATTGCTTTGTTTTGTGCCTACTACTACGTCTCAGAAGTTGGCATTACGAATAAACAAATTAGTCCTTTGTTTCTGATACTAGTTTTCGTTCAAACACAAAACTGTCTGGTGGCAAGACAATAAAATGTGCTGGAAGACTAACGGACAAAGTAATTGATGAATGACAGGAATATTATGGGAAGGCCATTAGAGATAACTGTGACAATTTAAAGAAGATGAAAGAAGCTTTGTGGAGAACTTTCTTTCATCGAATATCAACCGATGAAAAGACATGTCATGCTTTGTGTCCACCTCCACCAAACACTTGGTGTAAATATAGGCAAGCTCAATTTTCTGGTACCCTGTATGAATTTACACATTAACATTCTCTTCCTTTGGCAGTAATGGAGGTAATCAAACCTATTTACAGAGATTTGGCAAATCCTGAGCAACTAAAGTAGTATTTACATGGGAAATCCCAGAATGTGAATGAGTACTTCAATAATGTTGTGTGGTGCCATGTGCCTAAAAATGTATTTGTTGGCCTTATGACTCTAAAGTTAGCAGTGTCTGATGCTGTTATAACTTTTAATGGTGGGAACTACGAAAAACTTAAGGTTCTGGAGAAGTTAGGGGTAAGATTTTGACAGAGCACAGCTAAAGGACTGCAGGAACTGGATGAGCTTCGTGTACGTGAAGCAGAGTTAGCTGCTCAGCAAATGACAAAAGAAGCGAGAAAGAAAAGAAGGAGGCAAGCACTGGGCTATTATGACACTGAAGAAGACATAGATTATGGGCCACGGCAATTCTAGTGCATAAAAGACGTAGAAATGTAAGTCTGTATAAGAATTTGTAATAAAAAAAGTTTTAAACCTCAATATCTCTGAACTACATTTTTTGCAATAAATGACACGTTTTGTGAAAAGGTACTGATGATAGAGACAAAGAAATTTTCACAGCATGCCAAGCGTGAGATTCAACACAAATGGAACAAGAATAATTAAAATATCCTGAGTTGTTTTGTTTTTATGTTCATTTATTTACGAAATTCTGCCAAAAAATTGAGTAAAAAAAAAAGATAACATGTTCCACAATACAATTTTTGTAATAATTCTAGTTCAGTGTATCTAGAAAGGTGCAGTAAATAATTATGGAAAATTGTAAGTTAGTGTCTTAAAAAAGTTTCCAAGATAATGGGTGACGAAATTCGATAATTTAACATTGGCGGCGTAGGACATACAATGTCCCCTTAAAACATCTGCTTACTTTACAGATGACTTAATTTATTAATTATTTGACTTTAAAGGCGTAAAACTTTTACGTTGAAGGCGAAAATTCTAAATATGTTGTTTTTATTTGCTTAGGATTCTTCACCGAAAGACTAATGAAAAAGTCAAACCAAAACTAGATGTTTTTAGTCTGGATAACTCGTGCTAAGTTTTAAGAAAAGCTAATTACGAATACTTTGTCCACAAGGAACGGCACTATGACGACTGTGACTGTTAATAAATACAAATAAAACAGTTCCTGCATCAGTCACTTATTTATTTTGGTACTAGGTATTTCGATGGTTCACACCACCATCTTCAGGTGGAGGTTTGTTTATTTACGTGGCTGGTGTTGGTGAAGAGTACACATGTCTTTTCACAGTCGCAGAACAAGGGCAGTGTAGGCTATTCTGCGTCTTAGGCTATTGCTAAAAAGTGTTTGCTTAGAAAAGTCTCTTTAGAGGTTAAGAAACGTGAATTTCTGACAGTGAATTGTACTTACTCGGTAGAATTGTATGAAGTCTGCATAGTGTTGCCTGATGGATTTCCCCTCCACTAAACATTACATATACACTGTCACTCCAAAGATGTTGTACATGTTACAGATGTGTTTGTTTATACTGGTTATAGAGATGAAAGATTAAATGGTTTCTACATAAATACGTTTTTCTTCTTTTAAAAATATAAATGGGATCCTCAGAATATTGGCATGTGCGCAACTCAGTTATTATACTCGCACTACACATCAACGTCTTCTGATACAACACCCCACGAATCTGAAATAAACTCGCATATAAAAGATACAGAACATCCTTTTGGCGATGTAGAAAGCAACACTGAAAAACTACACACTCTGAACAAAGGACACAGAATCTTTCTATATGAAGAACTAGAAATCTGTGTACATAGAGAGAAACTTGGGGAATATCTGCTCAACAAGAACAGTGAAACTGGCTCGACTAACTTTTTCAAAAGCTTTGACAAAGTACTTAGAGCAGGGCTTCCCAACCCGTGGTCTGCGGATCCCTTAGGGGTCCGCCGGCTCTTTCTAGGGGGTCCGCGGCCACCTTTCACCAAATCGTGTAAAATAATGAGTAAAATTATTGAATAAAAATGTGAAAATCAAATTCATCACTATTGTTTTTTTCGTGTGAAAAACATGTGTACTTTTACTTCAGGTCGTATCCCCAAGCAGCCTTTGCGGTTCCTAAGTGAGAACGTATATACAGTTTAGTGCCGGAGACTGCGGCTTCTCTGGTCGACTGTTTAGCGACAATACGGGGGTCGTTTGTGCGCTGGCTCAAGGCGCTAGATGCGCGGAGCGAGCTTTGTCGACCAGTCACAGCGCTCGCTGGCACGTATGCGGCCCCAGGCATCATTAAATGTTAAACTTGCCTTGTCAGTGCACTACCTGTTTCGTAAGTCGATTTTTTACCAGTTTATTACTTCTAGCATTGATCGGTGGCTGAAGTCAGGATCATGGAAGAAGGCTGCAGTTTCTCCATCGCCTTCACAACAAGTGAAGTTTCCTGTTGAAATGAATGGGGAGGGAGGACGACCAAAGGAAGACTTTACATACATTTGAACATTTTTCTTCGTATTTCACGAAAAACCACACACACACACACACACACAAGCGACTGTTACGAAATATGCATGCTCATGCTCCTTACACAACAGTAGCCAAATTGTGGAAGTGAACAGACCATAAGCGACAGCTTGTCAACAGCGAACAGTTTGGACGTGACGTTGATTGATCTTGGAGGAAGAAAGCTCCATCGTGTGATATTTCAATTACCATGTAATTTTAATCAGGCTATAGTGTGTTGAACAAAGGGAGTAAATCCACTAGTAAGTGTCAGGATACAGTGGGAATTCAAATTGGATCGTTAATTTCATGTTGTTTACATTCATCTCTAAACCAAAAACTACTGATACTTCGGGGGGGGGGGGGGGGGGGGGGGGGTCATTGGGAACATGGGACCTGCATTAAGAAGCTTTCAGTTCTCATGGGTTTCGCTCTGAAATTTGAAGTTACTGTGCTCTTGACTGACTAGGGGTCCGCCATGGATTTTCGACTGAAGAAGGGGTCCGCCAGATGAAAAGGTTGGGAAGCCCTGACTTAGAGCATTCCCATAATCTACACCTTCAATGCACAGCAATTAATGTAACCACTCCCACTCATCCCCAATGCGTTCAACCTGCAATAAAAATACATGATCTGTTGTAATCTTTTTATATACAGTTTATAAGAAATTAATATAATAACTGAAGTGTGCACATACCTCTGTTCAAGGGCAGCCCATTTACATTTATATAAAAAAAAGAAAACATATTTATGTCCTTAACCATTTAATCATTATTTTCGAATCCAATGCTGCACCCTATCCATATTTAAAAAAAGAACATGTAACTATCTAATACAATAACTGAATTGTGTACATGTCAATATTCTGGTGCAGCCCACTCATATTTAAAAAAATAAGAGAAACATATTTATGTAGAAACCATTTAATGTTTTATCTTTGTATCCAATGTGGACAAACAGGCCCCTAAATGTACAACATCTCTGAAGCCTACATGGCAAAATAAACAAGTGACTGACACAGAAACTGGTTTATTTGTAAAAGCTAGTTAGTTTTTACACAACTCATTTTCACGCATCTCAATGTTTATCACATCATATCTTCTGAATTGTACGTCGTACAGTGATATAATTTTGCACTTACATTGTATTATATATGTAGATACTGTCTGCTAAATGTTTTGTGAATAGAATTATTGGTGAACTAAAATATCATGTCTGATACTGGGCTTTACTGCATGAAGAGCGAATATGTAGTAAGCGATAAACTTTTTTCCTTTACTATTTTTTAAGAAGATATTCAATTGTGAAAGCATTTTTAAAGCTAAATCTACAAAAATTTAAATTTGGCTTCTCAGTTAGAAATAAAAAAATACGTTTTTCACTATTTTTCGAAATTCAAGTCCTAAGGGAGTGAAACGTGGATGAAAGTTTTAATGGAAATATTTCATTCTGCAAGCATTTTTGAAGTTAAATCTATGAAAACTTGTATTTGGTTTCTCTATTAGAAATAAAACATAACGTTTGTTACTCTTTTTAGAAATTCAACCGCTAAAGGGGATGAAATAGGGAGTGAAACGTTTTATGAAAATGTTTCATTGTGCATGAACTTTTAAAGCTAAATCTTTGAAACTTGCTGTTTGGCTTCTCGGTTAGAGATGAAAAAATATGAGTTTCACTATTTTTGTAAATTCATCCCCCAAGGGTTGAAACAGGGTCAGACTGATTCGCTGGCTCGTCATCGCACAGCCCAAACAAACTAAAGATAAAAACTTGCCATTTGGAGATGATGTGGATTTTATACTGCAGGCATCGTTTATGAATGGACTGTCTGAAATTCCACTCCTAAGGTGGTGAAATTGGGACTAAAAGGCTTTTTGAAATATATCGCTGTTAAGGGAATTTTGAAGCTAGAACTACGAAAATTGGTATTTGGTTTCTCAGTCAGATACTAAAATATATGCGTGTCAGGAAATTCAACAACTAAAGGAGTGAAAGAGTGGGTGGAAGTTTTTTTGAAAATAAATAATTAGTAAAGAACTACTGAAGGATTTTTAAGGCTACATCTTAGATAATTCATATTTGACTTCCCATAAAGAGTGCAATAAGGGATGGAAATTTTTAAGAAGATACTGTTTTTCGTTACATTAAAATAATTTAATGCTATACTCACGAAAATTGTATTTTACTTCTTGATTAGACAAAATGAAATGTTTGTTAGGGGATGAAAGTTGTTGTGGAAATATCTCCACAAGAAAGCGAAGGGTATGATCAACAAAAACTTTGGACGCTAGCTACCAGAATCGCTTTTTGGTCAGAAGTACATGCGGAAAAGACTATGGTTCTATGGTCTTACTTAGCGTGAGAAGCTTAGAAAGTTTGTAATTTGTGAAAAACAAATTCAATTAAATAAACAAAAAATCTCTGTAGGCCATACAGTCTACACAAGCGAAACAGCGGATGCTAGCTGATTAAACATATTATCATACCTAACACGGTGAATTTCTGTTTGAAGTTCCTCAAGCGGTCAGGTTTCTTTCCTTTCTTGTTTTCATGTTTCACCTCGTAAGTCCTCTTCTATGCCTTTCATGGGATGACTAGTCTTATACATGTGATTGGCAACCAACGATCTGCCGTAGTTTCTCAGTATAAAAGCGTCTGTATGCTCTTAATATCCCGTAGAAAATTTCCTACCTGTTTGTCCTACATATCTCGCTTCAAATGGTGCATCTATTTGATACACACTTAACTGCTGCAATTTACTTCTCCTTTTGCTGACTTCATGCTTTAAATTGCATCTTATCAAGTATGTACAGGCCGGATCTCGCACCTACCTACTTTCACTTGTTTCTCCAACGGAAGATGCACTCCATGGGAAGCAGTATGAGGATGATGGGGAAGCTATTGATGCAGGAATATGTTGGCTCTGGTGCCTACCAGTAGAGTGGTACCACGCAGATATGCAGGCCCTCCCATTTAGGTGGCGTAGGCCATTGAATTAAATGGATATTATGTTGAAGAATAGGGTTTTGCAGCCAAAAGAGAGGGGAATAATAGGATGTATTGGAATGATGAATAATACCAACCTGCTTTCAGAAAAAATGAGTTGTATTACTTTTTGAATGCCCCTCATATGTACAAACGTTTAGAACTCAATTTGATCTGTAGTGATAAGCATGATGTATGGAACTAACGAATTGTTATTGGCAGGTAGTGAGACCATATTTCCCAATCGGACCATGTCGCTATTAGTGGTTTACAGATGCAATTATCAAACCAAACGAAACAACGAGGAACTTTATTTGTAGGCCAAAATATGCCATTTGAACATAGATATGGTAAAAAAATATTACTCTACATGTACGTGAGATAATGAGAACATTATAAATGACTTACCTTACATTAAACGACTAAAAATCAGAAAACTCAGGTAACAAGAATATTATAAAGGCAGCAAAGGACTGAAAGTCAGAAAAGTTGTGACTAAAAAATAACGGAACAAGCTTCCTCTGTCAAACTCGGTGACAACGATGATGGTGTACATATGTAGGAACTAGTTTTACCTCTTCTCGCAAGGCAGTGGCACTATTCAGGGCAAATAATATGTAGAGAACACTTTTCTCGCCCTGGCCACATTACCTCACCTTCAAAAATCAAATGGCTCCAAGCACTATAGGACTTAACATCTGAGGTCATCAGTCCCCTATACTTAGAACTACTTAAACCTAATTAACCTAAGGACACCGCATACATCCATGCCTGAGGCAGGATTCGAACTTGCGACTGTAGCAGCAGCGCGATTCCAGACTGAAGTACCTCGAACTGCTCGGTAACCACGGCCGGCACCCCACCTTCCCCCCATATCTTAATAAAGTGACACATCATGCAATGTGAATAGCGTCTTCATTCTGGTGGGCAGTTCTTGTTCATGAAGTACTAAGCACTGCAGAACTTGCTTGTCTCGTGGCATCGTAGTGGGCAGCCGAGAATGATGTGGTCGCTCTCCTCCTCCGCCCACAATCGTATGCAGACGACTCAGTCAGTTGTAGCCGATGGAGGTGCAGTCGGAACCGTCCGACGTGGTTAAGGCGTGGGCGCAACACGTTGACCGAAAACTTTCTATGGTACACACCAAGGGAGTATAACGGCTGTGCATGGGTGTTTGGTAAAATAGCTGCAAAATGTCTTCCCTTTTGTTGGTACGATAGGCGCTACTTACTGTTACACAGGGTTCTGATCTGCCCCCACACGTCTTGCAGAAGGATCACATTCGTACGTCTTTGTCCGATCGAGCATGGCACTCTTAGACAGAGCGTCGATAATCATACTATCTCTGATGTCATGATGCCCCTTCAACCACGGGATGGCAATTTTGTTACAGCGCTGTAGGTCGGCAATCTGATCTGTAATCAGTCTGTTCTACAATCTGGTACAACAAGTAATTGTTAGTACAGGGTGTATCAAAAAGAATCATCCGATTTGGCATGTCTATATTTCTGAAACTAATAAACATATACAATGAATTTTGTTTTTTGATGAACGGGAAGCTGAAAAAGTTTTTTCATACCTTTTCATAGGTTTGCTTCTTTTAGGCGGTGTCTCAGATTATTCATTGTTGTTGGTAAGGGGTGGCATATAAACAGAGTCTTTTATAAATCCCCCTCCGCAAGAAATAACCACATACAGTCAGGTCCGGTGACCTTGGAGGCCAGTAATGTAAGGCTGAATCATTTGGTCCAGTGCGACCGCTCCATCTTTCAGTAATCCTTTGATTAAAAAATTCCCGTACTTTCAGATGCCAGTGTGGCGGTGTCCCATCCTGTTGGTAAATGAACTCGTTTGAATCAGTCTCCAACTGTGGGAAAAGAAAGTTCTCAAGCATATCGAGATATGTGCTTCCTGCAACAGTGTTCTCGGCAAAGAAAAATGGACCGTTCGCCTTTTCCCGTGGAACTTCACAAAGCACATTATATTTTGGAAAGTACCACTCATGTTGTACAACTTAATATGGTTGTACCGTACACTATATTCTCACGTTATGGCGGTTCACCTTTTCATTTCAATGGGATGTTGCCCCGTTACTAAACACTAAGCGTGGAAGAAAACTCTCATCCTCCATCTTGCCAAAAAAGAAATTAGAGAACTCCACACGTTGTTGTTTGTCACCTTCACGAAGAGCTTGCAGTAGCTGAATTTTGTACTGTTTCACGTGTAAACGTCGACGCAACACACACCAGACGGACATCGGGGGCATGCAGAGCTGTCGAGCTGCGGATTCATTGTGAAACTACAGCGGGTGCGTTCGACGTCTGTGTTAGACGCTCGGGGACGGCCCAGCGATTTGCCTTTACACAAACAACCTGTTTCTCGGAATTGTTCATGCCATCGTCTAATTCTCTGTGCTGTAGGAGGACGTCGCCATACCTAGTACGAAAGTCACGTTGAACAGTTACTACTGACCCGCACTGCGCAAAACGTAGAACACAAAACGCTCTCTGTTGTCCCGATACCATTTTTACTGGAACAGAAGTGGGCGCACACTGCTGCTACCTAGCGGGAACCATGTGAAACTCGAGCGTTTGCTCTTTCCTACAGTACGTTGTCCATGCACATACAGGGTGTTTCAAAAATGACCGGCATATTTGAAACGGCAATAAAAACTAAACGAGCAGCGATAGAAATACACCGTTTGTTGCAATATGCTTGGGACAACAGTACATTTTCAGGCGGACAAACTTTCGAAATTACAGTAGTTACAATTTTCAACAACAGATGGCGCTGCAAGTGATGTGAAAGATATAGAAGACAACGCAGTCTGTGGGTGCGCCATTCTGTACGTCGTCTTTCTGCTGTAAGGGTGTGCTGTTCACAACGTGCAAGTGTGCTGTAGACAACATGGTTTATTCCTTAGAATAGAGGATTTTTCTGGTGTTGGAATTCCACCTCCTAGAACACAGTGTTGTTGCAACAAGACGAAGTTTTCAACGGATGTTTAATGTAACCAAAGGACCGAAAAGCGATGCAATAAAGGATCTGTTTGAAAAACTTCAACGGACTGGGAACGTGACGGATGAACGTGCTGGAAAGGTAGGGCGACCGCGTACGGCAACCGTAGAGGGCAACGCGCAGCTAGTGCAGCAGGTGATCCAACAGCGGCCTCGTGTTTCCGTTCGCCGTGTTGCAGCTGCGGTCCAAATGACGCCAACGTCCACGTATCGTCTCATGCGCCAGAGTTTACACCTCTATCCGTACAAAATTCAAACGCGGCAACCCATCAGCGCCGCTACCATTGCTGCACGAGAGACATTCGCTAACGATATAGTGCACAGGACTGATGACGGTGATATGCATGTGGGCAGCATTTGGTTTACTGACGAAGCTTATTTTTACCTGGACGGCTTCGTCAATAAACAGAACTGGCGCATATGGGGAACCGAAAAGCCCCATGTTGCATGCAGTCCCATCGTCCCTGCATCCTCAAAAAGTACTGGTCTGGGCCGCCATTTCTTCCAAAGGACTCATTGGCCCATTTTTCAGATCCGAAACGATTACTGCATCACGCTATCTGGACATTCTTCGTGAATTTGTGGCTGTACAAACTGCCTTAGACGACACTGCGAACACCTCGTGGTTTATGCAAGATGGTGCCCGGCCACATCGCACGGCCGACTTCTTTAATTTCCTGAATGAATATTTCGATGATCGTGTGATTGCTTTGGGCTATCCGAAACATACAGGAGGCGGCGCGGATTGGCCTCCCTATTCGCCAGACATGAACCCCTGTGACTTCTTTCTGTGGGGACACTTGAAAGACCAGGTGTACCGCCAGAATCCAGAAACAATTGAACAGCTGAAGCAGTACATCTCATCTGCATGTGAAGCCATTCCGCCAGACACGTTGTCAAAGGTTTCGGGTAATTTCATTCAGAGACTACGCCATATTATTGCTACGCATGGTGGATATGTGGAAAATATCGTACTATAGAGTTTCCCAGACCGCAGCGCCATCTGTTGTTGAAAATTGTAACTACTGTAATTTCGAAAGTTTGTCTGCCTGAAAAGTACTGTTGTCCCAAGCATATTGCAACAAACGGTGTATTTCTATCGCTGCTCGTTTAGTTTTTATTGCCGTTTCAAATATACCGGTCATTTTTGAAACACCCTGTATCTCGAATAAGATAATAGTTATGATTTTTTTAAAAATCAGATGATTCTTTTTGATACACCCGTATTATTGAAAACATGCTGGAGTATGAGCAGCAATGCTGGTCGCAAGTGTGTCACAATAATGATCATACCATTATCGAAGCCGTCAACATAATTAAGACCCTTTACCGAGGCTTCCGGAAGGAGTTGGAACTGGCACTACGACGCGTCTTTCCATCAGAATATGAGCTTCCAACTCCATCTGAAGTACGTGATCCGTCTATGTACGCATGATCCTATTCACTAAAAAAACTTTAACAGTAGCGGGCTCATATTGTTTTCCATGTACGGCGTTTTAATGCGAATGTCTTAAATCTGTTGTCGTATTCCTGTAATCTATCATGAAAAAGTGATAGCGCGAATCTGTTGCAATTCGGTGACACAATGGTGAAATATCATATAAGATATACGATGTGATACGAGTTGGAATCCTATTTCCGTTAATTAATATTGCCTGTCCCATAATTATCCGTGGCTTTGGAGAGGACTCGGGGTTCTCACGAACAGCAGCAACAGCGGCAGCTCAGCACTGTCGTCGGCTACATTCTTCGTCGTCCGCATACGAGGGGCATTTGAAAAGTCCGTGCAAAAATAAAAACTACTTACGTGTTTGGGGTGGACCTTTTTTGTTTTTCGACATAGTCTCCTTTTAGACTTATACACTTCGTCCAACGCTAATTTGTTGATCCCTTCCGAATAATAGGAATTGTCCAAGTCTGCAAAATAGCTATTAGTTGCTGCAATCACCTCCTCGTTTGAATAAAATCTTTCTCCCGCCAGCCATTTCTTGAAATTGGGGAACAAATAGTAGTCCGAGGGAGCCAAGTCTGGAGAATAGGGGGGATGTGAAACGAGTTGGGATCCTATTTCCATTATTTTTGCGACCACAACTGTTGAGGTGTGTGCTGGTGCATGGTCGTGATGGAAAAGGAGTTTTTTGCGGTCCAATCGCCGGCGTTTTTCTTGCAGCTCGGTTTTCAAACGGTCCAATAACGATGAATAACATTCACCTGTAATAGTTTTACCCTTTTCCAATTAGTCAATGGGGATTATCCCTTGCGAATCCCAAAAGACAGTCGCCATAACCTTTCCGGCCGCAGGAATGGTCTTCGCCTTTTTTGGTGCAGTTTCTTCCTTGGTAACCCATTGTTTAGATTGCTGTTTGTTCTCAGGAGTATAGTAATGTATCCATGTTTCATCCACAGTGACGAAAAGACGCTTGAAGTCCTGAGGATTCTTCCTGGACAGCTGCAAACCATCCTTGCAACACTTCACACGATTCCGTTTTTGGTCAAGCGTGAGCAATTGCGGAACCCATCTTGCGGATAGCTTTCTTGTGTCCAAATATTTATGCAAAATATTATTTGCCCGTTCATTCGAGATGCCCACAGCACTAACAGTCTCACACATCTTAACCCTTCTGTCATCCATCACCATATCATGGATTTTATCAATGATTTCTGGAATCGTAACCTCCACAGGGCTTCCAGAAAGTTCAGCATCACTTGTGCCCATATGGTCACTCCGAAAATTTTGAACCCACTTGTAAGCTGTTCTAATCGAAGGTGCAGAGTCACTGTAATGTTTATTAAGCTTCTCTTAGGTCTCCTGAGGGGTTCTTCCTTTCGTAAAGTAATGTTTAATCACCAGATGAAATTCTTTTTGGTCCATTTTTTGACAATAACTCGACTCCCTCGATTCACACAAATGCCAAACACAAAGAAATAGACCAATGTGGCTGAAACTTGGTGTGTGTTCTTCCAAAAGATGCTACTAACTAAAGATGACCTCGATATGCGCCGTTGGTGCCATCTCTCGGACTCTGCACGGACTTTTCAAACGCCCCTCGTATGCCAGAGGTGAAAGTTTCTTTACAAACCAGCATCTTCTACTGAAGTACTGCTCGCCCAGCAGACGAATTCTCGAAAACAAAAGGGTCTTGCTCAATCTGAGCGCATTTGAGTAGGTATCTGCAGTCAGTGTAATGTCTTCCGAGTTCGAGTGTAGGCTCATTACCTTCGACAGAGAGAGCTTTCGTAGGGGTTGACTGCAGAGCACCCAAGCAGCATCTGAAGGCTTTATGCTAGCATCTATCAGGCGTCTGTAGGGCAGAATCGGCGCGTGAACCACAGGTAGTGGCGATTCTGGCTGCAGCTCGCGCTATATACTGCAGCCGCAGGTGTTTGAAATTCAGTGGGCGACAGGGGAGCTCCAGCCAGAATGGGCTATACGAAATGTCCTTGAAGGGGAAATGTGCCGTGGAAGCGAACAGCGCAGGCGATGGATCTGTGTACATGTGCAGACTCTCAGAGTAGCGTTTACAGCACACAACACAATGCGGCGGCAGGACGCACATACATGACCACGACACTCACTGGCGGCAATGGCACAGGAAACACAGCGAGGCTTATCTCCTGCTGAGCATTGCTAAGATTCCTCGATCTGTTCCTGTTGTTGTTGTGGTCGTCAGTCCTGAGACTGGTTTGATGCAGCTCTCCATGCTACTCTATCCTGTGCAAGCTTCTTCATCTCCCAGTACCTACTGCAGCCTACATCCTTCTGAATCTGCTTAGTGTATTCATCTCTTGGTCTCCCCCTACGATTTTTACCCTCCACGCTGCCCTCCAATATTAAATTGGTGATCCCTTGATGCCTCAGAACATGTCCTACCAACCGATCCCTTCTTCTGGTCAAGTTGTGCCACAAACTTCTCTTCTCCCTAATCCTATTCAATACTTCCTCATTAGTTATGTGATCTACCCATCTAATCTTCAGCATTCTTCTGTAGCACCACATTTCGAAAGCTTCTATTCTCTTCTTGTCCAAACTATTTACCGTCCATGTTTCACTTCCATACATGGCTACACTCCATACAAATACTTTCAGAAATGACTTCCTGACACTTAAATCTATACTCGATGTTAACAAATTTCTCTTCTTCAGAAACGCTTTCCTTGCCATTGCAAGTCTACATTTTATATCCTCTCTACTTCGACCATCATCAGTTATTTTGCTCCCCAAATAGCAAAACTCCTTTACTACTTTAAGTGTCTCATTTCCTAATCTAATTCCCTCAGCATCACCCGACTTAATTCAACTACATTCCATTATCCTCGTTTTGCTTTTGTTGATGTTCACCTGTTCCTATAATGTGATAAGTTTTCCATCTCTACGTGATCACTGTACTCACCACCCATTATTACCCGTAGTTCCTTCTCTAGATTGTCGCACAGATGACAAAATGGTAGATATCGAAATAGATAACAGAGGGAGAGAGAAACAATTAAAATCGCTCAAAAGTGGAAAGGCCGCTGGACCTGATGGGATACCAGTTCGATTTTACACAGAGTACGCGAAGGAACTTGCCCCCGTTCTTGCAGCGGTGTACCGTAGGTCTCTAGAAGAGCGTAGCGTTCCAAAGGATTGGAAAAAGGCACAGGTCATCCCCGTTTTCAAGAAGGGACGTCGAACAGATGTGCAGAACTATACACCTATATCTCTAACGTCTATCAGTTGTAGAATTTTGGAACACGTATTATGTGCGAGTATAATGACTTTTCTGGAGACTATAAATCTACTCTGTAGGAATCAGCATGGGTTTCGAAAAAGACGATTGTGTGAAACCCAGCCCTGCTATTCATCCACGAGACTCTGAGGGCCATAGACACGGGTTCACAGGTAGATGCCGTGTTTCTTGACTTCCGCAAGGCGTTCCATACAGTTACCCACAGTCGTTTAATGAACAAAGTAACAGCATATGGACTATCAGACCAATTGTGTGATTGGATTGAAGAGTTCCTAGATAACAGAACACAGCATGTCATTCTCAGTGGAGAGAAGTCTTCCGAAGTAAGAGTGATTTCAGGTGTGCCGCAGGGGAGTGTCGTAGGACCGTTGCTATTCACAATATACATAAATGACCTTGTGGATAACATCGGAAGTTCTCTGAGGCTTTTTGCGGATGATGCTGTGGTATATCGAGAGGTTGTAACAGTGGAAATTTGTACTGAAATGCAGGAGGATCTGCAGCGAATTGACGCAGGGTGCAGGGAATGGCAATTGAATCTCAATGTAGACAAGTGTAATGTGCTGCGAATACATAGAAAGAAAGATCCCTTATCATTTAGCTACAATATAGCAGGTCAGCAACTGGAAGCAGTTAATTCCATAAATTATCTGGGAGTACGCATTAGGAGTGATTTGAAATGGAATGATCATATAAAGTTGATAGTCGGTAAAGCAGATGCCAGACTGAAATTCATTGGAAGAATCCTAAGGAAATGCAATCCGAAAACAAAGGAAGTAGGTTACAGTACGATTGTTCGCCCACTGCTTGAATACTGCTCAGCAGTGTGGGATTCGTACCAGATAGGGTTGATAGAAGAGATAGAGAAGATCCAACGGAGAGCAGCGCGCTTCGTTACAGGATCATTTAGTAATCGCGAAAGCGTTACGAAGATGATAGATAAACTCCAGTGGAAGACTCTGCAGGAGAGACCCTCAGTAGCTCGGTACGGGCTTTTGTTGAAGTTTCGAGAACATACCTTCACCGAGGAGTCAAGCAGTATATTGCTTCCTCCTACGTATATCTCGCGAAGAGACCATGAGGATAAAATCAGAGAGATTAGAGCCCACACAGAGGCATACCGAAAATCCTTCTTTCCATTTACAGTACGAGACTGGAATAGAAGGGAGAACCGATAGAGGTACTCAAGGTACCCTCCGCCACACACCGTCAGGTGGCTTGCGCAGTATGGATGTAGATGTAGAGGTAGATGTAGATTCGCATACTCTTTCATTTTTTACTCATAGCAGTTACTGTGGATTGCTCCACCTGCAATCGGCAGGTACGCTTGGTACGCTCCGTATTCCGAGGTGTTATAGACTCTGCTCTGTACGCCAGTATACCAGCGAACTTACACCGAAGGATAGCTTGTGCGATGACACTATTATTCTTGCAAATCGAGTCGACTTTCGGCCCGGGGGATGAAGGTAGATTCCAGAAAGGCATTTCCCACTTATAGCCGCTACCATCAGCCAACGCCCGCATCTCGTGGTCGTGCGGTAGCGTTTTCGCTTCCCACGCACGGGTTCCCGGGTTCGATTCCCGGCGGGGTCAGGGATTTTCTCTGCCTCGTGATGGCTGGGTGTTGTGTGATGTCCTTAGGTTAGTTAGGTTTAAGTAGTTCTAAGTTCTAGGGGACTGATGACCATAGATGTTAAGTCCCACAGTGCTCAGAGCCATTTGAACCATTTTGAACCATCAGCCAACGCGTTGTAACTTGATTTGCACGGATAATAGGTAGCGAAACCAGGTTTCGAAACTGCGCTACTGGCCACTTAGGACAGTAATGCACTTTCTTGGCTAATTCCAGCTTTGGAGATGTATACGAAACTAGTAGTTGCGGGTGGCTTGAGTATAGGTGTCGTGTCGGTAGCATGTCAACAAAGTTGAATATGAAGTGGGGAACGGAGCAAAGGTTCTTGCGCATCCTTCCTATGTGTAGGTGGCTGTGAGGTTTCAGTGGTGTCAACTGAAAAACAAAAAAAAAGCTGCGACGTGTTGTCGCACTTGAGGCCATTCTACGCGACCTGAAAGTCGACGCACTGACGATATCTGAACTGCAAACCAAAATCATTCTATTACAAACATACACACAAACGAATTGCGAAACATACAAGCAAGTAAACGAGCTGGATCTAGAACGAACAAAATCTACGAGGGCAATCCCGAAAGTAAGTCTCCTAGCTTTTTACAGGTACAGAACTCTGTTTGTGTGGCACTTGGTCACACTGTTATGAAGAGTGCTTCAGGCGCTGTGTGTAAACATGCGGACGCCGCGCTGAGGCGCTCGGTCTTGGCTTGGCAGCCGTTGAGAATGGAGCTCCCGTTGGATGTTACCGCCAAGTGCGAATTGCGCGCAGTTATTCGGTTTTTGAACGCAAAGGGCACTGCGTCCATTGAAATCCATCGCCATTTGACAGAAGTATATGGTGAGTCGTGCATGGATGTCAAAAATGTTCGTAAGTGATGGAGAGAGTTTGCAGCTGCCGGTAAAATCATGACAACCGTTTTTTGGGATCGGAAAGGGGTTTGGCAGCTACTGTGAGACTCTGGAAAAACTCAAACGGGCAATTCAGAACCGGAGAAGAGGAATGTTGAGCAAGGGCGTACACACTCGCCATGGCAACGCTCGCCTACACATCGCTCGGCAAACCGTTGCTCTCCTGCAACAGTTTGAGTGGAACAAAATCACCCACCAACCCTATAGTCCTAACTTGGCGCCCAGTCACTATCACCTGTTCCCTAGGTTAAAAGAACATTTGGCCGGAAAGCGATTCAGCTCCGACGACGAGGTGAAAGAAGAGGTTCATAACTTTCTGAACAGCATGGCGGCGAGCTGGTATGACATGGGCATACAAAAACTGCGCAGCGTCTACAAAAATGCATCGACAGGAATGGTGATTATGTCGAAAAATAGCTAAATGTTCAAGCTGTAAACTGATGTAAACCATTGTAGAAATAAACAGGTCTACGTACTTATAAAAAAATAGGAGACCTTACTTTTGGGATTACCCTCGTACAAGACAAAATTACTTTGGTTCGATTTCACATCACACCAGAGGATCACATTCAGAAATTGTAGACAAGGTATGACAGCCAAATGGAACAAATCTGGCAGCTGTTGATTATGGCTCACGAATACGTACTATACAGACGAGTACGAAACCCCATTTCGCAAAAAAAATCGCAATGTGATCCGTATTTTCAGTTCGGGCGAAATGCTTCACGCATTACAGTATCTTTCTTCCTTAACGTACCATTAACTCTACCAAAAAGAAACGAGGTATATTCTGGTGATATTCCAATGTGACTGAAGTAGTTTCTAGGTCTTCCATAATAATTTCTCGTTGAGCAACCCAGCGGACCTCTATTCTCATTTCGCCTGCGACTTATTGTTCCAGAATAATATAAAAAAACACATCTACGACATAAAGTCGCGTAGGAGGCAGGCGACCGTGCTGAAAATGAACCGTAGCACGGCATGCAGGCTGGGTTGGTCGCTAATCAAAAAGCCATGCTTAAAATACGGAATGACTTTATTTATGACACGTTTCGGATCTCGCCATTTTCATATACACTCCTGGAAATGGAAAAAAGAACACATTGACACCGGTGTGTCAGACCCACCATACTTGCTCCGGACACTGCGAGAGGGCTGTACAAGCAATGATCACACGCACGGCACAGCGGACACACCAGGAACCGCGGTGTTGGCCGTCGAATGGCGCTAGCTGCGCAGCATTTGTGCACCGCCGCCGTCAGTGTCAGCCAGTTTGCCGTGGCATACGGAGCTCCATCGCAGTCTTTAACACTGGTAGCATGCCGCGACAGCGTGGACGTGAACCGTATGTGCAGTTGACGGACTTTGAGCGAGGGCGTATAGTGGGCATGCGGGAGGCCGGGTGGACGTACCGCCGAATTGCTCAACACGTGGGGCGTGAGGTCTCCACAGTACATCGATGTTGTCGCCAGTGGTCGGCGGAAGGTGCACGTGCCCGTCGACCTGGGACCGGACCGCAGCGACGCACGGATGCACGCCAAGACCGTAGGATCCTACGCAGTGCCGTAGGGGACCGCACCGCCACTTCCCAGCAAATTAGGGACACTGTTGCTCCTGGGGTATCGGCGAGGACCATTCGCAACCGTCTCCATGAAGCTGGGCTACGGTCCCGCACACCGTTAGGCCGTCTTCCGCTCACGCCCCAACATCGTGCAGCCCGCCTCCAGTGGTGTCGCGACAGGCGTAAATGGAGGGACGAATGGAGACGTGTCGTCTTCAGCGATGAGAGTCGCTTCTGCCTTGGTGCCAATGATGGTCGTATGCGTGTTTGGCGCCGCGCAGGTGAGCGCCACAATCAGGACTGCATACGACCGAGGCACACAGGGCCAACACCCGGCATCATGGTGTAGGGAGCGATCTCCTACACTGGCCGCACACCACTGGTGATCGTCGAGGGGACACTGAATAGTGCACGGTGCATCCAAACCGTCATCGAACCCATCGTTCTACCATTCCTAGACCGGCAAGGGAACTTGCTGTTCCAACAGGACAATGCACGTCCGCATGTATCCCGTGCCACCCAACGTGCTCTAGAAGGTGTAAGTCAACTACCCTGGCCAGCAAGATCTCCGGATCTGTCCTCCATTGAGCATGTTTGGGACTGGATGAAGCGTCGTCTCACGCGGTCTGCACGTCCAGCACGAACGCTGGTCCAACTGAGGCGCCAGGTGGAAATGGCATGGCAAGCCGTTCCACAGGACTACATCCAGCATCTCTACGATCGTCTCCATGGGAGAATAGCAGCCTGCATTGCTGCGAAAGGTGGATATACACTGTACTAGTGGCGACATTGTGCATGCTCTGTTGCCTGTGTCTATGTGCCTGTGGTTCTGTCAGTGTGATCATGTGATGTATCTGACCCCAGGAATGTGTCAATAAAGTTTCCCCTTCCTGGGACAATGAATTCACGGTGTTCTTATTTCAATTTCCAGGAGTGTATTTACGAGCAACAAGCTGGACGTAGATGCAAAGGTTACAAGATGTACAGGAAACAAGCTTTGCTGATTACGGCACACAAGTATGTACTGTACAGACGAATAATTTATCCCATTTCCCGAAGAAATCGCAATGTGATCTGTAGTTTCAGTTCTGGCGAAATGCTTCACGCATTATGGTATCTTTCTTCCCAAACGCGTCATGCCGAGCAATAAAGTCATTCCATATTTGAAGCATGGCTTTTTGCAGTGCAGTAATACTGTTCAAAATAAAAAGCAGTTTCCACCTCCTGGTTCTGAGCACGGTTTTCCAGAGGTTTCCGTTGGTTGCAAGGCGAATGCCCGAACTGTAAATCCCGTCCCAAATTTCCCCAACAAGGACTTGCTCTGCCCCACGACCATCTTGTCATTTAGCCGAAAAGACCCCGACGCTACAAAGGGTCGCACCTAACAAACTGTATTAGTTTTAGGTGTAGAGAATGAACAGCAGATCAAAACAAAAAATCAAATATTTCCCTGCCTCTTCTCCTTCCCCTTTATGCTACCCCTCCCAACACCAAGTGAACGAGTATTTAAAGAAATGCAGCACCATCCGGTGGCTGGCTATTATGATCCCTTCAGTTTTTTTCTGCGTGACTGGTTAGTGGTTTGCTTCCGGGCGTTCAGCTGAGTTGCTGATTTCATTTTATGGACAATATTTCGACGAACGACCCAGTTATCGCCACCAGACGTTGCGGATTCCAACCAGACTTTGAACTATTGCAAGTCGAACACTCGGTGTTTAAAACCTTGGTATTTTAGAAAACCAAGTGTCCCAGAGACTTTCCGTCTTCTGTTCAATTATTTATGGATCGAAATGGTGGTTTTTGCTCGTATTTGGCATCTTATTTCTATTAATTAATTCCTAAAATGGCGTTCAACTGTGTTTTGGAAACTGGGCTGTATTCTCGACCAAGTGTGTTGATGAGATGATGTGGTGAAGCGTGACATATTTAACAGAATGTGATTGATTTATGTATTGTGATATGGTAGACGGCTGCGTGACGTAACTGGATTCGAGTCTCCTCGCTTGTGAATCGAGGTGCGTCTGCAATCAAGCGAAGGATACTGTTTTCAGCCGCTCTATTTTCGTCAGATTTGTGTCTGCTGCTATGGTCCATATTTCTGAACCTTAGAGTACGACAGGCAGGTTTATGGTTCTCCAAAATTTGATTTTTGCGCAGTTGGAGGTGGTGTGCCTCAGTTATTGATAACGAAAAGTGAGATGTTTGTTAATTTTGAGTCCAAGATATGGTACTGAGTCACACCGATCGTTGATTTGGATTTTGCGAATTGGCAGCCTCCTTCTGGTTGTGAAGATAGAACGATTTGCCATTTAGCTGCATTTATTTTTATTTTCCAAATATTACACCACTTGTTGACTTTGTAGTCTGACGGGAATGTCATTTACGTTTCTTCCACCGTGGTAAAACGTTGCGACATCAGCGTATAATGCTATCTGTTCACCCTTCTTGGGACCGATGACCTCGCTGTTTGGTCCCCTCCCCCAAATCAACCAATCAACCACCCATCTTGTTAGGCATGCTATTTGTATACAAGAGGTGCAGGAGGGGACAAAGTATAGAGGCTTGGGGCACCACTTCCTCCTTGTTCGTAATTGAGCTTTCTGCCCCGTCTACTGTAGAGTAGAATTTTCTGCTGTGCAGAAAGGATTTTATTATCTGCAGTATATGGAGGAGGCAGTTGTATTGTGCCATTTTACACAGTTATCTACCACGCCAAACACGGTCGAACAGTTTTTCAGTATCCTAGAAAGTTGCTACTGGGCTGTTTGTTACTCTGTTTTTTTCCCCCTGCATATAAGTGCTCTACCAGGCGATTAGTTTGTTGTGCTATGTTATGCCCAACATGAAACCTAAGCTAGTCAGGGGTAAAGAGGTTATTTGTGAATAGGAACTACTGGAGAGGGGGGGGGGGGGAGGGTTCGTATTATGTATTCTAGGAGTTTAGAGAGGTGATTCAGTAGAGAGACAGCCCTGAGATTTTGCGGGAACAGGTAACTCCTGTTGGGATATGGTGTAGAAACGATTTTTGTAACCTTCCAGGCTGAAGGAAAATTGTTTGACTTAAGACAGTTTAGCGAGGATGGTTCTGAGGATCATTAAATTTTGCAATATCTTTTGTTTTGGCAGACTCCTTAGCTATAATGACCCATCTCCTTAGCGATTGCACGACGATATTCGTTTTACCATACTTCATTTCATTATTGTATTCGATATAGTGCTCGGCGACCATTAACACATATAAAGTTAACTAACGTATTCCTGGATGTCGAAAGGGATGATTCAGATGATATGATCGTTCCTCTGGTAATGATCCTCCACATATTCCTTCTTTAACTATTCCTTTTAGTTCTTCTTCACTTCGTAATTTTTCTGCCTATTTACATTTTACTTATCTTCTAAGCATCACATTTCAAATGCTTCCAGTTTCTTCTTCTTCTGATCTCCGACAGTCCATGCTTCGTTTCCTAACAATGCTGCGCTCCTTACGTTCACTTTCAAGAACTTCTTACTACTTCTGTAAAAGCATCTGATATCACTGGAGATCTTTTAATGAAGAATTCTTTCTTCGCCTGTGACAGTATATTTCTGAAATCTTCCGAAACTTCCTCTCTCCTGCCTAGAGATGTTCGATAATCATCAATGGGATTTAAACATTGATGTTTTAGTATCGGTCCAGAAGTATTTGAAACGTCGTAACGTCGATTAAGGTTAAATATCGATCTTCACTGTTGTAAAAAAAAAAAAAAAAACAGTCCAAAAACTTTTGCGACTTCCAGATGTGGCCATAGGAAGAAGGGGAGGAGGGAGGGAGCAATATTTTTGAAATAAGGCAGAAAAATTGACTCAATTCCTGCTTACGGTGTTTCAATTAGAGTAGACAGCTCGGGGCAAGAAGAAAACCAAATCTTATTTATGAAATGAACATTATAAAACAGCACAAGAAAAAAATAATTTGCAAACTGGAACAGAAACGGACCTACCATCGCAGTTCATTTATTATCTGAAAGATCGCTTTCTAGATTTTAAACAAGGTTTATTAGAAGTGTGGACTGTCATCAGCAGCACTACTCGTACCTACTTAAAACTACAAAAAATTGGAGATCAGTGGCTGAGCTATACAGCCATATCGTCAGCTTCTGAAAAGCTTTTTTTCAAAAGCAGGTCTCTATCTATAACGCAAGAGAATGAAGATGTAATTTCTCCCAAAAAAAACGTTATTTTTACACCCTGTAGATAAAAAACTGTGGTAAATGCAGTGTTAAATATTGTTGTGTTTATTGGTTAGTAAATACGAGTATATTAGATGTATTTGTATGTTGCTTTTTGTGTCGTTCTACAAAGGAGCGAGGAGTATGGAATGAAGATAAATATAAGAAAGGAAAATGTGAGGAAAATAACCACGCAGGAAGTGCCAGTATTATTATTATTATTAGGCAGAAAGAAAACAGAACAAGTAAAATCGTTTCTGTACCTTAGAAGTTTTATGGCATGGAACGGAAGCTGTGCAGAAGAAATAAAGACGGGGATATGTACGGGAAAGAGAGCATTTGAAAAGATGCAATTGCCAACAATTACAAAGAATTCCAACTAAGCTGAGAAAAAGTTGCTAAATGTTATATCTGAAGTATATGTTATTCAATCTGTATATTGAGCAATCAGTAAAGGAAACAAAAGAAAAATTTGGAGTACGAATTAAAATTCATTGGGAAGAAATAAAAACTTTGAGGTTTGTGACGACACTGTAATTCTGTCAGAGACAATAAGGGACCTGGAAGAACAGCTTAACGGAAAGAACGGCGTCTTGAAGGATATAAGATGAACATCAACAAAAGCAAAACGAGGATAATGGAATGTGATCGAATTAAATCAGGTGATGCTGACGGAATGAGATTAGGAAATGGGACACTTGTAGTAAATGAGTTTTGCTAGTTAGGGAGCAAAATAAGTGACGATCGTCGAAGTATAGAGGATATAAAATGTAGATTTGGTGTGGCAAGGAGAGCGTTTCTGAAGAGGAGACATTCGTTAATATCTGGTATAGATTTAAGTGTTAGGAAGTAGTTTCTGAAAGTATTTGTATGGAGTGTAGCCACGTATGGAAGCGAAACATGGACGATAAACAGTGAAGGCAAGAAGAGATTAGAAACTTTCGAAATTTGGTGCTGCAGAAGAATGCTGAAGATTAGATGGGTAGTCACGTAACTAATGAGGAGGAACTGAATAGAATTGGGGAGAAGAGGAATTTACGGTAAAACTTGACTAGGAGAAGGGATCGGTTGTTAGGACACGTTCTGAGACATCAAGGGATCACCAATTTAGTAGCGGAGGGAAGCGTGAAGGGTAAAAATCGTAGAGGGAGACCAAGATATGAATACGAGAAGCAGATTCAGAAGGATGTTGGTTGCTGTAGTTATTCGATGTCGAGGCTTGCACAGGATAGAGTAGCATGGAGAACTGCATCAAACCAGCCTCTGGACTGAAGACCACGACAACAACAACAGTTTGTACAGCAGTGAATCATGAACAATTAATAACAAAGAAGAAATATATTTGGAAAGTATTCAAATGTGGCTACAGAGAAGAATGATTAAGGAGAATTGGACTGACACATTTAAGAATGAAAAAGTAGTGAAGAAAACAGGGGGAAAAAATTACTGGAAGTGATCAGGAAGATGAGAAAGTTTTGGCTAGGGCATATACTGTGTAGGAATTGTCTGCAATAATGAATTATAGAGGAGAAAATGAAAGGAATGAGAGAATGAGACTGGAATGATGAGCGGCATTAGAAGAGGTCGAATATATAAAAAGACGAAGGGAAAGGGACACGATGGACAGCCTCCAGTTGAAACCTGTCGTAAAACAGATTCACTAAAGAAGAGGGAAACAAATATGATTATTATTGGCCACCGATGATGAAATCACCACTGGTGATTTGGCACCATTGCACATTCTTACTTCTGCCATTCTATTTAATCTTGCATCCCTGATAGAAGTCTTACACCTAACATACATTTCCCTAGCCATTGTACGACTGTTCGCTTTCCAGTGGAGATTAGGGCCCACTCTCGTTCACGAAACAGCTGCCGCTGTCGCTCTGTTTAGTGTACGCTGTACACATACGGAGAACAGCAACAAAGACCAACTGCTCGCCCGATGGAGCGAGGCGGGCCGAGAATAGGGACGCCCGGCTGCTTGTGTGAGGAGAGGTGCTCTGGCGTGAAATGAGCCCGAGGCGTCCGGGAGACACGGGCACTGAGCCGGCTGCGACCAATCACAAGGTCAGGGGCGCTTTTAAATCGGCCCGCGATGACTTGCGTCTCCCCACGACCAATTATACGCTGCTCCCTTGTTGGTCTCGCTTTCCAGGCGAGCCCACAGTCTGGGGCACTGCGCACGCACTCTCAACGACTTCCACCTGTTGCTCTGTAGAGACAAAGTTTGGTCTCTGGAAGTAGGGTGACCAACATTTTTAAACGAAAATAAAGGAGATTCTCATATCCTTGACAAAAAAATAAGGGAGATTAATAGCCGGCAAAATTTCGCCAAAAATCAAAGCAGTATTTGTAAAAGTAGACTATTTATTTACACATCTCAATTACTTATACATATTTTGCAACAGATTTTGCCTCAGTCAGTAGTTTTACATCATTTTTAGCAAATTCGAAGAATTCACTACACGAATAAGGAAAATTCATGGTAACTTGTAGTTCAGATTTGATTAAGTTTGTGCTACTTCTGTTCCTTACATCAGTCCACTTATTATTGATAAGAGAAAATACTCTCTCAGTGTGAGCATTACTTCCTGGTATACTCATAACAAAACAAACCAGCTTTCCCTAGTTTTCAAAATTAACATTATTTGATTTCAAAGTTGTAAAAGCCTGTATCCATTTCTGGCTAACATTACCATCTAAAGAGACAGCACATTTAATTGCATCATTAGAACTACAACACTCCTCATATAATTCATCTTCATTAATACAATCCAGCTTAAGATATTCTACAACTTCATGCATGTCATTGAATGTCAATTCCCTCTTTATACATAGAGGGATTAAACTCTTTAAACTATTATCAAATTTACTACCTAAGTAAGAATATAAACAATCATAGAATTCAATGAAGTTGTTCTCACTACTAGATTTCAAATTTAAATCAAGAACAGAGGCTAATAATTTATGAGCACTACTACCAAAAAAACCTATCTTCCTTTCTCTGTCTAATTTTACTAATTAGTAAGTTTACAGCTTCATGAGATTCCATAATACTAAGGTCGGAATTCTCCAAATACTTTGCTTTTTGAATGAAAACATTTCCAATATTCACAAAAAGCTAATACAAGCTTGAACAATTGTTTCTACTTCCGTATTTTCGTTGCAAAAATACTTTTTCAGAACTTTAGGACAGTCTGATTCATCTATACTTTTAAAATAGCTTTTTATAGGCTCCCAATTTTTTAAAAGCCTTTCTACAGCAGAAGTGAGAGATAACCATCCAGTATTCACATGTCGCAAGATTTCAGCCCATTCCACATCAGCAAATTCAAAAAATTATTTTAACGTTTCCCTTCGTTTGGCAGAACAGGAAAAGTGACTATATATTTTTAACACCAACACTTCAACATCTACATATTGTAAACAGTTGCAAGCATGTTTCATTGCATTATGAAGTACATGGTTAAAACAACTTGCTTTACGGATTTTTTTCATTTTCATTAGTTAATAGTTTCATGACTGAATTATGCTTGCCATGATTTATATTGGCACCATCGGCACATTATGACGATATATTACTGGCATTCAAATTATTTGATTTCAGTGAGTTTTTAACAATCTATGGAGATCAATTGCACTTTCATCTGCCTGTTCTACGAAATCCAACAATTTGCTTTGAAATCCGCTAAAGGGGTCAAATATCGTACGACAATTGGAAACATTTTCCTGTTTAAGTGATTGGAGGCATCTATTGCTAAAGAAAAGAACATGAAACACTTCTTGGGGTCATTTAAAACTTCCAGAAAAGATACATATTAATCATTTATTACCGTACCTGAAGTATTCATATGCTGTAAACAATCGTTCTTGCCGCCATGCGCGATGCTAAATTCCCGTTTGCAAATTGAGCAGCTTGCTTTATAAGCATTTGACCGATATGTACACATATACTTTGTTTTCGTTTTTGGTGGCGTTTTAGCTTCGTCTTCGCTGCCCATCATAAAATCTTGAACAAGTTAACGACGATTCACAGTAAGCATTGGCACTGAAACAAAGTCACATCTAACCGCCAAGCGTCGGTTGATCATTCCAAAGATATTCGATAGACATAATGTCGACGTCTATCGTCGAAGGTCGATATAGAATCAGTTGTCTCTGCTGTCTACGAACGAATCCTGACAGTGCGTGCAAAATTTAAATGATAGAATAATATTTTTACATACCAGTACGTGATAAGAAAAATAAAGTTAAAAACGGGAGATAAACGGCCACTGAGCCTGAAAATACGGGAGCAGGGAGATTATGAAAAAAAAGTCTCTAAATACGGGAGATTCCGGGAAATAGGGGGGAGTTGGTCACCCTATCTGGAAGCAAGAACAAGAATCTCAAAATACTGGTACACTTTCCATTTTCAGCCAACAGTCTTTCAAGTGATTTTATGTGCTATTCCCGACCTCTCTCACTCGTGCAAATGTTTACACCTCCTTGTTAATCTGTTTCGTACACAGTAATGGAAATTACGCAGGTGTCCAAAATTAAAGCAACAAACCACTATTTCCCCCTCTTGTGTCTAATTCACGTATAATCACACAAACTGTCAACAGATGTCAGTACAATCTTGTTTTGCGCGGAAAAAGACATTCCGGTCAACGGACGACCATGTCAACGATGACGTCAGGGCACCTATCACACGGGGTAGTGTTTGCCGCTTAGTCCCACATCCACAATCGCTGTGTATACAGTTATCGATGGTGCATTATGGCACAAAGATGGCGCCTACAAGACTCTCTCCAGTGGAAGGCCGAAAGGAAAATGTAAACAGGACAGTCACAAACTGATGAGGCTCGATGAATTAATGTGAATCGTTCTGTTGTTTCTCGGATGTGGCAACAGTTTACAGAGATCGAAACAGTGCCCCAAACACCAGGGCAGGGTCAACAACGTGTGATATCAGAAAGGGAGATCTTTATTTGAATGTAAGGGCACGACATTACCGGCTTACTACTGCACGGCAGCTGGCATCTGACCTCGCCGCATCCACTGGACGTGTTGTATCGAGACAAAGAGGCAAGTTATCAGGAACCAAAACAGAGAAGCGATCACAATAATTATTGTGATCGTTTCTCAGCTTTGGTTACTGATAACTTGATACCAGTGTCTATGAGTTTAATTTGTACACCACAGCACTGAAGATGATCACTATGTGATTGAAAATCGATTTTGCTATCAATAAACCATCAGTATTACGGCCAAAGCTGACCGTCACTTTAATTTAACATATATGGTCGTTGTGCACACAGCACTCCATGGAGTGGCCAATCAATAAATATGTAGGTGCCCTAATGTTGCTGAAAGACCCCAAGTGGTGACCAATGGTTGAGTGTCAGCTTGTCCACATGGCCCTGTCAAACTTAAAATTATGCTGCAAGAAACCTGATTGGCCGACGAGGCTCCATCTCGAAATACAGTTTGAGGAAACGCAATTTCAATAATTAACCACAGATATGACTTTTCTAGTGGACGAAAACACTATAGAATGAGTCATGCGAATGATTCACAACACGCGTACTAATTCACAACATGAAAGATGTTTGTAACTGACGGCTATCAGTAAACTGTAATTGTGTACACAGACATTGTAATTTCTTTTGCCGTCGAATGCCACACAATTCCAGTGCATGTATAAATACCGATTCATAGTTGCATAAACTCCATTTATTATTATTATTATTATTATTATTATTATTATTACTGCTCTTTATGTATTTGATGTATGCATGGATACTTCTGCGAATGAGTGTTCATACTGGTGTTGTTCATGCAGAAGTGTGAGGTACATCAATTGCAAAAGGTTGTAAATCGATGGTCAATTAGCCACCGGACCTAAAATAATTATGGGCTCATACCCAGTCATGCAACCAAGCACGCACGCAAATGGTAGTAGAGTAGTAGTTATATTGAATTACAGCAACTTCGTTGGGTAGAATAAGCACTGAAACACTAAAACTGTTGGAGAACAGCCCAGTTAAGCTGACAGTAAAGATCAGTAAAGCAATAGGTTAGCACCGAGAAAGAACAGAGCTTTATATTTATTTGATAAAACGCACAGAAGTCCTAATACCGCCGCCTTAAGATTTCAGTGCACGTGTTTCTGTCTGTGTAAAACAGTCGAGTTTCCGCAGTACAGATCCCAAACAGCATGCAGTAGCCTGGTGGTTTCAAGCGGCAAAACGAAAGCTGGCCTGATGCAGTGCTGCGATGAACTAAGCGTTGACCGCGACGAAACGCTCTAGCCCCAGCCGGTTTGTGACAGATTTCATGGGTGGGGGTCTTGCTTTGAGGAAGTGTGACCCTGTATCTGGCACACACTAAGGAGCCAAGAAGCCACCATCGTGTCGAAGAAATGAGAACCAAAGTAAAGAATGAGATTTTCACTTTGCAGCGGAGTGTGCGCTGATATGAAACTTCCTGGCAGATTAAAATTGTGTGCCCGACCGAGACACGAACTAGGGACCTTTGCCTTTCAGGGGCAAGTGCTCTACCATATGAGCTACCGAAGCACGACTCACGCCCGGTCCTCACAGCTTTACTTCTGCCAGTATCTCGTCTCCTACCTTCCAAACTTTACAGAAGCTCTCCTGCGAACCTTGCAGAACTAGCAATCCTGAAAGAAAGGATATTGCGGAGACATGGCTTAGCCACAGCCTGGGGGATGTATCCAGAATGACATTTTCACTCTGCAGCGGAGTGTGCGCTGATATGAAACTTCCTGGCAGATTAAAATTGTGTTTGGAAGGTAGGAGACGAGATACTGGCAGAAGTAAAGCTGTGAGGACCGGGCGTGAGTCGTGCTTCGGTAGCTCATATGGTAGAGCACTTGCCCGCGAAAGGCAAAGGTCCCGAGTTCGAGTCTCGGTCGGGCACATAGTTTTAATCTGCCAGGAAGTTTCATATCAGCGCACACTCCGCTGCAGAGTGAAAATCTCATTCTGGAAACATCCCCCAGGCTGTGGCTAAGCCATGTCTTCGCAATATCCTTTCTTTCAGGAGTGCTAGTTCTGCAAGGTTCGCAGGAGAGCTTCTGTAAAGTTTGGAAGGTAGGAGACGAGATACTGGCAGAAGTAAAGCTGTGAGGACCGGGCGTGAGTCGTGCTTCGGTAGCTCAGATGGTAGAGCACTTGCCCGCGAAAGGCAAAGGTCCCGAGTTCGAGTCTCGGTCGGGCACACAGTTTTAATCTGCCAGGAAGTTTCAACCAAAGTAAAACCCATTATCACTCACAAATGGCTTTGCACTTGTCCTGTGTATGTGCTGCCTCGACTAGTACTCGAGTACGCAGCACCAGCAACAGTTAACGGTTCCAAACCGAGCAATCCAATTTAATTTTGCACTTCCCTCGGAATTTTCCGACAATGTATTTCCACTAAATAGTCATAACAACTCAGTTCTGGGATAGGTTCAGGCGACTGATGAGTGAATTCTCCGACTTATTTAGAATACCAGAGGACATTTACAACCGGGCACCATTATGCAGCCCTCTTACGGCGCAATGTGGCCACATCTATTGGCGGACAAAGACTGTTCTTTCCTGCTTACTATTTTAAGTTTTTTATGGCATTACATACGAACATCAGCGAAAACAAGCTGAGGAAATGACGCTAGAATGGACCAACTAGTACGTCTGAAGAAACAGTTGTGAGGGCTCTACCTTCAGAGATTCAACGGTAGCCAAAGAGTCCTGCTAAGAAGATCTAGAGGGGCAGCGACGCTAAAATGTTTGCTGCTCTCCTGGGCAGCACTCTTCTGCTAACAACTCACGCCTATTGTTGCAAGATGAGACACACACTCTCTATCATTCCAAATGGGAAATATTTATTTCTGCGAAAACTAAATGAGAGTATGTTAAATTACTTCAACCAGCCTGCAGCTGTTGATTGTTTTCGTTATTTATGCAGTTTTAACGATCAAGACATTAACACACAATTTAATATTTTTTCTTTTCATATTCAGTTTACTACATAGTTTACTTTGAAGCATTTCAGTATATGCGCCAGTGTTTTAATCAAGTAACAACTAGTGTCAACTGTTTAAGTGGCATATGAAACTATTGCACTGCAAATGTTGTACTGTCTGTGCTAAGCAATGGTTTTTTTTCTACTTTCAGTGATATATTTTATTAATGAATTAAATAAATTGAGAGCAGTAGAATGTGTAGCGTGAAAAACAATATTTGTTTGTAAACATTTTTGTAACATTTAAAGAGAGAGAGTGTGTGTGTGAGAGTGAGAGAGAGAGAGAGAGAGAGAGAGAGAGAGAGAGAGAGAGAGAGAGCTGCAGTATGTAGATCAAAACTGTTTTGTTATTCAACGAAGACGAATAGTCAGAAGTTGTTAGCGGTCAGCAGTGGGTGTATAAGTCCGAGTTCGTGAATGACGATGGATAAGGCTACGAGAGAGTTGTGTATCAGTACGCCCGCACAAACTTCACGGTAGACAATGCACCGAATTGCTCTGCAGTTAAGTATCTAACTTTTATAGAGTAAACTTGATCTCGGAATTTCGGTTTGCCTACAAATGAATAAATTATAGCTGTTGGTAACAAATTTATGTTTCAAGAATTACTGTTTCCACTTGACAATGGGCTACGTCTCATCACTCATCAGTTTTGCGCTAAGCCGGAACTTGGTGGTAAGCTCGACCCCCCTCCCCCCCCTCCCCCCCCCCCCCCCCACACACACACACATACAAGCAGATACACAAAGGGACCTGGGACTTTCCCACAGGGTAATATAATCAGATTAATCACATACTCATAGATGAGAGGTACAAGAAATATATTACAGACATTAGATCTTACAGATTGACTGATGCGGACACCGACCATTACCTAGTAATCGGCAGACAAAACTACACTGTGTTATAAAAGAAAGAGGAACTACATGCTCAAGACACAGTTGGATGTTGAGAAACTTAAGGACCCAGAGTTGTGACTTGCGTCACCAGTATAATATTAGAGCGCATAACAAATTTGAAATTCTGCCGCCAAATCAAAGTGATGGAAATGGCTCTGAGCACTATGGGACTTAACATCGGAGGTCATCAGTTACCTAGGACTTAAAACTACTTAAACCTAACTAACCTAAGGACATCAAACATCCATGTCCGAGACTGTATTCGAAGCTGCGACCGTAGCAGTCGCGCTGCTCCGGACTGAAGGGCCTAGAACAGCTCGGCCACAACGGCCGGCCAAAGTGATGAAAGAAGTATTAGTTATTAGTAAGTAAGATATAACGACCGCTGCAGCTGAAGCAGCAAAGGAAATTCTAATTTAAAAAAAAGCCAGCCACCAGAATGAAATGGTTCAGTGATAAATGTGAACAAGATGAATGCCAGGAAGAGAGCAAAGAAAACGCTCATACTGGATAGAAATTGTGCCGAAAAGTAGGAAACAGTCAAGAACACGAAAAAGGAGAAACAAAGTGGGATTCTGAGGACAGAGAAAAAAAAAACCATGACCAACATGATTAATGAAATAGAGAGGTCAAATCCAATATTTGCGAACAGGAAAATGTTTCAGATATTGAAATATGTGAGGAACGGTGAAGAAATGAGGTGCTAGTTATTAATGATAACGATGAAAATATGCTAACCGGAAAGCAAAGAATTCTGGACAGGTGAAGGGAATATTTTGAGCTATTGCTGAATGCCTAAGATCCTGAAAAAGTCTGCTCAGAAGGAAGAAGAAATTGACGTAACTCAACAGGATGAAATGGAGCAGTTAAGAAACTGAAGAAGAATAGGGAACCAGAAGAAGACTGGATAGCAGCAGAGATGTTGAAGGGAAGAGCTGGAACACTTCAGAAAGAGATGCACAACCTCGCAAGTGAAGTATGGAGAAAGGAGGAAATCCCAAAAGAGTGGAAGTCAGCTACCAATATCCCACTGCACAAGAAGAACAATAAGAGGAACTGTAGTAATTATAGAGGTATTTTTCTACTAAGTGTACCACACAAAGTGCTGTCATTAATAATTCTTGAAAAGCTGAACCCTTTTGCTGAAGATGCACTACTGCCCATTAAAATTGCTACACCAAGAAGAAATGCAGATGATAAACGGGTATTCATTACACAAATATATTATACTAGAACTGACATGTGATTACATTTTCACGCAATTTCGGTGCATAGATCCTGAGAAATCAGTACCCAGAACAACCACCTCTGGCCGTAATAACGGCCTTGATACGCCTAGGCATTGAGTCAAACAGAGCTTGGATGGCGTCTACAGGTACAGCTGCCCATGCAGCTTCAACACGATACCACAATTCATCAAGAGTAGTGACTGGCGTATTGTGATGAGCCAGTTGCTCGGCCACCATTGACCAGACGTTTTCAGTTGGTGAGAGATCTGGAGAATGTGTTGGCCAGGGCAGCAGTCGAACATTTTCTGTATCCAGAAAGGCCCGTACAGGACCTGCAACATGCGGTGGTGCATTATCCTGCTCAAATGTAGGGATTGGCAGGGATCGAATGAAGGGTAGAGCCACGGGTCGTAACACATCTGAAATGTAACGTCCACTGTTCAAGGTGCCGTCAATGCGAACAAGAGGTGAGCGAGACGTGTAACCAATGGCACCCCATACCATCACGCCGGGTGATACGCCAGTATGGCGATGACGAATACACGCTTCCAATGTGCGTTCACCGCGATGTCGCCAAACACGGATGCAACCATCATGATGCTCTAAACAGAACCTGGATTCATCCGAAAAAATGACGTTTTGCCATTTGTGCACCGAGGTTCGTCGTTGAGTACACCATCGCAGGCGATCCTGTCTGTGATGCAGCGTCAAGGGTAACCGCAGCCATGGTCTCCGAGCTGATAGTCCATGCTGCTGCAACTGCACGAACTGTTCGTGCAGATGGTTGTTGTCTTGCAAACGTCCCATCTGTTGACTCAGGGATCGAGACGTGGCTGCACGATCCGTTACAGCCATGCGGATAAGATGCCTGTCATCTGGACTGCTAGTGATACGAGGCAGTTGTGAACCAGCACGGCGTTCCTTATTACCCTCCTGAACCCACCGATTCCATATTCTGCTAACAGCCATTGGATCCCGACCAACGCGAGCAGCAATGTCGCGATGCGATAAACTGCAATCGCGACAGGCTACATTCCGATCTTTATCAAAGTCGGAAACGTGATGGTACGCATTTCTTCTCCTTACAGGAGAATGGGCTGCCATTTCCCAAGAAACCTTCCAGCACCTGACTGAGCGTATGATTGCGGGAGTGGAAGCTGTCATCAAGGCTAAGGGTGGGCCAAAACCATATTGAATTCCAGCATTACCGACGGAGGGCACCACGAACTTGTAAGTCATTTTCAGCCAGGTGTCCAGATACTTTTGATCACGTCGTGTAGTATTTCGAAGAGCAGATAATGCATTTATGAATAAAACGTTTCAACAAACACTGCCATGGTAAAATGCCACAAGGTTGAAGTCTCAATAGTAAAATACTTTGAAATAGAATATTCTCTGTCGTTGATACTGGCGCGATTTACTCCAGTTTTACCCGACAACTACCGGATTTTCGGTGGACTAGCGATTTCTGCAGTTTTTAAGCACTGGACTCAAATGTTAGTCCACCGTACTAGTATAAGTTTCGTTGGTTTCCCTAAATAAATTGAGATTGCCACGAACAGTTGCCGTACCATTTCTTGTGCAGCTGAGCTATAGCTCTGCCCCTAATGACCTTGTCATCGACGTTTAACTCATACCCTGTCTCCTTCTTTCACTTTTTCAGCGCCCGTTTCCACCGCTACAGCTGGCCAATAATGATCCAGGCAGTCAGTCAGTCAGTCACAGTCATAAACGCTTTTATTTCACTTGAAAACATAATTTTTACTGGCCATATTCGCATGTCTACACTTTTCGGCCATTATTCTGCGCAGTGTCGTTCTTTAACCGCTTTTGCTCTAGGAATGTCTTTCCGTTCGCCATTTACTGGGAGCCAAGTACTCAATATTTTACGCCACCAACTCTTTATGTGTAAATGAAGGACATTGAAATTAATTTAATTAGTACCTTGCACTTCATTCAGGGTGCTGTCGCAGTTTTAGTGTCTTAGAAACACAAATTTAAAAAAAAACTATAAAAAAGATAATGTTGACTTGAACTGGTCGCTCGACAGAACAGTACGTTTTATAGCTTCATCCTCTTTTGTAATGCACCATTAACCCATTAAACAAAACTCTTCGCCAAAAATCATTGTACCAGCATACTTTTGTTCTGTGTAATTACTAAGGTAGTCTCTTTCCCCAGTTCGAAAATTAACTTGGCGCTATATTCAGCACATTTTTCCATTTCACAATTGTCGCATGTGGACTGATTCACATAGAACATGGGCATTTTTAGTCAAGTATTCAAAATAGTAGTATTTCATACCTAACAAATAAGAAGCAAAACGTTGTCCTTCAGTGTCACGCAAACAGGCGACAGGTGTGAATTTGATTAGAAAGGTGAAAAGTAGTGGAAGGGTGTGGGGTTTTGTTATAGGTCCATTGCCTTTCTTAATAGGTGTCTACGATCCGGCGCTCTACATGACACATGATAGGCCTACCAGCTATTTTCTTTTGTGTACCTGGTACAAATGTCATTGTCGAATATGCGGAATGTAATGTAAATACTATAAGAAATAATTTTGTGTACAGCATCAGGTCGTAAGTTATAGATAAGAGACAGTCTCTTAACCGTAGTAAAATACAATCAATTTCTGACTCAGAACAGCCGTCAAATAGAAATGTCGTTACCACAGCCAAAGCAAATAATCAATGAAGCTGAATATTTTAAAATTTTGCATTAGATGGTAGCTGGAAAGATCTGTTGGAAGTATCACGTTCTGCTTATTGTGCAGAAACTGATTGTTACTATTTTCACTAGCGAAGGCTTGTTTACTGGGCTTATTGTCTTCATTAATTGCCACGGCATCATACACTACTGGCCATTAAAATTGCTACACCAAGAAGAAATACAGATGATAAACGGGTATTCATTGGACAAATATATTATACTAGAACTGACATGTGATTACATTTTCACGCAATTTGGGTGCATAGATCTTGAGAAATCAATACCTCTGGCCGTATTAACGGCCTTGATATGCCTGGGCATTGAGTCAAACAGAGTTTGGATGGCGTGTACAGGTACAGCTGCCCATGCAGCTTCAACACGATACCACAATTCATCAAGAGTAGTGACTGGCGTATTGTGACGAGCCACCATTGACCAGACGTTTTCAATTGGTGAGAGATCTGGAGAATATACTGGCCAGGGCAGCAGCCGAACATTTTCTGTATCCAGAAAGGTCCGTACAGGACATGCAACATGCGGTCAAGCATTATCCAGCTGAAATGTAGGGTTTCGCAGGAATCGAATGAAGGGTAGAGCCACGGGTCGTAACACGTCTGAAATGTAACGTCCACTGTTCAAGGTGCCTTCAATGCGAACAAGAGGTGACCGAGACGTGCAACCAATGGCACCCCATACCATCACGCCGGGTGATGTGCCAGTATGGTGATGACGAATACACGCTTCCAGTGTGCGTTTACCGTGATGTCACCAAACACGGATGCGACCATCGTGATGCTGTAAACAGAACCTCGACTCATCCGAAAAAATGACGTTCTGCCATTCGTGCACCCACGTTCGTCGTTGAGTACACCATCGCAGGCGATCCTGGCTGTGATGCAGCGTCAAGGGTAACCGCAGCCATGGTCTCCGAGCTGATAGTCCGTGCTGCTACTAACGTCGTCGAACTGTTCGTGCAGATGGTTATTGTCTTGCAAACGTACCCATCTGTTGACTCAGGAATCGAGACGTGGCTGCACGATCCGTTAAGCCATGCGGATAAGATGCCTGTCATCTCGACTGCTAGTGATACGAGGCCGTTGGGATCCAGCACGGCGTTCCGTATTACCCTGCTGAGCCCACCGGTTCCATATTCTGCTAACAGTCATTGGATCTCGACCAACGCGAGCAGCAATGTCGCGATACGATAAACCGCAATCGCGATAGGCTACAATCCGACCTTTATCAAAGTCGGAAACGCGATGGTACGCATTTCTCCTCCTTTCACCAGGCAACGCCGGTCAACTGTTGTTTGTGTATGAGAAATCGGTTAGAAACTTTCCTCATGTCAGCACGTTGCAGGTGTCGCCACTGGCGCAAACCGTGTGTGAATGCTCTGAAAATCTAATCATTTGCATATCACAGCATCTTCTTCCTGTCGGTTAAATTTAGCGTCTGTAGCATGTCATCTTCGTGGTGTAGCAATTTTAATGGCCAGTAGTGTATTTTATGGTGCGTCTGTGCAGTAACAAAGAATATTATTGGCCCAGGAAAGGAGGTGAAATTGGTTTGTGCCGTTTTCAAAGAGATCTGGAGTTCTATTTTTACCAACCCTGTGAACATACTTACAGGATTTGTGGTAAGAATGCAGACACGTTCAAAAGGAAATGCATCACCCACTCAGTGAACAAAGTACAGAGTAACGATTAACACTCGCATCACACTTCCGTAACTACTGGATAGAAAGCTGTCCACTATACTGCAAGGTCCATTTTCTATAGGCTCCCAAAGAATAAATATTTCGACAGATAAATCCCACATTTTCAAAGGTAAGTTGAAAGGCATTTTTGAGGTATCGTTCTTTTATTGAGTAATGTGTTTTTCGCTATGGTTTACCGCCTATCTCTAATTTGTACTAGTCATGCATTATTTCAACAGCTCAGATCTTTGACACTCTTGTCTCTTTTTTAATTTTTTTAATTTCTGATAGAATTTTAAGTGACTGGTTCGATGACTAAGTAGCTTGGGCTCACAACGGGCCAAAGCACACGGAGAAAAAATTAAATGAATAAATTAGTGACAGACAAAATACACTCCTGGAAATGGAAAAAAGAACACATTGACACCGGTGTGTCAGACCCACCATACTTGCTCCGGACACTGCGAGAGGGCTGTACAAGCAATTATCACATGCACGGCACAGCGGACACACCAGGAACCGCGGTGTTGGCCGTCGAATGGCGCTAGCTGCGCAGCATTTGTGCACCGCCGCCGTCAGTGTCAGCCAGTTTGCCGTGGCATACGGAGCTCCATCGCAGTCTTTAACACTGGTAGCATGCCGCGACAGCGTGGACGTGAACCGTATGTGCATTTCACGGACTTTGAGCGAGGGCGTATAGTGGGCATGCGGGAGGCCGGGTGGACGTACCGCCGAATTGCTCAACACGTGGGGCGTGAGGTCTCCACAGTACATCGATGTTGTCGCCAGTGGTCGGCGGAAGGTGCACGTGCCCGTCGACCTGGGACCGGACCGCAGCGACGCACGGATGCACGCCAAGACCGTAGGATCCTACGCAGTGCCGTAGGGGACCGCACCGCCACTTCCCAGCAAATTAGGGACACTGTTGCTCCTGGGGTATCGGCGAGGACCATTCGCAACCGTCTCCATGAAGCTGGGCTACGGTCCCGCACACCGTTAGGCCGTCTTCCGCTCACGCCCCAACATCGTGCAGCCCGCCTCCACTGGTGTCGCGACAGGCGTGAATGGAGGGACGAATGGAGACGTGTCATCTTCAGCGATGAGAGTCGCTTCTGCCTTGGTGCCAATGATGGTCGTATGCGTGTTTGGCGCCGTGCAGGTGAGCGCCACAATCAGGACTGCATACGACCGAGGCACACAGGGCCAACACCCGGCATCATGGTTTGAGGAGCGATCTCCTACACTGGCCGTACACCACAGGTGATCGTCGAGGGGACACTGAATAGTGCACGGTACATCCAAACCGTCATCGAACCCATCGTTCTACCATTCCTAGACCGGCAAGGGAACTTGCTGTTCCAACAGGACAATGCACGTCCGCATGTATCCCGTGCCACCCAACGTGCTCTAGAAGGTGTAAGTCAACTACCCTGGCCAGCAAGATCTCCGGATCTGTCCCCCATTGAGCATGTTTGGGACTGGATGAAGCGTCGTCTCACGCGGTCTGCACGTCCAGCACGAACGCTGGTCCAACTGAGGCGCCAGGTGGAAACAGCGTGGCAAGCCGTTCCACAGGACTACATCCAGCATCTCTACGATCGTCTCCATGGGAGAATAGCAGCCTGCATTGCTGCGAAAGGTGGATATACACTGTACTAGTGCCGTCATTGTGCATGCTCTGTTGCCTGTGTCTATGTGCCTGTGGTTCTGTCAGTGTGATCTTGTGATGTATCTGACCCCAGGAATGTGTCAATAAAGTTTCCCCTTCCTGGGACAATGAATTCACGGTGTTCTTATTTCAATTTCCAGGAGTGTACATCACACAAAATTTGCTAGAGGTGAAGGGGACATGTAATTCAGCATTAATAATCTGTGTACGGGTGAAAGAGGTTGAACATATTTTATTTTTATTTTTAATGGACCTGCACAGTAACTAATAAATGAGAGCAAATTATACATGCACTACAAGATTTCTTTGGAAGTATTTGAACATAAAGAGAAGAGAAAAAGAAACAAAGAACGTTAATAATGAAATTCTGAACAGAATGCCAGATGAGGTGTACTGGAGTTATTCGAGGCACGAAGATATGAAAGACGCCTAAAGACGTTCAAAATGGTTCAAATGGCTCTGAGCACTATGTTTCGGATTGACAGATACAGTTTTCTTTTTGTTTTACAAGATACCCCTATTCCTCGAGTAATCCATGGCTTCTTTGTAGACTTTGCTCTAACCTTGGTAAGTTTTGGGGGAAAGCAGTGTTCGAATAAGGTAAGCACTTTATTAGCAAAAATGTTATATTTTTCATTCATGCCATGAGCACTGTAAACATCAGTCCAGTGTATGTCTCTGAGGAGTGTCCTAAAATAATCAATTTTTGGCTTACTGATTACCCTCTTGAGCTCAGATTTAACAGATTTTATATCCTGTTCAGTATTAACATTTAACAGAAGGAACTGCATGTCATGGTTTGAGAGGCCATTGACTATTGGTTTTGTAATATAATTTTGTTCATTGGACTTTTCTATAAAGATATTATCAATGGCTGTTTGTGAGCAAGTGGCTATCCTAGTGGGGAACTTTACAGTGGGAATTAAGTTGAATGATAGTGTTACTAACTCAAATAAGTTCTTATTGGGAGAGTCTTTAAGGAAATCTACATTGAAATCACCAGCAACCACTATTTCTTTGTTTTTGGTTGTTAAATGGGCCAGTACAGCTTCAAGGTGGTTTACAAACAGATTAAAGTTACCAGCAGGTGCTCGATATACACTTAATATTATGAAGGATTTTTTGTGAAATTCTAATTCTGTTGCACATGCTTCCATATGCTGTTCTAGGTAAAATTTATGAATGTCTATGTTCTTAAATTTATGACAGTTCCTGATGAATGTGGCAACTCCTCCTTTCTCCATTTCTGATCTACAAAAGTGAGATGCTAACCTAAACCCTGTAACACTTAAAAGTTCTATACCAGTGGTCACATGATGTTCAGAGAGGCAGATTATGTCAGCTGGGTTTGAAGACTCTAATTCATCTATGCAGATAGTTAATTCATTAATTTTATTTCTCAGTCCTCGAATATTTTGATGCAATAAAGACAGCTGACATTTCACATTGACTGAGTTAAAATTGGGTGGAGTTAAAGTATATGCTGACAGTTGAAAATTCTTAACCAATGGCTGTTTAGGCTGATGTAATAAGCTGGAATTATGTTTTTTGATTTCTTTCTCAAACTGAAGGTTTGTCTCAGTTCTAATCTCTCTTAAAATTTGCTTTCTTTCTGTCCTCCCTACCCTAAAAAAGGGTCTTTTCTGAATCCTATAACCACTGGTATTTTACCACTCATGACAGTGCCTCCCCCCTTTAACTTTCCTGCTATTTCCCCAGCCAATTTACCCTTCCCCTTCCTGTTGAGGTGAAGGCCATGCCTAGTATAATCCCACCTACTGAAAGAATCAACATGAACCACACCAATGTGTGTCCCCGCACCCGACATGAGCAGCCGTTCCAGTTCCAAATTAACTCTCTTGACAGAAGAGTTCAAATGAGGTCGGTCATGGCGCCCAAGAACAGATACAAACTCAACACTAGTATGCTTCGATGCTGATGCAATCTTCGCCAGGTCACACTCTATACTGTACCCAGGATCTCTGTCAATACTGTTACCTGCCCCACCCACTATAACCACGGTGTCTTCCTTAATGAAATCTTTGCAAAGTGATCCTAAATCCTCTGTCACCTGCTCCAGACCAGCACTATGGGACTTAACTTCTGAGGTCATCAGTCCCCTAGAACTTAGAACTACTTAAACCTAACTAACCTAAGGACATCACACACATCCATGCCCGAAGCAGGATTCGAACCTGCGACCGTAGCGGTCGCGCGGTTCCAGACTGTAGCGCCTAGAACCGCTCGGCCACTCCGGCCGTCGCCTGAAGAGGACAGAGATAATTATGAATTGTTAAAGCTCGCAGAAAAGCTAAAGAAACTTGCCTCCTTATGTACTGGAAGTCTGCAGAAGGAAGATAATCAATGATGTAAGTATTCTACTTTCTGGAGGGAAAAAAAAAAAAAAGCGCAGACATACCAGCCTCCTCTCTGTAACGTACACTAGTGTGCAAAACTTAAGCACGAAAGTAACCTTCCCTTAATGGATCACTGCCAAATAACATAGCTCAATGAACCTTGCACCACACATAGAAAGAACTGCTACAGTACGGTACCGAGCACAACTGAAAGAAATAAGCAATGAGACGAACAGAAATGACATTTATATTCAAAAACAATCATTACACCGAAGTCACCGTGATTTATGATAGTCCCCACGGTGTTACAAATGGTGGGACATGGTTCTTAGTAGGGTGTGTGATCACAACGGACGGCACTGCGTGCTCTTTAACATGCTCGCATGCTAGGAAGAACGCTGGTAAGGAGTTCTTGGGGTGGAGTATTCCGTTCCTTCGAGGTTGGCAATTGTTGGACGGTCGTTGGTGCACGGGGACCTGCTACAATATATCTCTCCAAAGCGTCCTTCACGTGCTCAATGTGATTTAGGTTGGGAGAACGGGCAGGTCAGTCCATTCGCCAAACATCCTCTCGTTTCAAGAGTTCTTCCGGCGCCACTGTTCAATGCGGTCGCGCTTTATCATCCATAAGAATGAAACCAGGACCGAATGAACTCCTGAAGGGACGCTCATGGGGAAGGAGCAAAGTGCCACATTGACCGGTGAGTGTACCGTGTTGAAAGATTTGGAAGTCAGTACATTCATCGAAGAAGCAATGATGGAAATAAAAGAAAGGTTTAGAAGTGGAATTAAAAGTCAAGGTGAAAAGATATCAATGATATGATTCGCTGATGACATTGCTATCCTGGGTGAAAGTGAAGAAGAATTACATGATCTGCTGAATGGAATTAGCAATCTACTCTGTACAGAATATGGATTGAGAGTAGATCGAAGAAACACGAAAGTAATGAGAAGTAGCAGGAATGAGAACAGCGAGAAACTTAACATCAGGATTGATGGTCACGAGGTAGATAAAGTTAAAGGAATTCTGCTACTTAGAGAGTAAAATAACGAATGGCGGACGGGGTAAGGAGGACATCAAAAGCAGACTAGCAATGGCAAAAAGGGCATTTCTGGCCAAGAGAAGTCTACTAGTATCAAACACAGGCCTTAATTTCAGGAAGAAATTTCTGAGAATGTACGTCTGTAGTACAGGATTGTATGGTAGCGAAACATGGACTGCAGGAAAACCAGAATAGAAGGGGAACCGAAGCATTTGAGACGTGGTGCTACAGACGAATGTTGAAAATTAGGTGAACTGATAAAGTACGGATTGAGGAGGTTCTGCGCAGAATCGGAGAGAAGAGAAATATGTGGAAAACACTGATAAGGAGAAGGGACAGGATGATAGGGCATGTGTTAAGACATGAGGGAATGACTACTATGGCATTAGAGGGAGCTGTAGAGGGCAAAAACTTTAGAGGAAGACAGAGATTGGAATACATCCAGCAAATAATTAAGGACGTAGGTTGCAAGGGCTACTCTGAGGTGAAGAGGTTGGCACAGGAGAGGAATTTGTGGCGAGCCGCATCAAACCGATTGATGACCCAAAAACAAAAATAAATAAATCACCCATGCAACATTATGCATCCCCACACCATAACACATGGAGCACCAAAACGATCACGTTGAACGATGTTCCCGGGTGCATAACGGGTCCCCACCTTTCGCCATATGAGGGTACTTCCACGCTACTTCTGCGATTTGCGTGTCCCAGAAAAACACACACACAACACTAGGTCGGCAATCCCTTATCGCAGCAAGTCTGACTGACCCTGCTGGGTACACAATAGAAACAACCGGCAGCTAAAGGGAAGCTGATGACATACGAATAAAAAACAATTGCCACACGACAAATCACACTGAGCAGCTGATTCTACAGTAAAATTGTCCACTCTGATGACGAACTTGACAAGTGACACGGTCAAGACAGCTGCGGCAGGTCCAACTAGTACCGTCGGTGCCCAGTAACTACGGTAACTTCCCTACTAACAAATATCCTTGCAACCTACATGAACTGTCGTTGTTAGCAACGCAAGTCCACCAATAGTCCTAACACCCGTACAGACTGTTGCAAAGATTTTTTCCCATTTGCCCTAAACCGCTACCCTCCAAACTTTTCTGTTAGAATTATATATTAATACCTTCAGCTGCTGACGGGCGTTGATATATATCAGCGGGGACAGGTGAATATGTATGCCCTGATCGGGACTCGAACCCGGGATCTCCTGCTTACATGGCAGACGCGCTATCCATCTTTTTTTTTTCTTATGTTTTTGTTCGATATAGTTCGTTGTGTTCGGTCTGGGCGGACGTCACAAGACATCCGTTCAAGTTGATCGTTGATTCCTTGGCTCAGTTTTTTTATTGCAGTACATCTGAGCCACCGAGGGCACATAGGATAGTGCGACTGCAGGGAATATCTCGCGCACGCCTCACGCGAGACATGCCCGAAAAAATAGTTCTGGCAATATCGGCCATGACCTTCTTCTTCTGTGCGGATGCACACATATTACCCGAACTCTCACGGGACTTGATAAGAATGTCTTCCACGAGTAATGAGTGTGTTGGATAGGGACACTAAGAATGTAGTGTGTGGACATATAAGGTGAGAATGTGGGTCTCGCAGGATGCGTGGTAGGCCGCTGTGGTCGAGCGGTTCTAAGCGCTTCAGTCCGGAACCGCGCTGCTGCTACGGTCGCAGGTTCGAATCCTGCCTCGGGCATGGATGTGTGTGATATCCTTAGGTTAGTTAGGCTTAAGTAGGTCTAAGTCTAGGGGACTGATGACCTAAGATGTAAAGTCTCATAGTGCTTAGAGCCATTTGAACCAGGAGGCGTGCGCGAGAAAGTCCCTGCAGTCGCACTATCCTCTGTGCCCTCAGTGGCTCAGATGGATAGAGCGTCTGCCAAGTAAGCAGGAGATCCCGGCTTCGAGTCCCGGTCAGGGCACACATTTTCACCTGTTCCCGTTGATATAATATCAAGGCCCGTCAGCAGACGAAGGTATTAATATATAATTCTAATTTCGTTCTAGACGACTGCAGGACATCAATGGTGTCTGTTCTTTCGGACATGTCCGAAAGAGCAGGCACCATATCCATATACGTATATAGTTCTGACAATACCGGCCATGGCATTCCTCTTCTGTGCGGATGCACACATATTACTCGAACTCTTACGGGACTTGGTAAGAATGTCTTCCACGCGTAATGAGTGTGTTGGGTAGGGACACTACGAATTTAGTGTGTGAACATATAAGGTGAAAATGTGGGTCTCGCTGGAGGAGTGCGCGAGATAGTCCCTGCAGTCGCACTATCCTCTATGCCCTCAGTGGCTCAGATGGATAGAGCGTCTGCCATGTAAGCAGCAGATCCTTGCTTCGACTCCCGGTCAGGGCATACATTTTCACCTGTCCCCGTTGATATATATCAACGACCATCAGCAGATGAAGGTATTAATATATAATTCTAATTTAGTTCTAGACGGCTGCAGGTCATCAATGGTGTCTGTTCTTTCATATCCGAAAGAACAGACACCATATCCATATACGTAAATGTTTCTGTGTACTGTATCCCATATAGGACCATACTGATGAGTGACGTATAGACAACATCGCAGACGCGTATCCTGTGATTCTCCGATAGAAAAACAAACCCTTTTCGCAGAGGAGACATTAGAATTTTTTGTGATGGCAACCACGCAAGTGTGGGCGTCATGGGGCGTCACTCTTTATTTTTCACTAAAAATCCGCCTGTCTTTCGTAGTCCACATTTGACCTCTGGGCAGCTTCCGTAGTTGCTGTTGAGTATTCACGCAGCTGTTTTTCCCCGAAGCGTTCGACTTCATTAACCGCAGCAAACATGGAATCAACTGGCCACTTTCGAGTCGAGCCACCGTATTTCTCACACCCAATCAATGATCGAAATATTCCGTACAACGAGCGAGCTATCCATATACGGATACCTGCTTGATAGATTGCCCGAGACTCGCACCTTTAGCCTGTAATCTGCATAAACGGGTGATTCAGCAAGCACACTGGAGGAGCTGCGGCCAGTCGGGCGGGAACGAAAAACACGACTGGTTACGGCCTTACGGAGAGAGAATCTTTCCAAGAAGAAAATGCATTACCGGAAGTTTTGTAAATGTAAGACATCAAACAGTGAAACACAGAATTGTATGGCAGAAAACATGAGATTCATCCGGAAAGTTAAGTTTAATAAAAGTCAATAGCAGTAATTTTTCGCACTTGGCGATATTGCCCTTTCTGCTGCTTTAGACGTTACAGTTTCCCACAACTCAATTGCTGCGGCACTAATGCACATCTTTCTCGGTGTGTGTGTGTGTGTGTGTGTGTGTGTGTGTGTGTGGATGAGCGCAGCCCACGATCAATTTATGTACTCTACTTATCCTTGTAATTATTGGCGCTCTTGCTGTTCTCCAGGGATACTGCCACACTAGCAATTTACGAAGAAATAACATAGATTGCGTCGACTATTGTCGAGCGAAACGAAGGTAGAAAGGTCTGGTGAACTTGGTGCCTGGAGCTGATGGGAACAAACACATAGGTCACAGCTCTCTTAGCTATACAGACCTCATATATTAAGCCAGACCACACCGATTCAAGATTGCTGTCGTAACGACAAACTTACAAGGGCCGCTACAGATTTCTCAATCTCGAATTGAAGTCAAATTAGCGCTTTTTAAGGGGACTTTACTATCTTTTGGTTCAAAAAATCAATTTTTTTAAATTGCATTTTTGGATCCGTAAAAGTGTTTAGAATCCACCCCTGAAATGGTTCTTCCGAATACGGAACGGAAATGTTTGTTATTCGCGTTTGAACAAAAAAATGCACCTGCCTGAAATCGGCCTTTTTTACGCACCAGTTTTTTTCTTTCGGACGACGAGTTATTGTACCGGTGCTTGGGAGGAAACACACAAAATTCAAATGAAAGTTTGAACGCGTGTGTTTGGAAGTTAGCCCCCAAGAATTTGCATTCTGGTGCGAACACTGTGGAGATTGCGACTTTCCTGGCAGTGAGCAGCTTCAACGAAGGGTATTCAGCAATTCTGAAGACCATGACAACGATGGACGTCATCCTGGGACACTATTCGACGCAGTTCGCCAAGCATTCGGACGACCACAGGATTCAAGCGGCCGAAAACCGCTTGTCGCCGGCTGTACGAGCGGCTCTGGAGCAGCGAAGGATGGCCCAGATCGAGCATAACGCCCTCTATGTGGAAGGACTAGTTTATGGACCTGGAATAGCAGATTGAACGTAAGTTGCATAATATTGCATTTAGCTGTAGTCAAAACTACAAACGCGTTTATCTCGAAATGACTTTTTTTATCGCGCTGTATGGTAACGTCAAATCTACTGAACTGATTGGCATGATTCTCTGTTTCCGACGAAGCTAACTAAATTGTCTAGGAGCTGTACCACTTTTATTCCGATCCATCAAGTATAAATATCTTTACTTGGCCGACGAAGTCGAAAAATCGATGAGAAAAACCCTATTTTTTCAAATGGCCACCATTTTGTTTCCTATGGTCCAAATGACTTAGGCGAGGTACAACTCCTAAAAATCTTATATACTTCAACTCAATTCTGATTTCAGATGAGCTGTTGACCTGTGACATACCGCGCTTGGAGGTCTACATCGAAATTTTGTTTCGTTCCGATTCCGACGGCACTTCCGCCTTTGCTCTTCGACATTTCTGGTCGAAAAATTCCAGTTTGTAGAGGAAATATCAATAAACATTTTTACCAAATTTGACTTTGATATCTATAATACATCCAGAGAAAAAAATTCTCAAAGAGCATGCTTTTTGTGGGCCAAAGATAGTAAACCTCCCCTTAAGTGGAACAACTGAATTCAAAACTTATGCCTCTACTTGCGATTGGTACGCTTATCAGCCTTGTCTCATTCTTGCGAACGAGAGTGCTAAGGTGCAAGGGTGCCCCGTCAAGACGTACGTGGTAGTTAAAAAAAAATTAGGTAGGTGAAATTAACCCAAAAAATGGTAAATGATGATGTGGGACAGTTACCGATCTCCATCCATGTTTTTCGTCGTTGCAGTTGGTTAAATTTCAAGCCATAATTTATCATATGGCGGTAAGTGGTAGTTCCTCGTGATCCGTTGTATTCCATTTATCTCTGCATCTATAGTTTGTTTCAAAAGTCATGTCCTATAGGTAAAAGGAGGGGAGAGGATGGAAAATTAGAGTTTAACGTCCCGTAGACATTGAGGTCATTTGAGACAGAGCACAAGTTTGGATTATGGATGGATGGGGAAGGAAATGAGTTGCGCCCTTGTGAAAGTAACCATCCCGGCATTTGCCTGGGGCGGTTTCGGGATATCACGGAAAACCCAAATCTGGATGGCCATACGATGAAGTCTACATTGGTAGGCCCTCAGGACAAAGTCGTGATGTGTCAGCAACGATCATACGAAAAAAGAAGTCTAGTAAACACGTGGTCTAAAATGCGTACCTACGTAAGGGCTATGAGCACTACTACATCTTCGATATGTGAAATAAATTTCTTCTATGACAAGCTCTTTGATTCCATATTTTCGGGAGTAGTATTGCAGACCATAACAAAAAAACAAAACAAAAAAAAATTGTCCAGAAAACTTCGGCTCTTAAAGTGCGTACCTTAAGAGCTATGAGCACTTGTTCACATTTGCTACTGTGATACTCATCTTCCACTGAACAAGTACTCATAGGTCTTAAGTACGCATTTTAGAGCCCATGTTTACTGTACTTTTTTGCTTCGTATGATCGTTTCTGCACGTCACTGAATGCGACTTTGTCCTATGGACGAAGACTGCTGAATCACCAATGTAGACTTTCTTCTATTGGACATGTTTTCTGAATCACCCTGTATATCTACACTCCGAAAGTCATCTTATGGTGTGTGGCGGAGATTACTTTTGAATCCACTATCTGTTCCCCCTTTCCAGTCCCATTTGCGAATCGCGCTTGGGTGTAATGCACAAAGCGTCTCTTGAAGCGTCTTCGACTGGTGTCTTTGGTAATCAATCAAGGAAAGTGTGACTGCAGCCGGATACGTACCACTTGAATAATCATAACAAAACCAGCAGCTGTATTTGAATCTAACGTCGTTAATTATATGTAACACAAGCTACCAGTTTCGACACCACATGGTGTCATCTTCCGGCCCCGAACGTATACTGCCATCCACAACCTTTTTCACGTGTAATGAACAGATCGTATGCAGCGGGCCACAATCCAGTCACACCCATTTATAGTTGTGGATGCCAGGTTACATTACGTTCGGAACCTGAAGATGACATCATTTGGTGTCGAAACTAGTGGCATGTGTTAAAAAGAATAAACGACGTTAGATTCAAATACAGCCGCTGGTTTTGTTATTATTATTCAAGACCTTGACTGAAGTTCCGTAAAGTCCTAGCACCGAGTAAACGATGCCGTGACGGAGCGCGCCACTCTCTCGTTGGATCGTCCCTATTAATCCAGCTTAGTAAGGACCACCCGACTGATGACCAGTCCTCAAGAATCGGTGGAACGTATGTTTCGTATACCAGTTTGACACATGTTAAATTGCCCTCAGGTGGTGGAATGTAATTCGATTTAGCATTTTTATGCCAATCAGAATAAGAGTTGCCATAATCAACAGTTCTCCAACCAACTAATCCTGACCTATGCATACACGGTATAAGCCCAGAGAAAATAACAGCCGAAGTCTTGAAATGCAACGTATTATAGTACAAACTGCCAGAGACAGTAATCGGACTAAGAGGTAAGTGTGAGCGAGTGAGTGAGTGAGTGAGTGAGTGAGTGACACTGACCTACCTTCTGGTGATGCGTATTCGAAGTCCAGCCGCACATACTCCACCTGTTAAACTTACCTGACCTCAGCGGTTATGCAACTGATCACACAATGCACTCCCAATTTCGAAATCTGCTTACAATAACACTCCCAGAGAGAGAGATAGATACACCATAGAACAAACTGGTAAAATCGCAATACAGGGTGTTACAAAAAGGTACGGCCAAACTTTCAGGAAACATTCCTCACACAAAAATGGTTCAAATGGCTCTGAGCACTATGGGACTTAACATCTATGGTCATCAGTCCCCTAGAACTTAGAACTACTTAAACCTAACTAACCTAAGGACATCACACACATCCATGCCCGAGGCAGGATTCGAATCTGCGACGTAGCAGTCGCGCGGCTCCGGACTGAGCGCCTAGAACCGCTAGACCACCGCGGCCGGCATTCCTCACACACAAAGAAATAAAATATGTTATGTGGACATGTGTCCGGAAACGCTTACTTTCCATGTTAGAGCTCATTTTATTACTTCTCTTCAAATCACATTAATCATGGAATGGAAACACACAGCAACAGAACGTACCAGCGTGACTTCAAACACTTTGTTACAGGAAATGTTCAAAATGTCCTCCGTTAGCGAGGATACATGCATCCACCCTCCGTCGCATGGAATCCCTGATGCGTTGATGCAGCCCTGGAGAATGGCGTATTGTATCACAGCCGTCCACAATACGAGCACGAAGAGTCTCTACATTTGGTACCGGGGTTGCGTAGACAAGAGCTTTCAAATGCCCCCATAAGTGAAAGTCAAGAGGGTTGAGGTAAGGAGATTTTTTTTTTTTTTTGGCACATTTCATTCCCTCCCTTATGGGGAGGGCGGGTCTTTTTAGAGCTTGCTATTTGCTCTTTTTCGGCCGTTGGTGTTCAATACAACTTTTGCTTTTTAGAGTTACATTTGCTTGCAACTGTGCCAAGCATTATTATTCTGGTATAATATGGAGTTTACATTATTGTTATGAGCAGTACAGGGTTTATCCTATTTTGATATTCAGGAGACATTTATGAAGTTCTTTTAGGAGACATATAGTTAAGTGTTTTAAAAAAAGAGATAAATGAATAAATTACGGTATAAGAAATATATATATATATATATATATATATATATATATATATATATATATATATAAGTATAAGTTTAACAAAAACGTAATGAAAAAGATATGGTTTAACAAAAACATAATAAGTTTAACAAAAACATATAAGTTGAAGAAAAACAATAAATCATATAAGTTGAAGAAAAACAATAAAACATATAAGTTGAAGAAAAACATATAAATTAGAAGGAATCATAGATTTAAGAAAAAAAAAACATGTAAATTTGAGAAGGTTATATGACTATGAGAGTCATATAATTAAGAAGATGACATATATTTAAGAGGGAAGTGTATCTATTCAGATTTTTGTTTTATTGCTATTGCTTGTTTGTGTATGTGATCGTTTCGTTGCAGTGTATGTGCGTATGTGTGACTGTGTGTGTGTGTGTGTGTGTGTGTGTGTGTTTGTGTGAGTGTGTGTGTTTGTGTGTAGGGTCGTTGCCTACATCCTGGCGTCGAGATGGGAGGGACAGTGGGTGCCGTTTACGAGTGGGGTCATGGTGGGTGCAAGGTCGGGAAAGTGGGAGGTCGTATTTTGTGCCACTGTACGCGCTGGTTGGGTGTATTTGAACTTAGGGCGCCTCCTTTCCCGGATTTCAGAGGTCAGTAAGTCTTCCATGTCTGGTCGTTTCGTCAGTATGTGCTTGCCGTAGTTGGCTTGTAGTTTCGTAAGTCGAGTTTGTAACGGTTCTATGTTTGTGATGTCGTACACGTCGTTGCTCGGCGTCTGGGGGGGGGGGGGTTTGGTAATGCTGCGAAGTAGTCTTCTTTCGGTTCTGTAGAGTCTGTCCGTTTGGCTCTTCGCCAGGCCAGCCAGGGGTGCGGCTGCATACTCCATGACCGGCCTGACGAAGGTCTTGTATGTGTGCAGGGCCGTCTCCAGGCGGCAGCCATGGAGGCGACCCTGCACCTGTCGTATGAGTCCTTGTCTTTTTCTTGTTCTGTTGAGGAGGTAGTTGATGTGCGTCTGCCAGTTTAGATGCTTGTCTAGGAACACGCCTAAGTATTTCGCGGTGTTAGTGAGCGTCAGTGGCGTGTTCCATAGGGTCAGTTGTAAGTCGCCAGTGTTTTGGTTTCTGTTCCTGGTTCGGTGTCTGTGTTGGAAGAATATGGTCTGTGTCTTGGTCGGGTTGGGTCGAATTCGCCACTGCGTCATCCAGGTCTGAAGTTTTTGTAGGTAGTCTGTCGTTTTCCGTTGTATGGTCCTGGTGTTTGGTGCAGTGCACCAATATGCAGTGTCGTCTGCATATAGTGCGACTGTCTCGTTTGGTGTCGCCGTGGTGGGGATGTCTGCTGTATACAGCGCGTACAGGGTCGGTGACAGGATGCCTCCTTGCGGGACGCCTGCCTGTGGCGTGAACGGGTCGGATTGTTGATTCCCTACATGTATCCTGCATATCCTGTTACTAAGGTAGGCTTGTATGATCTTAATGAATTTGGTGGGGATTCCTAGTCGGCTTAGTTTAAGGAGGAGCCCTTGATGCCACAACTTGTCGAATGCACGCTCGATGTCAAGGAATACTGCGAGTGTGCATCGTCCGTCGTTGAATCCCTTAGTGATGCTGTTGGTGAGTTTAAAGAGAGGGTCGTTCGTCGAGTGATTGGGTCTGAAGCCTGCCTGGATTGTCGGGGGTAGTCCTTTGTCTTCTGTGAATTTTCTAAGTCTGTTCGCTAATATGCGTTCGTAGGTCTTCCCTATAACGTCCAGCAGAGAGATTGGTCTGTATGAGCGGGGGTCAGTCTTCGGTTTGTCAGGCTTGAGGATCATTATCGTCTTACTCGTCTTCTAGTTGGTCGGTAGCGTTTCTTAGGTGAGGCAGTAATTGAAGATAATGGAGAGAATGGGGATGAGGATGTGTGTGGGGGGGGGTCTTTCTGTAGGTGTAGTCGTCGGATTTCGTTTTGTCCAGGAGCAGAGTTACGTCCTGTGTGGATGGCTTCGGCTATTTCAGTGTTGGTTATTTCCTTGGTCAGGTTGTGGTCGTTCTCTGTGTCCACTGTAGCTGTTGTGAGTAGTCGATTCAGTTGTAGTTCAACTGTACGTCTGTGTACTTCGTCAAAGAGATTGTCGTTGGGAAAGGAGTAGACCTCCTGCAGTACCTGTTTGAAGATGGAGGCCTGTTCACGTTTGTCTGTTGTCGGTTCGTTGTTTGTTATTAAGGTGAGTTCAGTAGCTCGTCGTTGTCCCGTTAGTGTTCTGAATTTTTTCCAGAATTTGCCTCCACTCCTGTAGTCTAGTTGTTGGCAGGTGTCGTCCCACTGTGTTTGTCTATGTGTGGATATTATGTTTCTGACTCTGTTGTTTAGTCTGTTCCAAAGTCGTCTTAGATCTGGGTTGTTTGTACGTCTTATCTCTCTGCGTAGTCGCTTCTTTTGTTGTATTAGCTGTAGTGCCTCACGGGGGATAGTTGGTCTCCAGTTATTTATGATTTTCGTCGGGATTGCTTCGTCGGTGGCTTGTTTGATTGCGTTTTCCAGGCGTCTGGTCACTAGTAGTAAGTCGTTGTCGTCAGTGATGCTAACTGGGAAGTTTAGTTGGTCTGTGATGACTTCGCCATATCGTTCCCAATTAGCATTTGCGTAGTGGCGGATGGTACGTCTAGTGGGAGGAGGGTCTGGAGGGTTGAGTGCCTCTGTGGAGAAGGTGAGTGGTAGGTGGTCGCTCGTTATGGGATTGCCAATCTTTGGGGAGGTGATGGTGTCTGTCAGTGTGGGGCTAAACAGGATGTGGTCAGGGGCAGACTGTCCGTTGTGCCCTATGAAGGTGTATTCATAGATGGGAAGGCGGTCTATTGGTTGCGTTGCTAGGATGTCAAAGAGTGTGCGTCCGTTTTGGTTATCTGTCCAGTCTCCGAGTTGGGGGTGTCTGGCGTTGAGGTCGGATAATAGAATGAATTTGTCCAGGGTTTGTAGGTGTTGTAGTAATTGGAGTGGGAGGGGACTGTCGGGGGGGTTGTATAGGCATGCCACTGTGATTGTACGTCTGTTGGTTCCCCTGATTTTCACCATTATCGCCTCTAGGTTTTGTAGTGTGGGGGGAGGGGGATTTCGGTGGCGGGTATCGAGTTTAGGACGTACAGAGCTACGCCTCCCCTACCGTCGGCCCTATCTTTACGGAAGGAGTTGAATTTAGAGATATTGCAGTCCCTTCCCTCTTTCAGCCAGGTTTCGGCCACGCCCGCTACATGTATGTGGTCATTTATGAGAGTGTGCATTAGCAGTGTTCGTCTGTTTACTATCCCCCTCGCATTTACGAAGAGGAAGTTTGTGCGAGTGTGAGCAGTGTTATCCATGTGTTAGTCTTGGAAGAAGTGTTGTCCTGCTGTTTTAACTTCTGGTAGGTGGGCGGGGTGTGCGGTGAGTGTCGTTGGGGGACCCGTTTTGAGTGTTTTCTGTTGGTTCGTTTAGTGTGTCATCATGTGAGCTGAGGAGTCTTGTTTGTGGGTGCCACTGATCTTTAATGGTGATGTGCAGCCTGCACTCTGTTTGGGTGGCTTTTATTGATTTTTCCAGGGTTTGGAAAGCGACCTGGTTGATAGTTTTAATGATGTCCTCCTTCCTGTCCTGAAACAGGTTAATCAGGGTGCCGGCTAGGACCCTCAGGAGGTCCGCCTTCAGGACCACCTCCTGCTGGATGTCCTCCACTGCGATCTGTGCTGGCTCGTCTATTAGCCTGATGGGGGCTTGAAGCTCTGGTTTCGGAGCATCCTTGGGGCGCAGTGGGCAGCGGTAGGAGAGTGCTGAATGGGGGCCTTCGCAGTTGGCGCATTTTTCAGCGCCAAAGCTGTTGCATTGGGAGAGGGAGTGGTCTCCACTGCACTGAGGGCACTTTGGCTTACTTACACAGTTTTTAGTTTGGGGTTCAAACGGTAGACATAGACCACACTAGGCGGGTTGTGGTGGGGGGAAATTGGAGGGCTCCGTTTCTTTCCGTGAATAATCTATGACAACTCCTTGCGTTAGAATTCTGTCGAGAGTCTCCTGATCCCTCGTTATTACACGGATCATCTTTGTGGGGGCGTTCCTGGCGCGAGATTTGATTCGCCACGCCCTCTCAATGGTGAGGCCTTGATCTTGAAGTTGTTTCCGGACTTCTTGGTCTTCAACATCGTGGGGAACCTTCTTGATCACTGCCGATAGAGGTCAGGAGAGCGTAGAGGCCATGGAATTGGTCCGCCTCTACCAATCCATCGGTCACCGAATCTGTTGTTGACAAGGGAACCTCCCCATCGCAGCCCCCTCAGATTTAGTTACAAGTTGGCACAGTGGATAGGCCTTGAAAAACTGAACACAGAGCAATCGAGAAAACAGGAAGAAGTTGTGTGGAACTATGAAAAAAATAATCAAACTATACAAACTGATTAGTCCATGCGCAAGATAGACAGCATCAAGGTTAGCGTCAGCTCAGGAGCGCCGTGGTCCTGTGGTTAGCGTGAGCAGCTCCGGTACGAAAGGTCCTTGATTCAAGTCTTCCCTCGACTGAAAAATTTAATTTTTTTTATTATAAGACAATTCATTTGTTGCAGTTTATGTGACAAACTCTTATGTGTTCATCACTTTTTTGGGAGTGATTATCACATCCACAAGAAAACCTAAATCGGGCAAGGTAGAAGAACCTTTTTACCCATTCGCCAAGAGTACAAGTTACGTGGGTCGTCAACATATTCCTGTCATGCGACGCACGTGCCGTATGGTATATATCAGAGTGTTTTCCTGTGGAGGAATCGGTTGACCTATGGCCTTGCGATCAAATTTTTTCTGTTCCCATTGGCGAGGCACGTCCTTTCGTCTACTAATCGCACGGTTTTGCGGTGCGGTCGCAAAACACAGACACTAAACTTATTACAGTGAACAGAGACGTCAATGAACGAGCGGACAGATCATAACTTTGCGAAAATAAAGTAAGTAAACTTTTCACTCGAGGGAAGACTTGAACCAAGGACCTTTTGTTCCGCAGCTGCTCAAGCTAACCACGGGACCACGGCGCTCTTGAGCTCACATTCTCCTTGATGCTGCATATCTTGCACATGGACTACTCAGTTTGTATACTTTGCTTATTTTTTTCATAGTTCCACACAACTTCTTCCTGTTTTCTCGATTGATCCGTGTTCAGTTTTTCAAGGCCTATCCACTGTGCCAACTTATAACTAAATCTGACGGGGGTGCGATGGGGAGGTTCCCTTGTGAGAAGCGTACGAACACTTCGACTGAAATGTGCAGGAGCTCCATCGTGCATGAACCACATGTTGTGTCGTACTTGTAAAGGCACATGTTCTAGCAGCACAGGTAGAGTATCCCGTATGAAATCATGATAACGTGCTCCATTGAGCGTAGGTGGAAGAACATGGGTCCCAATCAAGACATCACCAACAATGCCTGCCAAAAAGTTCACAGAAAATCTGTGTTGATGACGTGATTGCACAATTGCGTGCGGATTCTCGTCAGCCCACACATGTTGATTGTGAAAATTTACAATTTGATCACGTTGGAATGAAGCCTCATCCTAAAGAGAACATTTGCACTGAAATGAGGATTGACACATTGTTGGATGAACCATTCGCAAAAGTGTACCCGTGGAGGCCAACCAGCTGCCAATAGTGCCTGCACACGCTGTACATGGTACGGGAACAAATGGTTCTCCCGTAGCACTCTCCATACAGTGACGTGGTCAACGTTACCTTGTAAAGCAGCAACTTCTCTGACGCTGACATTAGGATTATCGTCAACTGCACGAAAAAGTGCTTCGTCCATTGCAGGTGTCCTCGTCGTTCTAGGTCTTCCCCAGTCGCGAGTCATAGGCTGGAATGTTCCGTGCTCCCTAAGACGCCGATCAATTGCTTCGAACGTCTTCCTGTCAGGACACCTTCGCTCTGGAAACCTGTCTCGATACAAACGTTGCATGGGGGCTAAATTAAAATTAAATATGAATGCAAATATTTTTAGTAGCTGTATGTCCGATTACGCAAGTCTCGTAAACGGCTGGCCCTGACAACTAATTGTTACGCTATCTGACTGCATAGAATGACAACAAAGAATGTAAGAAAATTTCTGTTAGCACAATTAATTAATTAAGCCCCCAGCAACTATAAAACCTACGAAACCAACAAAGCACAAGTGTAGCTGTTCTGTATGTGGTAGTATGACTCAACGCACATCTGGCACGGTTCTTCTTCAACACGACAAGAATTTTTAAATACCAATTATACTGACGTGATTAAAGAAAATTAGAAATACTATAATTGTGCAAGAAACCCAGAATTATACTCTAATACAAGAACACAAGCCAGATGCTTTGTTGACTGAACCTGTAATGACACATTATTCAGGACACACAAATAAATAGACAACATAATATTTATTACCTTCATATATATTGACGAAAAGCACTCTGACCATTACAATATCTCCATTGGAATAACATCTGCTATCTCTCCCATCACATAGCTGCATAAAAAATCGAACAAACACTCACTACTACCCCATCTCATTCCAACTTCAGCTACAAGCAGTGTCCACCCCAACTTCTCGGCAAGAACTGCCTGTCGCTGCGTCTCAATAATCACTGCCAGTGGAGGCGGCGGAACAATACTCTCTGGCGCGATTTCTGGCGCTGTGGCTCAGTGTAGCCACCTTTCATATGCCCTTCCTCCACGGGCTAGAATTTGATGGTATTTTTGCCAGCATTGGTGGTGAAAATACCACCAAATTCGTCAAAAAAAATACAGACAAAAATAAAAGATAATATTAATACGTAAGTATCATATAACTAGATAAAATTTTGGCTTTGCACTGACCTTTCAATAGCCTAATATATAAAATACACTAAGCAATACAAATTCTTTCATACATGTGACTTTACATAATAGTTTACACAAGTATTATGTGGTTAAACAGTTCAATCAATAGCGTCAGCAATGACGAATATGTACAGGTAAGAGTCTCATAACTTTTCACAAACAGTAATACACAAAAAATCAGTTTATACAAATATTCACATAAAATGTTTACACAACAAGTGGTTGACAGTTCCAGCAGTAGCACCCAGCAATGTTGAGTAGGTGCAGACTCCAACAGGTGACATCATTTCAGTAGAAGCAGTCCATCAGTGGCACCCAGCATTGTGGAACAGGTGCAGACTCCAACAGGTGACATCATTTCAGTAGAAGCAGTCCATCAGTGGCACCCAGCATTGTGGAACAGGTGCAGACTCCAACAGGTGACATCATTTCAGTAGAAGCAGTCCATCAGGGGCACCCAGTAATGTTGAGTAGGTGCAGACTCCAACAGGTGACATCATTTCAGTAGAAGCAGTTCATCAGTGGCACCCAGCATTGTGGAGTAGGTTCAGACTCCAACAGGTGACATCATTTCAGTAGAAGCAGTCCATCAATGGCACCCAGCAATGTTGAGTAGGTGCAGACACCATCAAGTGACATTATGTCAGTAGAAGCAGTTCCATCAGTGGCACCCAGTAATGTTGAACAGGTGCAGACAGCAACAAGTGACATCATTTCAGTAGAAGCAGTCCATCAGTGGCACCCAGCAATGTTGAGCAGGTGCAGACACCAAGAAGTGACTTCATTTCAGTAGAAGCAGTCCATCAGTGGCACCCAGCAATGTTGAACAGGTGCTACAGCAACAAGTGACACCATTTCAGTAGAAGCAGTTCATCAGTGGCACCCAGCATTGTGGAACAGGTACAGACAGCAAGAAGTAACATCATTTCAGTAGAAGCAGTTCCATTTGTGGTACCCAGCAATGTTGAAGAGGTACACACAGCAACAAGTCACATTTCTCAGTAGAAGCAGTTCATCAATGGCACCTAGCATTGTTGAGTAGGTGCAGACACCGACAAATGACATTAAACAACTATCACTGATCACACTGTTCCTCAGCAGAAATTAAACATGTCCTAGTGGCACCAATCATGTAGAAAAAGTACAAGTAACAGTCCATAATATTTACTATCACTGATCAGACAGTTCAAGCATGAACAATAGTTTGAATACACATACAAATGCTTTTACACTTAACATACAAATCATAACAAACACACAAATGATGTCAGATAATTGTCATATTAACTATTACAAATACACAAATACCAGTAAACCTATAATATTTATGGGTGTCAGTGCAAGCCACTACAAACAAATAAAATAATATTTAGGAGATAGGTGGGTAGGATTAGGAAAGGAAAACACACAAAACACACTCTCTCATCTTTCATCCACATTAAGTACTACTGTGTAATTGGATAGTGTTAACTGTGTGAATCCACTTCTGTCAAAATTTCATGTTCATCATGTGTATCAAGTAGTAGTGACAGCAATGTATAACAGTCAATAATAGTTAAGTCAACGTCATAGTCATCATGTCAAGACCAATGTTTGCCAAGCCAGATCAAAATGTACGGTTGCTGAACAACTGTCAGTGTGCCAAGATATGCAACTTCCTCTCTCCAAAAAAAGTACATACTGCTTAGTGATTTAACAAAGTGTGTGTAGACAATCTTCCTTCCATTTTAGTGTTCTAGTCTGCTATCTTCATCCTCCTTGTTCCATATAGACCAACAACAAAAAAAAAATATGCACCTCACTTACTTTACCTCTTATACACCAAAACTCCAATCAACTTCATATAATCTCAATACCTCAATAATACCTCTTCAATACGTCGATACATATAAACCTTATTGCCAGTATCATTTCACTTCCATAACAACTCTTTCCTCTAGTCAGTCTCCTCGAATAAGTACAGATAAAATCCTAATGCAAACCTCCTTATCCCATACAATCCGAAGACACACTGTCAATACACAACCTCTGTGTAATCCATCTGACCAAAATCTTCTACTCATTATGAATTATAAACAAAGAATGCATACATGACCTCTAACAGACTTAGTTCGAATAACTCTCAGTAATTAAGTACGATTACGGAGTGTGAATGATCCTAATTTTTCACAGTGTGGACACCACTTCAAGAATTATGGCAAACAGAAGCAAACATGTGGAGTATTTCTTGTGTCAAGTGTCACTTCCTATTTCAATTGCTCACGAAAAATGCAGTGTAATAACTGTGTTGGTATGTCATGTCGTTAGCTTCCTTCCTATTGGCATACATTTATACAGCTTTCATAAAACCTCCAGCTCATGTGACTTCTATGAAGTTTCTTGTACTAATGTCGTTTGTCGAATTATAGCAGTTCATTTTCTTATCTTAAAAATATAAGGCACTGAGCGTAAGCAAGGCAAGCAATAGCGAGTAAATATACCAGTAGTGAACAGAATGTCAACAAGTGGATGCAGCACAATTCTTACAACGAGGCTCTGCCAAGCGAACAATCTGTAACTAGTACCATAGTGTAACCTAAACTCTATGTTTGTACACTGTACATCAGCATTGCTATATACCAAATTAAAGTATAGTTATGACAACAAGCAGAAATGTGTAAATGTGCAATCCATACGCATAGCAGTAAACATATATCTTACGTACTAAACAGGTCATTAGCATCGTATCTTAATAAGTAAACATGAAGGCGCAAACAGATAAATCACAAAGTATAACTTACATACCTAACCACATCAGCACAATTAATCAGGTGACAATTATAATTTAAATAAATAGGCACAGCAGGCACATAATTAAAAATATGACATCAGTGAAAAAGCAGTGCAGCCAAGCGATGCATAATATACACAAGTAACAATCCAGTTCATTAATAATCATTGTCAAAATCAGTTAACGTACGCAAGCACATCGCTTCACAAGTAATTTCATAGAACATGTAATTAGCACAAAGTATGAATCACGTAATCGCGAGCAGCAAATTATGTCTAAAGTACGTACCTAAGTGGAAATATGTTACCTGAAAAATAAACTCAATTAATAATTACCTTTTTAGTTTATTACTTTCTTCTTCGAAATGACATTTTTCCTGAAATTTTCTCGATAGCAAGTCGTCTTAACGTCGGACACGCACAGAATTTACCTGAAGTTCTTAAATATTTTAGAGAACCGTATCCTGAAAAATACTGAATGTTAATAACAGAATTCATCAAGTCACTATAGCTTTATACTGAATTTAGTCGGAGAAATTAGACTGTGTATTTATTTACGGCTGTCAGTGCATTCGCACTGAGCGCTCGATCAGCTGTAGGCGCGTGACGTAGGAAGTGATTGTTTGCGGTCAACGACTGCCTTGTGCGGCGCGCAGACTTGACTGTTGCTTTGAGTATATGCCGCCGCCAAAACACAGCGCGGTATCCTTGTACTCTCCGTGTGTTTACATACAACTGTTAGTTTCTCAAAAGTATGTCATTCTACAAAAATTTTTCAAAAGTATATCATTCCACAAAAATTTTAACGTTAGATATATGATGTATTCCCTTAGAGCGTCGTGATTTAAGAGTTTCTACTTCGACAGTGTTATCATGAATAATTTTGCGAATTCTATATGGACCGTTATAAAGCAGAAAAAATTTCCGACACAAGCCTTTTCCTTTGTGAGACAAACGATGAGCCTTAATTAACACCTTCTGACCAACTGACAAGATTTTTAAACGACCAGGACGCTTAGCTGATTTCTCTCTTCTAGCAGCCGCAGATGCAATATTTTGTAGAGCCAGGTTGACAACTTCAGAATGCCGCAGTTTCCGTGTAGGCGGAAAAGGAACGATTTCAGAAATGCGATTTGTCGGTGCTTTGTTTTTTAATATCAGTATAGGTGGTAAAGAAGTTGAGTCGTTAGGAAGTTCATTCAGAATGTTTTGAAAAATATGAAGATACTGATCCCAAGTTCTGTGATTCTGATGACAATAAAGACGACACAATTTATTGATTTCCTTCATCCATCTCTCTGAAGCGTTAGATTGAGGGTGAAAAAGTGAAATGAAAATTGGTTTAATTTTACGACGCCGTAGAGTACGAAGCCAAATTTTAGAACGAAACTGTGATCCATTATCTGATATAACCTTATCAACATGACCCACTTCTTTAAGAAAATGTTTGATGAAAGCGTTAGATACTGAACGAGCTGTTGCTTTGCGTAAAGGTGTAAAACACACATATTTTGATGTCAACTCCACTGCTACGAAAATGTACGCAAAACCATTAGTAGATCGAACCACTGGACCGAACAAATCGACTGCAGCCATGTCCTTTAATTTTGCTGGAATGATAGGAAACAACGGTGCTCTGTGAGAAACTGTCGGCGGCTTAGCCTTTTGACATAATTTGCATTTGGCAAGAACAAATCGAATACGTTTTTCCATATTATTGAAGTAGCAATTTTCTCGTAATTTATGAAAGCATTTTCTGGGACCAAAGTGTGCATAACTGAAATGCGTATACCAAATCAGCTTATTAACCCACTCATCAGGAAGACAAACTAACCAAACAGAGTTGTCGACCGATTTTCGTTTAAAAAGAATGTCATTGCGAACTAAATAATGCTGTCTAATCGCTACACTTTCCTTTCTCTTCCACTTCTCCTTAATGTCCTTCCAGATTGGATTCTTATTTTGCTCCTTAGCAATGTCCTGGAGCGAAGACGAAATAAAGTTCTCAAATGCAACACCTTGAATATACATCAAACAATAATTGTTTTCCTTGCAGTCCTCTTCAGCACTTTGTTTCAAACCCATAGGTGCACGTGATAAAGCATCAGCAACAATATTTGAAGAACCCTGTATGTAAACAATACTAAAGTCAAATTCCTGTAAGTACAACGCCCATCGTGACAATCTGCCATGAGTTAATTTTGTCGACATAAGAAACTCAAGAGCTCGATGATCGGTGTAAACCTTAGTATGTCTGCCAAACAAAAATGTGCGAAATTTTGTAAAAGCCCAAACAACAGCCAAAGCTTCAAGTTCCGTAATCGAATAATTCTTTTCTGATTTAGAGAGAACACGACTTCCAAATGCAATAGTCTTTTGTACTACAACGCCGTTTTCTTCTATCTCTTGAAATAAATGTGCACCTAGTCCTTTGTATGATGAGTCCGTCGCCAAACAAAAATCTTTAGATAAATCCGGGTGTGAAAGAAGTGGAGCACCAACTAAAGCATCATGGAGTTGTTCAAATTCTGACTGAGCTTCCTCATCCCAACACCAATTAGATTTCTTTCCAGATAGTTCACATAAACGAGGTGTGGCCAAATCGTCCAATCTAACAAAGCGTCTAAGAAAATTACAGACACCAAGAAAACTACGAACATCACGTTTTGTGGTAGGAACAGCATAATTACGAATAGCGTATAGTTTTTCTGGATCAGGAAGAATACCTTCTGTAGAAATAATGTGACAGAGAAATTTCACCTGAGAACGACCAAATTCAGATTTTTCTAAGTTCACCGTAATGCCAACTCTTGCAAAGATACGTAACAATGAATCCAAAATTTTGTTGTGCTCACTCCAAGAATGTTTAGCAATAAGAATGTCGTCAACATATGAAGTAATATTGTCACGAAGATAAACAGGTAAAATTTCATTTAAGCTACGAATGAATGCTGCTGAAGATACAGTAAGTCCAAACGGTAATTTCCGAAGTCACTTTTGGGTAAAATAGTCATATCCGGTTATTTTTTAGCGTCTCTCTAGATAGATTGATAGTCGAAGAGTTGTTTTGATAGATGCAAAGAATAATGAAAGAGTAGGCAGCAGTGCAGAAAACTAAAAGAGAAATAGCACCACTACAGCTCGAGGCCCTGTGCACGCTACGGCACATATTCACTTAGAGTAGTGAATCCCCTGAGGACTTTAATAGCTGCACATGAATTTCAGTTTGTGACTTAGTGGCAAATTTAGCGGAAGTGCGTACGTAAATTGATCTAACCATGAACATGGATGTATGTCATTCTTAGAATTGCGGAAGATCTTAAATTTCCGAACAGTCAAAAAATGTTTATAGTCAAAGTTTTCGCCTCGTGGCGACAAAGACCTACCGCGTCTGTCCCAGTCCGAATGTCGGTTATTGTAAAGTTCGCGCGCCTGGCGCTCTCTTGTTGCATCCCGTAAATGAAATAAATTACTTTCTTCAAAGCCCTCTGCTACCTGTGATTCTAAATTTCTTCTGCTATATTTTCCTACGATTTCGCCTTCAATTTGCTTGACTTGCTTTCGTAATGCCTCAACTTCCCTTTTAACGCGTTCATTAAATTTTCCCTGATTTTCAACATGCTTATTTATGTTCTGGTACTCTTCGGTTTCTGAAAATGGCAATGGAGCTGTGTCATCTGAATCTCTGTCCCCATTTAAACTAAGATTTGTCAATTTATCTGAAATCTCCTCCACTCTTTCCGATAAGTCACCAATTTGTTCTTTCTGTTTATTTACGTCTTCCGTAAGTGTCGCGACTCGCGTTTCAGTATTAATGCATTTAGTAGTTAACTGTTCATACTGTTTTGTTAGGTTATTTAGTCTGTCATTTGGTACGGATTCCTCGATTCTCTCAAATATTTCTTCCTTATCTTTTGCACGTTGTAAATTTAACTCTGAAAATTTCTGTACTATCACGCAATCTCTTTCTTCCTGTTCTCTATCCTGTTCCCTTTGTCTAATCTCTACTGCAACTAATCTATTATTGTGAGCATTCAAAATCGGTTGTACTTCTTCTCGAATTTCTTTCTTTAATTCATCTTTCATGTTTTTGAAACATGTCCCTATTCGTGAGTCTAACCGTGTTTCCAAAGTTCCAATCTCTGTTTTAAATTCAGATCCTAACTGTGATCCCAATTGAGTCTAACCGTGTTTCCATTGTTTCCCTATCTGTTTTTAATTCAGATCGTAACTGTGATCCCATTGTTCCCATCTCAGTTTTAATTGTTACTATTTGTGAGTCTAACCGTGTTGCCACTGTTTTTAATTCAGATCCCAAATTTAATATTGCACTCATCAACTGCTCCGTGTTAAGTTGTTCGAAATTCTTTTCGCCCCTAACATTTCCCACAAAACTAACTTCCTTCTGCATAGCCATAAAGCTATCTGTATTCGATACTATTCCAGAATCTTCTGTCGTTAATCTCGGGTTCTGTGAATTTTCTGATTGAGAAAAATTTTGAAATGGTTCCGGACTATTTTCCCGACTTATTACATTGTTTTCCACTTCATTATCCATCATGCTGTTTTCCTCTGTTGGCGAGTTCGCCATGTTAACAATTTCGTCATTCTCACTATTCATCATTTTTGCCTTTTTCATCGATCGCGTAATCATTTACAAAACATACAAAACTCGTCACTATATGAAAATTACACACAATGACACTTTATCACCAACAATATCAATCACACGAAATGCTTCCTTCAAACACGATTAACGAACAATAGAAGAATGACAATTACCAATCTACACATGCAAAATAGACTACAATTACTAAACTACAAATTACTACTACAATACTACTGTCTACTATTTTTACGATCAGAAGATTCCAAGGGACGATCCTGGCAGGGTCGCCACGTGCATGGGGGCTAAATTAAAATTAAATATGAATGCAAATATTTTTAGTAGCTGTATGTCCGATTACGCAAGTCTCGTAAACGGCTGGCCCTGACAACTAATTGTTACGCTATCTGACTGCATAGAATGACAACAAAGAATGTAAGAAAATTTCTGTTAGCACAATTAATTAATTAAGCCCCCAGCAACTATAAAACCTACGAAACCAACAAAGCACAAGTGTAGCTGTTCTGTATGTGGTAGTATGACTCAACGCACATCTGGCACGGTTCTTCTTCAACACGACAAGAATTTTTAAATACCAATTATACTGACGTGATAAATGAAAATTAGAAATACTATAATTGTGCAAGAAACCCAGAATTACACTCTAATACAAGAACACAAGCCAGATGCTTTGTTGACTGAACCTGTAATGACACATTATTCAGGACACACAAATAAATAGACAACATAATATTTATTACCTTCATATATATTGACGAAAAGCACTCTGACCATTACAATATCTCCATTGGAATAACATCTGCTATCTCTCCCATCACATAGCTGCATAAAACATCGAACAAACACTCACTACTACCCCATCTCATTCCAACTTCAGCTACAAGCAGTGTCCACCCCAACTTCTCGGCAAGAACTGCCTGTCGCTGCGTCTCAATAATCACTGCCAGTGGAGGCGGCGGAACAATACTCTCTGGCGCGATTTCTGGCGCTGTGGCTCAGTGTAGCCACCTTTCAACGTACCGCGCCACGGCTATTGCCCCGTGCTAATCCATACATCAAATGGGCATCTGCCAACTCCGCATTTGTAAACATTGCACTGACTGCAAAAACCACGTTCGTGATGAACACTATCCTGTTGATGCTACGTACTGATGTGCTTGATGCTAGTACTGTAGATCAATGAGTCGCATGTCAACACAAGCACCGAAGTCAACATTGCCTTCCTTCAATTGGGCCAGCTGGCGGTGAATCGAGGAAGTACAGTACATACTGACGAAACTAAAATGAGCTCTAACATGGAATTTAAGCGTTTCCGGACACATGTCCACATAACATAATTTCTTTATTTGTGTGTGAGGAATGTTTCCTGAAAGTTTGGCCGTACCTTTTTGTAACACCCTGTATATTGTTGAGGCAGTGCATCGTCAAATTTGGTTGGTGTACGAACGTTACAAAAATTATGGAAGTGACAAGTGTGCTTATCAGAATTCACGGAACTTACGCGACCAAGAACTGCTCCCCATTGCAAAGGTCCTTCTACCTCCAGCGGAATAGTTACTCGTCTATAAAAGACCATGACGGAACTGTCTGCCAAGCATTCCTACACGGCTGTCATTGTAAACTTAAAACGAGCAAGGGCAAGCCAGCTGGAGCTACCTTTGACACACATTCTACCTCAGCCAACATCCAATGCGTTCTCCTAAGCAATTGTCCGCGAAACCCCTACTAAGTTTCCTGGGCTACAGTGATGTCAGGTAACACAGTTTACCAATTTTTCCCTTTTTGTAAATATAGAGTCCTACATGGGTTCCTCCAATAGAGACAATTACATAACAACACTCAGATAACCTTTCACTCAGCTTAATTCTTACATTACGCAATTTTCTGATGGACTTTTTTCCTTCCCTGAGTTGACACTCGGACTGGTGGCTGATGGGAGCGACCAAAACAGCATTTCCATTTACTTTCTGATGTGCAGTCAGATCACACTATCAAAGACATATTTAATGCTGTGACATTACCTGACTTTTAGAAATCTTTGTCTGCTGAAAAATTTCCAGATATGAAGAAATTTGCTGGGAAAATGTTCTCTATATATGGGGGTTTACACATATTTGTGAGCAAAGTTTTTCTTGCTCGAAGATCAACAAGAGTAAATATAAGCTCCTAGATGGTCTTTGATGGGTATTAACTTGCAGGCTGTGATGAGGATCTCAACAAGCAATATCACTACTGAATCTGTAAAAAATTGTAAAAAAAAAGGTGATAGGATGCATTTGTCTCATTAAACTGATTCTAAAATGAAATGTCCTTGTAGCTATAGATGATATGAGAGCAATTCAATAAATAAAGTAATTAAAACTGCCACTATTATCTGTTGATTTTTATGGTACAGTTTATATTTTTTTCTGAAATGCGAAAGTTAACTAATGAAAGTAATCATTTTAAAAGGTGCGGCTTTCTGCTGACTTCCACTTCCACAAAGCGGCCCGTCATCCAAAACAATTTCCTCTCCCTGTCTTACACGATTATTTCCCCATTATGATTTTGGTAGAAGTCACAGTGATACTTACAGCTCGTGTGTTTTCTCCTTCGTCTGCTTCTGTCCTGTCATATGAGGTCCCTGATCTAGACGAGTCCTTCATATTTAATAGGTCAGCTGATCCTCAGCCTGAAGCCTCATTGTGAACTCAAACGTTCCCCGTGACAACAGAGTGCACTATTTTTAGTGTGTAGTATACAGTCACAGGTTTGAATACTGACGACCTTTGGTGAAATGGGTACGAAGCCGATAATGAACCAGGGCAGACATGCAGAGGAGAAGCAAAAAGTTACATATGAATGCTGGATAACTAGAATTAACAGCCGTCAGTGGTTTAGATACAGTAGCGAGACATTGGGTCTAGGATGAATAGTGTGTATCGTAACGAACGTGACCAAGAATGAATAGGCTGCTGACAGCTCGGGACAGGCAGGGATTATTCGAACGTCCTGAAATTTCACGAGCTGCACGAGAACTTGCCAACCCATCCAGCAATATGACGCACCTTTCGCCATAAATTTTTACTTCACATAGGCGTGACTCGGTTGGATACGAAGCAAGATGTTTGAGATGTGACACTTCTTGTGTAAATGAACTCGAATCCACAACCTTGCTTTTCGCGGGTAGTGCTCTTATCTAGTGAGCTATACATGCAACTTACTAACCTTCTGTCTAAAGTTCACAGAAGCTCTTCTATATACTTCACTGAACTAACACTCATGGAAGAAGCGATATTACATAGAATCGCGTAGCCACATGGGAATTCATTCTGGAAAGTTCCCATCCAGCACGTAACTACCCCTTGAGAGGTAAAATGTAATTTTCTGAGGGGTAAAACCAAAAGAGTACCATTGTGTTTCGGTCACAAAATTAAAAGTACTTTTGAAAGATCATTACTATTACCATTATTTCGTACGACTGTAATACTAGTTACATACGTTACCAAACATTACGTCTTTATTCCAAACACTAACATGTTTTCGATGTTTCAGCCTGTGAAACGAATGTGCGAACATCTTCCTCAAGTAGTTCAACCATTACATACATACTTTGTACTTTGTTCCACGCATCTGTGACAGTAAAATTGAGACACATGCACCACATAAGGTTAAATGTTTCCTGAAAACTCCTTCTCGAGTTGTAGGTAGTTCCCGCAAAAGACCATAAATTGTTTCATTATTCACTTCGTCACAGTAAATGAACTGACAGGACAACAGTAATTATGTAACGGCTATTACATTGCTCTATGGCCTACACTGCATTATTATTATTATTATTATTATTATTATTATTATAAGTAATAGTATTAATTTTAGTAGTAGTCGTCGTAGTAGTAGTAGTAATAGTGGTCAGACACAAAACATTGGTAGCTTGAAGTCTTCCTGTTTACAGGTAAGGAATCGTTTAAAACCAATGGGCCTAAATATAGTTCGCACATTTTCATTCGGTTGATACTGAATGGGGGTGCAGGATGTGCGTAGCGCCGGCCGAAGTGGCCGTGCGGTTCTGGGCGCTGCAGTCTGGAACCGAGCGACCGCTACGGTCGCAGGTTCGAATCCTGCCTCGGGCATGGGTGTGTGTGATGTCCTTAGGTTAGTTAGGTTTAATTAGTTCTAAGTTCTTGGCGACTGATGACCTCAGACGTTAAGTCGCATAGTGCTCAGAGCCAGGATGTGCGTAAAGCAAGTGTCGCTAGGGAGAGGAGTGGCGGGCAGGAAGCATGTTTTGTAACAAGGGTCTACCCTCAGTGTGAACAGTTTGCTTGCTTTTCAGAGAAGGTGGTTTATGTAACAGTCGCATTGCATTGAGAATTGTTTATCATTCTGTAAAACAAACTGTCACAAATAAGTCATAGCAATTGTCTCATGGTTTAATAAAACACCTGCAAAAGCTTAACATCACTTATCCTTCATCATATTAAAAATGTATGTGCCCACACAAAATTCTTATTTCTTGATGTAATAATTTACCAACAACCGTATGTATTGCAGAAATTTATTTTATGAACTTCTTATGCGCTACCAGTTTCGGCATTACATTGATGCCATCTTCAGGCCCCTTTTATTGTTAATAATGCGACAGCTATTTGTCGTATCACACATAATACGACCTAGGCTACACATTTGTAACTTATGTTTTCTGACACAGTTTTGCCACATTTTCTTGTACTTTAATTTATTTTATCATTTATTTATATTAGTTAATTACTTAAAATTCCACTGGACATATGATTGTTTGCAGTACATTTGATTGTTGTGTTGCATGGCCTATTACAACTGTGTGGTACGGATTTATGAATAACAGCGTATACATATGTTCATCTATTATGCTATATTCGAGTAAAACAGTGAAAACTTTTAACAACAGAATGACATAGGCAGAAGCATATTTGCCCTAATGTTACAGATAGTTTTAACGATATACAATATGTCTTTTTGAGACACTTATATAGTTAACATGATATCTGTCAATTGTTAATGTGTGTTCTATATCTTTTATAATAGTACAGTTGTTCTACTCATTGCACACGGACCTGAAGATGGCATCAATGTAATGCCGAAACTGGTAGCGCATAAGAAGTTCATAAAATAAATTACTACAATGCATACGGCTGTTGGTAAATTATTGCACCAAGAAATACTTGCCAGCCGTTTTCCTACAGTACATAATGGATCAACAAAGACAAAATTCTTAAGTTTAGTTGAGAACTGATGCTAAACATGGTGGAGGAGAGGGGGGTGTACAAGCTAATATCTGATTGCCCTCAAAGGTAAAGATCTCGGAAAGCTTGGGAAAAACTTCACTAGACAGTAGCTAAGGTATTTGACAGCAATATCCTTCCTTCCACGAGTGTTAGTCCAGGAAGTTATGCTGGAGACCTTCTGTGAAATTTGGACATTAAGAGGAAGGTACTGGTGAAAGTAAAGCTGCGCGGGTGGATCGTGAGACGTTCGTGGATAGCTCAGTAGGTAAGAGCATTTTTGGAAGATGGTCTGAATCTGCAGACGAGTTCCAAAATAGTGCACCATCCGCTCCAGAGTGAAAGACACGTTCTGCAGTTTAAGGTGTCTCTTCTGACGACGTCAAGTTGACGTTATGCACGGTAAAAAATTTTAAACAACAAGTTATCCGTGTAGAGAAGTTGTATTAGTCATTCTATGATTTGCATGCTATCGTAAGAAGAGCAAGTGACTTAACAAAGTTCTACGACACTGATCGATACGCTGCAGCTTCAAGAGAAACTTTCCTTATAACCTGTGCGTGTTCGATTAAGGAAAGAGTGTTCGTTTAAGGAAAGAAGAATGTTGCGATTAAAGAAGGACAACTTTGAGCTATGAAGATTGATACTCTCTCCCTGTCCACATACGCTTTAACATCTTAGATGCAGCGTAGCCTTTGGTCGTATGTATATTATTGTATAGATTGTTCCAAAACTTGTAGCTGAAACCGAGATCGCGTACGAAAACGTTTAGTATTACATACTGTTACAACTGGTATAATCGATATGTCTCATCAAGGACTGAACGCGAAGACAAATTGACGTGGAGCAATGCATTCATCGCTAATTTCTTTTCCAGCGCAGAGTTGGAAGCAACTGAACAGAGCGCAGTGTACGTAAGAAGGATAAGAGTGAACCCGCAAATTAACAGACCAATATCCTTAAAATCAATGTGCTATAGCATTCTTGGGCATATCTAAGTTCGAATTTAGTAAATTTACCTGAGAGAGAAAATTTCTATCCACAAATCAACACGGATTTACGAAGCCTCGTTCGTGCTAAACTCAGCTTGCCCTTTCCATGCACTGTACCCTGTTAGCCACGGATGAGGGTAACAGGCAAATTCCATACTCCTACATTTACGGAAAGCTTTCGACACAGAGCCACAATGCTGAGTGTTAACAAAGATCGGAGCATGTCAGAATAGAATGCCTCAATGTATTCCTCTGATCCGACCTGGGAGGGAACCCAAACATTCGAGCACTACTTAAGAATCGGTAGTTTTCTGTACGTTGTCTCCTTTGTAGACGAGATAAAATTCTCGCAGTAAGCCGAAGGGACTGTTCGGCTTTTCTGCAACGGACGTCACTCGTTCCATTTCCCATCACTAGGTATCACCCGGCGTGACTGTGTCAAGCAGTACACCGCTAACACTGTATTCTATCTTAATAGGGCTGTTTTTCCTGATCATCTGAATTCATTTACATTTTACCACATTTAGAACAAGCTGCCGTTCATCACACCAAACAGAAATACTAAGTCACCCTGTATCCTACTACAGTTACTTAAAGGCCACACTTTTCCGTCCAGAACACCGTCATGAACAAGCAGTCGCAGATTGCTGTTCACCGTATACGTTGGAGCGTTTGTGTAAAGAAGGAACAAAGTGGTTCTGTCACACGTCTCTAGGACACTCATAATAATATCTTTGTCTCCAATGAATACTCGCCGTGCAGGACAATATATTGGATTCTATTACTTACAAAGTCTTCGAGCCACTCACATATATTAGAACCTATTCTGACACGAAACTTCCTGTCAGATTAAAACTGTGTGCCGGACCAAGACTCGAACTCGGGACCTTCGCCTTTCGCGGGCAAGTGCTCTACCAACTGAGCTACCCAAGCACGACTCACGCCCGCCCTCACAGCTTTAGTTCTGCCAGTACCTCGTCTCCTACCTTCCAAACTTTACAGAAGCTCTGCTGCGAACCTTGCAGAACTAGCACTCCTGAAAGAAAGGATATTGCGGAGACATGGCCGTGAGGACGGGGCGTGAGTCATGCTTGGATAGCTCAGTTGGTAGAGCACTTGCCCGCGAAAGGCAAAGGTCCCGAGTTCGAGTCTCGGGCCGTCACACAGTTTTAATCTGCCAGAAAGTTTCATATCAGCGCACACTCCGCTGCAGAGTGAAAATCTCATTCTGGAAACATTCCCCAGGCTGTGGCTAAGCCATGTCTCCGCAGTATCCTTTCTTTCAGAAGTGCTAGTTCTGCAAGGTTCGCAGGAGAGCTTCTGTAAAGTTTGGATGGTAGGAGACGAGGTACTGGCAGAAGTAAAGCTGTGAGGACGGGGCGTGAGTCGTGCTTGGGTAGCTCAATTGGTCGAGCACTTGTCCGCGAATGGCAAAGGTCCCGAGTTCGAGTCTCGGTCCGACACACAGTTTTAATCTGCCAGGAAGTTTCATATCAGCGCACACTACGCCGCAGAGTGAAAATCTCATTCTGGAAACACTGTTGATGTTGATCCACCCGTCGGATGGGGACGTTAAGCTAGGCGGCTGCCTTGGTGTTGTTCGAGAGGGCTAGGCTATGTGTCGGTACCAGGTTCCATTGCTCCCTTCTCTCACCATCATCATCATCATCATCATCATCATAAGCATAACTCATACAACATAACACTACATTAAACACGCACCTATTACTCTCACCTACTCTCCACAATTATACATACGACACGTCTCATATTTCCGCACGGAAAGTGGCCGACGTGTGCGGTAGAACACGCTTTCCTATAGGTAGCTGAAATCACCCGGTTAGATATCCCAGGCAAGAATGCCATACGACATTTACATTATTTATATCTTTCCTGCCGACGGATCGCTGGGTCCTAATCTTCCATACATAGCACGTAATTGTATTTCATGGGGCAGCGTCCATCGGTTCTTTCAAGTTTCACTTTTTGTATGGCGTAATTAGTGTAACGTCTACATTAACAACGCTTGAAGATCAGCTGTCGCGACCGCGTTTCAACTGATAAAGTGTTGAGAAGAAATGGTCTACACAACCTGCATAAAATCGTCGCTGAAAGAATACTGTAAATCGCGGGCCACGTTCTAAGCATGAAAGATGGAAGAATTCCCAAATCAGCAGTTTTGTGGAAACCAACGGACATGTACAGACGTAGAGGAAGACCTCGTAACAGCTGGAAACGAACTTTGGCAAAGGATGGACATGAAACTGGGAGGAATCTGCAAACATGGGAGCTGATCGAGGTCGTTGGAAGAATCTTGTTCCCGATGCGATACCTACGTCTATCTACGTAAATCTACTCCATTTGCCAGCTTACAAACAACGCATATGAACTTCGTTAATGTCTAAAAAAACAATAATAATGAATCATTTACAGTGTAAAAATATCACGCACGTTTATTTTTATGGACAATAATAACTTTACAAGTTAAAACCATGGATATAAAATTACTAATACCAATTGTATTTCGACACAATTCCATTTTAGTTCATCACGAGAGTCACAATCCATTGAATTCCCTATCAATTGTAAATTAGGTATTGCACAAAAAATTACTCTTTGAATAAAATTACTCGGCAAATGACTTTGGTTTCTTCTCAAACGGTGAAAATCTTTTACTAACAACGCAACTTCAAATTACAACGACTTGTAAGACTAGAAAATAAGAAAGAGAATCAGGAGAACGTAAATAACAATAGATTTCTCCCCCTTCCCCCTTTTATCTCTGACTTCTCAGTATCACTACTTCATTACCTGTTGAATTTACCCTAGACACATCAGAAATGTACGAATTTCTTCCGCATTCAGTGCACTTAATAAGAAATTTACTTGCGCACGTCAATAAACACTGTGCAGTATCTGTTGAGAGGTGATTATAACCTAACTGAGAGACGCAGAGCAAAACAAGCCTTTGACGCTACCGTATCACACCTTCGGGGAGCCACTGACTCTTCTTTTATACAGGTGCTGCTGTGAGGGAGTATTATGCATAAGGCAGCTCCCTCCATACACTGAAGCGCACGGCTCCTGTCCTGCGTCACCAAATAAATAATCCCACGTCGACAGGTCCTTTTGACCGCTAGGGGCGCCCCAGCTAACATCAGAAGCCACCTGCACCTCCTTTCTCTGCACAGGCACCTGGCTGACAACACCCAAAACTTGCCGCTGCCAGAAGAAACATGACTACTAAGACTACGTTTCCCAAGTCCCCTTTCTCACCAAGATCCTTACAGAAATAAACACTCGTACATCCGGACATAAAATTACCATAAAGCACTCGAATCAATGATATGACACGTTACAAACCAAAAAGCACTGAAACACAGGGGAAACTCGTTTCAAGAGCTCCGTGCAAGAAACTGTACATGATCACTAAAATCACAATTAAAGAGGCTGCTTCAGGAAAACAAAGCCACTTTCCATATGACAAATATTAATTACAAACAATTTGAATTTCCAAAATAATACAACAATAACATGTTTTTCCCACTGCCAATATCCATCTTGGTTTCAATTTTGTCAGAGCTCTTAGCTCTTGCTGTGTGCGAACGCTCGTTTTCCGTGGCAGTTCACCTAAAATGAAAAGAAACACAATTTTAGACCTCTGACTGAACAATAACAAGGAAAATATTACACTTCTGTGTTGTACACAAGTTCATTAGAGAAGGATGGAAGCACAATATTTCACTTCCAACCATCAGGAGCATGCGTATTATAAAAATAGCCAGTATAATCCTTTCGCCATTTCGTGACAACGGAATTAAAACTGAAAACAGATCATTACTTAAATATTCGAAACCAACGCCAACATCTGAACAAATTGCTCAAGTGGAAGACAGTCTGCAGGAATGTCACAAAAGTTTAATGATCTGGTTAGCTATGCCAGGAAAAAAACTAAAGATTTACTCCTTACAAGTGTCTGTTGTATATGAATTAAACCTTTCAGACCAATCTGTACGTGTCCAGTTTTGGCTGATGGTTTCTGAATGAAGTAGTATCGAGAGATTCGGGCCTTCATCTTTCTATTTTTGTCTGTCTTCTGATCTCCAGGCTGGATCAGCCTGTCGAGATACGTGACCTTCCAGAACACGAGCCATTACGCTTCATTAAATCCTCATCACTACATCGTACAGCCGATGCATAATGTCAACATTGATGTTTGGTGCGCATTTTCCGAGAGTTTTACTTTAGTCAGTCTGCATATTTACATTTAAAATGGTGTCCAGGTCATGGCTTACTACATGAAATTAAATGAAGTTTTTTTTTTTTTTTTTTTTTTTGTAATTTAACATTTTAAGGCGAACGACATACAGCCTGCCCATAACACATAACGCCCCATTACCATTTCAAAATTTCACAGCTTGGAAAATATTTGAGAAAGGGCACAGTGGTTTGTTGTGAAACGTTTAGCACCCCTCAGTTTTTATTCTATTGCATTAGAATTTCAATATGTGGCCCATTCTTCGTTAGTAGAATATCAAGGCGATATTCGAGTTCTGTCCATGTACGGGTCAGCATGGCAGTATCAATAGTTATGATTGTTTCACTGATTCGTGCACGAAGGGTAGCAATGTCACTGACGCGTTGTGTACACGCGTTCTGTGGAGTGACCCACAAAAAGAAGTCTAACGGCGTGGCACTGCGAGAGCCCTGGGGCTATGCGAAGGGATGATCACGACCCAACCATCTCTCAAGAAATATGTCCTCTAGCACATCCACCACGTTTAGACACCAATGTGACCGGGTGAGGTGGTGCAGTGGTTAGCACATTGGACTCGCATTCGGGAGCACGACGGTTCAAATCCGCATCCGGTCATCATGATCTAAGTTTTCCGTGATTTCCCTGCATAGCTTCAAGCAAATGCTGTCAGGGTTCCTCCGAGCCACAATCCGTAGGTAGCGGTCATCAACTGCAGTAGTAGCCCGTGGGCGGCCTCAGCGAGGCATGTCATCGACAGTCCCTGTTTCTCTGTATCTCCTCCACGTCTGAACAACATTGCTTTGGTTCGCGCCGAGGCGCCTGGACACTTCCCTTGTTGAGAGCCCATCCTTCGAAAGCGCACGGCCGACTTCCTTCCCCAATCTTCCCTAATCGTTCCCCCAAATCAACCAACCAACCAACCCCAATGTGGACGAGCACCATCACGCTGGAAGATGATAGACGGTTGCAACTTTTCGATCTGTGGTAGCCTAGAACTGTTCGATAATATCCAGGTAGACACTCCAAGTTATGGTTGTCTTTACGAAGGGAAATGGGGCTATCACACTGTCGTGTATCAGCACTGTCGTGTGCGCAATATGCTGCATGATGCGCAACGTCACTCCCGACGTCCACGGCGAGGTCCATCTTTGCAACCACGACACCATGCAGTGCGGTACAGATGGGCCCAACAACATGCCGAATGGACCGCTCTGAATTGGCATCACATTTTCTTCACCGATGAGTGTCGCATATGCGTTCAACCAGACAATCGTCAGAGACGTGTTTGGAGGCAACCCGATCAGGCTGAACGCCTTAGACACACCGTCCAGCGAGTGCAGCTAGGTGGAGGATCCCTGCTGTTTTGGGGTGGCATTATGTGGGGCCGACGTACACCGCTGGTGGTCATGGAAGGCGCCGTATGGCTAAACAATAAGTGAATGCCATCCTCCAACCGATAGTGCAACCACATCGGCAGCATATTAGCGAGACATTCGTCTTCATGGACGACAATTCGCACCCCATCGTGGACATCTTATGAATGACTTCCTTCAAGATAACGAAATCGCCCGGCTAGGGCAGCCAACATGTTCTCTAGACATGAACCCTATCGAACATGCCTGGCATATATTGAAAAGGGCTGTTTATGGACGACTTGACCTACCAACCACTCTGAGGGATCTACGCCGAATCGCCATTGAGGAGTGGTACAATCTGAACCAACAGTGCCTTGATGAACTTGTGGATAGTATGCCACGACGGATACAGGCATGCATCAATGCAGGAGGACGTGCTACTGGGTATTAGAGATACTGGACCAACACCTCTGAAGGTCTCGCTCTATGGTGGTACAACATGCAATGTGTGGTTTTCATGAGCAATAAAAAGGGCGGAAATGATGTTTATGTTGATCTCTATTCGAATTTTCTGTACCAATTCGGGAACTCTCGGAATCGAGGTGATGCAAAACTTTATTTTGATGTGTGTATATGGCCTCCCAATGTACACAGCACTCACTCGAGAGTTCCAGCACGCACACGTCTGCTGTAATAAGTGGGATTTTTCACAGAATATAGAAACGACTCTTCCGTAAAAGCATCAGTTAAGGCAATAATACACTGATTCCCAACCTGGGGATAGTTTACCCCGTGAGGGGTACAATGAAATTTTCTGCAGAGTAAAAACAAAAGTGTTCATCTTGTTTCGGCCACGAAACTAAGTTACCAATAATAAAAGCTTTTTAATGCTGCCATTAACATGTGACACAATGTGGTGGAGGTTATAGCCTATGAAACGAATTTACAAACATCTTTCTCACATAGTCCATCCGCTTGCACACACAGTTTATGCTTTGCACCATTCATAATCACAGTAAAATTGAGACACAGAAATACATATTCTTCAATAGCTAATGAAAACGACTTCTCCGATTTGTAGATAATTACCACAATGGACCAAAAATTGCTTGATCATTCACTTCGCAACAAAGAAAGGCACTAATTGACAGCACAACAAAGCTCACTATGTTATGGCTAGTACATTGCTGTACATTATTATTGTTGTTGTTGTTGTTGTTATGGGTGTTGTTTGTGGCAGTGGTCATACACAAGGCACTGGCAGCCTGAAATCTTCCAATTTCTGCCAGTTCAGAAACAAGAAGTCCAGCAATCAAAGCGATTTAATGCTTTGTAACGAGTGTCTATCCTCAATTTGGATAGTTAGCGTTCTTTTCTGAGAAGGAGTTGTAGGTAACAATCACAATGCATTAAGAATTTTCTCATCATTCTATATATAAAAAGTTGTTAGAAATAAGCATCACCATTTGTCTCACTGGTTGATTAGAACGTGGTTTAATAAAACACCTACAACAACTAAATATCATTTACCTTTCGACATTAAAAATGTTTGTTCGAAGAAAATTAATTTTCATTCTAAAGTTTAGTTAGGTGCTAATGTTGATGATATGATGTTGGGTGGTACTAGCTAACATAGGACTGCGCTTGGTGTTAATGGCCTCCCACGGAAACGATCACCAACTCGAATTCATATCTTAAGAAGGAAAAAAGTACGGTACAAAGGTATCAGCCCGAGCAATCGATCCCGCTAGAAAGTCTGGGCCGCAACTCTGACAGTACGCAGTTATGACCTTCGGCAAGTACAGCTTTTAAATTTACGCGCGCACCGTTTGTCACTCAATCCGCCCTGCTGCGGTCGATTAACGCCCGACGTGAATTGCTGCATATTGGAGTGAACAAGAGGTTTGAGAAATACTGTTTTAACGTTGGTGTAACATGCATTGTTCATTGTGTCAAACTGCGTGGTTTGTAAACTGTAACTGGTCCCAGAGGTTTCTTTTCTTTGAACGGAAATGCAGTGTATGAGTGAAACGAATTATAGTTTCATTAAAGAAGTAGCGTAGCGCTATTCAATTATTAACATTGCTGTTATGCGTTATCGTTTTGGATTTTAAGGATGGCACTGTTCAAATGGTCCAAACGGCTCTAAGCACTATGGAACTCCCCTAGACTTAGAACTACTTAAACCTAACTAACCTACGGACATCACACACAGGCATGCCCGAGGCAGGATTCGAACCTGCGACCGTTGCAGCCGCGTGGATGGCACTGTTAAAATGAAGTATATTTGCAGTAGTTGCGCGATTTTTCAAAGTGACCGGCATGGTTAATTTCTAAATCGAAAATCATTAACTTCATTTCATAATAATTCTTCAGTTGCTTACATTTATTGATTTTGACTTTGGGGCATCATTAAAACGTCAATACGAGAATACTGTTAAAGTAATACTGAAATTATATGTGGGTGAGATTGACACATCAAGTACTCGTTTTTTTTCTGCGTAAAGTATCGTGTTCTTGAATAAGATTTCAAAACACCTTGGGCAGGTATGTCTACCTTCCCTCTCTAGTACCCACTCCTTGCAACATACAGCAGATACAAGAGCTCTGTACAGTTCTTCGCCCTCTGGCATTTGGCGGCGAAGCGAGCCGGAGCGAGTGACACACGGCGTGCGCGAAAGTTTGAAAGCTGTACTTTCAGAACATTATAACTGCGTATTAACAGAAAGTCCAAATTTTCGATAGTGGGAGCTAGTATATTACATGTGTGCTGTTTTCTACTTAAAATATGAGATAGAGTTGGTGTTTCGTTGTCAAAAAGGTTGAGAAACACCGCTCTAGCCTGTCGAGTAACTGAGAAAGAGTAGCTATGTATATTAACAATATCATACCGCGCAACTTTTTGTCAGTTGAGTTGCTGAAAACGCTAATCTGACATCCTGATAAGTAATCGCTGTTCAGGGGGAACGCACCACATCTACTACGTTGACATACACTGAGATTAAAAAGTCATGGGATACCACCTAATAGTCATACCTCCTTCTGCCAGGCATAACGCAGCAACTCGACGTGGCATAAACTCAAGAAGTTGCTGGAAGCTCGCCTGCAGGATTATTGAGCCATACTGCCTCTATAGCAGTCCATAATTACGAAAGAGTTGCCGGTGTAGGATTTTTGCACGAACTGACCTCCCGATTATGTCCCATAAATGTTCGAGGCGATTCATGTCTGGCCATCTGGGTGCCCACACCATTCGCTCGAACGTTCCAGTATGTTCTGGCGTGGTGCACAGCCATCCATAAAAATTCCACTGTTGTTTGGGAACATTAAATCCATTTACGGCTGCAAATGGTCGCCAAGTAGCCAAACATAACCATTTCCAGTCAATGATCGATTCTGTTGGACAAGAGGACACAGTCCATTCGATCTAAACACAATCCAGACCATTATGGAGCCAACACCAGCTTGCACAGTGCCTTGTTGACAACTTGGGTCCATGGCTTTCTATGGTCTGCGCCGCACTGGAACTCTACCATCAATTCTTACCAGCTGAAACTGGGATTCACCCGACCAGGCCACAATTGTCCTGTCGTCTAGGGTCCAACCGATATGTTTACAAGCCCAAGGGAGTCGCTGCAGGTGATGTCGTGCTGTTAGCAAAGGCACTCGCGTCGATCGTCTGCTGTCATAGCCCATCAACGCCACATTTCGCCACACTGTCCTAACAGATATGTTCGTCGTATGTCACACACAGATTTCTGCGGTTATTTCACGCAGTGTTGCTTGTCTCAGCACTGTTCAACTCTACGCAAACGCTGCTGCTCTCGGGCGTTAAGTGAAGGCTGTCGGCCACTGCGTTGTCATAGTATTCTCGGCACACTCTTGACGCTGTGGATCTCGAAATTTGAGTTCCCAAACAGTTTCCGAAATGCAATGACTCATGCTTCTAGCTCCAGCTACCGTTCTGCGTTGAAAGTCAGTTAACCACTGTCGTGCTGCCATAATCACGTCGGAAACCTTCTCAAGTGAATCACCTGAGTACAAATTACAGCTCCGCTAATCCACTGCTCTTTTATGCCTTGTGTAGCGACACTACCGCCATCGTATATGTGCATATCGCTATCCCATGACTTCCATCACCTGAGAGTGATTCACTAGGCAACATAATACACTGAAGCGCCAACGAAACTGGTATACGCATGTGTATTGAAATTCAGAGATATGTAAACAGGCAGAACGTGGGGCTGCGGTCGGCAACCGATATATAAGGCAACACGTGTCTGGCGCAGTTGTTACACCGGTTACTGCTGCTACAATGGCAGGTTATCAAGATTTAAGTGAAATTGAACGTGATGTTATCGGCGGCGCACGAGCGATGGGACACAGCATCTTCGAGGTAGCGATGAAGTCGGGATTTTCCTGTACGACCATTTCAGGACTGTGCCGTGAATATCAGGAATCCTATAAAATGTCAAATCTCCGACATCGCTGCGGCCGGAAAAAGGTCCTAAAAGAACGGGACCAACGACGACTGAAGAGAATAGTTCAATGTGACAGGAGTGTAACCTTTCCGCAAATTGCTGCAGATTTCAATGCTGGGCCATCAACAAGGGTCAGCGTATGAACCATTCAACAGTATGGGCCTTCAGAGCTGAAGGCCCTCTCATGTACCCCTGGTGACTGCACGACACAAAGCTTTACGCCTCGCCTTGGCCCGTCGACGCCGACGTTGGGCTGTTGATGACTGGAAACATGTTGCCTGGTCGAACGAATCTCGTTTCAAATTGTATCGAGCAGATGGACGTGTACAGGTATAGAGACAACCTCATGAATCCGTGGACCTTACATGTCACCTGAGGACTGTTCAAGCTGGTGAAGGCTCTGTAATGGTGTAGGGCGTGTGCAGCTGGAGTAATATGGGGCCCCTGATACGTTTAGATACAACTCTGACAGGTGACACGTACGTAAGCATCCTGTCTGATCACTTGCATCCATTCATGTCCATTGAGCACTCCGACGGACTTGGGCAATGCGACACCCCATATGTCCAAAATTGCTACAGAGTGGCTAGACATGGCCGCGCGGTCTGGGGCGAATTATCACGGCCCGCGCGGCTGCCCCGTCGGGGGTTCAAGTCCTCCCTCGGGCATGCGTGTGCCTGTTGTCCTTAGTGTAAGTTAGTTTAAGTTAGATTAAGTAGTGCGTAAGCTTTGGGACCGATGACCTCAGCAGTTTTATCCCATAAGACCTTCCAAATTTTTCCCCAGACATGGACATTATTGACCATATCTGGGATGCCTTGCAATGTTCTGTTCAGAGGTGATCTCCACCCCCCTGTAATCTTTCTGGTTTATGGACAGCCCTACACGATATTAAGCAGGCGTATCAGTTTCTTTGGCTCTTCAGTGTACCAGTTAGCAGTGACTGTTACTTGTTACTAATTGTCTTGTGGCAGCTACGGTGATAAATAACAGAATGAACATTATAACGTTGGTGCAGTGCGGAGGGATACGGTTTGGAGTTCGTAAACTGTTATTTAAAACTGTGACAAATCACAACTAAAAATACCAGTTACCGAAAAGTACGATTAGCCCATCAGCGCCATGCGTTGCCATATGGCAACGTTTGTAACACTTTTTTCAATCGCTGATTCCACGACATCAACGATGCGAGAGTGTTGGGAGCACTGGATTCCATTCAGCAAGACTGTAAATATCACAACAATACAACTGTTTTAACAATAGATTTAAATTCTGCGGCGTAAGCAGTGTTGGAAGTCGTTGTTTGCTGAATGACGAAGAAAAATGGAGTATAAGTTCGAATAAGTATGTTTTACACAGTAACTTACGATATATAATTTGGTTTTTTAGTATGGTTGTGCTTTAAATACTCAAATATACATTCTTTGGAGGTTACTGCTTGCTGTGAAATGAATTACGTTCATTTAGGCCGTTTGAACGTCGGTTTTGCCATATGGCAACGCTAGGCGCTTGTACTCAGTAAAAGGACGACTTTTCTCTTTTTTTGTTTTAGAAGAGGTTTCTCGCTTGCTGAGGCGCTGGAGATTCTTTATAATGACGATATTGAAGGTGATGTGTTTGTTGAGCCCCCAGATCCGAATAGAGAAGAATGATGGATTATTGTATGTGCGGTGGCTGGACAACTCGGTTGTCACAATGATCTCTTCTTCATGTGGTGCACAAGAAGTTGGCCAAGCCAAGAGATTCTGGCAACTAAAAAAGCGAAATATAATGATTCCCAGACCAAAACTGGTAGCCAAATATAATACATATATGGGAGGTACTGATCAGAAGGATCAGAATCTAGCGTGCCATCGCATGGATATTAGATGTCGCCATACAAAACAGTTGGATTTTGTATAATATAGCAAGAAACCAAACTATTTCTCAGCTTGATTTCAAGAGAGAAGTAGCAAAAGTGTACTTGCAAAGACACCAAGCTGTACCAAAAGGAGCTGGGAGACCATCTGCATCAAGAGCATGTTCCGACAGCCGCATATCAGATTCAATTAGGTTTGATAAGACTGACCACCTCGTCTAGCACATATAAGGAAAGAAGAAGAAAAGGTGTGCACACAAGGACTGTAAATCTATTGTGAGAACAATGCATTCAAAGTGTAATGTGGGATTGTGTATTGACTGTTTTATTCCATTTCATGTAAAATAATGCTGAGTTCAAGGCTTGATCTTTGATTATTAATTGTATTGTGTTATAAAATATCAATTGTATGAAGAAGACTGAATAATAAATTTGAACAAAACTTGTATATGTAATAAGAAATTTCAATAACCTACTTATTTTAGTTGAAGTTGTAATCCATATAAATTTAGGTAGTGAAAGCGCCTAGCGTTGCCATATGGCAACATCAAATATCTCGCTAATTGCGGTAATGACTTTCGTCGAAACAACTCTGTTGTGTAATTTATGCCTTTTACAGACATAATAACGCAAATATTTTTTTAAAAAATCAGGAAAAAATTAATTCCGGGGCTAACGGGTTAATGGCAATCGCCGTTATCGGAGTGTCACACTTCAGGCCACTCCCAGTCGCACTGGGCGCCGCCGTCTCCCGAGGCAGCACCCACATCCCGCGGCGCTCGGCCCACACCCACAGGCTGGCCCGAGATGCCGGCCTGCGATGGCGGCGCGGCCTTTGTGTGGCGGCGCCTTTGTCCCGCGCACGCAGCCGCCGTTTCTGATCCGTCTGCCCGCTATTGAGACCCTTACTGCAGCTCGCCGCCGCGCTACGTGAGCCTCCCAGGTGTTACAAGTGCGGCTGCTGACGCTTACAAAGGAAAATTACTCAAAGGATTCTCCCTCGAGGCACCGGTCACCAAGCTGCGCCGCGGGGTGCCACTTAATTGCTTGTATACTAGAGACAGGCGATCCGCTCCACTGAACTGATTCGAAGAGCTAGATCCGTCTATGGAGGGAGCGATCGATGACTCGCAAAAAAAAAAAAGGAGCGGTAGTTCTTCCGATCCGAAATGCCTCTGCAGTGACGTGAGTGAGCAGAATGAAGAATCTAGGCTACGCTGCTGTAACAGCGTCCCACGCAATATGCTGAATTAGTTACTATGGCATACACGAGTGTACACTGCTCAAAAAATTAGGTGAACTTGTATATCAACGTTTAGTACGTTAAATCTATTTTGATACAGGATGTAGGCCTACCTGTGGTCTTATTACATAGCCTAAGATCCTCAGTTTCCATGTATGCAACAGCTAAAGTGATTCTCCATCTATCAGCTATGTTATGCATTATAGTATCAGTTGAATCTCGAAAGGAAGTCACTACCAGTGCCCCAGTGTCATGCAGCGAGGTACACGGACAGCAGTTGTCATTTATGGACGTTGTATTCAACCAAGGATATGCAATACAACATCTTAATGCAGTGCAATTTCGAAGGGCAGTCTGTTTAATCCTAGAAGGATGGACTTTTCGTCATGTTGCTGCAGATGCTAATGTCTCTCCGTGTGTGATCCATAGATTGTGGACACGCTACAGGGAGACAGGCCAGTTTACAGGGCAAGATGGACAAGGTCGTCGGTGTATTACAGCCCCACGTGAAGACCCATATCTGGTCGACGACTGCAGCTCGATTGCAGAACGATCACTGGAGCTGCTTTGTCCGATCGGACTGTAAGGAGCACGTTACGAGAAAGGCCCTTAAAATCCCGACGTCCTGTTCGAGTACCCACTCGAGACGTCATCTCGCAGCTGGCCTTTAGTGCTGCCATTCCCATATCAACTGGCGACTTCGTCACTGGCGAAACGGTGATGGCCGTGTTCGTGTTTGGAGACACTGTGGTGACCGGTACCTGCCAAATGTTGTCTACGATATCGACAGAGTTGGCCAAGGTTCTGTGGTTGTGTAGGGAGACACCGGCGTTCACAGCCGCATGGATCTGGTCATTGTTCACGATCGCCTTACCGCCAGGCAGTACATGGGACAGACCCTGTTGGGCCATGTTGTAGCTGCTGCGTGCGATGGTGGCCCTGAATTCCCTCTAATGCATGATAATATCAGAGCACACGGGGCGGGCATCACCAGCGATGATTTGCGAAGCCTGGACATCGTATGGCGAGCGGGAGTCCCGATCTAAACCCAACCCAGCACGTGTGGGTCATGCTTGACAGACGTATTCACAGTCAGGCTGTTCCACCACAGATTCTCCCAGAACTCTCAAGGCCTCTCACTGAAGAATGGGAATGTGTATCACAAGGCGACCTCCGCTGACTTAATACGGAGCGTGCCACATAGGTGTAAGGCAGTGATAAACGGTGATATATGGCATACACGCTATCGAAGCTCTCAAGGTCCATTGAAAAGCATCCAGGATGGTGAGATAAACGACTGTTCCCATTTTGTTCTCGACACCTGGTGGACATTTCAGTTCTTGTTATGTACATGAACGAGAACATAATAATGTTTTGTTGTGTACGCAATTTGTGAAAGAGAAAAGTATAATATCTGTTATTATAGGTTATTTGCCTTGAGCTGACTGCAATCTAATTAAAAAGAATTACACCAGACGCGTTTCGCTTTTATTTACAAAGCATCTTCTGTGGTATTCTGTTAATTGGATACACACTTTTATACATTTTTTATTGTTTTACGTTAAACACAGCGCTTTCTTTATAAAGTTGGTCTGCAAGCTACTTAAGGTGTTTCTTTTCATAATCTGCTCTTTTCCTTCTTGCTAGCAGTGGTTGGTGTCGACTGGCTTCATTTCATATCTGCACTTGGCAGGTTTTTGGCATTTTGCGCTATTTCCTGCGCTGCACTATTTACTATTGACTTTTTTTTTAACTGTTTTACGTTCACCACTGCGACAGTGTTTATGCCTATACGAATAACCATGAACACTGCGGCAGTGATGAATGAAAAACAGTTAAGAAAGTCAATAGTAAATAGTGCAGCGCAGGAAATAACGCAAAATGCCAAAAACCTGCCAAGTGCAGATATGAAATAAACACCAACCACTGCTAGCAAGAAGGGAAAGAGCAGATTATGAACAGAAGCACCTTCAGTAGCTTGCAGACCAACTTTATAAAGAAAGCGCTGTTTTTAATGTAAAACAATAAAAAACGTATTAGCGTGTGTATCCAATTTACAGAATACCACAGAAAATGCTTCGTAAATAAAAGCGAAACGCCTCTGGTGTAATTCTTTTTAATTAGAAAGCAGTCAGCTCAAGACAGATAACCTATAATAAAAGATGTTAACAGCTGCTGCGGAAGATGGCCACACAAACAAACGTACTCTGTAAAAGAATAATAATTTGGCAGCTACATACCAAGTCCTCAATTATTGCTCACTTGCGTATGGAAGACACCCGAAGTCATGTTCCCCTAATTCTTTTTGAGCAGCGTAATAAGAAACTTCTCTCAGGCGCCACAAAAATACGCTATAGACGGTGTGCCTGTACGTGTTTATATACCTTAGTGCTGTGAGCAGCTTTTGTCAGCCAAGAAAAGAACAGAATGGGAAGTCAGGTCAGTTCTTTATGACGCTGCATTAACGCACAAAGCAGTTTCTCTCCTCTTACTTACCCTGTTGATTTGAAACGCAACTTGTAATGAGTTGCCGTGCTGGCCCATAAGATGATGCTATACTGAGTGCAAGCTCTCGGCAGCTCATTCGGCAACGCAGAGGCTGCCATCAACCGACTCGCGACAGATAGAAAGCCACGGGACGACTTCAAAAAGTACTCAAGTTACACATTAATACAACAGGCCAAGTAACTTCTATTGAATGCTGTACTTTCAAAGTGACACACACAGATGACAACATCCTCCAGGCTGTGGCTAACCCATGTCTCCGCAATATCCTTTCTTTCAGGAGTGCTAGTTCTGCAAGGTTCGCAGGAGAGCTTCTGTAAAGTTTGGAAGGTAGGAGACGAGGTACTGGCAGAAGTAAAGCTGTGAGTACCGGGGGTGAGTCGTGCTTCGCTAGCTCAGTTGGTTAGAGCACTTGCCCGCGAAAGGCAAAGGTCCCGAGTTCGAGTCTCGGTCGGGCACACAGTTTTAATCTGCCAGGAAGTTTCACATCAGCGCACACTCCGATGCAGAGTGAAAATCTCATTCTGGAAACATCCCCCAGGCTGTGGCTAAGCCATGTCTCCGCAGTATCCTTTCTTTCAGGAGTGTTAGTTCTGCACGGTTCGCAGGAGAGCTTCTGTAAAGTTTGGATGCTAGGAGACGAGGTACTGGCAGAAGTAACGCTGTGAGTACCGGGCGTGAGTCGTGCTTCGGTAGCTCAGTTGGTTAGAGCACTTTCCCGCGAAAGGCAAAGGTCCCGAGCTCGAGTCTCGGTCGGGCACACAGTTTTAATCTGCCAGGAAGTTTCATATCAGCGCACACTCCGCTGCAGAGTGAAAATCTCATTCTGGAAACATCCCCCAGGCTGTGGCTAAGCCATGCCTCCGCAATATCCTTTCTTTCAGGAGTGCTAGTTCTGCAAAGTTCGCAGGAGAGCTTCTGTAAAGTTTGGAAGGTACGAGACGAGGTACTGGCAGAAATAAAGCTGTGAGTACCGGGCGTGAGTCGTGCTTCGGTAGCTCACTTGGTTAGAGCACTTGCCCGCGAAAGGCAAAGGTCCCGAGTTCGAGTCTCGGTCGGGCACACAGTTTTAATCTGCCAGGAAGTTTCAGATGACAATGTTTTTCAACACAGTCACCAAGTCTCTGTAACTAACGGTCGAAACGTTTTATCAATCGTTCATTTCCTTAGCGATAGAATTCCCCTCCGTGGTCATCGAGAACCGATGTGTGAACCTCTTCACCACTGGAAAATGGCTTTCCCGCAAATGTTCTTTCAGCTTGCCGAAAAGATCGAAATCTCAAGGCAAATGGTCTGCACTGTATGGCGGATCAGCATCGCTCACAACTATTGGCACCACTTCAGCACGGCTATGCGCGACATACCATCTGATCCACATACCCGCAGAATCTGACAGTGAATCTGTGTGCAATTTAGATGTTTTGCCCACAACAATCATAGTGTACCGCGTACTTCAACTCTGGAGTATGTTTCCAGCTGACACGCCATTTCAGTGGTACACAGCGATGCACCTGTTACCTGTACGGCAGCAGAACTGTGTCTGCTTGAAACCAGGAACATTTACTCTACTCTGACAATGCGCCATTCTTATTGCACAATGATCTCAGCGCAATACGGCATGTGTAACTTCGTTTATAAACTCCGTACATAATTCTCCACTCACCGCTCTCGGCTCCACGTCAAGAAATGAAAAGCTAGTACTTTCTTTACTAGGGGTAACGAAACAAGAAAGCCTCTTCTACGCAAGTGAATGCCGAATACTGAACTATAAATCTGAGAAACTAGAGATATCAGAGTGTAAAATCATGAGGCAAATGACAGAAACAGCAAAGAAAAGAAGACATATTTTTTGGGCATTTGTACAGGGCGAGTGACACTAGGCTGGCAAAATAGATTTTCAAGCATCTCTGAGAACATAAATGAAAAACAAGCAGGATCCAAGAAGTTACAAGGAGACTTAGAAACACACTAAATAAAAGCAGAAGCATTAGAAAGACATATTTTCAGAAGGAAATTGTTCCATCCAGCATTCCTAAACAGAAGCAGTAGAAGAACAGGCGTGAAGTGAACTGAAGAAAGACGATAGGGGACAAAGTGAAGAGATTAAAGAGGAGCAAATGACAAGGGAGAAAAACTATCACACACTCCCTAGTTCACAAAAACGGAAGGGCAAAAATGGACCCACTGATTTAGCGAATATATGCTGAAACGTTGTATGGGCAACGAAATTAATAATATGACCTCAGTCGCATAACCTGCCTGCCATGACGTCTACGTTTGGCTGTAAGTTACACGTTGTGTAGACTCTTATGAGACTAGAGATGTATCATTTGAATTTCGGAAAAATACCATCTACACAATTCTGAAGGTAGCAAGGGCAGATCAGTGAGACAACTACCGCACAAATAGCTTAACAGCTCATGCACCCAAGCGTCTGACAAGAGTAATATACAGAAGACTGGGAAAGAAACTTGAGGATCTCTTAGATGAATATCGGTTTAGCTCAAGGAATGGTAAAGTCACGATACAGACGCAGTCTGACGTTACGCTTCATAATGGAAGTAAGACTGAAGAAAAATCATAGAGTTTGTCGACCTAGAAAAAGCGTTCGATAGTGTAAAATGATGCAGCTAGATGGTACAATTTCTGAGAAAAATAGGAGTAAACTACAGGGAAAGAAGGGTAATATACAAAATATACAAGGACCAAGAAGGAACAACAACACTGGAAGAACAAGAACGAAATGCTCGGATTAAAAAGATGTGTAACACAGCGATGGAGTCTTTCGCCCCTACAGTTCACTCTGTACTTTGAAGAAGCACTGACGAAAATAAGATGAAGTCCCTAGAGTGGGCTGAAAATTCATGGTGAAAGGGCATCAACTATAAGATTGGCTGATAACACTGAGATCCTTATTGAAAGTTAACAATTACAGGATCTGTTGAATAGAACAAACAGTTTAACGAGTAAAAAATACGGACTGAGAGTATACGGAAGAAAGAAGAAAGTAATGAGGAGTAGCAGAAAACAGATTAGCGTTAAATTTATGATAAAAATTGATGATCACGCAGTATATGACGTCCAGGAATTCTGCTATCTTGGAAGCGAAATAACCTCTGCATCTACTTCTGTACCCTGCAAGTCACCTAACGGTTTGTGGAGAAGGGTACTTCTTTATCTTCATGGTATCTTCGCGAGATATATATTTGATGACTCTTCCAGGAATGTACGGTCTGGGAACTTTACAGTAAACCACAGCGTGATGCAAATTGCGTCTCTTGCAGCGTCTGACAGTGGATTTGAGAGAACAGCTCCGCGACGTATTCGCGCTTGAAGTTTCTGCAGTTACTAAATGAACTGGTAACGAAACGCTCTGCTCTTCGTGGGATCCTCTCTAGTTCCTCTGACAATCCTATCCGGTACCGAACCCAGACTGACGAGCATTATTCAAGTTTTTGAGCTACTTCCTTCGTTGATGGATTACGTTTTCCGAGGATTCTTCCTCGGATTCCTGAAATAGATTCCTGAAAACAGTTATCACCTGAAATAGCCCATTTCTCTAAGCAACCAAATGGTATGGTACAGAAAGCCACTGTCTCTTCCTCAAATTTCGAAGTCAAAATAATTATTTCTTGGTTAGGGTCCTCATTCTTTAGTTTGTTCCAATTAGTTGAGAAAGAATCGTCTTATCAGATCGCCGATTCTACCGCGTGGCGCTGCTTAAATAGTTCCAGCCCCATACTACTGGAGAAGTCTGGTATTTTCTCGAATAATGGCGCTGCATCTATAAGGTGCTTGCATCGTCGATACAGGATACGCAACATGCAATACCATCTGTGAGATGACCTTTTCATTAGAAATTTGTTGACATAAATACAACTAACTGAGGATGCACTTACAATCGCACCAAAAAGTATTGGCACAGTTACATTTTAGTGGTTGTAGGTTAAACGAAACATATATTTCAGAACAGAACCCATACATGTGACACCTTACATTACATAGTTTACAAATATGTCAAAATCACCTGTCCTTAAAGTAACATACAGTGTCATGAAAAAAAACATCGCTCTTCTGCACCCAAAAAAGTATTGGCACACGCATATGAATCGGACAGTGTGTTCGTTTTCTTCATTGATGTTCACCATCTAATAGCTAGTGTGCATCCCTTTAGCATCTATAACAGCACGTAAACGCCTAGGAATGCTTTGTATTAAATTCCGGGTGATATCAGGGGTAATTTTCGACCATTCCTCCAGGAGCACTTTCTCCAAGTCGTTTTTACCGGACGGACGCCTTTTTCTGACTTGTGTGTCAAGATGAGCCCACAGGTTCTCAATGGGGTTCAAATCAGGGCTCTGAGGTGGTGTTAGAACCCTTCTGGGGGCATTGTACAGTAACCACTCCCGGGTTTTCATGGCGGTATGTTTTGGGTCGTTGTCTTGCTGGAACTGAAACACCCCAGTAAGGCCCAATTTCTGTGCACTAGCGTGTAAATTACCTCGCAACACGTCAATGTATCTCATATGATCCATTGTGCCGTGAATTACAGCTAGATTTCCAACGCCGGAAGCCGCCATACAGCCCCAGACCATGATACCGCCCCCACCGTGTTTGACTGTGGGATGCATGTGTTTGATGTCGAGGTGCGTATTCGGCTTGCGCCAAATTTTCTTTCTTGCATCAAATCCGAACACATTGAACTTCGATTCGTCGCTAAATATCACAGTGTTCCAAAACTCCATCGGCTTGCTGATGTAGTCCTTGGCAAACTGCAGGCGTTTCTGCCGGTTAATTTCCGAAATGTATGGCTTCTTCCTGGGAGAACGTCCATGCATGTCAGCCTCATTCAACACATTTCGTATAGTCTGAACACTAACCGTCTTGTCGGACGTTGTCTGAACAATCTCAGCAATAGTTGCTGCACTTGTAGCAGGTTCCTTCCGAGCAAGTGCGATGATATGGCGACGCTCTCGGGTTGTAAGCACTTTTGGACGTCCAGGACGACACTTATTCACTGTTGTTCCAGTCTCTTTATATTTCTGAATGATGGCTCTTACCGTGGTGTAGCTCACAGACACCTCTGCTCCGATTTGTCGATAGCTTCTCCCTTGTGAATGGAGCAATACCACTCTCTCACGCAACGCCACTGAATGTTCCTTCTTCTTCGGCCCCATGCTGACCACTATCGCGCACTACAGCAACATACTGGCGACCGGGCCGTCAACAACACGCAGTGTCTAATGTGTCAGCAGATGGCGTTCCGGTACCTGAAAACCCAGCAATATACCGAGATGCCATGCTCTGTGCCAATACTTTTTGTGTGCAGAGGAGATACGTGTTTGCCCATAACACTGCATTTCTTTGTTAATGGTAGGCACTATGGGCAGAATTGTAATGTCTGGTATGTGAGGTAGCACGTACATGTACTGTGTACCGGAAAGTGCGGCGTTTGTAACCAGCAACGATAAATACGCACGTGTGCCAATACTTTTTGGTGCGATTGTACGTGTTGCGCTAACAGAGGGCGTTACTTCAGTACTTGAGCCAAGCTCGTAACAGTATTTTGCAAAATCGAGTGTTGTCGGAGAAGAAAGTCCATAACGGTAACGGTCCCGATGTGTGACGGGTGCAGCCCTAAACTAGTGGAATGCGAAAATCGCCTAAAACCACATACAGGCTGGCCGACACACCGACTCTCCGTGTTAATCCACAGGGCGGAATTCGATACGAGTACGGCGCATTTCTCCCACCCCGAAGCGGCGCTTAAACACGCACAGCTATCCGGGCGCGTAGTGAACAGGTAACGATAATCGAGTTTATTAATGACTAAAGCAGAATTCATATTGGCATTCTTGCCAAAGGTCATGTGATAATCTCTGTACACACCTGAGAACTGAAAGAATAGGAAAAGTATAATCCAAACATTTGTAGAACATACACATTTACATGCTCGAGAAAATATGTACTTGCAATCACATCAAACACTATGTAGAACGCGGTAAATAGTGGCTTTTTACTTTAGCCTATGTATTTTATTTTCTTCTTGAATGGCAAGTAACATCGAAAATTATGCTCCTCGTCAAATAATTCTGACTTTTTCACTACGAAATAATTTTCATTGAATAAAACAGTTTAATATATGAACATTCTTACTTATGCATAATGTGAGCTTTTTCTCTGTAAAACATAAATACGTTTTTGAGGGTTGAATAACACTTGGGCAGTTTTGTGTTACTGATTTTTATTTGTATGAACTAGTTTTCGGCTTATTAGGCTATATTCAGATAAATACTAGTTTTCGGCTTATTAGGCTATATTCAGATAAATACTGGCTATTGATTACAAGGAGCTTGTGTTCTTACGAACCAAACATTCTGGACTAAGATACAACGCACTTACAAACGATCTTTAGTTGTGGTATTGTCTCTGGAATTGTCAAACTGGTCTTTTGACTTTTTGTTCTGTAAAACTGTTCTTTAACATAAAAAATTCACACGTCATGGTACTGACAAACCACAAAATGTGCTTTTTTAATACGAAATGATATGTCATGATCGTCATGAAGGTTGTACGTGGTCTGGAACGAGTGTACGATACTCTTTGCCCGTCATGATGCATTGCACGAACTCCAGTGGAGTTATGGATGCCCACGTGGATGTTTCCCAGAGCATAATGGAGCCGTCAGCGTTTCTCCGTCCCGCCGCACAAGTGTCAAGGAACTGTTCCCCTGGAAGGCGACGGATTCACGCCCTTCCGTCGGCACAATGAAGAAGGTATCGGGATTCGTCAGACCATGCAACACTCTGCCATTGCGCCAGCTTCCAGTGCCGATGGTCACGTGACCATTTCAGTCGTGGCTGCCGATGTCGTGGTGTTAGCTTTGGCACTTGCATGTATCGTTGGCCGCAGAGGCCCATCGTGAGGAGTGTTCGATGTACTGTGTGTTAAGACACACTTGTACTCTGCCCAGCATTCATGTCTTGTGGTAGTTCCGCCACAGTTTGCCCCCTGTCCTGTTTCACGAGTCTGCCCATCGTACGACGTCCGACATGTGGAATGGGGGCGGCCGCCCAACGCCGTGAAGTCTGGATGTGGTTTCACCTTGGTTCTGCCACGTGGTGAAGACACGCGCCACAGCTCTCATCGAACACCCGACAACTCGTGCAATTTCCGAAATGCTCGTGCCGAGCCATCATAATCTGTCCTCGGTAAAACTCAGATAGATCGCGCGCCTTCCCCATTCTTCACACGGACAGCACGTGTCTGACTAGCAGTCATTCCTCGCGAGGTGATGCTGCTATCGCTTGGACAGGTTTATGTCGATAGTGGGCCGGTGGTCATAATGTTCTGGCTGATCAGGGATATAAATAAAAAAATATTAATCAGACACGCATCGAATAAAATTAAACTTTATTCGAATCTGTCTGATTTTTATGGTTTCGTACCTCAAACGGTAAAAATAGAACCGTTATACGATCACTTTGTTACAGTATGTCTGTCTGCCGCCGGCCGCTGTGGCCGAGCGGTTCTAGGCGCTTCAGTCCGGAACCGCGCTGCTGCTACGGTCGCAGGTTCGAATCCTGCCTCGGGCATGGATGTGTGTGATGTCCTTGGGTTGGTTAGGTTTAAGTAGCTCTAAGTCTAGGGGACTGATGACCTCAGATGTTAAGTCCCATAGTGCTTAGAGCAATGTGACCATGTCTGTCTGCCCGACTGTTTATCACCTTTCCTCGGGGACGTGTAAAGGTAACGTCATGTTCACGCGGATGGTATGCTGTGATACGTTTTTGAACAGCTCTAGGAGAGGAACTGGATAACCGCGTAAAATTGTAGGGTTCTGTTTAAAAATAGGTACAGCTGTTCAAATCTTCGTTACGAAAAAAGTTACAATAAAAGGCAGTCATGCTGGTTAATTCCTTTTGGTACCTAAAAACATTCGTTTGATATCTTTTTTAAAATCTTGCTTAGACATGTTGTCGCTTTAAAGAACTAATCTTTACAGTAAAATAGTGCGGAACGTGTGCAGGCCCCTGTGAGAAACAAAGCTAGACGGGATAAGACTCACATGTGAAACAGTCGCGGCAGAGTAAATAACTGAGTTGTCACTGCGAAAAGGACCGGCCGCACGCAGCGTTCGTTCGTGGAAGTGAAGCAGCGGGGCACCGCTGCGCGCGTGCTGTCCGCTGGACAGGTAGGGCTCTGGATCAGACGGCACACCGCCCGGGGTGGGGTGCCCTCCCTCTACCTGTACCTGTACCTTTAGACTGTGGGCGACAAATCCGCCCGGCGCTTGTCTTCCCACGGCCGGAGGTCCCTCCTCGCATACACCTGACAGCGGAAACTCCGCCGTAAACGGCACCCCATAGCGCAGGCGTGGCTGCGCCCCGGCGTCGGTGTGGTCCGCGCGGCGGACATAGCGGTTTTCTCCTTCCTTCGTTTCACCCGACTTCGGAGTACTTTAAACTCAGTTTTTAACGTTCTGTCCCTTTCATGAGCCCAGTATTGTTTCACTTTTTTTCTGATCTAGCTTTCCTTTCATTTTCATAGATTTCAATTATTCGGCCAGCTCATAGAAATACCAGGGTGTAACACACCGTAGCGATATGAAATGGAATGATCGTATAGCCTCAATCGTGGGTAAAACAGCTGGTAAACTCTGGTTTATTGGTAGAATACCAGGGAAGTGTACTCCGTCTACAAAGGATATTGATTATTCATCACCCGTGCGACCCATCCTAGAATATTGCTCAAGTGAGTCGGGTCCATACCAAATAGGACTAACAGGGGATATTGAACGTATACAGAGAAGGGCAGACGAATGGTCCCAGATTTGTTTAATCCATGGGGGAATGTAACAGATATACTGAAGGAGCTGAACTGGAAGACTCTTGAAGACAGACGTAAACTATCCCGAGAAAGTTATTAACAAACTTTCAAGAACCAGCTTTACATTGTGATTCTAGGTATACACTACAATCCCCTACGATCGCTCACATAGGGACTATGAGGATAGCCGGCCGTGGTGGCCAAGCGGTTAAAGGCGCTACAGTCTGGAACCGCGCGGCCGCTACGGTCGCAGGTTCGAATCTTGCCTCGGGCATGGATGTGTGTGATGTCCTTAGGTTAGTTAGGTTTAAAGTAGTTCTAAGTTCTAGGGGACTGACGACCTTAGAAGTTAAGTCCCATAGTGCTCAGAGCCATTTGAACCATTTGTCTATGAGGATAAGATCAGAATAATTACTTCGCGTACAGAGGCATTCAAACAATCATTCTTCCCGCGCTCCATACCTGAATGGAACGAGAACAAACCCTAACAACTGGTACAATGGGAGCTACCGTTTGCCATGCACCTCACGGTGGTTTGCAAAGTATAGATGAAGATGTAGAAATATCCCCTCTTGAGGCCTGCGAACGACGCCGTGGAACTCAGAGCGTCCGATGCAGTTACTGTACTTTTAGAGTGCGATATCGCTACGTGTGCGTACAGTGGGCTTGAAAGCATCTACTTCTGCATCCTTGCTTTCGAAACCTATGTAATGTGCTGTGAGGCAAAGGGTATGTTCCTCTGCACCATTTACTAGGGCTACTCCGCGTTCTATTCGCCTACCGACTGCGGGCAGAATGATTGTTTTAATGCCTCTGTGCGAGCTGTAATTTAATCTGGTTCAAATGGCTCTGAGCACTATGGGACTTAACTTCTGAGGTCATCAGTCCCCTAGAACGTAGAACTACTTAAACCTAACTAACCTAAGGACATCACACACATCCGTGCCCGAGGCAGGATTCGAACCTGCGACCGTAGCGGTCGCGCGGTTCCAGACTGACGCGCCTAGAATCGCTCGGCCACAACGACCGGCTGTAATTTAATCTGTTCTTTTCTTCGCGGTCCCTATGCGACTGATATGTAGAGGGTTGTAGTATATTCCTAGATTCCGCCCTTAAAGCTCGTTCTTGGAAGTGTATAAGTACGTTTTCGCGGGTTAGTTGGCGCCTATCTTCAAGCATCCGTCAGTTCAGATTTCTCGGAAATTCTGAGGCTCCGCCGCAGGTCAAGCAATTGTCATTGTTCGTGCTGCTATTCTTTCCATACGCCCAATACCCCCTGTTAGTTCTATTTGATATGAGCCGCACGCACTTGAACAAAATTCTAGGATGGGATTCTCGGCTGTTTTTGCAGACTGACTGCATTCTACCAATATCCCAACAATGTGCAGACCATTTGCTTTGCATACGACTGAGCCTGAGTGATGGTTCCACTTGAAATCTCTACAAATGGCTACACCCGGATACTTGTATGAGCTTACTGAATCCAACTGGTACTCATTGACACTGAAGTCATAAGATACTGTGTTTCTGTGTTTTGTGAAGTGGACAGTTTTTATATTTCTGAACATTTCAAGCAAGCTGCCAGTTTTCGAAATGTTAAAAAGATCCGCTTGATTATTATTCAGCTTTCTTTAGAGAGTAACTCATTAAAGATAACTGCGTCATCTGCAAAAAGTCTGAAGGTAGCAGTAATATTATCTGATATACAACATTAACAGAAAGAGTCCCACAAACATTTCCTTCGGGTACAGGCGAAGTGAACTTTTACATCTGTCGATGGCTCTCCATCTAAGATAACATATTGCGTCCTCTCCATCGAGAAAAACTCAATCCACTCACAAACTTCGTTAGATACCCATTAACAATGAACCTTCATTAGTAAGTGTTGGAATGCTACTGACTCAAACGCTTTTCGGAAATCGAGAAATAATGCATCTACCCGGCTGCCCTCCTTCTTGGCTTTCATGGTATCATGCGAGAAAAGTGGAAGTTTGGTTTCACGTGGGCAACGATTTCGGAATCAATGGTAGCCAGCATGGAGCAGGTTATTCTGTTCGAGATACCTCATTACGTCTGACTTGGGAATATGTTCTAAGATTCTAAATCGATTGGATGTCACGGTTCTTGGACGGTAGCTTCGATGTTTCCTTTTTTCTAAAATTTCAACCTTCCGTCACGTGCTACAGCATGCAGACAAAAACACTTGTTGGGAGCAACAGGGCTCACGTTTCCGCCTCCACCGCCACACGCTAGAATTTTATTAATTGCTCAGAAAAATTCAATATGCGACACCTACTCGTGGGATACTGCCCATTTCTCGTTTTGGACTCGGCGTAAACGAGGAGGCAGGGCAGCGCCTGTAATAACGTGGAAGGTGAGAAGTGGAAAATACACACACAGACGCGCGCGTGCGTACCACACAGGAACTTCTGCAGAAAACTCGAAGCTTAAACCGTGTGATGACGTGGCACTTCCTAAACAAGACACTCAGCAAACTCGGCACAGCTAACCAGCAGCCCCTCCCATTAGCAAGGAGGTCGTGGCGCCAGGTAAACGCAACGGACGCCGCCAATGGTACACAACCACCCACGCATTACCGAGAAAATCAAGAGTCTAAGGAAATATTAGCAGAACGTAAGAGCGCGCGCGCGCACACACACACACACACACACACACACACACACACGCACGCACACACACACACACACACACAGCACACACGTACACACAGCACTATCAGTTAAAAATTTTCAAATCCAGTGAGGCCATCCGGATTTCAATTTTCAGTGGTGACCCTAAACCGAATACAGTGAATGCTGGAGCAGTTCGCTTAGGGACGAAATTGTCAACTTTCACCCTCACCTAACCGAGCTTGTGCACGACTCTAACGACCTCGTTATCGATGGGCCGTTAAATCCTAATCTTCCTTCCTTCCTTCCTTCCTTCAATCACAGGCACCGCTCTGTTGCCACGCGTCTTGCCCGCGAGAAGCAACAGTACTGTACTACACTGCTGGAGATTAAAACTGCCATACTACGTACACAACATACAAAAAACGTTAAATCAGAATGAAGAGTACAACATGCTAATATAGGCAGGTGTTTACCATTTCAGAAATAGATAGGAATAATGTCATCTACGTTCTGTGTACACAATCTGATCGAAAGTAGACCCTATGCAACCAGGATTTGACCATTAGATATAACAAGAGGTTCAAATGCCAATATAAATTGTCAGTAGAAGAAGCAGTAACGGCAGGCTGGGTCGGGCACGAGAGCTCTCAGTGACTTTGAACGTGGACCAGTTATTGGATGTCACCTGAGTAACAGATCCATAAGGGACATTTCAACGCTTCTAAAGCTGCACAGGTCGAATGATGGTGACGTGACTGTAAAGTGGAAGCGCTACCATAGATAAAACAAGATAGGACAGAACTTACGTACTGACGGACAAGGACCGTTCAACACTGCGGAGGGATGTTAAACAAATTCATATGAAATCAGCGGAAGGAATGACACACGAGATCGAAAGTGCTACTGGCAGCCCAGCTGTGTGCAGGGAGTTAAAAGGAATAGGGTACAAAATGGTCGAGCACCTCCTTACAAGCCGCTCATTTTTGTAGTCATTGCTAGGCGACCCTCGAGGCGATGTAAATAGCGACGCCATTAGTCAGTGCACTACGGGAAACGAGTGATTTGGAAAAAGGAATCACGTTTTATCCTCTGGCAACCGATTGTGAAGGAGGACGGGGAGGGGGGGGGGGGGCTGGATTTGGCGAATGCATGGAAAACGTTACCTGCCATCATGTCTAACGCCAAAGGTGAAGTACGGAGGCGGTGGTGTTGCAGTGTGGGAGGGTTTTTCGTGGGTCATGTGACTTACCTAGCGCAGCCCCCTTGTCAGGTAATAAATGTCGTTAACGTATTCTCGTGTTGCAGTAGAGGACTTCTTAATTTTTATTTTATGGCTTGCTCCTTCTGTACGAGGTGTAATGCAGGATACAAACCTTAAATCTTCGACACCTGCTACTACTGGCAGGTATATCGCTGAGAAGATGGAACAATTTTCGCTTAATTTTGTCTTTTTATTATTAGACGTTTCATTATGCATTGTCTGAAAGTATATGCGGTCGTTCACTTCTTTGTCTAACACACACCACGACAAAAAAAAACAAGGAAAAAAAGATGCTCCACGAAAGGATTCACCGAATGGGTCGGAAATCAGTAGATGTGATGTATATGTACAGATAAATAAATTATGACAATTTCAGAAAAATTGGACGAGTTATTCCTGAGAAAGAGCTTCACAAATTGAGCAAGTCAATGAAATGTAGACCCACCTCAGGTCATTATGCAAGCAGTTATTCAGCTTCGTATTGATCGATAAGAGTTGTTAGATGTCTTCCCTAGGGATATTTTGTTCAACTATTGCGTTAGATCGTCAAAACTCCAAAATGGTCGGAGGCCCTGCTATTCATAATGCTCCAAACGTTCTCAATTGAGGAGAGATTCGACGATCTTGCTAGCCAAGTTAGTGTTTGGCAAGCTCTAAAACTGTCGTCGTGTGTGCAGACGGGCATTAGCTCTCTGAAATGTATGCCATAAAGGAAAAAAAAAGACCATAGCTATGCTGTAAGAGTACTGCAGATAACAACCAAAGGGGGTCCCGCTGTGAAAAGAAATGGCACACCAGACCATCAAGCCTGTTTGTCGGTCCGTATGTCGGGTGACACTCAGGTTGGTATTCCACCGCCGTCTGAGGTGTCTCCAAACGCGTCCTCGGGCTGGAACCTGATTGACTGGAGTAGAATTGTTTTCAGTGATGAGTCCCACTTCGGAAGGAGACCCGATGACCAGCGAAGACGTTTCTGGAGACGCCCTGGACAGAAGTGGGATACCAACCTGACTGTAGCCCGCCATAAGGCCCAACAATCAAGAGTGATCTGGAGTGACGTTTCATTTCATAGTAGGGGCCCTTTGGTTCTGATCTGCGGCAGACGGTCTGAGATATTTTACGCCCCGTTTTCCTGTCCTTCATGGGTAGCCAACCGGGGTTTACATTTCAGCAAGGTATCTCCGGCCAGTAGACGGCGCGAGTTTCTGCTGCTTTTTTTCGTGCTTGCCAAACCCTACCGTGGCCAGCAAGGTCGCTGGATCTCTTCACAGAACGTTTGGGGCATTATGTGCAGAGCCCTCCAACTACAATGGGATTTTGACGGTCTAACACGCCAGCTGGGCAGAATTTGGCACGATATCTCTCGGGATACCCAACAACTCTGTCAATCGATGCCAAGCCGAATAGCTGCTTGCGTAAGGACCAGGGTTGGGCCAAGGCCTTACTGACTTGCTCAATTTGTCAATTTGTGAAGCTCTTTCTCTTGACTACATCTTCCAGTTTTTTTGATATTGTAAAATTTGTTTGTCTGTACATGTACTTCACATCACCCGTTTTCCGTCTCATTCGGATAATTCCTTTGTGGTGCGTCTTTTCTTTCTTCGAGCATATCTCCTTTAGTAGATGTTTCACAGATATATTTATCAATTACACGTATTCCCTGGAACACAGTTCTTTCCGTTATACAGGGTGGTGATTGATAGTGCATTTATAGTGACCGGGACAAATCTCTCACGAAATAATCATCAAACGAAAGAACTACAAAGAACGAAACTCATCTAACTTGAAGGGGGAAACCAGATGGCGCTATGGTTGGCCCGCTAGACGGCGCTGCCATAGGTCCAACGGATATCAATTGCGTTGATTTAAAAATAGGAACGCCCATTTTTGATTACATATTCGTGTAGTACGTAGAGAAATATGGATGTTTTAGTTGGACCACTTTTTTCGCTTTGTGATAGATGGCGCTATAAAAGTCACAAACGTATAAGTACGTGATATCACGTAACGTTCTACCAGTGCGGACGGTATTTGCTTCGTGATACATTACCCGTGTTAAAATGGACCGTTTACCAATTGCGGAAAAGGTCGATATCGTGTTGATGTATGGCTATTGTGATCAAAATGCCAAACGGGCGTGTGCTATGTATGCTGCTCGCTATCCTGGACGACATCACCCAAGTGTCTGGACTGTTCGCTGGATAGTTACGTTATTTAAGGAAACAGGAAGTGTTCAGCCACATGTGAAATGTCAACCACGACCTGCAACAAATGTTGATGCCCAAGTATGTGTTTAGCTGCTGTCGCGGCTAATCTGCACATCAGTAGCAGACAAACTGCGCGAGATCGGGAATCTCAAAAATGTTGAGAATGCTACATCTACATCGATTGCACCCGTACCCTATTTCTATGCACCATGGCAACGACTTCGAACGTCGTGTACAGTTCTGCCACTGGGCACAAGAGAAATTACGGGACGATGACAGATTGTTTCCACTATGCACTATTGGGCAACGGAAAATCCACGATGGCTGCGACAAGTGGAACATCAGCGACCTTGGGGGGGTTAATGTATGGTGCTGTATTATGGGAGGAAGGATACTTGGCCCCCATTTTATCGATGGCAGTCTAAATGGTGCAGTGTATGCTGATTTCCTATGCAATGTTCTACCGATGTTACTACAAGATGTTCCGCTGCATGACAGAATGGCGATGTACTTCAAACATGATGGATGTCCGGGACATAGCTCGCGTGCGGTTGAAGCTGTATTGAATAGCGTATTTCATGACAGATGGATTGGTCGTCGAAGCACCATACCATGGCCCGCACGTTCACCGGATCTGACGTCCCCGGATTTCTTTCTGTGGGGAAAGTTGAAGGATATTTGCTATCGTGATCCACCGACAACGCCTGACAACGTGCATCAGCGCATTGTCAATGCATGTGCGAAAATTACGGAAGGCGAACTACTCGCTGTTGAGAGGAATGTCGTTACACGTATTGCCAAATGCATTGAGGTTGACGCACATCATTTTGAGCATCTACTGCATTAATGTGGTATTTACAGCCAATCACGCTGTAACAGCATGCGTTCTCAGAAATGATAAGTTCACAAAGGTACATGTATCACATTGGAGCAACTGAAATAAAATGTTCAAAAGTACCTACGTTCTGTATTTTAATTTAAAAAACCTACCTGTTACCAACTGTTCGTCTAAAATTGTGAGGCATATGTTTGTGGCTATTACAGAGCCATCTATCACAAAGCGATAAAAGTGGTCCAACTAAAAGATTCAAATTTCTTTACGTACTACACGAATATATAACAAAAAATGGGGGTTCCTATAAAAAAAAAACGCATTTGATATCCGTTTGACCTATGGCAGCGCCATCTAGCGGGCCAACCATAGCGCCATCTGGTTTCCCCCTTCAAGCTAAACAAGTTTCGTTCTCCGTAGTTTCTTCGTTTTGGCGCTTATTTCGTGAGATATTTGGCCCGGTCACGATCAATGGACCACCCTGTATATTAAGTCAGTGTACGAAAGTCTTTGCGTTGGTACTCATTCCGAACTGTGTAAAAATACTCCGCGAAGCGGTAACTGCACAAAGCGAGAGTTACTCCAAAAGTGAAGTTAAGTTTTACAAACTTCGTCAGCACGTCCGCTCGCCTGTTTTATCAAACCCGTGGAAAGCAAACCGCGAATTTGATCGTTTACAGGGAGGGACCTTTACAGCGATTCTCAACAACGGGGCGCGAAATCCCGTCCGCTTCCGTTTGCGTGTCGTCAGAATAGGACTGGGGTGAGTGCATGCGCAGCGGCGCTGCGCTTTGTTTCTCGATGCAGTACTTGGCTGTTGTGTCCGCACGCTCGGCGCAATCTTGGCCGGCGAGCTGCGCGCGGAAGAGAGCCAGCGCCACTGCATAATGCATGAGCAGCGCCAGCCCGCGGCCTGAGACGGCGACAGCGGCGGTGACTGCGACTGCGAGATAGCATGGCGTCGCCGCTAGGGGCAGCACCAGACGCACGCAACTGCAGCGCGCTGGCGCCAGCGGTGTGTGTGGAGTCGCGAACTCGCGGAGCGCTCTGTACCACACCGGTAAGAAAAACTTGGATCCAACAATGTGTAGGTAGGATGGCATGGATTCTTGATCTGGTATTCAGAAACTGAGACGTCGGTGACTATTCATTCAAGTGTACGAGAACGATTTACCGCATCACTCACAATTTTTACTTTTACTTCGTTAATCGACACTACGTCTTTCGAGAATACATCATAGCATCAGGTGCTTTTACATTAATTTATGCTCGCAATATGACAGGCGCGGATACAGGGTTTCGGTGTTGGTTGTAGAAAGGTCGTGGTGGGGAGGGGGTGGGTGGTACGGGAGCGGGAAGGATTTTCGTTTCTTACTGTATTCCCTCCCCTTTCTCAAATATAGCAGTCTATGACGTCAAATTTTAGCCTGCTACATATGCCTCGTATTTTAAATACGATAACAATGAAACTATCTTTTTTCTGATAATAGTTATAATTTGCTTACATCAGTGCTTCGTACATCGCTTGCATAACTTCAAGAAATTGCAATTCAGAAAAATATGTCAAACCATATTATGTGACCGAGTCACTCGTGTCTTCTTGGATTAGTCACATGAAACGATACAACCAGTTCCTTGTAAATTTCCTATAAGACAAATTATAAGGGAAGAAAGGCCAAGGCAATCGTGTCTGGCATATTTAAAACAAGTTACAAATAATGCAGGAGTTCCTAATTATGCACAAAGGAAGAAACTGGCTACTGACAGATGCAGGTGGAGAACTGCCAACTAACCCAAAGATTAATGACGACGAAGAAGAAGTAACTTTAGAAGTACTAGTCTGAAAATCTAATAAGTACACTGGTCATGCAGTTGAGGTAAGAACTATAATAGCTAGAAACTATCACACCTTCAAAATCGAACTATGCACTCACACCGCTTTGCACAATATGGCTGTGCGAGCATGAAAATGAGGAGGATACTACTTCTTTCAGTCGTCTCCTCTGACGTTCGGGAAGGCAGTCCTTGTTAGTTTTTTCTTAATGGAGGCTCTTTCCCTTTTTGTCGTGTCCTACCTTCTTGTGGTTTGCGGGTTCCCCCTGTGGAATCACGGACCGTGTCGGATTTGTCGCTGGTAGCTGTTATACATTTTCAAAACATAGTTGTCTGGACATTTTGTCCAACTTGTTTTGCGAATTTGCCTTTGTCGTTAAAATTAATATTATTGTATATCCAACGGCGGCTACGCAGCGGTATCCCCCGTTGCCCTTCAATGTCACTATTTCACGTCTACTGTGAAAATCCAGAGCTAACATACGACCATTTAAGCATTGATCCATATACGCTTTGGAACAGAACTTTTAGGAGATGCATTACTGAATTTGTCACGTGTGTGGGAAATGCGAGACCAATTTCTTCAGTTCGTTCAGAAGATCATAACGGTAGCACGTAGAGCCAGAATGATGTTTGTTTATCGACTTTCGGAGAGACTTCAATACAGTTCCACAACACCACCTAGCAAACAAATTATGTATGCCTCCAGAACGAATTATCACCCTTCTGCGGTAAATGAGCTAGTTTAAAACTTCATGGCTGATTAGCACTGTGTGCCTGCGGCTTTTGCCTTTCGCGGGAACGTGCTGTATCGTCTGAGCCATACGGCACGACTCACAACTCACGAACCTCACAGCTCTACTTTCGCCAGTTGCTGTGCTCCTACTTTCCACGTTTCACAGAAGTTCTCCTGATACCATGAGGGACCCTACTCCTGCAAGAAACGCTATTGCGGGGAATTGGCTTTAGCCGCATCCTTAAGGATCGTTTCCAGAATGAAATTTTCGCCCTCCAGCGGAGTATGCGCTGACTTAAAACTTTCTGGTGGAGTACCCGCTCGCGTGAACCAAATATCCCAGTTTCGTGTCTCTCTGCAGCACACAATTATTAACTTCTGGACATTTTCAGCAAAATATGTATTACGGAATATTAAAACAGGCATAAGATTGGAGTGAAAGCTTCCAACTTCGAAGCCAGCAGAACTCAGTACGTCCTTCTTAATGTAGAGATATCACAAGGAATGCAGTGTTCCGTGTACCCGAAAGATGGGTGATAGGACCGAAATTTCAAGATACATGGCAGAAGTTTATAGCACTCTGAAGCTCTTCGCTTCGCCACTGTTTTATACAGGAAGGTCACATCTTTAGAAAACTGTTAGTAAATGTAGACAGGCTTTTAGATGGTAAACGTTTGGCTGAAAGACTTACTGCAACTGCCGATATTGCTTGACAATATGATCGGCAGTCAGTCACAGAACTCAGTTACAACGGTCAACTATCTACGAATATCTGTCTGGAGCGATTGGATGTGCAACGGCCACTAGCTGTGGGGAAGGCAAATGCAAGACTGACATTTAGTGTAAGCATATGAGGACGCTTATTAAATACTCATATGACCGATTCTTGAGTATTGCTCGTTGGTTGGAAGTATTTCTCGTTGGTTGGAACCCTTATGAAGCTGCATTGACAGAATAGAGTGAGTGAATGAGAGTGAGTGTGTGTGTGTGTGTGTGTGTGTGTGTGTGTGTGTGAGTGAGTGAGAGAGAGAGAGAGAGAGATTCAAAGAAGAGCTGCACAGTTCGAACCAAGTTTTAGTCAGCGAAAGGACGTCACAGACATAATGAACAGACTCTAATGGCAGACGCAACAGACGGACTGGCGAAAGCCAGGGGACCACTGAGAACATCCTACTTAATAAATACGATCAGTGAAATTGGATGTTCTTTATACAAGAAGATGAAGCTGGAGCTGTGGCTGTGGAGACAAGGCTTCGCCTTTTGAAAGAAGAAGAACCACCAGCTTAGCACTTGCTGTTGGCAGTATTCACACGAAGGTTAGGATTTAACGTCTCGCCGAGGACTACAGCTCGGAATGGGAGAGGATGGTACAGGAAATCGGCTGTGGTCTTTTTTCCGATTTTTACCCAAAGGAGCCATCCAGGCATTCTGTAGTGCTTGTATTAGCATTAGTAGTTGGGTAACTGGTTATGGTTTTCACTGTAGTTTTGAAGTAGTAGTAGCAGCAGTTGTACTATTTAAAAATTAAGAATCAGAAATAAATGGTTAATACATAATTATTACCATTCAAGGAAATGTGATATGTGTGGCCTATTTCAGTTTTTCAGTTAAAAGGCTGTAACTATGAAGAACAAATAAATGAATAAATAAATAAACCATCTAAGAGTTTCTACAGTCACCCAATCCCACAGTAGCAGGGTGTCTACCTGATCTACATCTACATCTATACTCCGCGAGCCACCTTACGGTGTGTGGCGGAGGGTACTTATTGTACCACTATCTGATCCCCCCTTCCCTGTTCCATTCACGAATTGTGCGTGGGAAGAACGACTGCTTGTAAGTCTCCGTATTTGCTCTAATTTCTCGGATCTTTTCGTTGTGATCATTACGCGAGATATATGTAGGCGGTAGTAATATGTTGCCCATCTCTTCCCGGAATGTGCTCTCTCGTAATTTCGATAATAAACCTCTCCGTATTGCGTAACGCCTTTCTTGAAGTGTCCGCCACTGGAGCTTGTTCAGCATCTCCGTAACGCTCTCGCGCTGACTAAATGTCCCCATGACGAATCGCGCTGCTTTTCGCTGGATCATGTCTATCTCTTCTATTAATCCAACCTGGTAAGGGTCCCATACTGATGAGCAATACTCAAGAATCGGACGAACAAGCGTTTTGTAAGCTACTTCTTTCGTCGATGAGTCACATTTTCTTAGAATTCTTCCTATGAATCTCAACCTGGCGCCTGCTTTTCCCACTATTTGTTTTATGTGATCATTCCACTTCAGATCGCTCCGGATAGTAACTCCTAAGTATTTTACGGTCGTTACCGCTTCCAATGATTTACCACCTATGGCATAATCGTACTGGAATGGATTTCTGCCCCTATGTATGCGCATTATATTACATTTATCTACGTTTAGGGAAAGCTGCCAGCTGTCGCACCATGCATTAATCCTCTGCAGGTCTTCCTGGAGTACGTACGAGTCTTCTGATGTTGCTACTTTCTTGTAGACAACCGTGTCATCTGCAAATAGCCTCACGGAGCTACCGATGTTGTCAACTAAGTCATTTATGTATATTGTAAACAATAAAGGTCCTATCACGCTTCCTTGCGGTACTCCCGAAATTACCTCTACATCTGCAGATTTTGAACCGTTAAGAATGACATGTTGTGTTCTTTCTTCTAGGAAATCCTGAATCCAATCACAAACCTGGTCCGATATTCCGTAAGCTCGTATTTTTTTCACTAAACGTAAGTGCGGAACCGTATCAAATGCCTTCCTGAAGTCCAGGAATACGGCATCAATCTGCTCGCCAGTGTCTACGGCACTGTGAATTTCTTGGGCAAATAGGGCGAGCTGAGTTTCACATGATCTCTGTTTGCGGAATCCATGTTGGTTATGATGAAGGAGATTTGTATTATCTAAGAACGTCATAATACGAGAACACAAAACATGTTCCATTATTCTACAACAGATTGACGTAAGCGAAATAGGCCTATAATTATTCGCATCTGATTTATGACCCTTCTTGAAAATGGGAACGACTTGCGCTTTCTTCCAGTCGCTAGGTACTTTACGTTCTTCCAGCGATCTCAGGGGCAACAAATATTTGATTTTCATCGTTTAAGAAAGAAACGGTCTAATGTTTTGTGAAATTATTTGTCTAAACGTAAGAAATAAAATAAAGTAGAGAAACATTTGACGCACATTTTAATGATGCTCGAAATCATGGTTCAAATGGCTCTAAGCACTATGGGACTTGACATCTGAGGTCATCAGTCCCCTAGACTTAGAACTACTTAAACCTAACTAACCTAAGGACATCACACACATCCATGCCCGATGCAGGATTCGAACCTGCGATCGTAGCAGCAGCGCGGTTCCGCACTGAAACGGCTAGAACCGCTCGGTCACAGGGGCCGGCTCGAAATCATGTAAAGCAAATGAGATGCCGATTGAGAATTTAAAGTTTAATGTTTAACTTATAATTTTAAACAGTATTAGAGCACATTGCCTGGTGGATTACGTAGATCGCACAGTCTGCTGTTGGGTGGCCTTGAGAAAGGCCTACTGTTGTTAGGTACAGTCAACCGGTGACATATTTTACCAATGAAGGTACTCCTGCTGCATAGGATTTCGAGTATCACACAAATTTTTCTCTGTTCTATTTTGCTGCTTTTAGACGAATCATTTCACACAACATTAGAACATTTCTTACTATTTTATTTCAAAGTTTTCCCCAGAAAGCATGAAATATCACGCCAAAATAACTTTTTATGTGCAAAATGGCTACGCCTTGCCGAGAAGAACTTTTTATACTTCATTTACGTAGCTTGCAGCAGCTGTCTGTGAGATATTTCAATTTTCTCTTAAATCACTAACTAAATTTTTCTTAATTAGCCAAACTTCTTTCAAGTAATTAAATATTTTTTTCACAGAACTAGACATCACGGCGTTCGATTTGTACATTTCCCCCTCTTTGTTTGACTACGAAAATTCGGACAAAAATTTTCCCTCAGAACACTAAGTTTTTCTCAATTACCCTGATTCCTTCCAAGCAATTAAATTTGCTTTGCAGAACTAGACCTCAGTCTGGTAGTTTGATACCTTAATTTGTCCATTTCCCACTGTTCGTTTTATTACGAAAATTAAGACAAAAATTCAACGTGTAATTTCTAGGCAGTCTTTTTCGCTTCGCTCAACATCTGACCAATAATTACTGACAGAATCTAAAAAGGTAAAATACGATCATAATCCACTCATCAAGAATTACAATTTTACGCTAAAGGCTTAACACAATAAGTCAAGTATGAAAATTAAATACAGTGTACATATCTTGAGCTTCATAACTCATGGCACGCAAATTACCCAGACTACACCCATCCAGTATTTGAAATTGAGAGCACTTAGCGACTTCCAATAAACTGTACACGTAATCTGAATCCTGAATGAAATTTTCACTCAGCAGCGGAGTTAGCGCTGATATTAAACTTCCTGACTGATTAAAACTATGTGCCGGACCGAGACTCGAACTAGGGACCTTTGCCTCAGTTAATACTGGGCAGAATTCACACCTGCATTTGGATCCGACTTCCTTCACTCTTGTCCAGAAAGGTGTGCAGTATACTGCTGCAGCCCTTTTCAATGAGCTACAACAAGAATTCAATAATCTTAGCAGTTATACACGCGCTTTCGAATCGAAACTGAAAAGTTTGCTATGTGTCACTCCTTCCATTCTGTCGAGAAGTTCCTTGAAAAATTAAGCTGATTCTTGTTGTATTGTTGATTGCGTTTGCTTACACTCATGGCTTGTCATTTTTCGGCTTCATAAACATTGTTTTTATCTGTTATTACTTTTATGTTGTGATTTCAGGTACTGACACGTTCCGTGACCTTGGAGATTTGCCCCTCAATTCGATCCTACAGAACTTGACGTGTAAATAAAATAAAGTTTCGCTTTCGTACGGTAATTACAGCCCACTTTAGACTATGTGTAGACGCGTTTTAATTACAACCGCCCCAGTTGTATTATCTCTGCTACGTCCTTCTACAGATCTGTGAAGCTTCAGTTCTGCTGTTTTCAAATGCCGAAGAAGGTATTTGGTCTATTTATTAAAGAAAAAAAAATGACTCAAAGCACTACGGAACTTAACTTCTGAGGCTATCAGTCCCCTAGAACTTAGAACTACTTAAACCTAACTAACCAAAGGACATCACGCACATCCATGCCCGAGGCAGGATTCGAACCTGCGACCGTAGCGGTCGCGCGGTTCCAGACTGAAGCGCCTAGAACCGCTCGGCCACTCCGGCCGGCTATTTATTAAAGAGCTCGGACATACCTCAGGGTATTTACATCAAGACAGGATGTGGCAGACTACTCCTTCAATCTTATCCATTCGAACTGACAGTTTATACCTAATGATTTCCTTGTCGGCGAGACGTTAAATCATAAGGAGGAAGCTTGCAACCTTTCAATTTTCGTTTAATACAGATATCATCATGCAATACCGCAAAGTGTAGCATACTGGCGAAGCAGCGGGTGAAAGCTACATTGAAAAAGCGGAGAGCAGCAGTTTCCAGGAACGAGTGGAGCCTCGTCCCGCGCTGAAGGGATAACATTTCCATAGAATGGGGCAGCCAGAGTGGAGCCGCTCGGCCGGAGTGACGCCTGGGGACAAGGCGTGGCTGTTCGTGACTCGAACTCGTGACCCGTCGGCTATTGCGACACGGCCGGGTCGGGCGCACGCCTGACAACCAGATCGGGCTTCAAGGAAACGTGGCAACGGCCAATTCTGGCTACGTGTACCGTATGCACGCGCCATGCAAATCAGTGATATGCCGCCGTCTGCGAATGAGAGCAGTTTCGAAGTTTATAGGAACAACCATTTTCGGCAGCAGCGTTTCAGAAAGTACTACTATAGTCTGACAAGGGCCGTTACAAGACACCGCTTCTGGTGCACTGTTAAGAGAGCACGATTTAACACCATTTTGCTGCCACCTCTTCGGTTGCTCCGGCCGAACCACGGTCTCATACCGTCAAACTGCAGCCACTGATACGACAGAGACGATCATGCGCTCTCCCTCCCCCCTCACTATTTTCTATTTTACTCGCAACGCTGCAACTCTCCCCATCAGGGTGGTACGTTGAAAACCGCAAATTGGGACAAATGATACAAGGAGAGAACAATACGGCTTACCTGTACTCCCTTGGACGTTTGCTTTTAAGCAAGGAAGCTCGCAATACCAAAACACAAGTGTCCTCGGTAACAATGGGTCCGTGATTCGCGCGTTACTTCCCCATGAAGGTAGCTTATACATTAGGCCAAATACGTGTGAGAAGATAAATCTGAGCGCCGTTGGTCGAAAACATATCATCCATTACCCAAGACGGACGCCTTGTGCTGTTTTTTGGACACCATTGGGTCTCATGAGCGACCCCAGCTGCTATGAACTGCAGGTACCCCCCACAGTTACTGCAAATTCAGCCCACAGTTACTGCAAATTCAGGGGCGTACTGAGGTTCCAAGTGGTAAATTTCCTTACTCCAACCCATGCCCACAGGATAACGTTTGTCTATATACATAATGGGCTCCTGATATCGCTACTTCCCTGATCCGTCCCTTAATGGTTAATGACACTGGACTCGCTTTAAAAAATAACATGGTTCAGTTTTCCATCCAGCCATATGTTTTCCATGGTTTCCTTAAATTACTTAAGACAAGTGCTGGGGTGCTCCTTTTGATACGGCCAATTTCTTCCCTCATCCTTTTAAAACCCGATATTCTGCTGTCTTTTATCTAGTGACTTGACACCCACAAAAACGTCTAGGATTTAGTCAATTAACGAGATATGATACTCGATTAGAAGTCAATACTGGAAGCAAGCAAGATTATTGTATACTGTCCCGTCGACGACACAATTATTAGGGACGGAGCACAAGCTTGGAATGGGGAAGGAAATCGGCCATGTCCTCAGTGCAGGAATTATGCCAATATACGCTTTAAGCGAAAAAGCTAAATCTGGATGGAACGAGGGGTATTCGAACCGCTGTCCTTCCGACTGCTGCAAGACTTCGCTATTCTGCGGCGTTCTGTAGAGTTGTCAGTGCTAAGAGACAAGTCTGCGTGAAATAATCGCTGATGTCTATGTGGGACGAAGCCGTTAGGACAGTGGGGCGAAATCTGGCGTTAATGGACTATGGCAGCAGACGGACAATGCGAGTGCCTTTGCTAAGAAAACGACATCACCTGTAGCGCCTCTCCTACGCTCGTTACCATATCGGTTGGCCCTAGACGACTGGAAAACCGTGGCCAGGTTAGATAGTCCCGATTTCAGCTGGTAAGTGCTGATGGTAGGGTTAAGTGTGGCGTAGAACGAAGCTATGAACCCAAGTTGTCGACAAGGCACAGTGCAAGCTGTCGGTGGCTCCATAATGGTGTGAGCTACATTTACTATTTGGTAAGGGTGTCCGACCGACGAGCGATACTCAAGAACACGTTGAACCAAACTTTTGTAATCCACTTCTTTTGTAGAAGAATCGCAATTCCTTAATATTCTTTTAACTGATTTTCGGCTAGCGTCTGATTTTACTGTAATTGCATCTCTTCTTTATTTACGTTCAGGATAAACCACCAAAGCCTTAACCTATCATCGATCTTCGGCAGGTCTTCCTACATATCACTAAAAGATATCTTGAGCTACCTTTACTTTTACCGAAATAAAAAATAATCAAGTAACATGCAAATTTTAAGAAAATTTTATTTAAACTGACTATACACATATACAAAGCAATGCCATCTTATGATATAACAAAGTTACAATTGTGGTTCTCTTCCTTAAATGATGAATTCTATACGCCTATTCTTCCTGGCAAATTGGTTAATTACATCATCAACAGGACTATCAATGTCATAGTGAGTGTTCAACAGAGCTAAGCCATTAAGTTGATCCTCCTTCACTGTCGACCTCAGCCATGTCTTTAATGCCGCAATGTTGAAAAACTTCTTTCTACCGTAGCAACTTTCACTTTAACCACCAGATGTTTACTATAATAACAGTAAAGGCCTAAGTATAACACTCCCTTGGGATACTGTTGAAATTGCATTTACGAGAACGTCTACCGTTTGCGTCACGTTAGAATAAACTGTCACGTTCTATCTGCTAGAGAGCCCTAAATCGAATCACACATCTGGTCCGATATTCATTTTGTTTACTGGACGACAGCGTCGAAATGCATCGAATCTGTCTGATATTGTACCCAATACTATCCTCTAAGTCATCTGCATCTGCTCTCGTATGATCTTATGAACTGTAGCGTTTCTTTATTTTTTTCTCTTTTTAAGAATGCAATATCAGCGCCACAAATGCTCAACAAAACACTACTGAATACGAGATCTGTTCAAAAAATTCGGGAACATTCGTAATTTCGCGCCTATGGTGTGTTCGAGCGAAATGCAGTTGGCATCACTGCACATGCCTGTGTTTAATGTGTAACTGCCGGAAGTTTCATTGTTGTATGTCTGTTAGTTATTGTTCAGTGCAATATTGAGAAGAACGATGTGTCGCACGCTAGCGTTGCTGTCTCTGGATCACGGGGTCCCGGGTTCGATTCCCAACCGGGTTGGGAATTTTCTCTGCCCGGGGCCAGGGTGTTTGTGTTGTCCTCATCATTTCATCATCATCATTCATGACAGTGGCTAGATTGGACTGTGTGCAAAAACTGTACTGTGTAAAAATTGGGACTTCGTACGGGCGCTGATGATCGCGCAGTTGAGCGCCTCACAAACCAAACATTGTTATCATGTGTCGCACAGTTTGCGAATTTCGAGACGGCAGAGCTAGAGCAGGATCGCTTCTGCATTAAATGTTGCTTGAAATTCTAGAATATCTTTACGAAAACACATCAAATGATGGAGGACGTCTACGGTGATGATGGTTTCACCCATACTTGGTATTATGAATGGTTCACACGGTTTAAAAATGGCCGGACGGAAGTTAAAGATGAACCTCGTTCAGGACGCCCTTGCCGGCCAGAGTGGCCGTGCGGTTCTAGGCGCTACAGTCCGGAACCGAGCGACCGCTACGGTCGCAGGTTCGAACCCTGCCTAGGGCATGGATGTGTGTGATGTCCTTAGGTTAGTTAGGTTTAATTAGTTCTAAGTTCTAGGCGACTGATGACCTCAGAAGTTAAGTCGAATAGTGCTCAGAGCCATTTGAACCATTTTTGAACCAGGACGCCCTTCGACGCTTATGACAGGAACGTCAACGAAATTGTGCGTGCCAATCGAAGACAGACTGTCTGAGAGACTGCAGAAGAATGTAACGTTTCAGTTGGATCATGTCATGAAATCCTGACACAGCATCTTGGTATAGATCGTGTTGCTGCCCAGTTCGTCTCACGACTCAGCAGTCGAGACCAGAAATATCTTCGCTTCGCAATCCGTTATGGAGATTTTTGTGTCGCGCAAATGAGAACTAAATGTTCCTTAAGAGAATCATAACTGGCGATGAGACGCGGATCTACGGATGTGATGTTGAAACCAAGGTTCAATCTTCACAATGGGTCGAGAAAGCTTCTCCAAAAACAAGAAAAGTTCGTCAGGTCAAATGTAAAAGCCATGCTGGTAGTTTTCTTTGACTTTGAAGAATTAGTTCATCATGAGTACGTGCCACAAGGACAAACTGTTAATTGATGGTACTGTTGCGACGTCTGCGAGAAAATGTGGGATGGAAACGTCCTGAAACGTGACAATTCATGGCTCCTGCATCACGATAACGCACCGGCACGTTCATCCCCGTTGGTGCGTGACTATTGTATAAAAGAACGAAATTACTCTGATGTCTCGTCCTCTGTACTCACCGGACCTGGCATATGCGGACCTTGTTTTGTTCGTGCAAAGTAGGAAACCCCGCTGAATGAACGAATATTTGCAACGATAGACGAGAGAAAACAAAATTCGCAGACAGGGCTTCGCCTATCCAGCAAGAGGCGTACCAAGACTGCTTCCAGCGTTGGTGGCGATGCATCAATTGTGGAGGAGAGTATTTCGAAGGAGACCATGCACAATAAGTAAAGGTAAGTTTGAACAGACCTCGTGCATGTACGCTTGATAAACGTGCTATCTTGGCTGTTGACATCAAATAGCATACGATATTGTCACCAAGTGCTGGGAACTATGCCTTTTGACAAAACAAGCAAACGCGAAATGGGTCTTCCTCGTGCCGCCGTCACGCGCATGCGCAAAACTGAACGGAATAAAAATGTACACCTCGAGAGAGGGGAGACTGCACACGTTGTTGCTACGGTGGAGGTCGGGCATCAGTGTGGCACCGTCCTGTGGTTAGCCGCGCACGAAGACAGCGACGTAGTTGCTTGAGCGCGGGACTGCGGAGGAGACTAGGGACGCGGCGGAGGATCACGAGGTGTCAACGGCAGAGTGGGGGGCTCGGTCATCCACCCCCGGCGGCAGTATTTACATACGCACGCGAGCGTCGTTCTCGAGGATGCGCCTGACGTAAGAAACGTGAACCACGAGGCGCCGGCCCAACCAGTCTTACAGCAACAGCTTAGCTTGCCTGGCTCGCGGCCAGTACGTACACCAGCGCTGTTTAACGCCTTGCCGTGCGCGTCACGCCTAAAGGAAACATCTCAATGCTTTTCATCGCAGCAGTCCATCCCTTCAATGTAAGTCTGGCGTCACGTTTTGAGGCCAAAGTTCACGAAAATTACTGCGCAACATCAAAATAATTCCCACTCAAATGGAAAACTTGGCCCCTCCCTGACAGTTCCTTTGGTGCTGGACGGTCACCGGTGAGATCTATACTACCCGGTTGTCGAACTGCAGCAGAGCCGGCCAGAGATCCACGTGTTTCAGTTCTGGGGGTAACTACAACATGGCGGCAATGGGTATTAATAGAATGCAAAAGAAAATACTTTCAAACTTTGTGCTCAAACGAGACTATCAAATCGGATGCCCAATATCTTTGGAGAAGACCAAAACAGTCCATTTCAAAAGTAGTTGAAAAGAAATTGTGTCAGTGCTGTTGTATTGTTTCACAAATCTTGAGAGGTCTGGACTTTGACAAGCTGATCACAAAATTGATTGTGCTTTATTCCACATATGCTTCGCCCATGCTTTTCACTGTAATGCAAAATAATGCCACGAGATGCAAGTAGAAAGTGAAACCTTTTGTACTAAATTAGTTCAATCTTTAATGCGAGTAATTCGTAAGACCAAGTGTCGTAACCAACGCTAACACCTCTCGAATATACACTCGTGCCCATAAATTAAGGATAATTGCAGAATGTGGTGCCACACAACATGGCACTACACAAAACTGGCATTAATAGCATAGGCACATAGGGAAAACACATGACACAGATCTGTAAGTCCACAGTATTGGTGATAAGTTGAGAAAACTGTCCCAAAACACATGCGCTACAAAACGCCACTGTTTCCTGTGCATCTACCCCAACGTCAATATTGGATATGAGCACCATTCACACGTACACAGGCCGCACAACCGGTTGGCATACTCTGTATCAGGTGATCGAGTAGCTGCTAGTCTATAGCCACCAGTGCCTGTCGGAGTTCCTGAAGTGTCCAAGGGGGTTTGAAGACGTGCAGCAACACGTCGACCGAAAGCATCCCAGACATGCTCGATGGCGTTTAGGTCTGGAGAACAGGCAGGCCACTCCATTCGCCTGGTATCTTCTGTTTCAAGGTACTCCTCCACGATGGCAGCTCGGTGGGGCCATGCGTTATCATCCATCAGGAGGAAGGTGGGACCCACTGCACCCCTGAAAAGGCAGACATACTGGTGCAAAATGATGTCCCAATACACCTGACCTGTTACAGTTCCTCTTTCAAAGACATGCAGGGGTGTATGTGCACCAATCATAATCCCACCCCACACCATCAAACCACGACCTCCACACAGGTACCATTCAAGAACATTAAGGGTTTGGTATCTGGTTCCTGGTTCACGCCAGATGAAAACCTGGTGAGTATCACAGTTCACATGAACATAACCTGGAACCACTTCTCCAATGACCATGTACTGTGTTCTTGACACCAGGCTTTACAAGCTCTCCTGTGACCTGGTGTCAGTGGAATGCATCGTGAAGGTCTTCTGGTGAATTAACCATGTCTGTTCAGTCGTCTGTAGGCTGTGTGTATGGAGACAGCTGTTCCAGTGGCTGCAGTAAGGTCCCGAGCAAGGCTACCTGCATTACTCTGTGGCTGTCTGCGGGCACTGATGGTGAGATATTAGTCTTCTTGTGGTGTTTTACACTGTGGACGTCCTGTACTGTAGCACCTGGACACTTTTCCTGTCTGCTGGAATTGTTGCCATAATCTTGAGATCACACTTTTTGGCAGACGGAGGGCCTGTGCTATGACCTGCTGTATTTGACCAGCCTCCAGTCGCCCTAGTATTCTACCCCTCATAACGTCATCAATATGTGTTCTTTGAGCCATTTTCAACATACAGTCACCTTTAGAACGTCTGAAAACGTCTGCACATTTACTCGCTGCACCGTACTCTGACATGCACCAACACACCTCTGCGAATGTGGACTGCTGCCACCACCACCGTGCGATGACCGCAGGTCAAATGCACTGCATGGTCATACCCCGAGGTGATTTAAACCTGCAAACGGCCCACCAAAGCGTTGTTTCACCATGTATCAGCATTACCCTTAATTTATGAGCATGAGTGTAGATGACAATGCTTTTTCACTGTCAAACATACCACTGCCGAATGCACGGATGCGGTTATAGCAGAGTGGTGCGGCACGACCAGAACAGTGCTGGCGAAACAAACAAGAAGGGCTGCTCAGTGCGTCTGATTATAGTGCTGCGGCAAGTAGAGCGGGAAGTGACTGCGGCTGCATTCGGGCAACACCGGCAGCATTCGGCTGAACCTGCGGGTGGCAGAGTCAGTACTATAGCTGGCACTTGCGTTTCTTTTGTTGTGATGTTGAGAAAAAATTGCATCAGGCGAAGCATCAATTGTAGCAGCTTTTTTTAATCAGCATCCTTTATTGGGACCAGCGAAACAGTTATCATCACAACTGATTCATTTTGAACAAGTTGTCTGCTGAGGCGGCAGCAGAATTACAAACTATAGCTAACACGCTTCCTCAATCTCCCTATTTCTTTCATTGTCTTAAAACAGGAGGCGATAATAAAGTTGAAGTAGCATAGCTGACCATCAAATGAAAATCATGTTTTGTCATGTGAGAAAAAGTTTTCGAATCTGTTATTTTGAAAGCTTTATCTGAAACTCTGTTAAGATTTTGTACTGTCTGATATGTGCCTCACATAGAATGCTCAATTTCAACTTGATGTTGCTCATCCACACTCAGGGATCCTTCTAGCTCAATGATCTCAGAGATCCTTCTAGCTTAATGCTAGTCTTGAGGAGAACATGTACATTTCACAATATCGTCAGCAGTTGTTACTGGCTTTAAAATATGCTCCGAGTAGCACTCATTATTCCAAAAGCACATTCAATTAATCGTTGTGGCATGGAGAAGTGCTTGTAGAAATATTCTTTCCTTGGATCTAAAGCACATCAACTGTGATACTTGATAAAATGTCTCAACGCAGGATGTGCCTATCTCCAGTGAATTAAAAGGCAATGCAACTGATGTCTTTGGCAGTGGAGGGTCTTGTGGTGCATTAACCTCCCCTTTCTGTATCAAGCGAAATACACTAGAAGAATAAAATCTACCACTTACCTTAGGGGGGAAAAAAGGACAGGTATACACTCGCACATACACCCATATCCAACCGCACATACACAGACACAAGCAGACATTTGTAAAGGCAAAGAGTTGAAACTCTTTGCCTTTACAAATGTCTGCTTGTGTCTGTGTATGTGCGGTTGGATATGGGTGTATGTGCGAGTGTATACCTGTCCTTTTTTCCCCCCTAAGGTAAGTCTTTCCGCTCCCGGGATTGGAATGACTCCTTACCCTCTCCCTTAAAACCCACATCCTTTCATCTTTCCCTCTCCTTCCCTCTTTCCTGACAAAGCAACCGTGGGTTGTGAAAGCTTGAATTTTGTGTGTATGTTTGTGTGTCTATCGACCTGTCAGCACTTTCGTTTGGTAAGTCACATCATGTTTGTTTTTAGATATATTTTTCCCACGTGACCAATGCTTGAATGTCACACAGTTTACCACCTTGATAACTTTGCTATATCTTCTTACACTTTTTACTTTATATATATATATATATATATATATATAGAGAGAGAGAGAGAGAGAGAAGTAAAAAGTATAAGAAGATATAGCAAAGTTATCAAGGTGGTAAACTGAGTGACATTCAAGCATTGGTCACAGAATTGTCATGTACCCATTAACTGTATTAATAAAAACTGCATAAAGTACAATGCTAACACAATATTATGAAATAAAGTAGAAGTTTCCATATTGTGGTAACTAGAAGAGCCTTCATTGAAAAATATGCTGAGTCATTTTGTACAAACAATGGTATCACATACAGTGGTAATACTGTAATGAAACATCCTGAAGACAGAGAAATAGTCACAGTACATGTACACTGAAAAATAGGGAATCAAAATAATGAGTACATAAACACGATAAAGGAATTACTTATATTAACTCTATCAGTGTAACTGAATTGTGAAGGAATGCAATAACCATTAAAAAGACTTGAAAACTAGAAATGAACCATGCATTTAGGTCAAAGTAAGAGCCTAAAAAAGCAATTTGTTATTGTTGTACTTGTGCTTAGGTGTGGTTCACATGTCCTATTACATGTGCGTCAAAATCAACCAAAAAATCTCAAATCAACAAGAAAATAAATAAATAAATTTTAAAAACATAACAAAAGGTGTAAAACACTAGATAATAAAACTAGAAGTCATCAACTAGTAAACTCTCAAGCTGTCCATGTTACTGTAGAAGTATAGAGGAAGTGAACTCTAAAACTCTAGTTTATGAAGAAAACTGATATGTTAAAATAATATGAACAGATCCTCAAAAAATGCAAGTGTACGCACAATTATTTGAGAGAGATTGAATAATATCAATAACACACGATATGAACTGATATCTGTCAAATTGTAGAAATGCTGCACAAATATGAGAGATGAGACACGAATGAGCACATAGATAACATGTGCAAATAGAAACATGGATGGTGTGCCAAACTAGCCAATACCTAGAGAAGACAACACAAACCACAGAAACCAATAGCAAGGCAGTGTGCAAGCACTCTCCTGTCAGCTGATAAGACATGTACCTAAAAATTAATTATGAGAATGTATAATGCAATGACAAAAATGTTAAAAGCCAAAAAAGATTATTAACATATGAAACGAAGTAACAAACTGACAGCATGACCTCCCAAACCATAAAATCTACTGAGAAGCTAAGCAAAACCTGATGAATGGCTTGCCAATCTGACTTCTTCAATACAGAAATAAAAAAATAAAAATAAGTAAATTAATTAATTAATTAAAGTAAAGCATGATGCTGAAAAATAACTGTAACACATTGTGACATTTATCGCTGTAATTACCACGACACAAAAATTTCAGTAATGGAGTCAAACCTTATTACAGATGCACATTTAATGGACTGCAGTAAACTAAAATGGGAACAATACCCATTATACTGGACAATGTACAGGGAATACCTTACTTGTGAACAAGTTGGAACATATTACAGAAAAATGCCCAAATAAAATGCCAAATACAGAAAGTTCTCTTAAGGATCAGCTGTAATACAAAATAACTGTCAGCAAAATTATAGTAGTACAAAGTAACATTGTGTATAGACACTGTTGTGTGTCAATGAAGCCAAAATGCGAAACAATGTAGCTAAGTTTGGAAGCTATGTTAAACAAAGGACAGTTAACAAAGGAGACTGTCAAATGAGGCAAAGCTGCAAGATGAATGATGTACATAATCACATCTGCAAAAAACATCCAATCATCAACTGTCAGATACACGTATAAGTATTTGAAGGTGAGTATTGGTCACCAATAGTTATGTGTCATAATTGCTATGCCCATACTACATGTACCTGTTGTGTGGCAACGTGTGTGAATGCCAAAACGTATTATGTTAGTAACGTAGCATCCACAGTTTCAGAAGTAGTTAATAGCAAGGCGACAACAGGAGGACCTTTTATTTAAAATATAGTAGACCATTGAGCCTATAGCTAAAAGCTCGTGTCAGGAAAGATCAGAAAGCCAGAAGGAATTTTCAAATCTGTGTAAACAAAGTAACAAACTAATGGCACTACTTTGTTTCTATGGTTTGAGTTGTCTTTCCCAGATACTGACTACTTTGCTACACCATCCATTTTTTTATCTGCACATGTTTTCTATGTGCTTGTTCTTGTTTCATCTCCCATGTCTGCACAGAGTTTCAAACGATTTGACAGATATTTGTTTATGTCCTGTCTTATTCATATTTTTCAATCTGTCTTGGTTCTTGTTTCATACACTCATATTATTTTGAGAATCTGTTCTCATTGTTTTAACATATCAGTTTTCTTCATAAACTATTTTATTCTATGATATTGCAGTGTATAACAACTGACAACATTTTTATTACAGTAATTCTCATATTACATTATATAGGTATAGCTACTGTCAAGGTTGAGTTAGAGTTCGCTTCCTATATGTTTCTACAGCAGCATACACAGCTTGAGAGCTTACTTTGTTGATGACTTCTCATTTTATTTTCTTGTGCTTTACACCTTTTGTTATATTTCTAAAATTTGGTTTTTTTGGTTGATATGATACATGCGTAATAGGACATGTGAATCAACTGAGTGAGGTGGCGCAATGGTTAGCACATTGGACTCACATTCAGGACGACGACGGTTCAGATTTGCGTCTGGCCATCCTGATTTAGATTTTCCGTGATTTCCCTAAATCGCTTCAGGCAAATGCCCTTTGAAAGGGCACAGCAAACTACCTTCCCCATCCTTCCCTAATCTGATGGGACCAATGACCTCACTTTTGGTCCCCTCCCCCAAATCAACCAACTAGCCAATATGTGAATCACAGCATAAAAAAAAATTACATTTTTGATCTTAGGCGCTTACTTTGAACTACATGCATGGTTCATTTATGGTTTTTTACTCTTTTTAATGATTATTGCATTCCTTCACAATTCAGTTACACCAGGGTTAGTCTGATTTATTCCTTTACCATATACATATGCATCCATGATTCTGGATCTGTATTTTTCAGTATTTATATAATGAGACAGATTTTTTATCTTCAGGATATTTTGTTACAGTACAACCACTGTATGTCGCACCGTTGTTTGTACATCATCACTCAGCATATTTTTCCAGTGAAGGCTTTTCTAGTCACTTCAATATGAGAACTTTTACTTTATTTCACACTATTATAACAGCACTGTACTTTATGAGATTTTTTTAATACAGTTGATGGGACCATGACAATTCTGTGACTAAAGTTTGTATGTCATGCACTTTAGTTTACCACCTTGATAACTTATCTCTCTCCTTACACTTTCCGCTAATGTTTTTGTATGGTTAGTTTATTTTAAAGAATGACAACTGATGTTGCATATCAGCTTTGTTGTCTATTTTAAGATTGATTTTGTCGATTTACGCAGAAGCCTGAAGGTGGTGCCAATGAGGCACCGAAACTGGCACTCCAATAAAATAATTAATAAAATTACATCTGTCGGTATTTATTCACCTCATGTAACAAATTTTTGTTTTCATTATTCCATTGAAAAATAGGTAGCTAGTTGTACTTTATCAAGCTAGATAAGGAAGTTACGCACAGTAACCATACGGAAACCTACAGTCCTCTTTGCATGCTATCATTTTCCAGAATCTTGTTTTGCTATCTCAAACCATTTTGAAATGCAGTGGTGATAAGGATATTTCTTTCTTACTTTTTTCATCTGGGCACACTGTGACAAAGCAAGCTGGGATCTTTTTACCTCCTCTCATGTTTTGCCATCTGACTCTTTAAATTCATTTTTTTAATTTTTGACTAATTACTATTAACATATGTAAGTATAATCTGCATTTTCATAAAAGAGGAAGGTTGGTCCTCAGTTTTAAAGAATATAATACCAGATCTAATATTGTGCTTAGTTTTACATATGTAATTGATTTTCTAATTTATTTCAACTATTTCTAGTCAGTATCTTCTGTTATAAGGTGAAATCAGTAACTGTTTCGTAACTTAAATTCTATTGTTGACTTATAAACAAATATAAATTCTATACTACTTATAAACATTTGGAAGATGAAACACTGGCATTATTTAAGTATTTATTTGGCTCTATTCGAAAACATGTTAGCATAGCTAGTCCTTAATTAATTCCAAAATAATTAACAGTTTTGTAAAAAGTATTGTTTGTATAACTATATCTGTTAATTTCATCAATTAAACACATAATTCTGCTTAACCCTTGAAGTAGAAGAAACTGTTAAAACAAAATTTCAAACAGAAACCTTTTATATTATTATATGGGTACTTAACATTGTTTACTAGCAAACTGAATGTACATAACATGGGCTAACATTTGCTTACCACTGTTCACTTGCTGGGTGAATTAACAAACATAAACCTCTCAAAAATATATTTTTAAAAGGTCTGAATTGTTTCAGTTTTTCAAACTAAGATTTTTGCAAAATTAATCTCCGATTCAGCACAATATAAAATTAATTTCAGCAAGTACCTTGCTACAGCATGTAAAACAGGGTTAAGGATGGCTCTTAATATTCCCACCAAAACCTTGTCATCTAAATTCACGTAAACTGTAGTATGGAACACAAATTAACATTGTTTACTTGCTTCAAATTAATAATAACAGTTACATGATTAGCAACAATTTTTACGTGAATTTATGTTCAGCAACATATTGATGATAATTATCTGATTCGTAGTCATTCACATTGTCCTCATATTTATAGACATCGTCCCTGAAAAGCATTTTCCGGGCACAAACACTGCACTTGTTACTACTACGCAGCAATGTTTTTGCAATTATCACAGTTTATATGGACACACCCTGACACAGCTGCCTTTAGTGAGAATCTGAAATTAGAGACAGAGCTCAGTTTATCATGGAGTTACCCAGTAAAAACAGAGCTCAGTTTATCATGGAGTTACCCAGTAAAATGAATAAAGCACATCACTTCCCATATTTTACATGCAAAAACTGTGTTCCTCACTGACTGTCCATTTACAGCTGAGGTTCTCATTTTAGATGAAAGAAGGCAGCCAATAATTTTTTGTACTATTCCAAACCATGAATCTGAAGTGTTAACATAAATAAACGGGGCAAAAGATGACCACTGAGAATGTTTCTCGGTGGCGGGGCAGTGAGTAGTACAAGAGACACAAGGCTGGGTGCTTTGCGAGACTGACTCAGGCAGAAGGTTGGCAGACGCAGACACTTGCCACTGTGTGTGGACGATAATAGCAGCCAATAGAGATTCTTCAGCACAAGAGAATGCTGAACCTGGTTCTACTTGATGCCGCCATTGTAGGCTAGGCATCTGCTGCTGTTTTGGACACTTAGTCCACAATTATGAGCTAACTCAGCCCGTAAAATCTAGGCTGCAGGGATTGGTTGGGTAGCAACCTCGAAAGTAAAGGAGGCTGCCACGTCCTGTGCATGTAAAAAAAAGGGACTGCCACCATCTTGTCAAACATCCCCCGTAGCTACAAAGGCTAGCTCGAAGGACATTTTACTGATCGATCTTAATGTAGTCTTGGGTCAGAATTGCATTTACAAAAGCTACCATGTCTGCTGGGAATACAACATTCTTAAAAGACATCTGGACCAACAAGTTACCATCTCCTCAAGCCATTGTAAATCAGTGACTCTGGCTCATTGCAAACCTTCTTCTGGAAAATTTAGAGGGGAATGGCATCGGAGCATGTAGGGTGATGCCTGGCATCGTCTCACTGAAGTCAGTGCTATGAAGACATTGCAAGTACATGAACTGTGGCCAGGAAAATTTCAATAAATATACTTAACTGCATCAGTTTCCTTCTACTTGATTTACTCCGTTGCTGTCGTAACTTGATGCCGGAATATTAATTACTAATTTCTTTTACTCATATCTTAGCGTTAAAATTAATATGAAACCTTTATTTTCAGAATGATCTCTCTCTTTGCAGTGGAGTGTGCACTCATTTGAAACTTCATGGCACATTAAAACTGTGTGCTAGACTGGAAGTCGAACCTAGGACCTCCTTTCTTCCATGAGTGCTTGTCCTGCAAGTTTCCAGGAGAACTTCTGTGAACTCTGGAAGGTACGAAATGAGGTATTAATGGAAGTAAGGCTGTGAGGTCAGGTTGTGCATCCTGCTTGAGTACCTCAGTTCTACTAATGACATTGCAAGTAAGGTGCGTTAGTTGAGGGCTGTACTGAGTATGCGTCCTATGTGTTCTGATGTGTGAATCTTTGATCGTCCCTGTGGGACAGGGAGCTGTCAGGAGAAAGATCTCAGCATTAAGAGTGAAGAACTACTGGTTCTTGATCAACTATATACATGGCATTTATCAAATGTCCTCACTTGGAGACATGAATATGGAATTCATCATTTGAAGATATGTTGAGTAAGTCTCAGTCTGTTATACTGGTGTCTTATGCATATGGTTGTAAGCATTCAGTAACAGGTGTTTCAGTAATAAGAAATAAATGGTATTATTGGTTATTTTATGACAGAGTCATCTCTGGCAATTATTAATTTTTAAACTGTGGGGATGGAGCTTGAATTGCAGAGCACTTGCTTGGTGTAGCACCATGACACAGTGTTCGGACAGTTTGCCAGTTGGCACAATCTCTGCAAATCAACTGGAGTTTTGTTATTGATTAACATCTAGCATGTTTTTCCCCAGGAACAGAGCCGTGAATGGTGGAGCAGTTGGGAAAGGAGCCATAAAGTGACAACAGCAGAAAGGAAGTTTCCAGCACAGTGACGAGTAACGATGGACTGGAGAAAGGTGTTCAGCTCACTAGGTGAACTCACGATGATGTGCTGCCGTAAGCTGCTGTGTGCTACCCATGGGTAGTTTTGGTTGTGGCCAGATACGAGTTGTGCTGATGAGCATCCTGTTGTCAGTTGGATTTTAGAATACTGTCTGGTGGAATGGCGCTGGCCAGTCTCACATTTTCTTGTGTATGAATCTTCGATCTGCCCTGTGAAACAGGGAACTGGGAGGATGAAGAGCTCAGCATCATGAATGAAGGACTTGATTCTTGATCAACTGTATGCATGGCGTTTCTGAAAATGTTCTCACTCAAAGACACAAATATGGAATTATACTGGATGCTCTGTCTCATCAATTAAAGATATGTTGAGTAAATCACAGTCTATTATACTGATGTTTTATGTATATAGTTGTATGCATTCATTAACAGATGCTTTAGTAATAGGAAATAAGGAAATTGTTGGTTATTTTATGGCAGAGTCACCAAGGGCAGTTTATTAATTTTAAGTCAGAGGGGGAGGGGGGTGGGGAAGCCTTCAGAATTTATGGTATGGAAAAATTTATATGTTTTTGTTATAATGTATTGGACCAGTTGCTCTCAGAAATGCTTGTGTAACATTCTCTTGTCCCTTTATGAGCTGCTGTTTAGTATGGAGTAACAGATTATCCTGAGAGTCAGCTTTTGATAATATTTGCATGCTATGATTTTAGTTTGTGGTTTCAACGAATTAAAAAAATGTCACTATGGACTTCTTTCCTGGTTAATTCAAGAGTACCTTAAATTTCCAGACAGCTTGCACATTATGATTTCAATTTCCGGTTTGAATGAATGTCACTGTGAACCACCTTTCAGGTTAATTCAAGGGTACTGTAACACCCCAGGATAGTATCCTCTGCAGACACTAAAAATTCATCCAAGTTCTACGTTGGCAGCTCCTAGAAGCTGAATTGTTTGTGTCAACAACCAGTAGACTGCCAGGGAGGGGGGGGGGGGGGGTTAATCCAGTGAGAGGCGAGGCTATGGAGATCGATCCTTGGCATGCATAGCTGTCTTTGATCATGTATGGAGTCAATAGTCCAGCTGGAAGGACGCTTCTGCTGTCTGCTGCACTGGCAACTTCTGAGACAACACTGATGGGATAGGGAGGCTGCGATCACTCTGCAGGTCTACTGGAGGCTTGACCTGCATGACCTGGAAGCTTTCCATCACCCGCCTTCGAGAGGTGAGGGGGCGAGGGGCATTGCTGCTGCTCATCCCACTCCTGAGGCTGTTACTGATGCTACTGGGACCTGTCTCCTAAATGTGGGTTGAGAACTGACCCCTGCAAGCCAGCACGTATTTCAGGTGGATATGGGGGCATGACTGAGGGGCAAATATTTTATGTCAACAAGAGCACTTGGGAGTTGGTATGTAGAGCTGGAGGCTACCAGTGTCCACAGGTCAATAGGTACCCTGTGATGTAACAGCCACCACCCAATGCTTTGCTGCCCTTAGGAAACTGCAAGTTGAGTGCATGTCAACCTTCTTCTGCTGATGTGGTGCTGCTCTGCCAGCCCAGCTGTGGTGAGGTACTTTTTAAGGCAGTCCTGTTTTACTGCTTAATAAATGTGTTACTATCAATCGTTTTTCTTGATGCTCTCTAGTGCAGCTAGGCCCTCACCAGCACATCCCACTCAGTTCTCTCCTGACAATGGTAGGAGTCTGGGACTGTAGCCTCACGGCTCAGTTCCTGAGGATGGACAGTAATCGATAGCAAAACCCTAGCTGATTCGCAGAATCATTTCAGTGAGCACAGGCACAATAGATTATTATAAGTCTTTAACAAAAGTAATGAGAAATGGCATGGATGCTGCCAAAGAGCACTGCACTAACAACTGTGGGTCGGCAGCCGGAAGTGTGGTGACATGTGGATACTATTGTAAAAATGGATTGTGAAGCAAGAGTAGCCAAGCTCAGTGGTAAATGGTGCCACACAATGGTAACCATGTAGCAAATGGGGTGGTGTCACCACACTAGAGTAAGTCTCTTTTATGGCAACATGACTACTTGCTGAGCTCTACTGAAACAAATGAGTACTGAAGGCATATAAATAAATCTGGATTTTAAGGCATGGATCACTTCCTGTCACTGGAAACCAGCAGCTGCACCACCACGACACCAAAGTGACACAGCCAGTGAGACAACTGGGCTCCGCAAGCAGCAGCCGTGAGTTTGAGACATGGCTGCACCTGCCATCTGCACTAAGTCCTCCACTGGACTTGGTGCCACAGAACCACTGAACTGTTGTCGTTGTCTGCTGCCACCAAAGCTGAATTCATAATGGGATTTAGCGCTATAGTGCCAGCTGTCATCTGACTCCTGTCCAAAGGCAGCGAGTTGTACTCTGCACATAATGGACTCCATGCGCTGCCACTGCGCCCATGTGCAGAGCCGAGGAATAGTTTTCCGTGTGCGGCGCCACCACAGCACAATACATAGTGCTGATGACTTTAAAAAATATGGGCTCCAAAGGCTGCCAGCCTTAGTGAAGGGCAGTGGATCAGCAGCTCTGCACAGATGTCACTGTCCTTTTATCAGCCCCAGCCAGGGACAACGAGAAGACAGATGCCTGACTCATTACATCGTGTACTGAGGTCAACAAAAATCATTTGCACCTTTTTGACAGTCTTTGCCCTGGACTCCACGACCTATCTTTTACCACCTTGGCAATTCAGAGTTTTGTCAGGGTGCCAAAATCGTCACAACCAGCAGCAGAGAGGGGCAGGGGGTTGCCATCCCCGAAGTGTGACATCCGAGCCACAGCCCACAATATCTTTGTCTAGGGTGCGTCAGACCATTTTGTCCTAGTGTGGTGACTGCATGAGGTCAAAGTGTAGGGGACGTGATATATGAGTGTTACCTTTGTGAAACTGGAATAACCAGTGGATTTGTCACAGTTGTACTCTGTGTAATTTACTTGGACATTCTACCTGTTGCTACTCACTAGTATTTAATGGAATTCAACACAGTCAATCCAGCTCACAGATTTATTCACACTGTTCATTACAGTTTCAGTTACAATTGTGTACACACACACACACTTTAGATGGCAGCACAGTCTACAGTTTTCTATACAACATCAACAGATGGCTTAACAGTCTCTTATTCTCCAACATCCTCCCTACCCTGGTCTATCACAAGGGGGATGACCAGCTGCACCAGCCAACAGATATTTGTGCCATCCAGCTATTGGAGAATGATGCATCTTATTTTATTATCTCAGCCATGCGACACCACCTACACCGCAGTGGTTTGATGTTCTCCTGAAGTAGAACAACTACTCCAACTATTGGTCTTCAACTTGAAGGATCCCATTCACCTTATATTTAGCTTCTTAGCAGCAGGAGGTATTCATTTTCTATCTACATAAAATGTCACTGACCATTTGTCTTAGTCAGAGCTCTTGGCAGGGTCCCTTATAGTTGCTGGTTTTGGGCCAAATGTAATGGTTACTAGTTTGTCACCATTGAGAAAACCAGTTGGCATCAATGTTGTATCATTCTCCCGTTAAGTGATGGATCTTGAGTTTATTGCAGCCTCTGTTCCTATCGAATTGGTGTTTAGGCTCTCTTCATCCAAGTGACCATCCACCTTCCTCAAGCAACACTTTGCAGAGTGTATCACGTATTCACACCAGCCTCTCCACCAAACCACCTGTGGTAGTATATATTTCCAGATGACTGCACAGTGGGCACAGTAGTACTATATATCAGTATTCTGGACTGTTCTGAAGTGCTCAGACATTTCTGTATTGGCTGCATGAAATGTTGTGACATTGTTTGAGTAAATAGCGGGTGGTAAGCTTCTACATCCTACAAAGTGTTGTATGGCTATCGGTGGACATACCAGTGACAAGTTAATGTGAACTGCACATGTTGTAGTGCATGTGAATAGGAGACCATGTACAACTTCCTGCAGGTTGAACTCTGTCTAGTAGTAATGGAGCCTCCATTTCTTCATGTCGGTAATTATACATTATCTTACAGGGCAGGCAAGAGGGGAGAACCCTCTTAACAGCTTGTTGTCCTAGCAAAATCCAAAATTCTTGACATTCTCCTAGTACAATGAATACTCTGATATGGTGCAGTTGTAATGCATGCATTTTATGAAATTTTCCATTAAATTATGACTTCCAATCAGTGTAACTGGATGCGTCTCCAAGTTGGACACTGTAGCACATTGTAGCCTATCACCATGCCGAATCACACTATCCAGCACGAAAGGATTGTATCGAGCTAGCTTTAATGGTTTGGGTAACTGTTCTCCCTTACACAATCCAGATAGGTTGGTTGTTTGGAGGAAGAGACCAAACATCGAGGTCATCGGTCTCATCGGATTAGAGAAGGACGGGGAAGGAAGTCGGCCGTGCCCTTTCAGAGGAACCATCCCGGCATTTGCCACAATCCAGATAGTTTGGTAGTGAAAAACTCCTCTTGAACTCTTCTGATCCATTATGCTCAGGCGTGCTGTATAAGTCCACAGCACTCAAACCAACAGCATTTCTAATCTTATTCTTCATACTCTCAATAAATTGAAATACAAGGGTAGTTTTGTGAATTATTCACCAACAGGAACTAAATTTTGCAATGTTGAACAGGGGTTCAATGATAGTGATCAGAGTTACATTTGTCCAGATTTTGGCTTCCACCATTACTTTGGGAGCAGATGGGGTGTCCAGTGGCCTTGACTGCCTGTCTTCTGAGAACAATTGTGGACCACCCAACAGATGTCAAGTGTTACTAGTAGCTCTGTCTCCAGTCCACGTGAGAGATGATTTGGTGGGATTTTGACCTCCAAGACAGTGCCTCCACTGACTGGATGTAGTGTGCATCAGTATTTTGTCACCCAATTGCAAATGAATGTTCCCTTTGTTGAGATCATTTCATAGACATTCAAAGGTAACTGCTGAATCACTCCACAAAGTAGCCTTGTTGTCACCAAACCCTATTTCCTGGCAAAAGTAATGAAGGAGCTGTGGGCCAACCAATGCAGCAAGCAATTCCAACTTAGGTAAAGTTACTTTCTTGACTGGTGTCAAATTGTTCTTGCTGCAAACAATACTTGCTATGTAACTGACTCCAGTAGTTGAGAACATAGACAACAGCACCATAGGTTCTTTCCGATGCATCACAGAACACATGCACTTATGCACAGTCATTTATGTCTCTAATGCCTATCCAAATGGAAATGTGCAGCTATGACAAGTGATGAAGCTTTGAGACCCAAGAGTGTCAACTACATACAAGATCTGTGGACAAAACTACCTTCCCTGCACAACCTCTTAGCTTAGCAATTACCCCAACAGGTGTGAACAGACCAACAGGGACATAAAACTGAGTGTCTGCTTGGATGCCAGTTTGTCATTCAGGTCTTCCAATATCCTTTGGTAGTCAGTGGAGATGGAGTCATCTTTTTTATTCCAATTGATTCCCAAGACTTGTGTTGTGGGCTTGGTTCCAAGGTCTTTGGCATGCCAAATTTTCCTCAGTTCCTTCGAATTGGTTGCCCATTTCAAAAGTGGAAGACTTATTTGCTGGAAGAGTACTATCAGCCCCTGGTAAATAGTTGCAGCATCCTCACTGTCTCTTACACTAACTAAAAAATTGTCCCTGAATATAGAATTGTCAAATAATGCTGCCACTCACATGTATCTGTCATTATTTAGTGTTGCTAGCTCCCTTTAGCAGCTGATAAAAGGAATGGGCTTGGTGTAAGTCCAAATGGTAAACATTTGAACTGATATGTTATCACATTGTCTGGTGTAGGCACTATTTTCAGTTTGTTCAACACAATACAAAAAGAACCTAGTGAGATCTCTGTCTTACTCATTCAATGTCAACTGTAAGATGGCTTGGTCTACAACACATACAAGTCTCATCAGAATTTTGCAGAATTGTAACAAGGTTGCTAGTAAGTCTGGCAGTAAATCTGATCCTGTTTCCAGGGCATCATTAAAAGATGAAAGTCTGGTTCATGTGATGATTCATTGAACATGATCCTGTACTTGATGTTTCCACTGCTGGATATCTTCACTACGTGGTGTGGCAAATAAAATATTGTTTCTATATGCGTAGTCCTCAGGTGCAGCTTCTACCTGAGCCCTCTTAATGTAATTTGACATAGTCTCTTGATAAATGAGCTTCAGAACTTCATTATAAGGAGCAAAGATGTACTTCAGCAGTAGTGCATTTGCTAGAGAAACGTACATCCTCCTTTCGAGGCAGGCATAAAACTCTGCAGCCATTCTCCATGCAGTATGACTCTCGGAATTCCTTTTGGACAGGGTGGTGCATGTGTGTCAATGCTCACTCTTGATGCTCTGTTATGCCAATTGACTCCAAGTAGGAAAAAAGGCACACAGATCTCATTGCAGCTACCCTGCTGTTACTGCTTTCAAAACCTATAAGTGATACATCGGCGTTGGTGGAATATCCCATTGTATCAAAATGAACTTTTCTCCTTGAGAGGGATGAAGTGCAAGATGACTCTCATGTCATTATCTCCAGAGTTGTGGCTGCAGTGATGTTGAGTTGGAGGAATTTTATCAGTGGATGGTGTGTAAAACTTGACTAATGTCCTGTGTCTAACATGTCACATCAATTTACTCCTACCAGTTGGCCTTTTGATACTGACACAAGCAGTTTGTATGTGAAACTGAAAGTCACTGTTTCAATTCTGTTTACTGTTGCAAGACTACCTACAATAAATTAGACCTTAAGGCAAATATCGATAATTGACAATATGGCAAATAAAGCCAACAGGTACTCAAAATCAAACCACTTCTAGCATATAACATAATGACAGTGACTAGAATTAACTGCATGTCATTTAATACAATTATGAGCTTTAGCTGCACCCTTCACTTATTATTGCTGTGTAGCTTCTACTTTGCAAATTATTGTTAGTGCCCAAATATGCAATTTGCTTGTGTAGTGTAGTAGTCTGTTTGGATGTGATTTTGAGTCACATCTCCAAATTTTACTTCATCATAGTACTTGTTGCATAATTTGTGACTTAAATACAACTTTTTTTTAGGTTTAATATAGAAAAATACATAACAATACATCATTTCTTAAACAATTTAGAACCTATTTTCCATTTATGAAGTTAGTAAATAATTCATATTAGGGTACTGCTGAAATACTTGGCCTAAGACTGCCGCCATCTTGGTTTCTGTGTTATGGTCTGATTTATTGTAGGTGGTCTTGTCTGCTGTGAGGTGGCTGTTGCAGATGGAAATGTGGTGCTCACCTTTACATTTCACACAGTATGCCTTTCCCCGTTTAAAGCACTGATTTTTGTTGTGGCCACACCTAAGGCATTAGAAGCAGTAGTTCTTTTTCTACAGAGCATCTGTTCTAGCCTGCAAGGTTGCAACGTTTCAGCAATCTTGGCCCCAGTGCTCCCTTTCTTTCCAGTACGCACAGAAAAGGAGTGAATTACGTTGTTTCTTTTTCTTGTCGGCCATAGTTTTAAACTCCACGTGTAAGGCAGGTGCTGAGGGTACATAATTATGTTGTGGAACAGTATCTCCATGGATTCTGCTTATGGTGATGGTTCCTGTGACGAAGCAAGCTGGGATCTTTCTACCCCCTCTCTTGTTCTGCCATCTGCCTCCTTAAATTCATTTTATTTTCATTTTTGCCTACATGAGTATAATCTGCATTTTTGTAAAAGAGAAAGGTTGGTCCTCAGTCATGAGAAATATAGCACCAGATCTAATTTTATGCTTAGTTTTGTGTATGTAATTAATTTCCTAATTTATTTTGACCATTTCTAGTTAATACTTTTGTTATAGGGTGAAACCTGTAATTGTTTCGTGACTTAGATTCTGTTATTGATTTATAAACAAATATAAATTCTGTAATAATTATAAACATTTGGAAGAAGAACCACTAGGATTCCGACAGTATTTATTTGGCTCTATTTGAAAATATATTAGCAAAACCAGCTCTTAATTAATTCCAAAGTAATTACCAGTTTTGTCATAAGTATTGTTTGTATAATTATACCTGTTATTGTCATCAATTAAACAAATAAATCGGCTTAATGCTTGTAATAGAAGAAACTGTTGAAAAGAAGGAATTTTTCTATATATTCAGTTAATTGAATGAGTTATGTTTTAATTGTTATTTCTGTAAATCAAACATCGAACAATGTGTAGTTTCAGTACCTATTATTGTGAGGAGATATAAAGACCTGATTTTTGGTTCCGAGTCAGTCAGTTTACGACCGATTTTCAGTCGAGAAACCTATACTGGTTAGGCCAACAACAATGCATCAACTTAACTGTGAAATAAGTGCAACACAAATAGGCCGTGTGTTAAAATAATGACAGTGTCTGTTCAATAGTACCACACATACCGTATTATTCTGCAAGAACTGAGTGGTTAGGTTTTTACTGCTCATAGACATTCAATAAACTATTGTAGCAGTATGCTGACATTTGCTTGAAAACTATGAATGAGGCTTATCAAAAGTTAACCACTAGTGAACTGGCCATATAACTGTGTAATATTGTGGGGTTGTGAACAGTGAAAGTAAAGAACCGTGAAAAGCAACTGTGCAACTGTCGGCTACATCATTTACAGTAGTCAGTGTTGAACTCCCCCCCCCCATTTTTCAGCCAGTATAAAAATGCAGTATGTCAACACCAAGGAATATCAACGAAGAAATAAAGCAGGTGAACGCCACATTCCCTCCACCTCTTCATTAAGAAACTCCATGACTTGAGAGAGATTCCCCTCCTGGATCTTTTTCCACTCACAATATGTGGGAAATTCAGATTTGAGTCCTCGTCTGCCACAAATTTTCCTTGTCGTCATTCCATTACACAGCTGATGGCTGCCCATATTCACGATTGTGAATACATTTCATATAAGATGTATTATTGTCCAGCTATAGTTGATCAGTGAGGTCAGTGTTTACTGTTTGGGCAGTGACAACAGTCAGCAGGGTGCACAGGGCCTGAACGGTAATAAGGGGATGGATACATGCAGAGTGTGTAGGATACTGAAAACATTGTGCAGGACAGCAGAAACAAGTGATGTGAACAGGCTGAATGAAATTGCAGGAGCTGCAAAAGAGTTGGCCGAGACAAATAGAGCAACAACAAAGTGGCATTATACACAGATTATGAAGATCAAGTGTGGTGCTACATGTATGCTTAGACAGCTTACCTAGGAGGTTATGGAGTATACTGGAGCCTCAGCTAGTGTTCTGAATTAAGATTTGGGAGCAGTACAAGCCCAAGTGCAGGCACAGGATGTGAGGATAACATTGACAAGATTCAGCATAGGAATCTCACAGCCAACCAGTTGAAATAATTGTTTGGTACATTGATCTATGTTCCAACACCTCTAAGGATGTCTTCATGAGAATGAAATTTTAAGAAACTGTAAAGTTACTCTGTGAGAAATCAATGGTCCAAGTTTTGAGTAGATATGTTCAAGTCAAAAATCAAAATTAAACGCATTCAAGCCTCTGACACATATTCCTTGCTATGAACAACATCAGACTATTTCACTCTGATGAAGACCTCCTTAGAGGCGTCATAACCTAAGTCAATAGGTACCAAATAGTTTTTTGCAACCAGTTGGCTGTCTGATTCCTATGCTGAAACTTATATACGATTCCTGAGGGACAGCCATGTTTTAAATTGACAAGATTGTTGCAATCTATAGGTAATAGCAGTTTGGTTGCAAGAGTGGAGATGACAAACTTACAGGAAACTCTGCATCATGCACTTCGCGGGCAGCTGAATCAGTTTTGCTGTCCCCTGAGGAGTATTGAAGGGATTGAGGAAGGTTCAGGAAGACTTACCGACAGAACTGCAGCTAGGAGGTGAGCTGGGTAGCCAGAAACCCTCTACCAATGCACCTGCCTGTCTTTCCTCACTCCTCTCATTTTTCGTTCCATTTTCCCTGCTCCCATGCCCCACAACCTCCTGATGCTGTGCCTGCTGGCAGTCTAGTCCCTGCACAGTCCACCAGATATGCTACTATCTCCCCCCAATTGTACATTGCAACCCCTTCTCCTTCCCCCACCAGATTGCTGCTTCCATTTCACATGACTGTTGCTTTCTGGTCCAAGCTGCTGAAGTTGGCAGTCACGTGCACATAAGGTGGACTTGCTTGTGTGAATGAATGATATGTGTTTCTTTTTCTTTTTCCGATAAAGGTTTGAATTGTTTCAGGCGGGAATGGGCCATGAAGTGGTTTTTTATACATCACTTCATGCACCAGACGGTTCATTAAGTAGCTACCTGAACACTACTTTTATATGTAATAAATATTGCTTACCTAATATTCATTCACCATGAAGTACTATCCATCGAGGTCCAGCTAGTCTGTGCCCTGAAACTGTCTGCCTTCTTCCTCCAACTTGGCTCACACATCGTCTCCTTACAGGCCGAAAATTAACATCTCATTCTCATTTACTCCAACACATACATAAGAATTGAATTCAATTCAACTGCTCCCTTTTTTGAGTCATCAGCCCTCTGACTGGTTTGATGTGGCCCACCACGTATTCCTCTCCTGTGCCAACTACTTCATCTCAGAGTAGAACTTACAACCTACGCCCTCAATAATTTGCTGAATGTACTCCAATCTCTGTCCTCTACAGTTTTTGCCCTGTACAGTGGAAGTCATTTCCTGATGTCTTAATGGATGTCCTATCATCCCGTCCCTTCACCTTGTCAGTTTTCCACATATTCCTTCATGTCTCCGATTCTGTGCAAAACCTCCTCATTCCTTACCTTATCAGTCCACCTAATTTTCAACATTCATCTGTAGCATCACATCTCAAATGCTTTGATTCTCTTCTGTTCTGGTTTTCCCACATCCATGTTTCACTACCATAAAATGCCGTGCTCCATATGTACATTCGAAGAAATTTCTTCCTCAAGTTAAGGCCTAGCAGAATTCTCTTGGCCAGGAATGCCCTTTTTGTCAGTCCTAGTCTGCTTTTGATGTTCTCCTTGTTCTGTCCATCATTGGTTATTTTGATGTCCAGATAGTAGGATTCCTTAACTACATCTACTTCATGACCATCAATCATGACGTTAAGTTTCTCACTGTTCACATTTCTACTACTTCTCATTACCTTCATCTTTCTTCGATTTACTCTCAATCCATATTCTGTACTCATTAGACTGTACATTCCATTCAGCACACTGTTTAATACTTCTTCACTTTCACTCAGGTTAGCAACGTCATAAGTGAATTTTATCACTGATCTCTTTTCACCTTGAATTTTAATTCCACTCCTGAAGCTTCCTCTTATTTCCATCATTGCTTCTTTTATTTAGAAATTGAACAGTAGGGATGAAAGACTACATCCCTGTCTTACACCTTTTTAATTCAAGCAATTTGTTCTTGATTGTCGACTCTAATTATTCCCTCTTGGTTCTTGCACACATTGTTTATTACCAATTTCTCCATACAGCATAGCCCTATTTTTCTCAGAATTTTGGACATCTGGCACTATTTTAAATTGTCTAATGCTTTTTCCAGGTCTACAGATCCTATGAATATGTCTCGATTTTTCTTTAGTCTTGTTTTCATTATCAATCACGGTGTCAGAACTGCCTCTCTGGTACCTTTATCCTTCATAAAGCCCAACTGATCGTCATCTAAAACATCCTCAATTTTATTTACCATTCTTCTGTATATTATTCTTGTCAGCAACTGGGATGCATGAGCTGTTAAGCTGACTGTGCCATAATTCTCACTTTTGTCAGCTTTTGCAGTCTTTAATTTTTCCAAAAGTCAGATGCTATATCACCAGATTCATACGTTCTACACACCAGCATGAATGGTCATTCTGTTGCCACATCCCCCAACAATTTTAGGAATTATGATGGAATGTTATGTATCCTTCCTGCCATATTTCATCATAAGTCCTATAAATCTCTTAAATTCTGATTCTAATATTGGATCCCCTAACTCTTCTACATCAACTCCTGTTTCTTCTTCTATCACATCAGACAAATCTTCTCCTTCATAGATGCCTTCAATGTAGTCTTTCCACTGACCCACTCTCTGCTCTGTGTTTAGCAGTGAAATTTCCATTGCACTCTTAACGTTACCACCCTTGCTTTTAATTTCACTGAAGGTTATTTTGACTTTCCTATTTGCTGAGTCAGTCCATCTGACAATCATTTCTTTTTTTATTTAAACACATCTTGGGTCAAACAACACAGACACTGGCCTGTAGTTAGTTGGAGGTGTGTAGTGTGGTTTGGTAAGTTGAAGTTCTTGCCCCTTTTCAAACAAGGCACGGCGATGAGTGCGCTGACGGCTCAGTGAGGCACTTACCCTGCACTGTACGGAAGCAGTAAAGAAAGAGTGTTTCCATGATGTTTTGGAGGTGTTTTTCAAATTATAAATTGGGGCCATTCACTCAGGTTACAGTGAACATAAATCAAAGTGTTTATTTAAGTACTGTCAGGGCCCAAACATTTATGTTGACATGAAGAGTAGGCTGTGGGCACTTCTGTCTTCCAAAAAAACAGCAGCCAGCTTAGTCTGAAGAACACTCAGTAACCCTATCATACCTTAACTAGCCCACTATATTGCCCAATCTTAATGTCACAGAAAATGTCTGGGACATGGGATACCAAGTGAACCATAACAATCAACAACATTGCAACTAGGTAGCACTATGGGATCTGATCAATGTGAATGGCTCCAGCTGATATGGTATACCTGAAGAAACTTCTGGACACACTCTTCCTTGCTGAATTGAAGCCCTAATTGAGGCTAGCCTGATGTCTCCAGAGGTTGGCTAATTTTTTATTCAATGTGGATACGACGTGGAAAAGACTGGAAGCTATATGATGCTGTTCAGCACAGATGATGCTACTGTATATCACGAAGTCACATTGCTAGAAAACTGTAGTGAAATGCTAGATGACCCACAGAGGATCAACACTTGAAGCAAAGACCCATCACTGTTTACGCTCTTCACTGGTATGCTGCCAGATATGATTGTCTTCACTACACGATATTTCAGTGATCCACCTGGCTGCCATCTTCAGGTGTGATCGCCAAGTACACAATGACGCTGGAACTGAATGAACATGAGGAACGGTGGCTCCTTTACACCCCAGGCACAAGCCACTGTGCTTGCTTGAGAAGTGGAAGAGTTACCCCGTGTGAAGCAAAGAATTGCAGCGCCGCTGGTGGTAGAAACTGGCGAAAGTGATAAATCACAAATTAAGATGTAGCGGGTCTTAACCAGACCATTGTTGTTTTATATCAAATAAAATAGTGTTCCATATCCATATCTTCCCTATCGGCAGTGCTGCAATTCTTCGCTTCGCAGGGGGCAGCTCTTCTGCTTCTTGCACAGGTGCAGTGGCCTATACCTGGGGTACAAAGGAGCCGCTGTTTCTGATATTCATTCAATTCCGGTGTGATTGTGTACCCAGTGATTGCACATGAAGATCGTGGCCAGATGGATCACTGAATTATCATGTAGTGAAGACAATCATATCCGGCAGGATACATGTGAAGAGCATAAACATTTAAGACACCAGGAAAATGTACAGAATCACATCACACCCATCATTGTTTGATAAAACAATTGGCAATCAATCATCAGACACAGCCACAATCATAAAATTTGCAGGCGTAAGGATCTGAAGCATTTCCTGTAGAATGACCACATAAGACTTGTTGCAGATTCCAGACTGAGATTCATTCGAAGAAACCATGGAAATCAAACACACCATGAAAGAGGCAGTTGACAACACCCTCTCTCAACAAAATTTAGAATACTGTTTGTCAATTTGGAACTCTTATTAGACAGAATTAATAGAGGAGACAGAGAAAATCAGAATTGTGGGAAATGATCACATAAAAATGTGCACGTTACCGATCCCATGGCAACAGTAGTCATGTTGACCATCCTATTGGAACAGTGCTTTTTTTTTTCAGAATAAAAGGTAGCATCCTGGATTTTCCATTGCTTGATTTTAGCCTATGCGTTAATTCAGATATAGGTAATCTCCATTCAAAAGTTCATCCAAATCCATTCAGTGGCTTCAGTGTGAATGAGTAATAAACATGCTAACTTAACGAAGGAAGAAAACAAGCAATTTCCAGTTCGGTGTCCCAAAAAGAATGACCTGATTTTAAATAGAATTATTTATTATGAAGAAGGGCTTAACACCAACAATTTGCATACTACATTACTCAGAAAAGACAGAAGTTTATAAAAATCCATCATAAATGTTCAATATGTCCTCCACTGGCTGCACGGACAACACCTAGCCGAGAGCCGAATTCATCCCAAGCTGAGAGTAAGGTGTCTCCTGTCACTGAATCAACAACAGCTGATATTCTGATTTTTAGTTCACCAATGTCACAAGGTAAGGGAGGAACATAAACACATTGTTTAACATATCCCCACAGGAAGAAATCACATGGTGTTAAATCAGGGGACCAAGGAGGCCAAGAGTGTAAAGCCTGGTCTCGCGGTCCTGTACACCCTATCCAACATTGAGGCACGTTGGCATTGAGGAAACTGCGTGCGTTGTTGTGCCAGTGTGGTGGTGCTCCATCTTGCTGATTGATGAAATTGTCAGAGTCAAGTTGTGGGAATAACCAGTTCCGTAACATTGCAAGATGATTGTCCTGTTACAGTTTCTTCCATAAAGCTTGCTTTGCGAAACAGTACAAAAAACATTCACTTCTGGTGAATCACATTCATGTTAAATTGTTTCATGAGGATTTTTGAGCCCCCATTATGACTGTGAACCTTACTGCTAATATGGAAAGTTGCCTCATCGCTGAATATCAACCGTGCCATAAAAGTGTCGTCTTCCATGTCCTCTAGAATAGCACTGCTAAAGTCCACTTGCTTCACTTTGTCAATATCTTGAAGAGCTTGTACCAGTTGTAATCGGTACGGTTTGAGGGCTAAACGATACCATAACATACGTCACACTGTCATGCGCGGTAACGCAAGTTCTCGGCTAGAGCGATGCGTAGGCTTGCGGGGGCTCCGCTCAAATACTTGTTGGATTTGTTCCACTGTTTGTCCAGGAACACTTGGCCAGTCAGGACTTTTGCCTTTACAGAGGCACCCTGTTTCTTCAAACTGTTTATACCACTGTCGAATGTTCTTTGGTGATGGTGGTTTAGCATGAAATCGAATATGAAATGCTCGCTGAAATGCGATCACTGACTGAGTGTGACTAAATTCAATAACACAATACACCTTCCGTTGCGCAGATGCCACACTGAGTGAGACTGGCTGCACACTCCAGGTCAGTGCTGGTAGCGACATCTAGAGGATTTTTTCTGAAACTCTAGACCATGCCGATTTCATTTAGCGCTGTTTCAGTTACCTAGTGACATTTGTCTCAATATTATTACAAGTTAAAATCAGGTCATTCTTTTTGGGTCACCCTGTATTTGTACATGCAACAGCATCATATGTCCTCATGTGTGTGCCTCTTACCAGCGGATGTACTTGCATATCTTAATCAAATCCAGCCTCACTAAAAGCCTACCATGTTCTACATAAAAAAGGGATGATGTCTCTGTTGTATAGCATTTAAATGACACCATTGTGAGTGTTCAAGTGTCACAGAAGCTAGAAGATAAGCTCGATGCTCAGCGGCTAATATGCTATGAGCTCGTATGGAAATAGAGAATAAACGCTTCGAAGATTGTACTCATTGTGTCGAATCGTATTATGTAGGACATATTACACAATGAAAGCATTTTAACAAATATGATACAGTTCAAAAGTCAAAGTACAAATAGCTTTTTCTAAGAGTAATTAATGTTCCACATTTCGCATTATATTCTTCAAATCAATAAATATCTTTACTTCACATTGTGAAAAGTAGCTTATTTGTTAATTCAGGGTAAAAGCTAATCTCATTCCAAATTTGTTCCAAATCCATCGAGCCATTTCAGCATGAAAGAGCACAAACATACTAATACACAAACTTTCACATTTGTAACAACAAAAACAAACAATATCTGACAAAATAATTTAATTGGATAGATAAAAAATCTACTCAACAAGCAGCGACAGAAGTCTTTCCTTCTCATCCCATCTGGTAAGTCTCTCCTGAACTGGCTCCAAAAGCTTGCCAAATTATAACTTTTTATTGTGTGTGTGTTCTGCCACTGCTTGGTGGGTAGATATTTTGTCCATTCAATTAAATTAAACTTTTGCATTTATAATAAATATGGGATTATAGAAATTTAAGAGGATGTAAATGAAGTTGAAATAGGAGATGTGATACTGGGAGAAGAATCTGTCAGAGGACCAAAAGATCTAAGTCGAAACAAGGCCCCGGGAGTAGACGACATTCTGTCAAAACAATGATAGCCATGGGAGAGCCAGTCATGACAAAACTCTTCCATTTGATGTGTATGATGTATTAGACAGGTGAAATATCCTCAGACTTCAAGAAGAATACAATAATTTCTCAATTCTAAAGAAAGCAGGTGCTGACAGGTGTAATTATTAACTGAACTATCAGTAAGTCATAGTTGCAAAACACTAACACGAAACCTTTATAGAAGACTGGAAAAACTGATAGAAGACAACCTTGAGGAAGATCAGTTTGTATTCCAGAGAAATGTAGAGATACGTAAGGCAATATTCACCCTAAGACTGTCTTACAAGATAGGTTGGGGGAAGACAAACCAACATTTGTAGTCTTAGAGAAAGCTTTTGTCAATGTTGGCTGGAATACTTTCTTTGAAATTCTGAAGATAGCAGGGGTAAAATACAGGGACCAAAAGGCTATTTACAACTTGTACAGAAACTAGATGGCAGTTAAAAACCCAGGGGCATGACAGGTAAGCAGTGGTTGAGAAGGGAGTGAGACAGGGTTGTAGCCTATCAATGATGCTATTCAATTTGTACACTGAGCATGAAGCAAAGGAAACCAAAGAACAATTTGGAGTAAGAATTAAAGTGCAGGAAGTGGAAATAAGAACTTTGACGTCTGTCAATGAAACTGTCATTCTGTCAGAGACAGCAAATGACTTGGAAGATCAGCTGAATGGAATGGATAGCATTTCGAAAGGAGGGTATAAAATGAACATCAACAAAAGAAAAACGGGGATGGTGGAATGCAGTTGAATAAAATCAGGTTATACAATGTAGAATGCCAATGACCAGGAAAGCATTACTGGAGAAGAGATGTTTGCGAACATCAAATATACATTTAAGTGTCAGGAAGTCTTTTATGAAAGTAGTTGAATGGAGTGTAGCCATGTATGGAAGGGAAACATGGACAATGAACAGTTTACACAAGAAGAGAATAGAAGATTTTGAAATGTGGTGCTACAGAAGAATGCTGAAGATTAGATAGGTAGATCACATTACTAATGAGGAGGTACTGTACAAAACTGGAGAGGAAAGAAATTTGTGGCACAACATGAGTAGGAGATAGAACACATTCTGAGACGTTAAGGGATCACCAGTTTAGTACCGGAGGAAAGTGTTGGGGAAGGGGGAGGGGGAGGAGGAGGGGGGATAAAAATCGTACCAAGAGACCAAGAGATTAATACATAAGCAGACTCAGACGGATGTAGGTTGCAGTAGTTAATCAGAGATGAAGAGGCTTGCACAGGACAGAGTAGCACGAAGAGCTCCATCAAACCAGTCTTTGGACTAAAGACAACAACAGTAACAGCAACAATATGGGATTGACTGGATTGAAGAAAACCTTGGTCAGATGACATATCATTTTCTCTTCTTCTATCTTTCTGTTGAAATGGAAGACAAATATCATTGTTTGTTAACTAAAAAAAATAATGAAATTAATAGGAAATTTGACTATTCTTACCTTATTTCTTCAGCTTTTTTACCCTGTCTTTCTGAAATGGCTGATGTAGCACCTTATACAATCTTGAGGCTTTTTGTGGGCCAAGCCCAGGGCAAAGTGTCAAAGAATCTTGTGATGCTTTTATTATCTTCCCTAATGATCCAAAAGTTGACAGTAAGGTTGCAGCATCTGTCCGGTTAACTGATCTGACAGATGTGAGAGCATTTGAAATCTAAAAAGATATAGTAAATAAATAAAATCTTTGTCACATTGTCTTACATTTCAAATATTTTCAACAGTCACATGTGGCAATGACAAATTAATTAAAAAAATTGCTTAATTCCAGTGTGGTTGGCATGAGAATGGGCTTCACTCGAACCCAATCACCGACTAAATAAACATCCCACTCGAGGTATGAATTAAAAAGGTTTATTCATTACACGATGCATTTTTGACTCTGTGGGTCCATCTTCAGGTGTAATTTATCTTAATACATGATTTATTTGTTCTCTTGAATGAGATGAAATGCATATTCCTGTTACAAAAAGGTTTGGTGTTAGGTTACAAGCTTTGTAAGTCCAATGCAGAAAATTTATGCGAAACTTTTTTTAATTCATACCTCAAGTGTATTGAGTACAGTCACATTTGAAGCTGCAAAATACGGATACAATTAAATAAAATAAACATCCATTTTAATTGGAGCTCTGGCTGTTTCTTTTTACACCAAAATTAAAACATAATATAATGAATAAAGAATGCAGCACTTTCAACAGAGTTGATGCTGCCAAAAGTTTGCAGTTTACCACTAATTTACCTGTTCCTCAGAAACTGACAGAAAAGTTTTGCATGCTTACTACGGTAGTAGAGTACCGTATTTACTCGAATCTAAGCCGCACTTTTTTCCCGGTTTTTGTAATCCAAAAAACCGCTTGCAGCTTAGAATCGAGTACAAAGTAAGCAGAAGTCCTGAAAAATGTTGGTAGGTGCCGCCACAACTAACTTTTGCCGTCGAATATATGTAGCGCTACACAGGCATGCTTTGCAGGCACAAAGATAAATACTGGCACCAAAACCTCTGCGTCAGTAAATAAATTAAAAGAAAAGGTAGAAGAATGTAAACATTATGCTATGTATCCTTTCGTGTTTGCTGCTATCTCATTTAAATCCTGTCTGCCTAATAAACTAGGAAACTACAATGAGACAACAGCAAACGTGGAAGAATATATATATCATGTCATGTTTATATTCACATTATTTTTGTGCTCAATAGTGATACAGTCAGAAATGAGGCACGGCAACTGAATAGATTTTTAAATCTAAGATGACTCTAATTTCTTTGCAGAATGTAATGTACTAAAGAGGCGTCTGCAAATATTTTCAAAAGGAGAAAAATTTTTGCTAAACTCTCGTTCAGAACATCTTCTATCATACGCAGTCTATTACTTGGTTCTTGTTGATCATTATTAAAGAAAGCAGCAGTGTAAGTAAGAACAAATAGCAGTCTCTTGCCATAGTTTCGCTTATGAGACAATTTCTCTCTTTTTTTTATTGTAAGCGGCGGTAGCACGCACAAAAGCAAGCCATGCCACGAGCAGCGACAGGTTGTAAACACTCATTATCAGAATGCGACAAACAATGCATGACACATTAAAATAATGCAGTTTTAGTGACGTAAATACCTATAACAAAGAGAACAGCACTTATCAGATCAAAGCAAAATAAGCAATCGATTCAAATCAGACGAAGCACATGAAAAAGGAAGGGTACCCATACAAATAAGGACGGAGCGCTTGACACATAGCAAGGGTTACTTGGTAAAGCTTAACTGTTAAGCTTATGACTCGAACCAAACTACTGTAGTTGTATCTTCATGCATTCGACCTGAATTGTGTCTCATGTTACAATGGACCAACTTTGTTTCGATTTGGAGGTGCGGTCTAAAACTTTTCTCTCCCTTTGAATTTCGCGTCTCAAATTTCAGATGCGGCTTTGATTCGGGAAAATTCTTTTTCCTTGATTTCGAGTCTCATTTTTCAGGTGCGATTTAGATTCGAGTGCAGCTTAGATTCGAGTAAATATGGTAGATTCAAAGAAAGAAATGGGTAACATATTCCTGTACATAACAGAGCCATGAGGGTGAAACTTGTCTGTATAAGCTGCACCACCAATTTTCCTCTTCTATTCTCCACAATTACCCTTCTTTTCTTTTTATCCCTTCCTCATTTGCTCACTCCTTCCCACTAACCTTCTCACTCTCTTTCCATCACTCTCGTACACATTCGACTCTGTTCTGTTCCTAACATTATCCAGGTCTTATCCCACGCCTTCCCACCTTATGCCACACCTAATACAAATCTCCTGTCACCTGAGTCACATGAGTGTGAATAATTTAGGCCCATTACCTGTCAAATTTAAACCCAGCACATTCTATTGCAGTTCTGTCGATGCAATTAGAACTAGAGCCAACTGTGCAAGCAGCTATGTCATACAGCAACTTCAATGGAGCCTTGGTAAAACTTTTTGTGTGGACACAACCAGTAATCAACAGTCCACTTGTAGGAATGACAACTGCCAAACTGTGGCCAACTGAAAGTTTGACCACTGACAAACAGAACATGCAATTCAGAACAACCTGGTCAACTTAATAATGGTCACACAACTGTCATCTGGATCTCTCTCTCTCACCCTCAAAAAACAAATGGCATGCTCAGAACAAGAGTACCATAAGGCTGTTTAGCCAACAATCCTGTAGTCTCAGCAATACTCCATGTCTTCCAAGCCAAAATGTTAGCATCTGGAAATGCTTCAAGGCCACCATAGTCTGCTTGATTGCCCCATACAACAGCAAGTGTCAGCCAGGTACTACCTCCAAACACTGCTTGTACATCACAGGTAAAGTTCAGATGGAGACCACGAAAAACATTTGGACCTCCAATCAATTGCTGTTTATTAAACTGCCCAGCCAAGTCAATATCAATCGCCTTCAAACTGCAATACACAGGTACACTGCGCCACCAGCGACGATGGTAACCACGTCGCAGAGGCATTGCTGTGGCACGTTAACACAACACGCCGGGCAACACGGGCCCTAGTTCTACTAGGCCCGTGCTGCAGAATAATTGGCTTCCGGTCGTGGCAGTTGGGACTGATAAGGCGCGCTGGCGCTCTGCGAGCGCATGGCGACCGGAAGTTGTGGTTGCGATAAGCGCTACTGGGGTCTAGGTGCGCCGCAGCACGGAGCGTCATTCGCCCTGCGAACGTCGAGGACTGCGGGCGCATAGCTCTGGGTGTCTCGCTGGGCGTTGGCTTGCTACGTTCACTTGGTTAACGTGCCACAGCAATGTCTCTGCGACGTGGTTACCGTCGTCGCTGGCGGTGCAGTGTACCTGTGTATCGCAGTTTGAAGGCGACTGATATTGACTTGGCTGGGCAGTTTAATAAACAGCAATTGATTGGAGGTCGAAATGTTTTTCGTGGACTCCATCTGAACTTTACCTGTGATGTACAAGCAGTGTTTGGAGGTAGTACCTGGCTGACACTTGCTGTTGTATGGGGCAATCAAGCAGATTATGGTGGCCTTGAAGCATTTTGGCTTGGAAGACATGGAGTATTGCTGAGACTACAGGATTGTTGGCTAAACAGCCTTATCGTACTCTTGTTCCAAGCATGCCATTTGTTTTGACTACTCTCTCTCTCTCTCTCTCTCTCTCTCTCTCTCTCTCTCTCTCTCTCTCTCTCTCTCCCCCCCCCCCCTTCTCCCCCTCCCCATACTCTATCTTCATACTTCTCTCTGCCCCTTACTTTGACACTAGAGCAATGGAAGAGGTCAAAAGGCCCCTTTAAGGTTTTATTTCTGCAACAACAAATGCATTTTTTGATATTTTTCCACCAAACTTCATAACTATTCCTTATTTCTCTTACTCCTGACAACAGTGTACTGCTATTTGCTAACTTTCATGATTTCTTGGAAATTCCATGTAGTATACCTAGAACAGTGGAGGGTTCAATTGATCCCCGACACGTAACTCATTTTCTGAATATTGGTGATTTGATAATTACAAATGTACTAACATTGCATTTTCTTTGTGAGACATATCTGAAATGGTACCACACCTACAGTAATCACTGGAATCGTATGGGGGTACCAAGTGAAACTTGTGCTGATAACTGAATTCGGGTTTTCTCGGTAGGAAGGAAGCAGCATATAACTTTGAATAAAGAGTCATTGACATATGTAGAAGTAACTCCTGGTGTGCCCCACTCAAGTGTGATGGAGCACTTGCCTTTCATGTTGTAATTAATGACCTCCCAAAAATATTAATTAGTAAGCTCAGACTTTTTGCAGATGAAGCAATTATCTATAATGAAGTACTGCCTGAAAGAAGCTGTGTTGCACAAGTACTCAGTCGGGTCTTGATAAGATTTCAAGGAGGTACAAAAAATTGGCAAATTACTTTAAACGTTGAGAAATGTAAAATTGTGAACTTCACAAAATGAAAAAAGTGTGGTTTCCGATACCTACAGTGTCAATGAATCACAACAGGAATCAGTCAACTCAAACAAATACACAGATGTAACAATTTGCATTGATATGAAATGGAATGATGAAATAAACACATTTATAGGTAGAGCAGGTGCCAGATTTTGGTTCGCTGGTAGAGTACAAGGGAAATGCAATCAATATACAAAGGAGATTGCTTACAAAACACTCATGTGGACCATCCTACAGTGCCACTCAACTGAGTGCAATGCATACCAAATAGGACTATCAGGAGAACTGATTGTACACAGAGAAAAACAGCACAAGTAGCCACAGGTTTACAGAATGGTATTTGTTGTGGGCTGACTGTCACATAGTATTTTTTAGTAACTTCGTGTTCACTGCTGACTGTTCATTTGTTACAATATCCATTATCGCAGTTTTGATCTTTTGATCATTTTCAAGTGGCTACTGGTACTGAAACCAGTTCCCGTCAAATCACCGAAGTTAAGCACTGTCGGGTTGGGCTAGCTCTTGGATGGGTGACCATCCAGTCTGCTGAGTGCTGTTGGCAAGTGGGGTGCACTCACCCCTTGTGAGGCAAACTGAGGAGCTACTTGATTGAGAAATAGCGCTCAGGTCTCGTAAACTGACATACGGCCAGGAGAGCAGTGTGCTGACCACATGCCACTCCATATCCGCATCCAGTGACGCCTGTGGGCTGAGGATGACATGGCACCCAGTCAATACCATTGGGCCTTCCAAGGCCTATTCGGATGGAGTTTAGTTTGGTTTTAGTTTAGTATTGGTGCTGAAAACACAGCAGCAGTCAGCATTAATAAAAAGCACAAAAATGAAGTAAGCTCATATAGTTTGTGTCAGCCTTTGCCCAAAGCACCATTGTTATGTGACAGATAAGATAAAAACCTAGGAAATTGAATTAACTGCACATGTCAGAAATGAACACCATATACTGTAGAGTAGAGTGTTCATTACAAATATGTACAGTAAGCACAAATTTAGTTTCATGTGTTCTTATCCTGTCGGTCACATAAGGATAGTTTATGCGACAAAAGCTGATACGAGGCATAGAGGCTCTCATCATGTTTATGCTTTTTAGTGATGTTGACTACTGATGTGTTTTCAGCACCTGTTAGCCAAATAGGTCAAAATTGCAATAGTAGATACTGCAATAAATGTACAGTCTATGGTGAATATTAAGTCGTTTTTTAAAAAGAGGCACAGTTTTGTTTGAACTTTGAAAGAGTTCCATGGACATGCTGAAGAAAATGAATTGACTGATGCTTGAAGATAGACACAAACTATCTTGAGAAAGTCTACTTACAAAGTTTCAAGAACCAGCTTCAGATGATGAATTGAAGAATATACTACACAGCCTCTTATGTACTGTTCTCATAGGAGTTCATGAGGATAGTGTAATGCATCATTCTTTCCACCTGCCGTTGAGGAATGGAACGGGAAGAAGCCCTAATAATTAGTAAAACGGGGAACGTTCTCTGCCATGCACTTCACACTGGTTTGTAGAAGTAGAATCACTGTCTTGAATGGTGATGTATGCATTGTTGCAATGGTGTGTACACTGGACACTGTCACATGATGTTTCAATCATGTTTTGTGCGTTACTGTTGTCATTCTCCTCCTCACCAGTTAGTTAGTATTTTTTCCTGGCAAAAGGCATTTAAATTATGTGGTTTCAGCACATTCTTAGTGATGAAGAGATTTTATGTATTCTACAGAATCCAGAATGTGATTTATCAGATTCAGATGGTGATTTTCCATCAGAGACAACTGGCAGTGAAAATAATGAGACTGAGGAGTTACAATCACTACATGACTCCCCATTTCAGTTCTCTCCACAACAGTGTCAAGAGACAACTGACTCAACCAAAGATGGCAGACAGAGATGGGACAGAATGAAAGGTCTCAAACATGCTGTCACATGAAAGAAGTCAGCACTGGACATCCTGCAGGAGGGCTCACTATATGTGCCTGCCACCAAGTGGGTAGCTCATCATCAATGCATTCTGAATTTTTGACTGATGTATCATATCATCACGGCAATGAAATGCTTGGAATGGAATAAAAAACATCCCCTGAACATTGTCATTGGAGTAATTTGAAACAATGATTGCTATCACATTCACCAGATGTGCTTTTTGCGCTAAAAGTGTTTGCTCAAATGATCTTGGTTCTTGTGGGCCTAATTTTATCAGAGATAAGGTGATGAATGTACACAATGTATTACATTGCCAACAGACTTCTACAAAATCCCAAACAAACAGATTCACAAAGTTTTCTCTGGTACCACAGAGAATCAGAAAAATCATCAGTGGCTCATGGTAACAGCCAAAACAATGATGTTAACACATCAATTTCAACAATGATACTGAAATACCAAGTAAAGTGACAGTAATGAATCAAGACGAAGTTGTCAACCATCCAACAGAGTTCTTGAATTCACTTGTTTTGCCAGGAATGCCACCTCATGTTTTAATGTTAAAAACTGACATGCCCATAATTCTTCTCTAAAACATAAATCCAGTGTGACTTTGCAATGGTTCCAGGCCTTCAGTGAAGTTGATGAACAATATTATTGAGCTACAATTTAAAATGGAAAATTGTCAGGAAAGATGTACTGCTGCCGTGTACCCCAATGATTCTGATAGATGCCATCTGAATTCAAATGTTGGCAGTTTCCAGTGGGGCAGGCATTTGCAGTGACCGTCAAGGAAGCACAGGGATAATTGCTACATGTGTATCAACTAAATTTGCCAAATTTATGCTTATCATATGGACAGCTACATAGGCTGCACACACATCAGAATATCCTCTGATTTATTCTTGTATGCACCAGACAGGAAAACAACAAATATTTTGTAACGGAAAGCACTTCAATAAACAGAATTTAAAGACAAAGCCTTTTATTCTCTGAGTGGCACTGCAACACCTGCCAAGGTACTTGCTAGTGACTGATAAACCAGAATGGGAAATAACAAAAAGCAGGGCAATAGCAAGAAAGTCAATCAAACAAAGAAACAACTGTAGGACCAGGAAAGACATGTCTACTTGGAAAGTGCAAAGGTAACAAGACATCTGAAAAAAAAAAAGGTCTGCCTGCAGAAAATCTGTATAAAGAACACCAATAATCTGTTTAAAGTGTGGTTTCAATGTTTAGAACAAAATGCAATGCTTTTGCAACCTAAAGAGTTATCTAAATGTGTTAGAGCTTCAAGTTAAGAATCTGAAATGTGTAGATGCCATACAGATGAATGGAAAATACAGGTCTTACTTTAATCTTGTTGTGAACTTTAATGCAAATCTTATTGGGATCAAATGACATCTTCCCACTATTCTAAAGGTATTGATTTTTTCACTGTTCTAGTGTTAATCATGTTTAAAAAACAACAGATTGTTTTATATTAGACCATACATACTAGAAAGTCTTCACATATATGTGATATTACCAGTTTCGAATGTTCCATGATAATTGATAAAATATTTATTTAATAGTCTGTATAACAATATGTATTACATTACCTGCTGGTATGGGTCACGGTCCTGTTTCTCCATTATCATGTCGGGTGGCTTATGTTCAAACATTTTATAAGTTTCAATTATGCGTCCAGCTTCTTCTGGACTCCAAGCAAGCATTAATGTTAAATCTGCAAGGATGCACATGCGCGTTAAGTACTTAAGGGTATGGTGTGGATCCAAGGTGTCCACCTGAAGAAACACAAGAAAATTATTTACACATAAGAAAATGGGTAACAAGTAAAAAACAATAAGCTATTACTTCCAAATAACCATAAGAAGCATAGAAAGGGAAAGGTGTCTGTGCTCATGTACAACCTTACGTGTCAAAAATAGGTTTCACTAATTAAATGACTGAAATAGAACATCTATTTTAATTCACACTGCCACAGTTAGGTATAGATCTTCTTAGCACATGAGTGACATTAACTGTGGACTTGGCCCTTACAAACTACTGTTTATTACCATAGCCATTAGGTCATTTGTGTACAGAGTCATTGACAGACATCGAACTGAGAAGCAATTACTAAACACTATTCAGAAATATGAGTATTTTGTTGGAGGCTGAAGTCTAATTTATTTTCTTGTTAAGGAAAGGGAAAAAAGACTCAAAGGATTAAAGCAGCTCTGTAATACAGGCTGATCATCTTATCTCACTTTCCACAGATATTGCAAATTAAAGTCTGTCAGGAAATATGCTGTGAGTTATTGATAATTTACAAAAATAGCTTAAGGATGGTGCTATCAAATCAATACAACACGTACATCCTCTATTAGAAATGGCATCACACTCAGAAGAGAAGTAGTCACTAATCCACCTATTCGGCATATTCTGTATGTCAGAAATGTCCAGATGTTCACGTAAATACTGCGGAGAATGGATAAAAACTAAATATGCCCATAAATTAATACCAAGGAAAGCAAAATATGCAGGACAACTGTCAGATGGTCCAGAATCACTGAAAGATCACATAAGGAGTAGCTGGAATACTTTGTGATAAGATTAAGGGTAATAGATAAGTAGTATATCTAACACTCACACAAAATTAAATTAGAAGTACCAATTGTATAAGAGGGAGAAAACTACTGCCACTACAGTGACATAAATGGTTCACTGTGTAACAAGATTGGGATGTCATTAGGTCTCCTACTAGTTAATGACACAATGGTCGAGAACAGACAGAGCTAGATGCCTAAAATCAGTGCATTTTATCCTGGTTGCCCAACATATGAGATAAACTGCTTTAGAGGCCATCGAGGCACTGGGCATTCTCACACAGCATGGCTTCAGGCATCAGGGTTAAATGGGATGCTAGATGCCATTAGGGAGGTATCCCTACTTCAAAGTTTATCATTACAGAAAACCTGACAGAGCTTACATGCACAAGGATTTGAAACAATACAATGTGACCAAGATTTGGTACGTAGGACACCCACAACTGAGAGGTATGATAATTAATTTAGAGAGATCTGCTTCAGCTGTATTAATTATTTATTCAAACAAAGACCTGTTACAGGATATTAAAACGCTATCTTCAGAAGTATGATATTATTGTATTTTGTAACACAGAACATTTCTTCGGGCCAGTGAGTGTAAGAACTCCAATCGCTGCACATTGGCAGGAACTGTGCGCAGCCAAGCAGCCATACAGTAGGAATGCCAACAATGGTGTTCCTACTGTGCGGCTGCCCTACGGTGAACAGTTTCTGCCAACATGGAGTGATTGGAGCTCTTACACTGACTGGCCCGACTGCATGTTGTGTGTTACCAAATACAATAATTTCTTACAACTGACAATAGGATTTTATAATATCCCAAATCCGGTCACGGTTTTAATAAATAATTAGTGCAATGGAAGCAGATGTCTCTAAATTAATCCACAAATAAAATGGGAATTAAAAAAAAAAGATAAGAACACAGTGTTCTATGAGGACACCAGAGAGAAGACCCAGACTGAAGTGGGAAAGAGGAAAGTAACGAAAAACAATAAAGAGGATCCAAAATATATCCAGTTTCATGCTTTCTCCGAACAACTAATCATATGCACAAATATATAATTTTTAATGACAAATTTTCAGAAAATTAAAAAATGGCTATCATACATCAATATTAAATACTTCAGTATCTTTAGTATGGTCTTCTCTCTCTCTCTCTCTCTCTCTCTCTCTCTCTCTCACACACACACACACACACACACACAGGCATGTATGTAAACAAATAACTGAAAAATACAAATGCTGTACCTGCACAAGTAGCACTCTCAATTCATACTGGCTACCCAAGAGTTTGAGTCGTTCATGAATATAATCTGGATTCAAGGTGTGGTATCGTAAACTAAGAAACAGTGCACAGGTTGTTCTGCCCATGACATAGTCAGGAATAATTTCCGAAAACTCCCATGGAACATTATAAATACTCTTCAGCAGTGGGTTTCCTTTCTGTAAAGAATAATAATTTCAATACTGTCTTTTCCTTGGGAAAAAGGCATAGTTCAGTCAAGAATACTAGTCATAGGTTCAAATACAAATATGAACAAACAGAGCAAAAGATGCAAACCTAAGATGAAAACGTCTTTAAAAAGACGTTAGCTATTCATTTATTGTGTGTTTCATTTTGGTCCTGGAGTAAATTTTCCAGATGTACTGAAAGGAGCACAAGGGGCATAGCATCATTTTTATGGTCCTGGAGTCACCGCTGGTTGTTTATAGAGTGTGCAATGACAGTGTAGAGAGATGTTGAAGAAACAGTGCAAAATATTTTTCATTACAACTTATCTTGTGCAAACTGTGTATGAACAATAGAACATTGTACAGTAGGGACCAACTGAATGAGTTGTTAAGGTGCTGACCTCATTTTCGGATGGATGGAAATTTTGTCTCTGTCCATCCATCCTGATTTAAGTTTTCCTAAATCATTCAGGCAACTGCTGGCATGGTTCCTTCATCAAGGCCACAGCCAACCACCTGCCATGTCCTCACAATGCATACTTACATATTTTGTGTGTATGTACATTTTTGAGCTATTTATTTTCATTCAATTATGATGACAAATCCAATATGATTATAAGATGATGCCTGGGTAAATAAATGAAATTAAATTAAATCACTCGTATAGTTTCATTAAGCCAGAGGAAGGCAAGGGCAAACCACCTCTGTAAGGACCTTGCCTATTACAGCAGTGCAGGTCTCCCCGCATCGTCCCCTATGCTCCTCTTGAGTATGGGACCTCCTCCTCCTCCTCATCATCATCGATTTCATTACTGGTTTTGACTCCTTAACAAGTCATCATCAGATGATACTAGACAAGCAGGCTAGATGATGCTTGTCTCCAGATGCAATCCACAAGTGCCCAAATTAACACATTCTGGCTATTTAGCATACACTTGCTACTGCCAGTTTCCAATGTGCTATTAGTGGATCATGCCTGTAGATAGGCATCGTCTATCCCACTTCCAGTATCGTCTGAAGTATCTATGTTTCAAAACAAGTAATGAAACTATTTGTGTGACTTGAGGCTGAGAAATATGAAAAGTACAATAAAAGAACTTTGTCAGAAGACCGTCATTGCATTCCCTTAGGCAGCATGCTTGGTTTGTGTATGTTATTTTATTAAGGTGAAAAACTATTAATGAATTACCAATTAAAAAATCGATAGTTACTGTAATAGTTCCAAACAAAAATAAAATTCCATTGAGGAACTGTTAAATTATGAGAACACAGAATGGCTGGCCATTAACTACCTTCAGCAAATAAAATATAAAGTACTATAATACATCTGGTTACAAAACACCATGTGCTGTGGCAAGCGTGTGGGCAGCTGTGCAGGGCCAGAAATAAAGATGAGTCAAGAAGTAATTAATAAATATAAAATCAGGTGACAGATTCAGGTCCTTTTAATGAGGAACAAATCTCTGCTGTACCATAATTTGCTTATGAATTTTATTCCAAAGTATGTAAAGATTCAACCATGAATTAAAGCATCTAAATAATTATAGAAAGGGAAAAAACCTTATAATAATAATAATAATAATAATAATAATAAATAATAATAATAACAATTCCCTACCCACAGAGGAACTAAAATCTGTAAACAGATTTCAGTTGCCACCATTTGGAGATGAATTAATAATTTGTTCAATAAGGCAGTGGTTGTTAAAAAGATTCAAGTTTAAATGGAATGTCTCCTTGGTCCAGCGCATCACAGATAATTGTGCGAGGCTCTTTGTGGAAACAATGATGCCACTGACCATCAGTTATGGACTACATTAAATCAAAAAAGTACACTTTCATTCAAATATATTTAATTACTCATTACAACACAAAACTTTTCATTGCATGATATTTTTTTTGCAATCTTCAGTGTGGATTGTTTCCATTGTCGTTTCAATATAATTGTTTACAAATGGATGTTCATACGTCTCACATGCTCCATTCTCGAATATGACTTTACTAACGATCGGTGCTGCATAGTACTGTCATCTAGGAACATCGACATTAACTCAGTGTTGAACTGTAGCAGTTGTATTGAGCGAAAGGTTGTAATTATTACATTCAAGTTAGTAGATGTGAAATAGGTAGTTCTTCACGCATAGTCCTTTATGAGGGAGAGATTATAGAGGAGTGTCTAAGACAAAATGCGAATGACAATAATTTTGATGACAAATTACTGTCTAGATTTCTACCAGCGTTGGTTATTTTTCTGTCCAAATAGCAAAACTCATCTACCACCTTTAGCATATCATTTTCTAATTTCATTCCCTCAGCACTGCCCGATTTACATCAAGGACACTCCAGTAGTTTCCTATTTTATTGATGATCACCTTATACATTCTCTTCAATTGATCTTCTAAGCCATCCCTGACAGAATTCCAAGCTCACAGCCATACCTTAAAGTTTTTACTTCTACTCCGTGAGTTTCAATTCCATTTCCAAATTTCTCATTGGTTTTCTTCATAGCCTGCTACATGTACAGACTGAATAATACTGGGGACAGGCTACAGCCCTGTCTCATTGCCTTCTCAACTACTGCTTCCCTTTCATGTGCTGTTCGATTTTAGTACAAGTTGAAGGTAAATTTGCTCCTTGGATTTCTTCTCTTCTAACTCCGGAATTTCAGGCTGTACTCCAGTCAACAGTTTTTCCCCCTAAATCTACAAATGTGGGTTTACATGTCTGCAAACTATATTCTAAATAATGGGGCCAGTATTGCTATCCATGCTCCAACAGTTCTGTGGAGTCCCAACTTTTTTCCTCCCTGGTCAGCTTCTAACTGTTATCCCAATCCTGTAAATAACTCATGTTTGTTTGTACTTTGCAGCCAAGACTTATTAGCTAATGGTTCAATAATACTCATTCCTGCCATTTTTTTAATTGGAATTATTACATTGTTCTTGAAGGCTGGTTGCACATATCTTGGATACCAGGTGGAATAGTTTTGGTTGTCCCTATCTCAATAATTCTGAGGGAATGCCCTCTACTCCATGGGCCTTGCTTAGACTTCGGTCTTTCAGTGCTCTGTCAAATTCTTCTAGCATTACTATATATCTCATTGTATCCTTATCTACTTCTCTTTCCTTTCCATACTACTTGTCTTCATGTATCTTTCCTTTATTTAGGTCCTTCTATATATTCCTTCCACCTTTCAGGCTTCACTTTTTTGCTTAGTATTACCTGAGCTGAGCTCTTTATGTTGAAACTACTGCTTCTTGTTTCTCCAAAAATCTCTTTAACTTTCCTATACATGGCAACCATCTTTCCTATAGACGCACATGCTTCTACAGCTTTGAATTGTTCCTCTAACTACACCTGCTTTGCCATTTTGTACTTTTCAGCAATTTCATTTTTAGTCCACTTTCCCATTTGCTTGCACAATTTTCATATTTTCTCCTTTCATCAGTTAAAGTTCATACATTACATATTATTTAGGTATTTCTATTAGGTATGGCATTTGTCTAGACCTCTGCTACACTATTTCATACCTCCAAGCTACTTATGCATCTTCTATTATATTTATTTTGCTTACTTCAGTCAGCAGTTGCCTAATGCTCCATCAGAAACTCTCAACAACCTGTAACACTTATGTTAAACGGTTACCCTAATGTCATGCAATAATGTTTAAGACTTCCAGTCTGGGCAGGAGATAAATGTGGTGTTTTGATGACCAGGAACTGCCACCACGGCAGTTTGCTGACACGGCACAGCGACACCTGCCTGCTAACAACATCCTTGCTAGTTTTTCTCTGACGGTATCCGATTCATATAAGAGATAAGAAAAATCCAGGCCCCTGATTGGACAAACACTTTCAGACTAGGAACGCCATTGTCACTGCTTGAGGAGTCTTGCGTCAGTCACAGCTTGCACAAACTTTTGCACAATGTCTTAATTATCATTAATTACAGTCAATATGATATTCAAAAGGCAACAGAAAAGGTTAAAAGAGTGTTGACAATAGTAATTATTAAATCGAATGTGAATGTGATGATCAAGAATCATTGCATTGCACTGTTGGGCACCATTGGATACATGTGCTGTATGACATCAGTGATTTAAAAAAATGTCTTGATACTGTGCTGTGGTAGGAAGTGCAGACAGCTGTTGAAGCTGGCATTCCTAAAATTTACTTGAAGTGTTCATTATTGACGCCAAGTTCCTCACTGTCCCACAATTTTCACTTAACAGTACTTCGACATCTCAATAAGTCAACAACCTGGTGCTATTAACTGCTGTTATCTGTGGAAGATGGCAGGTAGTAGACTTCTGTAGATACTCTTGGTGAGGTACAAGGGATCTGCCCCTGGTGGCGTTATTTGGTTCAGGTTCATAGGGATGTGAACTGGCAGTAGATGGCTAGCACAAGTTCGGTAGTTAACAGTTACCGGCTCCGAGCATAGCAGCAATAACAGGAAGAGACAATCAGGTGAGTTCGTGGATTGCGAATCATTATTACCTCAGTTATAGCCAGCTGAAAACTTCTGGACGTGTGGGTCAAGTACAGAGGGAAGGAAAACATTGTAAGCTTCACTGATCAACCAGACCTGCAGGTGTACCACCACTCTGTTGAAGCTGTGTGTTGGCTCCACATTGTTTTTCCTGGATTGTTGTGTGGATGTGTTTATGATTATTGATTCCACTTGCGTCTCTAGGCAGGAAACTAGTGTGTGCACTCCTATAAAACTGATTTGTTTCTTTATTTAATGCTCCAATCTGAGTGCTATTTGCAAAATATGATCTCACCTCTCTAGATGGCTGCTGTAACACATTTCATTTGTGGCAGCACACAATTATATATCAAGTGGGTTAATTTCATGTGCCATGCCCTGCTTGTACTATTACTAGAGTACACAGTTTCATCCGTTATCTTATTGGATGTTTCCACTATCAAGTTTGATTGCATTTGTTCATTATTTGTGGTAAAGATAGGGCATCTTAATCTTCGTTATTAAGTCTTTCTCATTGAGAACTTTATTTTGCATTTGTTCTACTATCTTATATGTTGTTTTAACGTTGTTCAAAAGTTTATGTTTATCTACTGTTAAGTCAGGGGTTCGTTAGCCAACTGAACACATTAGCTTGGAGTTTAGTGCTCTGCTCCACATGACAGTCACTTGTTTATTTATTTTGGCTGACTTTTAAGTTTCCTTGATTTGACTCCATTAACTCATTGAAAAATTAGTTACTTGTTTTTCTTGTTGCTGTAATTCTGACCGTTGTGTGGCGGCATTCGGTCTACAGTAGAGGCCTGGCTGAATTCCTGTACTGAACTATTTATTTCTCTGTTAATTAGGCTGTCATCTGTGTTTCTTCTGGTGGGATTTGGTTGAAATCTGCCCGGATGGAGCCAAGTCAGCATTCCACTGAATGGCCACTTAATCACCCTGAGCCCACTATGCATTGCCAAGACAGGTTTGCATAGCATGTCAAGATACTTATTTGTGTCTTAATCATTGTGTGCCTACTGCAGCTCTCCTTTTACTTCTTTTTTATTTCCAACTCAGGTAATTTGCTGGAGTGTTAACTAGCTAAACTGGCAATTGAGTAGTAACTAGATTTATTTACTTAAATGGTTTATACAAGTGTGGCTGGGCTAACTGCATATTATTAATCTTATTCCTTGTATGCGCTATCGGTTTTTGAACTGGCTAAACACTAGGTTTCAGATCTATTAGTTTCATGAAGGTTCTCACTAACTATTTGTACCATTAAGGACACAATTGTTTTGTTGAAGAGTTAACCGGCTAATTTGCATTTGTTGGTATCACCAAAATGATGATAGATGAAGCCTATCTTAGAGCTGGCTACAAAGACCTCTTGGAAGTTCTGATATGTAATACTGATGGTTACAACTGTATGATCATGGGAAAATGTCAAGACTGTCCTAGCAAAAAAGCTTTAATTGACATGTCTGAAGAACTGGAAGAAGGTTGATTTGATGCCTGACAATACAGAATGCAAAAAATGGGTGACAAAAGACAGAATGGAAATGGTTTTTGTTGTTGTTGTGGTCTTCAGTCCTGACACTGGTTTGATGCAGCTCTCCATGTTACTCTACCCTGTGCAAGCTTCTTTAACTCCCAGTACTTACTGCAACCTACATCCTTCTGAGTCTGCTTAGTGTATTCATCTCTTGGTCTCCCTCTACGATTTTTACCCTCCACGCTGCCCTCCAATGCTAAATTTGTGATCTACCCATCTAATCTTCAGCAATCTTCTGTAACACCACATTTTGAAAGCTTCTATTCTCTTCTTGTCCAGACTATTTATCGCCCATGTTTCACTTCCATACATGACTACACTCCATACATATACTTTCAGAAACGACTTCCTGACACTTAAATCTATGCTCGATGTTAACAAATTTCTCTTCTTCATAAACGCTTTCCTTGCCATTGCCAGTCTACATTTTATATCCTCTCTACTTCAACAATCATCAGTTATTTTGCTCCCCAAATAGCAAAACTCCTTTACTACTTTAAGTGTCTCATTTCCTAATCTAATTCCCTCAGCATCACCCGACTTAATTCGACCACATTTCATTATCCTCATTTTGCTTTTGTTGATGTTCATCTTATATCTTCCTTACAAGACACTGTCCATTCCGTTCAACTGCTCTTCCAAGTCCTTTGCTGTCTCTGACAGAATTACAATGTCATCGGCGAACCTCAGTTTTTATTTCTTCTCCATGGATTTTAATACCTACTCCGAATTTTTCTTTTGTTTCCTTTACTGCTTGCTCAATATACAGATTGAATAACATCGGGGGGAGGCTACAACCCTGTCTCACTCCCTTCCCAACCACTGCTTCCCTTTCATGCCCCTCGACTCTTATAACTGCATCTGGTCTCTGTACAAATTGTAAATAGCCTTTCGCTCCCTGTATTTTACCCCTGCCACCTTTAGAATTTGAAAGAGAGTATTCCAGTCAACATTGTCAAAAGCTTTCTCTAAGTCTACAAATGCTAGAAACGTAGGTTTTCCTTTCCTTTATCTATTTTCTAAGATAAGTCATAGGGTAAGTATTGCCACACATGTTCCAACATTTCTACGGAATCCAAACTGATCTTCCCTGAGGTCGGCTTGTACCAGTTTTTCCATTTGTCTGTAAAGAATTCACGTCAGTATTTTGCAGCTGTGACTTATTAAACTGACAGTTCGGTAATTTTCACAATTGTCAACACTTGCTTTCTTTGGGATTGGAATTATTATATTCTTCTTGAAGTCTGAGGGTATTTCGCCTGTCTCATAAATCTTGCTCACCAGATGGTAGAGTTTTGTCAGGACTGGCTCTCCCAAGGCCGTCAGTAGTTCCAATGGAATGTTGTCTACTCCCGGGGCCTTGTTTCCACTCAGGTCTTTCAGTGCTCTGTCAAACTCTTCACGCAGTATCATATCTCCCATTTCATCTTCATCTTCATCTGCATCCTCTTCCATTTCCATAATATTGTCCTCAAGTACATCGCCCTTGTATAGACCCTCTATATACTCCTTCCTCCTTTCTGCTTTCCCTTCTTTGTTTAGAACTGGGTTTCCATCTGAGCTCTTGATATTCATACAAGTGGCCCTCTTTTCTCCAAAGGTCTCTTTAATTTTCCTGTAGGCAGTATCTATCTTACCCCCAGTGAGATAAGCCTCTACATCCTTACATCTGTCCTCTAACCATCCCTGCTTAGCCATTTTGCACTTCCTGTCAATCTCATTTTTGAGACGTTTGTATTCCTTTTTGCCTGCTTGATTTACTGCGTTTTTATATTTTCTCCTTTTGTCAATTAAATTCAATATTTCTTCTGTTACCCAAGGATTTCTAAAAGCCCTCGTCTTTTTACCTGCTTGATCCTCTGCTGCCTTCACTACTTCATCCCTCAGAGCTACCCATTCTTCTTCTACTGTATTTCTCTTCTCCCCCGTTCCTGTCAATTGTTCCCTTATGCTCTCGCTGAAACTATGTACAACCTCTGGTTTAGTCAGTTTATCCAGGTCCCATCTCCTTGAGTTCCAGCCTTTTTGCAGTTTCTTCAGTTTTAATCTACAGTTCATAACCAATAGGTTGTGATCAGAGTCCACATCTGCCCCTGGAAATGTCTTGCAATTAAAAACCTGGTTCCTAAATCTCTGTCTTACCATTACATAATCTATCTGATACTTTCTAGTATCTCCTGGATTCTTCCATGTATATAACCTTCTTTTATGATTCTTGAACCAAGTGTTAGTTATGATTAAGTTATGCTCTGTGCAAAATTCTACCAGACGGCTTCTTCCTTCATTACTCACTCCCAATCCATATTCACCCACTATGTTCCATTCTCTCCCTTTTCCTACTCTTGAATTCCAGTCACCCATAACTATTAAATTTTTGTCTCCCTTCACTACCTGAATAATTTCTTTTATCTCATCATACGTTTCATCAATTTCATCATCATCTGCAGAGCTAGTTGGCATACAAACTTGTACTACTGTAGTAGGCATGGGCTTCATGTCTATCTTGGCCACAATAATGCGTCCACTATGCTGTTTATTGTGCCAATGTTCTGAGGCATCAAGGGATCACAAATTTAGCATTGGAGGGCAGCGTGGAGGGTAAAAATCGTAGAGGGAGACCAAGAGATGAATACACTAAGCAGATTCAGAAGGATGTAGGTTGCAGTAAGTACTGGGAGATGAAGAAGCTTGCACAGGATAGGGTAGCATGGAGAGCTGCATCAAATCGGTCTCAGGACTGAAGACAACAACAACAACAACAACAACAACAACAACATGCTGTTTGTAGTAGCTTACCCGTACTCCTATTTTTTTATTCATTATTAAACCTACTCCTGCATTACCCCTATTTGATTTTGTATTTATAACCTCCTGCCACCGAACTTCACTAATTCCCACTATATCTAACTTTAACCTATCCATTTCCCTTTTTAAATTTTCTAACCTACCTGCCCGATTAAGGGATCGGGCATTCCACGCTCTGATCCGTAGAATGCCAGTTTTCTTCCTCCTGATAGTGACGTCCTCTTGAGTAGTCCCCACCTGGAGACCCGAATGGGGGACTATTTTACCTCCGGAATATTTTACCCAAGAGGATGCCATCATCATTTAACCATACAGTAAAGCTGCATGCCCTCGGGAAAAATTATGGCTGTAGTTTCCACTTGCTTTCAGCTGTTCGCAATACCAGCACAGCAAGGCCGTTTTGGTTAGTATTACAAGGCCAGATCAGCCAATCATCCAGACTGTTGCCCCTGCAACTACTGAAAAGGCTGCTGCCCCTCTTCAGAAACCACACGTTTGTCTGACCTCTCAACAGATACCCCTCCATTGTGGTTGCACCTACGGTATGGCCATCTGTATCGCTGAGGCGTGCAAGCCTTCCCACCAACAGCAAGGTCCATGGTTCATGAGGGGGTGACAATTATAAAGCCATGAGATGATTTTTTGAAGCGTTGGTAGCTAACAATGAAAATGCATCATTTTATTGCTAAATCTCAAGGTAAATTTATGATAGACAAAAAAGGAAACATTGGCAGTTAATGATTGCTTAGTTCTTGCTGACTTTTTGGAAAACTAATCCTTTGTTGTTCAAGACTAAGTACTAAAGCACCAATGAGTAAACAAAAAGGCCACAATTCATCTATTTGTGTTCTATTATAAAAATCAAGATAACCTACCGAGCACAGTTGGTATGCCATAACTGATCACCTTGAACACATTATAGAAGTGCACACTTTTAACTGTAATTAATGGTCTATATAAAACAGCACCACCAATTCACAAACAAACTAATCTACTTCTCTGATGGTGGTATAACAATAATAATTATTTAATAGTAATAATAATAATAATAATAATAATAATAATAAATAATAATATCTCCTTTCACAGAGAAGATTTTGGATTTGATGTGGAATGGCACTTTTTCGCATCATGCCCTGGGAAGATGGGAAGAACACACATGATAGTGTCAACTTGCTCAAGTACATGATCAGATCAACATATAGTGATAGTGAACTTCAATAATGCGGAAAACTTGTACCACTAACACTCCAAAATAAAGACAAAGTGGGCTTGTATTTCTGATGAACTGCATTGGACTGCCAAAGTTGATAATACTGATTGTGATAACCAAGACGCATATGTTACATTTTACCACCCACCAGGACCAAGGACCTCGTTCAAAAAAGTTGAGAAGAATGAAGTTCAGCTGCCAGTTAAAAGTGTACTGATGAGATGTCTTCCCTGGAATTTAAAGCCCTGTCTAGGTGAACTTTTAACCTAACACCCAAACTTAATGAAGAAATTTCTCAGATGTTTTATGAATGACATAACAAAAACAAAGAAGATGAGAACACAGAGTAATTAGTTGGACAATTTTCAATAAAAAATAACAAGTAATCATAGATATGTTTAGATTATAAAACTGATACATTTTATTGTATAGCCTACATACTGCATATTCAAAAAACATATTTTTGACTCATATTTGCAATTTTTTCATAGCTCCCAACTGAATCTCAAAGTTGACATTTGTACCGAGTTTTGATATCATACAGTCTATTATGCATGTAACTTCCAGATTTTTATCTGGTCCCCTGACAAAAATATTGCAGGTAAAAAAAAGAAATAATTCAAAAAATCTGGTCTTTAAAATAAGGTATTTTTTTATGTGTAAACTTCTCACCATGGATAGTCTATAAAATGTAACTATACTGTACAGCATAACAGTGCAAAAAATGTTTAGGCTGAGAAATTACTCCTGTGGAAAACTACTGTTCAAAAAATGAGTTTTTTTTATATATTTTTTTAATTTGTGACCAATAGCTTTGAGCTATTAAAAACCTACTAAGGAATACATTCAACAAGGCTATACTGGTTTTAATTTGTAGTCCAGTGTGTGCCGAACCAAACACTTTTTATTTGAAAGACCTAGGGCAACCCATTACTGAATAACACAAAAAACTGCAGATGCCTGCAGCAAAAAATTGCTTGCAGTCTGAAACAAAAATGGCTGCCATTCCTAAATGATAAACAACAAAACTGTTTAAAAATGTTTTTGAGTCCACTAAACATTAGGGAATGCACGCAGCAAATACCAAATTTTTCTGAGATGGTCAAGCTACCAATAATTTTTTGCCTGGACCACTTGGTACAGAATGACCCTATTACCGAACTGTCAGTCTGATAAGTCATGATTTGATACGAATTATTTACAAATGAATGAAAAAACTGGTGGAAACCAATATGGGAGTTTTCGGGTTCCAGTGAAATGTAGGGACCCATGATGCAATACTGACAATATGTCTTATCTTAGAAGACAGGTTGAGGAAAGGCAAACCTACAATTATGGCATTTGTAGATTTAGAGAAAGTTTTCGACCATGTTGATTGGACTACCCTCTTTGAAATTTTAAAGGTAGCAGGGACAAAATAAAGGTATTGAAAGGTCATTTATAGCTTATGAAGGAAACAGACTGCAGTTATAACAGCTGAAGGAAAGGAAAGAGAAGCAGCGGCTGAGAAGGGATGAAACATGGTTGTGGCCTAACCCCAATGTTATTCAATCTGTACACTGAGCAAGCAGTAAAAAGAGGAGGGGGGGGGGGGGATGAGTAGAAATTTAAGTTGGGGCCAGACTTGTGTCTGTGTATGTACGGGTGTGTGTGTGTGTGTGTGTGTGTGTGTGTACCTGTCCTTTTTTCCCCCCTAAGGTAAGTCTTTCCGCTCCCGGGATTGGAATGACTCCTTACCCTCTCCCTTAAAACCCACATCCTTTCGTCTTTCCCTCTCCTTACCTCTTTCCTGACGAAGCAACGGCTGGTTGCGAAAGCTTGAATTTTGTGTGTATGTTTGTGTGTCTATCGACCTGCCAGCACTTTCGTTTCGCTGGCACGTCGATAGACACACAAACAAATACAAACATACACACAAAATTCTAGCTTTCGCAACCAACGGTTGCCTCGTCAGGAAAGAGGGAAGGAGAGGGAAAGACGAAAGGATTTGGGTTTTAAGGGAGAGTGTAAGGAGTCATTCCAATCCCGGGAGCGGAAAGACTTACCTTAGGGGGAAAAAATGACGGGTATACACTTGCACACACACACACACACACACACACACATATCTATCCACACATATACAGACACAAGCAGACATATACAGAGGCAAAGAGTGAGGCTACAGTGAGGATCCCTAGCTCTTTAAATAAGTGTATGCAGGATGATCTTGAATGAGCGCCAGCAATTATTCTGATTACACGCTTTTGTGCAATGAACACTCTTTTACTCAATGATGAGTTACCCCAGAATATCATGCCATACTAAAGCAGAGAATGAAAATAGGCGTGGTAAGCTAATTTACTGAGATGTATATCGCCAAAATTTGCAATTACCCTAATAGCAAAAGTAGTTGAACTCAAACGTTTCAGCAGATCTTCAGTGTGTTTTTTTCCAGTTCAACCCCTCATCAATACATACACCTAGAAATTTTGAATATTCTACCTTAGCTACCAATTTCTGCTTGAAGTCTATATTTATAAATGGTGTCATTCCATTTACTGTGTGGAACTGTATATACTGTGTCTTGTCAAAGTTTAATGAGAGCCCATTTGCAAAGAACCACTTAACGATTTTCTGAAAAACATCATTTACAATTTCATCAGTTAATTCTTGTCTGTTGGGTGTGATAGCTATACTTGTATCATCAGCAAAACGAACCAGCTTTGCATCTTTGTGAATATAGAATGGCATATCATTAATATATATTAAGAACAGCGGAGAACCCAAGACCGAACTTTGCAGCACCCCATTCTTGATTGTTTCCCAGTTTGAGAAATCGCCAGTTTTTTGCATATTATGTGAACTGCTTATTTCAACTTTCTGCACTCTTCCAGTTAGGTATGATTTAAACCATTTGAGCACTGTCCCATTCATACCACAGTACTTGAGCTTATCTAGAAGTATTCCATGATTTACACAATCAAAAGCCTTTGAGAGATCACAAAAAATCCCAATGGGCGACTTCCAGTTACTAGGAGCATTTAATATTTCATTAGTGAAAGTATATATAGCATTTCCGTCGAAAAACCTTTCTGGAAACCAAACTGACATTTTGTCAAAACTTTATTTTTAAAAAGGTGTGAAGCTACTGTACAATACATTACTTTTTCAAGAATTTTGGATAAGGCAGTCAGAAGAGAGACTGGGCAGTAGTTGTTAACATCAGACATATCCCCCTTTTTATGCACAGGTTTAACAATGGCATACTTCAGTCTATCTGGGAAAATACTCTGCTTCAGAGAGCTATTATATATGTGGCTAAGAATTCCACTTATCTCTTGGGAACAAGCTTTTATTATCCTGCTGGAAATGACATCAATTCCATGTGAGCTTTTATTCTTGAGAGAGTTTATTTTCTTCCTAATTTCAGAAAGAGAGGTGGGTGGAGTTTCAATTGTATCAAATTGTGTGGGTAAGGCCTCTTCCATTAACTGCCTTGCTTCTTCCTTGGCACCTTTTGTACATTAGAACTCTCCTTTTACCAACTTTTATGGATCTGACATTCTTGCAGGTTGGAGACACTCGGCTAATATCACCAAAAACATCAAAAGCCTAATGTCATCACAAACATCAAAAGTCTCAATCATGTCACTGATACAGTCTAGCGTGCAATCTTGTCATATCTTTCTTTGTGTGTTGTTTCACCAAAAACTGCCTTTTTTTTCACAACTTGTTGTAGTACCACTGCCTGTCTATTTGGCGACTTCGGCACTGCTTTCTTAGCTCTGCAGACAGCTTTTCCTAAATGCTCGAGGAGAAACTTTAAGCACATTTGTGTCTTGTTGCTGCTTTTTACTATCTACCTCTCTCTTGCAACTTGGCTTTATAATGTTTTTCTTCTTCACCTGCTAGCTTCTTTCTCCACTTTTGCCATCTTACTTTCCCAGGTGTATTAGACATGAACACTAGATTTGGCAAATACTGGAACAAGACCACCAGAATGCTATCCTCATATTTCAGAAACAACCACAATTAAATGAGAACCGATTGTTCAGTTAGGCTCACTTAATGACGAAATTAGAGTATACAAGTTTTCAGTCCAGAAAGCACTGTTTCACAACTTCAGCACAGAAAAATTAGGTATGTTTGTTAGGCCTGTGACTACAGCCGCAAGTTCAAACAGATTGTTGGCAGCCATTTTGAACAATTCAAGCATTGTTGCTAGATATGATTCACAGGTGCTAGATCAACTGTCAATGCCACCAACTTTGTAAAATATTTTCCTCTAGATCTGAACAGAAACAAAAATTAATATCACATGCTTAACAGGAATTTTACAATTTTCATGTCTACTGTTACATCAGCCTGGTGGTTAATTTTGTGGAAATACGGAAGCGTCCGATCCCGCCCGTCTGCTTTGAACCATGACGTCACAAATATGGCGGAAACGACCATAAACCACGATTCCAATATGGCGCATGTAAAGTAGTTACGTACACATTATGAAGACGAAAATAAATCGAAAAACAAACATACACACGTTCCACAAAAAGCCTAATGACACTAATGGGACAAGCGTGGAAAAAAGGGGGATTTTGGGTGGGGGCAAACTAAATATAAACAAATTGAGACACCCACCCCCGTAAAAAACTACGCAAAACGACGAAAAAAACCGACATCACAAAACTCCCCAAATACCACTAAACACAATATCATCTGGAATCGGACACTTCCCTTGACCTATATAGCTCAACAGCAGCTCCCGATCCCATAAATTAGGACCTAACACTTCCCTTGACCTATATAGCTCAAAAACATCTCCCGATACAGCCACACATTGGTATCGAACACTTCCCTTGCCCTGTTATCCTTACAACATCTCCACATACAGCCGTCCCTGGTCCGAGACGCCAGAACTTTAAGTAAGCCTCATTTCTTCACAGCATACTGAACACTTCACGACTTCATCCAAAAATTCGAATAGCTGAAGAAATTTTATTAGAGACAACGCACTGACCCCCATCATAGCCGACAACCGAAAACTATTGACCCTGTCAGTCATATCCATACCTACCAAAGACGTAAAAAAAGCAATTTACCAAAATTCACACACGACGACACACTCGCAAACTAAACCAAAAACATCACCTAACACACCACCAGAGAGCACCACCGATCGCATCAAAACGACACCTACAAACACGCCACTCTCACAAACTAAATTCCGCGCCGTCGTGACGTCACACACCACAACAGCCTTACGTCACAGGTCAAAGCGGACGGGTGGGATCGGACGCTTTGGTCGACCCGATTTTGTTATATCTGCACAATATGTACAATTACCTTACATTACATATGTCATTTTCCATCATCATCATCATCATCTTGGACAGTTTCCAGCCACTGGCTGGGTCTGTCGGGAACACAAGCCTCTCCATCGTGTTCTGTCTTTCCACCATTCCCCCTCTTTCACCTTCGTCCAGTTCTCTCCTCTTCTCGTCACACATTCCTTCATTCCCTTCACCCATCTATCTCTTGGTCTTCCTCTGGGCCTCTTCCCCTCCAGTTGCAGATCAAACATCCTCTTTGGAATTCTTCCCTCATCCATTCTCTTCATGTGTCCATACCACTGCAGTCTTGATTTTTCTATCCTGTCCTGTACTGGTTCCTCCTTTAGTCTTTCCCTCACATACACATTTCGCAATCTGTCTCGTCTTGTTACACCCAACCTGCTCCTCTGGAACTTCATTTCGCTAGCCTGTATTCTACTTTTGTCGCTTTTGTGCATTACCCATGTCTCACTTCCGTATGTCAATATGGGGACAAAGTAGGTTTGGTATATAATTCCCTTGGATTTCTGTGGCACCTCCTTGCTCCAAATAAGCCCCCTAATGCATTTGTAGAACTGCCCTGCTTTTCTGCACCTTTCATTTATTTCCATTGCGTTTCCCCCCTTACTTTCAATCACGCTTCCCAGGTACTTGAAGTTCTCTACCACTTGTAGTTTTTCCCCTCCACAAGTTATATCCACATTTGGCCTATTCGTCTTCCTTGTTGTGACAATTATTTCACTTTTCTTTGCAGAAAAATGCATTCCATATTGTGCTGCCGTTGCCTCCCATGCATCTAACTGCTCTTGCACCTCCTTCTCGCAATTTCCCCATAACATCAGGTCATCGGCAAAAAGCACTGCTTTCATTTTATGATCTCCAATTGCATCTGACACTTGCTGTAGGATTTCATCCATAACAATAATAAACAATAAAGGCGAAAGTGCACTTCCCTGTCGCAGCCCATTTTCCAGCTTGAACCATGCAGTACGTTCCCTCCCCACTTTCACACAACTCTCACTCCCCTCATACATTTTTCTGACTTTTCGTGTTATCCCTTCATCTATCCCTTTTGCGTTCAGCACATCCCAGAGCTTGTCCCTACAGATACTGTCATACGCCTTCTCAATATCTAAAAAGGCCATGATTAAGTCCTTCCCGTACTCATAGTGCCTTTCCTGCAGTTGCCTTACCGCAAATATGAGGTCCGTTGTTGATCTTCCCGGTCTGAAACCATACTGCTCCTCTTGCAGTCTACTTTCAATACTGCTTCTTATTCTCTTCTCCAGGATCTTTTCATAGATTTTTCCACAGTGGCATAGCAGGGTGATTCCTCTGTAGTTCTCACATCTCCTTTTATCCCCTTTCTTGAAGATCGGGACTATAATTCCTTTCTTCCAATCCTCAGGAATTCTGTTCTCCTTCCACACCACCCTCAGCACTCTGTATAGCCACTGGGTTCCTACTTCTCCTGCTGCTCGTATCATATCCACTGTTACTTCGTCCCCACCTGGTGCCTTGCCCCCTTTCATCCTCTTTATGGCTTCTTCCACTTCATTCCAAGTTAGATCATCAATTTCCCCACTATTATCATCGTCTGCTGCCTTAGGCTCTCCATCGCTGTTAGTTACCCGCTTGGTGGCATTCAGCAGATCTTCAAAGTACTCCTTCCAAATCTTTTTGAGCTCATGCATTTCCTCCACAACTCTTCCATTATTATCCATGATCCTCAGGCACTCACTTCTGTCGTTCCTCTTATTTCTTACCATGGTGTAAAGTACTTTTTTGTTCCCTTCACTGTCCTCTTCTAACATTCTTGTCCATTTTTCCATCCACTTCTTCTTCTCCGCCCTTACTATGGTCTGTGCCGCTTTCTTGCTTTCCTTATATTTTACCCTAGCTTCCTCTGTTCGGGTCTGGAACCATTCTCTGAAGGCTTTGTTCTTTCGAAGTACTGCCTCTTTACATATGTTGTTCCACCATGGGGTTTCCTTACTTCTCCTCTTTGTGCTAGTTCTTCCGCACACAATCTCAGCTGCCTCAACTAGGGCCCTCTTAAAATCTCCCCATTCTTCTTCCACTGTTCTCTGATCTTCCTTTGGCAGCTTCTTCCTGATCATTGTCTGGTACTGGGTCCTCCGTTCATCCTCTTTCAGCATCCATGTCTTCAACCTTTTCTCCTGTATTTCTGTTGCCCTCCTATCTTTTTTCTCTCTCAGGGTGGCTACCAACAGCCGATGGTCACTGTCTAAGGCCTCAGATGGAACGACCTTAACATCTGTGAGGCTGCTCATCATCTGTCATTTTCCACAGTTTCTTAAAAGTTTAAATATACGTATAATGACCAAAATACTGTGAAATGCCCCAATTCCATACGCATGTCAATATTGTCATCTTATTTTGCTCATGGCTGCTACCAAGTTGTGCCATTCATTATACCCGGATGTAGATTTATTGAAAATAATGATATCTAATTTGTGGTGTTTATAGTATGGTTTATATAATGTGAGGTTAATAGATTTGTTTCTTATGTGAAGGAGGGAGTGGCACTACTTCCTCCCCTCCCAAAACCATCATTTCTCAGCGAGCACCCCTTAAGTTAGACACTGGTTGTTAGATGGCGGCGTGATTGATGTCATGGTTGACATGTTCAATTAAGTTGTACTGCTTATGTCCACCATTTTGATAACATCACAGTCAAAGATCAGTATCAACCACTTAAGTATTTCCAAAATTTTAATTATTTAAGAACTAAGTAGAAAAATAATAAACATCAAATCAAAACAAGTATTAAACTGGTTAACAAGTGTTACAAATGATAAAAATATAGAAAACTGAAGATAGGCTGTAAAAGGTAATAGCCACATTTCTCCTCTGAAACAGATTTACTTTCATAAAAAAATCAACTAAATAATTCAGTAAAACAAATTACGCGCAGATCTGATCCATGTGCATGTGTTGCAGGTTTGTAGATCATGAAATGTGTTCTCATCCAGTTTGAAGTATGTATTTAAATAACATACACTGGCCACATTGAAATAAAATATGCATGGACACTGTGCAATTATGTTAGTGGAGAACAAGAAATTGTCACTCACATATTTTAGTCCTTAAAAACAAACGTACACTGGACACAAAAACTTTCATCTTCTGTATTTTAATAACAGACATTGTGCTGAAGGTCAAGACCATAGCTTTCTCTCAACTACATCAAAGTACTAAAGCAGTGTTTTGTAGACAAACTAAGAGGATACACAATATGTTGACGTAAAGTCAATTGTTTCAATATACTTTACTTGTCTCGGATTGACTAAGAGTGCGTTAGATTTTGTGACGGTATTTCTTATTGTGGTTGAAGGTCCAGCTGCTGATGAAGTGTTTACTCCGATATCTTTATCCGCTGACTCAGGCAGTTGCTCTTCAATATTCTTGTAAAATTCCGACTTTTTAAGATTCTGGAAGGCCGCTGGAATAGTACAAGAAGATGAATAAAATGTTTAAAACAGTAACACCTATAATGTACCAAAAAATGTAATACTGACATGTGAACGATGAATGTCTTTCCGTGTTATTTTCTGGCACCAACCAGCTCCCAGAGTTGCTATTACCATCTTTCACTCCTGCCATATATACGATACATGAAAATAATGCAAAATTCCTGTAATACAACTAACTCTTCTAACAAAAACGAACACTGTCAACTTCCTTGATAAATGAACATCACCAACTCCTTAGATACAACTCACTACATACTAATCACGACAGCCCTCGCATATTGTTTTTGGTAAACTTTTCGTTTACCTTTTGATTACAAACACTTACAAAGTTCCTAGGTCTGAAGAGAGGACACATGGGAGCTAGTCAGTGAACTCACTCAGTAGTACAATGGACTTCCTTGTACTGCTGGATCTTGTATTTACATCGTTGACAACTAGGTGATAGTCCGCTCCAGTATTGGGGAACTGTGTGTGTCACACTGTCAATAACACCAGCTGCTATTGATTCTAAATCCACAGCGTCACCGAAAGCTACCGTGTGTCATAGTCACAAGTGCCTTTCTCCACGGATAATAGTAGCTACAGTTGTTCTGCGGGGCTTGTGATCTGTGGATCACCCCAAAGTCAAGAAAGAGAAGCATACAATGTTTGACATGCTTGTAAATATTTTACTCGAAGTTAGAAAAAGTGCCAATAACGTGCAAATGTATTTTTCTGACATTTCCTTTCGGTTACAAAATGTTTAACTCACTATACCTGCTTTAAATGCGCAGTTAAGATAGACATGAATTTCGGACGTGATGGAAGTGCACCGCAAACGTCGTCGGATTTGGGAGTGATGGAACCACACAGCCGACTGAAAGCCTTGTCTGACTACGGAAATGCCGTGGATATAGACTACAATATTCCTCCTCGAAGGTTAATAATCAGATGTGTTTAGAGTAGTTTGTTTATAGCCTAGTTCAGTTGTCATCAGGCACGTACATGGGAAAGATTTTGTGAATACTTCTGATTGAGTTTGTTAATCCTTTTCGCAGTATAATGATCTTAAATATTCATTGACAGTTTCACAATTGTCGTTCACAGATATTTTAGATCCGGTCTGGAAATGGTCAGAATGGCGAATGTTTACCTCGATGAAGGAAGCCTGGAAAACGCCTTCATTCTTTATATGAAGTTTATGACGTAAGCACATTTATACTCAGTTTGATTGTAGACTTAATGTTTTATAGTATAGCGAGTTTTGGTTGCGCCCTTACTTTTTATATCACACACTGTGATATAAAAGTTTACATATTGTTTACATGAGATTCTTGTAGCTGTGGCTTTCAGTTAAATATATTGTACTAATCGCATGAATAGTTTTTGAATCTTAGATATGATCAGTATTCTGCCTGATTCCGATATACTTCCTGGGAGAGTAATTCATTTGGTTGCTTAAACATTGTAATAATCTATAGATCTCATCTAAACATGCTTTTAATTTATAACAATAAATTAGAAAACGAACACACAAAATGAAAATGCAAGATTAATTTTCAGGGTGCATGGATCAATAATGAAATTCCAGAGAAGGGCCAATGTTTACTTATTTGCATGCATATTGCAATTTTTGGGGTTCAGTATCAGATCAGCCCTAGAATTTTTATCTGTCATTTTTCACTTATTTCATCTCTGGCAGTGTTTGTTAATGTGAAGAATGTCAAATTGTATCTTGTTTCTGAGTCTACGTTCAACTGTATGTCCACTGAGAGTCAGTTTATAGCTAGGCAACAGCATACCACCATCAATAGGACCGTGCCAGGCAAGGCACTGGTGGTGTTAAAGCCTACTTTTAGGTTGAAGATAGTGGTACCTTTTTATGTCCATTTAGTTATGATGTGTTTCAGCCATGTTCTGCTTACTTCCTCCTGGGCTTTTAGCAGACTGCTTTTTTAAATTTAATTGTTCACATATTTTGTTGTGTATGTCTGCAGTAGGGAAGTATTATCCACAATAAAATGCTAATACCCAGTTGAATCTCAACAAAGTATCAGCCTGGTGCAAAGGGAGGAAACTTGCTCTTAATATATCCAAAGGTAAAAGTATGCACTTTATGAAACATAAAGACATCAGGGTGTGTAATTAATGAGTCAGAAGTAGAGTAGCTAGAAATTTTCTACCAATAACTGGAAGCAACAGTGTCCAGAGATATTTTCACTAGATTTCAACAACAACCATAGTTATTATTTACTTCACATGTAATGTACTTTTGTAGACAATATGATACATTCACTGTGTTTATTCTGTGATGTGGGAAATGAACTGCTGGAAGAGTCAGAGTATTCTGGGCATTTGGCAATCTAAGTTATACCAATATTCATTTAAATTATGGGCTACAGGTACTCTTGGTTTGTTCTTCCTTTACTTTTTACCTAAGGTGGAATTACTTTTTCACGGCAAACATATCCACCATACCAAACTCTTACATGACAGAAGTAGCACACAAGTGACTTCTGTCATGTAGGACTTCAGTCATTAGAAGTATTTTACCACTGTGGCATACTTGTTTATCACAAACATATTGCCGAACAGTTGTGGATGTCTCACAAGTAAAAATTAGTTATTACATTTTATTTCATAACTAATTCATTGTAGGTAGCTAATTAAATAAATGCATTTTTCCTAGAGAGACTTGCCTGCTTCATTTGCATTAAATGATCTGCGCTACACACTGCAAAATATCTAATTACTGAGTAGTGAGTGTCAGTGCTTAGTTTTGTAGAATCTTGTTCTCTAGTGGTCGTTTTTTCCCTGAAATTTGGGGTGTAGTGGACAGTGTGAGCCATCAGTATATATTCTTTGACATATAATGTCATATGTTGTGCAGAAGGAGTGTGGGATGTTTTTATTTGTGTATTTTACTTGTAGAAATAACAATATTGCAGTTTGTGTGTTGTTCAGAAGTATGATGCAATAGTTCTTCGGGTATGTGTGCATACATTACATGCAAGCAGATAAGTTTCTTGTAAAAATATATGGTATGTTTATAATATGTTGTTCATTTATTGTGGGTGGTGGATTAGATTTTGTTGTCTCTAGACCTATACAGGTGTATTGTCGAAACAGTGTTTCGGATTGTGTTGTCCACCAGAACATTAGAGGTTCTGTTGTAAGATTGAGCTGTAGTGTAGCCCAGGGTATATATTAGATTGGAAGATGACAGTTTGCTTGTGACTTGGTGTAGCCAACTATTGTGATGTGATGTTTTTTCTTTTTAAATAAACTTTGCGCATTCCACAGCTGTGTTTATGTTCATGATCAAAAGAATTATTTTCCCAGTGTGTTGTTGTGGTTTCAAGATTGTAATATATTTGAAGGTGTTAATACCAAGAAAATTCTCAGCCCAAAATTGCCTTTTTCCGGTAGTGTGTTTTGCTGACATTTTCATATTGTTGGTGACATCAACTGTTGGCTGTTTCTTAAGGCTCTTATCTCCACCTTGTTGATGACATTGTCCTGTTGGCAAAGTATCACATTGTTAACTAATCTCGAAATTTCATTCAGTATTTGTTCTGCAAGTGTTCTTACTTGTATCACTGCCAAGTAGCTCCACCAGATCATTAACATTTTTGTTTCTGGATTCATTAACATTTTCGTTCATTATGTCTGTATACCAACATGGAAGTGGAAGCAAGTGTTAGAAGCTGTTTCTGTGCTTTGACAACTAAAAAAAATATTAGTAATAATGTACTATCTAATGTTTCCCATGTATAATTGTTATGTAGTATGTATCTGAGTGTTCATTAGGTTAACAGTTCAGCACTCTGTGTGTTCAGAAAGTTTCTGGTATGACTTTTACTAAGGAGTATCCTCAGCTTTATCTTTGAGTACTCATTGGGGGTAATGTTCTGGATGACTTTCTGAGAAATGAGTATTTCTTTCAGCTGAGAAGAGCCAAGGATATCTCTTCTTGTCGCTCATGCATGTGTGCTTGTCAGAGACTGGCTGTTTATGGCAGTTGAGTCTTGCTTCAAAAATGGGAAAATATATTGCAAAATCTTCAACAATGGAGGTGACTTACGCTGATGTGCGTTTGTCACAGACCAGGCTTGCTATGAATAATTGATGCAAATGATTTCATGGGATGTAACATTCCTTGGAGTACGATTTAGAGGTGGCTTGGACAAACATTTACAAAGTCTGATATTTAAAATAACAGTAAATGCATTGCATATTAGCAAGACTGTTGTTCAAACCATTTTGCACTGTGTTGTGGCAAAACAAAAAGTGTGCATAATGTGTACCACATTTACAAAAAGAAGTGTAGATGAACATAATAATTTGGCTCCGCTAATCCCATGTTCTTGATGTCCCTTTTGTCACAGCAGTAGAACTTGATGCCTTGAGTATGATCCATCCACAAATTGCTGAACCAACCAATGGACAATCCTAAATAAAGCAAGCTAAAATAGGTAAGAGTTTTTAGATCAAATAACTTGACAGTTCTCATTATCATCATCATTGGGTGTTTTGCAGCCAAAGGATAGACTGTTAATGGCCGGTTGTAAATAGAGGTGCAGTGTCAGACATGTGAAACCCATCGTCATCAAAAATATGTGTTGCACGAAAATACTCTAATGCATGGCTTAACAATTAACAATTGTTGACAGTTCCTAAGAGCGGTGGGGGGGGGGGGGGGGGGCTTCCCTGTTCCCTGCAAGCTTTTATTCACAGGCTGTGGCTCTGGTGGATTTCTGTCTTTTTCCAAAACTGATGGGGCCTTCAGGGAGAACCATTATGGGTCCATTACTGTCAGCGACTGATCACCTGAAAGGCATACAATAAAAAACATCTCCAGTTTATTCCTGGGGACTTTTTGAAGCAAAGTGTGCAGTGATAGGAGGCTGGTTATATAAAAAGTTTTGTACCCAATGTTGATGAAAATATTGACACAAAGTGTTTTCAGAAGCGCTGAAAAACTGATGGAGGCCAACCTCAGGAAAGATCAGTTTGGTTTCCAGAGAAATGTACACACACATGAAGCAATAATGACCATATAAAGCTAAAAAAATAGGTTGAAGATAGGAAAACCTAAGTTTATCACATTTGTAGCTTTTAACAATGTTGAGTGAACAAAAATCTTTGAAATTCTGAAGGTAGCAGAGATAAAATTCAGGAAGTGAAAGGATATTTACAACTTGGACAGAAACCAGACTGCACTTGTAAATGGAACTACATGAAAATACAAAGTGAGGTGGCGCAGTGGTAGCACACTGGACTCGCATTCGGGAGGACGACGGTTCAATGCAGAAAGGCACGACAAAAACACTGTCGGAAAGTTAGCTTTCTGCCAAAAAGGTCTATGTCAAAAATAGACAACATACACACATGCATACACTCACACAAACACAATTCACACATGTATGACCACAGTCTCTAGCAGCTGGAACCAGGCTGCGAGCAACAGGGCATCATGGGAGAGGCAACTGTGTGAGAGTAAGGAGGAAGCTGGGGCAGGGAGGGTGAGGGATAGCAGGGTAGGGGTGGGGGACAGTAAAGAGCTATTGGTGGTACTGGGAGTGTGCAGAGATGAGGTGGAGAGTGGGGCAGCTAGGTGCAGGGGGGATTAGCAGAAAAGAAGAGAAGTAAAAAGACTGGCTACGTCAGTGGAACAGAGGGCTGTGTAGTTCTGGAATGGGAACAGGTAAGGGCTAGATGGGTAAGGACAATGACTAATAAAGGTTGAGGCACAAGGGAATGCTGGGCGGCCGGGGTGGCCAAGCGGTTAAAGGCGTTACAGTCTGGAACCGCGTGACCGCTACGGTCGCAGGTTCGAATCCTGCCTCGGGCATGGATGTGTGTGATGTCCTTAGGTTAGTTAGGTTTAAGTAGTTCTAAGCTCTAGGGGACTGATGACCTTAACGTTAAGTCCCATAGTGTTCAGAGCCATTTGAACCAAGGGAATGCTCATCTGTAGCTGGACGGTGGGGCTTTGGGAAGTGTTGGGTGATTCGAAAGATAAGGCATGGGAGCTTGTACAAAAACAGATCTCCCATGCCATATCTTTGCAGTCACCCAACACCTTCCAAAGCCCTACTGTCCAGCTACAGAGGAGCATTCCTCTCATGACTCAGTACCACCCAGGATGGGAGCAATTGAAATACATTCTCCGCCAGGATTTCAACTGCATCTCGCCATGCCCTGAAAGGAGAAATATCCTACCCACTATCCATCCCACTCCTCCCACACTGGTTTTCCACTGCCCACCAAACCTATGTAATATCCTCGTCCATCCCTACACAACCCCTGCTCCCAACTTCTTGGCTCGTGTCTCATATCCCTGTTATAGCTTAAGATGCAAGATCTGTCCCATACATCCTCCCACCACCAACTATTCCAGTCCAGTCACAGACATCACCTATCCCATTAAAGGCATAGCTTACCTATGAAGGCAGTCATGTGATCTACAAGCTAAGCTGCAACCACTGTGCTGAATTCTACGTGGGCGTGACAACCAACAAGCTGTTTGCGTGCATGAATGGCCTCCGACAAACTGTGGCCAAGAAACAAGATAACTGGTGGCAAGAGATTCATCAAACCAGTGTTCAAACTTAAGACCACAACAACAGCAGCCACCCAGAGTTTTTAGTCACTTAGTCTGGAAACTTTCTGGAAGACTGAGACTTTATTAGTATGGGATCATGAACCTGAATGGACACCTGGTAACATGCTATCTGTCATTAATAATAGGCCCCTTACATTTTAATAACTGCAAGGAAACATTTTATTCAAGGTGCAGGAATGTTCTATTTTGGGGAAACAATGTCCTGCTATTTTAGCCACAGCACCCAGTTGCTATATATCAGTTACTTTTAACCAAATAAAGATCAAAAACAAACTTTTAAAACCTCTAACTTACTAGTTTAATTTAGTTTTTTGCTTCTTCCATAGACCGTATCCACAGCAATGTTCTGTGATGTGGAACGTGCCTACAGGTTTACAAGTTAGATACTTTTTCTCTGTGAAATGATGGCTACATGCTGCCCTTTACACAACTTGATTTTTCCCCTCCCTCCCTTTTTTCCCATCTTACAACAATTTTCTTAAATATAACCCAACTGTATAAGAACTCTCCAGTTAGAAATTTGTTTGTGGAGTAGTAGTAGTTCCCATACAGAGATTATTTAATTTGTTTTTAAAACTGTGATTATCTTTCAGAACCTTTCATTCACAAAAGATGTGGTCAGATATTCTTATAGCTTTGCACATTGATCCCTTCTGTGCAAGAGTAAGATTAAGTTGTAGAAAGTGAATGTACTATTTGTTCCTGGTGTTATATTTATGGATGCTACAATCATTTTCAGATTGTGGCTGATTGCTCGCAACAAACTTTATAAAGAGAGGAATTTGTTGTGAGGCTGTTGTTAATGGACTAAAGAAAGTTTGCAAACACCACTTTCAAATATCAGGAAGCAATTCAACTTCAAAAGTCTACTTTTACAAACATACTCTGTAACCACTATCAAGTGTATGGCAGAGGTACTTTCTATTGTACTACTCATTAGAGTTTCTTTCCATTCCATTCACATTTGGGGCACAGGAGTAATGATAGCATAAACGCTAATGCGCATGCTGTAGTAAGTCTAGTCTTGTCTTCACAGTCCCTATGGAAGCAATATGTAGTGAGCTGTTGTTCATTCCCTGAGTCCACTTAATACAGGTTCTTGAACCTTTGTAAGCAAGCTTTTGTGGTCTAGTTGACAGCTATCTTAAAGTGTCTGCCAGTTCAGGTGTTTCAACAATTCTGTGGTGCTCTCACATGGATCAAACAAATGTGACTTCTTCATAATGAACCTGTTACTATTTGTACTGCCCTGCTTTGTATGTGTTGATTATCTCATATTATTTGTATTTGGTATGTGAAGAGGAGCTTGCAGGAAACATGACCTGTCAAAAATGAATTTTCCCTCTGCAGTGGAGCGTGTGCTGTTATGAAACATCCTGGCAGATTAAAACTGTGCACCAAACGGGGACTCGACCCGTTGACCTTTGCCTTTTGCACGCAAGTGCTGTAACGACCCATCCTTACAGCTTTACTTCCTACCTTCCAAACTTCATAGAAGTTTAAAATCCGTAGTTTCTAATGTAAAATTTGTTTTGTGGTTGACTTTGTAGCTTATGTTTGTTCCCTCCAAATTTTAGCTTTTACTTTAATTTTTAATTTACACAATTAAGTGTTTGCTAATTACTGTAATGAATAATTGTATTGCTAAGCACTGTTTTTGTTTGATAGACTGTTCATTGAAAAGATACGACAACATCCTGATTTCAAGACAGTATCTGTGGCAGATCGAGCAATTAATGCCCAGAAACTGAGGGAAGTTTTACCAAGAGCTGAGAAACTTAAATCACGACTTTTAGAGCAGTACACTAAAGAGTATCAGCGATATCTGGAAGATAAGGTTTGCATTTTAAAAATACTAATTTAATAAAGAGTAAGATTTGTATTATGATGTTACGTTAAATTCTTCTCTGTACTTACAGCGGCGCAGGGAAGAGAAGGAGAGGGAGCTTGAACGTAAGAGAAGGGAGTCTGAAGAAAAGAAGAAATTACTTCCTCCCAAAGTTGCTGAAAACTCAGAAATTAATACTGGGGATTTGATCTCACCAGTGATACTTGTTCCTCCACCTTCAACAGATGCAATATCATATCCTGAGAGTTTGGAACCAGTGAAACCACAAATACCCAAGCCTGACACTCTTGAATTGCCTGCACCAGGGTAGGTACTGATTGGAAATTTTTTTATTTCTCTTGAGGAAATCTTATTACTTCAAGATTTAAAAACAAATACAAAAAAATGTATCTTTAGTATGATACTGTTTCCTATTTGATGCAGATATGAGGTTTGGTTTCTTAGATGAACTACCAAATCTTAACACGGAAGTCACAAATGAAGGATTTATATATTAATGGTAAATGAAAATGGAGCAGCTAACGATGCGATGTGTATGAGAAATAGACCTTGGAAGGAAATGTAAAGCTATAGCTACCTTGTTGATAAAGAGATTGTAATGTAATCATGGAATTTGTAGTTCTAACTAGGAAAGCAAGGAAACACTTGGTCGGCTTTAAAAAAAGATACAGTTTGTTTGATAAACAGAGTGAAATCTACAAAAATACAATGAAAATAGATCACTTGTTTTGGACACATTTAACAACGGAGGGCCCAGAGGGTCATGCGTGGCGAAGATGCTAACCACGTCAGGTGCCACAGGTGTAGTGCTGCATGCTCACGGCAGACATGTTGATTTGTTGGTGGTCGGTGACCAGACTGCACCTGGTGGCCGCCTCAGGTAATTGTGGGGATGCTGTTTGAAAGTTGACATGCACTATGCTTGCCTAACTTATGTCCACTGTGGGTGGTAGCTGTAGTAACTGGCAGGTTACTACACTCCTCCTTCCTTGCAGGGTTAAGACCAGGCATTGCCCTCCAAAATGCTGTGACAGAAGAGACATCCGTGATGATGCAGGGGACAGTAGCCAAAGACACAAGACATTCTCGATCTGCACGGACTGGCACGTATGGATGAAAGTGAGTTGGACAAAGGCACCCCTCAGGTCTGCAGACCTCAAGTTAACTGTTTAATATTTTTTTTTGTGGGATCTAAAATTTTAAAAACCTCTCTCACACCGGCCTGATTTAGCTTCACTGATCAGGATAGTAAAAAACATGCATATATTAAGGGAATTTTCATTCACAAAGCAGGCTTATCACATTCACACAGTTCAATACTGTTCTATCCTGATTAAATTGAGCTTAACTTAAATTCGATAAGGCACTGAAGCAATTTCGAAGTCTCGGTGCGACGAAAATTGTCAGTCGATCTCCTGAAAACATTTGTAATAATTATTAACTTTCAGTGATCACATGGGGAAGACTGGAGATCTGCTGGTAAGACCGTGTTAGCCTATTTATTTGAAGTAACTGGATATCTTGAGCATACAAAACGGCAGGCTCGTCCAGTGTAAATCAGACATTCCCCACTGATCCCATGCAACACAGTGTAGTAAGCAGACACTGTCAATAATAATCAGTTAAATAATACGCGAACACACTTACTTTAGTTTAGTTCATGTATTAAATTCCTTCTCATACAGAATCTCATCAAGATTGTGACAGGCTCAACAATACATACATATACATCCTCCTCCTTTCATGGCTAATCGGCAAGCATTGCCTCATTCTTTTCATAAGAGAAAACAGATAGCAGAGAAGCTATTCCATGGAGTAAATGGACGCTCCAAGGAATAATAGAGCTTGAAACTACTTTGCACTGATAGTCATCGTATATTAAAGTTTAGGAATCGGTAAGATAAGAAGAGATATTTCGAGATATTTACTGAGCTATATAATTTATAAAATTTCTGAAAATATCGCGGAGAGACCGCTGCAAGAGACATTACATCTGGTGGATAGGATTGGTGACAGGGTGGTGTGAGCCATCCGGACTACGGAGCCTATGACAAGGAGTACTGGCATGGGCAGCGATAATGGCAAACTGGATAGGAGAGACTATGGCAATGGAACCAGGCTTCTGACCCACCAATGACGGTGCCTGCTCCCTGCAGTGGGAGGTGCCAGCACCAGCTGCAGGAAGCATACCCACCATCAGTGCTGACGAAACCCCAACTGCCAGGATAGGCAGGCATGACCAGGCCTGCTTGACCTCCAGAGGGTCCAGTGCCAATGAAATACAAGGTGTTGGGCCCATGGCATGAGCAGAGGTCCCTGCATCCATCGAGGGATGCGACAGGTTCTTGTAGCATGATATGAATCAGTCTTCAGTGTGAACCATGAAGAAGCGACAACTGTACTTCCTGTGGATGACGGTCAGAATCCAGTGAAGGTGCTCTGAACCAGAGTGGTGTACTGGGTGTGAACGTTGACAAAACTGGTGCCATTGGGGGATGCCTGCCTGGCAGCAAGAGAATGAACAGTGTCTGTGGCTGTCGAACTCAATGGGACCTTGGCCCCAATTAACATTCTATGACCACTTCCTCAGCCAGAAATCTTCTACGTACTTGGGCATCTGCATCTTAAATGTTTGGACTGGGCATTCCACCTCATTATTAGTCTGAGAATGGAAATAAGGCGCCATGGCATGGTGACTGTCATTGTGGGTACAAAAATCCTTGAAAGATGCACCACAAACTAAGGACCATTTTCCGAAACTAGGGTGCAAGTCAAACCTGCTATGGAGAATATGTTTGACAGGGCCTTGACAATCGCGTATGCTGTCACGGATGGACAGTGAATGACATAAGGAAAATGAGAAAAAGCATCAGTTGCCCACAACCAGAAAGTTTCTAAAAACTTCCAACGAAATCAGTATGAACTCTCTCAAGGTTGTGTAGGGGTTGGCCATGGCGAAAAAACAGGGTATGGTGCTGCCTGCTGAACTGAACACTTTTTGCAGGCCACAACATGGTGTTCCATCTTCTGATCGATGCCCAGCCAAAACAAACGATGACACACCAGCAGTTGTGTGCGAGAGATCTCCCAGTGACCATCATGTAATAAGTGGAGGACCTCCCACTGCAGAGCCACTGGAATTATAACATGAAGAGTAAACATTTCCATCAATGGGAGACTAATGCCATGCAAGAGCCGATGGCGCAGAGCATAAAAATTCCAAAGCATATCCGGTGTCTGGCCTGATGAATAGTCGGGCCACCCATGTTGTATCGTGTACAACCTGCCAGAAGAAAGGATCCCCTGCCACAGCAGAGAAATACAGGAACCAGTGATGGTGAAGCTATCCACCATGTGCCTTGCGTTTCTGCATCCAGTTGAAAACAAAGCAGTTCCTTCTGCTTGAACATGAGGTCAGTGAAAAATCTCCTATATAACTGAGAACAGGAAACACTCTCACTTAATATGTTTATTAACACACAATTTGAAGAAAACTGATCTGGTGCTTGAATCAAAAAAGGAAACAAAAAAAATCTTTTTGAATATTTAACAAAAAGTTAACTTCTTAATATGTCCAGGTTCAAAGAACAAAATTTGTGAGTTCGTAGCAGGATATTCAAACAACACTCGGAACAAAGGAAAACAGGCAAACTTACTACCATGGTGCATGTCTTGCAATGGTTCTGAGCTAAAGTCTGTTTCAAGCATGAGTTATGAAAAATTGTCTAAGTTTAATAGCCACCATTGAAGACATTTCCAAGTCTGAAAGTGTTATGCTGAGCAGGACCCATCCCCAGAAACCCAACATTGTAGGCAGATGGCAATGACGGTGAGCGATGGGCAGGTTGGCAGCAGCTGTGGTGACTTCAAAGATGAACATTAACCTCCAGCAGATGACTGAACTGCCGGTTGCAGCCAGACATCTTCTTAAATCCTGGCTATGGATGACTACAATTTTCTTAGTGGAGGTTTCCCTTGTTGGTGGGTGCATACCTGCCAACTTTTGAAAAGGGCTATCAGTAAAACTCAAGCAACAAAAAATCTATAAATTTTCAGTATACCCTGGCTTGTTGATAATAATAATTCTTGTGGGCTATAAAATACAATAATTCATGCTTTAAATGGGATACTTCATTGAAATCACATCTACTTACATCATAGGCCAATGATTTGTACATGAACCTAACAATCAAAAAGAAATCCACACCAAACAGCAGCATGCTTGGTGAATATTGGTTTGGAGCATACATAACAGAACTTCCTTGATAATTTCAGTAGACAGGCAATAATTGAAAAAGGCTTTACACATTAGAACTTGTTTAACACAACACAGGCAAGAAATAATATAATACACACTGCAGATCACATGCTAGTTTGACTTTAAAGTCATATTTATGGCCTTTTTAGCTTCCTGCAAAAAGTCTTGAGAAAATGTGGGGGACCAAAACTCCTGGTCTTCAAAACAGAAATAGACTCCAGAGATGCAGTGGGCATGGATGATCTGAACTCTGTTCTGTTTTTCTTCACAAGGCTGAAAACATGTTCACATTCTGCTTTGCCACGGGATATGGTGAGAACAGAGAGCTTTACTCTAGAAACTCAGTTATACGTAAGAAGACCATTGGCTCCATGAATTCTTGATATTTGTGTCCAACGGGAATCACTTGCAGCATCTTGATTTGCAGCCAAAGTGTCATCTACCTGAAGAGTTGCGAGCTGCCTCTGAAGTGCATTCACCACCTCATCGGTAGTTTCATTCTCTCCATTGCATAACATGATAGTAAACTTTTCCAAGAAAAAACGTATATCTCGCGAAGAGACTATGAGGATAAAATCAGAAAGATTAGAGTCCACACAGAGGCATACCGACAATCCTTCTTTCCACGAACAATACGAGATTGGAACAGAATAGAGAACAGATAGAGGTACTCAAGGTACCCTCCGCCACACACTGTCAGGTGGCTTGCGGAGTATGGATGTAGATGTAGAATGGAAGAAAACTGTGCATCTGAAATTTTTTCTCACCTAAGAACTTGAGCATGCTTTAATAAATCATACTAGAGTGGAAACTTGTTGATGATGTAGTCACAGGCAGTGCAAAAGTAGTTTCTCACTGATGAAATGAAAGGGATTTATCTGTATCCTGGAGATCACTCACTATGTTTGAAGTCTGAATGCTAATAGTTAATTCAACATCACTTCTTCGATTGTGAATCAGGTTGAACTTAGCTTTTTACAATTTTGGGCATAATAAACTTGGTGAACAATTGCTAATGGTTCTAATAAAAAGTGAACTTTGGGGGTAGAAGTCTGAAGGACAACATTTGAGTTTGTTAAATAAGGAGTAGTCACATGAAGGAAAGTGCAAAAGGCCTTGTTCAAGTTTGAGGACAGGAACAAAATCAATTTTTCCTCATGTGTTTTAGCAGGCGTCTTACTTTTTAGGAAGAGTTTGTCACATTTGGAAGAATATGCTATTGTTTTAGTAGCAGAATTAAGAATTCTCTTCTTCTGATACTCTTTGGATCCAATTTGTTCAGCTCTAGGTATTCTGAAAGATGTCAAGCTTGTGGAAATGTTTTGGGTACATATTATTACTTCCTCCTTGAAAAAAGAAAGTATCGGATCCCACTGGTCCAGTAGTCATCCAATCTTCTGCCTGGAGATAACAACCTAGTACATACATGCTTTAGAATTTTCTTTGCCTCTTCATTCTGAAAGTTCTGAAATTACTGAAAGTGTTCTTTTTGTGTGACCCTCTTCTCTAAGAAATATATCAACAAGTGTCTCATCCACTTTAGGTCCTAATCTTCCAGCACTTTTTTCAGTTGCTAGATTAATCAGGTGGCAAATGCAGCCTATGAACTGGTTGAACTTCCTTCACAAATGCCGAAATCCCATTTTTGCATCCTATCATAACAGGAGCATTGTCAGAGCAGAAAGCCATGCAGTTTTCAACTGGTACATTACGAGAATTCAGCTGTGATAACTTCAGGTTACCTATTTTTTGCCCTATTGAGTCACCTTCTAACGCTGGTACAGATAGCACAGTGCTCACTACTTCTTCCTGCAGTATACCATGGAATGTAACAACAGTACAATGCAACTCGACCTTCGTATCATTACTTCCATCCATTGCCAAAGAAAATTGTCCATTCTGAAGGCATTTTACTACTTCATATGATGCATTTTTTGCCATTTTATTAACAATGCTTGTCATTTTCATGTGACAACAGCTGTATTTCTTTGCAGCTGCTGATGTGGGAAACACGTAAAACACCAACATGATAAGGTGCACTTAAAGGCACGTTGTGTTCCACCAGAAAGGAATTAAACAAGACACTTGACCCTAAGTACATCACTGTCATTGTTTCCAGACTTGGCAAAAAAGATGTTGATTTTCTTGTTATATTCCTTCGATTTAACATAACTTACATTTTTACTGCACTTCATATGATTACTTAAATAATTCCTTCCACCTTGTGCAATATCACAACCACATACTGTGCAAAAGCCAAATTTTTCTCCCTTTCTTGATTTTATTATGCACAGAAAATCAGCAGAACATGATTCTTTAAATGTCTGGAAGTACTGTTTCTTATTGGATTTATTCATGAATCCTGCAGTCCAAGAACAAATTTCTCGATGTGTACAGAAACATCGAAAGGCACCTGGATCACTGCACATCACCTAAAATTACAACGTAAACGCCCAAGACAGTCAAATACTTCATTGAAACATGTCAAAGCACACAATGTCTTAAACCATTAAATGAAGACAATGTCCACCTCGTGAACAAAGAATATGCACATGGTAAAAAACATACACATGTGGAACGAATGTAATTAGCCCACACGTGGTCAAAGAAAATGGGTTAAATCACAACAAGCGAACAGAGTGGAACAATTTACTGAGTGGATCCTGTCAACATGTGATTATCTCTCATTTAATTCTTTGTTGACTCCCTGGATTTTGATGATGGTTTCAACCTATCAGACATGGACTGTCACTTGCTACCTGTGCTCGTCTTTTGACAGAGTTTTGGAGACATTTTACTGATCATGTATGGTTTGGATCAGATACCCATCTGCCGGTTCACCAATGGCTTTCCTGAAGAGTGATATGTTTTTATGCGCACTTGCACCTGGGGAGTTATGGCACATGAAGTATTAGTTTTATATGACGTGAAGATATACCTCCAGGATATGAAACCAGTCATCACACTGGGAAACAGCTATTGCGAACGTGGACTTTCACTCAGTTTAAGATAAACTATCTTTGACTTTAAACTGTTTGATTGTTCTTTACATTATGTACAAGTACTTTAGCTGTGGTTGCCTGACCTATAAAGTTATTTTAAGACTTAGCTGTGATGAACCAACCGCGAAGCTTAGTCACCCAAACTTGACACAGTTGCTGCTGCTGTTTACAACATTGGTAGAATTCAACACGCGCAGGACCACATGTGAGTGCTTGTGGCGATAGGAGTAAAGCAAACTACACACCATCAAAAGAAACTGATACTTCTTCTTGCCAAAAACCTAACTGGCACAGTAAGTGATACAAATGAGGGGGTATCCATGATCTGTGTCGACAACCCAGAATACCGCAAAATGTAGGCGATGCTGCAACTTGTAAATGTCCCAGTCTTCCATGGATTGATTTTTGGGGAGGGGGGGGGCAGTGGTGGTTGAACAACTAACACACCTGAGACTGGGTCAACACAGCCAACAACCATTCCAACACAGCCATATGCACATGCTGTTATCATAGAAGTGGCTGGAGCCACACTGAGAACACTGGAGTGGAAGAGCCAAATGGCAAAAAATCACAGAATCCAAAACACACAAATATTTGGCCCTCAACATCACACTTGTGTTCTAACTAGGAACACAAGGGAACACAAGACCTTTGAAAAAGATACAATTTATTGGGTCATGGAGTGACATCAACAAGAAAACGTGTCTGAAACACATTTAACAATTGGGGGGTCTCAGAGGCCGATGCATACCATTATGGGTAATTACAAGTGCACTGTTTGAATAGACACTGTGACGTGTGTGTGTTGTGGGCAGTAGGTGTAGTAACTGGCAGGTTACTGCATTTGTAAACTGCTTAAGGTTGTCATGGTCCGGTTATACAAAATCAATTAGTGTCTATATTATTTGCTGTTTATGTATACTTTTTACTAGTCATTTGACTTAAACTATCAGTAAAAGAATGACATGGTTTTGAAACTATATCTTTGCTTTCTTATAGTGCAATAATAATAAAAATAAGACTCAGATAACATAAACACCACCATGTCGTCGTCATCGTCGTCTTCAGCCTGAAGATTGGTTTGACGCATTTCTCCACACAAGTCTGTTGTGTGCAAGCCTCCTCATTTTTGAATAATTATTGCTGTCTACATCAAACCGAACTAGCTTACTTTGTTCATCCCTCGGTCTCCCTCTCCCTAATCCATCCATTAACAAACTGATGATTCCTTGATGCCTCAGGAAGTGTCCTATCGACTGACATCTGGGTCATTCCATGTCAATTCAACCAATTTGAGAAAATGTTCCAGCTGATAGTCTCAGATTTGACTGAAATTCAGTACACTAATTCTGCCATGTGTGGAACACTCGTGTACAAAGTATTAGTTTCCCCTGCCAATTAGTTCCAGAATTATGACTTGTGAAAGAAGGTGGCGTGACCCAGAAATTGCAACCCGCATCTGGCACTCTATCTTCAGACCCAACTTCAGGTCTTAATAACTTTGGAACTATTCCACACAGTCTAGTGAAATTTTTACAACCCAGTAACATACACTTAGAGAACACACTCTATGAATCAAAACACCAACAACATATTTCTGAGGGAAAGTAAAAAATTCCAAAATGTGATTTAAAAAATGTAATACGTTAAGGGTACATATTGTAGGTGCCCTCTATGCCAAATATAATTCACTCAAAAAGGGTATAAATTTTTTGTGGTAAGCTTAATGTGGCCTAAACACACACAGAATTCATCTTGCCCATATCAGTCACACAAACAGAGTTACATGCGCATGAAAACACAAAAATTTGAAAAATTACCTGAAAAACATGGATTTTTGAAGGTGTGGTAGCACAAAAGGGACAAGTGATATCCAAGCCAAATTTCAAACACTGCATAAGTAGACCATAATATAATATGTGGCAAAATTTCAACTTGTTATTGCAAGGCATTTGTGTACAATAAAAGTTGTCAGAGATGTGTTTGGTTACGAGATGTGTTTGGTTACATTTCTTTTAACACGATTTAGCAAGTAATAGTGATGGTGCAGACAGCTTGTTTCAGATAAAGCTGCAGCAATTGTTGGGAACCATTAGGCAACAGAAAGTTAAACAATGGTAGATTTCAGGGACAGAATGAGTCATTGTTAGGCAGGAACAACAAAGGAAACAAGCAACAATTACAGGTTACTCATGTTTTTAAGATTCTACACTCCTGGAAATGGAAAAAAGAACACATTGACACCGGTGTGTCAGACCCATCATACTTGCTCCGGACACTGCGAGAGGGCTGTACAAGCAATGATCACACGCGCGGCACAGCGGACACACCAGGAACCGCGTTGTTGGCCGTCGAATGGCACTAGCTGTGCAGCATTTGTGCACCGCCGCCGTCAGTGTCAGCCAGTTTGCGTGGCATACGGAGCTCCATCGCAGTCTTTAACACTGGTAGCATGCCGCGACAGCGTGGACGTGAACCGTATGTGCAGTTGACGGACTTTGAGCGAGGGCGTACAGTGGGCATGCGGGAGGCCGGGTGGACGTACCGCCGAATTGCTCAACACGTGGGGCGTGAGGTCTCCACAGTACATCGATGTTGTCGCCAGTGGTCGGCGGAAGGTGCACGTGCCCGTCGACCTGGGACCGGACCGCAGCGACGCACGGATGCATGCCAAGACCGTAGGATCCTACGCAGTGCCGTAGGGGGCCGCACCGCCACTTCCCAGCAAATTAGGGACACTGTTGCTCCTGGGGTATCGGCGAGGACCATTCGCAACCATCTCCATGAAGCTGGGCTACGGTCCCGCACACCGTTAGGCCGTCTTCCGCTCACGCCCCAACATCGTGCAGCCCGCCTCCAGTGGTGTCGCGACAGGCGTGAATGGAGGGACGAATGGAGACGTGTCGTCTTCAGCGATGAGAGTCGCTTCTGCCTTGGTGCCAATGATGGTCGTATGCGTGTTTGGCACTGTGCAGGTGAGCGCCACAATCGGGACTGCATACGACCGAGGCACACAGGGCCAACACCCGGCATCATGGTGTGGGGAGCGATCTCCTACACTGGCCGTACACCACTGATGATCGTCGAGGGGACACTGAATAGTGCACAGTACATCCAAACCGTCATCGAACCCATCGTTCTACCATTCCTAGACCGGCAAGGGAACTTGCTGTTCCAACAGGACAATGCACGTCCGCATGTATCCCGTGCCACCCAACGTGCTCTAGAAGGTGTAAGTCAACTACCCTGGCCAGCAAGATCTCCGGATCTGTCCCCCATTGAGCATGTTTGGGACTGGATGAAGCGTCGTCTCACGCAGTCTGCACGTCCAGCACGAACGCTGGTCCAACTGAGGCACCAGGTGGAAATGGCATGGCAAGCCGTTCCACAGGACTACATCCAGCATCTCTACGATCATCTCCATGGGAGAATAGCAGCCTGCATTGCTGTGAAAGGTGGATATACACTGTACTAGTGCCGACATTGTGCATGCTCTATTGCCTGTGTCTATGTGCCTGTGGTTCTGTCAGTGTGATCATGTGATGTATCTGACCCCAGGAATGTGTCAATAAAGTTTCCCCTTCCTGGGACATTGAATTCACGGTGTTCTTATTTCAATTTCCAGGAGTGTAGTTCAGACTGGTCAGTACTGCTGTGGAGAGTCAGTATGGAGGCAGAAGAGTGTACTAGTGGTGCTTTTGTTCAAACAAGTTGCAGTATTTGTAGAGCACAAGCATCTGACTGTCATAAAACAACATATGGAACAAAATGTGGCATTCACTTTGTACTGTATGATCTGGATGAATCGGACCAAGATTTGTTGCTATGGAGATCCAGGATACACCCTTTGGGCACAAGAAGTACAGTTCCAGGAAACTTTAGTGTTTGTTATCATCATATGAAAGTGTTTCTGGATAAGTATTCTTTCCTACAAAAAAGTTGTTTTGATCCGTTTCGGATTCATAAGAAGACAGTGAAGTGTAGCCTCAGAGAAATTGATATAAAATTAGTATTGAAAGTGAATCAGTGCATGGAATTTAACATGAAACCAGGACAAAAGTTATGTTCCAGGTGTGTTACACTGCTAAAAAATGAAGAATATTCTGATGATTTACATGACAGTGATGAAGAGTATCAGCCACCTACAACCACAGAATACTTCAGTGACTGCACTTGATTTGTCTCCCATGAGGACACACAAAGTTGGGAAAAGAGACAGGCCCGTCTATGGTAGAAGAAAAATACAAGAAGCTCAAATGGAATTAAAACACAAAACAGCTGACACATTAATGATGGGAGAGGAAGCACTATCTACTCTAAAGGAACAGAAATCATGCCAGAAATGCTCTGATTTGGACAAAATTGTGCATGATTTGAAAGAAAAATGTGCCATATCCACACACCAGAAAAAAGTAGCTATTCTTACCCTTGCACCTTCCAGCTGGTCTATTGACTACACTGCAAAGGAATTCAATGTTTCTACATATATGGTAAAGAAAGCTAGGAAAATAAAAGCAACCCAAGGAGTGCTTCCACAACTTCAGCAGGCTCAGGGTAAGCAATTTAGTTCAGAAATAAATGTCCTAGTGTCGGAGTTTATGAAAATATTGACTACAACCGAATAATCCCTGGAAAAAAAGACTATGTAATGGTGAAAATGGGAAATTATGTGTACAGATGCTAAAAAGACTGTTGCTACGCTACATATCAGAACTATATGTAGAATTCAAGGAAAAGTATCCCAATACCAAAGTAGGTTTATCATCTTTTTTCAATCTTCGGCCAAAATGGGTTGTGCCTGTAAGTGCAAGGGGCACACACAATGTTTGTGTATGTGAGACCCATCAAAATGCTAAGCTGATGTTTGCTGCTATAAAGGATTCTGGTCTGGATTACAAAGGTGCAATGAAGCTGCTAGTGTGTGACATCAGTTCCTACCAGTGCATGATACACAGATATGAAAAGTTTCCTGGTAAGGAAAATCTTGCAGAACGCATGAATAACAAACTGTACGGTGAACTACTTATGGATGATGATGATGAACTTGTTTCTTATAAACAATGGACACACATGGATTGCACAAGTCTTGAAACAAAGCAAGGTACAGTGGAAGATTTTGTTGAAATGTGTTGTCAAAAAAACGGACAAACTGACCACACACAGCTTCACAGCAACAGCACAATCGACTTATCTCCAGTTTTGTAAGGATAATTTGAAACAAGATGAAATTATAGTAATACTAGACTTTTCTGAAAATTATGCATTTATAGTTCAAGAAGCCATCCAAGGAAATCATTGGGACAACAGTCGAGCAACTCTCCAGCCGTTTGTGATTTACTATAGAGGCGAATCAGGTGATGTGTCTGTCATGAACCTGTGCATTTTTAGTGACTGTTTAATTCATGATGCCATTGCAGTTCATGCCCACATTCGCACTGTTATGGCATATGTGAAAAACAAGCTGCCTCACATACAATTTGCGAAATACTTCTGTGATGGGGCAGCTAGTCAGTACAAAAACTGTAAAAATCTTAAAAATGTATGCATGCATTACCATGATTTTCAGATTCACGCAGAATGAAATTTTTTCGTAACAAGTCATGATAAAAATCTTTGTGATGGTATTGGTGCTACCATTAAGCACATGGCATCACGAGCTAGTCTACTGCAACCTACAGAAGGTCACATTCTAACGCCTCTTCAATTATTTACCTGGGTACAGAAAAATATCTCTGGCATACAGTCATTCTGTGTTTCGAAAGATGAGGTGAAATCAGTCAAAGAGCTGCTAAAAAGCAGACAACAACATGTTAAAACTGTTGCAGGCACAAGGAGCCATCATAACTTCTCTCCAGCGGACTCTGATAATTTGCACATGAGCAGACTGTCCGGTTATAAATATAGGTTCATGCACAACATGTGTCTTCACAGTGTGTCTGACTCAGAATTCAGAAGCAAAAGCATCAAGATACAACTATATTGCTATGTTATTGCTGTTTATGATGAAAAATGGTACTTAGGATGTGTTTGCAGAGTGCTGTGAAGCAGAAGGTGATGTATTTGTGAACTTCATGGCACCAGCAGGACCAGCAAGATCATTTCATTGGCCACATTTGGCAGACAGGTGTTGGATTTCTTTTGAAAATATTCTTATGACAGTTCCAGTTCCTACCACAGTATCAGGAAGACAGTACAATTTGCCACTCAATGTACAGAGTACAGTAGCTAAAGTGTGGGAGAATTTCTGTTTGAAGCACAATTGACTGGTATATAGCAGTTAAGGTGCAGTAAACATTAATGATAGGTTGTGTTAATCTGTCTGTATGTTGTTGCTTAGTGTTTAAACAGTTGTGGGAGAGGATAAGAAGAGGCAGAACAGTTTACAATATGTTTCTACAAAATTGTATTGCGGAACAATGGCCACATCACCAAATACATCTGTCAACTTCCATTGTACACATATGTCTTGCAATAACATGCTGAAAGTTTGAGATATATATCATTATGGTCTACTTATGCAGTGTGTGAAATTTGGCTTGGATACCACTTGTCCCTTCTGTGCTACCACACTTCGAAAATCCATGTTTTTCAGGTAATTTTTCAAATTTTTGTATTTTCGTTGCATGTAACTCAGTTTTTGTGACTGATATGGGCATGATGAGTTGTGTGTGTGTTTAGGCCACATTAAGCTTACCACAAAAAATTTATACCCTTTTTGAGTGAATTATATATGGCATAGAGGGCACCTACAATATGTACCTGTTAACATATAACAATTTTTTAGTCACACTTTGGAATTTTTTATTTTCCCTCAGAAATATGTTGTTGGTGTTTTGATTCATGGAGTGTATTTTCTAAATGGGTGTTACTAGGTTGTAAAAATTTCACTGGACTGTGCGGAATAGCTCCAAAGTTATTAGGACCTGAAGTTGGGTCTGAAGATAGATTGCCAGATGCGGGTTGCAATTTCCGGGTCATGCCACCTTATTTCACAAGTCATAATTCTGGAACTAATTGGCAGGGGAAACTAATACTTTGTACACGAGTGTTCCACACATGGTAGAATTAGTGTACTGAATTTTAGTCAAATCTGAGACTATGAGCTGGAGCCCCTGGTTGAACTGACATGGAATAACCCATCTTTCTTTAGACAGGTTGTACCATAAATTTCATTTCATATCCTCTGTGTGTTGATCATTAACAGTGCCACGCTAGGAAGAAAGCTGTTGTCATATACAAAAATAGTTAATATTGTAAATTTGACGAAACACAAATTTCATTTGAATTGCTCCTTTGAAATAATCAAGCAGTATCACCATTTAAAACACTGAGGGAAAGAAGACAAAGGCTTTAAAAACTATATTAACTGGAAAAAATACTGAATATTTTGATGTATCATCATCGTCATCAGCAGCAGCAGCCATTTGACATCCGCTGACAGATGAAGGCCACCAGTAAGCTTTTCCATGCTTTGTAGCCTTTAGCTGTATCCACCCATGTTGCTCCTCAGCTGTTTCTAATGTCATCCACCCATCTCCCCTTAGGTCATCATCTCATTGTTTTTATGTCTTTGTATCTATCAAAGAACATCTTCAATCCATGTAACTTCTATCAGTCTTCATGTCCCATCTGCTTTAATTTCATTTTCATTACAGACATAAATACACATCCAACTACTGTCTGTTCCCTAATCCATTTGCTTGGTTCCCTGCTTTTTCCTAGCAATCCCCAGCTGCCTTAGTCCAGTATTGAGATGCAGCACTCCATTATTCCCTGTGGAGACCTCAGCTTGTAAGTGGTCTTCATGTTCAAAATCTAAGTTTCATTGTCACAAGTCAAAACTGGCAATACACTCCAATTATAAGCTCTCCTTTAGGAGCTATTAGAAGATTTCTTTTGAAAACCCAATGTACTTCCATGTAAGGAAGTATAGGCCATTTTTGTCCACATGTTTCTTTCGTATGGTGTGTGTGTGGCTGTTGTTCTGTACTGCCCTAAACACAAAATCTCATCAACTTGTGCTGTGACTTCATTGTTTATTTGTACTGTTTCCCTTTCCTATTTATTATGTGTTATTTTAGTCTTATTTCTTATTTGTTTCAGGCCTACTTTCAAACTTGCTCCATTGAGCACTTCAATTTTTTATTGACATTTATCTGTACAAGTGGCATATAATACAGTGTCGTCACACAAACAAAAGTTGTTTGGATATTCCCATTAACACACATCATTACTTCATTTCTCCCAGTTCAAAAATCTGAACATTTCTCTATAGCTGCTAAGGTATTTTTGATGAAATCATCATACCTGATTCCTGTGTCAGTTTGAAGTTTCCCACTGCTTTGATGAGGTCTCCTGGAAGTCATGCCACAGATTTTTATATTGTTCACTATACTAATATATTTATTCATGACTTTGATTCTCTGGTGCTGTTATTACAAATTTGTAGACTCTAGTCAAATTCTGACACACAGCCAATTAGTTCTAGATGGACATATTTCATATCCATTGCTCTACTCTGTAATTTTAGTCACAACTGGTTTCTGTTTTGTCTTCTTCATAATCTTATTTTTTCGAATAGTGTGCTGTTATGTGCTGAATTTTGGTACTCAGCCTACCGAAATAAAATTATCCATAATATCTTTGTGCTTTCCTGTTTAGAAGTACGCAGACTAATTTGAAATATTTAACTGATATAATACTATTGCTATTTTTTTCTTATTTTCAGAGTACCATCAAGACCAACTTTTGACAGATCAGCAAAGCCTCTGAGTTTGCTGAGTCCATCAATACACAGTAAACCAGGGCTAAGAGATGTTGTCATACCTTCTAAGCTTATGGGCAAATTCATGGCATTAGCTCAACGGAATACAGAACATAATGTTGAGACATGTGGTATTTTGGCTGGCAAATTGGTAAGTTCAAATTATATTTATATAAGAAAGAGAGAGGAGTTTATGTACACAATAACTGTAACTGATGAATGTTGAGAACAGTTAAGTTTACTATGTGCTCCTTTTGTTGAATTGCAGATTTCTTTTTACTGTTGTCTATTGTTTGAATGTATGTGGAAATCATGTTGTAATTACAGTTTCACTCCATTAAAAAAGAATGACCTGATTTAAAAACTTCATATTTATTGACAGAAACATACTAGAAAACAGAGACAAATTATGAAGCGCTTACGAAGTCTTAGAACTTTTAGTTATGATATTACAATTGCTCTCTTTGTCCACCTCCAACAACACAGACAACATATAGATGATCAGTGAATTCGTCATACAGACCATGTAATCTATTTGTGTTGACAGAAGTCTCTGCTGCTCTTAACCTGTTTGTCAGCTCATCTATGCTTTGTGGTAAAGGAAGGATGTAAGCACTTTTCTTCACTTATCCCCACACTAAAAAATTGCACTGGGTCATGTCTGGAGATCCTGGAGGCCAAGAATGTAGAACAGTGTCTTGGGGTCCAGTGCACCTTATTCAGCATTTAGGCAGTGTGTAGTTGAATTGTCATACAGTATCGTGCAAATGCTGAGGATTCCAGCCTCTTGGAATATGAAGCCATTGAGAGACCTTTTCAAGTTCTGGGAAAAGCCAAGTCTGATGTTCACTTTAGTGAGTCTCTTTCATGCTCAACAATTGCGTGAGGGTTCTTAAGTCCTCATATGTATGTTGGTTCACTTTGCTGCTATTATGAAACATAACTTCATCACTGAAAACTAGCTGTGATAAAATCTATCTTCTTCCATGTCTTCCAGACTAACAAAGCTGAAGTCAACACATTTACTTTTATCATCAACCCAAAGAGCTTGCAGTAGTTGTAGTCTGTATGATTTGTAGACCAAATGTAGCCTTAGCACTTATTGTATGAGGCATTGCAGGTTCGCTACTCCTGCAGCAAGTAGACTTTCAAGGCCGCTGCACAAACATTTACCGAATTCCTTCCACCATTTCATTAGAAGTACACAGTCAGTAACACATTGACAGATTGGAGAATGTGAAATGGTACTCACCGGGTTTTGTCATTGCAAATCTTCAGTGGCACATGATAAAATGTCCCACACTCTCAAATTTCTGTAATGGTGGTCTCTCATTTCACTAACAGACACACCACCATTGGTTAAGTTTGAGATGTTTCACTCTTATTTGGCAATGACTAGCTCACAATAGAGCTTTTCATAGTCCTAAAAATTGGTCAGCAAGAAAAATCATTAGTAGTACTTATCTCATCATTCCACTTTCCTTCATACTAATACTTCTAAACAGAGTTGGTTACTGCCCATACTAGGTACTAAACAGTGGTAATTTGTCCAAAATAAATTTCCGTATCAAAGTTGGACAACAGCTGTGACAGCAGCCTCTTTTTAAGACTTTTTGTAAGGTCACTTTCTTTTCTGTCTCTCTAGTAAAAATTTTGCACCTGTTTTTAAACTAACTTTCCAATGAACCATAGACTTGAAATTTTAAAAATAGCACAAAACTGGATGAGAATGCAATATTAACTCACTTTCTTGTCTGTCTAATCCACCTAGCTCCCATGGGCATTGGGCAGGGATGGAGGTGAAAAGGTTTTCACTTTTGAGTTACTTATTTGAACTTTGTTATTCTGCCAGCTGTCTCCATTGTCCTTTTTCCTCTTGTTGTTGTCCTCCTGTCCACGTTCAGCTAATTGCTGTTGACAGTCTCTGGCCGGTTGGCCAGCCTCTGCTCGTTCTCCGAGTCATTTCGGAACCTTCTCAAATTCTTGTCACAGTAGTTTCCAACAATAAAAATAGGTTGAAAAATTGTACACACACAAGACTAAAAATCAGAAAATCATTATTTAAATAAAAATAATTTTTAATGTTTTGGAAAAAAAAGAAAAAAAAAAACACTTATCAGATGTAGTGTTCAAATGGCGAAATTTTGGATGCCGTATGGAATTTAATGATGTATTTATATTGTTTGTAGATTGCTGTCTGTCGGCTATATATGTATGTTATGTTCTGGACATATGTAGATAAATAAATAAAAAATATTAATGTAACACATTAAATTGGATAAAAAAGTATATAATAATTTTCACTAGGCTGTTACAAATTGCTAACCCTGTACTAAATGTTCTGAAAATTTGTGATTGTGTGTGTTTTTTATTTTAGCTATGAAAATGCTTGTAGGATATACAACAAAAAATATTAGGTGTACACAATACAGCGAGCCAGGGTGTCTGCCCTGGCGGCAATTTCATGAGGGGAGGGGGGCACCAAATTCATATTCTTGAGGAAAAAACATTGCTTCATAAGCGTATAGCATCCAGCGAACTTTGTTGTAGTGATTATTCATATGATTTTGAAACGCATCCCTGTTGATTTTTTGACATTTTTGAACACATTCCTAGTTGATTTCTTACTGAATCATAAGTTGGGTTTTGAATGGGTGCATAATGTACATGATGTTTCTGCCAGAGGAATCCCGGTTGCATCTAGAAATAAACTTTCCTGCAGACAAAACAGGACAGGGCTATACGAGCTGAGCGGAATGAAGCCGAACGGGTGAAAGCCAATTGCTGTTTGTTATGTGGATGACTGAGTTTGCGAATTATCAGCTTTGTTATAATTACTCGCAAAATCCATAGATTCAGACTATCAGAGTGGAAATAAACAACAAACAGGAATAACATACAAGAAAGATCATGTATTATCTTCTCAGTGTCTCCAAGAAAACGAAATTTTGACAGAAAAGTTTTGGCCAGATTGTTACACTAGTAAGGGCCAGATGTAGAGTCCCCAGCTAGAGCTGCTTAAATTAGGAATAGTTGCAGAATTAGTGATGACAAGATTGTTTGTTAGAATGAGGAAGAAGAAGAACTTGGGACATCACTCAAATTATGGAAGAATGTACCAATTCCAAATTTATACAAAAATTTCATACTACTACATTTCAATCCCATGCTTGAGAAGCTGGAGCATATGAATGAAATGTGAAATTATTTTCTAACATAAAGCTTTTTGCTTTTAGTAGGCCTAATAGGCATTTGATATTGGTACTTTGAATTATATTCTGTTGTGCTATAAAAATGACCATTTGTACCATAACAGTCTCGTTTATTTGGTGTGTGTTCTAATTCCATTAGAACTACTGACGGCCTGGGGAGAGCCAGTCCTGACAAAACTCTAACATCTGGTGAGCAAGATGTATGAGACAGGCGAAATACCCTCAGACTTCAAGAAGAATATAATAATTCCAACCCCAAAGCAAGCAGGTGGTGACAGATGTGAAAATTACCGAACTATCACTTTAATAAGCCACAGCTGCAAAATACTAACACGAATTCTTTACAGACGAATGGAAAAACTAGTAGAAGCCGACCTTGGGGAAGATCAGTTTGGATTCCGTAGAAATATTGGAACATGTGAGGCAATACTGACCATACGGCTTATCTTAGAAGCTAGATTAAAGAAAGGCAAACCTACGTTTCTAGCATTTGTAGACTTAGAGAAAGCTTTTGACAATGTTGACTGGAATACTCTCTTTCAAATTCTGAAGGTGGCAGGGGTAAAATACAGGGAGCGAAAGGCTATTTACAAATTGTATAGAAACCAAATGGCAGTTATAAGAGTTGAGGGGCATGAAAGGGAAGCAGTGGTTGGGAAGGGAGTGAGACAGGGTTGTAGCCTATCACCGATGTTATTCATTCTGTATATTGAGCAAGCAGTGAAAGAAACGAAAGAAAAATTCAGAGTAGGTATTAAAATCCATGGAGAAGAAATAAAAACTTTGAGGTTCGCCAATGACATTGTAATTCTGTCAGAGACGGGAAAGGACTCGGAAGAGCAGTTGAACGGAATGGACAGTGTCATGAAAGGAGGGTATAAGATGAACATCAACAAAAGCAAAACGAGGATAATGGAATGTAGTCGTATTAAGTCAGGTGATGCTGAGGGAATTAGATTAGGAAATGAGACACTTAAAGTAGTAAAGGAGTTTTGCTATTTGGGGAGCAAAATAACTGATGATGGTCGAAGTAGAGAGGATATAAAATGTAGACTGGCAATGGCAAGGAAAGCGTTTCTGAAGAGGAGAAATTTGTTAACATTGAGTATAGATTTAAGTGTCAGGAAGTTGTTTCTGAAAGTATTTGTGTGGAGTGTAGCCATGTATGGAAGTGAAACATGGACGATAACTAGTTTGGACAAGAAGACAATAGAAGCTTTCGAAATGTGGTGCTACAGAAGAATGCTGAAGATTAGATGGGTTGATCACATAACTAATGAGGAGGTGTTGAATAGGATTGGGGAGAAGAGAAGCTTGTGGCACAACTTGACTAGAAGAAGGGATCGGTTGGTAGGACATGTTCTGAGGCATCAAGGGATCACCAATTTAGTATTGGAGGGCAGCGTGGAGGGTATAAATCGTAGAGGGAGACCAAGAGATGAATACACCAAGCAGATTCAGAAGGATGTCGGTTGCAGTAGGTACTGTGAGATGAAGAAGCTTGCACAGGATAGACTAGCATGGAGAGCTGCATCAAACCAGTCTCAGGACTGAAGACCATAACAACAACAACATAATTTCTGAAATATTAGACAAGCCTATTTCATTTCATCTAGCAGACAGTGACAAAACAGATGTAATCAGATCGAGAAATCACACCAGTCTTGGATATTATTTGTATTAACAGCTTTTTCAGTATAAGACAACGACATTTCAATTTTTCGTGTTTGAAAACATTTGACAAACTTGATGAGGTAATAGATTCTTTCGCAGAAAGGAAAGCACACCATTTAAAGCTGTAGCAAGAGTAGAGAGAAAAAAATGCTAAAACCTAAGAATTGATCAAATGTGTACTGTCCTGCTTGTCTCTTGTCTGTATGGTTTCATGTATACTATATTTAATTTTATATAATAGATGGAAACATTCCACGTGGGAAAAATATATATAAAAGTCAAAGATGCTTTAACTTACCAAACGACACAGGCCTGTGTCTGTATATGTACGGATGGATGTGTGTGTGTGCGCGAGTGTATACCTGTCCTTTTTTCCCCCTAAGGTAAGTCTTTCTGCTCTCAGGATTGGAGTGACGCCTTACCCTCTCCCTTAAAACCCACATCCTTCTGCCTTTCCCTCTCCTTCCCTCTTTCCTGATGAAGCAGTCATGGGTTGTGAAAGCTTGAATATTTGTGTGTGTGTTTGTGTGTTTTTTATTTTATTGTGTCTATCTACATACCAGCACTTTCTTGTTTGGTAAGTTAAAGCATCTTTGTTTTTTATATATATTTAATTTTATGTCAGACAAAACAGCAAGTTACTAACTAACAGGCAAACAAGAGTGCAAATTTTCTGAAGAGCTCTTATTCTCCTGGTTACAAATAATCCCATCCAGTACTAATTGCGAGGTGGAAAAAAAAAGAGGGGGGGGGGGGGGCAGGATGTCAAACTGGCTGACTGGGAGCAATAGAGACACCACAGGATATTTTAATTTCCACTGTTGTGAATTTAATTTGATGGCATCAATTACAAAATATACACATTTGACTTCCACAGAATGAGATACAGTGATGTGCGATAGAAGAATAGTGTGTGAAGAGGTGTGGCACAGCACTTTGGCACACTTAAGACCAAATAACATGTCTTACATTGTCTCGAACATATATGATTTATGTATCAGACTGTTCAGAAAGATGTGCACTAAAAAATGAACATTTTTTGAAAAATCAATTTTTTTAATTTTTTGGCATCCTATCTCAAACGCTTACTCATCCACATTAATTTCCATTTTTCTTCATTAAGAGCCACCTGCCATTCATCACCCCCCCCCCCCCCCCCCAATTAGAAATTTTGTCTAGGTCACCTGGTATCAGCCTACAGTAACTTATCTTTGAAAACTTCCTGTACGCCTCAGCATAATCAGCGAACAACCGCTGATTACTGCCCATGCAGTCTGCCAGATCATTTATGTATATAGAAAATAGCAACGCTCCTATCACATTTCCTGGTACACTCCTGTGTCTGATGAACACTCATCACTGAGGGCAACATACTGGATTCTATTGCTTAAGAAGTCTTTGAGCCAGTCACATATCTGGGAGCCTATTCCATATGTGCATACCATCGTTTACAGTCTGCAGTAGGGTACGATGTCAAATGCTTTTCGGAAATCTAAAAATATGGGATCAGCCTGTTGCCCTTCATCCATAGTTCGCAGTATATAGCGAGCTGGGTTTTGCACGAATGATGCTTTCGAAAGCCGTGCTGATTCATGGACATGAGCTTTTCAGTCTCTAGGAAATCTATTATATTTGGACTGAGAATTTGTTCTAGAATTCTGCAGAAAGCCGATATTAAGATAGCAACAGACCTATTTTCTTTTCTCCCTTTTCCTACTATCTAATTCCAGTCCCCCATCACAACTAAATTTTCATCCCTTTTAACTATCTGCAGAATTTCTTCATCTCACCATACATTTCTTCAATCTCTTCATCATCCTCGGAGCTAGTGGGCATGCAGACTTGTGCTATTGTGGTAGGTATGGCTTTGTGTCTGTCTAGGCTAAGATAATGTGTTCACTATGCTGTTCATAGTAATTTACCTGCATTCCTTTTTTCCTACTCATTTTTAAACCCACCCCAGCATTATCCCTACCTGACTTTGTGTTTATAACCTTGTTTTCATCTGATCAGAAGTCCAGTTCCTCCTGCCACCGAACTTCACTAATTCCCACTGTATCTTACTTCAACCTATCCATTCCCCTTTTTAAATTTTCTAACCTACCTGCCCGATTAAGGAATCTTAACATTCCACGCTCTGATCTGTAGAATTCTAGTTTTGTGACCCCTGATGACAGCATCCTCGTGAGTAGTCCCCACCTAGAGATCTGAATGTAGAACTGTTTTTCTGCTGGAATATTTTACCCAACAGGACACCCATCATCATGTAATCCACTGGTAATAATGACTGGAGGGTTTGGCAACATGTTGATCACATATTCCATGATAAAAGATAAGTCCTTGTAATGCCTTGCAGGCAGCAGGCAGCCTAATCCATGAGTGGTGTTTACATTTAGGTGGTTGTGATGATTCTTGGGTGCACACTTTAATCACATAGAGTGTGCAAAATTTGTTGCTAACAGAGTAACAAAATGACTGCTGCTTGGTGATTACATGAACTGACAGAGATGTTAGCTTGTGATAGTTCGATGCAGATTGCTGACCTATTGTTCGCCGAGTGTATACAAGGACAGGCGAAGGGATAATTAATGAAATCAGTAATCACATTTCACTTCATAATGTAAGGGTCAAATTTAGTAATTGTGTCATTCTATTAAACCAAGTAGTAATTTTGTTTAAGTGTATGAAAGACAACTGTATATGTAATAAAGTTCATTGGTAAATTTCTCAGGTTCATAATTTACATAATTTATTCAGATAATTAAATGTACTATCTGGATCAAAAAAAGTAAGGCAACAAAAGTATAACGTTAGATCCGGGATGAACAAGCTTAAACGCTCAAATAACAGAAGTGTTTTCAGTTGAATTGACACTTTAATTACAAATAATTTCGTAGTTAATGGATTTTCAGGGACAGTAAACTGAATACTGTAAAGAAGGGAATTAGAGATTTTGAATGAACTATGTCTCTTTGTAAATAAACAATTCGTAGCTCACAGAATTTTTACGATCGCATGATATTGGAACAAATTCAATTACAGATTTATCTTGAAAACTTAAGTTTTATAGAAAAGTAACTGTGTCATTTGAATTAGCAGCACTCAAATAATCCAGTGAACTATGAATTTCAGAAGTGCTGCTTGGATAGGGATTTGGACTTTTTAAGTAAATGAGGTTCATCTGCCACCGGTGTAATAATTCGAAGAAGAAAGATAGTTATCTAAAGGAATAGAATAGTTGCACAAGGAGTTAGTTTCATTTGCCATGTTTCAAGCTAATTCCATTAAGGAAAAGAAAATGGAATAACAATTTCCAAACTTTTGTATTCTTATAAGCATAGGCTTCTGCGGCCATTGTTACTTTCAATAAAATTCTTACGGGTTGTTACTGCATTGTCAATATATAAAATTGTCCGTCATCGAGCATTTTATATATTGACAATGCGGTCAACAGTCCAGAAGAATTTTATTGACAGTTTTGTATTCTTGTTTCTACATCTACATCCATATTCTGCAAGCCACCTGACGGTGTTTGGCGGAGGGTACCCTGAGTACCTCTATCGGTTCTCCCTTCTATTCCAGTCTCGTATTGTTCGTGGAAAGAAGGATTGTTGGTATGCTTCTGTGTGGGCTCTAATCTCTCTGATTTTATCCTCATAGTGTCTTCGCAAGATATACATAGGAGGGAGCAATATACTGCTTGACTCTTCGGTGAAGGTATGTTCTCAAAACTTTAACAAAAGCCCGTACCGAGCTACTGAGTGCCTCTCCTGCAGAGTCTTCCACTGGAGTTTATCATCTCCGTAATGCTTTCGCGATTACTGAATGATCCTGTAACGAAGCGCGCTGCTCTCCGTTGGATCTTCTCTATCTCTTCTATCAACCCTATCTGGTACGGATCCCACACTGCTGAGCAGTATTCAAGCAGTGGGCGTACAAACGTACTGTAACCTAAGTTTAGAGTTAAACTGCAAAATCGTAACTGATTTAAAAAAAAAAAAAACAAAGCCAAATGAAACTGCTGCATCTTGTTTTATTGTTCATTTCCTTACTACCAAATCTGATAAACAAATAAGAGGTAAGTACTGGCAGAAGTAAATATGTGAGGGTGGGTCATGATTTGTGCCTGGTATTTCAGGCAGTTGAGCATTTCCTATGAAATGCAGGGGTTACACTTCCAGTCTCAGTCAGGCACACTGTTTTAATATGCCAGAAAGATTCAAATAAATTCATAGTTTGTAAAATTGGCAATGCAGAGACAATATACAAAGTATATCCCAATAGATTTGCTTTTTGATTTGAGAAATTTATTGTAACTGAAATTTAACTGAGATGTTCTATTAAAAAGGTTTGATTCTTACTTATAGAGGTATAAGCCTTGTGAGCTTATTTTGTGCACATTTCTGCACTTCAGAGACAATTGTAGTTCAGTAGGTGCTCTACTCATCAAGTTACTTAGGTGGAAGCCTTCTTCCCATTTTAGTAACATGCACTGTGTTGATTATATATGACATGTTAAATCTATGCACTAGTCTGCGACCCAAAACTGGATATATACTTTTCGCAGATATCTCACTGCCAACTTCACGCCACAGGAACTGGTGGACAGTTTTAACTTAATACAAGCACTGTCCATGGAGAGCAGTTTTCAGGTGTGATCTGAGTTGTTACACACAGTTTTAAATTGTCGTTTCAGTTAACAAAGGCATACTCTGCAAAGGAGTAGAAGTACTCCATCCCGGTAACAAACTGTAGTTGATTGAGAAACGAAACTCAGCTCTAGATTCACTCTCCCAAATGTGCTAGCCCAACAACAGCATTGAAAAGTATCTGTAAAACTTGGCAGGAATGGAAAGAAGACTGTGGCAAGCTGCACTTGGATAGAATGTTATGTACTTGAATAGTGAAGTGAACAGAAGACAGCCTGAGAAATGCAGGTATTGGATTTTGAGTCCTGGTCCGTTGTGCATTAACTTGTCAAACACAATTCTGGATTATTTTTGAAATGGAGCCAAAAGTGTCAAGAGATGGATGTTCAGGATTCTTGGATGTTGTTATATGGAACTCTGCCTACTTTGCAGAGGAGTCGCCATAATGAATAAAATTCTTAGAATCATAAGAACCTGGAGGGAGTGGGGGTCTTGCACTGGCTCAGCTGTAGTTGGTGAAGTTTGGCGAGAGGCAGAAGGTGATTACTGTTACTTGCTGCTAGGTGCCTGCGGTTCATTGCATTGCTCAAGGTGAGCCTGCGCCCAATCTCTACCTGCCGAGAGGAAGTATAGGTGCTGGCATTCGAACCTCAGTAGCAGACGCTGCACTGTGTGAGAAAAGTAGGTGGTGGTGTCGATTAATGGCATATGCCTGGTCAGCCAACCATAGATTATCCTTGTGTGATGAAGAGGTATGAGGAAGTAATTGTAATTGTAATTCCTGTGACAGTTTAACTAACCACAGTGCCCAGAGCGCTAAGTCCAGCATGAACTCTGTCGTAACCTCAACGTGAAGTGTCATCACAGCTGGGAAGGGGTTCTGACGCCTACACTGTCATCATAAATGGTGCCATGGATTGCACCTGCTGGCGTATGTGAAAGACACTCGATGAGGCATGCACAAGCAGAAGCCTATTTTTTATGCTCAGGTGGATTTAGCAACAAGGCACTAACAAGATCCAGATGGTAATACAAATGGTTTGCCAAACAAACAAACAAAATGAGTACCATCATCTTTAAAACTGTGTATGTCCAACAAGTTGTCCACCTAGGTAAATCACATCATAGGGTTGTCCATTTGTTTTGTTGGCAGCTTCGAAAAATGGCCTGGAGGGAGAGTTTGCAGCAGAGTCCGTAGGGCATGGACCGCGCGAGGGTTCAGAGAAGTAGCATCCACTGCAATCAACTGTGCAATGGTGACAGGTGTGATGTTCTGATGATAGTCCAGCACTTGTGTTGGCTCAATATGATGCCCAGCACTCACAGGTGGCGTGGAGAAGGGACCTGTATGGCCACACAACGAACACAGCATGGCCAGCACGGAGCATCATGAAGCAAGATGGTTGAAACAAAAGCAGCTGTGCTGAGGTGTGCTGCAGGCGATTCATCGTCCATGGTCTGTGTAGGAAGGGGCAGCACGTGACCACAAGCAAAACCTGAGGTGGAAGCATCAACGACAGACGTGGATGGATTCCAGAAGGAAGACACAAGATCGCAGTTGAGTGCCAAGTGACATGGCGGAACCATGGCTAGTACGTCACTTGAGATCTGCACAGCACAATAGGTTGGGCAGCTGCAGGAGTATCCCAGTGCAGTTAACTAGAATGTCCCATTGGTCGGTCGGAAATGGGCACATTAAATGGCAGAGAGTGATAGGTGAGAAAGTTGGCGTCGAAGGTGTGCGACGCATGTAGTAGCAGACCACACTAGGGAGATGGGAGCTGTGCATGTCGACCCCAAAACTGTACAGCCAAGTGGTCCCTACTGGAGTGAAGTAGAAACTCCAGAGAGAGGAAACCGGAATCTCCTGTAGAAGAAACTTCCTGCTGGACATAGAATCCAGTAGTAGGCACCAGTGCAAGTGCGTGCTGCACCTGGGTTGCCATGACAAAGGAGGTTGGGAGTTGAGTCATTGTTTGAGTTGCCGTAAAACTGGTAATAAGTGATGCAGAAGTGTATTCATGTGACTTGGACTCACCAATGTGGATTTTCTATCTATGCTAATGAGTCATCGGGTAGAAGTAACAAACATTTACGATGAAACACTTTAATTCACACAAGATCACATGAAAGTACAGCACAGCATACGAAAACAACCAAAGCTCACTGAATCCAAAGATGAAGCACTCCTCATTCCAGAGTAATTGCATATCAGTGGTTGCCACAAGTGTAAAATTATCCTATTGTTTAGAGACAAAATATAATATAGATTTTTATTTATTACTGAGTTGTGCTGGAGGATTATAAGCAATAATTGATCAATGAAAATAATCAATTTCTGGAAATCTAATTGGCACTTTAACCTTTTTTCATAGGAACCACTAATGAAATTGAGAATTCAGTTGGTGAACATAGAGGTCACCATTCTCTTTTTCCCAGTTTTCATTTTTTGCCATATATTCGACTGGTAATGTTATTTTTTAACTTTTGCCAATGATAGTAAGGGTAGTTTTTCAGGTCCATCCAAAGTGCATCCTGCCAGAACATTAATTCGTTTGTTTGAGATAATTCCCCCCTGAACACTGTCATCCTCTAAGGAAAAAGAAGTAAAAAAAGTTTTACTGGCATTGAAGATACCTTTTGCATCATATTGTACCATGCTGAAGGCAATGGAGACTGCAGAAAATCTTAGGTGTAGATGGTAAATTCAGTTAACATTGCTGCAGATGTTTTTCAACTTCCCTTGAAATTTTCCAATCAGCCTGGATTTGCAGAAAATTCAGTACACATTTGTTTTGAAAATTCACCGACTCTCTAACAATGAAATTGCTAATATCAGAGCATTCCGAAGCCTAGCTTGCTTGAATCAAACACGCAGTGAAATCTCTATATCTTAGTGTGCAGACATTCTGATGTGTTTTAACTCTGGTTTGAACAGTGCCACAATTTGATATCTTTCAGGAATTATCTACACCATTGTAGAGTCAAAAATGAGAAACTCTTTAAGGACTTCTCTTTTTGACCACCATTTTTCATCATCTGCCTTAAGCAACTCAATCACCAAATTAGAAAACTGTCTGAAGAGTTTTGACAATAGCAATACCCAAAGACAGTTGGTAACATAGCAATGGTAGTAGCCATTGTTTACTGTTTGTCTAATGAAAAATAACAAGCTGATGAGTCTAGGTGACAGAATGATTACAGAAAGCAGGTACATATGTTCGGGAAAAGTGAAATCTTTCTGTGTTAAACATTTGTTAGATGTAAAAAGAAAAATAGGAAATTACATAGTTCTTGTGTCCTCAGTCTTTTGCAACGGCATGCCTGAATAAAATCTTCTCAGTTTACAAATTGCAGTGTTTCAAATGAAACACTCAAGCTTTCAATCCCTTTCTCCACCATCGGTGTTTCGAGTAATAAACCACTGACTGCTGGAGCTGGTATGGTTTTCCACTTAATGGGAATGACTACAGCATTTGCAACTAATCAGAAAACACCGAACTGATTTTGTGTGTGTGTGTGTGTGTGTGTGTGTGTGTGTGTGTGTGTGTGTGTGTGTGTGTGTGTGTGGGTGTAAGTAAGGCAAATTGTGCATCTTCAGGCTACAAGCATCGAGCATCCATCTCTACCTTCTTCTGAAGTCCAAAGCCTGTCTTACACCCTTCTTAGTCTGCATTAAAATAGTTACTGTTTATTCAAATCTTGATTACCTCCTTTATGACAGAATCACAATATGTTGACAAGTGAGACAAGGCTGTTGTCTTTTCAAATTGTATGTTATGTCTGCTGTATGTGCACCAAAGATCATAAATCTATTTCTATTTGTATTGACGAAACCTGTGACTGATTAAAACTTGTGTATTGTAGCATGACTGTTATGTGGGCCTAGGGAAACAGATCAGCAATAGCCAAACACCATTTGGATTGTGACAGACCTATTAATTTTCAAGAAGCCTGTGTGCTTGTTCCACAGCCATAGGTTGAGCAGTAGAAAATAAGAGGATATTAGATGATTAACTGCCCCAACAGTATGAATGGGGAGGATCGTTAAAAGGTGCCAATGTCCTGACTTCCAGCAGTCCCAGTCCAATGTGCGTTTGCAAGTCAGTAGCTCTTCAAGACCTAGGTTAAATAGTATAAGCAAACATTCACAAGAGAACTGCCATGCAGCACTGACATCTTGCCATAAGAAAACATTGCTCCTGGTTATGAACCACAGATTCACTGCTGCCTGTCACATATCTGATAGAATAGAACAGGCAGTAAGCAGCCCCACCCCCCACCCTCCTCCTCACCTAACACCTGTCCTATCCACAGGCATCTTGACTTTGGACTGTCTGTTGACATTGCAGAATAATGAAGTCAGTTGTTACATGACAATTGAAACAGGGCATTGGGAAGGGGACTACGACTTTTGAAAAGAGAAAAATGGGCTGTGTTAAAGTAGGATGATGCTTGTTAACATTTGCTTTTGTGCATTGTGTCTCTACAGCAGGTTATCTGTAATCATCTTAATCCCTTTCTCCACCTTTAAAATTCTGCTGGAAACTACTCATCTCATTAAAACTTGTTGCTATGAAAGTACACAGTACTATACAAATTGTAACTGAGTAATGTGAGTGGAAAAACAGTGGTTTATTTGAAAGCAGCAACTTGTTTGCAGATTGAAATTTGAAGCACGTGTGAAGTTCACGTAAAGGTGTTTATTAAAAATTTGAAAATCCAACATTGTTCATAACAATAAAATTACAAGGAAATATAATGGTTGCCTAGTACCACCAACAAATGTTTAGAAGCAGACAAGACTACTAGTTTTAGGAACAGTTAATTCCTTTCTCAAGGACAAAAGTGTAATAGGCAGTTGGAGTTTGAGAAAGAGAGGTAAGTCACTCAGGGGTTCATGTAGTGAAGTCAAGAGTGGAGAAATTAATCACAGTGGTTTGTAAAAAGAGTAAAGCAGTTATCAGTCTGAAGATTTTTAAACCACTGTGGTGTTCATGACCTTGGCTGAGAATAGGTTTACCCAACTGGTCAAAGGGGAAATAAAAGTTTAACATTTCGGCACACAAATGCAGTTGCTAATAACTACCTCTGTGTGCTAATGAACTTAATGGCCAGTAGCTCATCCCTGAAGGTTCTCCTGCATTATGAAATATACAGTTTACTGTCCGAGTCCACAGTGGTTAATTATTCATCCCTTTTAATTAAAAATAATAATAACTGTGACTTTATTCTTTGATTTATTTTGTGCAATATACTCCTTTCTTTTGTACAGGAACAGAATCAGTTGATTATAACTCATCTGCTGGTTCCTAAGCAGACTGGTACACCAGATTCATGCACTACACAGAATGAGGAAGAAATATTTGACTATCAAGACCAGCATGATTTAATTACATTAGGTTGGATTCATGTAAGTCATAGTCCTGTATAATTTCACTTATGTCACTAACTGATGATTTATTGTTTTATCAATGTATTAGTTCTGAAGATAATAGGCATTAATTTGCTAAGAGGAATCAGAGATCAACCTAAAGAAAAGAATGATTTTTAATAATGGACATGTAATAAAATGTAAAATAATGGACATGTATTAAAATTGATGTAAAGAAGCAAGGCAGGGGTAGGCCATATATCCTGAATTATGAAAAAAGTTTCTGTATTCGATGGTATAAATGCAGCTTTATTTTTTGAATAGCCCTTTCTGTTCTTTGCAAAAATTGAATTGTGCAGAAAACAATAGAAAAGCGTGAGAGTTACGTATACTAGTAATGTTACGTATCACTACCATATAACTGACACAAATTTTCTGCTTTATAGAGTGGAGATGATTTGAAATAAAGGATTTGTTGTGTTGCAACTTCCAACAAGAAGGAAACAGAATGCCTATTTTGAATTTGATCTAAGCCCACAGTTCACTCATAGTGAATGCAACTAGGTATTGATGAAAAAGTTGTAAAGTAACCTGACAGATTGCTAAGTAAAATACCTGCCAAAGAAGCAGGGTAGGGGTAGGCCATATATCCTGAATTATGAAAAAAGTTTCTGTATTCGGTGGTATAAATGCAGCTTTATTTTTTGGATAGCTCTTTCTGTTCTTTACAGAAATTTTTTGACAGTGTGTAATACTTTGTGAAATATGTGTAATTTTAATCATTACTGTGTGAACTTTCTATGTAGCACTGGTATATCACTTGTTGACAAAATGCTTTTTATATGAAATAGAATGTAAGCTCTATAATTTGTTCATATGATCATTATTACTGCTGTTCTGTGTTATTGTTTGAACATTCGGACCTCACTTTTCATGTATTTGTTTACTTATGTTTTAGATTGTAAGCCTCATGACTACTTAAATATGGTTATTACTGTAATAATCTGACATGTTCTACACCCTAGTGATACATATATATCAAGGATCCATGAAATTCAAAAATAAATAAAGATATAGCAACAAAAATACTCAGTTTTTGAAAATATATTGTAATTGGATAGATAAAAAAGTCTACTAACGATGTGCTGCCAGGAGAACACACATATTAAGGTATTGAAACTTACAAGCTTTTGGAGCCAATGGGTCCTTAGGGTTGAAGGGAAAGGAAGAGGGTGAAGGAAAATGACTGGTGAGGTTCAGGAAATGGGGAGAGTTGAAAAGGTTGCACAGAACTGTGGATTGGGGGTCAGGATGAGAAAGAGTGACTGACTGGCTGGGGTCTGCAGTGGATGAGATTTGAAAACCTGAGAGCTTAAAGGTGGGAGATAAGGCAATACATAAGACAGATATTACTGACGAAATATTGTGTACGAATCAGTAAGACTGGAAAAGCTAAGTGATTTTATGTGGTAGAGGTGGGGGGTACACAGGTCAGAAAGTAAAAGATATAGAAAACTAAAAGGGAGTGAAGAAAGGAATAGTTACTGAAAAGAAATGCGGAGGCCAGAGAAATTAATGTAAGTTATGGCCAGGTGGGTGGCAAGTACCAAAAACCTGTTGGAACGCCAGTTCCACCTGTGACATTCTGAGAAACTCATGTCTGGCAGAAGAATCCAGATGGCACGTTTGGTGAAACAGTCATGGACGTCATGACTACATTGTTGTAGAGCATGCTTTGCAACAGGATATCATGTGTTGCCACTATACATCCTCTGCCCTGTCCATTCTTCCTTACTGATAACTTGATGGTAGTCATGCCAATGTAAAAGTCCAAACAGAGTTCATATAGCAGCTGGTACATGACTTGTACCATTTCACAGGTAGCTCTCCCTTTGACAATATATGTTTTGCCGGCTACAGGGCTGGTGTAGGTGGCGGTAGGAGGGGCAAGTCTTAGAGCAGGGACAGTCACAGAGATGGGAGCAACAGGACAGGGAAATGGGTGCAGAAGGAGCATGGGGTCTGAAAAGGATATCACAGAAATTGGGAGGGTGACAAAAAGCTATTCTAGGCGTGGTGGACAGACTGGACCACGTTTCAGGGCACGATTTTAGCAAGTCAGAGCCTTGTCGAAGTAGCCGATTGATCTATTTGAGGCCAAGACGATACTGAATGACAAGAGGAGTACTCCGAAGTTGTTTTTTGGAGGAATCAATAGTACCAGGATTGTTTGTGATGGCCCTGGAAGCCTGCTTTTGAACTAAGCTGGTGGAGTAATTACGTCCAGTGAAGGCTGAGGTGAGAATGCTGGTGTATAGATGTAAAGAATCTGCATCTGAACAAATATGCTTGCCTTGAATGCCAAGCTGTATGTGAGAGACTGTTTGACATGGAAAGGATAGCAACTATCAAAATGTAAATGCTGCTGTATGTTAGTATGTTTAATGTGACCTTAATTTTTTTGATTTCAGCATTTCTTCTCTGTAACTATTCCTGTCTTGATTTCCTTTCAGTTTTCTGTATCTTTTCTTTTTTGACATGTCTATTCTCCCGCCCCCTCCCCATCCAACCACCACTTAGCTTCCGCTCTTATTAACTAAAGCATGATGTTTTGTCAGTAACCTCCGTCTTGCTTACTATCCTATCTTCCACCACTAACCTCCCGTATTTTAAAATCTTGTCTAATTCAGTCCCCAACAATCAGTCTTTCCTTCTCATCCTGTTTGGTAAGTCTTCCCAGATGTGGGGTTCTGTCAATTTTCCTGAAGTCTTCCCATATCCTAAACCACACAATCCTTTTCCTTCATCCCTCATTGTTCCCTCTTCAACCTTTCTGCCAGAATTAGCCACCGTCTCCAAAAACTTTCGCATTTCAATACTTCTTGTATGTGTGTTCTAGTGATGCTGCTTGGTGAGAAGATCCATCCAGTTACAATATAAACAAACAAACATACAAATGTAAAAAAAGGAAAGCAAACCGTTACTTTCCACTATTGTTCATACATAAATATGTTTTAATATGGTTCCACTTGACTATAATACATGTTTATCTAATTTTTACAGACACATCCTAGTCAGACAGCATTCCTCTCTAGTGTGGATCTTCACACACATTGTTCTTACCAACGTATGATGCCAGAGGCACTTGCTATTGTTTGTGCACCTAGGTACAATGAGTAAGTATAAATTCATTTTAAATATATTACTGTGAAGTATTTAACAAACCAAATAAGAAAATTATTTGGTCTTCAGTGTCATAATTACTCTACCACTGATAGCTGCAGACTTCAGACTGTTCCGAAACTAATTAGTAAACACTTTTTCATTGTGAATAATGCAAAGTTACTGATCTCACATTGTATGTCGACATCTGATTGTGGTATTAAATGAGGTAGTGCACATATGTATGTATAGCCTGTTGTCACAATTATGCATATGTAATGTGGCCATTATTTCTATATGGCGTTCCTGTAATCCTAGTAAAGTTTAAACTCCTATGGTGTGGAAAGAACACGCACGCGCGCACACACACACACACACACACACACACACACACACACACACACACACACAGAGAGAGAGAGAGAGAGAGAGAGAGAGAGAGAGAGAGAGAGAGCGCTCTTGTGTTATGAACTAAAGACAAGTAATTTCAAATTGTATGCAACGTACAACCTTCATCTTTCACATTTACCCCACTATCCTGTTCACATAACATTCCTGTGCCACAATAACCAGTCCTAACTTACTGAGCCCTCTAAAAATCAAGGAAGTGTATTGACCGATCCTGGAATGCAAAGTAGGGCCATGATTTTTCAGTGATTTTGTCGTGAAATGTGCAAACACTTCCTCAATATACTGGCAATATTGTGTGCCATCATTAACCATTTATTGCCATATTCTGACCACATACATACACACAGTCAGCCTGCGACACCAGTACAATGTATCACACTAAGACAATGTAGTTTTACATACGTGAGGTTTTGTTAATCAATTAGTTCCGAGGAAGCACTTTGTCCAGAAGCTTCAATGATTTCATTCATGTGTATGTTCCTGTTTGAAAGGTCAACATCTTGACTATTGGTGCAACATTCTCTCTCTCTCTCTCTCTCTCTCTCTCTCTCTCTCTCTCTCTCTCACACACACACAATTAGTAATTTGGGTATGTTTTCTAATTTGTCTTACCAGTGTCTTCTTTTTGTTACTTGATGGTCTTATGCATTGTATTAATAATTTATTTTTACCATATGTCACTAATAGTATGGAAATGATCTTTATTTCAGAAATGGATTCTTTATGCTAACACCAAATTATGGTCTAGACTTCATAGCAAACTGCAGGCAGACAGGATTCCACCCTCATCCCACTGAACCACCACTATTTACAGTAAGTTACTTCCTCTCATTTTTCTGCTATGAATAAGTTTCTTGTAGATAAAGAATATAATTAGAACAAAACACTTTACATTTTTGCTGCTACCAAGAGATAAAGTATTCCCTAGCAAGCATTTTATTGACACAGATTAATTTATCAAATACGAGTCTTTTGTTTCAACAACAGACACACTTGCTTCCAGAAATTAAGCATAATCAGGAAAAGAGAAGAGTATAAAGAAAAGGGAAAGTAGTTACTGAAAACAGTAAATATTCTTACGTATGGGAATTATGCAGTTTGTATAGGAAAGGGTGTCTGATTCAGAAAGCAAAGTGTGTTAAGTTTTGACTTTTTAGAAAGTTATCATTTCATGATTTTAATATATTAGTATGTAACTCATCAAAAGGATATATACAGCACTTCAGTAAAAGTGCAACTGAATGTGCCAGAGGAGGCACTCGTAACACAAATTGCTTCATAGTTGTGAGTGCCCTTGGTGGCCTATTCAGTTGTTCTTTTTTCAAAGTGTTGCATGCGGTGTGATCAAAAATATGATGGATGAAATTTTTTTAGCATCATCTGCTGATGCTACAATCATTTATGTTATTTGTCTGATAGCCTGATACATTGAAACAGGTAGCATCTATGTTCTGACTTGTCAGTCAGCATCCAGAGATGCTGGAATGAGGTTGTGTTTACTGCGTCTGTAACACATCATGGATTTTAAACAGCGTGCAGCATGGATTTCGAACAACACATGAACATTAGGCTCTGCTTCAAGTCTAAAAAAAAAATGCCAAAGAAACTCACGAAGTGTTGAAATTGGTGCATGGTGATAATGCTGTAACTCTCAAGGCTGTTTATAATTCATATGAACAATTTTAAAGTGGGAATGAGTCAATAGAAGATGAAAAACATTCAGAACATCCATGAACCTAGATGCTAAAATTGTTCGTTCAAACAGGCAATTAACTTTTTGGGGACTTACTAAAGAACTTAGCATCTTATATGGATCTGTGCAAAGCATTTTACTAGGTAATTTGCAAATGAGACAAGTGATCGCAAAATTTGTACCCAGACTTTTGAGTGATGAACAGAAGGAAAATCGTGTGCCAGTTTGCATGGAGGTGAAGGATCATTTTCATTCATATCTGGACTTCATATCCAAACTGTAACTGGAGATGAAACTGGGGTCTGTTGGTCTGACCTTGAGATGAATATCCAGAGTTTCCAATGGAAAACGAATGAATCTCCTCACCCTAAAAAGGCACGTCAGTCAAAATAGGATATCAGTCACACTCATTGTTTTTTTCCGATATTGAGAGCATAGTGCAGTCAGAGTTTGTTCCAAGGTGAACAACTGTAAATGCCCAATTTTATAGGAGTGTACTGCAGTGTTTGTGAAATGATGTATGAAGAAAAATACCAGAAAAATTGGGCCAATAGCTTTCTTGTTCATCACTACAACATGCCGTGCCGCACCTTGTTTTTGATTCATGAGCTTTTGGCCAGAAAAATGTTCCGGTCTGTCTACATCCACCTTACCCAAACTTAGTACAATGCAACTTCTGGCTCTCCTCAAAAATTAAAACTATGCTTAAAGGAAAATGTTTTGTCACCATTCCCCGACATTGAGAGGGCCATGGTGTAACAGCTGAATGCCCTTCCAATAGAAGCCTTCCAGAAATGCTTTCAGTTATGGATTATAGTGTGGGTGATCCTCAGTAGCCTCTATCAAAGTCGTGTGTGGAGTGTTGTCTGAAAAGCCTTGAATATGTGACAAAATATCATTTGAACCTTTGGTGACATTTCTATTATACAACAAATGTTCATTCTTGCCAGTATAAAATTGATAAAGAGTACCATTTCATGAGACCATCATCTGGCCTCATGTACAGAACATAATTGAATGATGTTGTGCATAACCATTGTATGCCAAGCTTACAGCTGTTTCAGGAGTTGCAGTTTCCTTATAAGCTGTATATAAGAGGTTCAAAGTTGTTGGTCTGTATGCCAAACATCCAACACTGTTACTCTGTCCCACTTGCGAGAGTGCAGAGTAGAATCTGATTATTGTAGAGTAAGCATCATCTGAGATTAGACCACGAGTCAGTGGAAAGATGTGCACTTCACTGGTGAAATCCCTTTCAGTTTGCAGAACAGTTCCAGTCACACATTTGTCTAGTAGGAAAGTGGTAGTAAAATCACTAAAACATTATGGAAAGAGACCAATTTTTTGTTGGCTGTGGATGGATGTGGTTGAATGAGCTTACATACTGTGAGGGATTCTGTCGGTGCCCAGAAGTGCAGAGATGAAGTATTGTAGCCACACACTTGACACGTTGAGGTATGTTGCTCCAGTCTTTCTCTTCATGGACACAAATGCTTGTCCATATGAACCTGCTGTGGTGAATGATTTTTTTTTTTTTCTTTTCTTTTCTTTTCATGACAATATATCACATGGAACTGACCAGTGAGGTCATTGGATCTGAATAAAGCATATCTTGGAAGTTGAACTACACATGTGAGTTAACATCAAGGATTCTTGTGGGCTGTGCGCAGCTGCTTCTCGGGATGGGACTGATTTCCAGTGGAGACTGATTCATTGTGTGTTCATTAGGGGTAATCATACACATGGTTGACATTTTTGTTATTGCACAAGAGATTTTCCGTGTTCATCGCTTTTAAAAAAATTTGTTTATTTGGCTTTACCCTTTATAATTATTTGTATAGGACCCTATGCTGTGTCAGCTATCTTATTAATAAGGTCCACATTGTTCTGTAGCCTGTTTGACATCATGTCCAGAAGTACACTCTTGTTTTTTGATTGTACTCAACTTTTGGGCACTGTTGTACTATGTTGTTGCTGTTGGAACACCACTGGACCAAGTATGAAGCTAAGTGAGTTGATCACCAGATGGATTATGGCAACTAAATCAGTTTGGAGTCAGATCAGTCTTTGGATTTTAATTAATTACTCATTGCAGGTTATACACACATTATCACAAAATTAGTTATGTAAAATGTTTAATAGTTAACCTAACATATTTACCAGTGAGCCATGAAATTCTTGATGTTTCTTGACAAAGAAATGAGACAATCAAAATGAATAGGCTTGGAGACTGCTAATACACTCATTTCAAAATGCTTCTGACACTGTTTAGTCCCCCTTAAACATCCCAACAACCACCACCGCTTCTGACACTGGGGAAAATATGAACGTACACATCATATGCTTGGGAGGTGTTCAGAAAAACATGTTACTTATGAACGATGCTTCATGTAAAGCATTGTAGTAAATCACAATTTCTTAAATGTTGGTTGATTCTGTTACTGTGTTGGTAGAACTTTCTTCAGAGGAGATGCAACAATGCTGATGCCCTGAACATGACTTTAAAGCCCAAACTGTATTACAGTCATTTCAAAGTTTTTGTTCCATTGACATATCATTGTGCTAATATTTAAGTTCCTTGTTTTGTCCAGGAATTTCTGTTGTTGGCATATATTGTGCCAAATTGCTTTTCAACACTTTTTAACATTTGCACATATTTTTGTTGAGTCTTTTACAGTTACTTATGCATACGGCTTTGTTTTTGTTTCTTCAAAATCATCATTGATAGATTGTTGACATTTCTTGTCACTATGTATATAAATTTTCCAAATTGTTTTGACAGTATTTGTGCCAAGACTTGTTGATAATCGTGGGTCAGAAAACACTTTCCTTCCAAAAACCTTTCTGCAGTATCCACAGACTATAGTTTAATTGCCTCTACAATTATTAATAGCTATTTTTTCCCTCATGTTTTCTGTCAGTGAGATTTTGTTTCATTTACATTTCTATCTTTTGTACTTTATTCTGTGAATGTCTTAAGCCTAGGACACCTAAGGGGAGGGGGGTTCGTTGAACCCACAATTGTTTATGTCCCCTGCTTTTGCCCAAGTAACTTTCATACTACATATTCCCTTTGAGTTATTGTTTGTTGGCTATTTTATGAAACATTAGTGTCAATATATTTTATAGAAAATTCCTGCTTTGAAAGAAAAAATAAATAAACTTATTATGGGTCCAACAACCCCCCCCCCCCCCCTTAGGCTTCCATGCTATAGAAAATTTCCCTTAGTAGGATTTCGTATTTCTCATCTCTACAACAATGCAAGTTAGTTTTGCATGGGGGCTTAGTTAAATAATAAAAAATGCAAATATTTTTAGTAGCTGTAAGTCCGATTACGCAAGTCTCGTAAACGGCTGGCCCTGACTAGTTTTAGTACGCAATCTGACTGCTTAGAATGACAACAAAGAATGTAAGAAAATTTCTGTTAGCACAATTAATTAATTAAGTCCCCAGCAACTATAAAACCTACGAAACAACAAACACAAGTGTAGCTAATTACTATTAAAAACAGTCTTGATCACGATTTATTTAGCAAGGTGACCGGTTTCGACCACTACTGTGGTCATCTTCAGACCATTGAGTAGGAACCCCTTTCTGTTGGAGAATCACAACACACTACAAGTGTAGCTGTTCTGTATGTGGTAGTATGACTCAACGCACATCTGGCACGGTTCTTCTTCAACAAGACAAGAATTTTTAAATACCAATTATACTGACGTGATAAAAGAAAATTAGAAATACTATAATTGCGCAAGAAAATCAGAATTACACTCTAATACAAGAACACACGCCAGATGCTTTGTTGACTGAACCTGTCATGACACACTATTCAGGACACTGAAAGAATAAAACAAAAAAAAGTTTATTACCTCCATATATATTGACGAAATGCACTCTGACCATTACAATATCTCCATTAGAACAACATCTGCTATCTCTCCCATCAAACCACTGCATAAAACATGGAACAACACTCTCCACTACCACATCTCACTCTGACTTCACGACAAGCAGTGTCCACCACAACTTCTCGGCAAGCACTGCCTGCCGCTACGTCTCAATAAGCACTGCCAGTGGAGGCGGCGGAACAATGCTCTCTGGCGCGATCTTTGGCGCTGTGGCTCAGTGTAGCCACCTTTCATATGCCCTTCCTCCACGGGCTAGAATTTGATGGTATTTTTGCCAGCATTGGTGGTGAAAATACCACCAAATTCGTCAAAAAAAATACAGACAAAAATAAAAGATAATATTAATACGTAAATATCATATAACTAGATAAAATTTTTGCTTTGCACTGACCTTACAATAGCCTAATATATAAAATACTCTAAGCAATACAAATTCTTTCATACATGTGACTTTACATAATAGTTTACACAAATATCATGTGGTTAAACAATTCAATCAATAGCGTCAGCAATGACGAATATGTACAGGTAAGAGTCTCATAACTTTTCACAAACAGTAATACACAAAAAATCAGTTTATACAAATATTCACATAAAATGTTTTCACAACAAGTGGTTGACAGTTCCAGCAGTAGCACCCAGCAATGTTGAGTAGGTGCAGACACCATCAGGTGACATCATTTCAGTAGAAGCAGTCCATCAGTGGCACCCAGCAATGTTGAGTAGGTGCAGACAGCAATAAGTAACATCATTTCAGTAGAAGCAGTTCCATCTGTGGTACCCAGCAATGTTGAAGAGGTACAGAGAGCAAGAAGTAACATCATTTCAGTAGAAGCAGTTCCATTTGTGGTACCCAGCAATGTTGAAGAGGTACACACAGCAACAAGTCACATTTCTTAGTAGAAGCAGTTCATCAGTGGCACCCAGCATTGTAGAACAGGTGCAGACAGCATCAGGTGACATCATTTCAGTAGAAGCAGTCCATCAGTGGCACCCAGCATTGTGGAACAGGTGCAGACAGCATCAGGTGACATCATTTCAGTAGAAGCAGTCCATCAGTGGCACCCAGCATTGTTGAGTAGGTGCAGACACCGACAAATGACATCATTTCCATAGAAGTAGCTCCATCTGTGCACCCGGTATTGTTGAGTAGGTGCAGAGAGCAACAAGTGACATCATTTCAATAAAAGCAGTTCCATCAGTTGCACCCAGCAATGATGAGCAGGTGCAGAGAGCAGTCCATCATATTCACTATCACTGATCACACTGTTCATCACAGTTTATAAGCAGAAATTAAACATGTCCTATTGGCACCAATCATGTAGAAAAAGTACATGTAACAGTCCATAATATTCACTATCACTGATCACACTGTTCATCAGCAGAAATTAAACATGTCCTAGTGGCACCAATCATGTAGAAAAAGTACAAGTAACAGTCCATAATATTTACTATCACTGATCACACAGTTCATCAGCAGAAATTAAACATTTCTAAGTGTCACACATCATGTTGAAAAGTGCAGGTAACAGTTCATAATATTCACCATCACTACTCAGACAGTTCAAGCATGAACAATAGTTTGAATACACATACAAATGCTTTTACACTAAACATACAAATCATAACAAACACACAAATGATGTCAGATAATTGTCATATTAACTATTACAAGTACACAAACATAAGTAAACCTATAATATTTATGGGTGTCAGTGCAAGCCACTACAACAAATAAAATAATATTTAGGAGATAGGTGGGTAGGATTAGGAAAGGAAAACACACAAAACACACTCACTCATCTTTCATCCACATTAAGTACTACTGTGTAATTGAATAGTGTTAACTGTGTAATTGCAATTCTGTCAAAATTTGATGTTCATCATGTGTATCAAGTAATAGTGGCAGCAATGTATAACAGCCAATAATAGTTAAGTCAACGTCATAGTCATCATGTCAAGACCAATGTTTGCCAAGCCAGATCAAAATGTACGGTTGCTGAACAACTGTCAGTGTGCCAAGATATGCAGCTTCCTCTCTCCAAAAAAAAAAAGTACATACTGCTTAGTGATTTAATAGTGTGTAGACAATCATCCTTCCATTTTAGTGTTCTAGTCTGCTATCTTCATCCTCCTTGTTCCATATAGACCAACAAAAAAAAAAAAAATATGCACCTCACTTATTTTACCTCTTATACACTAAAACTCCAATCAACTTCATATAATCTCAATACCTCAATAATACCTCTTCAATACGTCGATACATATAAACCTTATTGCCAGTATCATTTCACTTCCATAACAACTCTTTCCTCTAGTCAGTCTCCTCGAACAAGTACAGATAAAATCCTAATGCAAACCTCCTCATCCCATACAATCCGAAGACACACTGTCAACACACAACCTCTGTGTAATCCATCTGACTCAAAATCTTCTACTCATTATGAATTATAAACAAAGAATGCATACATGACCTCTAACAGACTTAGTTCGAATAACTCTCAGTAATTAAGTACGATTACGGAGTGTGAATGATCCTAATATTTCACAGTGTGTACACCACTTCAAGAATTATGGCAAACAGAAGCAAACATGTGGAGTATTTCTTGTGTCAAGTGTCACTTCCTATTTCAATTGCTCATGAAAAATGCAGTGTAATAACTGTGTTGGTATGTCATGTCGTTAGCTTCCTTCCTATTGGCATACATTTATACAGCTTCCATAAAACCTCCAGCTCATGTGACTTCTATGACGTTTCTTGTACTAAAGTCGCTCGTCGAATTACTGCAGTTCATTTTCTTATGTTAAAATATAAAGCACTGAGCGTAAGCAAAACAAGCAATAGCGAGTAAATATACCAGTACAGAACAGAATGTCAACAAGTGGATGCAGCACAAATCTTACAACGAGGCTCTGCCAAGCGAACAATCTATAACTAATACCATAGTGTAACCTAAACTCTATGTTCATTCACAGTATATCAGCATTTCTATATACCAAATTAAAGAGTAGTTGTGACGACAAACAGAGATGTATAAATATGCAATCCATACGCATAGCAGCAAACATATATCTTTACGTACTAAACAGGTCATTAGCATCATATCATCATAAGCAAATAATGTTCATATGTAATCTTAATAAGTAAACATGAAGGCGCAAGCAAATATGTAAATATGAAGGCGCAAGCAGATAAATCACAAAGTATAACTTACATACCTAACCACATCAGCACAATTAATCAGGTGACAATTATAATTTAAATAAATAAGCACAGCAGGCACATAATAAAAAAAATATGACATCAGTGAAAAAGCATAGCAGCCAAGCGATGCATAATATACACAAGTTACAACTCAGTTCATTAATAATCATTGTCAAAATCAGTTAACGTACGCAAGCACGTCGCTTCACAAGTAAATTCATAGAACATGAAATTAGCACAAAGTATGAATCACGTAATCGCGAGCAGTAAATTACGTCTAAAGTACTTACCTAAGTGGAAATATGTCACCTGAAAAATAAACTCAATTAATAATTACCTTTTTAGTTTATTAGTTTCTTCTTGGAAATTACATTCTTTCTGAAAATTTCTCGATAGCAAGTCGTCTTAACGTCGGACACGCACAGAATTTACCTGAAGTTCTTAAATATTTTATAGAACCATATCCTGAAAAATACTGAATGTTAATAACATAATTCATCAAGTCATTATAGCTTTATACTGAATTTAGTCGGAGAAATTAGACTGTGTATTTATTTACGGCTGTCAGTGCATTCGCACTGAGCGCCCGATCAGCTGTAGGCGCGTGACGTACGAAGTGATTGTTTGCGGTCAACGACTGCCCTGTGCGGCGCGCAGACTTGACTGTTGCTTTGAGTATATGCCGCCGCCAAAACACAGCGCGGTATCCTTGTACTCTCCGCATGTTTACATGTAGCTGTTAGTTTCTCACAAGTATGTCATTCTACAAAAATTTTTCAAAAGTATATCATCCCACAAAAATTTTAACGTTAGATATATGATGTATTCGCTTAGAGCGTCTTGATTTAAGAGTTTCTACTTCTACAGTGTTATCATGAATAATTTTGCGAATTCTATATGGGCTGTTATAAAGCAGAAAAAATTTGCGACACAAGCCTTTTCCTTTGTGAGACAAACGATGAGACTTAATTAACACCTTCTGACCAACTGACAAGATTTTTGAACGACCAGGACGCTTAGCTGATTTCTCTCTTCTAGCAGCCGCAGATGCAATATTTTGTAGAGCCAGATTCACAACTTCAGAATGCCGCAGTTTCCGTGAAGGTGGAAAAGGAACGATTTCAGAAATGTGATTTGTCAGTGCTTTATTTTTTAATATCAGTATAGGTGGTAAAGAAGTTGAGTCATTAGGAAGTTCATTCAGAATGTTTTGAAAAATATGAAGATACTGATCCCAAGTTCTGTGATTCTGATGACAATAAAGATGACACAATTTATTGATTTCCTTCATCCATCTCTCTGAAGCGTTAGATTGAGGGTGAAAAAGTGAAATGAAAATTGGTTTAATCGTACGACGCCGTAGAGTATGAAGCCAAATTTTAGAACGAAACTGTGATCCATTATCTGATATAACCTTATCAACATGACCAACTTCTTTAAGAAAATGTTTGATGAAAGCGTTAGATACTGAACGAGCTGTTGCTTTGCGTAACGGTGTAAAACACACATATTTTGATGTCAATTCCACTGCTATGAAAATGTACGCAAAACCATTAGTAGAACGAACCACTGGACCGAACAAATCAACTGCAGCCATGTCCTTTAATTTCGCTGGAATGATAGGAAACAACGGTGCTCTGTGAGAAACTGTTGGCGGCTTAGCCTTTTGACATAATTTGCATTTGGCCAGAACAGATCGAATACGTTTTTCCATATTACTGAAGTAGCAATTTTCCCGTAATTTATGAAAACATTTTCTGGGACCAAAGTGTGCATAACTCAAATGCGTATACCAAATCAGCTTATTAACCCACTCATCAGGAATACAAACTAACCAAACAGAGTTGTCGACCGATTTTCGTTTAAAAAGAACTTTCCAGATAGATCGCAAAAACGAGGTGTGGCCAAATTGTCCAATGTAACAAAGCGTCTAAGAAAATTGCAGACACCAAGAAAACTACGAACATCACGTTTTGTGGTAGGAACAGCATAATTACGAATTGTGTCTAGTTTCTCTGGATCAGGAAGAATACCTTCTGTAGAAATAATGTGACCGAGAAATTTCACCTGAGAACGACCAAATTCAGATTTTTATAAGTTCACCGTAATGCCAACTCTTGCAAAAATACGTAATAATGAATCCAAAATTTTGTTGTGCTCACTCCAAGAATGTTTAGCAATAAGAATGTCGTCAACATATGAAGTAATATTGTCACGAAGATAAACGGGTAAAATTTCATTTGAGCTACGAATGAATGCTGCAGAAGATACAGTAAGTCCAAACGGTAATTTCCGAAATCACATTTAGGTAAAATAGTCATATCAGGTTATTGTTTGCTTACTCTCTAGATAGACTGATAGTCGAAGAGTTGTTTCGATAGATGCAAAGAATAGTGAAAGAGTAGGTAGCAGTGCAGAAAACTAAAAGAGAAATAGCACTACTACAGCTCGGGGCCCTATGCTCGCTACGGCACATATTCACTTAGAGTAGTGAATCCCCTGAGGACATTAATAGCTGCACATAAATTTCAGTTTGTGACTTAGTGGCAAATTTGGCGGAAGTGAGTACGTAAATTGATCTAACCATGAACATGGATATATGTCATTCTTAGAATTGCGGAAGATCTTAAATTTCCGAACAGACAAAAAGTGTTTATAGTCAAAGTTTTTGCCTCGTGGCGACAAAGACCTACCGCGTCTGTCCCAGTCCCAATGTCGATTATTGTCAAGTTCGCGCGCCTGGCGCTCTCTTGTTGCATCTCGTAAATGAAATAAATTACTTTCTTCAAAACCCGCTGCTATCAGTGATTCCAAATTTCTTCTACCGTCGTTTCCTACGATTTTGCTTTCAATTTGTTTGACTTGCTTTTCTAATGCCTCCACTTCCCTTTTAACGCGTTCATTAAATTTTCCCTGATTTTCAACATGCTTATTTATGTTCTGGTACTCTTCGGTTTCTGCAAATGGCAATGGTGCTGTATCATCTGAATCTCTCTCCCCATTTAAACTAAGATTTGTCAATTTATCTGAAATCTCCTCAACTCTTTCCGATAAATCACCTATTTGTTCTTTCTGTTTATTTGCGTCTTCCGTAAGTGTCGCGACTCGGGTTTCCGTATTGACGCATTTGGTAGTTAACTGTTCATATTGTTGTGTTAGATTATTTATTCTGTCATTTGGTACGGATTCCTCGATTCTTTCAATTATTTCTTCCTTATCGTGTGCACGTTGTAAATTTAATTCTGAAAATTTTTGTACTATCACGCGATCTTTTTCTTCCTGTTCCCTGCCCTGTTCCTCTTGTCTGATTTCTGTTGAAATTAAACTATTATTGTGAGCATTCAAAATCGGTTGTACTTCTTCTCTAATTTCTTTATTTGATTCGTCTTTCATGTTTTTGAAACATGTCCCTGTTCGTGAGCCTAACTGTTTTTCCGTTGTTCCCATATCAGTTTTTAATTCAGATATTAATTCTGTTCTCAGTGAGTCTAACCATATTGTCATTGCATCTATCCGTGATCCCAAATTTAATATAGCACCCATCAACTGCTGCATATCTTCTGTCGTTAATCTCGTATTCTGAAAATTTTTTGATTGTGAAAAATTTTGAACTGGTTCTGGACTATTTTCCCTGCTTATTAAATTGTTTTCAACTTCATTATTCATCATACTGTTGTCCTGTGTTGGCGAGTTCGCCATGTTAACAATTTCGTTATTTGGACTATTCATCATTTTTGCCTGTTTCATCGATCGTGTAATCATTTACAAAACATACAAAGCTCGTCACTGTACGAAAATTACACAGAATGACACTTTATCTCCAACAATACCATTCACACGAAATACTTCCCGACAGACACGCCTAACGAACAATTAGAACCTTCACAATTGCACAAAATTGTCAGACCTGTAAACAAGACATCAAAAATTAAATTCTGCCAATATACCATTAAAGGACGACAATTACCAAATCTACTCATGCAATATAGACTACAATTACTAAACTACAAAATACTACAACAATACTACTGTCTGTTATTTTTACAATCAGAAGAATTCCAAGGGACGATCCGAAGCAGCGGTCGCCACGTGCATGGGGGCTTAGTTAAATAATAAAAAATGCAAATATTTTTAGTAGCTGTAAGTCCGATTACGCAAGTCTCGTAAATGGCTGGCCCTGACTAGTTTTAGTACGCAATCTGACTGCTTAGAATGACAACAAAGAATGTAAGAAAATTTCTGTTAGCACAATTAATTAATTAAGTCCCCAGCAACTATAAAACCTACGAAACAACAAACACAAGTGTAGCTAATTACTATTAAAAACAGTCTTGATCACGATTTATTTAGCAAGGTGACCGGTTTCGACCACTACTGTGGTCATCTTCAGACCATTGAGTAGGAACCCCTTTCTGTTGGAGAATCACAACACACTACAAGTGTAGCTGTTCTGTATGTGGTAGTATGACTCAATGCACATCTGGCACGGTTCTTCTTCAACAAGACAAGAATTTTTAAATACCAATTATACTGACGTGATAAAAGAAAATTAGAAATACTATAATTGCGCAAGAAAATCAGAATTACACTCTAATACAAGAACACACGCCAGATGCTTTGTTGACTGAACCTGTCATGACACACTATTCAGGACACTGAAAGAATAAAACAAAAAAAAAGTTTATTACCTCCATATATATTGACAAAATGCACTCTGACCATTACAATATCTCCATTAGAACAACATCTGCTATCTCTCCCATCAAACCACTGCATAAAACAAGGAACAAGACTCTCCACTACCACATCTCACTCTGACTTCACGACAAGCAGTGTCCACCACAACTTCTCGGCAAGCACTGCCTGCCGCTACGTCTCAATAAGCACTGCCAGTGGAGGCGGCGGAACAATACTCTCTGGCGCGATCTTTGGCGCTGTGGCTCAGTGTAGCCACCTTTCAGTTTCTTGTTGGTTGGTATTCTTGATATTCACAACAATCGGTTTACTTTCAGAGGAAGTGATTGTTGACGTCAGTCAGCTGTTATTTATCTTGTAAACTTGCAGTGAGTTAGTGCAGTTCCCAACACGTAAGCCTGCAGTAACTTTGGTGTCCTACACAGCAAAAACGAAACCAAGTAAAAACTTACTGATGTTTGGCAACACTGCACTGTTGGAGGAGAGAAGAATAAAACCGAGATAAATGCATATTATAATTCCACTAAAGGTGGCATTGATACCATTGATCAAATGGCGCGTATGTACACCTGCAAGAGAGGAACAAAGAGATGGCCTCTATCTGTATTTTACTCTCTCATTGACATTCGTGCTATCAATGCAACCACCATATACATCGAGCAACATCCAAGATGGAATGAAAAGAAACACAACAAACGGAAACTTTATCTTCTGCAAGCTAGAATGGAACTAGTGAAATTGCAGGTGGAAGAAAGAAGTGCCAGTGCAAGAGGGTTATCTAACCAAATTGTTCAATCAATGGAGACTATTCTACAAAAGAAAATCAAGGAGTGACAACAGAAGCACGTCAGCCTTCTGCAGGGAAAGGTCGGTGCCATATTTGTGTAAGAAAAGCTAAAACAAAGAAGCAGAAGTACAACAATCTAAGTAAACCACAACAGTATTGTGGACAGTGTCATAAACATGTGTGTACACACATTCAGAAAAAATTGTGAAGTGTGTCTCTTGCCTTGAAGTTGAGGACTCAGGGTAGTCTATTGTATATGAACACATCTGTATTTTGTATTGCAATATGACAATTTTTTATTCACTCAATCCAATATTTATAACAATTAAAAACATTTATAAACCGATGCCTTAGTTAAAATACATAAACCATTTTGAAAGTTGTAAACCCCCCCCCCCCCTTAGGCATCCAAGTTAGAAAAAAAGGCTTGGGCGTCCTAGGGTTAAGACTCCAGTTGTAATGTACAGCCAAGTCTTCCGGTGGCAGTCAACACATTGCAACACCTTAAGCAGTCAAAACACTGCTACGTACTCTATGGCGAGTGATCAAATTAGAATATGACTCAGACCAGTAACTGTGATGGTTTGGGATGGATCACTAACCATGGCACAATAAAAAATTTTTTATGCTCACTCAGTTAATACTTGGCAGAAATCAAATCTGCATTTGGATCGGACTTCCTTTAACTCTTGTGCAGAAAGGTGTCCATTATACTGCTGCATCCATTTTCAAATAGCTGCCACTCGAATTCAAAAATCTTAGCAGTAATCCACACACTTTCAAATCGAAACTGAAGTTTCCTCATGGGTCACCCCTTCTATTCTGTCGAGGAGTTCCTCGATAAATGAAGCTGATTCTTGTTGTATTGTTGATTGTGTTTACTTAAACTTGTGGATTGACTTTTTTCAGTTCATAAACATTTTATTTTTATCTGTTATTACTTTTATGTTGTAATTTTCTGTACTGACACGTTCCATTACCTTGGAGATTTGCTCCTCAATTTGGTCGTACAGAACTTGACATGTAAATAAATAAATAAACAGTCAGTGACATCAGCCAGTTTGCGTGTTTCTACATGAGCAACCACTTATTTGCTTTATGGTCATTTGCAAAGATGACTCACTGATGTGTTCATCGTGTGTGTAGGTGGCGGCTTGTCTATCAGTGTTGAAAGAAGATTGTAATGTGAATGTTGATATGTTATTCCATGTCAACCATGTCTTATAGTTGCTGCTGTTTGAGTAGATGCTGCGCCAGTTTGGAAAATTATTCTCCTCATGGTGTTTTGGCTACTAGACCAGTTTTACGTTTCTAAGAATGAACAGGCAGAAAAGCAAAAGACGTCGTAGTAACTTTCCAGACTACTGCCTATGTGAGCTGAGTTTGTAAAACATGAAATTGAGGATCTATTTATATATTGGTGATAACATCTGGTTATGTTTGATTGTTATTTTGTACATTTTGTGAAGATAAGGATCTTATTACACACAGTGAGAAGTGTGCTAATCATTAGAGCCATATGATTTCTGAAATCTGTAGTATAACACTTGCCGTAACTTATGTGATTTCATTAGAGAGTAAAATATTATTCACAACATTGGTTAAAAGTGAAGAGATGAAATTATTTACCAACCCAGACTCTAATCAATATGTAAATCAGCTAGAACTTCATGTAACACTGTTTATGATGGGCAACTGGTTTTCAAATTTAGGAATTTCAGATTGTTCTTTGTTGTTTTCCTTCAATCTCCTATTCTTTTAGATGTCTGTCTTTGCCATTTTCCCTGTAATGTAACACAGTCCAAGACTGAGCTACTTTCGTGACTCAGTGGATAGCTTCTCCACAGAACAATCAGAAAAAAAGTGATGCAGAGATTGGCAACTTGCATAAGTAGATATAGATGCACTCATATTTGTCCATCAACCATCCACTAGCCAAACAATTTGCTACTCCCCGCCGCGCCCCCCCCCCCCCCCCTGTCAATATAGTCATCAAATATATTGATAATAGTCATTCATGCATAATAGTAACCATATGACAGATTAAATAGCAAAACTTAAAGTTCCAATGTTCTGAGAAGGAAAGTTGCCATTCGCCACATAGCATAGACGCTGAGTCGCAGATAGGCACAACAAAAAGATTTTCACATTTAAAGCTTTAGGCCAATGGCCTTCGTCAACAGTAGACACACACACACACACACACACACACACACACACACACACACACACACACACACAAATGCAACTTACACACACAACTGCAGTCTCAGCAACTGAAACCACACTGCCTGTCCATGAGAATATATTGGCAGAAAAATTTCAAGTCCTGAATATTGCATATGGGTGTATAAATAGGTATAGATGTACTCGAATTTGTGCTTGAATGATTGTTATCACTATATTTTATGTCTACTGTACATTGGTCATTGATAGCACAATATTTAAGAACCAGATAGATGTATGTACGCACTTGTACACAATGTTCAGAAATATAAAATACAGCATTTTGGTCTGAAGATGACCACAGGCATTGTCAAAACTGGATACCAGAATAAATAAATTTGTGATCAAGACTGATTTTAGTAGTAACTATTATAAAATTGTGGTTTTCACAAAATGCAGAATGTAATATCCTGTACTAGAGAATGGATAAAATGAAACTGTCCTGGAAAATATGTATAAAACTTAGCAGATTGACCCTATTTGTTAAAATATGATGAAATAAGACCATTGTTCAAAAAAGGCTCGCCAGATGACATGGGAAACTACCGCCCTATTTCCCTGCTTCCAGTTTTTGCTAAGGCGATAGAAAGGATTGTTGCGAAGCATCGTGAAAACTTTCTTTTAGAGAACAATATTATAGTTAAAAATCAATTTTCATCTCAAAAGTGGAAAATACAATAAATGCTATCAGGGAATTCACTGAAAAGACACTCTGCATTAGACAAGGGTAAATAGGTCACAGGGATTTTTTGGGATTTGACCAAAGCTTTTGACTTGGTCATTCACTTACTACTTCTACACAAGTTAGAGAGGTATGGGATCATGGGCAGGGCATTGCAATGGTTCAAATGTTATTTGTCAGAAAGAAAACAGAGAGTTATTCTAAATTCAAATGGAAAAAAATCATTCTCAGACTGGAAAAAGATTTGTATAGGGGTCCCACAGGGCTCAATTTTAGGTCCTTATCTTTTTCTGCTGTACATAAATGATTTACCTGTAAACATTGATGTTCACTCCGTTTTATTTGCAGATGACATCTCAGTTTTAATTGAAAATGATAATTTAGAACAAATTCATGATACTGTGGAAAATATAATGGGAAACCTAGAATTATGGTTTCAGCACAATGGATTAAAACTCAATGTCACAAAAACACAATTAGTGCAGTTCAGTGCTAAAAAAAAACAACAGTATCTCCCATAGTGCATAGTGATCAGGAAATGACTGAAGCAAGTTATGTAAAATTTCTAGGTCTAAAACTAGACAAAAATTTAAATTGGAAGGCACATGTAGACTTCTTAGCAAACAAACTAAACAACCTAGCTTATGCGATGAATGTCTTATCTGGTTCCACCCTTATGGACACCAGGAAGATAGTCTACCACAGCTACTTCGAGACTATAATTCGATACGGAATAATTTTCTGGGGAAACTCTACGAACAGCCCGAGATTACTTACACTTCAAAAGAGAATCATAAGAAACGTGTTTAGTCCAAAAAAGAATATTATTTATGGCCCATTATTTAAAAAATTAAAAATACTAACCATTCCTTCTCTGTACATCTATGAAATTTTTATTTTCATGTATAAAAATCAAAACTCACTTGACAATTTTCATTTCAACCACAATTACAGTACTCGTCACAGACGCAGCTTCAAACTTCCCTCTCATAATTTAAAACTTTATGCTCAAACACCATTGTACATGAGATTAAAAATTTACAATAAATTAAATAACAAAAATCTGTTAAATATGGAGTATGACCCATGAAAAATATTGTTATTTAATACACCAGTGGAAAAATGTTATTATTCAATTGAAGGATTCATGCAAGACAGTTTGGTAATTTGAAAAGAAAAGGAACAATATAGATTATTTATAGTATAATAAATTGTTAATATATCGTATAAATTGTATTTCAAGCTGCAAAATGACCATAAGTGTTATGTATGTTCTTGTTAAATTGTTCTTGTGTAAAAATGCAGAAATGCCTGCTGAAATATGTTACTTACCATAAGCCTATTTTTTAGAGTAATTTGACTTGTCTCCAGTAAAATCTTTGATTTGTAATTGTACGTTATGAGACGAATAAACTACATTCCACATTCCTTGGTAATGAACAGGAGAACTAGCCATCACAGAAAATTTTCTCTTGTGCCCTAGTTAAAGTGACCAGACAAACTTTCAAATGTTGAGTTGTGCCCGTGGTTTCTAAGTGAATTGGAATTAGGATGTTTGGATCCTCGGTTTTTCATTTCTTGAGATGAGGCCTGGTTCAATCTGTCAGAATATGTGAACTCACAGATCATGTGCCATTAAGCATCAGAGAACCCTGTCAGTATTCTGAAGAGCTGTTGCGCATAATCTCAGGATTGATGCTTCGTGCACATTGCCCAGTCTCCGCATCGTAACACAATGCTTTTGACAAACTGTTATTGCTAATCAGTATGTCCAGAAACTGCTTAATTCTTATGTGGAGCAACTGTCAGAAGATGAAAGACTGTAGGGATTTTAGCAAGGTGGAGGAGCAGCACATGCCACCTTGACAGCCTCGACACAGTGCATGAGGTATTTAGCGAAGAGAGGACAATCAGCAGAGGCAATGCAGTCTCTTAGCCACCTCGATCACCTTATTTCTCTCCCTGTGATTTTTACATGTGGGACAAAATACTCAAAATATTGTCACACATTGGAAGAGCTACAGCAGCACATTGAAAGTGCTATTACTGTTGTCCCTCAGGCAAAGCTGCTATGCATCTCTCTCTCAGCTTGATAATTTGAGTGAGGTACTGCATAAGTGTAATTGGTGGTCATTTCCAGCATCTTCAGTGATGTTAATTAACAAGGGTTAATTCTGTGTCATCATGCAGTAAATATTTTTTGGTTCAGTTGTGTCTTGCCCACCCTGTACATCAGTGAGGAACAGTTGGAATCAGTTAACTCATACGAACACCTTGGCATAGGAATTTGTGGGTATATGAAATGAAATGATACAATTGTATGTAAACCAGATGGCAGAAAGGTTCTTTGGTAAATTAATGGGAAAATGCATTTAGTTTGTAAAGGAGATTGCTTACAAAACAGTTGTGTGGCTCATTCTAGTATATTACCCAAGGATGTGGGACTCACACCAAATAGGACTAACCAGGGGTATTTAAAGTGTACAAAGAAGGGCAGCACAAATGATAAATAGAGGTTTTTTTTTTACTCTCAGGAGAGCATATAGAATTGCTGAAGAACTTAAACTGGCAGCTGCTTGATGACAGGCATTAAATATACTGTGAATGCCTACTTACAACCAGTAGTCCATGGAAAATCTAGGGATATACCACATCCTGCTACATAAAACTTCCACAGTGACTGCAAAGACAACATTATACTAATTACAAGACAAGCAGAAGCATTTACACAGTTATTCTTCCCATGCTCCATATGTGATTGGAAAGGAAATAAATAATCCTCATGTGTGGTACAGTGAAAAGACCTCTGTCTTGTATGTCAGTGGTTTTAAGAGTATATGTAGATGTAGAGAAGAATGGAAATTAAAAAAAAAAGTGTATGTTAAGATAGTGACCAAAGAAACATATGGAAACTGAGTATGATGGTAAATCAAATATAAACAGGATTTTAGTTTAAAAAATATTTATTGACAAATAAAAGGCAACTATAATTTATTTTTCTGCATAGTTTCCTCCTTCAGAAATACATTTTCCCCGGGGAGAAGGAAGATTTTTTTAATCTCAGCATTGAACAATCAAACTGGTTGTGTCAGTAGCCAATTGCACTCAAATCCCTCAATGCCTTGGTCATCTCCAAATCGTTACCTTCCTAGAAATCCTTTAAGCAGCCCAAACAAATGAAAATTGCAGGGCAATAGGTCCAGGCTTTAAAAAGGGTGATCAATTTGAGTCCAGTGCATTTCTTCGTGTTTTGAGACCATTAGACATGCAGTGTGGGATCTGGCAATGTCATGAAGAAGGATGGCCTCTCACATTGGGTGGTCTCATGTTTTGTGGCAGTATGCAGCTCTCACCTGGTTCAACAGCTCACAGTTGTAAGCAGCTTTGATTGTGCTATGTTCGTATGAATTACCAGAATGCCTTGACAGTCAAAGAAAACAGTTGAAAGAACCTTGCCAGCTGATAGTTGAGTCTTGGCTTTTGATGTGTCTGTCTCCCGTTTCCTCTGCCACTCTGTACCGGCTTATTTTGACTCAGGAATGGTGTATTGGTGGAATCACATTTCATCATAGGTGACAATCTGACAGACCTCAAAATGTCTCAACTCCTGAACTGTGGTCAAAAGCTGAGAGACTCATCTGGCACAAACTTTACAGAACTTCAGGTCATTTGTGATGATGGCTTGACAGGTCTCATAACTTATTTCGACCTATCCTGCAATTGCAGATACATTCACCAAATGATTTTCTTCAAGAATGTCTCAAACAGCATGATTGTTTTCATCTGTAATGCTGGTGAGAGGACGGGGATCATGTTCCATCGCTTGAACTACTTCATGAGCAAGAAATTATATAATTGTGTGTCGCACAATGGAGGGGTGCACCTGTTGCTCTGACATTGTGAGTACTACTGACAAACTGGTCAAGTGTGGAATGGCTGGCTCTCCCCACTCCTAATGAGACCTTAACCCTCCCCCTCCCCCCTTTCTCCCAAAATCATACTGGAAGTGTGCTCAGGAACAGAAATCTCATTTATATATTTATTTACTATTGTAATAAGACAGAATTGCCTATGTGTTGCAGTGTAGATGATCTGCTAGAAGACACAGGGTGCACTTACTTTTAGAAATAACTTGTATAATACTTTCTATTTTCTTACTTCTGAGCTCAAAGAATGGCTCCGTCAGAGCTGTGAAAATCTGTTTATTTCTGTTTATATAGTTATGATTTCTGTTTATATAGTTATGATGTCTTCTATTGTTTGACAGTACTGTTTCATTCTTCGTAAAACACATACACATTATAGTTATTGGCTGTGTGACATATATTTTATTTCTTATTTGTACCAGTTAAATTACTTTAGATGTTTCTAGGTAATTGCTTAATCTTCATTTTAATGTATGTACAATATACGTGAAATTTACATGTCTTTATTTTATTTTTATTTAAGACGGCAGAACATTCCAGACTGGATAATAGAGCCTGTATAGAGGTTGTCGACCTGAGAAGATGAATGTGATGGCAAATGAAGACTGATATCACGTGATATTCATAAATTTATAACAATTTTATGGGCTACCTCATCCTGTCTGCCTTTGGAAAGTTAAAAGTTGCTGGGCTTTTTACATGGTCTTGTTAGCTATTCATTTCATCATTCACAAATATATTTTTTATGACTTTCATTTTAATGAAAAGACTGCAAATATCATACAGTTATTGTTTGTGGTTTTATCAGGAAATTATTGCTTGTGATAATGCTTGTGATATTTGAAGAGCTATAAATCAGTGGTGAAGCATGTGTCTATTAAACAAAGGTAGCAAGAGATTGCATTAAAGTGCACACTCCGTATGCTTATCGTCAACAGATGTGCTGTGTAGAGAGGATCAGTAAAATCTGTTACTGGTATAATGTACTTGTTTTGTGTTAGGTTGTACTTTCCTAAGGTTACCACGCCCCAAACAGGGAAAAAAAATCATGGATATGTATCATGAAAGGAGCAAAAAATTATAAAAAATTATGGAAAAATTTTGTAGTTGTATGCATTGCAGTCCTAATGTACAACATACAACCACAAAAACTACAACTTACATAGCACAGTTTTATGATGTTCCTGGTATGGTGTGACTACCTTTGTAACAGTTAACTTTGATAAAGTTCCTGCTTCAGCTACACTGAGTTATGTGTGTGGCCCAAGTGGATGTAGTGAGGATATGTGTGAAACAGTCACATTGTGTAAGAAAGACCAGAATCACGATCAGTTTTCATAAATCTTTGTATAACTGATCTGTAATTATGATAGTTTTGCTTGCGATGCGTGTAAGGCACATTACTGAAAAATAGACTATACTATAATTTATACTACAGTTCAGTTCATAGTGGTACAGTATGTGAACAGGTAATAAATGAATTAGGAAGCTGAAGACATGACTTCTTTAAGATAATCGTATCCACAGGGCACAAACGTAAAGGATACAATCTGTAAATGTGCAGTTGCTCTAATAATTGTGATTATTTGTGGCTAGTACACTGATAGTATATTTTCAACTACTATCAATTTACATTTCATTATGGGCTTCACTTGTTATTCTGTGCCGGCCACTGTGACTGAGCGGTCCTTGGCGCTTCAGTCTGGAACTGCGTGACCTCTACGGTTGCAGGTTTGAATCCTGCTTCAGGCATGGATGTGTGTGATGTCCTTAGGTTGGTTAGGTTTAAGTTGTTCTAAGTTCTAGGGTACTGATGACCTCAGATGTTAAGTCCCATAGTGCTCAGAGCCATTTGAACCATTTGTGTTATTCTGTGGACCTGTTGATGATGGTCTTTATATATGTTTGTGTTCAAGCAGGTTACGAGGGGAAACCGAGACTTTATTTCTGATGCATTTACAAAATAATTCAATTGATCTCATGGAGTTCAGTGTAATTAGTCATTACATTTTTATTGTTTACTGGATCTGAGGTGAAATACAGCAGAACTTGGTTATCAATACTGAACCATATGTGCAGTATTATTGTGTCATGATTGATTGCTTGTGTTAACAAAACCTAGCATGTTGCATACATTAAACACAACCAGTAGGTTTGTAGTGCAATGTCTGCAAACTGGTTCACATCACACAATCATATCTGTAAATAGAACAGTGCAGTAATTAAGTGCCAACTAAATAATTGCAACAATTACTGCATGGGGCTAAAACATTGTAAAGTATGTTCCTAATGAGAGAGGAGCAGAATCTATAAATTTAGAATATTAGGCTACAATTCAGCCTCTATGCCAGTGGTCATCAAACTGTGGCCCATGAGTCACATGCAGCCCAAATCAAGTATTCATGTGGCCTGCAGTTGTCAGCCGTATTTTATAATAATATGCATACACTAATTAACAACTGAATCTAAAAACTTCAACTAACATTAAAAGGTTCTTAAGAGTAATTTAACTGCTTGGTAACAAACAAAATTACTTACAGAGACAGTAATATTTTAAGATGTGCTTACTGTAATTGACGTGGCATGGCCACTGCATGATTGGAGGATGAGAGGGGGAATATATTACTATTTGTGTTCCAGTACTAACAATTCATGGGTGTATGCAACACATACTGATCAGCGGCTATGGTATAAATTTTGAGATGGAAGTTACATGGACTTGTGAATGTGTGTTACAGAATGGTCATCTTATTATGTGATACCCAAAGTATAAATACGAGTACTGTTATTAAGCAAAGGGATTCACAGACATAATAAAACCAACAGTGCTTCATCATGGAACTGTAGTATCACAACTGTTAGGTTGCTGAGGCTGGCTGCAATCTGGACCACATCACAGTGAACAAGCAGTACGTGGGGGGCCGGTGGCCAACTTGTCATGACCTTACTGTAGCTAGTCTGTTGGGGGCTCATGACATGTAGGTTACCAGTTAATAATAAAATCAGTACATATGCAACCTTAGATGCTGCCCCACATCAGTATTGTCTCTTGAACCAAAAGTTTGATGACAACTGCTTTAATCCATCATTAGGACAGCAGTAAAATGGCATAAACAGTACAATCATTTCAGTAAAAGTGAAACCAATGAAATATTCAAGAAAGTAAGTAAATAAAAAGTTGCGATGGTCAGACTTTTTTTGATCATTTATTTCAATTAAGATCTGTTGTTATTTTGTTAACATATTAGCAGCTTTACATTCTGAACCAGTCCTGGCATCACTATGATCAAGAACAGCAGTCGAGGATAATTAAATCTGTGCAGTATATGAACAAAATGATTTCTGTTGGATCACAGTTATGGAAACTTGTAATAGCAAGTCTTAATATTTCATTGCACTTATCAAATATGAAAGATTGCAGCACATTGTTGGAGACATGGTGTGGTCTCATTGAGAAAGACAGAGAAATAAGTGGAACAAAAGAAGAGCCCTTAATTCCATTTTGCAAATAGTGGGTGGATGTTGTATGTTTGTCCACATATCGCATATTATCAGCATTTAGAAATGCATGTCAGGGAATGAAAAAAAACATCGAAAGCAGACATATTACAATTCAATTTTGGAGAATAGTGATTGCAAGTACAGTGTTAAAGACTGCTAAGGAAAATTGATACAAAGTGATGGTATAAAAGTATCAAACACAGTTCAGGCACGTAATGGGTTGCTGTCCATTTTATATATTTTATGACAAATGATGTCTTCCGTTTGTGCTCATTTATAACTATTGTAACAGTGTGTACTTTTTTCAGTGGCATGGCTTCAACAATTCATTATGGGCCCTATTATTGTATATCTGTAACATAACACATCAGCATCTGCACTGCAACAATCATAGTATTATTGTTGGGTCTCTCTCTTTTATAATTTATTATTTTTGTGTGATTTATACTGAATTAATATAAACCACTATGCACACGTCAGTTTATGGTGCAATTACAGTTTTGATAATATGGAATTTTTGTTTGTCAGTTCTATTAACCAGTCATAGCCATTTTGTCTTAGATGCGGTCACTATCTACAAGCCACTTTCATTTGTGATGGAGGCAAAGAACATAGTTTTCAAAATCACTATATTATTATTTTTTCCTTGAAAATTCGTTTTTATGTCTATTTTTTTAAAAAAAATTATTGCTGTTTTTATTTCAGTTTGAATTAAGAATTGTAAAGCAATAAGAAGGGAAAAAATCTCCATCACTGCATGCAGATCATCTTTTGTTAACACATATACTGCATCATATTATCTTGTAGAAGTTTACTGTATGACAGTTCTTACAATTGCAGAAATTTTGTAGTGAGAAATTTATAGCCTTTTTCTTTTTTCTGTTTTATTCTGGAATCATGTATTTGAAAATGCAGGAACATGGATGAGAAGTTTTAATTCTGACCAATGCTTTGTAAATTAAACTTGAGAAGTCCCTTAATCTTGTGAATGGCCAGAAGTGTAAATTGTTAAGATAGTGGATTTTGCACTTTCCATACATGACTCTGTGTGTGTGTGTGTGTGTGTGTGTGTGTGTGTGTGTGTGTTTTTTTCATAATTTTTTTCAAAATGTTTGATTTATTTGCAGTGGTTTGATCACAAATTGTAATTACTGGGTAATACTACTTCTGTTGTGTTGTTATGAGTATTCTTTTTGTAGTACATAGTTGGGTTTACATTTCTGCGCTTTACTACATGGATGACAGGCAGCTTGAATGCAGGAGTGTTGATAGAACCACTGACATTTTTGTATTTAAATTAGTAATACTGGTATGTGCTTTATACTGTTAGCAGAAAAAAACAGTGCCTACTTTTGTAGTAGCAGAGTGCAGTGGAGGCTGTTTAATAATTTTGTATTGAAAAATTAGACTTGCTTCACCAGCTGACTGTGTCTGTTGTAAACATGTGTAAGTTATTTTAGTAACATTGCAGTATTTATGCAAAGAAAGCGTAATGTGATAAATAAAACACTGAACACTCGTAATTTTATTTCTTTTTATCAAACACGAGCATGATAATATTACACCGTGTGAATCTACATGTGCAGTGCCATAAAAATTCCTGTATCACTATCTGAAAAATTGTCTATCTGTTGTCTACACAAGGATTTGATCAGCTACCATTGCCGGCCGGAGCGGCCGAGCGGTTAAAGGCGCTACAGTCTGGAACCGCACGACCGCTACGATCGCAGGTTCGAATCCTGCCTCGGGCATGGATGTGTGTGATGTCCTTAGGTTAGTTAGGTTTAAGTAGTTCTAAGTTCTAGGGGACTTATGACCACAGCAGTTGAGTCCCATAGTGCTCAGAGCCATTTTTCAGCTACCATTATGAAGACTCGTAAATTGACTCACTTCTATATTTTAATTAATTTCTTGTCTTCTGTCTTATCTCGCTCTGGTATTATAAAACTCAAATATAATACTTTTTCTGCATATGATGAATTAATTAATAAGCTAAACAAGCATATATTGAAATAAAACTACGGAAGGTCCAGATTGGAATATCAACAATATTACAAAAATTGCCGTACCTGGATTAGAATAACAAAATGATCGACAGTGAAGCACAACTGAGCATAGAAGAGGCCAATGTTATTGGTTTGCCAGTGCATGCATGCACAGTGTGAGTGCAGCACCAACATCTGTGTGGTTCCTCACTGGACGACCTTCTAATGCCGCCTTTTAATGTGCGGTATTTGCTTGTCACCATTGATGCCACCTCTGTCTATACCAACATCCCCCACATACATGGTTTGTCTGCTGCTGAACATTTCCTTGTCAGTTCCCACCTTATTCAAAACCTACGACATCTTTCCTACTCACCGTAGTCAGTTTTATACTTACCAACGACTACTTCACCTTTGAGGGGCAGACATACAAACAGATCAGTGTATGGCCGTGGAAACCAGGTTGGCTCCTTCCTATGTCAATCTTTTCATGGATCGCTTGGAGGGCACTTTCCTGGGATCCATAAGTATTCAGCTCCTGGTTTGGTTTAGATACATTGATGACATCTTTACCATATGGACTCTTGGTGAGGCTGACCTGCTAAAATTCCTGGAATCTCTGAATATCTTCTCACAATTAAATTTCACAAGGTTGTATTTTGAATCCCATGCCACTTATCTTGATACTGATCTTGTCCTCACTGAAGGCCATGTTAAACCTACCAACAAATAACAGTACTTACATTTTGACAACTGCCATCCCTTCCATGTCAAACATTCCCTCCCATACAACCTTGGCATCCAAGGCAAACGTATTTGTACTCTTTGCTTCACTCCATTTCAGTTTTCTACATCTTTCATTGTCTTACCCGTCTATTTTTCAATGCTCCGTCTCACCTCTGTTACGTACAATGCACTTAGCTTTTCACTCTTATTAACTCGTGCATGATGTCTGCATATTATCCTGTCTACCACCTTTAAGCTCTCAGGTTTTCAAATCTCTGAGGCAGTCCTCAGCAATCAGTCTTTCCTTCTCATCCCGTGCAGTAAGTCTCCCCTGACCTGCAGTTCTGGGTGGCTTTCCTTAAACCTGTACCTTTTTCTAGACCTCTCCAGTCCTTTTACTTCACCCCCCCCCCCTTCTTCCTTCCCTTTCAAATCTCCTGCCTGAAGAAGGAGCCACTGGCTCCAAAAGCTTGCCAATTACAACCGTCTTTTATGTGTGTGGTAGATTTTTTATCGATGCAGTTAAATTATTTTGTCAATAATGGATCTGAATCGATGCACATACAACTAACAACATTGAAATAAAAGAAGCTACTTGAATACTTATCAATCACTGTAGCCAGCATGTAGAGTGTCATACTTGTACAGAGGAGTATTTCTTAATAATGAGATGTGAGATTTATTGTGCAAATGCAGTACACACCATTCACCAAAGATATGAAACACAAACACAAAAATAATTGCTAATTAAGGCAAAGTGTAAATGCCACTTAGTTCAGAATCACTTTCTTCCTCAACACTGTCATTATCTGAGCTCTAATCCATGGAGGAGTCTCTGGAATTGCCTAAGGATATAATTATATTTTCAATATTACTCTCTACACTCACTCCACTTTTTCATGCTTCTTTATCAACCGTTTCTGTGTGGCATACAACATTACTCCACTTCTCTGGTGTTATTTGTGCCACTGCCTCCTCCAATAGTCTTTGAATTTCTGCCACAGTGAGACTTTTGTTATTTGTTGATGCATAACGTTTAATCTGTGTCCAAATCATTTTGATGGTGTTGAAGTGGCAGTAGTATGGTGGAAGCCGAAGAACCCTGTGGCCATATTCTTTAGCTATCTCACCCACAACATACGTCACTATTTCCATTAGCTCAGCTTTACATAAATCATCTTGGATTTTCACACTGTGGCATTTCAACCATTCAACAATGTTGGCATTCTTTGTTGCTGTTGTTGGAGCTTTGTTTTAGTAACTGAATGGTATGGGGCACAGTTCATTACAATGGGAGACAGCTGATTTAAATTTTCCAATAGTTGCCCCTTGAACCACTTCAGAAAACTATTGTTGTTCATCTCCTCTTGGTAGTTGCCTGTTTTCTTCAATTTGGAAACAAGATGATCATTAAGTACTAAACTAGATGCAGTTCCAACATGCAAGACAGTAATTCTTGCACCCTTTCCCATTAGAGCAGCAGAACTTCCACATATGCTATCATCTGTCCAGCCTTTCCTGATAGAGTGACAACTGTTTATCGACGTTTTATCAAGCTGCACAATGTCGTCAAATGGCACTTCAACAATGTTTCTTAAAAATCGACAATGCCATGCTACAATGTCACTTCTCTCCATTATAACTTTCTGTCCATTAATTTTTTAATACCGAAAACTGAGTGCTCTGACAACCATGGAGAGAGACATCTTGCTGCCCCTGAATAGCTCTGCTTCACAAAGAGAATTGCATAGCTTTTTAATAGTTGGATGTCGTCTCTCGTAATATCCATATATGCGACTATGAACTGCATCTTGTTGAAAAGAGTTCAGATTTGTTACGCCTGCTAATGTTCTCTTTTTACTGGGTGTCCACTGTTTGGATGAACCAGGCTCTTCCCCTCCTGCACAGTATTTTTCCTTACAAATTTTGAGGACAGTATTTTTGTTTCCTCAAAGCGTCTGCAGTTCTTTCATCTACCTACGTTAGGGGCAGTAGAATTGCTCCATTGTCTCCCACCTTGTTGATATATTACCACACCAAGCAAACTAACTCAAGTGTCCGATCATGCAAAACATGGGAAGATTGCCGAACTTTCTGTTGAACAACCACACTTCTTTGCACTCTTTCGCTACGAGCTTCAGACATTCTGTAGTGCAAAATAAACTCACCACACAGAGAAACAAAGCACACAACAAAACCGACCACAGCTGTTTAAATTAGCAGCTGCAAGCATTGTTTGCAACTGGCTACAGTAGCTGCTACCTGCAAAAGCAGAGAAACTTGACAATGGTGAATGGAATAGGCGGTGCACCAAGGATGTTCTCTGATTATCATTTGCTATGATAGCAGCCCTGTAGACAGCTAGTTGTCAATCACTCTGTTGTTCTGATCTGGGTATATTTATCATGAAGATGACTTGTTGAGTTGCAGACAGGCACAAAGAAAAGATTTCAAAAAAGAGAAACACATTCCCACAAACAAGCATACCTTACACACACATATAACCACTACCTCCAGCCACTCCAGCCAGACTCTGCTTTTCTTTTCTGAAGGAGGCTTTGACCAAAAACTTATATGTAACATTCTTTCCATAGTACCTGTCTGCAACTCAACTTGTTATCTTCCTGGTGAGAAGAAATCTATCCACTTCATATGTTGAAATTATATTTATCCATCACAGATAAATCGTTTCCTGAAGTCATAACAGAATGTTTTGACAACAATAAAATGAGACAGCCAAACAAATATCTTACACATATTCAGATAGCTGTAGCAGCCAAGTAGCTGTACAGCCACAACTTGCTACGTTTTATTTAATTTTCAGGCTGCTTTGTCCTTTAATACATTCTGACGTCTGAGTTCATACTTAACACACAAATCCATACATATTATAAAAGAATGTGTGTGTGTGTGTGGGGGGGGGGGGGGGGTTCCACGTCTTTTAAATCAGTGGACCGGATTCACCAAAACTTGGTACACATATTCATTAGTGTTGGGCAACAATTACTGTTGAGGTAAGAACCAGCTACCTATCAAAAAAGTTCATGTCCTGTGACATCATAACAGTGAGATGTTTGAAAAACTGCCACATCATACACGACATTTAAATTTATTATTTCTTTGCTGATAACTCCATTCACAACATATTTTGCAGATAGTGTCCACTTATGTCACAGAAAATACCTACACAAATATATCATTGTACGATATACAGTTCAAGAGATATGACATCATAAACACTGAGATGCACGAAAAAGTTCTGTATCAGAATGAAGTTTTAATACATTTATTCTTTACTACCAAGACTTTCCTACAGTTGAGTCAACTTGAGGAAATCCCTGATGCTTGGCAGTTTTTTTGACAGCTGTCAACAGCAAATTGCAAACGGCTGTAGGTAAAAACAGTTGCCATCTATAGAGCTATGAATAGGCACTGCCATAGAGATTTTTACAAAATTGCATTGTAGACACGTGAAGCAGCTATGCTCAGCGTATACAAACTGCCTGGGATGTTACACTACAAACACAGTTCTTTTTTTGTTCTCTATTAGAAAAGAGATTGGCAAAATGAATAACCAGGCAAAGTGGGGTTGGCAGCTAGTTATAAACATTGAAATGAAAGAATACTTGTAAACAATGGAAAATCTGGGATGGAATGTAACAATATTATGAAAAGGATAGTTGCTGCTCACCATATAGTGGAGATGCTGAGCCGCAGATAGGCACAGTAAAAAGACTAGCTTCAGCTGCCAGAGCCTGATCATGTGTGCGTGAGCTGTGTTTGTGTGCATATGTTGTCTATTTTAAATAAAGGCATTGCTGGCTGGAAGCTCACTTTCCGACAGTCTTTTTGCTGTGTCTATCTGTGGCTCAGCCTCTCTGCTATATGGTGAGTAGCGACTATTCTTTTCATTGTATTGAAAGAATACTTTTCTACTTATCAACTTTCCCCCTCTCATTGTAATGCTATTGATTTAACTGTTGCTCTGTTTAGATGCAGTTTTCCATATAGTTTGCTGATACATTTAAGAGTCAGAGTTTCTGAGTTCCTGTTCTCACAAGTATCTCAGAAACTGTTGGCTGTGGCATATGATAATGCAGTGTCACCATGTGAAGAAAAATCACCGTAATTTAACAATTTATTCTTCATTTTTACGGTTGATGTACTCATAAATGTAGAGAGAGTGCATTAAAAAAATTGAGAGGGGAATATTGAAATTCAATAAATTTTCAGTGGTTAATAGAACACATCCTGAGGCATCAAGGAATTGAGCAGCATTTTTCCAAAACTTGATAAATGCAAAAAAGTAAATTTTTGAGGAAATGCATTTTTTTAAAATCATACCAAAACACTGATTACACAAACGAGATAATTTAACATTTACACAGATTTGTTAGCACAATTCTGATTGTGTGTTTGACTTTTCTAAAATTTTCATTGTTTATTTCAGAATAGTGGAACAACGTTTCCAAGTTTGTTGAAAAGTTGATAAACGCAAAGGTGGAAGTTGAAAGTTGTGTTAATATACACATTAAAATTAACTTTTTTCTTTTCTTTTTTATCCTTAACATCAAATACAAAGATAGCTGCTTTATTGTTCATTTTGAACAGAAATGCAATAAACCAGCTTTTGTACTGAAGACCATAACAGCAACATATTGTGGTGTTGCCATAGTTGAGAGTTTGTTGCTATTATACTTCTTAAAGTAATAGCATGGCACATGAATGTCTCAAATTTTCAAACCAGTATTTTACACATTGTCTTGAACTGCAATTTCTTGCAAGTCAAGCCAAGTAATGTACATGGTTTTTCACTTACAAGGCCATAATCAGACTTATAAGCCAAAAACTGTAACATAATAAATTAATATTGCAGAATACAAAATATTGTACTTTTCATTTGTGGATTTGTTCTACCAAGAAGTGACAGATGATTTAATTAACAAACAAATTATTGTTATTATATTAAAACATTTTATGTATTGTTGGTATAATTAAAATTCTAGACATCTAAGGTATGTTAAAAGTAAGGGTGACAGCGTATCCATTGGAGTGGGCAGGAGGAGGAAATAAGAGACTGCGACACCCACCCCAGAACCAAATGTGGAATCCACACCTGCTTGGAGGAGATGAAGGGAAGGAAGGAAGGGGAAAGCTATAAGAAAGACAGTGATACAGAAGAGGCAGTTAGGAAGTAGTTCTCGGAGAAAGCTTACAGGCATGGGCAGTGACTGTTGCATACTGTGATGGTGAGGAGGGGGGAAGTTACTCTGGATAGTGCAGGACAGGAAAGCAAGTGCCTGGAAATGCATGCAGTGATATTGAGAGCAGTTCTTATAACAACGCTGAATGGGTCACTTGAAATGAACTGGTCACTTTGGGCTCATATGCACAAGTTGTGAAATAGCTCTTCTTTTTTCAATTTATTATTTACTTTTTTAGCATATTCCATAGATCCATCAGCATGTGTAGATGCAAGGATGTGGAAAGTCAAAACCTGAATTTAATTAGATATGTCATTTATATATTATTATAATAATAATTACAGACATCATTACATTACATTCGTTATATACAAATTGCTTATAATCTTCTCTCTCTCTCTCTTTCTCTCTCTCTCTCTCTCATCCTTACCTACAGTTTAGTGCTGGCAATTCACACTGTGTAGGTGTTAAAATGGCGTGCAAGTGTCCGGTCTCAAAACTGTCCGTGCCTCTGATGGGACAGAGCACACCAGAGACAGTATTTGAGTAATATCTGCTAGACAGATCAAAGATACAGGCCTTTTGCAAACATATGACCAGTTTGGTGGTGGTGGTGGTGGTGGTGGTGGTGGGGGGGGGTTGGGGGGTTAGAAGGCAGGTAATATATTCCTTTGAAGGTATGCCATCATGTGGAAACATGAGACACTGACCAAGCTAACTTTCAACACAACTACTGAAGCCAGAGGATCAGTTATATACACCACTGCCCTCATTGTCCAGTTCCAGAAATTTGTGCCATTTTCGTACATTTATGGGACTCAGAATGTGCCTTGCATTGTGGTAATTCTCACCCACATACTGTAGTAACAATATTCAAGTTTCTGTCACACTTCACCTAGTGTAGACCGGGAACTGTCTGCTAGGCATGCCCGATGTGAACTGGCTGGGCACGGCCCGTGCTGCCTGAGTTGTTGTTGCTCCACCGGCAGAGGGCGCGGCTGAATTCTCATGTGCCCTCTGGTGGGCGGGACTTTACTAGCGGCAACTACTGTCCGTGATGCGCCATGCCGATGTGTGCCTCCCGCGATCTTTCTGGCGGCTACTGCACTCCTGAAGCCACTGTGATCCACTGTGTCAGAAGGTGTAGCGATGACCTCCACGTCCATTGGAAGGCTGGAGTCGGGGGAGGGGGGGGGGGCGGGGGGATCTGCCAACCCTCGAGCCGGAACCTTCGAATACGGTTGGAAGTGACCCACACGAAGAGGCCCCCATCGTCCCACCACTGGAGCCTGGGACAGAACGGGCAACAAGCTGTCGAACGCCGGATCCCGGTCCACCTCGGGAGGGGCTAGACCCAGTGGCGGGGGACGATGGGGAAGGGACGACCACAGCTGAGCCAGCCTCCTGAGAAACCGGGCCTGCGAGGGGGGCCGGCTCTCACTGGGGCATCTCTAACGATGGCGATGCCGGTGCTGGAGCTACTGGAGACCGCCAAGGCTGAGAACCCTGGCAGTGTGGTGGCGTCACAGGTGGGAGGGGCGGTATTGTCCCCTGAGAAAACAACACAGATGCCAGCAATGGGGAAGCCGGCACCCGAGATGTCAGAGGGTGGGTGCCCAAACGTGGACTAGCTGATTTTGGTGACGACGTACCTCCCGGTCCCCCGCCTGCAAGGTATAGAGCCGGCGGCCATTGCAGCACATGACCACTGCCAGTGTCCAACGTGGAATGCGACCAAACCCACATGCACAGACCGACATACCCGGTGGAAAGCCGGGCACCCTGTTTTGCGAAGACTGGCGAGGAGCAGGCCGGAGGAGGTGCAGCAGAGCCCTAGGTTGCTGCCCGTGGAGGAGCTCTGCTTGGTGTGGTCTGGTATGCCATCAGGAAAAACGTCAACGCCTCCTCTGCAGGAAATTCGTGCACATACTTTTTCATCTGCGTCTTAAATGTGCACACCATGCGGATTCAACGATTGTGGATGAAAGAGGGGAGAACAAACGTGCCAAATACCGTAGCGCCTACAAAAATCCTGGAAGGTCTGCGAAATAAACTGAGGTCCATTGTCCGATACCAGGGTGACTGGCAGACCTTCCACAGAAAAGATTTTTGCTAGTGCCTGGATTGAAACTTCTGAAGTGGTTGAGGAGCGGCGAACCACATATGGGAATCGGGAATAAGCATCAATGACAATGAGCCAAAAGCCATTGAGAAACGGGCCCGCAAAATCTATGTGAACACGTGCCTATGCCTGGGTTGCAGGCGGCCATGAAGAGAACGCTGACCTGGGAGACGCCTGTTGGCTCGCGCACTGGGAACAGGCAGCCACCAAGTGCTCAATTTTTCTGTCAATACTGGGCCAGTAAACATGTCTGCAAGCGAAGGTTTTAGTACGGGAAACACCCCAGTGCCCCCCTCATGTAATAACGTGAGGACCTCCCTTCGCAAACTTGCAGGAACAACCACACGAGGAGCTGTATCATTGGTAGGCATAAGGAGAACTCCTTCCAGGACTGAGAGACAGTCTCCTAGAACAAAATAATCACGAAGAGGGTCTGAGGCCCGACCTGGAGGTCGGGACGAGCACCCCTGCTGAACGAGGCGAACTACTTGCCGGAGAACCGGGTCAGCTGCCGTTTCCCTGGCGACTCTAGAACTAGTGTTTGGGAAGCCATCCACTGCTTGGCAGGACGACACGTAATCTCCTCCCTATCGAACTTAGGATCCGAGCCCACCGGAAGACAGGAAAGAGCGTCGGCATTGGCATGCTGTCTGGTAGGGCGAAAATTAATGTCATAATGGTACTTAGAGAGGAACAAGGCCCAGCGCTGCAGTCTGTGGGCTGCCCTATCTGGAATCTGAGAGGCGGGGCCAAATAACAATATTAACGGCTTATGGTCAGTGATTAACTGAAACTTCGAGCCATACAAGAAAGGGTGAAACTTGGTAACAGTGTAGACAATGGCCAAAGCCTCTTTTTCCACCTGGGAGTAATGGGCTTGCGCGGGATTAAGAGTTTTTGACACAAACGCTGTTCGGAGCCATCTGCTTTGTGATGGGCCAGGACCGCCCCCACCCCATACTGCGAAGTATCTGTAGCCAGGACCAATGGCTTATTGGGGTCAAAAGTAGCCAAACAAGGCACTGACGTGAGGAGGCCCTTCAACGAGGTGAACGCTCGCTCGCATGCAGGCGACCAATCAAAAGGAACACCCTTGCGCAGAAGGCAGTACAGGGGGGTGGGCAATGGTGGAAGCCCTGGGAATGAACCGGTTGTAATAAGCAATCTTGCCTAAAAAAAGCTTGTAATTCCTTCAGTGAAGTGGGCTGCAGAAGGTAGACGATAACTTGGACCAAACTTCCTAGCGGCTGGACGCTGTGCTGAGAGATGGTGTAGCCCACATACTCAATGGACGGTTGGAAGAAGTTCGACTTAACGCAGATTGCAACGCAGGCCCACGGACCTGAATTTGAGAAAGAGTGTTCGAAGGTTGTGCAAGTGTTCCTTCGTGCTGCGGCCTGTGACAATTATGTCGTCCAGGTAATTAATACAATGAGGGATTGTCGATGTGACGTGCTCAAGATAACGCTGAAATATTGCCGCCGGGGCACTGGATATTCCGAAGGCCAACCGCTGGTATTGGTAAAGGCCAAATGGGGTGTTGACGACCGCCAGCTGTTTGGAGTCCTCATCAAGTGGTATCTGATGATAAGCCTCCGAAAGATCGATTTTCGAAAAATATTGGCCTCCCGCCACGGCGAAGAACAATTCATCAGAACGAGGCAAGAGATAGGTGTCCACCACCAATTGGGAATTAATGGTGGCCTTGAAATCGCCACAAAGACGTAATTTTCCCGAGGGTTTCCTGACAATAACGAGGGGTGAAGCCCACTCACTAGAAGAAATGGGAAGAACGACCCCGAGGGCTGTCAGCCGGTCTAGCTCTGCTTTTACCTGAGGGCGAAGAGCCAAGGGGATCTGCCTCGCGCGTAGAAAACGCGGGCGAGTCGACGCCTTCAACGTTAAGTGAGCTTCAAAGTCCAAAACACGCCCCAGGCCCTCCTCAAAGATGTCCTCTAAGTCAGAGATCAAAGATTCCAATGATTGATAGGGAACGTCTTCAAAGACCAACTGTATGGTGTCTGCGATAGAAAAACCGAGAGCTTGAAAGGCATCTAATCCAAAAAGGTTAGCGGAGCTCACATCACTGACAACAATAAAAGTAAGAGGCCGAGTGACTGATTTGTGAGTAACGTCGGTAGTGAATTGACCCAGGAGGGGAATGAACTGTTTACCATAACCGCGTAGACGCCGGTAAACTGGCTCCAACGGGGGCGACCCAAGGTCGGAGTGAGTTTGTGCATTCAACAAGGAAACTGCCGCGCCCGTATCTACTTGCAGTTGGAATCGGCGCGACCGAATCGGCACCTCGATAAAGAGTTTGTGTGCCGATGCGTCGGGAGCCCGGTCCGATGAAACCTCCTGAATGTCAACGTCCATGTCCTCTGTACCTACTTCCTTCGATTCCTTTGAGGCTGAGCGGCATACTTTAGCAATGTGTCCTTTTTTACTACATTTGCGACAAACGGCCCAACGCTGGGGGCACTCTGACCGATCATGATGTATATAGCACGACGCACAGGACGGTAACAGGGGCCGGCGGCCGGAACTCTGTTTACGCGCCGTGCGGGAGCGGCCCTAACGGCCGGATTGTACCGCTCGCACGTCGTCCACCCCGGACACAGTGGACGCGGCTGCGCCGCCCTGAACCACCGCGACGTCGCACCACGTCTCCACCTGTTGACCTGCGGCATGAGAGACTTCATACGACTGAGCAATGGACAGGACTTCCTCAAGGGAAGGGTCTTCCAACTGCTGGACCCGTTGCCAGACCTCCCTATCAGGGGCCGAACGAACAATGACGTCATGCACCATAACGTGGGTATACGACTCCCGCGACTGCTCCGTGACAAAATGACACTTGCGACTAATACCGTGCAGGTTGGCGGCCCACGCCTGGTAAGACTGATGGGGCTGTTTCTTGCATTGATAGAACTCGACCCTAGCCGCCACAACATGCGTGCGGCGGCGATCATAGGAAGACAGCAAGGAACACAATGCGTCAAAAGACAAGGACGAGGGTTCCTGCAACGGCGCTAGCTGCCACAGAACTTGATACAGCGAGGGAGATATCCGAGACAAGAAAAGAGCACGACATACCTCCGCATCGGCAACATGAAATGCCTGGAAATGCTGCCGAAGGCGACGTTCATACGCGTCCCAATCCTCCGCCGTCTCGTCATACGGGTGAAAGGGAGGAGGGAACGGCGCGGGAGCAGACTGCGTGGAGAACAACGCCGGAAGCACTTGTTTCATGGTTGCCAACGGCTCCATCTGCCGTTCAACCAAAACCCGCACGAAATCCTCCATGCCGTGGATAGGCTGCAAAACTGAAAGAACGACGCAACACGCGAAAGAACGACCCTACTCGTCGCCAATTGTGTAGTAACACGATTCACGTTTCCGTCGCACTTCACCTGGTGTAGACCGGGAACTGTCTGCTAGGCATGCCCGATGTGAACTGGCTGGGCACGGCCCGTGCTGCCTGAGTTGTTGTTGTTCCGCTGGCAGAGGGCGCGGCCGAATTCTCGCGTGCCCTGTGGTAGGAGAGACTTTACTTCCGGCAACTACTGTCCGTGACGCGCCGTGCTGATGTGCGCCTCCCGCGATCTTTCTGGTGGCTGCTGCAAATACAGACTCCTCTTGTCTTCTTCTTGGAAACTATAACCAACACTATGATAGCCCAGCTTTTCCATGACAACACAGTTACAATTACAGAGTTGGCTTTTTGCTCTTGTTATTTGGATTCTCCATCAAGCTACAATGTAAATATGAAGTCTGAGACTCTGTGGCTGGCAAGTAATAACATCTTCTCATCAGTCGGCAAGCAGCAGAAGCAGAGAGTACAATGGGCATACTTCATCTCTAGAAGGCTTTGAACTGCACAGTTTGGTAGGGTGTTTTGACTATTACTTGTTGTACAGTTTCATTCTTTCGGTATTCCCTCTACACTGATCTTGAATGCTTATGACGAGCCTCCTGTGTTTTGGACTCTGTTTCTAGCCAGCCATTCATTGCATAAACTTAGTTGTTACTGACCATGTATGATATGTTTTAGTACACAATCCAGATTTCAGCCTTAGGCCATTGTCAAGTGTTACAAATGTCAAAAATCATCTAACTTGTGTGGAATTAAAATACACTCCTGGAAATGGAAAAAAGAACACATTGACACCGGTGTGTCAGACCCACCATACTTGCTCCGGACACTGCGAGAGGGCTGTACAAGCAATGATCACACGCACGGCACAGCGGACACACCAGGAACCGCGGTGTTGGCCGTCGAATGGCGCTAGCTGTGCAGCATTTGTGCACCGCCGGCGTCAGTGTCAGCCAGTTTGCCGTGGCATACGGAGCTCCATCGCAGTCTTTAACACTGGTAGCATGCCGCGACAGCGTGGACGTGAACCGTATGTGCAGTTGACGGACTTTGAGCGAGGGCCTATAGTGGGCATGCGGGAGGCCGGGTGGACGTACCGCCGAATTGCTCAACACGTGGGGCGTGAGGTCTCCACAGTACATCGATGTTGTCACCAGTGGTCGGCGGAAGGTGCACGTGCCCGTCGACCTGGGACCGGACCGCAGCGACGCACGGATGCACGCCAAGACCGTAGGATCCTACGCAGTGCCGTAGGGGACCGCACCGCCACTTCCCAGCAAATTAGGGACACTGTTGCTCCTGGGGTATCGGCGAGGACCATTCGCAACCGTCTCCATGAAGCTGGGCTACGGTCCCACACACCGTTAGGCCGTCTTCCGCTCACGCCCCAACATCGTGCAGCCCGCCTCCAGTGGTGTCGCGACAGGCGTGAATGGAGGGACGAATGGAGACGTGTCGTCTTCAGCGATGAGAGTCGCTTCTGCCTTGGTGCCAATGATGGTCGTATGCGTGTTTGGCGCCGTGCAGGTGAGCGCCACAATCAGGACTGCATACGACCGAGGCACACAGGGCCAACACCCGGCATCATGGTGTGGGGAGCGATCTCCTACACTGGCCGTACACCACTGGTGATCGTCGAGGGGACACTGAATAGTGCACGGTACATCCAAACCGTCATCAAACCCATCGTTCTACCATTCCTAGACCGGCAAGGGAACTTGCTGTTCCAACAGGACAATGCACGTCCGCATGTATCCCGTGCCACCCAACATGCTCTAGAAGGTGTAAGTCAACTACCCTGGCCAGCAAGATCTCCGGATCTGTCCCCCATTGAGCATGTTTGGGACTGGATGAAGCGTCGTCTCACGCGGTCTGCACGTCCAGCACGAACGCTGGTCCAACTGAGGCGCCAGGTGGAAATGGCATGGCAAGCCGTTCCACAGGACTACATCCAGCATCTCTACGATCGTCTCCATGGGAGAATAGCAGTCTGCATTGCTGCGAAAGGTGGATATACACTGTACTAGTGCCGACATTGTGCATGCTCTGTTGCCTGTGTCTATGTGCCTGTGGTTCTGTCAGTGTGATCATGTGATCTATCTGACCCCAGGAATGTGTCAATAAAGTTTCCCCTTCCTGGGACAATGAATTCACGGTGTTCTTATTTCAATTTCCAGGAGTGTACATATAACCTGTTGTTTCCTAAGTAAAAGTGAGAACATTTTTGTGATGTGTTAATTGGCTGGCAATTTGCGTGACTTATTAACATGACAAGGCTGTGAAATAAAATTGATTACCAAATCACAGGTTTGCACTTCGTTTCACTATGAACACACTTGATAATGGACCAAGGCTGAAATATGAATAGTGTAATGAAGCATATCATACAGTCAATTGGCATTTATATGTTTCCGTTAAGCCGGCCGAAGTGGCCGAGCGGTTCTAGGCGCTGCAGTCTGGAACCCCGCGACCGCTACGCTCGCAGGTTGGAATCCTGCCTCGGGCATGGATGTGTGTGATGTCCTTAGGTTAGTTAAGTTTAACTAGTTTTAAGTTCTAGGAGACTGATGACCTCAGAAGTTAAGTCCCATAGTGCTCAGAGCCATTTGAACCATTTGTTTCCGTTAAGTTTTATATGACTGTGGCTCCACATGAAGGAAAAATTTGTTCTAACGACCACCAAATCACTATGTGGCAAGTGATTCAGGACTTTTGGTATCTACACTGAGTAGAACAGTAGATTTTCACCTTAGGAACTAAGTCAGTGTTTTGACAGCACAAGTACACTATGAAAGTGTGGCCAGTGTGCTGGACATGTTTGGTACACACAAATAGGCTCAGTTGCAAAAGACAGAATTTTCCTTACTTATATGGCAAAGCTAATTGAATTAGCAGGCGAGGAGAAATGGCTACAATTATTGACAATATCACCTTATCTTAGTCTCACAGAAAGTTCATGGGAACATCAGGTGAAACGTGGATAACACGTAGCTGCTGCTGCTCCACTGCTTCAGTGTCTAGTAGAGGCAGCTTTCTCCATAGCACTGACTGATCAAAGTGATAGATTTATGTTTTTAATCATCATTCTTGAGACTGATTTGATGCCACCTGCCATGAACTCTTCCTCCTGTGCAACAGAGTAGCACTTGCACTCAACATCCGCAATTATTTCCTGACTATATACCAATCTATATTTTCTCTTACAGTTTTTACTCTCCACAGGTCCCTCAAGATATTCCTTGGTGGCTTAAAATGTGACCTGTCATTCTGCTCTTCTTTGTATCAATGTTTGCCACATGTCCTCTCCTCACCAATTCTGCAAGGAACCTCCTCATGTCTTATCATAGCAGTCCACCCAATCTTTAACATTCTTCTGTTGTACCACATCTCAGACACTCTGATTCTCTCCTTTTCCGGTTTTCCTACAGTCCGTCATTCGCTACTATACAATGCAGGGCTCCAAACGTACATTCTCATAAATGTCCTAATCAGATTAAGGCTGATGTCTGATACTTATTTTGTCCAGAAACGCCCGATTTGCCCTGTGCTAGCATTTTTTATGTCCTTGCTTCACGTGTAATATTTTGTTATGATGTTAAGTTTATCACTACTCTCATTTCTATAGTGACGTGAGGTCGGCAGGAAAGAGCTAACGATCAAGTTTGAAAAGATTTTATTATAACTAAAATGCCTTCTTGGCATGCACTAATTAAAACAAGAAGCACAACGATTCTTGTGGTGGTAAAAACCAGATAAGAGTACGTGGGAAGTGTGGCATCGATGCAGCATTCCTGCAAAGCCTGACACACAATGGTGATATGGCCCATTAGGCTACAAGCTGTGCACCTTGCTTGCCAGTGGGGGCACTTTGACAGTTGGTGAGTCCGGAAGCTGTCCGGACATGATGAAAAACGGGCAAAAGACTTTATCATGGGCTGTGCCAACATATTGACGAGACTCCCGCTCAGCACTAGGCAACTGGTGAGCCACAAAAACAACCGGATAAATACGCAACGGTTGTAGACGGTGAGATTGTTCATACACATCAATGATTAGCTGACAGGTGTCGAGGGACGGGTCCTGTAACTTCAAAATATCAGCTCGAAGTACTTTATAATTGAATGAAAAGGGATTAACATGATTTTTCATTTTCACATATTCATTTTTAGATTTGAAAGAGTTCATAAATATTTTATAATAATAAAATGAACAAATACATTAAAATGTTTAATTCATTATTTGAAGATCATGCAGGTGCTCCCTCCCTCCCTCCCCCCCCCCCCCCCCCCTCCAGTGGAAAACAGGTCAAAAGTTGCACTTTTTAATGTATAGTAACATTAATTCAACTGCCATTTTCAGTGTGCAGTATGTCATTTGTTTCTGTAAGTGATTCCAGTCGCCAATATTCATGATTTTTATGTTTTTAATTGTTCTCCCCCCCCCCCCCCCCCCCATGTCTCCCTCTCAGTGTAAACAATGAGTTATTTGTCTCTGTAGGTACGTAGATGTAAAACAAAGTGCAGGGCTACAGATAGAGGGATGCTGAATGAAATACGATTGGCTGTTAAGAGAGGAATGGGTGAATCCTTCAATGAATACCATGGCAGGCCACTGTCAAAATATCTATCGCAAAATCCAAAGAAATTCTGGTTGTATGCAAGGGCTTTTAATGGCACCAAAGTTTCGGTCACAGATGAGACAGGAACTGAAATTGATGGCAGCGAACCACAAGCAGAAATGCCAAACTCTGTTTTCAAATGTCCCTTTACAAAAGAAAACCCACCCAGAAGTATTGCCCCAATTTAATTCTTGTACTACTGAAAAGATGAGAGAGAGAGATTAGTCTCAATGGTGTTGAGAAACTTCTGAAATCATTAAATTTGAACAAAGCCACACAGCCCAATGGAATCCCTATCATTTTCTGTGCTGACTTTGTGACCATGTTAGCCCCTCTTCTAACTACAGTCTACCATAGATCCTCGAACAAAAAACCATGCCCAGTTGCTGGAAGACAGCCCAAGACACACCCATCTACAGGAAGGGTAGCAGAAGCAATCCACAAAACTACCATACAGTATCCTTGACATCCATTTTTTGTAGAATCTCAGAACATATTTTCAGTTGAAACATAATGAGGTATCTTGAACAGAATTATGGCCTCCATGCCAACCAGCATGGATTTTGGAAACATTGATCGTGTGAAACAAACTCTCACTTTTTTCACGTGACATACTGAAAGCCATGCATCAAGGTAGTCAGGTTCAATTTCTGAAAAGCATTTGCATCAGTGTCACATCTAAGCTTGTTATCAAACATATGATTATATGGAATATCAAGTAAAATCTGTGGCTGGTTTGATGAATCCTTTGTGGGGAGGACACAGTTATCTTAGGTAGAGTGTCATCAATAGATGAGTGTCCTGGGAAGTGTGTCGGGGGCACTACCATTCATTTGATATATTAATGAGTTTTTGGACAATATTAATAGCAGCCACAGACTTTTCACAGATGATGCAGTCATCTAGAATTATTAAGTACTGTCTGAAAGAACCTGTACACATATTCAGTGAGATCATGATGAGATTTCAAAGCAGTCCTAAGATTGGCAACTTGCTTTATATGTTCAGAAATATAAAACTGTTCCTTTCACTAAACGAAAATATGTAGTAGCCTGTTGTTGTTGTTGTGGTCTTCAGTCCAGAGACTGGTTTGATGCAGCTCTCCATGCTACTCTATCCTGTGTAAGGTTCTTCATCTCCCAGTACCTACTGCAACCTACATCCTTCTGAATCTGTTTAGTGTATTCATCTCTTGGTCTCCCTCTGCGATTTTTACCCTCCACGCTGCCCTCCAATATTAAACTGGTGATCCCTTGATGCCTCAGAATATGTCCTGCCAACCGATCCCTTCTTCTAGTCAAGTTGTGCCACAAACTTCTCCCCAATTCTATTCAATACCTCCTCATTAGTTATGAGATCTACCCATCTAATATTCATCATTCTTCTGTAGCATCCTATGACTATGATATCATTAAGTTTCAGTTGGAATCAGTCAATTCATACCAATAAATGGGTGTAACACTTTACAGGTATATGAAATGGAATGATCATGTAGGTTCAGTAATAAGTAAAGTTGGTGGCATACTTTGAGCTATTGATAGAATACAAGAGAACTGCAAACAATCTACAAAGCATGTCGGAAGTGTATCAAATAGTACCAAAGGGGACATTGAACGTAAACAGAGAAGGGCAGCCAGAATGGTTGGAGTACCACGGAGATGCTGAAAGAATGAAACTGGCAAGTTCTTGAAGATAGGTGTAGACTATTCCAAGAAATTGTACTTATAAAATATTAAGAAGCAGCCTTAAATGATAACTAGGAATATACTATGATCCCCTACTTATTACTCTCATAGGGGTCATGAGGACAACATTAATTCCAGTGCATGCAGAGACATTCAGTCAGTCATTCTTCCCACACTGCATATGTGAATGGTACTCGAAAAAGGCATAATAAATGGTACAGTGGGATGTACCCTCTGTCATGCACTTCACAGTGTTTGTTGAGAAGAGATGTAGATGCAGATAGATATGGATTAACTTGGTCATTTAATGGTAGTTTCTGTTCTCCCTTTGCTTTACATGAGGTAACTTTGCTTATAGAGTTGGCAGGTTTCTTTCATTATTTATTATAACTATTCTGATGTCTTTCTCTCTTCTAATTGGTCTGTGATCCATTTCCCTTAAATGTTACGCAAAATTTGAATAGCTGGTTCTACACTTTCAGGCTCTCATATGTTCTTTCAGTTGGATGTCAAATGCTCTATCAGTTTGTCCTAAATAACCTTTATCACATGTGTTACATAGTAATTGGTATATTCCTGCCTTCTGATACATGTCTGTGTCTTTTTTGTTCTTGGGAATATTTTTAGATTGAGTTGTCTGCTTTGAAAGCTATGTCTATACCTTGTCTTTTGAAATGGCCACCGCAAGGAAGTTGCTTCTTCACAACTTTTTATTCACACCTTTTCTGCTGAATCCTCCAGTTTTCTTCCTCTCATCACGTTTCTGCTTCTTATCCACCGTTGACATTTATTTCACGTAAACGTTAAATCTATTCTATTTTCACTCAAGACTACCTCCAGTTGCAACACGACCCATTGGTCCAGTTTCCAGTGCTCACACTATTATCACGCTCGAGAAACGCGCGACGCTATAGCAAATTCTTGAGAATTTCTCAGTCCTCTCGAGAAGTTGTCGACGGTTCTGCGCTCTCTATGAGACTGTGCGTAACTATTGTAGAACGGAACAACAAAGCATTGAACCGCAGACGTGGAGGTCCATGGTTGCAGCACTCGTAATCGTTGTCTCCCTTGTGTGCAAAGAATAATTTGTAATTGTAGTTCCTACATTGGTATAAAGTATATTACCTTCATTAATTTATGTTGAAGTAATTGTATATTTATCAGAAGCCGCGCGGTTTTGGGCGACTTGCACGGATTGTGCGGCTTCTCCCGCCAGAGGTTCAAGTCTTCTATTGGGCATGGGTGTGTGTGTGTGGTGTTCTTACAAGGGAACCTCCCCATCGCACCCCCCCCCCCCCCCTCAGATTTAGTTATAAGTTGGCACAGTGGATAGGCCTTGAAAAACTGAACACAGATCAATCGAGAAAACAGGAAGAAGTTGTATGGAACTATGAAAAAAATAAGCACAATATACAAACTGAGTAGCCCATGGGCAACATCAAGGATATTGTGTGCTCAGGAGCGCCGTGGTCCCATGGTTAGCGTGAGCAGCTGTGGAATGAGGGGTCCTTGGTTCAAGTCTTCCCTCGAATGAAAATTTTAATTTTTTATTTTCAGACAATTATCAAAGTACAGGCACTCACACATAAGCAACTTCGTTCTAACCCCCCATGAACCATGGACCTTGCCGTTGGTGGGGAGGCTTGCGTGCCTCAGCGATACAGATAGCCGTACCGTAGGTACAACCACAACGGAGGGGTATCTGTTGAGAGGCCAGACAAACGTGTGGTTCCTGAAGAGGGGCAGCAGCCTTTTCAGTAGTTGCAGGGGCAACAGTCTGGATGATTGACTGATCTGGCCTTGTAACAATAACCAAAACGGCCTTGCTGTGCTGGTACTGCGAACGGCTGAAAGCAAGGGGAAACTACGGCCGTAATTTTTCCCGAGGGCATGCAGCTTTACTGAATGATTAAATGATGATGGCGTCTTCTTGGGTAAAATATTCCGGAGGTAAAATAGTCCCCCATTCGGATCTCCGGGCGGGGACTACTCAAGAGGATGTCATTATCAGGAGAAAGAAAACTGGCGTTCTACGGATCGGAGCGTGGAATGTCAGATCCCTTAATCGGGCAGGTAGGTTAGAAAATTTAAAAAGGGAAATGGATAGGTTAAAGTTAGATATAGTGGGAATTAGTGAAGTTCGGTGGCAGGAGGAACAAGACTTCTGGTCAGGTGACTACAGGGTTATAAACACAAAGTCAAATAGGGGTAATGCAGGAGTAGGTTTAATAATGAATAGGAAAATAGGAATGCGGGTAAGCTACTACAAACAGCACAGTGAACGCATTATTGTGGCCAAGATAGATACGAAGCCCACACCTACTACAGTACTACAAGTTTATATGCCAACTAGCTCTGCAGATGACGAAGAAATTGAAGAAATGTATGATGAAATAAAAGAAATTACTCAGATAGTGAAGGGAGACGAAAATTTAATAGTCATGGGTGACTGGAATTCGAGTGTAGGAAAAGGGAGAGAAGGAAACGTAGTAGGTGAATATGGATTGGGGCTAAGAAATGAAAGAGGAAGCCGCCTGGTAGAATTTTGCACAGAGCACAACTTAATCATAGCTAACACTTGGTTTAAGAATCATGATAGAAGGTTGTATACATGGAAGAACCCTGGAGATACTAAAAGGTATCAGATAGATTATATAATGGTAAGACAGAGATTTAGGAACCAGGTTTTAAATTGTAAGACATTTCCAGGGGCAGATGTGGACTCTGACCACAATCTATTGGTTATGACCTGTAGATTAAAACTGAAGAAACTGCAAAAAGGTGGGAATTTAAGGAGATGGGACCTGGATAAACTGAAAGAACCAGAGGTTGTACAGAGTTTCAGGGAGAGCATAAGGGAACAATTTACAGGAATGGGGGAAAGAAATACAGTAGAAGAAGAATGGGTAGCTTTGACAGATGAAGTAGTGAAGGCAGCAGAGGATCAAGTAGGTAAAAAGACGAGGGCTAGTAGAAATCCTTGGGTAACAGAAGAAATATTGAATTTAATTGATGAAAGGAGAAAATATAAAAATGCAGTAAATGAAGCAGGCAAAAAGGAATACAAACGTCTCAAAAATGAGATCGACAGGAAGTGCAGAATGGCTAAGCAGGGATGGCTAGAGGACAAATGTAAGGATGTAGAGGCTTATCTCACTAGGAGTAAGATAGATACTGCCTACAGGAAAATTAAAGAGACCTTTGGAGATAAGCGAACCACTTGTATGAACATCAAGAGCTCAGATGGAAACCCAGTTCTAAGCAAAGAAGGGAAAGCAGAAAGGTGGAAGGAGTATATAGAGGGTCTATACAAGGGCGATGTACTTGAGGACAATATTATGGAAATGGAAGAGGATGTAGATGAAGATGAAATGGGAGATACGATACTGCGTGAAGAGTTTGACAGAGCACTGAAAGACCTGAGTCGAAACAAGGCCCCCGGAGCAGACAACATTCCAGTAGAACTAATGATGGCCTTGGGAGAGCCAGTCCTGACAAAACTCTACCATCTGGTGAGCAAGATGTATGAAACAGGCGAAATACCCTCAGACTTCAAGAAGAATATAATCATTCCAATCCCAAAGAAAGCAGGTGTTGACAGATGTGAAAATTACCGAATAATCAGTTTAATAAGCCACAGCTGCAAAATACTAACATGAATTCTTTACAGACGAATGGAAAAATTAGTAGAAGCCGACCTCGGGGAAGATCAGTTTGGATTCCGTAGAAACACTGGAACACGTGAGGCAATACTGACCTTACGACTTATCTTAGAAGAAAGATTAAGGAAAGGCAAACCTACGTTTCTAGCATTTGTAGACTTAGAGAAAGCTTTTGACAATGTTGACTGGAATACTCTCTTTCAAATTCTAAAGGTGGCAGGGGTAAAATACAGGGAGCGAAACGCTATTTACAATTTGTACAGAAACCAGATGGCAGTTATAAGAGTCGAGGGGCATGAGAGGGAAGCAGCGGTTGGGAAGGGAGTGAGACAGGGTTGTAGCCTCTCCCCAATGTTATTCAATCTGTATATTGAGCAAGCAGTAAAGGAAAGAAAAGAAAAATTTGGAGTAGGTATTAAAATCCATGGAGAAGAAATAAAAACTTTGAGGTTCGCCGATGACATTGTAATTCTGTCAGAGACAGCAAAGGACTTGGAAGAGCAGTTGAACGGAATGGATGGTGTCTTGAAGGGAGGATATAAGATGAAAATCAACAAAAGCAAAACGAGGATAATGGAATGTAGTCGAATCAAGTCGGGTGATGCTGAGGGTATTAGATTAGGAAATGAGACACTTAAAGTAGTAAAGGAGTTTTGCTATTTGGGGAGCAAAATAACTGATGATGGTCGAAGTAGAGAGGATATAAAATGTACACTGGCAATGGCAAGGAAAGCGTTTCCGAAGAAGAGAAATTTGTTAACATCGAGTATAGATTTAAGTGTCAGGAAGTCATTTCTGAAAGTATTTGTATGGAGTGTAGCCATGTATGGAAGTGAAACATGGACGGTAAATAGTTTGGACAAGAAGAGCATAGAAGCTTTTGAAATGTGGTGCTACAGAAGAATGCTGAAGATTAGATGGGTAGATCACATAACTAATGAGGAAGTATTGAATAGGATTGGGGAGAAGAGAAGTTTGTGGCACAACTTGACCAGAAGAAGGGATCGGTTGGTAGGACATGTTCTGAGGCATCAAGGGATCACCAATTTAGTATTGGAAGGCAGCGTGGAGGGTAAAAATCGTAGGGGGAGACCAAGAGATGAATACACCAAGCAGATTCAGAAGGATGTAGGTCGCAGTAGGTACTGGGAGATGAAGAAGCTTGCACAGGATAGAGTAGCATGGAGAGCTGCATCAAACCAGTCTCAGGACTGAAGACAACAACAACACACAGAAAAATTTGAAAACGTTAAAAACATGTTTTGACAGAGCACAGGGAAAACTGTGCGGCTGTGAAACTGTTGTATTCATTTGTTGCAGTTTATGTGACAAACTCTTATGTTTTCATCACTTTTTTGGGAGTGATTATCACATCCACAAGAAACCCTTAATCGGGCAAGGTAGAAGAATTTTTTTACCCATTCGCCAAGTGTACAAGTTAGGTAGGTCGACAACATATTCCTGTCATGTGACGCACATGCCATCACCAGTGTCGTATATAATATATCAGACGTGTTTTCCTGTGGAGGAATCGGTTGACCTATGACCTTGCGATCAAATGTTTTCGGTTCCCATCGGAGAGGCACGTCCTTTCGTCTACTAATCGCACGGTCTTGCGGTGCGGTCGCAAAACACAGACACTAAACTTATTACAGTGAACAGAGACGTCAATGAACGAACGGACAGATCATAAATTCACGAAAATAAAGAATGTAAACTTTTCAGTCGAGGGAGACTTGAACCGAGGACCTTTCGTTCCGCAGCTGCTCACGCTAACCACGGGACCACGGCGCTCCTGAGCTCACATTGTCCTTGATGTTGCCTATCATGAGCATGGACTACTCAGTTTGTATATTTTGCTTATTTTTTTTCATAGTTCCACACAACTTCTTCCTGTTTTCTCGATTGATCTGTGTTCAGTTTTTCAAGGCCTATCCACTGTGCCAACTTATAACTAAATCTGAGGGAGGTGCGATGGGGAGGTTCCCTTGTTAGCATAAGTTAGTTTACTTAGTGTGTAAGTGTAGGGACCGATGATCTCCGCAGTTTGGTCCCTTAGCAATTCACAGACATTTGACCAAACACATTTATCAGGAAACACAGATCTCGCACGAAACAAAAATTTTGTTCTTATAAAATAACTTACGCATTCTGCCCGGATGTGTTCTTAAATACACTCCTCGAGATTGAAATAAGAACACCGTGAATTCATTGTCCCAGGAAGGGGAAACTTTATTGACACATTCCTGGGGTCAGATACATCACATGATCACACTGACAGAACCACAGGCACATAGACACAGGCAACAGAGCATGCACAATGTCGGCACTAGTACAGTGTATATCCACCTTTCGCAGCAATGCAGGCTGCTATTCTCCCATGGAGACGATCGTAGAGATGCTGGATGTAGTCCTGTGGAACGGCTTGCCATGCTATTTCCACCTGGCGCCTCAGTTGGACCAGCGTTCGTGCTGGACGTGCAGACCGCGTGAGACGACGCTTCATCCAGTCCCAAACATGCTCAATGGGGGACAGATCCGGAGATCTTGCTGGCCAGGGTAGTTGACTTACACCTTCTAGAGCACGTTGGGTGGCACGGGATACATGCGGACGTGCATTGTCCTGTTGGAACAGCAAGTTCCCTTGCCGGTCTAGGAATGGTAGAACGATGGGTTCGATGACGGTTTGGATGTACCGTGCACTATTCAGTGTCCCCTCGACGATCACCAGTGGTGTACGGCCAGTGTAGGAGATCGCTCCCCACACCATGATGCCGGGTGTTCGCCCTGTGTGCCTCGGTCGTATGCAGTCCTGATTGTGGCGCTCACCTGCACGGCGCCAAACACGCATACGACCATCATTGGCACCAAGGCAGAAGCGACTCTCATCGCTGAAGACGACACGTTTCCATTCGTCCCTCCATTCACGCCTGTCGCGACACCACTGGAGGCGGGCTGCACGATGTTGGGGTGTGAGCGGAAGACGGCCTAACGGTGTGCGGGACCGTAGCCCAGCTTCATGGAGACGGTTGCGAATGGTCCTCGCCGATACCCCAGGAGCAACAGTGTCCCTAATTTGCTGGGAAGTGGCGGTGCGGTCCCCTACGGCACTGCGTAGGATCCTACGGTCTTGGCGTGCATCCGTGCGTCGCTGCGGTCCGGTCCCAGGTCGACGGGCACGTGCACCTTCCGCCGACCACTGGCGACAACATCGATGTACTGTGGAGACCTCACGCCCTACGTGTTGAGCAATTCGGCGGTACGTCCACCCGGCCTCCCGCATGCCCACTATACGCCCTCGCTCAAAGTCCGTCAACTGCACATACGGTTCACGTCCACGCTGTCGCGGCATGCTACCAGTGTTAAAGACTGCGATGGAGCTCCGTATGCCACGGCAAACTGGCTGACACTGACGGCGGCGGTGCACAAATGCTGCGCAGCTAGCGCCATTCGACGGCCAACACCGCGGTTCCTGGTGTGTCCACTGTGCCGTGCGTGTGATCATTGCTTGTACAGCCCTCTCGCAGTGTCCGGAGCAAGTATGGTGGGTCTGACACACCGGTGTCAATGTGTTCTTTTTTCCATTTCCAGGAGTGTAAAAGAGAAATGCAATAACCTGTTGTACCCAGGAACTGCTTACATACATTTACTTACTGTTGAAAGAAAAAAAAAGTTATTAATCAGAATTTAGTTTTACATCCTGGTAACGCACTACCGCAGTGTCCGGAGCAAGTATGGTGGGTCTGACACACCGGTGTCAATGTGTTCTTTTTTCCATTTCCAGGAGTGTAAAAGAGAAATGCAATAACCTGTTGTACCCAGGAACTGCTTACATACATTTACTTACTGTTGAAAGAAAAAAAAAGTTATTCATCAGAATTTAGTTTTACATCCTGGTAACGCACTACCGTCGATTTTTGTTTAGAAATATGATTTTATTAACCAGTTGGCCTTTTAGTCTGCCTCTTTGTTTATAAGTAGACCTGTTTTGGAAAATATTCTCTCACTGAGCGCAGAAGTTGCAGATACTGCGAGATATCTTTTTGTGACGACAGCAAGACCTGGGTAACTGTTCTCATTTCCCTTCGAGAACATTGCGTTGTGGACACGGTTCTTCCAAATCCCGTTGGACCTGCAGGTCCACACTATCATGCCTGCTTTTCATTAGATTTTTATTGGAAGCTTCTTCATCGAGAGAAGCCCATCAGGAACTACTGGCGTTTTGCTCTAAATGGTAATCGTAAACAATGTCGTTAGCGAGCGAATTAGTGGGTCTTGGGGCCTCTATCATGTGCGTGCGGTCTGCAATTAGGCTTGCAACAGCATTGTTTGAATGAAAGGGATTTGTAAAATGCAACGTTTTGAATCTTGGATTGAGCACGGTAGGCAACTGCATGCAGTCTGTTTGTTTCTAGCCTAGCTATAAGTGAGTTGTGAAGGTGTTGCCGTTCTTGCGCTGTCGCAGTAGGCCACTTTCCTTGGCGTACGGCCTGGATTGGCTGTTTCATTGTTGGAATAGCTCTCGAGAAGTGTAGTTTTCAGTTGAGATTTCACTTGTTACCAGTTCAAAAGTCTCCATTTCATTTAAACATTCTTTCAAAAATCGCCACTCGTCAGCTGTGAAGCCTGCGCGCTTGAATACAAAGACGATAAACAAGTTGCAGTGCATGCCTTTTGCTCCAGTAGGTGTTGTAGCATATAAAATGTACTGTTCCATCGGATTTCGGTTTCCTGAATGAGTTTATGTAGAGATTTTGTCCATTAGATCTTGGATGTTATGGAATTTTTCATTAGCTTTGCAGTTTGTTTCAAAATAACTGACAATTTTTCTGGACTTTTCCCGCCTAATGAATGCCTTACTGTTGCTGTTTTAAGAACTTTTCGCAACTAAATGGGTGGCGTCTGCTAAATAAGACACTTGTAGCATATCTATGCCGCCACTGTCACAAAGCTGAATGGCTGCCGTCATGTTACTGGCGATGTCAATTGTGATGCTTCCGATGTTGTTTTCGATGTTCCATTTTGAAACCACTTTATCTAACTACTCCCTGATATTTAGCGCCGCATGTTTTTCTGGAAAACGGAAAAAAAGTGTGAGTTGGCTTCCATCTCTGCCAACTAAAATATTTCAAAATTTTAAAAGAAAGGAGTTTGTAAGTGTAACCTCTCCATGCTGCATGACTGATTTGAAGAAGTCGGACTTCTTTTCTGGATGATTGCAGGCTGTGGTCGTACAGTTACTCACTGGATTTTTATCACTTTTTCTTCTGATCTCACACCTTTCTCCAAAAAATTCAGGACATTCACAGTAGTATATAATTTGTCTTTATATCTTTTCGGCTCGGGATGTGGCGTCGTTGAGGCAAAATGAATCATTTGCTGCGGATGGACAAGCGTTCTGGAGTCTTCCAAGCATCGATCTAGAAAGTGGCGGATTACGTGTCTGACAAAACATGAGATTCCCATGTGAAGCGCAAAAGTAAAGGCTGCGCCTTTTATATTGAGATACCGGTTTTTCAGAGTTCAACGTTTCAGCATAACTGCAGAAAAACTAAGTCGACCACACAGAAATATTATTTTGTTTCTTAAATACGGAATTATATGATTCACGTTACCACAGACATCAGTGTCTTCGTGTTTTATTACAGTCAGCTTTGCGTATGTCCTTGGCTGGCAGACAAAAGATTAATTGTGTGACATGTAGTGTGAGACATGCAGTGTGAGACCGCCATATGGGCAAACGAAATAGCGGATAACTTATCTTTTACGAAAAGTCTGAACGTGCTTTCGTGGACAAATTTTGATTAGGCTCGGTTTTGGGAGAAATTGAAAAAATAGGTTTTTGAGTCAGAATCGTTCAGTCCACGTGAAGGTAGGTTAATAAGTTATTTTGAAAACTACCTAAATATGACGCAGTATTGTGGCGCTCCTGTCTCTAAACTTGATGTATTGAGGATACTTACAGATAAATTAACTTTTGGGATACGTGAAGGACTTATACAAGTTCAAGAAATAGACACAGAATGCTTTTAAGCCTGTAGTCGACTCACTGGATTCAATCCAGGCAGATATGCGCGGGGCCGGCTAATCAGCCGACAAAGGTGAATCTGGCTCTTCAGAACTATCGCAAAATAAGAAAAGAAAGAATGGAAACCGTTTCCCTCCAGGATATAATGGCTGTCATGACAGACGAAACGACTGGAATGGAAACAGAAATGACAATGGGAACCACAATTGCGGTAACTGCCATAGTAACGGCAATAACAGTAGTCATGGAAACGGCCAATGGCAGTGATACCCATCAAATAAAAATAATAATTGTCCTGGGAACCCGCTTACCTACAGTAGTAAAAACAGTAACAAACAGAATAGCTCGCCAAAATCATGTGGTTCAGTGTGACTGGAGGTCACAGCATCCTCGTGTGAATATAACTGAAGTGGCGAATTCCGAATCGTGAGTCCAGTTGGCATTAAGTTACACGGGGTTAGAATGCAGGTGTTTGGGACAAACTGGGGAACAGAGTGATATAATGCCCATTCCTAGTAACTGATCATTTAGTTGCTCATTGCCTTATGCATAGATTTTCTGAGAGAGAAAGACGCAATAATTAATTTCTCCTTGGGAAAATATTTCTTGATGCACAATGGCGAAAAGACTTAAGCAATTCTGGACAGACAAAAGTTAAATCATGGCAGATACATCCAGAGCTATCATATATAATTCTTAGGCAATTACGACAGCCATAACATTAGCCATCACATAACAAAAGATGAAATATCAGACCTGAAGGAACTCGTAAGCGATAAAGTGATTGAATCTACAGCAACTACAAGTGATCAACAAAGTAAGTTACACGACCTCCTACCACACAATTTGCAGGTATGTGTTATTAAAATCTGTACTTACAATATATAAGTTCGCCTCCACGATGTATTTTGCCACAACACGTGTACGATCCCTTGATCAAAGGGAGCAGCAGTAAAAGATGAGAACATGCAAATTTTATTGTGGAACGTAATTGAACTATTTATATCACCATACTGTGGTCCGTTGTTAGTGGTAAACATTCCTTTCATCTCGTTTTAGACGCTTGAGCCATAAATAAAATAATTGTACCTGTATGCACATGACTTGGAAACCTTGAAGACCAGATAAAAAAATTCCATGGTGTCAAATAGTTATTTCAAAAGTTCATATTTGCATTTAAAACTAACGCCAGAATCTATAAGGCATGTGGCCTTCAGTTTTGGTGGTAGAAGTTATCAGTTTTGTGTACCTTTCGTACTTAATGTTAGTTCTGGAGTCTTCATCACTGCTTTAGAAACAATTCTAGGTCCTGTTAGAAAATAGAAGACTGTATGTTGATGACATTCTCAGTGCAACAGATACTTGGGAAGACCACTCAAGTTATTTGGCCATATAACATCCTCACGAGGAATATGACCAGATCCTGATAAAGTTAGCGCAGTCAAGAACTTCCCATATCCAAACATCAAGAAACAGTTAAAAGCATTCTTTGGGCGCCGCTCTTTCTTTCGATGTTTCGTTCCAGACCAATTATTAAGTAGAAAAGCGTCACTAGGTTTACTTAAGATGATCTCTTTATGACTTTGGACACAGGAGTGCACCAATGATTTCAAGAAAATAAAAACCTTTAATTAATTCAGATACCCTGTGACATCTCGATAATTGCAAAGATATCGGTGTCACTACAGATGCCTCAAACACAGGTATGGATTCCTGCATGTTTCAAATGGATCAAGAACAGGGTAAGTATGAAGTAAAAGTGATTAGCTTTGGAAGTAGAACACTCACTGGTTGCGAGTGTTCGTATTCAACAACAGACCTGGAAACACTACCAACTGTGAGGGCATTCAAAAAATTCAAATACTACATTTATGGCAGAAACATAAAGGTACACACTGATCACCAAGTTTTGAGTTTCTTGGTGGCATACAGATCACTACACCCATGCCTCGTACGTTGGGCATTGTGTTTACTAGAATATTCATTTGAAGCAATTCATATAGCAGGAAAACAAGAAACTGAGGTGACACATTATCTAGACTGCCTCAAGGTCTAACAGAAAATGCAGAAATACTAGAACAAGTAACAGATATCGCATTTTACTCATGGAGGCAAACGCCGCAGACGTGACTGCACATTGACATGTGCAGAAACAAGAAAGAGTTACAAGAAGCAGACCCACCTTGACACAAAGTGAGAACACTGTTGAAATAGAATCATGCTAGCAGTTTGAAACAATATTACTCCTTAAACAATAACGTTTTGTTCTACAGAAGGCATTCCAACACTTACATTTGGTGAGTATCTGAAAGCGAAGGTAAACTTACTTTGTATACATGTCATACCTGCGAACATAACGGTACCAAAAAATGTGTAAGGAAACTCAACCTATTTTGCTGCTTTGCCAATATGAGAGGAACAGTACATCGATTACTACGCCATTGTGTCATCTGTCAGAAAGCAAAATCCACCAACAAAACTAGTAAGACTGAACTGCACTCTATTTTGCCCAGTAAGCCATTTGAAGTCTTAGCTCTTGATGTTGCTGGTCTACATCCGACAGCTCTTAGAGGTATCAAATACGTTATAGCTTTATATGACATTTCTTTCCAAGTTTTTAAAGCTATATGCTGCGGCTGTAGTAATTATCAAAAGAGTTTCAAATGATTACATTCCCACAGCAGAAAAACCCAAGTCACTGCTAACAGACGATGCATCTTACTCCACTGGCTATAAATGGAGACAGGTTTTGCAAGAAAATGACATACAAATCGTTTTCATATTGCACTTTAACCCGCAAGCAAATCCGTGCGAATGTGTGTTCTGCGAATGAAATAGGTTCACACGCACTTACAGCTATAAGCAACACACGTGTTGGGTGCAGTGACTTGATTTGTTTGAGTAGGTTGAGAATCATCTTCCTATTTATGACACACAATACACTCCTTCAGACTTGATGTTGGATTTCAAAGAGAGCTACGAGTAGGTAGACCCTTTTAGGAAATTTCCAAGACTATTGTTAATTGCACTCACTCGCCAGGCTTATCTTAGAAAATTTCCTTACGACAAGAATATCAGAAACAAGCAAAATTGTCAAGTAGGAATTTTTTTTCTGCTCAGCGCTCACCGCAAATCTTCACAGCTTAACAACAAAACTGTAAGTGGGCACTACTTTATGAAGGTTCACATGTCATCACACATTTTCCAGGTAGTTATTTGCTCATAAATCCTAGAACCAATAAGATTCAAGGTTTGTATCAACACAAAGATTTTAAAAAGTTTCACTGTACACAAAACCAGTAAATAAACACTTCTGTGTATATTATAATGCCAAGTATTCTTTTCTGTAGGGGTATAAGGTTGTTATCTCTGTGTGTTAAGGTGCACCTCAGACTTAGACATTGCTGAATATTTCGTAGGCTTAACGAATTTTAGTACTATGACGTTTATTCTGTGAAGAGAGTAAAATATGATCATGAAAGGTTGAGCGAATAATTGGGTTGTTTTGAAAATCAGCATTATGTAAACACAATTCATTTTTTATTTTTGTATTTATATTTTTATATTTTATTTTTGTATAGTGGGAATAGTTAAAATGCCAGAGAATTATGTCCCAACATAAAAACATTTATGCAGGTACACTGCATGGTGTGCCCTGCAGCACCTAAACACCAGACGATCACTCACATGTACGTAATGCACTAGCCTATTCACGAAGGGAACATCAGTATCATGTGGTTGACTGGGTGTGCGAATGATCAGCGTTGTTATAATTCTTAGCGAAATCCATAGATTCAGACTACCAGAATAGAAATAAACGACTAACAAGGAATAACAGGTAAGAAAGATAATTAATCTTCTCGGGGTATCGAAGAAAACGAAATTTTGACAGAAAATTTTTGCCAGATCGGTACACCACAAAGGGCCAGTTGTATAGTCCCTGGTTAGCTGCCGCTGTAAGTTGTAGTCTCGGAATAGCGCGGAAAACGCGTTGTACGAACACGTAATAACGCCTAACCGGAGAACAAAGGTGGGATAACTAAACTGGTAATTGTGGCACGGTTAGCGAAGTTAGCCTGAGAATACATTTTGAGAATGGCAGGAATAATTACAGAATTAGTGATGACAAGATTTTGTTAGAACAAGGAAGTTGAAGAAACGGGAACCTTACACAAATTATATGGAAGGATATGACGATTCCAAATTTATATAAAAATTTTATACTACGAGTTTTCGACTCAATGCTTGAGAAACCGGAGCGTATGAATGAAATGTGAAACTATTTCCTGACCTAAACCTTTTTGCTTGTAGTAGGCCTAATAGGCATTTGATACTGGTACTTCGTGAATTATATACTGTCGTGTTATTTGTGTAAATGAGGTGGATAAAATGACCATTTGTGCCAAAACAGACTCGCTTATTTGGCGTGTGTTACAGTTGCCGCAATATTAGAAAGATTTTGTTTCATCTAGCAGTGTGTGACAATATAGACGTTATCAAATCGAGAAACCAAACCAGTCTTGTGTTGTTGTTGTTGTGATCTTCAGACCAGAGACTGGTTTGATGCAGCTCTCCATGCTACTATATCCTGTGCTAGTTTCTTCGTCCCAAGTAACTACTGCACCCTACATCCTTCTGAATCTGCTTAGTTTATTCATATCTTGGTCTCCCTCTACGATTTTTACCCTCCATGCTGCCCTCCAATACTAACTTGGTGATCCCTTGATGCCTCAGAACATATCCTACCAAACGATCCCTTCTTCTTGTCAAGTTGTGTTACAAATTCCTCTTCTCACCAATTCTGCTCAGTACCTCCTCGTTAGTTACGTGATCTACTCATCTAGTTTTCAGCATTTCTTCTGTAGCACTACATTTCGAAAGGGGTTCTATTCTCTTCTTGTCTAAATTGTTTTTGACCATGTTTCACCTCCATACATTGCTACACTCCATACAAATGCTTTTAGAAAATACTTCCTGACACTTAAATCTAGACTCGATGTTAAGAAATTTTTCTTCTTCAGAAACGATTTTCTTGCCACTGCCAGTTTACATTTTATATCCTCTCTACTTCGACAATCATCGGTTATGTTGCTCCCTAAATAGCAAAACTCATCTACTACCTTAAGTGTCTAATTCTCTCAGCATCACCTGATTTAATGCGACTACATAACATTATCCACGTTTTACTTTTGTTGATTTCGTCGGCAAACCTCAAAGTTTTTATTTCTCCTCCATGGATTTTAATTTCTACTCCAAATTTTTCTTTTGTTTCCTTTACTGCTTGCTCAATATACAGATTGAATAACATCGGGGAGAGGTTACAACCCTGTCTCAATCCCTCCCCAACCACTGTTTCTCTTTCATGCGTCGTGACTCTTATAACTTCCATCTGGTTTCTGTACAAATTGTAAATAGTCTTTCGCTCCCTGTATTTGACCCCAGCCACCTTCAGAATTTGAAAGAGATTGTTCCAGTCAACATTGTCAAAAGCTTTCTCTAAGTCTACAAATGCTAGAAACGTAGGTTTGCCTTTCCTTAATCTATCTTCTGTGTCGTACCTGTGGTCTAGGGTTAGCCAGCACGGTAGTTCAGCGTGTTCGGTCAGAGGGTTAGCTGCCCTCTGTAATAAAAAAAACTGTGTCAACGGCTCATCATGACCTCGAACGGGTGTCATGGGACATCCGCACTTAACAAATGCAACAAACAAAATGAGAACAATAAAAAAAGGGTAGTTTCTTTGATTCATAATCAAAGCGTCTACGGTCCCATATTCGAATCCCGCCGCTGTTTAAATTTTGATTAATGATCAGAAATGGCTGCCGAAGACTTCCAGCATAAGCAGTCATCCCTCATTCTGCCAACAGCCTTGTCAAAGAGGGCGGAGGAGCGGATAGAGGTTCAGGGCACTCTCTTGTCCTAGAATTGAGAAACTGCCCCTAAAGGCGGAAGAATCAGCAATGATCAATGGCGTGAGGATGGAGAGGGCAATGGAAACCACTGCATTAAATGCAAGTAACGTGTATCCACAGGACATGTGGCCTGCAATTGAGGAAGGGTCATGATGATCTCTCCATTGTCAAAATATTCCGGAACAGTCCCCCCCTCAGATCTCCAGGAGGGGAATGCCAAGGGTGTGGGGTAACGGGCAACTTTTGGCGCCCTGGAAATATTCTAAGTTCGGAGTTAGCATGGCCGTGCGGGGGCGTCTCGGCGGGCCGCGGTCCAGCAGCAACCACATGGTGTCGAAAGTTAGCTGAGCGTGAGGGGTAGCCCCAGCGCGTGGTCCAGCCGCGTGGCTGGGAATTCCATGGTGACGTTGTGTCGATGAAGGGGACACATCGGGAGTGCCAAAGATGGCAGACTTTGTGAAACCTTAATGGCAGACATTTCACAGTTCGTATGGCAATTAATAATAGACAGATGAATCATGATACCTCAAAAAGAAACGACGATTCTGACGGTGTAATCAGATTTTCAATATCTTTATCAGTTTAAAGTTTAGTATGTGACTGTAAATTATACAAGTTAACACCAAGCAATGGATTTCCAAAATCTAAACGGTTCATCCGATTTTGTCGATCGATATGTCTTTAGAAAGCTATTAGTGTAAACCTAAATTGGTATAAATTACAGGCATGTAGCTTGAATAGTGCATGAGTTATTGGAAGTCAAATTGGCCGATTACTATCGATCGTGTCAGGCCCTAAGTACTCCACAGTTACATGAGAAAACGATAGCAGCGTGCTTATTAATATATTTATTCATCTATGTCTTTGTTTGTATCCGATATATACTATTCAAGAAGAAATTGGTTAAATAAGATTTCCCAAGGGCATAATCAAAAACTAATTCCTCTGCCACCAACTCCTCCACGGACCACGAAAATTCACCGACATAGGCAAGAAATGCGTATGCATTCTGTCAAAGGAGAGAACAGTCTACCCACGGGCTTTAAATTGAGAAAGATCATAGCGTATCTGGAGTACCACCTACGACTCATTAAGAAAAGACTGCTGCTGAAATCTAATAGGGCACAAATCAGCTCATGACTGACGTACGCGCACACAAGCTGAAGAGGAGTGTGGGTCATTTCTTTTACTTTGTACATGGACTGGGCAACATGAGAAAGATGTCACGCCGTCTCTGCCTATGGCGTCAGCTGTCGAAACGCCAGTTTCCATTGATCTCGCACTGGCGAGCTAAATGCTCCTGCCGACCACAGTGATAACCCCCACCTTGGGAGAACCCCTTCTTACTAGTGGAAACCGCGCCTGAGATGGGTTTGGCGTAAGACTGAGATGATGCCTTCTCACAGCCTCTCCTTTTATCGGCTTATTTAACGCCCTCCACAAGAGTGACTAAGTTATCGAAGTGACGATAGGTAGTTGGCCTCTCGACAGACAAGACCCTGGAACTAACCTTTGGTTTAATCCCATGAAAAATGGTGCCAATAATCTCGTGCTCAACCAAAGCTAGATCGGCCACGGCTGCAGTGCCTACTTCACGAATATACTCAACTAGGTTCTCCTAATCACGTTGGACACACAAAAAGTATTGATTAATGACGTTGCTCTTAACCCTTGCCAGATAGGCTCTCCCTTAGCACGTGGGGGCGCAATTCCCTTAAATATCCCTTCCTCGCTAGACCTCACCGATCATTTCAGTCCAGGGCCCTTGACACAAAGACACGTCAACCGAAAAACGGTTTCCCACGACATTTTAAAAACGTTAACTGTTCTTCTAAGGCAACATTAAACCACAACAATTTAACAAACGTCTGATGAGTATCAATAATAAGGCATTCTATGCAGTGCAACACATTCAAGAAGGAATAGGCAATTTAGCAAAACTGGGCAGCAGATTCTCTACATCACCACTTTCGGGCCTCGGAGACACGGTTCCGTTTTCAGTAACCACACTCTTTGCAGTTCACTGAGCCTCTGGTCACTCTCCACTCTAAGGCACTCAAACTAATTTGGAAATTTATCACTCTACTATCGAGTTGATCAGCCTCAGGTTTGAACTGGGAGTGCGTGGCTACCGAAGCCAGATGTTCAACTCTCCGCAACCAATGCGTGTTCTGCGCATGCATGCGGTTCAGCTGAGTGCATGATAGGGCATAAAACTGAAGAAACTTTAATGTCCGCTCCATCTCTGTCAGGGGAGCAACGCAGTGCTCGATGGCCACTCTCACCTCACCAATACGCTCCGCCGCCACCTGCACCGCTGCCCCCATAGCTGCGCTAACACGCGCCGATAGCTCTGCGGCGTTCCCATCCTCTACCAGTCCTCGGGTTTTATTCTCATATTCTCGTATTTCAACTGCTCCTTGGGGAGACAGCCCACTCCCACCACGAGTCGAGGCTCCATAAGAGACGAATGCATCTGACACCCAAAAAAAAAAAAAAAAAAAAAAAAAAGACACATTGTGCCTAGCCAGACGCAATATAAGAATTAATATAATATGTATAAAATAATGATTTTCAGTATAATTCAGTCCTTCAGCTTCCAGAAACAACCACGCACTAGGTGCCAGAATGGTACAAACTACTGGCATAAGGTTGCCTGATAGTGGAAGGACCGGTCAAAATAAGGATTCAACATCATTCATATCAAGATTTTAATGAACACTCCTCAGGAAAAGCAACTTTACCAATTAGGTCTACATGACCTTGACATATGAAGATAAAACCATCCAAGTAGATAAAACGATTTAAGAGAAATTACTGATAATGGATAAAACAATCTCTTCAAAGGTTAAGTACAATATTCAAGACTGCTCGAAATAACACGAAATAACAGTGTTTTATAACAAGTATAACACGATAGGAAAACAATCTACAAAACAGGCTGGCAGTAAACATCTTTAGAATGCTTTTGACTAAATTAGAACAAATGATTCAAGTTTACTTCAAGGGTGTTCATTAAAAGGAAACCAAGAGAATTAAAACTGCTTGATGTGAAACCATCAAGCGTCGGACAATGTGGTCTGGACGAACGGCTCCGAAATTACTTAGGGCAGGCCCGATACACAATCTCACCACATTCCTCCTTTTCTAAGTAACCAATGGGTACGTGCCCCGAGCGCAACATATGAGGTGTGGCTAGAAAAAAACCGGACTAGTACTGGTGAAACAATAAAACGAATGCAATAAGGCTGAAAGTCGCGTGGCCTGTCACGTGACTTTCGCTCCGCCTACTGCTCGAGTTTCATCTGCCTCCTGCACTCAGTCTGCCCGTGGCGTCTGTTTTAAGTAGTTGACGTTTTGTCTGTGCGTCGGAAAATGTTGAGTATACAGAAAGAACAGCCTGTTAACATCAAATTTTGTTTCAAACTAGGAAAATCTGCAAGTGAAACGTTTGTAATGTTACAACAAGTGTACGGCGATGATTGTTTATCGCGAACACAAGTGTTTGAGTGATTTAAACGATTTAAAGATGGCCGCGAAGACACCAGTGATGACACTCGCACTGGCAGACCATTGTCAGCAAAAACTGATGCAAACATTGAAAAAGTCGGTAAACTTGTTCGACAAGATCGCCGTTTAACAATCAGAGCAGTGTCTGAGTTAACAGGAGTTGACAAGGAAAGTGTTAGGCAGATTCTTCATGAAAGTTTCAACATGAACAAAGCGTGTTCAAAAATAGTTCCAAAGTGTCTCACAATTGAACAGAAGGAACGCCAAAGAATGATTTGTTCTGACATCCTGGAAAACATTGAAAGTGATCCCACCTTCTTACAAAATGTTATTACTTGCGATGAATCGTGGTTTTTTACTTACGATCCCGAAACTAAACGCCAATCGATGCTTTGGAAAACTCCTGGTTCTCCACAACAAAAAAAAGCACGAATGTCAAAATCGAAATTCAAGGCAATGATGATTGTTTTTTTGACATCAAAAGGATTGTGCACATTGATTGGGTACCAGAGGGACAAACAGTGAATCAGCATTACTACATTAGCGTCCTGGCTACCCTACGTGAGCGAGTACGGAGAAAACGGAACGATTTGTGGAGAAAAAAGTCATGGATCCTTCACCAAGACAATGCCCCAGCTCACAGTTCGTTGTCAGTGAAGACGTTTTTGGCAAAACACAACATTCCCATCTTAGATCATCCACCCTACTCACCTGATTTGGCCCCCTGTGACTTTTTTCTTTTCCCTAAAGTCGAGTCAGCTTTGAAAGGAACTAGATTTGAGACTGTTGAAGCAGTAAAAGAAAAAGCGACGGAAGTAATGTATGGACTTACCGAAAATGATCTGCAGCATTGCTATGAACACTGGAAAATTCGTATGGAGCGGTATAGAGACCGAGGAGGAAAGTACATTGAAGGAGATAACATGAAATTGTAAATAATTGTAAATAAATGTTTTTTCCAGCATCAGTCCGGTTTTTTTCTAGCTGCACCTCGTATAATGATAGCCGAGCATCCAAATTCACATGGAGTAGATGCAGCGTAGTCGTGTTCGTTGAAAGTAGTCTTGCGGCTACGGGATGTCCTGTGGACATCACTGGCCGACTGCTTCACGTAAAAATAACTGTATCTCGTTGTGTCCTTGCCAGTCTGGATCACTCAAGTTGGGCATATTGCCACCTGTTCTCTCAGACAGAGATGGAATATTTCTGTTGACACTAAAGCTTACTTGTCCCCATCCTCAGAAATTAGCATTATCTCCCTCGTCTTTACCTGCACATTCTTTCCTAGGTGCACCCATTTTGCCGGGTAAGGGTGGATGGTGGAACATTTACAACATTGCAGCCAGGAACTGCAACAGCACATAGAGTCGTGTTTGGTCTGTCCTGCCTTATCCTGACGCTACATGATAGTATGGTGGTAGATTTTGCTTCCCTAGTTTGGTAATGAGTCCCAACTCTAGTGATAACTCGATCTGAACCTTTCTTAAGCTCATGAGGGATTTCAATGGCAACAGCAACTCTGGACTCAGCTGACTATGCACTGCAAGGTGTGTGGCTTCGTGTAACTCTGTCACTTCTGTCTGAGTATCCCATATGCTGATGGCTAGGGACTGTGAAAGTCTAGCCAATTCAGTCGGAATGAGATTTTCACTCTGCAGCGGAGTGTGCGCTGATATGAAACTTCCTGGCAGATTAAAACTGTGTGCCGGACCGAGACTCGAACTCGGGATCTTTGCCTTTCGCGGGCTTGGGTAGCTCAGTTGGTAGAGCACTTGCCCGCGAAAGGCAAAGGTCCCGAGTTCGAGTCTCGGTCCGGCACACAGTTTTAATCTGCCAGGAAGTTTCGAATTCAGTCGGGTCTGTATAGCGTCCAGATTCCGGTTCACTGTATCAACGGTTGTCCTTCTATACATTGCCGCCCCAAGTTCGACAACTGCGTAGTGTGCTTTTCTAGCACTGCCTTATTTCTGTCTGTAACTTCCCCTATTCATTCCATGGTGCCATTCAGCTCTCGGATATCATTCCCATCGGCAGTCCCAAATACTGTTTCCCATATCTTCCCAGTAGTACCCAGTCATCACCTCTTGCGCCACTACAAGCATGCTGCAGTTACTTCCACAATCGCTTGTAGCACATACGCTATCCGCGGTATTCCCACCATGCTTCTTCGAACACTTCTTTCCTCTCTGTCTGGCGATGTACCGTAATTTAGAAAATGTCTCCTCCAACTTCTGCACCTCATTCCTCATTTCCCATGTATTATACACGATCCAGTCGATCCAGTCACATTAATGTGACCACCGCCTACGTTCGACGTCATAGTGAATAACCGCTCAAAGGTGGGAGGTGGCAGCTCTAGCAGTGTAGGGTACTTACTTACAGTGTGTCAGGAGTAAGCGAAAACAGTGCATTCATTGCAGTAATGCGGAAATGGAGCGAGATATCTGACTCCGAAAGGGCTTGATCATTGGTTCTCAGGTCATGGGTCAAAGCATTTCCGAAACGGCTGACTTTTATAAACTATTCGCATGCTGCTGTGATTAAAGTATACCATGGATGGCAAAATGGCACTATCCAAAACTGACGCCGAGGCAACTACGATGCATCATGTCCATAGATGGCAGGGATTAACGACAGCTGCTGGGCCGTGTACGGGCGAATATATGTGCCACTATTCAGCAACCGAGCGCCCAGATGAACTAAAGGGCTACCAACAGCTTCTCCTCAATTATTATTCAGCGGACATTGTTGCATATGGGCCTCTGCAGCATACCCCTGGTTCATGCACCCATGCTGACTGCTGTTCATTGGCGACGAAGGCTGGAATTTGCACGCCAATACCCCAACTGGACGTCCACCGAGCGGCGACAGGCGCGCCCTTCAAATGAATCACGTTTTATGCCCCATTGGACAAATGGTCGTTGGAAAGCAAGCAGCCTGCAACAACCATAGGAAGGGCCCAGGCGGTAGGAGGGAGCGTTATGATCTGGGGAACGTTTTTGTGGCATCCCCTGGGTGATCTGGAAGGTACAATGAATCAACACTAGTATACATCTATCCTTGGGGCCATGTCCATCCCTACATGTAGTTTGTTTTTCCTCAGCACCATGGCATCCACCTACAGGACACTGCAATGTTCTACACAACTCACGGTGTACATGCATGGGGCAAAGAGCACCAGCATGAGTTTACCACACTCTCCTGGTCAGCAAACTCCCCGGTTTTAAATTCAGTCGAGAATTTGTGGGAGCAGCTCAATCGGGTTGTTCACGCCATGGATCCTCAACAGAAAAACCTAGTGCAGCTTACCGCGGCACTGGATTCGGCATGGCTCCACATCACTGTCGGTACCTTCCAGAACATCATTGTCTTTCTTTCTGCACATCCTGCAGCGGTCCGTGCTGCAAAAGGTGGTTACTCAGTTTGGCTGGACAGCGTATGGCAGCCTCGGCGTAACTGGTGAGCATAATATCCTTTTGCCTGATGAATAATACCCCACTTTCAAATTGCCGGCCCCACAGGGCTCCTACACCACTCTCAAGAGATGTAGCACTGACAGGGTTAGGATAGCCCTGATCCCATATCGCCGACCGCGGTGACCGAGCGGTTTTAGGCGTTTCAGTCCGGAACCGCGTGACTGCTACGGTCGCAGGTTCGAATCCTGCCTGGGGCATTGATGTGCGTGATGTCCTTAGGTTAGTTAGGTTTAAGTAGTTCTAAGTTCTAGGGGACTGATGACCTCAGATGTCAAGTCCCATAGTGCTCAGAGCTATTTGATCCATTTCACCCCATATCTGGCGTGCAGCAACCTCAGAAAAGGTAGCTGTAATTTCTCTCCCTCTCTCTTTCAAAAGACCCAACGTACGCCAACAGAATCGCTCGAGTGAACAGTTAACGAAGCCAAGAGAAGTGTGAGGAGACCAATGAGAGAAGCGTTCAACGACACTGAAAGTAAAATTTTGTCAATCGATCTGACTAAAACCCCATAGAGGTTTTGGTCTTACATCAAATCAGCAAGCGGAGCGAAATCATCTACTTAGTCACTGAGGAACCATACTGTCACCAAAACGAAAGGTAACAGAGGGGGGAAAACAAAACCCTGAATACAGTCTTCCAAAATTGTTTCATCACGAAAGACAGTAATACAGTCTCTCCTTCCAATCGTCGCACGAAACTAGAAACGGCAGATACCGAGATATGTGATTGCAGAACAGAAAAGTAACTACAGTAGCTTAGTAATGGGAAGACATCAGGACCAGATGGGATGCCGGCCGCTGTGACCGAGCGGTTCTAGGCGCTTCAGTCCGGAACCGCGCTGCTGCTACGGTCGCAGGTTCGAATCCTGCCTCGGGCATGGATGTGTGTGATGTCGTTAGGTTAGTTAGGTTTAAGTAGTTCTAAGTCTAGGGGACTGATGACCTCAGATGTTAAGTCCCATAGTGCTTAGAGCCATTCGAACCAGATGAGATACCTATAAGATTCTACAGAGATGATGTGAAAAAACTTACTCCCCTTCTAGTAGCAGGTTATCATAGGTCAGTCGAGCAACGAAAGGAACCTAGCCAACAGAAAAAAAAAAAATGTAGATGATTCCCGTTTCCAAGAAGGGTCGCGGGACAGATGTACTTAATTATAGGTCTATATCGCTCAAGTCAATCTGTTGTAGAATTATCGAACACATTTTATACTTACGTATTACGCCGCTTTTGGAGAACATAAACTCCCCTCCATAAAAATCAACGTGAATTCCACAAACAGAGGTCTTGTGAAACTCAGCTCGCTCTGTTCCTCCACGAGATCCTCAGTGTTGCAGACATCAGCGCTCAGGTTGATGCCGTGTACCTATACTTCAGGAAAGTATTTGACACTGTCCCGTAATGCTGTTTAGTGAAAAAATTACGAGCTTCGCGAGTATCAGGCTAGATTTTCAACTGTATTCAAGACTTTCTTGAAGAAAGGACTCAACACGCCCCTCGCAACGGAACAAAATCGACAGATGTAAAGAAAATTTCAGGATGTCTCAAAGAAGTGTGACAGATCCGTTACTGTTTGCAATGTGTACATGAAATGGAAATGAGCGTTTGGCGTCATTGGCCGGGAGGCCCCTTGCGGGGCAGGTCCGACCGCCTTGGTGCAGGTCTTATCACATTGGACGCCACATTGGGCGACCTGCGCGCTGGATGGGGATGAAATGATGATGAAGACAACACAACACCCAGTCCCTGAGCGGAGAATATCTCCGACCCAGCCGGGAATCGAATAGCGTGACAATGTGTACAAATAGCCCAGTAGAAAGCGTCGAAGCCCTTAACATTGTTTGCAGATGATGCTGTTGTCTGTCAGAAGGTAGCAACACCAGAAGACTGTAATGATTTATAAAAGGACGTGCAGGTGATTGATGAACGGTGAAAGCACTGGCAGCTAACCTTGAAAGTAGAGAAACGTAACATAATGCGCATACACAGGAGAAGCAAACCACTGCTGCACAACTACACTATTAATGATAAATTGCTGGAACCAGTATGTGCCTTAAAATACCGAGAAGTACCCAACCAGAGTGACCTTAACTGGAATGTCCACCGCGCGGGATTAGCCGAGCGGTCTCAGGCGCTGCAGTCATGGACTGTGCGGCTGGTCCCGGCGGAGGTTCGAGTTCTCCCTTCGGCATGCGTGTGTATGTTTGTCCATAGGGTAATTTAGGTTAAGTAGTGTGTAATCTTAGGGACTGGTAACCTTAGCAGTTAAGTCCCATATCCCGGGTTCGATTCCCGGCGGGGTCAGGGATTTTCACCTGCCTCGAGATGACTGGGTGTTTGTGTTGTCCTCATCATTTCATCATCATCCAGGAAAGTGGCGAAATTGGACTGAGCAAAGATTGGGTAATTGTACGGGCGCTGATAACCACGCAGTTGAGCGCCCCACAAACCAAACATCATCATCATCAGTTAAGTCCCATAGAATTTCACACACATTTGAACTTTTGGAATGACCACGTAAAACAAAGAGCAGGGGAAGCAGATGCTAGACTGAGATTCACAGAAAGAATCTTGACGAAATGTGTTTTACGAAACACCTGTTCGATCGACTCTAGAGTACTGCTCACAACTCTGGGACCCTTACAAGATAGAATTAATAGATGAAAAGAGAAGATCCGACTAAGAGGGGTGTTTTGACACTGGGACGTTTACTCTACGGGAGAGCACTGCAGAGATGGGTAGCAAATTCCACTGGCAGATGTACAAGAGAGATATTGTGTATCAAGGAGTTATTTACTATTGAAATTCCGAGAGAGTACGAGGCAGGAAGTGTAGGAAAACATACTAATTCCTTCCACATATGTCTCGCGAAATGATCACGACAGGAAAATTCGAGAAATTAGAGCTAATACAGAGGTTTACTGACAAGCTTTCTTCCCATGCACTATTCGCGAAAGGAAGAGGGAAGTGGAAATCTGATTAATGGTACCACAAGTGCCCTCCGCCACACACCGTCAGGTAATTTATGGAGTACTGATGTAGCTGCAGATAGAATCCGTTAGGATTGACTGCATCCATGACGCAAAAAAATAATTACGGCAACAAAGGTTAATCTGTATACTTCCTCTACCAATGAAATCATGTTATGAAGCAACTACAAGCTGTCACCCCTTCCTGCACAATAATAACACCTTAACTAACATTAAAAACCAAAATAATCTTACACACTGCCTACACTGAAACATAACTCAACGATTCTTCACATTCTCATTTCTCACTTTGCCGATCTTAACCCACACGGCATCTTGCATCCAGATGGCGCAAGATCGTTCTGTTCTCCGTTCTTCTTATTCTTCCCTGCCCTTTTCCAAGAGACTGGTGCCGATACTTTCGGCAATGAATCTGGAGCACTTTGAAATGGTCGGAGGCATTCGACGTGAACTATAATCGTTCGAGCTGGCAATTGTAGCTTGACATTTACTGGTGACGTCATCTCTATCATCTGGTACGACTTCTTTGTCTTGCCCTTTGGGATGTACGGATTTGATATCACTATCCATTGAGCCAATCTATACACTGGCACCTTTCCTACACGTTTTCCTACCTCTTCCTGACCCTGCAGGGCTTTGGTATTTGCCCTGTGTACACGTTTCCATACTCTCTTCAATGTTCTTGTGAAATTTCGAGCTGGCTCTCCATTTCCCCAGATTCACAGTTTCACTACATCAAACGATGAAGGCATTTTTCTCCCATACACTACCTCATATGGAGAAAGCCCAGTGCCAGTATATACTTTGGAATTATTTGCCACTGCTACGAATGGAAAGCAAACATCACAATCATTATGGTGGCTGTTGATGTAATAACTAAACATCTTACCAAAAGCATGATGTACACGTTCCATTCTACCATTAGCTTGTGGGTGCAATGGTGCAGTCCATAGTTTCTGAACCCAAAAGAAGTGGAATCACTGCTTCATCATGTCTGACATGAAGTTAGTACCTTGGTCTGTACCGAATGAGGTGGCACAGTGGCCAGCACACTGGACTCGCAATTGGGAGGACAACGGTTCAAACCCGCATCGGGCCATCCTGATTTACATTTTCCGTGATTTCCCTTCAATCGCTTCAAGCAAGTGCTGGGATAGTTCCTTTGAAAGGGGACAGCCGACTTCCTTCCCCATCCTTCCCTAATCCAACAGGACCGTTGACCTCAACGTTTGGTCCCCTCCCCCAAATCAACTGATCAACCTACCTTCTACATGTACATCTACAGAGATACTCAGCAAGCCACGACACAGTGCATGGTGTAGGATAGCCTGTACCACTACTTGCCATTTCCTTTCCTGTCCCACTGTATGCCCCAGTATGAGCCTTTATTTCTTGTATATTATCTTCGTGGTCCCTACGCGCAATGCTTGTTGGCAGCAGTAGAATCTTTCGGCAGTCAGCTTCAAACGTCGGTTCTCTACATTTTCTCAATAGTGTTTCTCGAAAAGAACATTGCCTTCCCTCCAGGGATACCCATTTGAGTTCCTGAATTCCTGAAGCATATATATATATATATATATATATATATATATATATATATATATATATATATATATATATACTCCTGGAAATGGAAAAAAGAACACATTGACACCGGTGTGTCAGACCCACCATACTTGCTCCGGACACTGCGAGAGGGCTGTACAAGCAATGATCACACGCACGGCACAGCGGACACACCAGGAACCGCGGTGTTGGCCGTCGAATGGCGCTAGCTGCGCAGCATTTGTGCACCGCCGCCGTCAGTGTCAGCCAGTTTGCCGTGGCATACGGAGCTCCATCGCAGTCTTTAACACTGGTAGCATGCCGCGACAGCGTGGACGTGAACCGTATGTGCAGTTGACGGACTTTGAGCGAGGGCGTATAGTGGGCATGCGGGAGGCCGGGTGGACGTACCGCCGAATTGCTCAACACGTGGGGCGTGAGGTCTCCACAGTACATCGATGTTGTCGCCAGTGGTCGGCGGAAGGTGCACGTGCCCGTCGACCTGGGACCGGACCGCAGCGACGCACGGATGCACGCCAAGACCGTAGGATCCTACGCAGTGCCGTAGGGGACCGCACCGCCACTTCCCAGCAAATTAGGGACACTGTTGCTCCTGGGGTATCGGCGAGGACCATTCGCAACCGTCTCCATGAAGCTGGGCTACGGTCCCGCACACCGTTAGGCCGTCTTCCGCTCACGCCCCAACATCGTGCAGCCCGCCTCCAGTGGTGTCGCGACAGGCGTGAATGGAGGGACGAATGGAGACGTGTCGTCTTCAGCGATGAGAGTCGCTTCTGCCTTGGTGCCAATGATGGTCGTATGCGTGTTTGGCGCCGTGCAGGTGAGCGCCACAATCAGGACTGCATACGACCGAGGCACACAGGGCCAACACCATCATGGTGTGGGGAGCGATCTCCTACACTGGCCGTACACCACTGGTGAACGTCAAGGGGACACTGAATAGTGCACGGTACATCCAAACCGTCATCGAACCCATCGTTCTACCATTCCTAGACCGGCAAGGGAACTTGCTGTTCCAACAGGACAATGCACGTCCGCATGTATCCCGTGCCACCCAACGTGCTCTAGAAGGTGTAAGTCAACTACCCTGGCCAGCAAGATCTCCGGATCTGTCCCCCATTGAGCATGTTTGGGACTGGATGAAGCGTCGTCTCACGCGGTCTGCACGTCCAGCACGAACGCTGGTCCAACTGAGGCGCCAGGTGGAAATGGCATGGCAAGCCGTTCCACAGGACTACATCCAGCATCTCTACGATCGTCTCCATGGGAGAATAGCAGCCTGCATTGCTGCGAAAGGTGGATATACACTGTACTAGTGCCGACATTGTGCATGCTCTGTTGCCTGTGTCTATGTGCCTGTGGTTCTGTCAGTGTGATCATGTGATGTATCTGACCCCAGGAATGTGTCAATAAAGTTTCCCCTTCCTGGGACAATGAATTCACGGTGTTCTTATTTCAATTTCCAGGAGTGTATATATATATATATATATATATATATATATATATATATATATATTACGCCATTAATTATATAGATAGACACGTTTGGTACGTGTTCGTGACTATTTTGATCGAAACCTGGACCTCTTACTATGAAATACTATGGTGCACTACAGATTGTCCCGATTAATGCAATCTGGACTGTTAACACGAACCTGCACGCAAGGTCAAGCTTGTCTGGAAGATGACATTTGTTCTTTTCAAAAGCAGTTAATGAAATCTAATTGCGGACCTACCATCGATTTTTCATTAAATACGCTGTCATAGCGCATCGACGGATTCCGATCGATCTGTAGCGAGAGAATAACAAATTTAAACGAGGTTTCAGCTTTCGCCGAGAATTTCCTGCGTCTTCCACGAGGAGACAGCTAGATTCTCCAGCAAGCTGTACAACCACTACATTATTCAAAATATCGAAAGGAGTTTTTCGTAATTCAGTGTTCTACTCTCAAGAAGAAAAGTGTATGATGCTACTCATGAGAGGTAAAACTATTTTCCCAAATTTTTTAGGTCTTTGAATATAATTGAATTTTTCCACTCAAGGAATTTTAAGTAAGTTACGTGAGGTTAAAGTCAACAAATGCAAAGTTAGCTGAAGTTAGCGTCGTTTTCTTCACTTTCATTCCCCTTTTGAGAGATAGTATAGCGCCTTTAACCTACGAATGAGGCTATGTTTCCGTTCCATTTCATATCCCTACAATGTGTTACACTCAATTTTTTTGTATGAAATTTAAGACAATTAACATTTATTGTTCCGCCGCTGCTGTTCATTTTTAATTAGATTACATGTTCCGATCACTCACGATCCTGAGTGATCGAAACATGCAGTCTAATTAAAAATGTGCAACTGCCACAGAACAATAAATGTGAATTATCTTAAATATTGTTGCAGTTGCTGAATCTCTCAAGTCGAATATTTATGAGTTGTATAAGTCGAGTGATTCCAGTTATGACTCGTTGACACTGTAATCATAGGATACTATATTTTTTTCGTTTTGTGAAGTGTAGGTTTGAATCCTGCCTCGGGCATGGGTGTGTGTGATGTCCTTAGGTTGGTTAGGTTTAAGTAGTTCTCAGTTCTAGGGTACTGATGACCTCAGAAGTTAAGTCCCGTAGTGCTCAGAGCCATTTGAACCATTTTTTTTTGTTGTTGTTGTCGTAAAGTGCATAGTTTCTCATTTATGAGCATTTTAAATAATTTACCAATATTTACACTATTTTGAAATCTTATCAAGATCCGACTGATTATTCTGCAGCGTTTTTCAGATAGTACTTCATTCATATCATCACCAGCTGACAAAGCCGACATTGCGCGGATATTGATTTTGCCAGTTTTCTATTAGAAACGTACAGTTTCTGAATGCTGGGGACAGCTGCTTCGCGTATCTGCAATGTGATTTTGAAATCGTCTCCAAGGCAACGCCTCTTCATAGCTCTATAGACAGGTATTTTTTCCGCCTACAGCCGTTAGCGCTTCGCAGTTGAAAGCTGTCAGAAGAAAGCGCTGCCTGGTGTCAGGGAATTCCTTAAGTTGACTCGATTGTAAGAGCCTCTTAGTAGAAAAGAACAAATGTACCAAAACTTCAAGCATGGTGCGGCATTCTTTCACGCATGTCAGTGTTTATGGAGTCATAACTCTAGAACTGTATGTCGTACAGTGATACATTTTTGTCGGTACATTTATATGTGTATACTGTCAGTGTTTACGGAGTCATAACTCTAGACCTGTATGTCGTACACTGATATATTTTTGTCGGTACATTCATTTGTGGATACTGTCAGTGTTTATGGAGTCATAACTCTAGAACTGTATGTCGTACAGTGATATATTTTTGTCGGTACATTCGTCTGTGGATACTGCGTGCGAAATGTGTTGCGAATACAGTTATTAACAAAGAAGTAACAGATTTAAACGTCATGCATGATGCGGCAGTTTTTGATGGACCTCATTGTTTATGAGGCCATGTCTCTTGATCTAAGAGTCATACAACGATATTACTTTGCAGGTACATTCAGCGGCATATGTGGAACTGTTTGCAAAATGTATTGGGATTAGAATTAGCAGCAAAGAAGGAATAAATCGAAACATCATGCACAATGCGGCTTGTATCAAGCATCCCAGTGTTTATGACGTCACGTATCCTGAACTATGAGTGGTACCATGATACAATTTTGTTGGAGCATTTAGCGGCATATGTCAATACTGTGAGCGAAATATATTGTGGATGGAATTAGTAGAACAGAAGTAATAAATTTAAACGTCATGCATTACGCGACAGATTTCATGGATCTGAGTGTTTATGAGGTCAATCTGTTGATCTAAGAGTCATACTATGGTATAAACTTGTAGGTACATTTAGCGGCATATCTGGAACTGTGTGCAAAATGCGGTGGGAATAGAGCTAGTAGCAAAGAAGTGGTAAATTTAAACATCATGCACAATGCGGCATTTTTCACACGTGTCAGTTTTTATGAAGTCATATCTCCTGAACTATGAGTGATTATCATATAATTTTGTAGGCGCACTTAGAGGCATATGTGGATACTGTGAGTAAAATATGTTGTGAATCCGGTTATTAACAAAGAAGTAATAAATTTAAAAGTCATACTTAACGCGGTAGTTTTTCAGACATCTCATTGCTTATCATATCATATCTCCTGAACTATGGTAAGCCTGTGGTTCTTACTCCTACAGCGAGTCCGCCGTTCGTGGTCTCGCGGTAGCGTTCTCGCTTCCCGAGCACGGGGTCCCGCGTTCGATTCCCGGCGGGGTCAGGGATTTTCACCTGCCTCGAGATGACTGGGTGTTTGTGTTGTCCTCATCATTTCATCATCATCCAGGAAAGTGGCGCAATTGGACTGAGCAAAGATTGGGTAATTGTACGGGCGCTGATAACCACACTGTTGAGCGCCCCACAAACCAAACATCATCACTCCTACAGCGATTGTCGCCTGACAGTAAGGGGTATGAGTAGCACGTTTGGCTGAATTCGGTCAAGTGGTTTAGGAGAAGACGTGGAACACACACATCCATTTCTATTCCATATATGGATTATATACTATGATATGCAAAGAAGTCTGCAAGTTCCACAATATACATAGCGTGAACAGTAAGAACCCCAACACACTTCCCTGTGGTATATCTGAAGTTGCCTCTACTTCTATCGATGATTCTCCATAAACGATGATATGCTGCGTCCTTTCTACCAAAACATCCACCACCCAGTTGCAAATTCCAGATACGCCATGCAATCGTACTCTTGATACACTCCTGGAAATTGAAATAAGAACACCGTGAATTCATTGTCCCAGGAAGGGGAAACTTTATTGACACATTCCTGGGGTCAGATACATCACATGATCACACTGACAGAACCACAGGCACATAGACACAGGCAACAGAGCATGCACAATGTCGGCACTAGTACAGTGTATATCCACCTTTCGCAGCAATGCAGGCTGCTATTCTCCCATGGAGACGATCGTAGAGATGCTGGATGTAGTCCTGTGGAACGGCTTGCCATGCCATTTCCACCTGGCGCCTCAGTTGGACCAGCGTTCGTGCTGGACGTACAGACCGCGTGAGACGACGCTTCATCCAGTCCCAAACATGCTCAATGGGGGACAGATCCGGAGATCTTGCTGGCCAGGGTAGCTGACTTACACCTTCTAGAGCACGTTGGGTGGCACGGGATACATGCGGACGTGCATTGTCCTGTTGGAACAGCAAGTTCCCTTGCCGGTCTAGGAATGGTAGAACGATGGGTTCGATGACGGTTTGGATGTACCGTGCACTATTCAGTGTCCCCTTGACGTTCACCAGTGGTGTACGGCCAGTGTAGGAGATCGCTCCCCACACCATGATGGTGTTGGCCCTGTGTGCCTCGGTCGTATGCAGTCCTGATTGTGGCGCTCACCTGCACGGCGCCAAACACGCATACGACCATCATTGGCACCAAGGCAGAAGCGACTCTCATCGCTGAAGACGACACGTCTCCATTCGTCCCTCCATTCACGCCTGTCGCGACACCACTGGAGGCGGGCTGCACGATGTTGGGGCGTGAGCGGAAGACGGCCTAACGGTGTGCGGGACCGTAGCCCAGCTTCATGGAGACGGTTGCGAATGGTCCTCGCCGATACCCCAGGAGCAACAGTGTCCCTAATTTGCTGGGAAGTGGCGGTGCGGTCCCCTACGGCACTGCGTAGGATCCTACGGTCTTGGCGTGCATCCGTGCGTCGCTGCGGTCCGGTCCCAGGTCGACGGGCACGTGCACCTTCCGCCGACCACTGGCGACAACATCGATGTACTGTGGAGACCTCACGCCCCACGTGTTGAGCAATTCGGCGGTACGTCCACCCGGCCTCCCGCATGCCCACTATACGCCCTCGCTCAAAGTCCGTCCACTGCACATACGGTTCACGTCCACGCTGTCGCGGCATGCTACCAGTGTTAAAGACTGCGATGGAGCTCCGTGTGCCACGGCAAACTGGCTGACACTGACGGCGGCGGTGCACAAATGCTGCGCAGCTAGCGCCATTCGACGGCCAACACTGCGGTTCCTGGTGTGTCCGCTGTGCCGTGCGTGTGATCATTGCTTGTACAGCCCTCTCGCAGTGTCCGGAGCAAGTATGGTGGGTCTGACACACCGGTGTCAATGTGTTCTTTTTTTCCATTTCCAGGAGTGTAATAAGCATAGGCGGGGTAGTGAGTCAAATGCTTTTCGGAAATCGAGAAATACTGCTCCTACATGACTTACTTGTTCCATGGCTTTCAGTGAGTTATTTGAGAAAAGCGAGAAAGTTTGATTTCACATGACTCATGTTTTCCGAATACATGCTAGGAGTTCATTCCGTTCGAGGTACCTCTTTACACTTGAGCTCATACTATGTTATAAGATACTACAACAAGTGGATGTCCGGGCTACTGGGCGGTAGTTTTGTGGATCACTTCTACTCACTTCTTGTATATGGGTGTGACCTTCCCTTTTATCCTACAGTTATTTGTGGGCGACATATACTGGTACGTATCGCACGCTATGACGCAGGCGGTTCAGAAGTGCTAAATCGTGCTTCACACTTACAAGTAGTGCCCATATTTTAGTCAGTGAGCAGAAAAGAAGAAAGAAACACGCCAAAAGACAAGAAGTGGAGACATTATACAGACGTGCTACCTGCTGTCCCATTTGATTTGAGGTTCTGAAGTCTGTAACTTGTCAAGAATAGCAATATAAGAGTTAACAAGAGGAGTGCTGCTATGTTATGCCTCCTAATTTTTTATGTCAAAACTTTTAAAGCATTTAAATACAACAAACTTTATTATCATTCTATAACTTTAATCTTCACACATGCACATTTATTTCTCTACGTAGTCACCCTTTCGACGAACATTTCTCCCAACGATAGACCAGTTTGTTGATACTGTCACTGTAGAATGCTTGACTTCGTTTCGACGCAGTCACAACCTCACCTCTGCTTTCACCGTTCTTCTCTATTAAAGTCCTTGAAGATGGTCTTTAAGTTTTGGAAATAGATGAAAATCGGATGGGGCCGAGTGAGGACTGTATGGAGGATGGTCTATAACAGTGAATCCAAGGCACCGGATTTTTGCAGATGTCGCAGCGCTCGTGTGTGGTCTAGCACTGGCATGGTGAAGGAGTGTGTACTCCATGTGTGGATGAACCCTTCCGCGGTTAGAAACTCGATTATAATGCGCTGTTTCTCGTGCACCGACGTTACACACAGCCATGTCACATGCTACAGTGCGGAGACCTCTAGCGGCAGCTTGAACCGGGAAAATCGACCGAATAATAAGCATGACATGCTGAGAATAGAATAAAAAATACTCGGATGCATTGCTTTTCAGTACGCTCTCATAATATTCGTCACATAGCAGCTTTAAATGTATGCATTTACCACTTTCCGTGCTTTTGTTGGCAGATTCTCATTATCAGTGCTGTCGACACGGGATCTCAGATCGATTCCATATTCCTGTATTTCCAGAAGGCTTTTGACACCGTTCCTCACAAGCGACTATTAATCAAATTGCGTGCATATGGGGTATCGTCTCAGTTCTGGGACTGGATTCGTGGTTTCCTCTCAGAGAGGTTACAGTTCGTAGTGATAGACGGTAAATCACCGAGTAGAACAGAAGTGATACCTGGCGTTCCGCAAGATAGTGTCATAGGCCCTCTGCTGTTCCTGATTTACATAAATGATCTACGTGATAATCTGAGCAGCCCCCTTAGATTGTTTGCAGATGACTCTGTAATTTGCCGTCTAGCAAATTCATCAGACGATCAATTCCAATTTCAAAATGATCTAGAGAGAAGTTCTGTATGATGCGAAAAGTGGCAATTGGCACTGAACAAAGAAAAGTGCGAGGTCATCCACATGGGTACTAAAAGAAATCTGATAAATTTTGGGTATACGATGAATCGCACAAATCTAAGGGCTGTCAGTTCGACCAAATAGCTGGGAATTACAATTACGAGCAACTTAAATTGGAAAGACCACATAGAGAATATTGTGGGGAAGGCGAAGCAAAGACTGCGCTTTGTTGGCAGAACACTTAGAACATGCGACAAACCCACTAAAGAGACAGCCTACATTACACTTGTCCGTCCTCTGCTGGAATATTGCTGCACGGTGTGGGATCCTTACCAGGTAGGATTGACAGAGGACATCGAAAAGGTGCAAATAAGGGCAGCCCGTTTCGTGTTATCACGCAATAGGGATGAGAGTGTCACTGATATGATACGCGAGACGAAATTTCAATCACCAACTTTCTCTTCCGAATGCGAAAATATTTCGTTGACACCCACCTACGCAGGTAGAAATGATCATCATAATAACATAAGAGAAATCAGAGCTCGAACGGAAAGATTTAGGTGTTCCTTTTTCCCACGTGCCATTCGAGAGTGGAATGGTAGAGAAGTACTATGAAAATGGTTCGATGAACCCTCTGCCAGGCTCTTAATTGTGAATTGCAGAGTAACCATGCAGATGTATATCAGTTATCGCACAGTAACTTTTAACCTTGCTTTATTGTACTTCCTACACTCCATAAGCTCCTCTATTATTTTAATGCTGATATAATTCTTTCTTCTTCCATTTGCAATCTTCAAATGCTGCTGACTGGAGATATCGAATCTGTCGAAGTGAAATTTTTGTTGCACTATAAAGGCACAGGCCTAAGGCAAGCGATCGATGCTGAAAGAGGGCCATTTGGCGCAAGATGCTGGTACAGCATTACACCACGCCGCCCACCTAGGCACGCTACCTGCCTGTCTGGTCGGTGACCTACGAAGTTACCAAAATGAGGGACTCTTCGGTACGCGGTGTCCGTGACATTTGCGACCTCCACTCAACAACAGATACGGGCTAGCTCTTATAAATACTGCCCGTTTGGCCTGGCTGCTCATCGAATCGCCGAGCCATCGCTCAGCTGTCATCTGGACAGGACCATTTGCCTGGAAGTCCAGCCGCTTCACTGATGGGCCGAGAGTCGAACTGAGACTCTCCCAGCCACCGAGCCACTCGGCGCCCGCCGTTGCCAGACGCCTCGAGCAAGATCCTGGTCCAGGGCTTGTACTCGCCGCCTTACACCAGGGCCGTTCATCAGCCAGCTTCGTCTGTCGCCAAGCCTCACCACGGGGCATTGCTCTGCAGCTAATGAGCCAGAACCGTCAGTTGCCTGGGAATGCACACAGCCCAAGGTCGCCTTGTTGCCACGCTCAGCCAGACATAGCGCTGTCAGCTGCGTCTGCCCTACACAACGCGCACCGTGGTCCGCCGGTTCGACACTCACCACTTGGCTCTTGCCTGACGTGGGCATAACTTACCACTGCAAACTGTTTGGCATTGAATAAAGGTTTCTGTGTTCATCGAGCTGCTTGTGAATCATTCTGCCCAGCAATATTCACCAGACAACAACACGCTGTTGAAAGCATAGGCTGTTTGAACAAAATTCGCTGTCTTTATTATCACAGTGTTTTCACCTTGATAAAGTTGGAACAGTTTACTTACTAATACGTTTGTCAGTGGACACCGAAAAGCATTTCCTTCATCGCTGTTTCTGAAGCGCTTAAATAAACTGAAAAAATGTAAGAAAAGCTTTAATGTAGCTCAGACGATTTTAAAAAGCCCCTAGTTTCCATTGTGAGCAACAGAAAGGCGTGTCCTTTGTTAATTCCATATCTGAGGGTAGTCCGAAAAGTAAGAAAACAAGTAGCTGCGAGAAATATTTATTTAGAAAATTAAAGTGATACACAAAGTTGCTAAGGCAATGATACTTTGGCACAGTCAGCTTGGCTGTCTAAGCATTCGATCCATTTGTAAACCATTCTGTCCTAACCGATATAAAAGAAATCAGGGTCCAGGCTTAGGAGCCAAATGCCTCCTGACTTCAACCTCGATGCTGAAGTGGCGACTGGCGGGGTGTTTGTTTAACTGTCCGAAGAAATGTAAATCATTTGGTGCGAGATGCGGACTGTAGAACGTTGCATTAGAGTCCATCAGAAACACCACCAAATCACGTGTAACCGAAGCCGTATGCAGTCAAGTGTTGCATACGAGCACAACAACAAGACACTTTTCGAACGCAATTCCAATCTTTTGCTCTGATTCTGCAACTGTTCCAGCGTGGCAAACAAATGACAGCATTCGTCATCTCTCCATGATGAGGAAACCAGTCAGCAGCATACCCCTGCGTTTCCCTGAAGACTGTGGCTGTAAAACTTTCTCTGTAGATGCCCTTGTTTTCAACTTCTTGATGAGGGGCGGAAGTCGACTGGCACCTCCATGACAATGATGATTTCTTCGTCTGAGGTGTCACATGACGCACCCACATTTCACCGCCTGTGATGGCACGGTGCACAAATGGAACCTCTCTGTCTGAAGAAGCCACATTCGGTAACAGTGCATCGCGATTTCCTCGCTCAAATGCAGGTGCAAATGTCCCACCACATACCAGATTTGGCACGTATAGACCATTTCCTCTTCCTAAAACTGAAAATCTAAATGAAAATTTCAAAATTCCATCCGAGTGACAAATTCCCGCAAGCTACAGTCGGTGAACTGAAGGCGTCTGAGGTCATGGAGAGATTTAACCCATGAATACTGTACCCATTTCGAACCCTTCCATACCTATACCTTCGTCGATTCGACTACCACACCTAGGTTTGGCCAAGAAAACTACTAAAAGTGGCGCAACGGTAGAATTACAAACCCTCGCTCTGCTGCGAGGAAGGCTTGCCCTCCTGTCCACAACAATAGAGAGGTTATTGTTTATTTATTTAGCAGCTTATGACGTACATCTATGGAGTAAGTCCAAGAACATATATTTGCTTTGTCAGTTTTCCAATAAAATACATTACTTTTACTGATTCTAATTATAGTTTTGCTAAGATTACTAATAAATTTTAGCCGCAACATTTCTGGAAATTTACATCATAATTACAAAATTTTAGATTCTGTAAACTGAACGGATTTTATGAGGCATACGTAATCTATGTACCTAAATTACAGAACATTTAATTGCAACAATTCTATAGTATGGGTCCATCATTTTATATATACGGTATAATACAGTCATGTAGCACATACATATTCTAGATCCCGTTTTGTTTACATTTATAAAAAAAATTACACCAATAATACTGTAGAAAACAAAATATTTAGATAAAACAATGCTGTTAAGAAGTTAACACATTTTACTTTTTCTTTTTCTCTATACCTGCGTACATTTTTTAAGTGTACTATGCCTGTTTGCTTCAGTTATTTTCGTTTGAAAGAAATTCTCTGATTGAATATAAAGGGGTTTCTAATAGCAGTTGTTTGATTAACTGTTTAAAATTATCCTTCGATTTGGCATTAGTGATGTGTGGTGGTAAAGAGTTGTACAACTTTACTGCCATGTAACCACTGCTTCTCTCATATTGAGTTGTGTTATGCTACGGAATTCTTAATTTCTTGGTGTTTCTGGTGTGGTGGTGGTATACATTTTCATTTTTGTTGAATTTATGAGCCCAAGCAAGGAGCAGAATATTAGAAGGTTAGAATCTTATATTTTTTGACAACAGTCTTGCAACTATATCTTGCTCTTTTGTTTCTTATTATTCTAATTGCTCTCTTTTGTAATTTGAATATTTTAATTGCCTCAGTCGAGTAGCCCCAGATTTCTATACCATAGCTCACTGTAGCATTGAAGTATGAAAAATACACCATGCGGACATCATGTTCAGTTATTAGTGGCTTAATTTGTCTCAGAGCAAAAACAGCACTGCTAAGTTTATTGCTTATATTGGAAATATGATCTTTCCATCCTAAACAACTGTCCACGGCGATCCCTAAAAGTTTAGCACTTTCAACTACTCTTACATCTAGCTCTTGCAAATTTGTCAATTCACTTGTTTTTATTTTGTTGTTCTTAAATAGGATTGCATTACTTTTCTCATAATTGAGAAATACCCTATACACTTCAAGCCAATGGATGATCATTTCAACTGTTTGATTACTTTTACTTATGGCCTCCTGTAAGCTCAGTCTCACAGTTATGCTTGTTGTGTCATCTGCGAAGAGTATAAATTCACTGTTTACGTTACAAGGTAAATCGTTTACCTATATAAGGAAAATATGTTCATCGAATCGACTACCCGTAGTACTCAGGGTTAAACTCTCAGGAAGCCATATTTAGAGTCCAGTTTTTAGTAAATAAACTGTCGAAAATCATTTTATACTTTTTATCGTCTTGAGAAACGTGGTCAAGAATCATATCATATTGAAGAACGGAGCAACAACCACAACACAGATGATGTGTGAACATGGAACATCATCATCATCATCATCATCATTTAAGACTGATTATGCCTTTCAGCGTTCAGTCTGGAGCATAGCCCCCCTTATAAAGTTCCTCCATGATCCCCTATTCAGTGCTAACATTGGTGCCTCTTCTGATGTTAAACCTATTAATTCAAAATCATTCTTAACCGAATCCAGGTACCTTCTTCTCGGTCTGCCCCGACTCCTCCTACCCTCTACTGCTGAATCCATGAGTCTCTTGGGTAACCTTGCTTCTCCCATGCGTGTAACATGACCCCACCACCTAAGCCTGTTCGCCTGACTGCTACATCTATAGAGTTAATTCCCAGTTTTTCTTTGATTTTCTCATTGTGGACACCCTCCTGTCATTGTTACCATCTACTTGTACCTGCAATCATCCTAGCTACTTTCATATCCGTAACCTCAACCTTGTTGATAAGGTAACCTGAATCCACCCAGCTTTCGCTCCCATACAACAAAGTTGGTCGAAAGATTGAACGGTGCACAGATAACTTCGTCTTGGTACTGACTTCCTTCTTGCAGAAGAGAGTAGATCGTAGCTGAGCGCTCACTGCATTAGCTTTGCTACATCTCGCTTCCAGTTCTTTCACTATGTTGCCATCCTGTGAGAATATGCATCCTAAGTACTTGAAACCGTCCACCTGTTCTAACTTTGTTCCTCCTATTTGGCACTCAATCCGTTTATATTTCTTTCCCACTGACATTACTTTCGTTTTGGAGATGCTAATCTTCATACCATAGTCCTTACATTTCTGATCTAGCTCTGAAATATTACTTTGCAAACTTTCAATCGAATCTGCCATCACAACTAAGTCATCCGCATATGCAAGACTGCTTATTTCGTGTGCACATATCTTAATCTCACCCAGCCAGTCTATTGTTTTCAACATATGATCCATATATAATATGAACAACAGTGGAGACAGGTTGCAGCCTTGTCTTACCCCTGAAACTACTCTGAACCATGAACTCAATTTACCGTCAGCTCTAACTGCTGCCTGACTATCCATGTAAAGACCTTTAATTGCTTGCAAAAGTTTGCCTCCCATTCCATAATCTTGTAGAACAGACAATAACTTCCACCTAGGAACCCGGTCATATGCCTTTTCTAGGTCTATAAAGCATAGATAGAATTCCCTGTTCCACTCATAACACTTCTCCATTATTTGCCGTAAGCTAAAGATTTGGTCCTGACAACCTCTAAGAGGCCTAAACCCACACTGATTTTCATCCAATTGGTCCTCAACTAATACTCGCACTTTCCTTTCAACAATACCTGAGAAGATTTTACCCACAACGCTGATTAAAGAGATACCTCTGTAGTTGTTACAATCTTTACATGGAACATGCCAATATATAATCGTTGGAATAAGTATGACACCTAGTGTTGATCTCAGGTGTCAGGCTACCACATTTACAGGTGTACATAGCTTTTGTAGCATTCTTAATTCATTATCTGGCCATTTTAAAACTCAATTTATTATACTGCTTCATATTTCGTTAATAATAGCATTTCAGATTTATCGAGTGCAAAAACATCTCTGTTCTGAATTAAAATTGTAAAATTATAAATTGCAACAAGATAAATAAATTATATTTCCGCGACTGGTTGCTACATTCTTTATAATTTTATATTCCACAGTCGCTGTACAGAAAGGGAACCTTATGGAGCCCAACATTCAAAAATCTCTGCTCTGTTTCGGCTGCTACTAATCAATACTCAAACAAAAGTCGTAACAGTTCTCATTTTGCAATTGTAGAATACTTTTCACTATAAGTGAAAAAACTTTTCTTTTGTATTGATGTAGAGAACTTATGTACATGTTAGGAACATTTTCCAACCATTAACTCTCATGATATAAGTGATCGTGTAAAATGCTTTGGTTGCAAAAGTATTTTGTAAATTTCGTTACTATATATAAAACTAAGAACCAAGCAAATTTATTGTTGCTGCAGGGTAGGAGAGGATTGGTGTTTGGTATTCCGATATCAGTTTGTGAATGCCAACATGATTTTGATTGTAATCCTCAAATTTTCTGTCTGTAATAATGGAAGACGCCATCTGTAATTACTGAAACACATGCGAGTAGTGGCGGATCAGCCATAAGAGAGCCAGTTTTGTAACAGTTTTTGTGCGCGAAACCTGTTCCAGACGAACGAATAAATATGTAATTGTAAAGGTGAAACTTCGTATCAAATCGATCACTTAAAATTTCTCTTGGCGTACCAAATCGTCAGCTACACTGTGAAGAGCTCATGAAATTGCAGCAAATTTGGTGGAGCACATACAATGCTTTTACAGTAACTGCAAAGTCGTAGTTCGGAAAAAGGAAGATGAATATTTTCTACTAACTGTTACATCCCCAAAAGCAGCGCATTTAACTAACATAAATCGGTATTTCACGCCCTTGGCCCGATGTTATTTCTAACAAAAGAAAGAACGACTTGATTCGGTAACGAATGGGAATAACACAAGTAACAGGTAATGGAAAATAGTCTTAATGTCAAATACTTTTCCAACATGAAATGACTCTTCGCGGGTGGGAAGTTCCGCATTACCGGTACTTGGAAAGCAAGTGAGTCATAAGGCTGAGCGGACAGCGAGGGCAGCATTAGCTTCAAGGCACGGCAAGGAAACCGGCTTCGGAAGGTCGTAGGGAAACGTAGCACATTCCAGCTGTTTTTGCTAGCCGTCAGAATAGTCGGAGGGAAATGTACGAGCGACGGGCACTGTGTCTTGTTTCCACTCAAGTGAATTCACGTGACAAATATGCGGAACGTTGCTGGTATTACAATTCGTCTTCTGTGAACCTACTGATCCTTCTACCTCCCCTTCACATCTACGAATGTGATTCATAAAGCAAGGAAACAACAGCTCTTACGGATGAGTAAATATCCCGTGTGAATTAAATGTCATGTCTCGACAGAAGAGATGATCAGAATTTTTGAATGCGGCCAGTAGATGAAGGGAGTTGCGCCGTTGTGCTTCAAAACTTGAAGGCGTTAACACATACATGGTCGGCGACTAAAGTGGAAAATGTAAGGTCGTATATTTAAACAAAATTACACAACTGCAATTCATCGCCATATAGTGGTAGCCTACGAAGCGAGTGTAAGGTCACGAAAACACATGTGGTTTTGGTGCCAGAAATTTAATAAAGGCATGGCAGACGCGGGAGGCAACCTAAAACAAGGTTGACAAGATGTGCCCTCTCAAAGTGTTGATACAAGCCAAGCGCCGTGAGGCGAACTGCACACAAACTCAATATCTCTATCGGCAGTGTAGTGGATATTGTGCACAACACATTGGAATACGGGAAGAACTGTTCTCGTTTGGCATCGAGGAAACTCTCCGACGAGAAAAAAAGCCGGGATTGTCTCGCCAGCATCTAATGCACCATTGTAGTCAAGCAGGATGGAATAATGATGGACGAAGAGGTCCGGGCAAGCTTATCGAATCTAGCTAGCAAGCGGGTTCAAGAAAGGCATAAACTGCATCGACCAGACACTGATAACAACCACATTTATAGATTGTGGTTCCCAGAATAAGAAAAAATGAGGCACAGTGTTTCTCGACGTGTCTTCAACACAAGATACAATGTGGATGAAATACCTACTGTTGTTGTTGTTGTAACCTTCAGTCTGAAGAGTGGTTTGATGCAGCAGTGAACACTATTCTATTCCGTGTAAGTATCTTCAGCTCAGAATAACTACTGCAACCAATATCCATTACAATCTGCTTACTGTACTCTTTTGTTGGTCTCCCTCTGTGATTTTTATTTCCCACAATTTCCTCCAATACTTAACTGACGATTTTCTGGTATCTCAAATTGTGTTCTATCAACTGATACCATCTTTTAGTCAGGTTGTGCCATAAATTTTCGATCTACCCATCTAATCTTCAGCTGTCTTCTGTAGCACATCATTTCAAAATATTCTCTTCTCTCCTTGTCTGAACTGCTTATCGCCCACGTTTAACTTGCTCACTAGGCTACACCCCAGACAAATGCCTTGGGTAAAGTGTTGTGTCTAGACAAGACAGTCTAGACACAATGCGAGGAAGCCGAAAGGCACGCGCTTAAACTCACGCAGGCTGGCGTGAGGTCTGAAACAGGATACGTAATGAATGCTATAAAGAAAAGTACGTAGCTTCTGGAATACTTAACTTTAATCCACATTTGTAGAACATCGCTCTTGATGATACATTAATAGAATCTCAATATCTATACTGGTAATGGCGCCTTGCTAGGTGGTAGCAAATGTAGCTGAAGGCTATGCTACTATCGTCTCGGCAAATGAGAGCGTAATTCTCCGTGAACCATGGCTAGCAACGTCGGCTGTACAACTGGGGCGAGTGCTAGTACGTCTCTCTAGACCTGCCGTGTGGCGGCGCTCGGTCTGCAATTACTGACAGTGGCGACACGCGGGTCCGACGTATACTAGCGGACCGCGGCCGATTTAAAAGCTACCACCTAGCAAGTGTGGTGTCTGGCGCTGACACCAGTCCGCCCCGGCAGCTGAGTGGTCAGCGTGACAGACTGTCAATCCCCGGGTTCGATTCCCGGCTGGGTCGGAAATTTTCTCCGCTCAGGGACTGGGTGTTGTGTTGTCCTAATCATCATCATTTCATCCCCATCGATGCGCAGGTCGCCGAGGTGGCGTCAAATTGAAAGACCTGCACCAGGCGAACGGTCTACCCGACGGGAGGCCCTAGCCACACGACATTTCCATTTTATACCACATAAAGATATCCTAACAGTTAAATTTATAGTCTATGTTAAATAATTTCTCTTTTCCGGAAACACTTTTCCTGTCGTTTCCATTCTACATTTTATACCCTCTTTACTTCGACAATCATAATGTAATGCACCGCCCAAATAGCAAAACTCATCTACTACTTTTAGGGTCTAATTTTGATCTTTTAATTCCATCAGCATCGTCTGATTTAATTCGACTACATTCCGTTATCCTTGGTTTGCTTTTGTTAATCTTCAAGTTGTATCCTACTTTCAAGACATTGTCCATTCAGTTCAATTGCACTTATAAGTCCTTTGCTGCCTCTCACAGATGTACATCCATGTTCAGAAAAAGCAGAACACATTGAACGATTAAAAATGAGGCGCTCATATTCACAGGGCATGTAAATTAGTATGTTCTGCAGAAACGATAAGCATTTCAGTCATCTCGGTTCAGCAGGTGTTCTGTAGGCTAGTAGGCACAACTTCCGCCATGGGCCCTGATAACTTATTCCATGCGTGATGGCATCGATGCGTATAAGGCGCGAATGGCGTCTTGTGGTATAACCATCCATGCTGCATTCACCTGGTTCCAACGTTGATCTGTGGTGATTGGCACTGGGTTACAGCGCTGCACCTGTCGTTTCACCATATCCCACGCATTTTCGATTGGCAACAATTCTGGTGACCTGGCGGGCCAGAGCAAAAGGCTGACATCCTGTGACACCAAGAAGTCACGAGTTCGTACAGCAACATATGACCGTGCATTGTCTTTCTGAAAAATGGCTTCTCGGGTGTGGTGCAGAAAGAGTATTCACGTAGGTCACGCTGGTCACATTGCCCTGGACACGCACCAACTGTGATTTGTGGCTGTACCCAATAGCACACCACACCATACCGCCTTGAGTTGACGCTGTATGCCTTGTGCGAATGCAGACACTGTGATGCCGCTCCCCCTATCTGTGGCGAACAAAAATGCGGCCATCATTTTCAAGCTAACAAACTTGGATTCGTCGGAAAACACTATCTGATGCCATTCCTGCCTCCAGTGATATAGTTCCATACACCATTGCCGTCTAGCATGTGTCTGCACATTCGTCAAAGGCAGGTGGAGAAGTGGACGACGCGCACGTAATCCATGTCGTAATAAACGGCGACGGATTGTCACGGCCCATAGTACAGGGTTATTACAAATGATTGAAGCGATTTCACAGCTCTACAATAACTTTATTATTTGAGATATTTTCACAATGCTTTGCACACACATACAAAAACTCAAAAAGTTTTTTTAGGCATTCACAAATGTTCGATATGTGCCCCTTTAGTGATTCGGCAGACATCGAGCCGATAATCGAGTTCCTGCCACACTCGGCGCAGCATGTCCCCGTCAATGAGTTCGAAAGCATCGTTGATGCGAACTCGCAGTTCTGGCACGTTTCTTGGTAGAGGAGGTTTAAACACTGAATCTTTCACATAACCCCACAGAAAGAAATCGCACGGGGTTAAGTCGGGAGAACGTGGAGGCCGTGACATGAATTGCTGATCGTGATCTCCACCACGACCGATCCATCGGTTTTCCAATCTCCTGTTTAAGAAATGCCGAACATCATGATGGAAGTGCGGTGGAGCACCATCCTGTTGAAAGATGAAGTCGGCGCTGTCGGTCTCAAGTTGTGGCATGAGTCAATTTTCCAGCTTGTCCAGATACACGTGTCCTGTAACGTTTTTTTTCGCAGAAGAAAAAGGGGCCGTAAACTTTAAACCGTGAGATTGCACAAAACACGTTAACTTTTGGTGAATTGCGAATTTGCTGCACGAATGCGTGAGGATTCGCACATTGTGTCTGTTCACTTCACCATTAAGAAACAATGTTGCTTCATCACTGAAAACAAGTTTCGCACTGAACGCATCCTCTTCCAAGAGCTGTTGCAACCGCGCCGAAAATTCAAAGCGTTTGACTTTGTCATCGGGTGTCAGGGCTTGTAGCAATTGTAAACGGTAAGGCTTCTGCTTTAGCCTTTTTCGTAAGATTTTCCAAACCGTCGGCTGTGGTACGTTTAGCTTCCTGCTTGCTTTATTCGTCGACTTCCGCGGGCTACGCGTGAAACTTGCCCGCACGCGTTCAACCGCTTCTTCGCTCACTGCAGGCCGACCCGTTGATTTCCCCTTACAGAGGCATCCAGAAGCTTTAAACTGCGCATACCATCGCCGAATGGAGTTAGCAGTTGGTGGATCTTTGTTGATCTTCGTCCTGAAGTGTCGTTGCACTGTTATGACTGGCTGATGTGAGTGCATTTCAAGCACGACATACGCTTTCTCGGCTCCTGTCGCCATTTTGTCTCACTGCGCTCTCGAGCGCTCTGGCGGCAGAAACCTGAAGTGCGATTTCAGCCGAACAAAACTTTATGAGTTTTTCTACGTATCTGTAGTGTGTCGTGACCATATGTCAATGAATGGAGCTACAGTGAATTTATGAAATCGCTTCAATCATTTGTAATAGCCCTGTATACGATGTGTTCCATTGTTGCGTCAGAGCCGAGGAGGACGCAGATCTGTCCTGCAATGCCATTCGGATGAAGTGTCGATCTCCTCGAGGGGTGGTCTGGGTGGTGCGACCTGACCAACCTCAAAAAATGGTTCAAATGGCTCTGAGCACTATGGGACTTAACATCTATGGTCATCAGTCCCCTAGAACTTAGAACTACTTAAACCTAACTAACCTAGGGACATCACACAACACCCCGTCATCACGAGGCAGAGAAAATCCCTGACCCCGCCGGCAATCGAACCCGGGAACCCGGGTGTGGGAAGCGAGAACGCTACCACACAACCACGAGCTGCGGACTGACCAAACTCGTTGCGTTCTACGGCCTCCCGTCAACCGTACGGCCCACACCCGTTGCACTGCCGAAGCACTTCATCCCACACCGGCAGCAATTTCCCTGATGCATGCAGTACATTCTGTCATGCCAATAATGCGCCCTCATTCAAACTCACTTATTTGACAATACGGTCCGTGCATAAGGCTGCGAGACATCCTGGACGTCTGCTCAAGTCACACTGATCCATTATCTTGAGTTGATAGCGACAGCGAGAGCCGCAAGCACATTTCACCTGTAGGTGGCGTTGCACCGTGATATCGACCTTGAACCCGCGGGCCGACATGGTTCAAATGCTAATCATTCGCCGGCCGCAGTGGTCTAGCGTTTCTGGCGCTGCAGTCCGGAACCGCGGGACAGCTACGGTCGCAGGTTCGAATCCTGCCTCGGGCATGGGTGTGTGTGATGTCCTTAGGTTAGTTAGGTTTAAGTAGTTCTAAGTTCTAGGGGACTTATGACCTAAGATGTTGAGTCCCATAGTGCTCAGAGCCATTTGAACCATTTTTTTGCTAATCATTCCTGCAGAACATGTCCTGTGAGTATGAACGTCGTATCTGTAGTCGATCAAGGTGCCCTGCTTTTTCTGAACATGGGTGTACAATGTCGTCGGCAGAAACGCGAAGTTTTTCCTTCTTCTTGCTCAGCGTACAAATGGCTCTGAGCACTATGGGACTTAACTTCTGAGGTCATCAGTCCCCTAGAACTTAGAACTACTTAAACCTAACTAACCTAAGGACATCACACACATCCATGCCCGAGGCAGGATTCGAACCTTCGACCGTAGCGGTCTAGCGGTTCCAGACTGACGCACCTAGAACCGCACGGCCACACCGGCCGGCACTCAGCGTACAGGACAAATTGAATGACACCACGAATAGGCTACTATCCTGTCTCGCTCCCTTCTCGACCACTGCTTCCCTTTTATGTCCTTTGAATCTTATAATTGCGGTCTGGTTTCTGTACAAGGTGTAAATATTCTTTAGCTATCTGTATTTTGTCCGGCTACCCTCAGAAATTTAAAGAGTATATTCCAGCCAGAATCATCAAACACTTTCTCCAAGTCGATAAATGCTACAAACATAGGTTTGCCTTTTTCGGTAGCACCAAAACCTAAAGATCAGACACTTACATATATCGATGCTCTGGCCGTGTTGGAACAGACAACATTTCAAGAACTCGAAGAGATATTACAAAAGAACTTATTAATATCACTGTGGCACAATAGATCCCTTTATTTTGCTTTCATGAGTAGTCAGTTTCGATAACGAAGCTTTTTTCAGATGATTATGTAGGATAGTATAAGAAGTAACTTGAAACATTTAAATCTGGGCAGGAGCATACAGGTGAATTCTGGCTCAGGTATGGAAGAATAACTGACCAATCATTGGATAGAAGTGTACTGAGTAGAACAGCTCGTAATGGGAAGGACCGCTTATGTATAAAATCACTGTAAACGAACTTTTAAATAAACAGCGATTATTTCACAATAGGTGTAAAACGCATCATAGGGGTATAGACAAAGAGATGCATAGCGAAATTCATTTCTCATTTTTATCTGTTTCCGTCTTTCCCTTAGTTGTTCTAAATTCGTGGAGGTATGTACAGTCTATGCAACTAAGTGAAGGCAGTTTGTTTCTTGCCATACGCGTTTCGCTTCTTTTCTTTGGGAACCGTCATCAGTGGCCTGAAATACATGTTTCTTTGTATACATACAATGAACGTATTATGTGATAGATATCATATGCTGCTATATTACATTTTTTCATGTTTTTTCTCCTGCTTTTTAGGTTAGAAGCAACTTTTGTAGCACAAGTTCCGTATTGTGAATGTATCATTCGGTGTTACTTACGATTTCCAGAGCTGTTAACACATTTGTGTGGTCCTGGAGATGTATTTGGTAGTCTTCATACTCCAACTGGCGGATTTCTGGTGTTGTTTCATCCACATTTGTCACATCGTATGTTTCTCTTTCACTTCCATTTGGTGATCAACATATGTGTGTTTTCGGTGAGTAGTGTTGCTAACTGTTGTTGTGTGTTTGTCTATCTTTAGATTTTGTTGTGTTTGATGTTTTTCATTTGTTGTGTGTGTGTGTGTTTGTGCACATGCGCGGGCACGTATGTGTAATCTGCTTTATTTTATTTTATTTTTTAAATAAATACGAGTCTATGTGTACGTGTGTATTTTGCTGTATGCAAATGTATTTTTTTAAAAAATAATAAATGTGCGTTTGTATGTGGTTGTGTGTGTGCATTTTGCTGTGTTTTTTATTTAAATTTGAGTTCATCTGTCAGTGTTTGTGTGTGCGGAAGGGGGGGGGGAGAGAAGAAGGGAGGAGATTCATTAATTGTTTATCATGTTTACATATCGGTTTGTTATTGTTTACGTGGCTAGCATGATAAGGGCGTTATTGTTTATATGGATTTGGTCGTTGAGTTCCTTCTTTTCCATTGCAATGGTTCTTTGTATGTGAATGTTTTCTTGCAATGTCAGGAGCTTTTTGTTGCGATTTCAAAAATGGCTCTGAGCACTATGGGACTTAAATACTGAGGTCATCAGTCCCTTAGAATTTAGAACTACTTAAACCTAACTAACCTAAGGACATCACAAACATCCATGCCCGAGGCAGGATTCGAACCTGCGACCGTAGCGGTCACTCGGTTCCAAACAGAAGCGCTTAGAACCGCACGGCCACACCGGCCGGCTTTTGTTGCGATTATTCACTCTGATAACTGTCATGTCACATTTCATGTTGGATGGTTCATGTCCAAGTTTTATCAGGTGTTCGTCATAGATACAATGGATGTTATCGAATTTCCAACTTCTGATATGTTCTTTATATCTAGTTTTAAAGTTTCTGCTTGTCATACCCAGATACACTGATTTATATTCTTGGCACTCTAGCTGGTATATACCTGCTCCTTGGTATTATCTGGTTTTTCTGTTGTTTGTAAATGTGACTGGAATGTGTTTGTTGTTGCCGCGCGGGATTAGCCGGCGCTCCAGTCATGGACTGTGCGGCTGGTCCCGGCGGAGGTTCGAGTCCTCCCTCGGGCATGGGTGTGTGTGTTTGTTCTTAGGATAATTTAGGTTAAGTAGTGTGTAAGCTTAGGGACTGATGACCTTAGCAGTTAAGTCCCATAAGATTTCACACACATTTTTTTTGTTTCTTGTTCTGTAAGCTATTTGTAATCCCTGGTTTTATTTGCTATCTTGTGTGTTGCTTTGTGTTTGTATGTAACAGTGAATCATTTTTTTCTGTTATTCATGTCATGAATGTTATTGTTTTGTGTTTCCGTGTGTGGTGTAGTGTCTAGGGTTCTGTGCTCTCTGCTTGTGTTGATTTTTCTATAGTTGTGTTTTAATTTTTTGACTGAGTTTTTTGTACTATATTGGTTCTGTAACCATTGTTTATGGCTAAGGGTTGTACTGTTTGTAACTGTTTTTCATAATTTTATTTGCTGAGTGGGATGTTATGTTGTCTGCGTAACATGTGTCGAAGGGCCGCTAATTTTTGATTTTGTGGGTTGTTGGATGAAACATGTATAATTACGTCTTTGGCTGTTGGCTTGCTGAAGATGTCAAATATGTGTTTATTGTTCTCTCTCTTTATTGTCATGTCTAAGAAATGTATATGGTTTTGTGTTTCTTTTTCCATGGTAAATTGAATATTTTTGTGTATGTTGTTTATATCTGTATGATGTTTATCAATTTTTCTCTGTTGGTTCATTTACCATACAGATTAAGTCGTCCACGTATCTGTACCTGTAAACAATGTTGTATCCTTGCTTTGTGAAGACTGTATCAAAGATTGTGTTTTCTATGTGGTTTATGAATATGTTTGCCAGTGTTCCTGAAATTGGGGATCTCAATGGAAGCCCATCTTCTTGTAAGTAAAATTCCTTTTCAAATTGGAAGTAATTTTGGGATGTGATTGCTTTGAGGGTTTTAGTTATTTCATTACTTACAAGAAGGTGGGCTTTCAATGGGTTCCCCAATTTCCAGCCATTGTGCTGTTACTGCCTCTCTACTGAAAACGCAGTATTCGCTGTGTTCTTTTAAGCCGGCGGGTCCATCTCTCATGAGATCTGGTAGTCAGCTCCGCATTACACAGCGATATCCGGATAGTTTAGAAGATCATTTCGTAGGCGTGTTGCAACATACGATTCTGGATGGAGAGACATCAACATGGTATCTGATAACGTGGAGTAATGGAGCCATGTATTAGTTTGAGATGCAGTCAGATTTTGGGAACACCTGGTTAGGTGCCATTTTCGGTGCGCGTTTCAGTAGAAATGCTCGCCCTGCGGGGACAGATGCTTCGCGTTGTTTCAGGAGCGGCCATGCATTAACGCCGAAGAGCCTTTGTGAAGTCGGTCGCAGTGTGCGCCTGCCCGCCCAGTCCGCAGGTACCGTGCTGCCTTTTTGCGCTTTCTCGTTTTATTTCAGCCTTTGAGACTGCAGGAGCTCTCAGACGCTGTCGGATTCCATCGTCGAGGACACACGACATCAGCAGCGTATTCCTCCTGCTCCCAAGGCTTTCTACCCGTCCTTCGAACCTCTGGGAATGTGAAGCATGATGTTTACTCCAGCCGCGTATTGTTGCAATCGGGTCACTATTCGGATATTAGTTGCTGGTGAGCGTCTTCGCTCGGAGTTTTCTTACTAATATTTTTTTCACTTTTTGAGGCGTTTGAAAAGCGAGCAACTTGTCCCTTCTTCTTGTCAGTGTTTTCCATATGCTCCTTACTTAGCCAAATCTATGGAGTACCTTCTTATTCCTTACCTTATCATTCCACCTGATTTTCACCTTTCTTCTGTAGGAATACATTCAGACGTTTCGATTCTCTTCCATTCGGGTTTTCACACTGTCCTTAACACTACCGAATATCATAGTAAAATGACATCACTGTTGGAGGACAGTACGTATAAATGTCTTAACCGGGACCGAACTTTGACGTACACCAGAAAAACCATGAAGTTACTGAAGAATTCCGGGCTGCCAGACGATGTTACAAAAAAAATCTCAGAGTCCGAGCTCTTAGACCGCCCAGGTTGTACGGGCTACCGAAGATCCACAAGGATAATGTTCCCATGAGACCTGTTGTCAGTGCAATTGGTTCTCCCACTTATCAGTTGGCCGAATACCGAACAAAGTTGATGACTCCTATAGTCGGCCAGTGTGAACATCACACCAAAAACTCCCAGATGTTCATTGAGAAAATCAAACAGATTAGAGTTGGTCCAAATGACATTTTAGTCAGCTTGGATGTGGTATCGCTGTTCACAAAAGTTCCTGTGGAGGACACTTTGAAAACCCTGGCGGATCTTTTTCCTCCTGAAACTATAAAGTTGTTCCGACACGTGATGACGACCACCTACTCTTTGTATAGTAACAAATTTTGTGAAATGACGGACGGTAGACTAAGTCGATGGGCTCTCCGTTGTCTCCATCACGGGCTAACTTTTTTATGGAGACTTTTGAGGAACGTGTATTAAATTCGGCTCCCCTCCGTCCATCCTTATTTTATCGTTACGTTGACGATACATTTATTATCTGGCCACACAGCGCAGAAGCTCTCGAACAATTCGTGGAACACATGAACAGCGTACTCGAACATCCAGTTCACTGTCGAGATGGAGAAGGAAGGGAGACTGCCTTTCTTAGACCCTTTAGTACAACGACAGGCGGACGGGCGTCTTGGCCACTCTGTATATCGTCAGCCGACGCATACCGATTTATACCTGAATGCACAGAGTTTCCATCATCCTGCTCAGAAGACAGCCGTTTTGAACACGTTGGTATACAGAGCAAAAACTGTTTCTGACGAGGACCCCTTAAGGTCCGAGATTAACCATCTGAAGTACGTGTTCCGAAAGAATGGCTATGGTGCACGCGATATGAAGGCGTCTCCAAATATAGGAAACGTGAAAATGCTGCACACTTACAGGATGAAACACCGATTGCGGCTCTTCCTTTTTGTGGCGCGATTTCCAGCAAAATTGGAAGAGTTCTGCGTAGACAAGCTATAAGACCGATTTTTCGTCCTCCTAAGAAAATTAAGGAGATGATGCGCCCTGTTTAGGACAATCTCGGGCTCAGGGTCCCAGGAGTTTATAACGTCCACTGTGAGTGTGGAAGCAATTATATAGGTCAGACAATTCGTACCGTTTCCGACCGCTGTGCAGAACACCAACGCCATATTAAAAATAGAGAAATGGAGAAATCGGCAATTGCGGAGCAAAGCCTCACGAACAAACATAAAATATTGTTCGATGAAACAAAAATTCTGTCACATGCCTCCACGTACTGGAATTCTGTTATTAAAGAGACTGTTGAAATAAGAATGAGCCAAAAGAAGTTTACCCGCGGTAGCGGATACCATCTGAGCTGTGCGTGGAAACGAGCGCTTGATGCAGAGAAGCAGCAGAGACGTTCCTTCCAAGGTTTACGTTCCAACGGAAGCGGTGGCGCCATCGGCGCACACAGTGACACCGTCTGCGATAACAGTACGTAATCGCCGACCAAATCAGAAGCCGACCAACCAGATGCCGTCCACGGGCTATAAAAAAGACTACCACAGCAGCAGTGAAGACAGTCAGTTGCTCCTGACGATGACGATGGAGGTAATAGTCGAAAGCTCGAGATTTTATCCAGAACTGACGCTGCAAGAATACCGAGAATGTTTTACATAGATGATTCACTACCACGACATGCTGTGCTCCAAAAGTACATTCTCAAAAATATCTTCCGCAGATTAAGACCTATGTCTGATACCAGTAGACGTCTCTTGGCCAAAAATTCTTTCTTTGTTCTTTTGTCTTCCTTGTTTCATCTGTCTTGGGATACTTTGCTACCTAGGTAGCAGAATTCCTTTACTTCATCTACTTCGTGATCACGATTCCAGAAGTTACGTTTTTCGCTGTTCTCATTCCTGCTACTTATCATTACTTTCGTCTTTCTTCGATGTACTTTCTATCCATATCCTGTACTCATTAGAACGTTCATTCGATTAAGCACATCCTCTAATTATTCTTCATTTTCAATGAGGACACCAATATCAACTAATCTTATCATTGATATCCTTTCACTCTGAATTTTAATCCCACTCTTGAAAAACACTGTTTTCGTCATTGCTTCTTCGGACAGCAGGGGCGAACGACTGCAACCCAGCACTTTGCACTTTCTACTTTGCACTTTGCACTTCGTCTTCTAGTCTTATTGTTCCCTCTTGATTCTTGTACATACTGAACATCACCCTGCTCTCCCTGTAGCTAACTCCCATATTTCTCAGAATTTCGAACATCTTGCACTGCTTCACACTGTCGAACGCATTTTCTAGGTCGACAAGCCCTGTGAGCGTATCTTGATTTTCTTCAGTCTTGCTTCCATGATCAAGCACAAAGTCAGAACTGCATCTCTGGTGCCTTTACCTCTCCTAAAACCAAACTGATCGTCATCTGACATACTACAAATACATTAGTATATACACTCCTGGAAATGGAAAAAAGAACACGTTGACACCGGTGTGTCAGACCCACCATACTTGCTCCGGACACTGCGAGAGGGCTGTACAAGCAATGATCACACGCACGGCACAGCGGACACACCAGGAACCGCGGTGTTGGCCGTCGAATGGCGCTAGCTGCGCAGCATTTGTGCACCGCCGCCGTCAGTGTCAGCCAGTTTGCCGTGGCATACGGAGCTCCATCGCAGTCTTTAACACTGGTAGCATGCCGCGACAGCGTGGACGTGAACCGTATGTGCAGTTGACGGACTTTGAGCGAGGGCGTATAGTGGGCATGCGGGAGGCCGGGTGGACGTACCGCCGAATTGCTCAACACGTGGGGCGTGAGGTCTCCACAGTACATCGATGTTGTCGCCAGTGGTCGGCGGAAGGTGCACGTGCCCGTCGACCTGGGACCGGACCGCAGCGACGCACGGATGCACGCCAAGACCGTAGGATCCTACGCAGTGCCGTAGGGGACCGCACCGCCACTTCCCAGCAAATTAGGGACACTGTTGCTCCTGGGGTATCGGCGAGGACCATTCGCAACCGTCTCCATGAAGCTGGGCTACGGTCCCGCACACCGTTAGGCCGTCTTCCGCTCACGCCCCAACATCGTGCAGCCCGCCTCCAGTGGTGTCGCGACAGGCGTGAATGGAGGGACGAATGGAGACGTGTCGTCTTCAGCGATGAGAGTCGCTTCTGCCTTGGTGCCAATGATGGTCGTATGCGTGTTTGGCGCCGTGCAAGTGAGCGCCACAATCTGGACTGCATACGACCGAGGCACACAGGGCCAACACCCGGCATCATGGTGTGGGGAGCGATCTCCTACACTGGCCGTACACCACTGGTGATCGTCGAGGGGACACTGAGTAGTGCACGGTACATCCAAACCGTCATCGAACCCATCGTTCTACCATTCCTAGACCGGCAAGGGAACTTGCTGTTCCAACAGGACAATGCACGTCCGCATGTATCCCGTGCCACCCAACGTGCTCTAGAAGGTGTAAGTCAACTACCCTGGCCAGCAAGATCTCCGGATCTGTCCCCCATTGAGCATGTTTGGGACTGGATGAAGCGTCGTCCCACGCGGTCTGCACGTCCAGCACGAACGCTGGTCCAACTGAGGCGCCAGGTGGAAATGGCATGGCAAGCCGTTCCACAGGACTACATCCAGCATCTCTACGATCGTCTCCATGGGAGAATAGCAGCCTGCATTGCTGCGAAAGGTGGATATACACTGTACTAGTGCCGACATTGTGCATGCTCTGTTGCCTGTGTCTATGTGTGTGTCAATAAAGTTTCCCCTTCCTGGGACAATGAATTCACGGTGTTCTTATTTCAATTTCCAGGAGTGTATCTGCACATATTCCTAAATTAAAACACCAGCCACGTTTTACTGTCTGTATGTGAAAGCTAAAGTCATGAACTAGTGTAGTGGTTTTGATATAGTTATCACTAATAAATAGAGTGACTCCCAAGGAAGGTTTTTATACATAATTTATTAGCTCTATGCTAGACAAATCGTTCGGCTGTAACATACTTAGCGCTAGCCATGCGAAGCTGGGCAGGCTGCTAGTTTAATATAAGTGTAAGTGTCAGTATGTCTTCTCGAAGGTAGTTGCATGGAGCGTAGCCACGTACAGAAGTGACACGTGGGCGATAGGCAGTTCAGAGAAGAAGAGGACAGAAGCTTTTGAAATGTTCTACGGAAGACTGCTGTAGATTAGACGTGTAAACCGCATACCTACTGAAGTAGCACTGACGTGAATTGGGCAAAAAAGGAATTTGTGGCACAACCTGACTAAGAGAAGATGTCAGTTGATAAAGACGGATCCTGAGACATCAAGGAACTGTCAATCTGGCGTCTCTCTCTCTCTCTCTCTCTCTCTCTCTCACTCTCACTCTCTCTCTCTCTCTCTCTCTCTCTCTCTCTCTCTCTCTCTGTGTGTGTGTGTGTGTGTGTGTGTGTGTGTGTGTGTGTGTGTGTGTGTGCGTGTGGGAGCGGGGAATAAGGATTGTAGATAGGGACCTAAGCACAAATACAGTAAGCAAACTGAAACGGATGTAGGTCGCAGTAGTAATTCGTATGTGAAGAGGATTGCACAGGATAGACTAGCGGGGAGAGGTTCATCAATCCAGTCTTGGTACTGTGGACCACAACAACAACAACAACAACATCTATCAATAGAAAAAGATGTAAGTATGAAAAGTTTTTCTTGCCCTATGCCACTTTCCCTCGCTCTAGTTCGTTTATAATCTATAGTCCGCAAGAGGTCTTGCGATATATGGTGGAGGGTTCTTTGTGTACCTCTGTCAGTTGCCTCTTTTCCTGTTTCAGTCGCTAATGTATCGCGGGAAGAAAGATTGCCAGTAAGACTTCGTGTGGGCTCGAATCTACCTAATTTTATCTTCTTCCCCGTTCGCGAGATATACTTAGGAGGAAGCTACGTACACTGACTGAAAAAAAATCTCAACACCAAAAAATAAGTAGTGTAAAGTGCTGAAACTCCGGGAATACATCTATCTACACTATGTGATCGAAAGTACCCGGACACCTGACTGAAAATGACTTACAGCTTGATGGAGCCCTCCATCGGTAATGCTAGAATTCAATACGATGTTGGCCCACCCTTAGCCTTGATGACAGCTTCCACTCTCGCAGGCATACATTCAATCATATGATGGAAGGTTTCTTGAATAATGGCAGCCCACTCTTCACTGAGTGCTGCTCTAAGGAGAGGTATCGATTTCGGTCGGTGAGGCCTGGCACGAAATCGGCGTTCCAAAACATCCCAAAGGTGTTCTATAGGATTCAGGTCAGAGCTCTGAGCAGGTCAGTCAATTACAGGGATGTTATTTGTCATGTAACCACTCCGCTACAGCCTGTGCGTTATGAACAGGTACTCGATCGTATTGAAAGACGTAATCGCCATCCCCGAATTGCTCTTCAACAGTGGGAAGCAAGAAGGTGCTTAAAACATCAATGTAGGCCCGTGCTGTGATAGTGCCACGCAAAACAACAAGCCCCCTCCATGAAAAACAAGCCCCCTCCATGAAAAACACAACCACACCATAACACCACCACCTCCGAATTTTACTGTTGGCACTACACGTTCGAAATGTTCAAATGTATGTAAAATCTTATGGGACGTAACTGCTAAGGTCATCAGTCCCTAAGCTTACACACTACTTAACCTAAATTATCCTAAGGACAAACACACACACTAATGCCCGAGGGAGGACTCGAACCTCCGCCGGAACCAGCCGCACAGTCCATGACTGCAGCGCCTGAGACCGCTCGGCTAATCCCGCGTGGCGGCACTACACGTGCTGGCAGATGATATTCACCGTGTACTCGCCATACCCACACCCTGACATCGGATCACCACATTGTGTACCGTGACTCGTCACTCCACACAACGTTTTTTCACTACTCAAGCGTCTAATGTTTACGCTCCTTACGCCACGTGAGGTGTTGTTTGGCATTTACCAGTGTGATGTGTGGATTATGAGCAGCCGCTAGACCATGAGAGCCACGTTTTCTCACCTCCCGCCAAACTGTCATAGTACTTGCAGTGGGTCTTCATGCAGATTTGGATTCCTGTGTGATGGTCTGGATAGATGTCTGCCTATTACACATTACGACCCTCTTCAGCTGTCGGCGGTCTCTGTCAGTTAACGGACGAGGTCGGCCTGTACGCTTTTGAGCTGCACGTGTCCCTTTACGTTTCCACTTCATTATCACATCGGAAACAGTGGACCTAGGCATATTTACGAGTGTGGAAATCTCGCATACAGACGTATGACACAAGTGACAGCCAATCATCTGACCACGTTCGAAGTCTGTGAGTTCCGCGGAGCGCCCCATTCTGCTCTCTCACAATGTCTATTGACTACTGAGGTCGCTGATATGGAGTACGTGCCAGTAGGTGCCAGCACAATGCATCTAATATGAAAAAAGTATGTTTTTGGGTGTGTCCGAATACTTTTGCTCACATAGTGTAGGTAATGTATTTAAGTGATTAACCTTGCGAGATAACAAGTTAATGCAAGCACGAGATAAATCATTGCAAATTTGAAATTGTGGTACATTAATAACCGGTGTAACCTCAAAATGTTAAGGACGCAAACGACCATGCTTTGTGTTGTACAGGTGCCGGATGTCAGTTTGTGGGATGGAGTTCGATGCCTGTTACACTTGGTCGGTCAATACAGGGACAGTTAATGTTGTTTGTGGATGACGCTGGCGTTTTTGTGCTCGATTGGAGACAGATCTGGTGATTGAGCAGGCCAAGGCAACTTGTCGAGTCTTTGTGCAGCATGTCGTGTTACAACAGTGATATGTGGGCGAGCGTTATCCTATTGGAAAACAATCCTCAGATTGCTGCTCATGAATGGCAACACAACAGATCGAATCACCAGAATGACGTACAAATTTTCAGTCAAGGTGTGTGGGAAAACCAGGAGAGTAGTATAGGTCCAGTGTGCCTAGCACGTAGACAGATTGGTTGCAGGCCTTCAACTGACCTCTTTCTAACCAACACACGCCCATCACTGACACCGAGGCAGAACCGGCTTTCATCAGAAAACACAACGGACCTCCATCATGCCCTCCAGTGAGCTCTCGCTTGACACCACTGAAGTTGCAAATGGCGGTGGTTTGGGGTCAGTGGAATGCAGGCTACAGTGTATTTAGTTTGGAGCTGACCTTGAAGTAAACGATTTATAACAGTTCGTTGAGTCCCTGTGATACCAACTGTTGCTGAAATTGCTGCTGCAGGTGCAGTGTAATGCACCAGAGCCATAGGCCGAACACGATGGTTTTCGCTCTCGGTAGTGTCACGTGACCGCCTGCAGTCCGGTCTCCTCGCCACCGTACACTCTCGTGACCACCGCTGCCAGCAGTCATGTGTGGCTTGAGGGATTTCAAATAACTACGCACCCTCCGACTCAGAGTTACAATATTAAAAGTTTTGGCTGGTTTCGTTGTCTAGGGGCTGGGATACGTAGTTTCCGCATTACAGGCCAAATACTGCTGAGTCTACAGTATACGATAAGAATACACACATGAATCGAATGGTCGAAGGTTTCTATCACTCGGCAATGAGAATTATGAAAATATCATATAAATTTATAAATGAAAGATTGCAATTAAATAAAATCTGCAGGTACGATCTTAACAACTTAAAATGATGAGTACGATAGTAAGAAGTACTTTTGAGAATTCGGTATATTTCTGCAAAACACTTATTGGTGTGGATGGTCCAGGAATTAAATAAAAGTTGAATAACAGGGAAACAATAAATTCCTACTGCATGTAATTAGTTACGAACAACAACAAAGCTCGCGAGATATTCACTTCTAAACGCACACCACGTCTTGTAACACCCTAATGAACCCCAAAACCCAATAAGGAAAGACCATCATGATGTAAAGTAGGGAAAAGTTATCCTGGCAGGTACGACAACTTTGCCGATGATATAACACCAGAAAGTCTTGATAAACATCAACATTAAGCATTAAAAAGTGTGTTTTGGTAAAAAAAAAGAAGAAAGAAAGGTCATCTTTAGTTATTTGCCAAACATCTAAGTAATAATTGCAAATTAATACCATGAAAGTTAAGTCCAAAGAAATGTCGGTCAGAGATAACTTTTGTGCGGAAGAGAGTTGTAAACGCAACGAAGAATATTCAATGCGTCTACAATACTCATTCACGGAAAAAGTAAGTCGCTTGCTAGCTATCGTGCTATCAAGTCATACGAGATCACCTTTTGCCATAGTTGAGCGAACGGAGCGCGACGAGATTGTTTTACTTTCAAGAGTCTTTGTTGCGTGACGTAGAAGCACGGATTTTGTGAATTGATATTCATACTAGAGACTTGAACCGAGATAGTATGCTGACTGTGTATACCGAGTTGTTGGACTTTATTAACGGAAGTAGGCAATATTTGACTCAACATTCATATAAGTGAACTTATAGAAAGGAAGGGACAAAGTTTCAAAATACTATAATACACGTTTAGTCTCGAGTAGGAGACATTGACACGAATACACGAAGAAGATGAAATTACGCCGAGGGTTAAAGCTGTCGCAATTGTCAGGATACTTGAAACTAACAGAACTGCTAGTGCTAATTAACCGTGTGTACGTGTGGTGTGATGTTTATAAAGTATTTAGCGAAAACGAAGAATAACATTATTCATCAAAAGTGGAAATTCAACGTGTGGCCTCCACCATTCTATGAATATCTAGTAATTGTTCATCAAAAGTTAATGAACAGTGACTATTTAACTTGGAAGTAAATTCGTGGACTGTTAGTTGTGACAAGGACGGTTTGGACACACATAATATTACGACGCAAGATAATTAAGACATTGTTAAGGAGTATCTGTGGATCTTGCGTCATATAGAGCGAACAATTTTAGTTAGCAACGAACAAACAACGATCAATACGATCTGCAAGTGGTGGCCCGGTTCTAGGCGCTTCAGTCCGGAACCGCGCGACTGCTACGGTCGTAGGTTCGAATCCTGCCTCGGGCATGGATGTGTGTGATGTCCTTAGGTTAGTTAGGTTTAAGTAGTTCTAAGTTCTAGGGGAGACCTCAGATGTTAAGTCCCATAGTGCTCAGAGCCATTTGAACCATTTTTGAACGATCTGCAATTGAACTTTTTTTCCTCGCTTTTGGTGATGTGGACGATGCGCATGAGGGAAGATTCATCAATTACTGCACTAAAGTGTTAACTGGGCACATAATAATTCAACTTAAAACCATAAGAGACAATCAGAGTGCGCAGTTCGGATTAATAAGGAAACTGTGCGGACTCGCAATCAAACTTTAATCATTACGCGAGGAACGATTTCTTAAGAGCTTTTTCAAATCTTGTCTCTCGTTAACCGACGAAGACATCCATCATCGCGCATCGCGTCTCGACTCCACCGACCGAGCTGTAGCAGTAACAGCTCCACGGCGTCAACAACACCAGCACGCGGCGGAGACGGGACGTCACAGTATTCACTGTGGAAGCCACGGAAAACTCACAAGTGCACAAGTCAGCACTAGGAAATATTTCTATCTGCCGCGATCACGCGTAAACCGTTCCACACTCTCCAAGTCCCTCTCGCGACTGTGCGTGCGTCGCGTCCAGCACTTCCCGTCCAGTGCCGTACTTCAGCACTCCGCTCTTCCAAAACTGCCCAGAACTACCCCCGTGTCCTCTCTCGAAACCATCCTCCTCCCCAACTTCCATACAGTCTCACCATTAACGAGCTCTGTGATTGGCTAGAGCGCTCCCCCCATGTCTCCAAGCGAACTTACACTCACAAACATATTTAAGCACGTACGAAATACTGGAAATACTTGAAAATAAACAAATATTCCTACGGCTGGACCATAAACACGCTCTAACACACATTATTAAATACATAAACAATTAAATAAACTATATCAAAAGAAAAGAAGCAAAAGGTAGGCCAGGAGCCTAATGTCTCTGTGCTTTCTAAAACACAGTAAATAATTGACCAGTTTCTTCGTGAATAGCATACATCGGATATAAACAAATACATAGATGAATAAATATATTTATAAGCATGCTGCTACCGTTTTTTAGTGTAAGTGTGGAGTACTTATGGCCTGACGCAATCGATAGTAATCGGCCACTTTGACATCCAATAACTCATGTACTATTCAAGTTACATGCCTGTAATTCATACAAATTTAGATTTACACTAATAGCTTTCTAAAGACACGGCGATAGACAAAATCGAATGAAGCGTTTATATTTTGGAAATTTGTTGCTGCGTGTTACTTGTATAATTTACAGTCAGATACTAAACTTTAAACTAATAAAGATATTGAAAATCTGATTACACCATCAGAATCGTCGTGCAAATAATGGTAATGTACACGTTTCTTTTTGAGGTATCATGATTCATCTGGCTACTATTAATTTCTACACGAACTGCGAAATGTCTACCATTAAGGTTTCACCAAGTCCGCCATCTTTGGAACTCTCGGCATGTCTCCTTCATCGACACAAAGCACCGTCGTCGTCACTGCGGAATTCCCAGCCACGCGGCTGGACCATGCGCTGGGGCTACCCCTCTCGTCCGGCTAAGGTTTGGTACCACGTGTTTGCTGACGGACCGCGGCTTTGACGAGCGTCCTGTGCGCCCGCCCCAATCCCCAACATTTTCAGGGCGCCACAATTCGCCCGTTACCTCACGGGCTATTCCTGCCAAGTCTTTATGCAGTGTCGCAAAAGGAACACCCAACTTCTCGTAGCCCTGTTACTCGACATCGTTCAAACTCAATGAGGTGTTGATAATGGCGTCTTTATAGCCTTAAAGGCATTCTTGGCTAACATCAGCTCACCAAATCGAATCTCAAAGACAATCAAATCTCTCGACCGTTACGGCGTGTATTTAAAGCAAACCTGATTTGTATTCTCATAGTGGCGCTGCTATCGGCACTCTTTTGCGAATGGAGCGAAATTTGAATAGACATCATCTTTCAGATGTGGAAACAAGCCTACCAACCATCGCTTATGTTGCACAATTCCTTCTTGGTGCTGCGATCTTATTTCCGCCTGTGTCTTTGTTGACTCTTCCAGGAACGTATGCGCTCGTATCTTTGCAGAATCCTTCTCTTGTAGCGTCTGCTAACGGAGTCTCGACTGAGCATCTCCGTGCCGCTTTCGTGCTTACAATAATCCTCTAAAGAAACACGCCGCTCTTCTTTGGATTTTGTCTATTTTTCTATCAGTCCGATCTGGTACGGGTCGCATACTGGCGAGCAATACTCAGGTATGGAAGAGTCCTTCGACATCTCGACCAAGCAGCTCGTCAAGTCAGGAGTAGCGTTAAGACCTTCTTGATTCGTGTGGGGATTTGCTTATCTGGAGGTCATTTATGGAATGTTCTTATACTGCTTATCTACACACACTCCCAATCCTGGACGCGCTGGAAATTCTCGTCTAGGCGAGATCATCTGCCCTTGGGGCCTAAATTATATTACCAGTGATTCCGCTATGGGTTATTAAAATGATGACCTTTATTGAAATATCCAACATCTGACAGCGTGTACATAAAATGCAGCCCTACACATGGAATGTAAAATTTTCAGTACTCTAAGAGATGAATTCCAAAAATGAACTGTCTTACACTGTTTATAATTACATTTCCCACACTGAATTAAATGCCACGGTTCAACATGAAACTTCAAAATCAGCAATCACAGTCTGATATACCATCACTTCAATACTTCACAATCAAATCACAAAGATTGTAATCTCTGGAACGAATTCTTTCATAAATTCTGTAAACTGCCAGGTACATGAAATACCCCTTGTTTCACTAACTATCGAGAAATATTTTAAAGTAATTCAAGATACAATGTTAACCCGATAAAACACTGGCCTGGCGCAAGTTTATACTTCGCGCAACAAAATTAAATGATCAATTTTTCGAATTCCCGTAATTGTCACCCATTTGGACTCCTAAGTTAGAGATTCGGCTCATAAGTGCCTACTAACTTCGTCTGTAATTATGCAAAAGCATGGCGCCCTCGGACGTCAGCCTTGGGCTCAGCGACGCTACAAAAAGTTGTCAACAAATGCGAAAAAAAAAAGACCACAGCTAAGAAGTTCATATGAGCTCTAAGATACGTTAATAGGTTAATGATATCACAGTGGCACCAGACTTCACCACAATTCTTTCCAACGCTACCTAGGACGTGTCACACAATGGGAATGTCGTCACACCCCATCCTACCCATTTTTCACCCCTTCTGCTGCCGCCTCTGCGATGAAGATCAGAATCTCGACATTTAACGTTGAAATCACGCGGTTTTTTCATGGGTGGACGAGGTATACATGATCCTAAGCAGCGAAAGGCTCTTGTGCTCTCTCAACGCTTCTGTTTCGTGCCCCCATCTGGCGCGAGAACACGGGGTGTGGGGGGTGGGGGGAGGGAGTAGGATGCTATACTATCATGTGCGTGAATAAAACGTCAAAGTGTTCCTCTAAGCCACTCCACTTCGGCAACGCCTTCGGTGCCATCCACGCACCTTTGTTGAGCACTTTAAAAGTGTACGTGTCGAAAACTTCGAGACCAATTTAGTCTCGCGGCTACTCTAGCGCCTGAAGGAAGGCAAACACCTTAAGCGTGTTGAAGTGGTTGCCTAACCCTCAGGCGTTAGAGTAGCCCCAACACTAAATAGGTGTCGAAGTTTCCTACAGGTATACTTTTAAAATGCTCAACTAAGGTGCGAGGATGGCACCGAAGGCGTTGCCGAAGTGGGGAATCTTAGAGGGACAATTTGCAATTTTATTCACGCAGATGACAATGTAGCACCCCTGCGCCAGAGGCAGGATTCGAACCTGCGACCGTCGGGGTCGCACGGTTCCAGACTGAAGCGCCCAAAACCGCTCGGCCACCAGCGGCCGGCAGATTCCCTAGTGGTTACATCCTGCACACCAGAACAAAAATTGTGGTCTCACTACACGTCAGATCACTTTCAATGAGGTGGCAGCCCCACGATGTCCTTAGAGTAGTACCGAAACGCCTCGCGGGGTGGCAGTAGTGTCGAACGTTGTCAAGAGTGTCGTACTGTTGCTCATGACATTGAAAACTGTCGCTTTCTTCAGCGAAATCGATGCCCCAAAGGAAGGGGTAGTTTCGTTGACGCTCTTTATGCCACTCCCTGAGGTCTTCTCGTGTCGGTTCTGAGCTGTGCTTTGTCTCAAATGTTTCTCTCAGCCTCCCGTAAGAAAACAGCGTGATTTAATGAAACAACAAGTTTACTGTTACTAGTCACTGTTTATTTATCTCCACGACGCGTTTCAAAAGTTTAAACCTCAGACGCCATATTTGTTTACAAAGTATGACAGTATACATGTGATGTGTTACGACAGCGAAAGGAACCTGCGACCAGTGGAGACAGTGGCACAAGTCCTCCAAAAAATCGTAACACAACACACACACACACACAAATGTCATACTAACAAATGTAAATTCACCTGATGATGGAGGTTTAAACCTTTGAAACCCGTCCTGGGGATAAAAAACAGTGACTGGTAACAGTAAGCTTGTTGATTCATTTAATGCCAGTAACAGTCATGGTCCAGCCTAACCTAAAATGTTCGCATTTAAAACAGCGTGATTTAAACCCTGGGTATCGTGGTTCTGACCTTTATCGCACAGGTGGGAAAAGAAGGGGTGAAAAGTGGGTGGGATGGAGTGTCACAACATTTCCCTCGTGTGAGACGTGCACGGTAGCGTTGGGAAGAATTGCGGTCTCATTTTTTGCCAGTGTGACATCATTAACCCACCTTACAGCTCACATGAACTTCCGAGCTGTGGGCTTGTTGCCACCATGCTGTCTGAAGCGTCACTGAGCTTGAGGGTGAAGTCGCGGGGCGCCACGCTTTTGTACCATTATAGAGGAAGTTTGTAGGCACTTTTGAGCCAAATGTCGAACTTATAGGTCAGACTGAGAGATTCTTATCGGGTTTCGAAAAAGTGAGCCCATAATTTTGTTGCACAATGTACTATAATGTCGGTTTTTTAGTTGTTTTTAAATTTTATATCTAATGTTCTGTCGGACCAAATAGAGGAGCACGTCACCTTGGTCATAGGACGAGTCAGTATATGAAATTGTAACAGAAGAGTAATAATAGATGAAATGAAACGCGTATGAATTCTATGCAAACGAAAAGTCATAACTTTAAATAAACATAATCAACAACATAGGAATAGCTTTTTTTTTTAATTTTTCCATGAGTTCCTCGACAGAATGGGAGATTGAGCCAGAGGAAAGTCTTCAGTTTAGACCTGAAAGTGCATGGATTATTGCCAAGAGTTTTGAATTCTTGTGGCAGAGTGTTAAAAATGGGTGCAGCAGAATACTGCAAGAGTCAAGGAGGGTCGTTCCAAATGCAGATTGGATTCCTGCCAAATATTAACTGAGTGAAAGCTACTAACTCTTTGAATAAGCTGATATTGCTGACAATAAACAACACTGAAGAAAATATGTATTGAGGGGCCAAACTGCTGAACACGAGTCGACAAGAGGTTCGCGAACTTACGTCACATACTGCTCGAAACCACCATTCCTGATCCAAAAATACTCTTTTTGAAACAGAAGAGTTACCCCAAAAAATAATACCAGACGTCACAAAGGAATGAAAATAAGCAAAGTAGACTGCTCTCGTGTTGAACTATCACTTATCTCAGCTACTGTTCTAATGGAAAATAAAACAGCATTTAGTTTTTTAACAAGATCCTGAACATGGGCTTTCCACGACAGCTTACTATCCACGTGAATGCCTACGAATTTGAGCTGTTCAGTCTCACTAAACATATGCTCATTCTGTGTATTCAATATGTCAATTTTTGTTGAATTGTGTATTAGAAACTGTGAAAACTGAGTCTTACAATGACTTAGCATCAATTTATTTTCCTCAAGCCATGAACTTATGTCTCGAACTACATTATTTGGTACTGTGTCAATACTGCACACAACATCTTTTACTACTAAACCGAAGTCATCAGCAAACAGAAATATTCTAGAATCACCTTTAATATTAGAAGGCACGCCATTTACATAAATAAGAAACAGTAGTGGCCGCAACACCGACCCCTGGGGCTCCACCCCCTTAACTGTGACCAACTGGATGGGGATTGGGTTGTTTGGGGAAGGAGACCAGACAGCGAGGTCATCGGTCTCATCGGATTAGGGAAGGACGGAGAAGGAAGTCGGTCGTGCCCTTTGAAAGGAATCATCCCGGCATTTGCCTGGAGCGATTTAGGGAAATCACGGAAAATCTAAATCAGGATGGCCGGACGCGGGATTGAATCGTCATCCTCCCGAATGCGAGTCCAATGTCTAACCACTGCGCCACCTCGCTCGGTGTGACCAACTGGGACTGCACCTCTTAGCCATTCTCAATACTGTGTGGAATGACCTTCTGCCGTCTGTTCTTAACGTAAGAGGCGAACCAATTGTTAGCTACTTGCCTTACTGCAATAGTGGTCCAACTTCTGCAGCAACATTTTGTGATCGACACAATCAAATTCCTTAATTACGTCACAGAAGATGCCTAGTGTTCGCAATATTTTATTTAATCCTTTCAGAGTCTCACGGAGAAAAGAGAATATAGTATTTTCATTTGTTAAGCCATTTCTAAAGCCAAACTGTACATTTAACAGCATATTATATGAACTGAAATGATCATTTACCCTTGTTATACAGCCTTGTCAATAACTTTAGCAACACCTATGATATAGAAATAGGTATAAAACTGTCACTATTATTCCTTTCTCGTTTTTAATAAACTGGCTTCACTACTGAGTAGTTTAATCGGTCATGAAACTGACTATTCCGAACGGAAAAGCTGCACACATCGTTAAGTAGTGGGCTAACGTGTGCACAACAGTACTTTAGTATTCTGCTAGATACCCAGTCATATCCACGAGAGTCCTGAGTCTTTAGCGATTTAATTGTTGATTCAATCTATCTCTTGTCAGTATCATGGAGGAGCATTTCAAGTAAGAATCTCGGGAAGCTATTTTCTAAGAGACTTATATGACTCCCTGCAGGAACTAAGCTTCTGTTTCGTTCACCTGCAATATTCGGAAAGTGATTATTGAGTTCTATACATATATCTGACTCATCAGTAACTGAACCATGTCAGCAGCTCGTGGTCGTGCGGTAGCGTTCTCGCTTCCCACGCCCGGGTTCCCGGGTTCGATTCCCGGCGGGTCAGGGATTTTCTCTGCCTCGTGATGACTGGGTGTTGTGTGCTGTCCTTAGGTTAGTTAGATTTAAGTAGTTCTAAGTTCTAGGGGACTGATCACCATAGATGTTAAGTCCCATAGTGCTCAGAGCCATTTGAACCCTTTTGAACTGAAACATTTCTACTACACACTGACTGTATATCCCCAACCTTGTCTGCTAACCAGACACTTCCTTCACGACTGACCATATGGTTTTAATTTTATCGTGTAAATTACCTATTCTATTTGCGTACCAAATACTTTTTTGACTTCCTAACAACATTTTAAGCACCTTACAGTATTGTTTGTAATGGGCTGCTGCAGCCTCTAACGTTTTTATATAATTTTCACTTTGTTCTACATGATATTCTCATCCCCTTAGTCAGCCACCCAGGCTGCCTGTTAGTGCCAATATCCTGATTTGAACGTTCTCATGGAAAGCAACTGTCAAAGAGCATGAGAAATGTGTTGAGGAAAGCATTACAGTTATCCTCTACGTTATCAGGAGAATAAACATCCTGCCACTTTTGTTCCTGAATGTGGTTTAAAAAGGCGTCTGTTGCGACTGGGTTAGCTTTTCTAAATACTTTATGATTATACTTAACATGCGACTGAGCACAAAAACATTTTATTGTTAAAAATTGTGCACCAGGGCCTGACAGTCCATCCACCTTTTCGCTAGTAAGATGCCCCTCTAGTAATGAAGAGTGAGCAAAAATGTCTACTGTGTTGCTACTACTCCTCCGTACTCTCGTTGGAAAGAATGCAGTCTGCATTAGATGATATGAATTAAGGGGATCTACCAGCATCCTCTTTCTTGTACACTCACTTACACAATTAATACATGTCACCACATTTAACTATTATTTTTCACTTCCTATAAAGAAAACGAAGTAACCTCCACAGCTTGAGCAGAAATGTTTGAAATCGCAGTCAGGGGACCCATAAATAACAACAATTACGCCCACTAAATTCAACCACAGCCGTACAACATACACAAATACCTGTTCCATGCAGCGCTTTGAAACATCAGTTGACTGAACTGGAATACCGTTTTTCACGTACATGGTCACTGCCCCACGCAGCAAAGAACTCCAAGAAACACAACCAGTCAACTTGCACCCAGGTAAAGGAAGCCTCTGAATTATCACATTATTTAAGAAGTGCTCTGAAATACCAGTAATTCCAGAGTCCACATCAACAAGCAGTTCACTAACTTTATCTTTAATACCTTGTATATTTTTATGAAATATGCTAATTCCCTCATTACCTGGATACCTAACCTTTGTCGAAAATGGTTCCTTTGTTAGAGAGACAGCCTTTAAGCAGAAATACCTATCAGCTGACTTGAGTCTATAAAGGATGCAGCTCTAACACCAACTACCAAAGGAATTTTCCCGTGAATGATCCCACTGCCTTCCACTACGGTGTCACACACAAGCTTTGCCAACCTCCCCTTCCCATACCTTTCGAGGTGAAAGCAATGCCAGTGAAATCCGCCCTGTTGACAGACTCAACTGATATCACTGCAATGTGAGCCATGCGCTCCGCCTTCGGTGCCTTCTCAAGCTTCATGTTAATACGCCTCACAGCTTTGATTTGACGCTGAAACAGCTGCACGAAATGCACATTGTAAGACGTCGTGGTCTCCTAACCGTCATTGCTTACATATTCCGCCCTCACAATCATATTCCGCACATCAAAACGCTTCATTCGAACCCGAACTCGATAAGATAAAGTCAATGTTGTATGAATTCATGTAAACGATATGCAAATAACAAGTGCACACCGGGGTTGAAATACTCGAGGTTGGCGTACACACATACATTCCAGACATGACGGTCACAGGAGCTTTTAGTTCGAGAGAGGCAGACCACACACCAGGAGACCAGTCCCTTCATAGGACGAGTCAACCTCGGCCGCCCGTGGAGCAGACAGCGTGTGCCCGAGTGAAAGGGGAAACGACCCCGTGTTCGGCTTAAAAGCAAATTCCGCTACATTGTATGGGAGCGTCCAACCTATGCATTCTTTACACATAGCACGCAGTTTCAGAGATTTTCACAGGGAGACAGCAAACGCCAAACGCCGATACTATAGATTTCCCGATTGGTCGCCTTAAACGAAACGTCATTCTCCCGTTTTAGAAGAGCAATGCTGATTGGCAGACGATATTTCTGACGCCTTGAGCTAAAGGAATAATGGAAGAGACCGAAAGATATACCCCTTCACGTCTGCGTGGAGAGGCGCCGTTCCGTTGTCGCTCTTGGAGCGAGGAACAAGTCTCTCCTCATTACTTCACTGGGAGAGCACCTCTGTCGAGAGCGAATCGAAGTGCGACTCTCTATATTGAGTCCTTGCGATTAAGCTTTGTTCACTGTGTTGGCCGACACACTTATTGTGCGGTGTGAACGGACAGTGTTATAGTTAAACGCCTGCGAGCGAATTTTTGAGTGGCATCGCGGTGGACTGGTTATCTGACCGGTGTACCACGCCAATAGTTAGACTAGGGGCGAATAGGAATCCTTGACTACATCAAGGCGTAGGGACAGTTTGATTGGCGAAGGTCAATCCAGATAGAACGAGAGTTATCTTATTTGTCAGCAGCGAGCGGCGCAGACAGTAGTCATCGCAGCTTACGGTATTGTGCGCTACAGCTATTGCGAGCCCCATATTTACTCCACAACAGTACACTTCACTGCATTTCACATGTGACAGCCTCGACCGTACCTAGCAACATTCCAAAGGATAATTATTCACGTTGAGTAGCCGCGCCTCTCAGCCATTCTGCCAAGTCAATAACAATCTTAAACTTTGTATAGAAATTTCATTAGCGAATCCTATCCTTGAGTGGTAACTTCACATTCCGAAAAGAACCAGGATATAACTTGTTCAATTCATAACTAAAAGTGCCATTGTGATTTCTCAGAATTTTTGCAAAATAAATAATAATTTTCGTTAGTTTCATGTTTTCTTACACTAACTAGCACTACTCCAGTACCCAAGTATCTCATTAGTTACGTAAGAAATTTTGTGAATTTTTGTGTCATTTCCTTACAGCGGACGACTCCAGAAGATATTTATTGCTGAAAGTTTTTCAGCCATTTCTCTTTAGAACGTTAGGAGTGTCTGTCTGACTTCTGTAGTAGTGTGGGGGTGGAAATTGCATCTTGCAGGAGCCACAGGGTAAAGGGTACATCTCAGATTCATCCGTTGCGCAGAATAACAGAATAGCAGATCAACCCCACGCTCACAACATTTGTGCCACCAGTTTAAGTACCTATCTTTTCCAGGTCACCACCTGTGTCATACCCCCCGTCCCTATCAAGACTAGTCCCAGATCCACCCGCAATCACACCTTATCCTCTTTTGTAAAATTCCTACGTGACTCCCTTGTGTTAACAGTCACCAGACCCTGAGCCACAGACTTCACAATGCTGGTGTCACGGTACTCACTCCTCAACACTGCCTGTAACTGCTGGTCTACACCTCTCTATGAGAACTGCCTATGATGAACTGCCTGCAAGCTTCCTACACCTGCAGCTACAAGAAGTTCCTCGGTCTATCAATAATACAACGATTTAACTCCGTAATTCGATTTTCTTTTGCGTTTATTACTCTGCACCAGTGGCGACAAACGTTCTTTGGGTGCCAGTGCGTCGTTGCTCATGCAACCGTGTGCCAGGTAATTTCATCTTCGCTAGCCGCTCCCGATACTGTGCGGCTCGTTGCATCTACAGGGTGTCCGAAAAGTCTTTCCCTGATTACATAAATTGATAACTCAGGCTAGAAGTAAGATACAAATATGAAACTTGTATCGAATTGTTTACAACTATCAAAGTTTTTTTTCTGTTTTAGGTTCGCAGTACGTAAGTAGTGGATGATGTGCAGTGCCCAAGAACCCATGTTAACCAATCAGGAGAAGGCACAGTGTGTCCTGTGGTACCGTGAGTCACGATCACCAACCACAGTGCAGAGACACTTCCAGACAACATTTGGAAGAAATCCACCTGATGTCAAGAGCATTAAAGCTTGGTATGAGAAGTTCAAGCGCACAGGATCGATTGCTGACCTTCCGAGGTCTGGTCGACCAAGAACCTCAGCAGACAGGATGAAAGATGTAAGGCAGTCTTTTCTGCAGAGTCCGAAGAAATCGGTGCGCAGGGCCTCACGTGAATTACAGATGCCAAAAAGCTCTCTCCATGACATTTTACACAAACGTTTATTGTTTCGTGCATACAACGTGCAAATCGTTCAGGTCTTGTTGCCCAATGACAGTACACGTCGATATGACTTTGCAGTCGAAATGCTATCACGTATTGAGGACGATGATGGTTATCTCAGACGAATTCCCTTTTCCGACGAAGCGACCTTTTTTGTCAGTGGAGTAGTGAATCGCCATAATGTGCGCATTTGGGACTCACAACCCCTGGCGAGGTCATAGAGTGCACCAGAGGCAGTCCAAAGGTGAATGTTTGGTGCGCGCTATTGCACGATCGAATTATCGGGCCATTCTTCTTCGCTGAGGCTACCATCACATCTGCAGTGTATCTGGATATGTCGCAACTGTATGCTGTTCCTCAGCTGCTTCAGTATCACCCCATGTCTAGTTTCAGCAAGACGGTGCACCGCCTCGTTGGGGTTTGGACGTCTGTGCCTATCTCGATATGACCTTTCCTGGGCGATGGATTGGTCGTGATGGGCCAAAGGTTTGGCCTCCACGCTCTCCTGACATAACACCATAGACTTCTTTTTATGGGGTTATGTCAGGGACGAAGTCTACCGAACACGTGTGCCAGATCTTGAAACCCTGCGCCAACGTATAACCACAGTTGTTGAATCGATTACTCCAGTGATGTTGGCTAATGTGTGGACGGAAATTGAATATCGCCTAGATGTGCTACGCGCTACCAAGGGTGCTCATGTGGAAGTATGCTGATGTGTGAAAAAAACTTTGATAGTTTGTAAACAATTAGACACCAGTTTCATATTTGTATCTTACTCCTAGCCTGAGTTATCAATTTACGTAATCAGGGAAAGACTTTTCGGACACCCTGTACATCTACATCTACATGGATAATCTGCAAATCACATTTAAGTACCTAGCAGAGAGTTCATCGAATCACTTCACAATTCTCTATCATTCCAATCTCGTATAGCACGCGGAAAGAATGAGCACCTATATCTTTCCGTAGGAGCTCTGGTTTCCCTTATTTTATCGTGGTGACCGTTCCTCCTTATGTAGGTCGGTGTCAACAAAATATTTTCGCATTCGGAGGAGAAAGTTGGTGATTGGAATTTCTTGAGAAGATTCCGTCGCAAAGAAAACCGCCTTTGTTTTAATGATGTCCAGCCCAAATCCTGTATCACTTCTGTGACACTCTCTACCATACTTCGTGATGATACAAAACGTGCTGCCTTTCTTTCAACTTTTTCGATGTACTCCGTCAGTCCTATCTGGTAAGGATCCCGCACCGCGAAGCAGTATTCTTAAAGAGGACGGACAAGCGTAGTGTAAGCAGTCTCCTTAGTAGCTCTGTTACATTTTCTAAGTGTCTTGCCAATAAACCCCCCCATGAACCATGGACCTTGCCGCTGGTGGGGAGGCTTGCGTGCCTCAGCGATACAGATGGCCGTACCGTAGGTGCAACCACAACGGAGGGGTATCTGTTGAGAGGCCAGACAAACATGTGGTTCCTGAAGAGGGGCAGCAGCCTTTTCAGTAGTTGCAGGGGCAACAGTCTGGATGATTGACTGATCTGGCCTTGTAACATTAACCAAAACCGCCTTGCTGTGCTGGTACTGCGAACGGCTGAAAGCAAGGGGAAACTACAGCCGTAATTTTTCCCGAGGACATGCAGCTCTACTGTATGATTAAATGATGATGACGTCCTCTTGGGTAAAATATTCCGGAGGTAAAATAGTCCCCCATTCGGATCTCCGGGCGGGGACTACTCAGGAGGACGTCGTTATCAGGAGAAAGAAAACTGGCGTCCTACGGATCGGAGCGTGGAATGTCAGATCCCTTAATCGGGCAGGTAGGTTAGAAAATTTAAAAAGGGAAATGGATAGGTTAAAATTAGATATAGTGGGAATTAGTGAAGTTCGGTGGCAGGAGGAACAAGACTTTTGGTCAGGTGATTACAGGGTTATAAATACAAAATCAAATAGGGGTAATGCAGGAGTAGGTTTAATAATGAATAAAAAAATAGGAGTGCGGGTTAGCTACTACAAACAGCATAGTGAACGCATTATTGTGGCCAAGATAGACACAAAGCCCATGCCTACTACAGTAGTACAAGTTTATATGCCAACTACCTCTGCAGATGATGAAGAAATAGATGAAATGTATGACGAGATAAAAGAAATTATTCAGGTAGTGAAAGGAGACGAAAATTTAATAGTCATGGGTGACTGGAATTCGTCAGTAGGAAAAGGGAGAGAAGGAAACATAGTAGGTGAATATGGATTGGGGGGAAGGAATGAAAGAGGAAGCCGCCTTGTAGAATTTTGCACAGAGCATAACTTAATCATAGCCAACACTTGGTTCAAGAATCATAAAAGAAGGTTGTATACCTGGAAGAATCCTGGAGATACTAGTAGGTATCAGATAGATTATATAATGGTAAGACAGAGATTTAGGAACCAGGTTTTAAATTGTAAGACATTTCCTGGGGCAGATGTGGATTCTGACCACAATTTATTGGTTATGAACTGCAGATTGAAACTGAAGAAACTGCAAAAAGGTGGGAATTTAAGGAGATGGGACCTGGATAAACTGAAAGAACCAGAGGTTGTACAGAGTTTCAGAGAGAGCATAAGGGAACAATTGACACGAATGGGGGAAAGAAATACAGTAGAAGAGGAATGGGTAGCTCTGAGGGATGAAGTAGTGAAGGCAGCAGAGGATCAAGTAGGTAAAAAGACGAGGGCTAATAGAAATCCTTGGGTAACAGAAGAAATATTGAATTTAATTGATGAAAGGAGAAAATATAAAAATGCAGTAAATGAAGCAGGCAAAAAGGAATACAGACGTCTCAAAAATGATATCGACAGGAAGTGCAAAATGGCTAAGCAGGGATGGCTAGAGGACAAATGTAAGGATGTAGAGGCTTGTCTCACTAGGGGTAAGATAGATACTGCCTACAGGAAAATTAAAGAGACCTTTGGAGAGAAGAGAACCACTTGTATGAATATCAAGAGCTCAGATGGCAACCCAGTTCTAAGCAAAGAAGGGAAGGCAGAAAGGTGGAAGGAATATATAGAGGGTTTATACAAGGGCGATGTACTTGAGGACAATATTATGGAAATGGAAGAGGATGTAGATGAAGACGAAATGGGAGATAAGATACTGCGTGAAGAGTTTGACAGAGCACTGAAAGACCTGAGTCGAAACAAGGCCCCGGGAGTAGACAACATTCCATTTGAACTACTGATGGCCTCGGGAGAGCCAGTCATGACAAAACTCTACCATCTGGTGAGCACGATGTATGAGACAGGCGAAATACCCTCAGACTTCAAGAAGAATATAATAATTCCAATCCCACAGAAAGCAGGTGTTGACAGATGTGAAAATTACCGAACAATCAGTTTAATAAGTCACAGCTGCAAAATACTAACGCGAATTCTTTACAGACGAATGGAAAAACTGGTAGAAGCCGACCTCGGGGAAGATCAGTTTGGATTCCGTAGAAATGTTGGAACACGTGAGGCAATACTGACCTTACGACTTATCTTAGAAGAAAGATTAAGAAAAGGCAAACCTACGTTTCTAGCATTTGTAGAGTTAGAGAAAGCTTTTGACAATGTTAACTGGAATACTCTCTTTCAAATTCTGAAGGTGGCAGGGGTAAAATACAGGGAGCGAAAGGCTATTTACAGTTTGTACAGAAACCAGATGGCAGTTATAAGAGTCGAGGGGCATGAAAGGGAAGCAATGGTTGGGAAAGGAGTAAGACAGGGTTGTAGCCTCTCCCCGATGTTATTCAATCTGTATATTGAGCAAGCAGTAAAGGAAACAAAAGAAAAATTCGGAGTAGGTATTAAAATTCATGGAGAAGAAGTAAAAACTTTGAGGTTCGCCGATGACATTGTAATTCTGTCAGAGACAGCAAAGGACTTGGAAGAGCAGTTGAACGGAATGGACAGTGTCTTGAAAGGAGGATATAAGATGAACATCAACAAAAGCAAAACGAGGATAATGGAATGTAGTCAAATTAAGTCAGGTGATGCTGAAGGAATTAGATTAGGAAATGAGACACTTAAAGTAGTAAAGGAGTTTTGCTATTTAGGGAGTAAAATATCCGATGATGGTCGAAGTAGAGAGGATATAAAATGTAGACTGGCAATGGCAAGGAAAGCGTTTCTCAAGAAGAGGAATTTGTTAACATCGAGTATAGATTTAAGTGTCAGGAAGTCGTTTCTGAAAGTATTTGTATGGAGTTTAGCCATGTATGGAAGTGAAACATGGACGATAACTAGTTTGGACAAGAAGAGAATAGAAGCTTTCGAAATGTGGTGCTACAGAAGAATGCTGAAGATAAGGTGGGTAGATCACGTAACTAATGAGGAGGTATTGAATAGGATTGGGGAGAAGAGAAGTTTGTGGCACAACTTGACTAGAAGAAGGGATCGGTTGGTAGGACATGTTTTGAGGCATCAAGGGATCACAAATTTAGCATTGGAGGGCAGTGTGGAGGGTAAAAATTGTAGAGGGAGACCAAGAGATGAATACACTAAGCAGATTCAGAAGGATGTAGGTTGCAGTAGATACTGGGAGATGAACAAGCTTGCACAGGATAGAGTAGCATGGAGAGCTGCATCAAACCAGTCTCAGGACTGAAGACCACAACAACAACATTGCCAATAAAACGCAGTCTTTGGTTAGCCTTCCCCACAACATGTTCTGTGTGTTCCTTCCAATTTAAGTTGTTCGTAATTGTAATACCTAGGTATTTAGTTGAATTTACGACTTTTAGATTAGACTGATTTATCGTGCAAACGAAGTTTAACGAGTTCCTTTTAGCACTCATGTGGATGACCTCACACTTTTCGTTATTTAGGGTCAACTGCCACCTTTCGCACCATCTAGATATCTTTTCTAAATCGTTACGAGTAGCTTTCTGCGACATATTTTCACCAGCATTAGTACAACAAACTCCTCCCCCCTGTAGTTTTGTTTGGTCCCTCAGCAATATGGGTCGATAAAATCTTCATCTTTATGACCCACACGAGGATTAAGATTGCGTACTTCGTTCGTCATAGGCGACTCACCACATCTTTTTTATCTTTAATTGTTAGCTGGATTGGTCATAAAGCATGCACCTCTAGCAGTCAGACGGTCAATGATCTAAGAGGTTCGACAGAGAACGTGAGGAGATAGGGTCCACGAAAGTGGCAGACGAAGAATAGATTACTCAACCAAGACAGTGCACGACTACATCGGCCTATATTATTCATTTCTAACATCCCTTGGCCCATGTTGGCCGAGGATACTTATCGGTTCAAAAACGTCCCAATTGTTTTCGGTTAAAGTGAATGTATACATCGCGAGGTGGTGCGTTTCGCCCGCGCGAGCGAAACATTTACTCTTTGACTCCGCGGTGCTCCAAGGAGAGCGAAGAAAAGTAAGAAAATCGGAATGTGACTGGATTTTGTTACGGGACACGATAACGAGAGGAATGTAGGAAGTGTGTACAATGAAACAGTCATTGTTAGCCGCCATATTATATAATTTGTGTTTTTGAGATTCACAAGCAGTATGCAATGTCAATGTGGAGTTTAGTAAGGGCCAGAATACAGTCTGTTGCATTTTAAAGATAACTGCGTGTATTTAATTTTTATCAAAGAATTCTGTGAGGAGCTATTATGTGCTACAAGCTTGTATGGGACTTCGAACATTTGGTGGTCGATGTTTGCGGTAGAACCTGCTTCTATCACACGGTCCAAGCATAGAAAAAGTTTTCTCTGATAAAAAGAACTTATTTCACTCGCCGACAATCATCGAATGACCAAATGCGAATGGCAGCGTTCCAATTCGAGAAGATCCTACACAAGTTTTCTTTCTTTTACATTTCAAGAATTTTACAGGCAACCGCCGGAGTCGGCAGTTGCTTATCCACCACGAGAGTAACTTGTCGACGTATACGAAATTACGTACACTGTGGGGATCGTCGACGCTGATAGTGTTCTTCACAGACATACAGAGACACTACACACACGCTAGTTCAGTAACAACGAGTTTAATATTACCAGCTTGAGCAGCGTAAATTTCTTCTCCTTTAGAAGTAAATATACTTTATAATTCACCTTTTTTCCTCCCCCCAAGAACCATGGACCTTGCCGTTGGTGAGGAGGCTTGCGTGCCTCAGCTATACAGATAGCCGTGCCGTAGGTGCAACCACAACGGAGGGGTATCTGTTGAGAGGCCAGACAAACGTGTGGTTCCTGAAAAGGGGCAGCAGCCTTTTCAGTAGGTGCAGGGGAAACAGTCTGGATGATTGACTGATCTGGCCTTGTAACACTAGCCAAAACGGCCTTGCTGTGCTGGTACTGTGAACGGCTGAAAGCAAGGGGAAACTATAGCCGTAATTTTTCCCGAGAGCATGCAGCTTTACTGTATGGTTTAATGATGATGGCGTCCTCTTGGGTAAAATATTCCGGAGGTAAAATAGTTCCCCATTCGGATCTCCGGGCGGGGACTACTCAGGAGGACGTCGTTATCTGGAAAAAGAAAACGCGTTCTACGGATCGGAGCGTGGAATGTCAGATTCCTTAATCGAGCAGGCAGGTTAGAAAATTTAAAAAGGGATATGGATAGGTTAAATTTAGATATAGTAGGAATTAGTGAAGTTCGGTGGCAGGAGGAACAAGACTTTTGGTCAGGCGAATACAGGGTTATAAATATAAAATAAAACAGGGGTAATGCAGGAGTCGGTTTAATAATGAATAAAAAAATAGGAGTGCGGGTAAGCTACTACAAACAGCATAGTGAACGCATTATTGTGGCCAAGATAGACACGAAGCCCACGCCTACTACAGTAATACAAGTTGATATGCCAACCAGCTCTGCAGATGACGAAGAAATTGAAGAAATGTATGATGAAATAAAAGAAATTATTCAGATAGTGAAGGGAGACGAAAATTTAATAGTCATGGGTGACTGGAATTCGGTAGTAGGAAAAGGGAGAGAAGGAAACGTAGTAGGTGAATATGGATTGGGACTAAGAAATGAAAGAGGAAGCCGCCAGGTAGAATTTTGCATAGAGCATAACTTAATCATAGCTAACACTTGGTTCAAGAATCATAAAAGAAGATTGTATACATGGAAGAAGCCTGGAGATACTGACAGGTTTCAGATAGATTACATATTAGTAAGACAGAGATTTACGAACCAGGTTTTAAATTGTAAGACATTTCCAGGGGCAGATGTGGACTCTGACCACAATCTATTGGTTATGAACTGTAGATTAAAACTGAAGAAACTGCAAAAAGGTGGGACTTTAAGGAGATGGGACCTGGATAAACTGAAAGAACCAGAGGTTGTACAGAGTTTCAGGGAGAGCATAAGGAACAATTAACAGGAATGTGGGAAAGAAATATAGTAGACGAAGAATGGGTAGCTCTGAGGGATGAAGTAGTGAAGGCAGCAGAGGATCAAATAGGTAAAAAGACCAGGGCTTGTAGAAATCCTTGGGTAACAGAAAAAATATTGAATTTAATTGATGAAAGGAGAAAATATAAACATTCAGTAATTGAAGCAGGCAGATAGGAATACAAACGTCTCAAAAATGAGATCGACACAGGAAGTGCAAAATGGCTAAACAGTGATGGCTAGAGGACAGATGTAAGGATGTAGCGGCATATGCCACTAGGAGTAAGATAGATACTGCCTACAGGAAAATTAAAGAGACCTTTGGAGAAAGAGAACCACCTGCATGAATATCAAGAGCTCAGAAGGAAATCCAGTTCTAAGCAAAGAAAGGAAAGCACAAAGGTGAAAGGAGTATACAGAGGGTCTATACAAGGGCGATGTTCTTGAGGACAATATTATGGAAATGGAAGAGGATGTAGATGAAGATGAAAAGGGAGATACGATACTGCGTGAAGAGTTTGACAGACTTAAATCGAAAAAGGCCCCGGGAGTAGACAACATTCCATTAGAACTACTGATAGCCTTGGGAGAGCCAGCCCTGACAAAACTCTACCATCTGATGAGCAAGATGTATGAGACAGGTAAAATACCCTCAGACTTCAAGAATAATATAATAATTCCAATCCCAAAGAAAGCAGGTGTTGACAGATGTGAAAATAGTTTAATAAGCCACTGCTGAAAAATAGTAACACGAATTCTTTACAGACGAATGGAAAAACTGGTAGAAGCTGATCTCGGTGAAGATCAGTTTGGATTCCGTAGAAATGTTGGAACACGTGAGGCAATACTGACCCTACGACCTATCTTAGAAAATAGATTAAGGAAAGGCAAACCTACGTTTCTAGCATTTGCAGACTTAGAGAAAGCTTTTGACAATGTTGACTGAAATACTCTCTTTCAAATTCTGAAAGTGGCAGGGGTAAAATACAGGGAGCGAAAGGCTATTTACAATTTGTACGGAAAGCAGATGGCAGTAATAAGAGTCGAGGGACATGAAAGGGAAGCAGTGGTTGGGAAGGGAGCGAGACAGGGTTGTAGCCGATGTTATTCAATTTGTATATTGAGCAATCAGTGAAGGAAACAAAAGAAAAATGAGGAGTAGGTATTAAAATCCCTGGAGAAGAAATAAAAACTTGTAATTCTGTCAGAGACAGCAAAGGACTTAGAATAGCAGTTTAACGGAATGGATAGTGTCTTGAAAGGTGGATATAAGATGAACATCAACAAAAGCAAAACGAGGATAATGGAATGTAGTCGAATTAAGTCGGGTGATGCTGAGGGAATCAGATTAGGAAATGAGACACTTAAAGTAGTAATGGAGTTTTGCTATTTGGGGAGCAAAATAACTGATGATGGTCGAAGTAGAGAGGATATAAAATGTAGACTGGCAATGGCAAGGAAAGCGTTTCTGAAGAAGAGAAATTTGTTAACATCGAGTATAGATTTAAGTGTCAGGAAGTCGTTTCTGAAAGTATTTGTTTGGAGTGTAGCCATGTATGGAAGTGAAACATGGACGATAACTAGTTTGGACAAGAAGACAATAGAAGCTTTCGAAATTTGGTGCTACAGAAGATTGCTGAAGATTAGATGGGTAGATCATATAACTAATGAGGAGGTACTGAATAGGATTGGGGAGAAGAGAAGTTTGTGGCACAACTTGACTAGAAGAAGGGATCGGTTGGTAGGACATGTTCTGAGGCATAAAGGGATCACCAATTTAGTATTGGAGGGCAGCGTGGAGGGTAAAAATTGTAGGGGGAGACCAAGAGTTGAATACGCTAAGCAGATTCAGAAGGATGTAGGTTGCAGTAGGTACTGGGAGATGAACAAGCTTGCGCAGGATAGAGTAGCATGGAGAGCTGCATCAAACCAGTCTCAGGACTGAAGACCACAACAACAGCAACAACAACAGTTCACCTTTATTGTACTGGGACAAAGAAGTACGAGCGCACTGCGTAAGTAATGAATAATATCCTTGACCAAGTGTTTAGTTTTACCTGTGGTTGACTTGCTTGTCAGTCGGTTGTGCATCTGTGAAGCATTCTTATTTGAGCCATAGTAGTGAGCACTTGAATTTTTCAGAGAATGAGATTTGTTTTTTGTGAGTCTGAGAGAAATTATCTGGAACACTTTACTAAGAGATGAAAACTCATTTATAATACTTTCTCTTTCTTTACATTAATGGAGTAGATTTTGGAGGAACTTTAAAGGTAACGAAGGCATGCGCAAAAATGAAATGTTTGTCAGAACTCTTAACAGTATTAAATCTTTGTCCCTCAGATAACTAATAAGTTTCGTGATTAGTGTTAATTTGATGTCTTTGTTTCTCATTATGTCAGAAGTAATTCAGTTGGTTGAAATGTTAGGAGGCTTTTTTTGCTATGGTAAAATTTTGTAATTGTTAGTCTTCTTATTCTGTGCAGACTTTTTGTCGTCGATAATTGGAATCTGATTTCTCAAGAGTGATTTTCTTTACAGTAAAGGCCACCTCCATGATTCATAGCACAGTTGTGAAGATTTTGTTGTGTGTGGTTGCACCTTACCTCACACGAAATCACAGATTGTGATGTACAGTAGATTATCTATTTTTAACTGCTACATCTGCTGATTTGTATTTGTTTCCGAGAACTTTATTACTTCAGACACAAAACCGCATGCTGAGCCAGAGGTAAGTCACTTTTATTTCAGGGCAGATCTCACCTGCCATTCTTGAGCAAACGGCGTGTAGCTAGGATTGTCTTGTGTAGTGCTAGCTGGTAACTAATTTTCAGTGAACACTGTTGGTGATTTCAAGCAGTTATACTCTTCCAGGTAGAGCAGTAATTTATTTCTTGTGGATATTTCAGGTCAAACGTTGCACTTGATGCCGTGCAATGTTCATAGTGTGCTTCGGTACTGAGATTTAATACGTAGCATTCATTGAGCACACAATTAGTTTGTCTTGGCATTTAGCTTCAAACATGTCGACCCTTTTTGCCTAGGGTAGTCCTTCGGTTTTTCTGTGATTACGTAACTAGCTTGCAACACAGGTTCTCGAAAGCAAATCAGCGCTACGCGTATTGTAATAACATTCGTATTTTCTCTTGCAGATATTGTACTTTAATTGTCATCTTTGTGTGTGATTTTGTGTAAATTTTTGCAAAAAATATTCAGTGTGAAAATCTTTGTTGCGTAGGCAGATAGTAGTACAAAATGTGTTCAAATGGTTCAAATGGCTCTGAGCACTATGCGACTTAACTTCTGAGGTCATCAGTCGCCTAGAACTTAGAACTAATTAAACCTAACTAACCTAAGAACATCACACACATCCATGCTCGAGGCAGGATTCGAACCTGCAACCGCAGCGGTCACGCGGTTCCAGACTGAAGCGCCTTTAACCGCACGGCCACACCGGCCGGCTACAAAATGTGTAAAATATTTCAGTGTTACCTAGATTATTTGCAGATATTTCTGTTGCGTAAAATAATTTCTTACTTTTGGTTATCTAACTACAAAGAGATATTTTGTGCGGTAATTCAGTTTTTACATTTGAACATTATGGCTACAGCACAGTATTTCGTCGTGCTGTTAGATCGCAGACCTCGTCACAAACTAATGACCCAATTATTGACGGAACGGAACAAGCTCAACAGTAGATAAACATAAATAATTTATTTGAGTTTTCAGAGAAAGAAAATGACTTGCCAACACAGATGCGCTCTTTATCAGGAAACGCGACAAAACAGATATTTAACACTCAGCAATAAATTGCAAAATTTCGCAACAACCACCTTTTGAGACAGTCGTTTCGGGTTTTGCTTCAGTTTCTTTTAATAAAACAGTACACGAGCCAACATCAATTACTGACAATACACTCTCAGTCGTTGCAAATCCAGTAAACATAAATGCGCAAAGCAATAACCCAAATTTGTTAGAGTTGCTACTAGAGACGGATAAAACTATAGAACAAAACACAAAATCACAAGAAGAAATAAGTAAAGACGTTAAAAGTACGAAAAATGAACTCACAGCTCACATTCGGAAACTTGGAAAAACAGAGAAACCTTTCTATAGAAATCCTACAAGAGATTAGGGATGACTCACCACCTACTAACACGAGACTAGAGGCCAGGCTACGCAACCTTGAAAGCGAAGAAAATAATTTAAAAACCACACAACAGAACGATAAAGAAGAGCTACTCACAAAAATAAATACCACTGTACCGAGCGCAGTATTCTCGCAACTCACAGTGCGTCACGACCAGCTTAATATCACTGCCGAAACAAGTAGAGAACAGGTAAACGCACTGAGACCGAACTCTGACGGAATAAAAGACAAAAATGGGAAATTTGTCTACAAATACCGACAATGACTCTGATGTCGCACATTTTGTACCATTTTCAGACACAACCGGATATCAAAAAAATGGTTCAAATGGCTCTAAGCACTATGGGACTTAACATCTGAGGTCATCAGTCCCCTAGACTTAGAACTACTTAAACCTAACTAACCTAAGGACATCACACACGTCCATGCCCGAGGCAGGATTCGAACCTGCGACCGTTGCAGCAGCGCGGTTCCGGACTGAAGTGCCTAGAACCGCTCGGTCACAACGGCCGGCCAACCGGATATCAGGCACTTACGAATTTTAAAGAAAGTCAGATTAAAGTAATCAACAACAGAAAAAAACAACCTGCGAGAACAGTTGACACATATCGTACGCAAACTAAATAATAATGGCGGCATCAATGACTTCACGCGTTCACGTTCACACCCACGATCTGAAACTTGGGATGAAACTAAAAATTTGTGTCATCTCTCTCACTTTCCCACAGAACAAAACTGTTCACCTAGGCATGACAGTGAGCCGCCCGTCAGGCGAAATAGAGGACATTCTGACTCTCACCAAAACGACAATTCGATTACAAGCACTTTCTCTCTGTTCCTAAATTCAAAATTTCTCGGAACTTTGGCAACGACATTCACACCCAAGCCTAGGTTAGATCAATTTTTGTTGTAACTACCACCAAATTGGTCTTTGGGCCATAATCTGGAATTTATGTGTGGATATCTTGAAAGCGAGCCAGCCGTGAGAAAGCGATCTGTAATCAGAGACTGTGAAAGTGAAACTAATTTTTATCACGCTCTCTTGTCTTCGTACTGGTCGCAGCCTACTCAGGATCGAGTAAAGCATAGTAAAGTGATGATGAAAAATTTCGTTCAATCCGAGTTTTCTTGCCGCGTCAGATGTGTTGAGAAGATTTTGCTTAGGAATCAGTATCTCATAAATCCGCACAGTCCATCTGAGTTGTTACGCATTGCCGGCCGATGTGGCCGAGCGTTCTAGGCGCTTCAGTCTGGAACCGCGCGACCGCTACGGTCGCAGGTTCGAATCCTGCCTCGGGCATGGATGTGTGTGATGTCCTTAGGTTAGTTAGGTTTAAGTAGTTCTAAGTTCTAGGGGACTGATGACCTCAGATGTTAAGTCCTATAGTGGTCAGAGCCATTTGAACCATTTTTTGTTACGTATTTGCTTAGCAAAATTGCCTTCATATTTGCGTCACGTAATGTTGCTAACAGGAAAAAAAAAGACGACCTAGATGCTTTCTAATTTTGCGAACCGGGACTGCAAGGCTCCAAGTAATTCCGAGGCTTTCAGACCAGATAGGGTAGCATTTCTCTCTCTATCTAAGTCTTTCCTATCATCTATCGTCATATCTTCTTAAAATCTGAATACTTTTGTGTTTTTCTTTCAATTTCTAATTTACTTTTACTTCCATTGTAATTACTGAAAAAATAATTGCTGTTTGTAATATGGAATATGTTTTGTAATCTACATGAAAATCTCTAAAACGAACATACTTTTATAAAATGTAGGGCAACTTATCAGTAAATGGGCAATAAATCAAATTCATAGTCGCTTTGCAACAAAAAATGGAAATAGACTACGAACACCGTATCACTCGAAAATTTGACAACAGACGTCGTGACTCACAACTTTGATTTCCACCGTACGATCATAGAAATGACGAACGCTCTAGCAAAACTCATTATCACACACAGAAATTACAGAGGACAAAACAGGAATCATCAGTATGATGATTTATACCACGCTCTCCTGGCTGCATATTGGTCGCAAGCTACTCAGGAGCATATGAGAGCTGTGGTAGCGAAGGCGAATGGTCCACTTCGGTTTACTGGGAGAATTTTCTGTAAAGGACAGCGCGTATAGGACGCTGGTGCGACCTATTCTTGAGTAATGCTCGCGTGTTTGGGATCCATACCATCTCGGATTAAAGGAAGACATCCACGCAATTCATAGGCGGGCTGCTAGATTTGTTACCGGTAGGTTCGAACAAAACGTGTTACGGAGATGCTTCGGGAACTCAAATGGGAATCCCTGGAGGGAAGGCGACGTTCTTTTCAAGAAATGCTGTTGAGAAAATTTAATAAACCGACGTTTGTAGCTGACTACCGAACGATTCTACTGCCGCCAACAAACATTGCACGCGAAGACCATGAAGATAAGAGACGAGAAATTAGGGTTCATACGGAGCCATGCAGACATTCGTTTTTCCCTCGCTCTGTTTGCGACTGGAACAGCAAAGTACTGGGTACTTTCCACCACGCATCGTACTGTGGCTTGTGGTGTATGTATGTAGATGTAGATGGAGATGCACACTGTTAAAACCAAAACAGTTGTCGTGACAGAAGCCGTGGCGCGTCCTGCAGTCCCGACGAGCAAACACCGTCGCCTAGCAACAGGTCGCTGCTGGACAGCTGGTCAGGGCCGTGGTGTGGACTCTGGAGCCAGCCTCGCCTGGGGCACACTTCGCCTACTCGCGAGAAGTCGCACGCCCAGCCTGCACCTCCGTACCGCTCTGGAGCGCTCTCATTGTACACTGCCCACGAAGACAGAGCTAAAAGTTCCCGGTCGCGTCCAGAAGCGGCATTCGTATCAATGGAATTTTCGTTGTATGGATAGAGAGGAGATTGTGGCACTACGTGTCCTGTTTGAACAGTGAAGTAATGAACATGCCGCCTATCTACATCTACATATATGCTCTGCCAACCGCTGTGAAATGCATGGACGAGGGTACTTTTCATTGTAACACTTATTAACGGTTTCTGTCTTTCCCATTCGATTATGAAGCGGAAAAAGAACGCTGATTAAATGTGTCTGTGCACGCTATAACTATCCTCTGCGCAATTTTAGTAGAGTCCCACAACCGGACAACATACCAACGAAGTTAATTAAAGAGTACTCATGCGAGTTGAGTCCTATCTTAAGTTATTTGTGTAACCAATCTCGTATCAGTGGAACATTCCCAGACTCGCTAAACGTCCGTAAAGTTAAGTTTCTTTACAAGAAGGACGATAAAGAGATACCATCAAACTAACGACCAATTTTACTTTTGCAGGCTTTTTCAAACGTGCTTGAAAAAGTTGTGTTCAAGCGTCTCCTTAAGCATATGACTGCAAATAATATATTGTCCGAGCCATAGTTTGAGTTCCTTAAGGGTTCCAATATGGTGAAAGCTGTTTACACATGCTGTGAGAATGTACTTAACTGGTTAAACAAAAATGCTACTGGCATTTTATGTGAGCTGTCAAAAGTCTTGAACTGTGTGAATCAAAGCATTCTCTTAAGGGGCTCCGGAACGCCCTATACTTGCAATGTTAAAATAACGCTTATAAATTACATCTTTCCTCACAAAGTATTTGAGGTAGGAAGTTGAACTTTTTACAGATTATTTATTGGAATATGGGCTACAACTTAACACAGGGATTTTACGAAATTTTAGTTCAGTTATTAAAGATGATTTTTTTTTCAATTGTAATGAAAATTCACAACATTTTTTTGCAATTTTTTATTTATATATTCAAAAATACACAGTTTTTTGGAAAAAGGCTGTGTTAAATTATGCAGAAGGTACTGTGTAACATTTACTGAAAATTTGAAACAAATATGTTTGGAAGATCCTTAGAAAACGTAATTAGTATGAGAAAATAAAAGTTTTGGGAATCGAGCGACAAAGATTGGATTAACTTTTTAGTGTATTCCAGGTCCATAGGATGGATTATCTTCATCCTCTGCAAACTCCTCCTCCAGCTTCCTCTTGTTCCTCCTCCTGTTTACTCTTGCTTGTATTTCTAGACTCTTTACAGCCCTGTCTGCAGCCCGAAGGCGTTCCTTGTCTAAAGCAAGCATCGCTCGTACCATGTTAGAACCTATCTTCATTCCCATATTTCTAAATACCTTGCATCTTACAATGTTGCCATCATTGAAAGTCGCAACAGCATCATACACACCAAAGTGAAGTGTTTCTACTCCAACAAATACAGTCTTGGAGATTCTCGACCATATAACACTAGTTACACTTACATTGGGGTTTTGAGTTTTTCCGTGAATACACTTTTTCAACAGTTTAGGTGCTGCTAAGTCTCTGAAAATAGGTTAGCCACAACACATACTTTATCTCACATCACTAAAATGTACCTGATGAACACGGACGTTAATAATAACACCATTTGACAGCAGTTTAACAGCGCCACAGTAGGTCACGCCCATGTAGAACACATTTCAAAAAAAATTTAAAAATAGTTGTAGTCTTCGGAATTGAATAAATTATATATCTATTAAAAGGTAATAGTCTGCAGATTCAGAAAACGCAAAAAAGTAAAAATTGAACTTTTCATGATTTTGAGCCTTTCCGGGGCCCCTTAAGTAAATTAGAATATTATGTCGTCACCGACAGTAATGCGAAATGGTTCGAGGCTTACGTAACAAACTGGAAACAAAGGGTGCCGTTGCGAAATACCTATGGAATAAGCAGTCAGTCTTCATCTGACTGGGAATTAATTACATGTGGTGTTCCTCAAGGTTCCATCTTGGGTCCGCAGTTTTTGCTTGTGTACATAAATGACCTCTCGTCTGTTACATTGCCAGATGCTATGTTGGTTTTTTTTTCTTTTTTTTCAGATGACACAAAGGGTTCAAATGGCCCTGAGCACTATGGGACTTAACATCTGAGGTCATCAGTCCCCTAGAACATAGAACTACTTAAACCTAACTAACCTAAGGATATCACAGACATCCATGCCCGAGGCAGGATTCGAACATGCGACCGTAGCGGTCGCGCGGTTCCGGACTGAAGCGTCTAGAACCGCTCGGCCACAACGCCCGGCCGCAGATGACACGAAACATTGGAGTAAGTACAAGTCCAGTACAGATTTAGAAATGACTGCTAATCAAATTTGCAGTGACACTAATAAATGGTTTAAAGCTAATTTACCGTCAATAAACATTGAAAAAACTCACTATACACAGTTCAGAACCTATAAGAGATTTCCTTCCAACACGTGTATAACATATGAAGACATGCAGATCTAAGAGGATGACAGTGTTAAATTTCTGGGTGTACAACTCGATAAAATTCATTTGGGAGGGGCATGCCACAGAATTTCTCAAGCCCCTAAACAAGTCTGAACTTGCAGTGAGAATGATGTATGGTGTAGGAGATACAAATGTAAAAGAACTTGCATACTTTCCTTACTTTCATTCTTCTACGTGATTTGGATCATATTCTGGCGTAACTCCTCAAACCGAGCAAACGTTTTTAGCGTGGAAAAGCATGTACTAAGACTCATTTGTGGCGTAAACTTACAGACATCACGTAGAAACTGAAAGGTCTCTGTTGGATTCCTTTCATGTTTAATTTCTTAAATCTGTTGCCATTTATGGAATAAATTCCTCTTCTAAATGTACTGTGGCGTTTCTGACTATCTGGGAGGAGACTGAGCAGTGGAACGTGTTACTTTTACACATAAACAAGAACGATCTGTCACACTACTACACTTTAAAGCACAGTTTATATGTAATTCTTATATGTAATTCATGTCACACAGTCTCATACGGAACCTACATCCGCTTTCTTTTATATACTGTATATGATAAGATACTGTCATCCCCCTTCCCTTTTGTGTGAGAGGATGAATGAGCATATGTATTTCTAGTTGCATGCTTGAGGGTAGCAGACAAGGCTGTCTGCTAGAGAACAGTAGGACCAACGTCGGAACAGGTAGCTACGCTTCCTAAAAGCAAAGAGGTTTCTATCCTTAGTATGGTCCTGTCCGTCATGTAATTACCACACACTGGTATACTAAATTCATATTAACTCTTTGTGAAGTCTTCGCAAAAAGAATAGCTGAGGGCTACTTTGATGATTACACCACATGCTCCACGTGGTCAACTTGGTTTACACAAAGCGTACAACTCCACAATAATTTTGATAATTAAAATACATTAGATCGAAAAGCAATTGACAAAAGAAAAACCTTGAACTGGTTACTAACGTCTAACTATTAACCTGATGGGTCAAACAGTTATATAAGCACGTGGTACTGGTCTCGCAAAGTACACCCCACGTGGGTTGAACATAAAGAAAAGCATAAAGAAAAGTTGCTATATTAAAAAAATATTCTCAAGACGAGACGTTATAATCTCACGCACATTCGGATTTAAGATTGATGAACTTAGTTAGAGTTACTGATCAACACGTGGTTCCACTTTACTCACAAAGTAGTAACAAAGCAACTACCGAAAAATAATCTGAACTTCACACGATAATTACACTGCGCTGCAATTTAAGATAACATCGGATATTTTAGACCTAAACCCGAAATAAAAGTGATTAAATTTTCAGTTAGGCCGAACTTAAGAAATCCATTGTCCTACGGACTTAACAGACACGCGCTTAGCCGGAGATCTTACCACTTCAGACGCTCGCCACGGCCACCCTGCAACTGCCTACTGCCGAGCGTGATTCCTGAGGGTGGCTCACAAAGACCAACGGAAGTGGCCAGAGGGGCAGTTTCCTATACCTGTTCCGACGTTGGTCCTACTGTTCTCTAGCAGACAGCCTTGTCTGCTACCCTCAAGCATGCAACTAGAAATACATATGCTCATTCATCCTCTCACACAAAAGGGAAGGGGGATGACAGTATCTTATCATATACAGTATATAAAAGAAAGCGGATGTAGGTTCCGTATGAGACTGTGTGACATGAATTACATATAAGAATTACATATAAACTGTGCTTTAAAGTGTAGTAGTGTGACAGATCGTTCTTGTTTATGTGTAAAAGTAACACGTTCCACTGCTCAGTCTCCTCCCAGATAGTCAGAAACGCCACAGTACATTTAGAAGAGGAATTTATTCCATAAATGGCAACAGATTTAAGAAATTAAACATGAAAGGAATCCAACAGAGACCTTTCAAAACCTGTTCAAGGAACTGTTTATTCTAGCCACTGCTTCTCAGTATATTTTATCCTTAATGAAATCTATTATAAGTAATATGTCTCTATTTCCAATCAATAGCCCAATACATAATATCAGTACTAGGAATAAGAACAATCTACATACACACCTGAAATCATGTACCTTGGTCCAAAAAGAGGTCTAAAATTGAGGAACACATATTTTCAATAAAGTCCCAGCAACCACTAAAAACTTGGTTTCAGATAAAGTAATGTTTAAACAGAATTGGAAAGATTTTTTGATAGGCAATTCCTTCTACTCTATAGATGAATATCTTAAGAAGGACTGTCAGACCAGCTAAAGAAAAAATGTCTGTTAGATTTCAGTTTTGACAGCACTTGGTCACAACGGCCAAGATTAAGCATTTTGTATATGATAAGTTTATTAAAAGTGTATAACCATGTGTTATTTTGACAGTGTATTAATTCTGTAAATATTAACAGTCCCAGTCTACTGTAATACATTAACCTATTTTGACAATCTCGTGACAAATGATCAGGGTAGTGAGTATTAATTCAAATGTTTTATGTTTTTTGTGTTATATTTTTTGACTTGTACCACAACCACGAGAATCATCACGTTTTTGGATCTATGGAATGAAAATTGAGTCTAATCTAATGGAATCCGCCATAACACCTATCCCTCCTGTCAGATTTACCCCGCTCCTTCCTATCCCTTACCGATTTCAGGGCTCCCCTTTCCCCCCACCCCTTTTTTTCCACTTCTTAGTCTTGACCTTGCCCCCATCCCAACTACGTGTATCCCGAGTCACATGTTTTCCTACCAACCGCTCTGCCACCTATCCCCACAACCACCTGAAGCCATTAGCTGCATAAACTCATTACCTACCACTAAGGACCGATCCAACTTCCTTCATTCCGTAATTCATTCTACGAGTCTTTCAGAAAATATTCCTCTCACGTAGAGGAAGAAACTATGTTAGGTGGACTTGGATCATCTGGAAACGTTTTATTTGCACGTTGGGGCTCACGTTCTACTTCTCTTCATAATCACATTAAGCACGGTAAACACACAAGGAAAGAACGTATCGGTACAGCATAAAACATCTTCCCAAATGAAGTGTTCAAAATGCCCACCGTTAGAAAGGGTACATGTATCAACAAGCCGTAGTCAGCTGATAGCGTCTTTAAACGCTGTACGCGGGGTGGATACGGCGAATTCTTCAGTCATGTGGAAAACATTACTTTTCGCAGCTAATTGTCTTACGCTGACACATGGAAGTTCTTCCTGCAGTGGAGGTGTCCTCGTCCTTATACGCCTCTCCCATGCTCTTTAAGACGACAATCAGTTGCTTCAAAAGCCCCCCTGTCGGGGCACCGTCGTTCTGTCGCTATGGAAATCCCTCCCGATAAAACGTTGAACGCCACCGCTATTAACATCTGCTAATCGATGCAGCATATGCGACTTTCGCATTCGAGTACACCTCCGTTGCGCTGTACCGGAAACCAAGTCCTTGACGATCACTAAACAATCGATAGTATGTGTTTGATGCTAGTAGAGCGACGAATTTAGTCGCATATCAACAGAAGCAATGAACTCAGTAACACATCAACGTTACCTTTGTTTCAATGGAACTACAAACACTGGCGGTAAACCTAAGAATTGAAACTTACTGTACTCTCTAAACAAGCGTAAAAACAGGGGTATAGTGAACATTTCATGTAACAAAACGTTTCATGTCATGCTGGTCCGTTCTGCATCTGTCTGTTTCCCTCGACTGATGTGTTTATGAAGAGAAGTAGAAATATGAGCTCTGACATGGAAACAAAACGTTCCCGGACGCTTGTCGATGTAACACATTTTATTCCTCTGTGTGTGAGAATGTTTCCTGAAAGCGTGGCCACGCCTACCTGTTGTACCCTGTGTAGTTCATCTGTTACAAAATCCGTTAAAAATTTATTCCGTCTATGTATGTCTTACACTCTTTTGGTAGAAGCGTAGCACTGTTCCGGTGCCAGGCTATCCTCGTCCCAGAAGGAATGAAATTAGAATAAAGCAAAAAAACTGTAATTAGCCACTGCAGATGACACTCACAAACCTTCGTGCTAGGTACAGAAGACATGCTCTAAATAACAGTCGAGGAGATAGTGAGACGCTGAGACAACGACCTAAACGCATTAACAATCCCAGACACAAACACTTATGTCATAGCACACAACACCAGTAACAAATAGGACGACCCCGCAGGTGAACTGTTCGGTCTGAAACAAGGTGCATTAAACACTTTAACTGGGCTTTTGCGGGGAAAATGGCGTGTGTCCAAGTGTCTGCCAGTTCAGGTTACATCTCCGTGACGCTGCTCCATAGGTCAAACAAATCATACGTCCTACTCTTCTTTTTATAAATTCATTATCCTCTGATAGCCTTATTTTCATATGGACACCCTTCCCCCCTCTCTCCCACACGCACATACATGAGCATTATTCTAGGATGCATAGCATGAGTGTTTTGTAAGCAAATTCCTTTGTGGACTGATTGCATGTTTCCGGTATCCAACTAATGAATCGAAATCTGTGACCTGTTTTATCTATGACTGAAACGGTGAGTGCCTTACAGATTGTGACAACCAAGTATTTCTTTGAGTTGACTGATTCAAATGATGATTCACAGATATTGCAACCGTTAGGGCCCTACGTACATCTTTGCGCACTGATTCTTCCTGACTAGTCTCTTAAACTTCAACCTACTCTTCATCATTGCCAAATAGTGATCTGAGACTGTATCTGCTCCTTACAATCCAATGTCTGATTACGGACTCTCTGCTTGATCATGATGTAACTGGAATCTTCCGTCCTTTCCCCAGTATACGTCCTCCTCTTGTGATTAATGAACAGAGTATTTGCTATTACTGGCTGAAATTTACTACAGAAGGCAATTAATGTTTCTCCTCTCTCATTCCTATTACCAAGTCCATATTCTCTCGTAACCCTTTCTGCTCCTTCCCCTACAAGCGCATTCCAGTACCCCATGACTATTAGATTGCCGCGCGGGATTAGCCAAGCGGTTTGAGGCACTGCAGTCTTGGACTGTGTGGCTGGTGCCGGCGGAGGTTCGAGTCCTCCCTCGGGCATGGGTGTGTGTGTTTGTTCTTAGGTTAATTTAGGTTAAGTAGTGTGTAAGCTTAGGGACTGACGACCTTAGCAGTTATGTCCCATAAGATTTCACACACATTTGAACATTTTTGACTATTAGATTTTCATCTCCCTTTACGTACCGAATTACCCGTTCAATACCCTCATGTTATTTCTCTCTTCATCTTCTGCTCGCAACGTCGGCACGTATACCTATTGTTGTTGGTATTGATTTGCTGTCGATTCTGATGAGAACAACGCTATCACTGAAATGTTCTCAGTAGCTCACACTCCGCCTACCTTCCAGTTCCTAACGAATCCTACTCCTGTTATACCGTTTTCTGCTGCTGTTGATATTACTCTATACTCTTATGACCAGAAATCCTTGTCTTCTTTACATTTCATCTCACTGACACCCACTATATCTAGACTGAGCCTTAACTTTTTTTTCAGTTTTTCTAGATTCCATACCGCATTCAAACTTCTGATATTCCAGGCCGCGACTTGTAGAACGTTATCCTCTCGTTGGTTATTCAATCTTTTTCTCATGGTCACCAACCCCTTGACAGTCCCCTCCCGGGGGTCCGAATGGGGGACTATTCCGGAATCTTTTGCCAATGAAGAGACCATCATGACACTTCTTCAGTTATAAGCTAAATGTCCTGTGGGTACACATTATGTGTCTCTAATGCAATGGTCTCCATTGCCTTCAGCTTCCTCGTTCCGTTGGTCATTGCTGGTTCTTCCGCCTTTTAGGGGCAATTTCCCACCCAAGTGCAAAAGAGTGCCCTGAACCTTTGTCCGCTCCTCCGCCCTTTTTGACAAGGCCGTTAGCAGAATGAGGCTGACTTCTTATGTCGTGAAACATCCCATTAGAGAAATTAAGAATGAAAGTGCTGGTAAACCTCTTACATTTTTTGATTTTCAAACAGCTGAGCAAAACTGAACGTACTCAGACATTTCTCTCTTTACTTATTCTGATCATCTCTAAACTGACATACAATATTTTTAGAGCAACGCAGTCTGACTTTCAATAATCCCTACAAAAGAATGGCCCTGATAACAATAATCTATACCTTTCATGAATCACTTACCTCACAAAAATCTTCGTCACTCAAACTACTGCAACACAGCGTGCCCCAATACTGCCAGCTAAATAAAAGATTCTAACTACTGAAGGCACTAACTACTGATAGGCATAGTTAGCAAATGAAAGATTTTGATGGAGAACAAACAATGTATTTACCTTAATAGTGTTCAAAAGTCATAATATATATCAGTTCATGACATCCAGTCTTTCAAACTTCTTTTTTCTGACGGACACACGTCCAGATAGTCCGCTCTCAAAACTCTGCCATCTCTCTCCCCACATCCACCACTGCTGGGGGCTCGCATCCAACTGCGCAACGCTACGCGCTGTTAACAGCCAACAGCCCAACACTACAATAGCAAATATTCGAACAATGCCAACCAGCCACAGATTGCACACAGCACAGTCAGTGATTTTCATACAGAACACTATGTGGCGTTACCAACATAAAAACCTAAACAGCCTACTTACAGTCGGAAGTTTTCGGCAGGCATTACTGATCCTTTTTATTCAAAATTTAAGCAATGGCGGGGATTTTTTAAAATCAAAGCTACCCCTACTTGGCACCGTCACTTTTATACTACTGTTGCCCCTAATTACTCGCCAAAATTCTCCCAAGGCGATAGGATCCAGGGTTCTACATTTTTTACGTGATTATAATCAGCAAGTGTGCACAAATGAAAATCCTATGAAACATAATGTTACAAAAATGCTGTTCAAAAGAAAACAAATTAAAAAAAAACATTCGTAGATTGCTTGCGCAACTTCGGCTAAATGAATCTTTCTTCAAGAAATGATGCAGATGGCTATTTCTTCCCACCGCCATCGGCGTTTTCAATATTGAACAATGCCGTCTAAAAATATCTATAACAGACTCATTCTGCTATGCTAATACCTCAATGAATGCAGCTTTCCATGATGCAGCCAATCCCTTTTTCTTTCTCACTGCTTACAACTCATTATTTTCTGTCTCTACAGAACGTCAGACTGTACCTGGCACTTCCAGATTTTAAGGGGGGGGGGGGGGTGTTTAACGAAAACATTACGTAAATAATTTCCGAAGAGCGTATGGTACTTCGGTGGGCATTAGAGGATGCTGTGGGCATTTTGCAGGTACCACCAATAATCAATCTCCACTTTCTCCCCTTCGCCGAAGACATAATCGATTCCCTCGAACGGTGGTATTGTGCGGGGTGAAAGTAATCTGGACAGAGGAGGATCAAAGGTTCAGTCACGTGAGATATGATGCAGAGATAAAAAGTTAGGATCTTCTGTGCCGCTCGCCAACTGCTGGACGACGACATAACACGTTAAGGGATGTGCATTGGTACTGAGGCAGCAATAGTCAGGGCAAAGGGGGGAGTCCATTAAACCTATAGCACAGACCCTGTGTCTCGTCGCATATTTTTCGTTGATGACTAGATACCACATTGTGCACACGGTGGTGGACAGAAAGTAGCTGTGTATCGTTTTGCACATTCGTGGCCAATAGGCAGTCTGGTACTTAGTTTCTACCACGTTACGTGGGACAGCCCGCAGAAGGGTGGTGTAAAAATCCTTAGCCTTCAGCGGGTGTGTTGCGCGTAGATCCGAGATCACATAGCTGTATTAGAGAATGAATGCCGTGGCATGCGACATGTGCCGTCTGTATAGGTAACTGAAAACCGCCTATCACCCCTATACAGGGAGGACACGTGTCATATGATTGAGGTTTGACCCCACTTATAGGTTCAGGTATTTCGCAGCACCTTGGATCCGTTTCGAGTCCCGCAGCAGGTTCTGGCACACTTCCATCGTTTAGTTTGTAGTAGCTATTACTAGTTCGAAGCAGCCGAGGGACATCCTTCGTAAACTTAACTCCCAAATATCTCATTTCAGTAAATGGCCGGCGGGGGGGGGGGGGGGGGGGGGGAGGGGGAGGCGGCAATGCCTGACCCGAGACTGCGCCCGACATCCAGTGCCGCCAACTTATTGACGTTCAGAAGACTGTCGTGGCCTGTCCGTATCGCTCGATCCAGTTTAGTACGCTGCAGGTTTCATCGGTGGAACGAAGCAACAGTAGCAGGTCGTGAGCATACGCCCTGTAGCGGAAGGTGATGTCCCACAGTGTGACGCCAGATAGCTTGCGCTTGAGACCACTGATTAGTGGCTCGATTGCCACTCCGTAAAGTCGTAGAGACCTGTTATTGGGTATAGGGGCCATCGATCACCCGTTGACCGGGACCTGGCAGCTGCGAAAATGCGCCACCGGGTGTCGTTGGGGCCTGGGGGAAATTTCATAAGGGCCATTACATGTAGGAGGCTGTTATGCTGCACTCTATCGACGGCCCGATTGAAATTGATGAAGACGATCGCTGCTCTCAGGCGCCATGCCGAGGCGATGGACGTTAAGACCCTACAGTCGCTGGTGGCCATTTGTACATCGGCATCTCTTCCCCCGCGACGTCTGTTCCGGGTCGAGGATCTTTGGCAATGTCGGCTTAATGAGACCTGCCAAAACCCTGACGAAGGTCTTGTAGTCGGCGTTCAACACTGTAGCTGGCCGACGGTCGCTGACCGATCGCCCTCCCACTGGCTTGTGTACTGGTATGAGAAGTCCTTCTACAAACGTAGGTGGTACAGTGTAGTCTAGGGACATAGGTTTGCAGAACATTTAAACCAGAGAGCTATAGTGAAGTCACGGAAGGTCCGGTAAAACTCGATTTGTAATACCCTGGGGACTTTCTGGCTGCTTCCTTATCCAAGGCGTCCTCCATCTCTTCAGGCGGGTCTTCATCCATTAATGCTGTCACTTATACAATACTATCTGCATAAAATCCCGTCACTGCTTCAGCGTCCGTAGTGCGCATCACCTGCTATTACGCTTCTGCAACCGCTTTTTCGTCTACAGTTCACTCCTACTGTTGTTGTGGTCTTCAGTCCAGAGACTGGTTTGATGCAGTTCTCCATGCTACTCTATCCTGTGCAAGCTTCTTCATCTCCCAGAACGTACTGCAGCCTACATCCTTCTGAATCTGTTTAGTGTATTCATCTCTTGGTCCCCCTCTACGATTTTTACCCTCCACGCTGCCCTCCAATACTAAATTGGTGATCCCTTGATGCCTCAGAATATGTCTTACCAACCGACCCCTTCTTCTAGTCAAGATGTGGCACAAATTTCTCTTCTCCCCAATTCTATTCAATACCTCCTCATTAGTTATGTGATCTACCCATAATCTTCAGCATTCTTCTGTAGCACCACATTTCGAAAGCTTCTATTCTCTTCTTGTCTAAACTATTTATCGTCCACGTTTCACTTCCATACATGTCTACACTCCATACAAATACTTTCAAAAATGACTTCCTGACACTTAAATCTATACTCGATGTTAACAAATTTCTCTTCTTCAGAAACGCTTTCCTTCCCATTGCCAGTCTACATTTTATATCCTCTCTACTTCGACCATCATCAGTTATTTTGCTCCCCAAATTGCAAAACTCATTGACAATTTTAAGCGTCTCATTTCCTAGTCTAATAACCCCAGCATCGCCCGATTTAATTCGACTACATTCCATTATCCACGTTTTGCTTTTGTTGATGTTCATCTTATATCCTCCTTTCAAGACACTGTCCATCCCGTTCAGCTGCTCTTCCAGGTTCTTTGCTGTCTCTGACAGAATTACAATGTCATCGGCGAACCTCAAAGTTGTTATTCCTTCTCCATGAATTTTAATTCCTACTGCGAATTTTTCTTTTGTTTCCTTTACCGCTTGCTCAATATACAGATTGAATAATATCAGGGATAGGCCACAAACCTGTCCCGCTCCCTTCCCAACCACTGCTTCCCTTTCATGCCCCTCGACTATTATAACTGCCATCTGGTTTCTGTACAAATTGTAAATAGCCTTTCGCTCCCTGTATTTTACCCCTGCCACCTTCAGAATTTGAGAGAGAGTATTCCAGTCAACATTGTCAAAAGCTTTCTCTAAGTCTGCAAATGCCAGAAACGTAGGTTTGCCTTTCCTTAATCTATTTTCTAAGATAGGTCGTAGGGTCAGTATTGCCCCACGTGTTCCAACATTTCTACGGAATACAAACTGATCTTCACCGAGATCAGCTTCTACCAGTTTTTCCATTCGTCTGTAAAGAATTCGTGTTACTATTTTTCAGCAGCGGCTTATTAAACTGATAGTTTGGTAATTTTCACATCTGTCAACACCTGCTTTCTGTGGGATTGGAATTATTATATTCTTCTTGAAGTCTGAGGGTATTTCACCTGTCTCATACATCTTGCTCACCAGATGGTAGAGTTTTGTCAGGGCTGACTCTCCCAAGGCTATCAGTAGTTCTAATGGAATGTTGTCTACTCCCGGGGCCTTTTTCGACTTAAGTCTTTCAGTGCTCTGTCAAACTCTTCACGCAGTATCGTCTCTCTCTTTTCATCTTCATCTACATCCTCTTCCATTTCCATAATATTGTCCTCAAGAACATCGCCCTTGTATAGACCCTCTGTATACTCCTTTCACGTTTGTGCTTTCCCTTCTTTGCTTAGAACTGTTTTTCCTTCTGAGCTCTTGATATTGATGCAGGTGGTTCTCTTTTCTCCAAAGGTCTCTTTAATTTTCCTGTAGGCAGTATCTATCTTACCTCTAGTGGTATATGCCGCTACATCCTTACATTTGTCCTCTAGCCATCACTGCTTAGCCATTTTGGACTTCCTGTGTCGATCTCATTTTTGAGACGTTTGTATTCCTTTCTGCCTGCTTCATTTACTGCATTTTTATATTTTCTCTTTTCATCAATTAAATTCAATATATCTTCTGTTACCCAATGATTTCGACTAGCCCTCGTCTTTTTACCTACTTGATCTTTCCTATTACATATGACAAAAACGATGCTCCATGGCTTTCACAATGGTTGCTTAGGTTGTACATGAGCGACCGTCCCGCGTCGTAAGGCGTGTGATTAACCGTTGACGATATCTGCGCATGTGCTCCACAGTGTGGTGCATGTTTTGTACTTATGTTGCCGTTCGGTTGTATCGTCACGAGCGGACTACGGCGCCTTCTAATCGGCGCTTCGTCAACGATTGTATGTGAGCCTTGATGCAGTGTCGTTCTCGTAGTCTGCCCGGCGATAGGGGTTAAGCGTCGTGGTCCCTGAGCGTCGTATATTAAAAATCGAGGGTATTTCCGTGCCAACCAGCCTTGTACTTGCTAAACTGCATAATTGTCTTGCGGATTGCCAGATGGCGCAGAGGAGCCACCATGCCAAACTCGACGGTTATCGAATGTGACGTCGTTCGCAGTTGGCCCACGGTTTGGCGATTTGCTCACATTAATCTGGATCCTGGATGTGAGTTACGTTCATCTTCCAAAAACCGTTGCTATGCCAGACTTGTTGGGGGTCGACATTCATCGTGCAGATATAGCTACTGTGGTCAGAGATGGCAAGTGGCCATCATTTGGCGGTCACCGCACACACCCAGTCGGCCTGCCAAATTACGAGTAGGATGCGTATATCCAGATCTCTCGGCATGTATCTTTTCCCACGTGTCGCTCAAGTGAAGTTCATGGATCACCGTACCTCTTTCCGGACAGGGAGTGTAGTGTGCAATTTGCCCCTTGGAACCGAAACGTGCAGAGAGCATTGGGATAGGGGCCATCTGAACAAAGAACTGAGCGAGTTGCTTTTGACTGAAACAAAGTCTCACATGTGTGCTGTGCCTATTGCTGCAATTGGGAGGTGGGGAATCTTGGCCTGCACCTAAATAGCAGGGGAAGTAAAGATAAGCTGAGTACTTTGCAGGAAGTGTAAGGGGGGCTCAAGCACGCAAGACAAAATCCCTGTGATTACTGGAATCAAAGGGGCACACTTTTTTACTTTAGATCAGGGTACAGACAGAGAGTACTGTAAGAAATAAGAGCAATACAAGACGATAATATATGTAGCAGTTTCCAGGAAAATAAAATTAATTTGTTTCATCAGAAAATTACAGGGTTAAAAAACAACGTAGATAAGTTTATTGTATGCCTAGAAGATGGCCTCTCTGAACACTATGTAACGACAGGTATGGAGAAGTTAAATATCAGGGACTATAGTCAAAAGTATTGAAACAAATTGTTTTTGTTTTGATCAGGACCTAGATAAATGTGCTTGTTAGTTGTTACTGCAGAATACTTCCCTGATAATTGGAACTTTCTACAGCTCCCTCTAGGAAACTTTCAGCTATTTATGAGAAATCTAGATGTATTATCCAGCTAACTATCCAAGAGAAACAGTAGTTTGTGGAGATTTCAGTGTAGATTTCTTAAGAGATATCGACAGATAATAGAACTATAATTATTATTTGGGTGTTTCAATCTAATTTCAGTAGTCAATTTTCCAACTTGTGTGCAGCAGAATAGTAGGACATTGATTCATAACGTTTTTATAGGCAATGCTCAGGCAGACAACAATTGATATGAACTCAATTACTAATGGACTACCTGGTCATGACGCACAATTAATGGAAATAAACAGTATTACACCTTACAACCTGGAGGTGGGCTCATACAAAGCAATAAGGTTTATTAAGAACAGGACAAAATGTTTTAAGAGCAAGATGGGATGAGGAGTGTGTAGAAAGAAATGCTAATGCTAAGTTCAATTTATTATATAGTAAATTTGTGTCAATATTTGAAAAATGCTTTTCTAAAAAATATCCAAAAGATCTTTAAATACGAACATTTTAGGTTAGGCTTTACCGTGACTGTTATTTACATTAAATGAAACAACTCGCTTACTGTTACCAGTCACTGTTTATTTATCTCCACGACGAGTTTCAAAGGCTTAAACCCCCATCGTCAGGTGGATTTACATTTGTTAAGATGACGTTTGTGTGTGTGTTGTGTTACGATATTTTTCCGACGCCATATTTGTTCGCAAAATATGACAGTATACATGTGATGTGTTGTGACAGTGAAAGAAACCTGTGACCACTGGAGACAGTGCCACAAGTCCCTCCAAAATGTCGTAACACAACACACACACAAATGTTTATTAACAAATGTAAATCCCCCTGATGATGGAGGCTTAAACCTTTGAAACGCGTCGTGGAGGTAAATAAACAGTGACTGGTACCAGTAAACTTGTTGTTTCATTTAATCCAAAAAATCCATTAAAAAAAACAAGTCAATTGTGGAGAACTAAGGGAACTAAAACCTCATGTAAGAGGAAGACGGAAACTTATACTTGCATACTGCAAAAATACTGTAGTATTTTGAGGAAAGTAATTAGATGAAAAAGGAGTAGAAATTGGAGGAAGAAGAGTAGGGTGCTTGAGATTTGCTGATGACATGGTCCTTCTAGCCACAGGGGAAAAAGAATTACAGGATTTGGTGGACACCATTGCAACTAACGGAAAAAAATATGGAATGAAAATTAACGCAAATAAAACAAAAGTATTGGCAATAGGAGGAAATAAGGAAATAAAAATTGTGCTGAATGGAGAAACACTAGAACAGGTGCAAAATTTTAAGTATCTTGGAAGCAGGATAGACACCGACTGGAAGTGCACCACAGAAATTAAAACAAGGATAGCAATGGCAAAAGAGGCGTTTTATAAGAAAAGGAGAATCTTCTGCAGCGGTCTGGACACAGAACTCAGAAAGAGACTCATAAAATGTCTTGTATGAAACATGGACTATGAGGAAAAAAGACAGAAAAAGGCTGGAGGCTTTTGAGATCTGGACATGGCGGAAGATGGAAAGAATAAGTTGGATGGACAGAGTAAAAAATGAAGAGGTACTGAGAAGAGTGGGAGAGAAAAGACAGTTACTAGATGTAATAAAGAGAAGAAAAAGAAATTGGATTGGGCATATATTAAGAAAGAATGACGGACTGATAAAAACAGTTTTAGAAGGTTATGTAGAAGGGAAAAGGAAGCGAGGAAGGAAGAGATTCCAGATACTGGATGACATGATGGACGGTACAACATACAGCAGCCTTAAGAAGGAAGCAATGGATCGCAGAAAATGGAGTGGCAAAGGACCTGCTAATATAGCAGATAACTGATGATGATGATGAATTAAAATGTCCAGAAGTATGCATATCCTGACAGAAATAAATAATACAGACAATAAGATTAAAACTATATGGGAAATTGTCAAATGGGAGCAGCACAGCCAGTCATTGTACAAGATTTCATAACAATTAATAAATGACAATATTGCGACTGATAATTGCAAGTTGCAAGTACTTTCAACAATCACTTTCTAAACATAGATATTTGGGTCCACTGCTATTCCTTATGTATGTGAATGACCGTAAAATTCAACAAGCAAAATTGGTACTTATGTAGATGATACTAGTGTCTTAATAAATCCCATTAGAGAGAAAGGAACATAAGAATTAGTAAATGATATTTTCGGAAGAATTATTAAGTTGTTCTCCGAATATGGGCGCCCCCTAAATTTTGAAAAAAATACACTATATTCAGTTCTGTACAACAAACAGTCATACAAAAAACTGATATAACTCACGAGCAGGACTGTGGAGGGTAGAACGGTCCAAATTTTGGGGTGAGCAATTTGATGAAAACTTGAAATGAAAGAAGCATATTACTGAACTTTTCCAATAGTTGATCTCAGCTACTTCTGCTCTTCGCTATAAGTGCTAATCTTGGAAACAAACTATCAACCTCCTGGCATGTTTTGCGAATTTCTACTCAGTAATGTTAAACGGAATAATTTTCTGGGCTAACTCGTCACTTATAAAGAAAAAATTAATTTGCACGAAAGGGAGGAGTAAGACTAATATGTAATGTTCACCCATGGGCTAACTCGTCACTTATAAAGAAAAAATTAATTTGCACGAAAGGGAGGAGTAAGACTAATATGTAATGTTCACCCATGGATGTCGTTTAAGAATCTCTTCAAAGAGCTAGACATTTTAACTACACTGACACTATACAATTTTCGTCAGTGAAATTCGTCATAAATAATGCATCACAATTTGAGAATAACAGTGATGTACATACCTACAACACTAGAGCGAAAAAAATGACCTTTATTACCTATCGTTAAAGCTATAAGTGGCTCAGAGTGGAGTTCAATACGCAGCAACAAACATTTTTTATCGTTTGCCCAATAACATAAAACCTCTGACTTGTAGCGAAGCAAGTTTTAATCTAATTTAAAATCGTTTTTCCTGGACAACACCTTCTATTCCATTGATACCTTGCTACTTAATAACTGGTAGCCATTAAAACAAAAAAGGAAAACAACTACTGCTTTTTGTAGTTTTGTGAGCAGGAATAAAACGATAAAGTGTTCATTAATGTTAAAACTAATCATATGTATCAGTAAACTGACTCGTTCCGCCTATTTTGATAAAAGAATCGCTCAAATGATATGAAACATGTAACTAACTAACTCACTAACTAACAGGAACAAGCTCCTATCAAATGAGTGACTAAGAATAAACACGGTTCGTGAAATATAGTTAGTCTTAACCACGTATTATTTGAACACTTCAGCAAAACACTAATCCACACATGGAATTATAAGATTAAATATTACTTTGCCTGAATGTCGGAGCGGCGGCTATTTTCTATGACGATAGAACAAAGCCATATGATGCAATCATGGCACTTGATGCAATATACTCTGCAAAACATTTTCTTCACGTCGTAAATGCAGATTTTAGAACAATCCAATAAATACAAAGATGCTAATATTAATACACATTCGAGACAAAATTATTCCACTTTTCCAGAAATCTTTGCCTCATTTTGACTTGTCGAGAGCTAACCGCTGACCATAGAGGTTCAAAATGGTTCAAATGGCTCTGAGCACTATGGGACTTAACATCTGTGGTCATCAGTCCACTAGAACTTAGAACTACTTAAACCTAACTAACCAAAGGACATCACACACATCCATGCCCGAGGCAGGATGCGAACCTGCGACCGTTGCGGTCGCGCGGTTCCAGACTGAAGCGCCTAGAACCGCACGGCCACACCGGCCGGCCTGACCATAGAGGATTAACGGGTATAAGTGCAGATACTTTTATATGTGATACCTTAATATCTTCACACCTGAGAGTGTTAGTTTTTTTTCTCTGCATCGAACAATCTTCCTACAAAAACGCCACAAACTTTATGGCCTGATGTTTTCTGCACCATTGTAACTGCGCCACTACGTGGACTACTCCTGTTAATATAGACTAATCGTTTTACATCCACACTTCAACACCTGACCTATTGCCTGGGGGAGAGGGGGGGGGGGAATAAGCGTTAACGGCTTGCTTGTCCCACGCGTATGTGGTATGTGGAGCTACTACCTGACCTAAAAACATTTGGCTTGTAATAGCTATAATTATTAGTCTGAAAAATGACATAAATATTGATGTAATGTTTTTCAATATACTCTCCTCAGTCAGCAATAGAAATATCTGGTCTTACACCTGTTACCCTCTGTATACGCCACAAAGACTTCTCGTGGCGCTGATCGCCACTCCATCTTTTATCTCCTCGCTTAAGCCTTTCCGTTCCAGAGGGACTTGCCTCCAGCTTTTCTACTGTATACAACTCTGCATTCCTTAAGCATGGACTAGTTACATACGTTAGGTTTCAGACCATATGTTAGGTCTCAGAGCATAAAATGATATAATACATCAAATTACAGAATGAGAAAAAAATATTCACTTATATGTAAAGTCAAAGAAGTTAAAGAATACAAATGTTAAAAAATGGTTCAAATGGCTCTGAGCACTATGGGACTTAACATCTTAGGTCATCAGTACCCTAGAATTTAGAACTACTTAAACCTAACTAACCTAAGGACATCACAAACATCCATACCCGAGGCAGGATTCGAACCTGCGACCGTAGCAGTCCCGCGGTTCCAGACTGCAGCGCCTAGAACCGCACGGCCACCGCGGCCGGCTACAAATGTTACAAATGTTATTACCTGATCAAGTTCCGCGCAAATTATGACTTTAAACTCCTTGCCGAAAAGTCTTTTCAATGTCAGAGTGAAATGCACATAGTTTCACTAACTAAAACAAAGTCGGTATCTTCATTCGACAGCTACAAACGTTAAAAATTGTTTGTGTATATTAGAAAGTCTACTACACTTTCCCCATATAACTTAGCGGAAACCACACCTCAACATACACCGATGTGAGGTACCCTGGACTCATGGTTCGATGTAAATTTAACTTCCTAGACGTACACACCTTCTGCGGATAGATTTGAAATTCTGTGTGAAAGGTAGAACGGCTAAAAGAGTGCACTGATATTGTTCGTGTTTAGTGTTTGTACCAGGCCTGGCAGGGTATTAAGGGGGCGTCAGCGGTATTAGATGTTGAGGGACAACGAGGAAGGGCACGCGAATGCTATGTACTCGTGTGAGACAGCGTTATCAGTACCTGACAGAGTTTGAATGCCGCCTCATCGGGCTCCCGTCTTTGCTGGCTGGCCTAATAGTGCAGTATTCAGATTTTTTGGTATTCCTGATGGTGGATCGCATGGGAATGCGAGGGCAAGTTTTTGGTCGACTATGTGTGACCACCACAAGGGAGGATCGCATTATTGTGCACCAAACACATGACATCACCTTCACATCTGTGCCTGCCATTCGAGAACCAGTAATATTCTCACTGCAACATTCTAGCAGCAGCCAGCCGATGAACTTACACTGGCCTCATTTTGCCAATGTTATGGAGAACCCAGTGATGTTACTCCTAGCGCCATAGTATAGGGAACCATCACTTATGACTTCTGGTCACAGCTGGACGTGAATGAGGGCACATTGGTACATAATGGACGTCCTCCATCCTCACGTGTTGCCTGTTTTGCATCTACATCATGGTGCCATTTTCCAGCAGGACAATGGTTATCGACAGATGATGCGTATCTCTGTGAACTACACACGTGATGTTGGTGTTCTTATGCCACCAAAAAGATCCCCAGAATTATTACTGATAGAACATGTGTGATACCAGCTCAGACATCAACTCGTCCCAGTGCCATTATCTGGGACATCAAGAGCCAGTTACATCACTTGCAGGCCACCTTGCCTTGAGAGAGGATACAACAGCCGTATGACATCCTTCCCAACCAAATCAGTGTACACATCCAGGCCAGAATCTCTTTGTTAATTTGACTCTATTTTGTAATCACTGCTATTGCATACCCTCTCAACCTGTGAAGTTTCATTTCATTTCCTCCTGCCATTACAGGTGTGCTGGCATAATCTGTCGCCAGCACACTGGTTGGCAAAGATGTAGTGCAAAGATCGATAGTAGGCGCCGGATCAAGGGCGCCTATCACGAGAGAGGCCAGAGACACACCGACAAGCAAGAAGCCGCCAACACCCTCTCGACACCATGTACACTCCTGGAAATGGAAAAAAGAACACATTGACACCGGTGTGTCAGACCCACCATACTTGCTCCGGACACTGCGAGAGGGCTGTACAAGCAATGATCACACGCGCGGCACAGCGGACACACTAGGAACCGCGGTGTTGGCCGTCGAATGGCGCTAGCTGCGCAGCATTTGTGCACCGCCGCCGTCAGTGTCAGCCAGTTTGTCGTGGCATACGGAGCTCCATCGCAGTCTTTAACACTGGTAGCATGCCGCGACGGCGTGGACGTGAACCGTATGTGCACTTGACGGACTTTGAGCGAGGGCGTATAGTGGGCATGCGGGAGGCCGGGTGGACGTACCGCCGAATTGCTCAACACGTGGGGCGTGAGGTCTCCACAGTACATCGATGTTGTCGCCAGCGGTCGGCGGAAGGTGCACGTGCCCGTCGACCTGGGACCGGACCGCAGCGACGCACGGATGCACGCCAAGACCGTAGGATCCTACGCAGTGCCGTAGGGGACCGCACCGCCACTTCCCAGCAAATTAGGGACACTGTTGCTCCTGGGGTATCGGCGAGGACCATTCGGAACCGTCTCCATGAAGCTGGGCTACGGTCCCGCACACCGTTAGGCCGTCTTCCGCTCACGCCCCAACATCGTGCAGCCCGCCTCCAGTGGTGTCGCGACAGGCGTGAATGGAGGGACGAATGGAGACGTGTCGTCTTCAGCGATGAGAGTCGCTTCTGCCTTGGTGCCAATGATGGTCGTATGCGTGTTTGGCGCCGTGCAGGTGAGCGCCACAATCAGGACTGCATACGACCGAGGCACACAGGGCCAACACCCGGCATCATGGTGTGGGGAGCGATCTCCTACACTGGCCGTACACCACTGGTGATCGTCGAGGGGACACTGAATAGTGCACGGTACATCCAAACCGTCATCGAACCCATCGTTCTACCATTCCTAGACCGGCAAGGGAACTTGCTGTTCCAACAGGACAATGCACGTCCGCATGTATCCCGTGCCACCCAACGTGCTCTAGAAGGTGTAAGTCAACTACCCTGGCCAGCAAGATCTCCGGATCTGTCCCCCATTGAGCATGTTTGGGACTGGATGAAGCGTCGTCTCACGCGGTCTGCACGTCCAGCACGAACGCTGGTCCAACTGAGGCGCCAGGTGGAAATGGCATGGCAAGCCGTTCCACAGGACTACATCCAGCATCTCTACGATCGTCTCCATGGGAGAATAGCAGCCTGCATTGCTGCGAAAGGTGGATATACACTGTACTAGTGCCGACATTGTGCATGCTCTGTTGCCTGTGTCTATGTGCCTGTGGTTCTGTCAGTGTGATCATGTGATGTATCTGACCCCAGGAATGTGTCAAAGTTTCCCCTTCCTGGGACAATGAATTCACGGTGTTCTTATTTCAATTTCCAGGAGTGTATTTAGGCCGCCGCCGCTGACCAGAGGGGCTCACTGACTTACTAACTCAAACTCCAGTTTGACGTCTATCAGTTCAATCTACAGCGAGCGTAGTTCGTAACAGGCTACGACAGCACATAGTGACCAGAATTATGACAATAGCAAGTCTACTAACACTGTGTGCAGGAGGACTGTTACTGATGAGCTTGTACCACAACACATGGACTCTATTCAAGTTAAGCAGCAGCCACCTTTTCATGTAAATGAAACTCCGTATTAATTCACGTGTGCATTTGTGTTGTAGAGAGAGGATACTGGCCACCCATAACAACATCTTCTTCCTTCTTGGTACTAGAGCCCACAGTGGCGACGAGGATACTACAACGGGTGTTTCACTTTTGTCAAGCAGTGTATTTTGTCGTTCTGGATACACTTAGTGTAGCTATCTCTGCTGATTCACCCGGGCAACGTGTACAAAATAATCATACTGTTTGCTGTGCCTATATAAATAAAGTTTCCTAAGTGACAGAAACCAGTATGTAGTCATATTCCAAGACACTCCAGCGCCGGATCACAAAGACTGTGATGTATGAAAGAAAGCGCTCCTTAGTTCAGAGAGCCGGAAGCAGTAGATGAACTAGTACCAAGAATGCAATTAGTTCTGCCTTTAGTTCTGACATCAACTTAGGCCGCGAATGTGGGTTTCCCAGCTGGTCAGTGTCCTGTCTACAGACGGCTTGTACATCCTTTTGCACAAATGAAAGTAACAAAGCATGGAAACCAATTACAGTTCGTAGTTCAGTTTGTCCCACAAGATGAGCAATCAGAAAACTCGTTACTCCGCTGGAATCACATAACCTGAGGAGTCAACGGAGAGAGGCCAAAAATAACACACGTGAAGCTAGAATTTATGACGGCAGGAAATGTCGCAAGATTATACAGCCAAGTTAATTTACGACAGTTGTTCGAAATAGCATCGACGTTACTCTTTACGATGCACGATATTCTAAAATGAACCATTAACAGCAACAACATATGAAATTCCTACAGACTTATAATCACTGAAACGATATTTTATTACTCAGAAACGGTGAACAATTCTATAACTGAAGCTTTGAATGGCAGTGTATCTTTAACCGTGAATTATGGGATGGTTGCTGTTTCGCTCCTAAAACCACATCAATTTCATCACGGCAATCGAAAACTGATAAATAGCTCACTACACTAGCTGTCGTTCACTCTTTTTTGTTTCGAAACTGGTAACGGTTGTGATGAGTTCGTCTACACATGCGGACCTTTATCCTGAATGTCAATTTGAAATCTTAATAACAGGATATAAATCATACCGTGTTATCTACATTATTTGCAATATCTGCATCTGCATCTACATCGACATGATAACTATGCAGTTCACAATTAAGTGCCTGATAGAAGGCTAATTGAACCACTTTCAACCTATTTCTCTACCGTTCCACTCTCGCGGGAAAAACGGGCACTTGAATCTTTCCGTCCGAGCTCTGATTTCTCCTATTTTATTATGACGATCATTTCTCCCTGTATAGGTGGTGGCCAACAAAATATTTTCGCAATCGGAGGAGAAAGTTGGAGATTGAAATTTAATGAGAAGATCCTGCCGCAACGAAAGATAGCTTTTGTTCACGTATCATACCCATGGTATTCTGTCCCCTATTTCGCGATAATACAAAAAATGCTGTTCCTTCTTTCAATTGTTCGATGTCCTTCGTGGTGGTGGTGGTGGTGTGTTGGGGCTTATGGGCGCTCAACATCGAGGTCATCAGCGCCCTGACACACATTAAAAGGAACGAATGTTGACAGACCTAAGAAAACTAAAGCACACACTCAAAGAAAGCAGGAAAAGAAGGAAAATGCTACATAAGAAAGTAAAACCTAAGGAAAGGGGAAACATAGCAACAAAAATGTCACAGGAAATTGTTATTGGCTGGCCACTTACATAAAATATGGGCGAGCTTGTCACACAGTGAGCAAATTAAAATCCTCTCCCTAAAATCTTTGTAAAAACATTTGACAGGGCACAGAAGTTTAAAATTGTAGCCACATTCGTCCGAGTCTTACCTAAAAGAGATGGCAGATCCGCTGGCAAGTCAGCCGCGACCCGCTGGTCAGAAAATAAAACGCAATCCAATAAAACGTGGCGCACAGTGACCTGGACGCCGCAAGCACCACACATTGGAGGGTCCTCTCGCCGGAGCAGGAAGCCATGCGCCATAGGGCTGTGGCCTATTCGAAGCCGAGTGAGGAGAACCTCTTCCCGTCGATGGCGCTGATAGGAAGTACACCACACACGCGTTGTGGGCTTGACTGTACGGAGCTTATTGTCAGTCACTTCCAGCCACTCATCCTCCCACCGACGCATGACCCGTGAGCTCAACAGCGAGGTGAGTGCGTGCAAGGGGGTAGCACACGGAGATACTTGTGGGGCGAGACACGCCTCCTTGGCTGCGAGATCTGCCCTATCATTCCCAGCAATGCCGACATGCCCCGGAACCCAGCAGAAAGCTACAACCTTCCCCAGTCGCTGTAGTCAGAGGAGGGCATCCTGGATGGTCTGGACAATTTTGTCTGCCGGATACAAACGTTGCAATGAGTGAAGGGCACTGAGTGAATCGGAACAGGCAAGAAATTTAGGAGAGGAAGAATGTCTCATGTGCTCCAGTGCCCGCAAGATCGCAAACAATTCTGCATCAAAGACAGTAAAAGTCTGAGGCAGTCTTCGTCAGTGCCAATTGATGCGGATTCCATCCTGCACAGCAATACTCCAGAAGAGGGCGGACAAGCGTAGTTCAAGCAGTCTCTTTAGGAGACCTGTTGCACTTTCTAAGTATTCTCCAGTAAAATGCAACCTTTGGATTGCTTTCACCGCAGTATTATCTACGTGATCCTTCCAGTCTAAGTCATTCGTAATTGTGATCCCTAAGTATTTAGTTGAATTTACAACCTTGGCCAATTCGCTTGCTTAAATGAATGATATTCCTCCATTCTTACCATGCCGAAAAAATTTCTATCTGTGTAAATATTTTTAAAAAATCTGTGTAAATAATTATTAATTCTGGGTCTTAATGTCCTGTAGGAACTTTGACAGTATTTGTAAATGTTTCCAAGTTAACTGTAACAGTAATGTAGACATAAGTGACACGGAAACAGGATGTACTGTTTCTGATTATTTTGGTTTGTTTTTAAAAATGTACCACCAGTCCCCAACATTCACACCTTGTTTGCGACAATTGTAACCACTCCTTTGGTCGATAAGAAATTGTAATTTACCAATCTAAAGCTTTTTAGGTACATATAGTAAATTACATTATCAGTGCTCACGAAATTCACATTCATATTAAAGAATATTCAAATTACTAGGTAAGTGCTCATAGGTATAAGGAATATGCAACTGTTACCACTGCAATGTTTTTTTTCAGTATATACTGTATACTGATGCAAAGAATTGTTTCGTTTACTATTACTATTACTGTTTCAGCTACTGCTGTTCTTTCTTTTGACAGGACTCTGAATTCAGCCTGACGATACGTTGATTGTATTTGCTATGAGAAAAATATATAGTAATCTGAAGATAAAGTTATTTTCTCTAAACCAACGTAAGAGTTATTTTAAAATGATCGGTTAACTGAAAGTGATTTTAAGTTTTATCAGACATTTACGGATACTGAGAAATAGTAAGCAAAAAATGGTTCAAATGGCTCTGAGCACTATGGGACTTAACAGCTATGGTCATCAGTCCCCTAGAACTTAGAACTACTTAAACCTAACTAACCTAAGGACAGCACACAACACCCAGTCATCACGAGGCAGAGAAAATCCCTGACCCCGCCGAACTGTAAGCATTTTAATAGACAATATTTGAGTTACCTTACAATGTGGAAACTAAGTGACTTTATTCAGAAGTGTTTTTTTTCATAATAGTAAACTACACGAAACATTTAATTCAATGCGGAGAAAAGCTGCATTTGTAGTGTTTTATGTGTTGTACAGCTTCCGACGTTAAACTTTCTTTTTTGCCTAAACTCAACAGGAAAAAATTCGCGTCGACTATGGAAATCTTGTCTTCCTTGCCTACAACATTAAAGAAAGAAGATGTTCGTGGAAGACTGTGGTTCATTATACTGTTTTCTCTGGAATACAATGATACTACAGCGTCCCTGAGATAAATAACCGAAAAATAAAAATCTACGTAACAACTTGGGAATCGTGCACGAGAGGAGGCAATACTCACTGCGCATGCTCGGCTTTCCGCGTAGGCCATGCTGCATCTTCACAGTTAGTTAAATACCGGAAACAGGAACGCTTCCTCCCGAGGCTGCTTACACTCTAACATTTGTTTCTCCATCACCGCCTCAAACACGGTTCTTTTGCAGGATATTTTTATAAATTATTAATTTAATATCCCCTACGTTCACGCTTTTGTTGATTTTACTGGGTTCCTTTTTAGGTTTCGGGGTGGCCTTGGCACTCATTTTCTGTTTATAGACTTTCGTACATTTGCGAGTTAGAAGTTTTAAATACCTTGAAGAGACTGTTAGGGTATGTACTAATTCCGGGTTTTAAATAGATCGCTTTTATGGACTGGCTGTAAAAACATAACCGTTTTTATTCTATTGTACCCGCCATTACCAAAACTCTAGTAACTTGTTTTATACATTGGACATTGATAAACACTTGATGAAGCAAACATAGTTTGCCGAACGATCGTATCTTTAAATAAATACATTTTTAACAATCGCAGCGATCCTTCCTATTCAACAAGGAATATTTCGACTGTGCTCTATATACAAATAGTTACAGAATTCTCAAACCGCAGACATTTTAGCATCCCGGACACCACTAAAAACCCTGGACTGTCCAGGTTAATCCCGGATGTATGCTAAGCCTACCTTTGGAACAATGCGATGCGTAATTTGTCTCGCGCACCTCACATTGTTAAGGCAGCGTGGATTTTGGACGCGACTGCTGACTTAGCACCACGCCACGAAAATTCTGAGCAAGAAACGTAAGGAACGTTTCACACACGTGCAAAAGATACAAAAAACGTAGTGAGACACAAAAAGTACAAAGATTTGAATTGTAATAAACGGACAAAGATTAACACGTATTTAGAAGACGTGGCTTGAAGCGGGTGGTGTCTCGTAGCAACCTCCGCACGCCATTGTCCGCAGGTGTAGGTTCGCACAACGTCCACAGCCCAAAATGGCTCTCGCGTCAGGCTCCCAGCGGGAAGTGAAAGCGCCCCGGCGGCGGAGTCGTACGGCTTGAGGGCAGCGATTTCAATAACCGGAGGAATTACCGCCGGTAAACCAGTATGAATGGCGCTTCGGGAGTGGCTTCGAGCGCACTGACCGCTGGTGATCTCAGCCGAACGGAGTCAGTCCAGTACAATGAACTTTTGCCAACTAGTCAGTTCCTTGGAAATTGGAAATTTGTGGTAAGGACTATGGGACCAAACTGCTTAGGTCATCGGTTCCTAGGCTTACGCACTGCTTAATCTAACTTAAACTAACTTATCCTAAGGACAACACATACGGGGAGGGACACAAAAATAACCGGAATTTCTTTCTAGAAAGCTTATACTTTATTGTATTCAAATACAACTTTAATCTCCTTCGAAATATTCTTTATTAGCATTAATACACTTGTCCAAACGTTCATTCCAGTTTTCAAAGCACCTTTTAAATTCGTCCTCTTTGATACCTGGTAGCACTTTCATGACATTGAGTTTTATGTCTTCCACATCCGCAAAACGCTTCCCTCTCAAGTCTCTTTTCATCCACGGGAATAGGAAGAAGTCCGAGGGTGCTAAATCCAGCGAATAGGGCGCGTGGGTCAAGGTAGTCGTCTTCGTTGAGGCCAAAACCTGGCGACTGCTGAGAGCTGTGTGCGCGGGAGCGTTGTCGTGGTGCAGGAATCACACGCCAGAATCCCACAAAGCCGTACGTTTTCGCGACAAACTTCTGCGAAGCCGTTTCATAACCTCTAAATAGAATTGTTGGTTTACTGTCTGGTTTTCAGGGACAAATTCAGAGTGTACGATCCCTTTGATGTCAAAAAAACCAGATCAACATCGTTTTCACATTCGATTTCACTTGTGGAGCTTTTTTTGGTCGAGGTGAGCCAGGTGACTTCCATTGCGATGACTGTTGTTTACTTTCTGGATCATACCCATAGTTCCATGACTCATTACCTGTAATGATTTTGTTGAAAAAATGTGGATCATTTTTGAACGTGTCCTTCATTTCGAGACGGGATTGAACGCGACAATCACTTTGATCTCCGGTAAGAAGCTTCGGCACGAATTTTGCTGCCACTCTTCGCATCCCCAAATCGATGGTCAAGTTGCGCTGAAGTTCTCGAGTTGGTCGATTGCCCATCGATCTTCACTGATGAGATCACGGATTCTATCGATGTTGTCTTCGCTTCGAGCAGTTGAAGGTCGACCGGAATGGGGATTATCTTCAACCACCATTTCTCTCTTTTTAAACCGAGAAAACCATTCGTACACTTGCGTTTTACTAAGAGCATGGTCTTTGTAGGCTGTCTGAATCGTCGCAACAGTTTCTGTTGCGTTCTTGCCGAGCAAGAAACAAAACTTCACTGCCGCACTTTGTTCGCAAGAACTAGCCATTTCCTTGTGTCACGTCTGCGCTGTACGCACACTCAAAGAACTGCCGAAGAAACCACACTTCTCACTGTTGGGTGACGCCGCGTGGCAGAATGACTCAGCAGAGCTACTACTACAACCCTCTGGCGGGGCAACCTGCTACTACAAGTAACGGATGTGTAGCATTACGATTCCGGTTACTTTTGGGTCTCCCCTCGTACACCCTTGCCCGAGGAAGGACTCGAACCTCCGACGGGGGGAGCCGCGCGAACCGTGACAAGACGCGTCAGACCGCACAGCTACCTGGCGGGGGCAGACAGTTCCTTGTCGTTTATTAATTTTTACTGCTGCATTTTTCGTAATGCTGTTTTATGTTATACGGGGCGTCCCATGACGAATCGTAAGCATTCAGGGATATGACTTGAACGATCATTCGAAGCAGAAAAGTTTGGTCAACATGGGCTCTGAAACGCATACCTTAACCCTATAACCCCTCGTAAAATTTACCATTGCAGCTTGTACCAATTTAGTGTTCCCGCCAATGTAGTATTGTCAGTATAGGGTATAAAACAAGACATTTTGTACTTATTTTGTACGTGACATACCACTGGAGACCCTATAATTGTAATTGACTAGTGCATGAATTATAAATTATGTCTTTCTTTGAATAAAATGTTTAGTTGTAAAATTTACGATGGTTTAGCAACAACGTGATATTTTCCCGGTTTTAGTGTTCTAGGGTTAAGAGCTGTGATCACTTGTTCCTCTTCGTTACTGCAAAGCAGACTACATTTACAGAAAGCCCTTTCCTTTCCATATTTATAGAGGTGGTACTATGGGCCAAAACAAAGAGTGCAGTAGACATGAACTCCCAACTTCATACTGTAAGAGCTATGACTGTCAAACAAATTTCTACTGAACAAGTACTCATAGCTGATAAGGTCTGCATTTTAGAGTCTATATTTACCCCCCCCCCCCCCCCCCATGAACCATGGACCTTGCCGTTGGTGGGGAGGCTTGCGTGCCTCAGCGATACAGATAGCCGTACCATAGGTACAACCACAATGGAGGGGTATCTGCTGAGAGGCCAGACAAACGTGTGGTTCCTGAAGAGGGGCAGCAGCCTTTTCAGTAGCTGCAAGGGCAACAGTCTGGTTGATTGACTGATCTGGCCTTGTAACAATAACCAAAACGGCCTTGCTGTGCTGGTACTGCGAACAGCTGAAAGCAAGGGGAAACTACGGCCGTAATTTTTCCCAAGGGCATGCAGCTTTACTGTATGATTAAATGATGATGGCGTCCTCTTGGGTAAAATATTCCGGAGGTAAAATAGTCCCCCATTCGGATCTCCGGGCGGGGACTACTCAAGAGGACGTCGTTATCAGGAGAAAGAAAACTGGCATTCTACGGATCAAAGGATGGAATGTCAGATCCCTTAATCGGGCAGGTAGGTTAGAAAATTTAAAAAGGGAAATGGATAGGTTAAAGTTAGATATAGTGGGAATTAGTGAAGTTCGGTGGCAGGAGGAACAAGACTTCTGGTCAGGTGACTACAGGGTTATAAACACAAAGTCAAATAGGGGTAATGCAGGAGTAGGTTTAATAATGAATAGGAAAATAGGAATGCGGGTAAGCTACTACAAACAGCATAGTGAACGCATTATTGTGGCCAAGATATATACGAAGCCCACACCTACTACAGTAGTACAAGTTTATATGCCAACTAGCTCTGCAAATGACGAAGAAATTGAAGAAATGTATGATGAAATAAAAGAAATTATTCAGATAGTGAAGGGAGACGAAAATTTAATAGTCATGGGTGACTGGAATTCCGTAGTAGGAAAAGGGATAGAAGGAAACGTAGTAGGTGAATATGGATTGGGGCTAAGAAATGAAAGAGGAAGCTGCCTGGTAGAATTTTGCACAGAGCACAACTTAATCATAGCTAACACTTGGTTTAAGAATCATGATAGAAGGTTGTATACATGGAAGAACCCTGGAGATACTAAAAGGTATCAGATAGATTATATAATGGTAAGACAGAGATTTAGGAACCAGGTTCTAAATTGTAAGACATTTCCAGGGGCAGATGTGGTTTCTGACCACAATCTATTGGTTATGACCTGTAGATTAAAACTGAAGAAACTGCAAAAAGGTGGGAATTTAAGTAGAAGGGACCTGGATAAACTGAAAGAACCAGAGGTTGTACAGAGTTTCAGGGAGAGCATAAGGGAACAATTGACAGGAATGGGGGAAATAAATACAGTAAAAGAAGAATAGGTAGCTTTGAGGGATGAAGTAGTGAAGGCAGCAGAGGACCAAGTAGGTAAAAAGACGAGGGCTAGTAGAAATTCTTGGGTAACAGAAGAAATATTGAATTTAAATGATGAAAGGAGAAAATATAAAAATGCAGTAAATGAAGCAGGCAGAAAGGAATACAAACGTCTCAAAAATGAGATCGACAGGAAGTGCAAAATGGCTAAGCAGGGATGGCTAGAGGACAAATGTAAGGATGTAGAGGCTTAACTCACTGGGGGTAAGATAGATACTGCCTACAGGAAAATTAAAGAGACTTTTGCAGATAAGAGAACCACTTGTATGAACATCAAGAGCTCAGATGGAAACCCATTTCTAAGCAAAGAAGGGAAAGCAGAAAGGTGGAAGGAGTATAAAGAGGGTCTATACAAGGGTGATGTACTTGAGGACAATATTATGGAAATGGAAGAGGATGTAGATGAAGATGAAATGGGAGATACGATACTGCGTGAAGAGTTTGACAGAGCACTGAAAGACCTAAGTCGAAACAAGGCCCCCGGAGTAGACAACATTCCATTGGAACTACTGACGGCCTTGGGAGAGCCAGTCCTAACAAAACTCTTCCATCTGGTGAACAAGATGTATGAAACAGGCGAAATACCCTCAGACTTCAAGAAGAATATAAGAATTCCAATCCCAAAGAAAGCAGGTGTTGACAGATGTGAAAATTACCGAACAATCAGTTTAATAAGCCACAGCTGCAAAATACTAACACGAATTCTTTACAGACGAATGGAAAAACTAGTAGAAGTCGATCTCGGGGAAGATCAGTTTGGATTCCGTAGAAATATTGGAACACGTGAGGCAATACTGACCTTACGACTTATCTTAGAAGCTAGATTAAGGAAAGACAAACCTACGTTCTAGCATTTGTAGACTTAGAGAAAGCTTTTGACAATGTTGACTGGAATACTCTCTTTCAAATTCTAAAGGTGTCAGGGGGAAAATACAGGGAGCGAAAGGCTATTTACAATTTGTACAGAAACCAGATGGCAGTTATAAGAGTCGAGAGACATGAAAGGGAAGCAGTGGTTGGTAAGGGAGTGAGACAGGTTTGTAGCCTCTCCCCGATGTTATTCAATCTGCATATTGAGCGAGCAGTAAAGGAAACAAAAGAAAAATTCGGAGTAGGTATTAAACTCCATGGAGAAGAAATTAAAACTTTGAGGTTCGCCGATGACATTGTAATTCTGTCAGAGACAGCAAAGGACTTGGAGGAACAGTTGAATGGAATGGACAGTGTCTTGAAAGGAGGATAGAAGATGAACATCAACAAAAGCAAAACAAGGATAATGGAATGTAGTCGAATTAAGTCGGGTGATGCTGAGGGAATTAGATTAGGAAATGAGACACTTAAAGTAGTAAAGGAGTTTTGCTATTTGGGGAGAAAAATAACTGATGACGGTCGAAGTAGAGAAGATATAAAATGTACACTGGCAATGGCAAGGAAAGCGTTTCTGAAGAAGAGAAATTTGTTAACATCGAGTATAGATTTAAGCGTCAGGAAGTCATTTCTGAAAGTATTTGTATGGAGTGTAGCCATGTATGGAAGTGGAACATGGACGGTAAATAGTTTGGACAAGAAGAGAATATAAGCTTTCGAAATGTGGTGCTACAGAAGAATGCTGAAGTTTAGATGGGTAGATCACATAACTAATGAGGAAGTATTGAATAGAATTGGGGAGAAGAGACGTTTGTGGCACAACTTGACCAGAAGAAGGGATCGGTTGGTAGGACATGTTCTGAGGCATCAAGAGATCACCAATTTAGTATTGGAGGGCAGCGTGGAGGGTAAAAATCGTAGGGGGAGACCAAGAGATGAATACACTAAGCAGATTCAGAAGGATGTAGATTGCAGTAGGTACTGGGAGAGGAAGAAGCTTGCACAGGATAGAGTAGCATGTAGAGCTGCATCAAACCAGTCTCAGGACTGAAGACCACAACAACACAACACATTTACCAGACTCCTCTAAGATTTTGGAAAGCAAAGAGCTTGCAGTACAAGAGTGTTGTTTCCCAGTACTGAAGATGAAGAAGTACTCATAGCTCTTAAGAGATACAATTTAGAGCCCATGTTTACTAGAGTTGTTTGCTTCGAATGTTCGTTCATCCTGGAACACACTGTATACAGGGTGAATCACCTAAAACTTGCACCGCAAATACGGGGTGTACATAAAGTCCGGGAATCCGTGAACACTTTCAATTACAAACATTCGATGTGCGAACCATGAGTGACCCGGCAGACGTCAATACGGTAATTGAGTTCTTGCCATACCCGTCACAGCATGGCATCGTCGACGGTGGCAATCTCTTCCCGTATTCTTCCCCGAAGCTCTGTTACATCACGTGGTAGAGGCGGTACACATCCCGTATCTTTAATGTGTCCCCACAGAAAGAAGTCACACGGAGTGAGATCTGGTGATCGGGGTGGCCATTTCATGAAACAGCTGTCCCCTTCTGGAGCACGGCCGATCCATCGGTGCGGCAGCTCGGTGTTCAGCTATCCACGAACTTCATGATGAAAATGGGGTGGAGCCCCATCCTGCTGAAAGATGAACGGAGAGTCCGATTGTATTTGAGGCATCAGCCATTGCTGCAACATGTACAAGTAGGAATATCCATTGACAGTGCACTCGGGGAAGAAGAATGGCCAGTACAGTTTTCGACGTGCCAAGGCACAAAAAACATTTACCTTTGGGGAATCACACTCAAATTCAATGCATTCGTGTGGATGCTTTGTACTCCAGATTCGACAATTATGCCATTCTCTTCCCCATTAGTGTGAAAAGTGGCTTCGTTGTTAAAAATTAAGCGATCAACAATGCCACCCTCATCCTCATTCAGTTGTTGCAACTGTGAACAAAACTCAAAACGCTTGTCTTTGTCGTCGTCATTGAGCTTCTGCACTAGCTCCAATTTGAATGGTTTCATAGACAGCTTCTGTCGCAGGATTTTTCACACTGTAATTGGAGCCATTTCGAGTTCACGGGATGCACGACGCACTGATTTCTTTGGATTCCTTATGAATGTCTCTCGTACACGCTCCACATTCACTTTACTCACACTGGGACGTCCGCTTCTCTTTGCCGGGCACAAACAACCAACCGGTCGTAACGAGTTTGTTGTGGCAGCAGTAAATGGCCTTCCTTATTCGTGGCTTCTTGCCGCTGAACAGCTGTAGCACACTTGTTTTTGTCGAACTCCAACACACAGAGAGCTCGCTCCGCACCTGGACTCGCCATGTTTGCGACTAGCGCTGACTATCGGCAAATTACCAAACTACTTTGTGGCGGTACACATGAAAAAAAAAAAATGTTCACTGACTTTATGTACACCCCGTATTGCGGAAATGGAAAGCGTTATTGATGTGCAGTTTTCACAGAATGGATTGTTAGCCAAGAAACATTTTAAATGAAACAGACCCTATTGGCATTGACAAACTAAAAGTGAATAAATTAGAATGTAAGAGGTGTTTGTTGCAGGAGTCTAGTACGAGTCGTTTACGAGATACTGTATTTTGAAACGTGTCTACACTGACACTTGTTTGTGCCATTCAGTCTGCGAAGTTTCTAGGTACGATGTTATTATGTTTGCTTACAGTGTGCTTGTGTGTTCCTCAACTGCTCTTGCGACTCGCTAGTCAGTTACTGCATGACAGTGCAAGCGGTAGATCGTGAAGGGTCGACGGGATTTACCATTGCAAAAAAAGGGTGTATGAAGGGTGCAGGAAGAATGTAGTTCACTTTTGTACGGTACGTGTTGCAAGATATCGCAATAGGCGTCAACAGTGTCGTCAGTTACGTGAAAGTGGTAGTGTAACGCATAGACAGCGTAACAGAACGCATCAAGTGACTATAGAAGAAGGCGAAATAAATGTTCTAGCTGCTGCTGCAGTTGATCCACACTTTAGCTCCCGCGCAGTCGCACGAGGGAGTGGCATGAGTCAGGCAAGCGTTCTATGCATTCTCCATTCTACACTATTGGCCATTAAAATTGCTCCACCAAGAATAAATTCATATGATAAACGGGTATTCATTGGACAAATATGTTATACTAGAACTGACATGTGATTACATTTTCACGCAATTTCGGTGCATAGATCCTGAGAAATCAGTACCCAGAACAACCACCTCTGGCCGTAATAACGGCCTTGATACGCCTGGGCATTGAGTCAAACAGAGCTTGGATGGCGTGTACAGGTACAGCTGCCCATGCAGTTTCAACACGATACCACAGTTCATCAAGAGTAGTCAGTGGCGTATAGTGATGAGCCAGTTGCTCGGCCACCATTGACCAGACATTTTCAATTGGTAAGAGATCTGGAGAATGTGCTGGCCAGGTCAGCAGTCGACCATTTCCCGTATCCAGAAAGACCCGTACAGGACCTGCAACATGCGGTCGTGCATTATCCTGCTAAAATGTAGGGTTTCACAGGGATCGAATGAAGGATAGAGCCACGGGTCGTAACACATCTGAAATGTAACGTCCACTGTTCAAAGTGCCGTGAATGCGAACAAGAGGTGACCCTATAACCATCACACCGGGTGATACGCGAGTATGGCGATGACGAATACACGCTTCCAATATGCGTTCACCGCGATGTCGCCAAACACGGATGCGACCATCATGATGCTGTAAACAGAACCTGGATTCATCCGAAAAAATGACGTTTTGCCATTCGTGCACCCACTTTCGTTGTTGAGTACACCAACGCAGGCGCTCCTGTCTGTGATGCAGCGTCAAGGGTAACCGCAGCCATGGTCTCCGAGCTGATAGTCCATGCCGCTGCAAACGTCGTCGAACTGTTCGTGCAGATGGTTGTTGTCTTGCATACGTCCCCATCTGTTGACTCAGGAATCGAGACGTGGCTGCACGATCAGTTACAGCCATGCGGATAAGATGCCTGTTATCTCGACTGCTAGTGATACGAGGCCGTTGGGATCCAGCACGACGTTCCGTATTACCCTCCTGAACCCACCGATTCCATATTCTGCTAACAGTCATTGGATCTCGACCAACGCGAGCAGCAATGTCGCGATACGATAAACCGCAGTCGCGACAGGCTACAATCCGACCTTTATCAAAGTCGGAAACGTGATGGTACCCATTTCTCCTCCTTACGCGAGGCATCACAACAACGTTTCACCAGGCAACGCCGGTCAACTGCCGTTTTTGTATGAGAAATCAGTTGGAAACTTTCCTCATGTCAGCACGGTGTAGGTGTCGCCACCGGCGCCAACCTTGTGTGAATGCTCTGAAAAGCTAATCATTTGCATATCACATCATCTTCTTCCTGTCCGTTAAATCTTGCGTCTGTAACACGTCATCTTCGTGGTGTAGTAATTTTAATGGCCAGTAGTGTACATAGGTTCCGTGCCTAGCACATCTCTCTCCTCTAAGAGCTGCATGGAAACGATTATGAGAATCGTGTTAACATCTGTACATGCACATTAAGGCAGAATACTCTAGATGTATCGTTCGTCTCGTTTAGTGATGAAGCCGCATTTACCAATCATGATCAGTTAAACCGCCTAAACATGCACTATTGCTCTATTGACGATCCCCGTTGGTTTCGTCAGGTGGAATGTCAGCGTCCATGGAGTCTAAACTTGCAGTGTAGGTTAGTTACTGGACTATCAGCTCAAAGGTCCGTTTTTCACAGACAGAATACTGAACGCGCACAAGTATCGCAGCCTTCTAAAAGACCATCTTCCATGGATGTTAGTAGACGTCCTCTGCAGACTAGGAGGAACCTGTGGTATCAACATGATAGCCGCCCAGCCCACAGTGGACGAAGTACAGGGTGTCCCACTCAAACCTCCCTGATTTCAAAGACCCAGGAAAGAAAAAAAACACAGTAGATACGACAATGTACCGCATTGTAGAGCATCTCAAAGAATTTATTTATTTATCATCAATACATTACGATGAATATCGAGTCTATATTCAGTTTCTTGCCAAGTTCTTTGTAACATTTCCTCTATAATTGTTGCAATCGCATTAGTGATACGATGTCGCAGTGTAGGAATATCGTCCACTTTGGTCGCATACACGCGGTCCTTCACGAATCCCCACATGAAGTAATCATGTGGCCTTCATGTGGCGTAATGTGGGTGAACGTGGTGGCCAGGCAATGGGTCCTCCGCGTCCGATCCAACGACTGGGAAATTTCCTATCCAGGAACTTGGGAACAGCTGTTGACCAATGCAGAGGAGCTCCATCATGTTGTAAAATGATGTTGGGTTGCAAGTCTTGTATCTGAGGGTACACAAACTTCTCCACCATGTCCAGATACACTGACCCATTCACTGTTTGTTCCGCAAAGAAGAACCGTCCAACAATCCTGTCGTGCATTAGCCCGCACCAGCCGTTCAGTTTAGGGCTATCGCGAACATGTTCAATGACAACGTGCGGATTTTGCGAGCCCCAAAGCCAAACATTATGCCTATTAACCCTTCCTGATAGATGAAAGGTTGCCTCATCTGAGAATAAACATCTTTCCATATCAATACGCTGCAGCATATCTGCAGCAAATTGTTGTTGGCTTGGTTTGTCCTTCGGCGTCAGACGATTTAGAATTTGCACTTTGTAAGCACACATACGAAGACGCTGGCGAACTACACGATGCAATGTTGATCGAGGTACATCAAGTTACCTAGATGCTTGACGAATTGACTTACGTGGGCTTCTGAGAAACGTTTGTCTGATGTCCTCTACTGTCTCTTCTGAAACCCCGTAACATGCACTGCCAGAATGTTTCAGAACGTTTCCTGTTGTCAGAAACTTCCTATACCATTCCTTAATTGTTTTCACATCAGGTGGATCACATTCATACACACGACGATAATTTCTTTGCACAGTAATAGGCGATTTTGTTTCTGCAAACCACACTACTGCTTGAGCGCGCTGCTGTGAAGTCACAATTTTCACTTCATGCGACCATGCTGCTCTCTGGCGACGATACTTGGCATTTCTGACACGGGAATATAAATTCTTTGAGATGCTCTACAATGTGGCGCATTTTTCACTGTCGTATCTTCTGTGGTTTTTCTCTCCTAAGTTCTTTAAATCAGGGGGGTTTTAATGGGACACATATCTTCACGAATTGTTTCCAAATCGTTTGACTGGGTACTGAGGTACCTACGCCAGCCCGTTCCCTGGATTTGACGCCTATAGACGTTTTTCTGTGGGGAAAGCTAAAAGACGCTGTCTACAAGGACATACCAACTACATCCGATATGTGCAATGACATATTAGTGCAGCCTGCTCGGACAGCTTCACTGAAACGCTAGCACGTGTGCAGCAGTCATTCCGTACGAGACTGGATCCATGTATTGCCATTGCCGGTCATTCTGATTACAAACTGTGACAACCAATGGTCTCTTTATCGGCGAGAATCCTCAGAACTAGTGTATGCATTTGTATTGTTTGTTAGTGTATGCTGCCAAAGGTATTGTACAAGTTTCGGTGTGGGAACTTTTCAAAATACGATATCTCGTAAACGACTCGCACTAGAACCCAGCAACAAACACCACTCACATTCTAATTTACCCTAGATTTAGTTTGTTAATGTGAATAGGTATTATCCCATTTAAAAACTGTATGTTTGCACAATAATGTACCTTCGTGTATTATTACAATCTGTTAATTGGCTAACAATACGACCCCTGACTATCAGTCCATTCTGTGAAAACCGCACATCAATAGCACTTTCCATTTCCGCAATATCTGCGGCGTAAGTTTTAGGTGATTCACACTTTATATATTTAAAATTTGCATCTGTGTTTAAGCATTAGCTCGGTTGGTTAGCAAGGCAGAGGAAAGAGCCGCAAACTGCAGTCCATGCATTGTGTTTTTTTGTTTCATTCTTAACATAATTTTCATTTTTGGAAAACCGTTGTTAATATGATAATTGCTGAGTTGTATTTGTTGTCCATCTTCGTCTGTTGCTATAATGTGCTCCACAAGTCTCGATTAGCTGGTTCATAGGTCATAAGAAGTTAGGCAGTGTTCGCTAAATCACTGTAGGGTTAAAAGTAAACTTTGGTGTAATGGCTCCTCTACTCTACGGACAAAGGACCTGTCGCGCACATTAGCAGCTCGGAAAGTCTTTACGCCTCTTGCAGCACTGAGCACAAATGCAAGTGGAAAATATTGAGGGAAGATATAGTCACGTTACTACGTAATATTTTGCTTTAAGGAAAGGAGGGCAAAATCAAGAATATACTTTTTCCAGTTGTTGTACCATCTATTGATTAGTTGGCTGTCACGGAGAAGAGTTTGTTTTCGACACTCCTTCTATTTCAGCATGGCCACAAAAGTCATTTAAAGTAATCGAAAATTATAATAAATGCAGGCTAAACAAAGGTTATTCAAAAAAGGAGTACAGTCAGAGTGTCTATTGCCACCTACGCTTTTTAATAATTATATTAACGACATTATGCATAGTTGCTAGTATGTTATATGCAGTGGAATAACATTATCAAAATGCAGTATTTTATATACTTCACTAGTGTGTGCTGTACCTCAATACTACAAGAAATTATAAGAGTTACAGACACTTGAATCATCATTTCTTATGAGTTAATTTTTCCTTCACTGACTCTGGCTTCCGCCACGTTTCCACAAATTGGATCGTGTTAATGATTTTTTCTTGTACCTTTTGTGCAATGCATATTTCTTTTCTCATTCTGCTCAGTGTTCATCAGAAAGGCATTATAGAATCACAGAAGCCAGACTGCATCAGAATTTTTGCTCATCTTCCCATTTCAGCTTCATCTTACTTTTCTTTAGTAGTAATTCCCTATGCTGCCCTATTTTTACGTAAGTTTCCGAATAAACGTACCTCTTTGTACTGCAGTCTTTGTTTTATTAAAATTTCGAACACGTGTCCTCATTAAACGTTTTGTCTACTAAATTTGTTTTTAAAGAGACGGAGACAAGTAACACTATGGGATAAGCCATGTTATAGCTGTAGTTAAATCCTGATGATAGTATTCCGTCATTGGCTTCCTCGGGCCTGTGGAAAATGAGTCAGGAGTGTATGAGTGTTCGACGCTGGCGAGCGACAAAATGCCTTCCCCAACGAACTATACTTGCACCAATTTCGTTTAACAAGTAAGAAACGGCGTATCTGTCAATAGGGAATGCAGATCTTTCTAATACGCTGATGGCCTCGGGTAAGCAGCCCAAACTTCAAGTTTCTAACAAATAAAATACAAGCTGATAGGTGCACTCAGAGGCCTCACAGAGTTTTTAAACCATGTTACGGAAAACCCAGCGAAGACGAAATTTGGTGTTTCTATTTACTCAACAGAAAACTCTGCAAGAACCTGGCAGTAAGATAGTGTAGTTTCTATTTGTTCAACAGAAAACTCTGCAAGAACTTGGCAGTAAGATAGTGTAGTTTCAACATGCATCTCATTAGGAACCCTCACTAACTCTGAGCATTAATTGATAATACCCTAACGTTCAGCAAACACTGCTTGAACGTCAAAAAACAAGAAGATTGTCCGCAGCAGCATTATTCAGCGGTTATCTTGCATATGGAAAATCCTGCATACTATTGTCCTTTCCGTTTGTTATTCAAATGCAAAATAGGTCTGCAAAATTCTTTCCACATCCGGTAACTAGGCACTGCATAATATTAGTCCTATAGACTAATTACAGAATGCCTAACAACCACACTTACACATCCACAAATCCCACAGCCTTAGGCCTCGAACATTATTTAGTATTTAGAAGCTTTGTTATGTAATTATTTGATAAAGCTTTAATTTTAATCTGTAGTTTTTTTATTTTTAATTTTTTTTATTTTTACGAAATAGTCTTTGCTCTACATGCCCACTGGTCGGTAAAATGTTGGAAACTCGTAGGAGACATGGATCTCCTTGAATTATTGTTGGAATAGAACAGATTCTTGGTTCTTCATGAAGATGACGAAGATTTTCAGCCAGGTGTTCGCATATTTATGATCACATAGTGTATATGTAAATGACATAGTGGATGACTGCAGAAGTTCCATGAGGCGATTCGTGGATGATCCTGTTATAAAAAGATAAATCTCAACGCTAGAAAACTGAGAAGAAATGCAGGAAGACATTGTGACATTACTGTCACATACCGCTACGCGATCTACAGCTACATTTGCATGGATACTCTGCAAATCACATTTAAGTGCCTGACAGAGGGTTCATCGAACCACCTTCACAATTCTCTATTTTTCCAATCTCGTATAGCGCGCGGGAAGAATGTAAGTCGGTGTCAAAATATTTTCGCATTCGGAGGTGAAAGTTGGTGATTGGGATTTCGTGAGAAGAACGCCTTTTTTTAATGATGTCCATCCCAAATCCTGTATCATTTCTGTGACAATCTCTCCCATATTTAGCGCTAATACAAAACGTGTTGCCTTTCTTTGAACTTTTTCGATGTACTCAGTCAGTCCTATCTGGTAAGGATCCCAGACCGCGCAACAGTATTCTAAAACAGGACGGACAAACATAGTGTAGGCAGTCTCCTTCGTAGGTCTGTTATATTTTCTAAGTGTCCTGCCAATAAAACGCAGTCTTTGGTTAGCCTTCCCCACATTGTCTGTGTGTTCCTTCCAGTTTAAATTGTTCGTAATTGTAATACCTAGGTATTTAGTTGAATTTACGGCTATTAGATTAGACTGATTTATCGTGTACCCGAAGTTTAACGAGTTCCTTTTAACACTCATGTGGATGACCTCACTGTTTTCGTTATTTAGGGTCAACTGCCACTTTTCTCACCATTCCGTTATTTCTTCTAAATCGTTTTGCAGTTTGTTTTGATCTTCTGATGACTTTATTAGTCGATAAACGACAGCGTCATCTGCAAACAAACGAAGACGGCTGCTCAGATTGCCTCCCAAATCGCTTATACAGGGTGTTACAAAAAGGTACAGCCAAACTTTCGGGAAACATTCCTCACACACAAAGAAAGAAAATATGTTATGTGGACATGTGTCCAGGAACGCTTATTTTCCATGTTAGAGCTCATTTTATTACTTCTCTTCAAATCACATTAATCATGGAATGGAAACACACAGCAACAGAACGTACCAGCGTGACTTCAAACACTTTGTTACAGGAAATGTTCAAAATGTCCTCCGTTAGCGAGGATACATGCATCCACCCTCCGTCGCATTGAATCCCTGATGCGCTGATGCAGCCCTGGAGAATGGCGTATTGTATCACAGCCGTCCACAATACGAGCACGAAGAGCCTCTACATTTGGTACCGGGGTTGCGTAGACAAGAGCTTTCAAATGCCCCCATCAATGAAAGTCAAGAGGGTTGAGATCAGGAGAGCGTGGATGCCACGGAATTGGTCCGCCTCTATCAATCCATCGGTCACCGAATCTGTTGTTGAGAAGCGTACGAACACTTCGACTGAAATATGCAGGAGTTCCATCGTTCATGAACCACATGTTGTGTCGTACTTGTAAAGGCACATGTTCTAGCAGCACAGGTAGAGTAACTCGTTTGAAATCATGATAACGTGCTCCATTGAGCGTAGGTGGAAGAAAATGGGGCCCAATCCAGACATCACCAACAATGCCTGCCCAAACGTTCACAGAAAATCTGTGTTGATGACGTGATTGCACAATTGCGTCCAGATTCTCGTCAGCCCACACATGCTGATTATGAAAATTTACAATTTGATCACGTTGGAATGAAGCCTCATCCGTAAAGAGAACATTTGCACTGAAATGAGGATTGACACATTGTTGGATGAACCATTCGCAGAAGTGTGCCTGTGGAGGCCAATCAGCTGCTGATAGTGCCTGCACACGCTGTACATGGTACGGAAACAACTGGTTCTCCCGTAGCACTATCCATACAGTGACATGGTCAACGGTACCTTGCACAGCAGCAACTTCTCTGACGCTGACATTAGGGTTATCGTCAACTGCACGAAGAATTGCCTCGTCCATTGCAGGTGTCCTCGTCGTTCTAGGTCTTCCTCCGTCGCGAGTCATAGGCTGTAATGTTCCGTGCTCCATAAGACGCCGATCAATTGCTTCGAACGTCTTCCTGTCGGGACAACTTCGTTCTGGAAATCTGTTTCGATACAAACGTACCGCGCCACGGCTATTGCCCCGTGCTAATCCATACATCAAATGGGCATCTGCCAACTCCTCATTTGTAAACATTGCACTGACTGCAAAACCACGTTCGTGATGAACGCTAACCTGTTGATGCTACGTACTGATGTGCTTGATGCTAGTACTGTAGAGCAATGTGTCGCATGTCAACACAAGCACCGAAGTCAACATTACCTTCCTTCAATTGGGCCAACTGGCGGTGAATCGAGGAAGTACAGTACATACTGACGAAACTAAAATGAGCTCTAACATGGAAATTAAGCGTTTCCGGACACATGACCACATAACATATTTTCTTTCTTTGTGTGTGAGGAATGTTTCCCGAAAGTTTGGCCGTACCTTTTTGTAACACCGTGTATAGATAAGGAACAGGAAAGGGCCTATAACACTACCTTGGGGAACGCCAGAAATCACTTCTGTTTTACTCGATGACTTTCCGTCTATTACAACGAACTGTGACCTCTCTGACAGGAAATCACGGATCCAGTCACATAGCTGAGACGATATTCCACAAGCACGCAATTTCACTACGAGCCGCTTGTGTGGCACAGTGTCAAAAGCCTTCCGGAAATCCAGAAATACGGAATCCATCTGAAATCCCTTGTCAATAGCACTCAGCACTTCTTGTGAATAAAGAGCTAGTTGTGTTTCACAAGAACGATGTTTTCTAAACCCACGTTGACTACGTGTCAATAGACCGTTTTCTTCGAGGTAATTCATAATGTTCGAACACAATAGATGTTCTAAAACCCTGCTGCATATCGACGTTAACGATATGGACCTGTAATTTAGTGAATTACTCCTACTACCTTTCTTGAATATTGATGTCACCTGTGCAACGTTCCAGTCTTTGGGTACGGCTCTTTCGTGGCGCGAACGGTTGTATATGATTGTTAAGTATGGAGCTACTGCTTCATTTTTGCTACCATTTCGTGGCTACTTTTTCTTAGAGTGTAAGGGACCCATTTGCTACGAAGAAAGCTTTCCGTTTCTCTTACTGGGAAGGTGTTCTCCCTTTGTGGCCTCTGGGTCCTCTTCGTCGGCAGAAGGCGGTCAGTGAATCTCATTGGGGAGTCTGGAGGTCCGCTGGGAGCAGGAGAGTTTTCACGGAAGTATAGCTGCGGCCTGCTTCGTGTTTTTCTTCGGCTGTGCCCGTGCCTCTCCTTGCCCTGAGAGGAAAGTACAGTGCCGCCGCACTGCCACCTCCAGAGAATAATGCACGACCCTTTTTCCTGTTCTGTTTGGGCATCAAAGGAGGAGACACTGAGATGCTGCGTGGCCAGTGTGGGAAATACCATTGCTTTCGTTCCATGATTTGGTGTATTGAGTCACGGCACCGTGTTTGGCGGGAAGCAGCTGAACAATCGATGACACGCTGCTCCACCCCAGTGCCAGCCTCTTACTTGTTACGACATATTTTGTATGTCCAGAGTGGAAAGTTTCTTAGCGTTCCCCAATATTTTCATGAAATATGCTAGATTCTCGTCCATCATATTGGCAGCAGCATTGGGTCATCACCTCCACATACTTTTTTTGTAAGTAGAGATCTGTGGAGGGAAATCTTTGTTTCACGGTCATTTGATCGCCACCTGAAGGGTCACGCGTCTCCCTACCACTGTCTGGGACTCCGTCTTCAGGCCACGAGTGGCGTACGGGGACCATCCGACCGCCGTGTCATCCTCAGAGGAGGATGCGGATAGGAGGGGCGTGGGGTCAGCACACTGCTCTCGCGGTCGTTATGATGGTATTCTTGAGTGAAGCCGCTACTATTCGGTCGAGTAGCTCCTCAATTTGCATCACAAGGCTGAGTGCACCCCAAAAATGGCAACAGCGCATGGCGGCTGGATGGTCACCCATTCAAGTGCCGGCCACGCCCAACAGCGCTTAACTTCGGTGATCTCACGGGAACCGGTGTATCTACTGCGGCAAGGCAGTTGCCATATATAAGGAAACCATGGAAAATCTAATTGTGGATGTCGGTTGTGAATTTGAAATGCTGTCCTACTGATGAACTTCCAATATGTCTTATCACTGCGTACCAAGGGTCAGTACCACAAGACAGAGACAAAATGGAAAAGGAAGAAATAAAATGTCATTCAAGAATGTCACCAACATATTCGGGAATCCAGAAGATGTAGGAAAGAGCTATGGAGAAAACAGAGAGAGAGAGATGAATAGAAGAATCTACTAAGGAAGTATGAAATGCAAAGGTCAAAAAAAATTAAAAAGAAAACAAGAGAAATGACACTGGAAGATGCAGAAAAAGTGAGGGAAGGTTAATATAAAGCACACAGGCATTGCAGAATTACAGAAAAATGGCGGGGGGGGGGGGGGAGGGGGAGTGTACAATATGGAAAATAACTTTTTGTTATTTTGTCAAAGGGAGAACACCTTCGCAATAAGAAAAACGGAAAGCTTTCTTCGTAGCAACTGTTTGGTGCAGAAATACGGTTTGTTGATTTTGGGGAAATTTAAGTGTAGCAGTTGCAGTAATGTGATCCACTGGGGTAGCTCATTACTTCCTAACTTTACCATTTGTGGCATCGTGTTGTATCATTAACGTTTGATTTTTCGAAATCTGCAGGTGACCAGATATTGTTACACTTTCTCCATTCAGTTTTCTACACTTTTTGGTACCTTCCCAAACTGTTTGCGTCGTTTTGTAATGTGATTTGAGTTTTAGAGAACTTCGTTCGCTATTAACTTTTATTGCGACTTTTAACAGTCATTAGAGCATATCAGTTTCTGTTAATCTCAGTCTTGACTTAGATTCAAAGAACCTTTACATGCTTTTCCATGATTAGTCGACCCAGCAGTAATAAATATGACCTGGTGAACACCTCTAAATCTGTATCTACGTCTACACAAACACACCGCAAGCCACCATATGGTGGGTGGTGGGGAGTACCGTGTATCACTACTAGTTCAAAAATGGTTCAAATGGCTCCAAGCGCTATGGGACTTAACATCTGAGGTCATCAGTCCCCTAGACTTAGAACTACTTAAACCTAACTAACCTAAGGACATCACACACATCCATGCCCGAGCCAGGATTCGAATCTGCGACCGTAGCAGCCGCGTGGTTCCGGACTGAAGCGCCTAGAACCGCTCGGCCACTGCGGCCGGCTATCACTACTTGTCATTTCCTTTCCTGTTCCACTAGCAAACAGAGCGAGGGATAAACGACTGTCTGCATGCCTCCGTAAGAGCCCAGATCTCTCTCTAATCTTATCTTCATGGTTCTTACAGTCGTTCTACAGTCAGCCACAAATGCCGGTTCTCTACGTTTTCTCATTAGTGCTTCTCGAAAAGAACGTCGCCTCCATTCCAGCGATTCCCATTCGAGTTCCCGAAGCATCTCGGTAATACTTCCGTGTTGTTCGGACCTACCGAAAAATCACCACTTTAAATATCGGTCAGCATTCGTACGGAGCAATTTCAACACTCGACATTTTAAATAATTGGCAGTATTCGTACGGAACGATTTCTAGTGGAACGACCACATAAAACTAATCGCAGCAAAGGCAGATGTCGGACTGAGAACTGTTGCAAGCTTGTTGTCCTCTGTATGACGGCGTTATCGCTGTGCACAGCGACCAAAGTCAAAGGTCAGTTACATTAAGAATTCAGAGAAAAGGACGAGCCTTGCACTCGCTCATCTCGTATGTTCAAACATTTATTTTATAACGATCATAGCAATTACGCTCGTCGACTCTGATCCAGAACTAGAAAGCAACTTTAAACCTACAGAGGATGTAAAAATGTAACGTGTTGTATATAAACAGGCTGAAAGACATTATTCTATGATCACAAGATTCTAAAATAATTACTTCAAGCAATCATTCTGTATTTAAAATATCTGGGAGTATGCGTAAGGAGCGATTTCAAGTGAACGACCACATAAAACTAGTCTTAGGAAAGACAGACCCCAGACTGAGATTTATCGGAAGAATCCCCAGGAGTTGTAGTTCACCCGCGAAAGAGGAAACTGACTAGACAATATGGGACTATTGTTCGTCAGTCAGGGATCATTACCAGACATAATTGCTAGAAGCAATAGAGATCCAAACAAGAGCAGCACCTTTCGTGACATGTGTTTAGTAAGACCGAAAGAATCGCGTAGAATCTCAGCCAGCTCCAGTGGCGGCACTACAAGATACACACTGTGCATCGCTGTATGGTTTACGGTTAAAATTCCGAGAACCTACGTTCTTAGAAGATTCAATCGACATATTTCCTCCTCCTACGCGTACCTCGCGAAAACATCAAGAAACTAAAAGTTGGAAAGTTTCGAGCTCAAACGTAGGTTTCCTAGCAATCGTTATTCCCGAAGACCATTCACGATTGGATGAGGAAAGGGCGAGGGTAAAATGACACACACTCAAGTAGAAAGTACTCTTCGCCACACACCAAGAGGTACATGTAGATTTCAGTATTTAAGCTTCCTTGCCTCTAATAGGCGCAACATTTCCTTGTTTCGACGAACGTAAGTAATCTGACAGACAGTGTGAACATCAATCTGCTACTGTTTGCTGATACGGGAAAGTATCGTCGCTGAGGGACGGTAGGTTTCTAGTTGGTGTGATGAATTACAACATGTTTCAAAGGTGGATAAATGTAAGTTAATGCAGATGAGTAGGTAAAACAATTCTGTAATGCTCGAATTCATTATTAGCGTTGTGCCGCTTGTCACAGACACGTCGATTATTTATCTAGGCGCAAAATTGTAAAGCGATGTGAAGGGAAACGATCACTGAAGGACGGCAGTCGGGAAGGCGCATGGTTGACTTCGGTTTATTGGTAGAATTTTAGGAAAGTGTAGGTCTCTGTAAAGGTGACGGCATGTAGAACACTTGTACGAGCCCATTCTTGAGTGTTTGGGATCCCCAACAGGTCGGATTAAAGAAAGACAGCGAAGCATTTCAGACACGTGCTGCTAGATTTGTTGGCGGTAGACTCCATCAACACGCAAGAGTTACGGAGATACTTCGTGAACTCAAATGGGTGTCACTGGAGGGAAAACGATGACAAACTGACTTGAGAAAGATTCTTCTCCCGCCAACGGATATTTCGCTAAAGGACCTCGACAGATACTAGAAATTAGGGTTCGTGCGGAGCATATAAACAATCGTTTCTCTCGCTCTACTTGCAGGTGGAATAGGAAAAGATTCGACTAGTTGTGTTACGTGGTACCCTTCGTCACACATCGTAAGTTGGCTTGCGGTATATGTACGTACATGTAGATGTAGATTAGACACTCATTCACGTAGAATTCACGGTGGAAAGAATGAATAGCAGCGACGAAAGGCTAAGTTTTTACCGTCACTCGAAACTATAGGTGTTCTGAATAAGGTGAAATAAATGGAGCACGACAGAATGCGGTTGTATTTCTTCAGTTTCGCTAAGCTGATGCAACCTCGAAGTAGGGCAGCGCAGTTATCCTTGCATCAGACGACATTCCCGCTTTCTACGCTTCCGATTACTGGCAAAGTCCAGTGTTTCGTACGATTTACCTTCGGTTGTTAGTAACTGTGCCGTAACCATTTCACTCGGTGAAATACTTCTGATGCCATCGCTGGCAGACGTTCCAGATTATCGACTCATGTAGCAAGTTGCAGACAATAAACAAGGATAAGAAAGGGAAGATTGAACTTAGCATATGGTCGATGCCAAGGGCATTAGGAACGGATCACTCGCTCAATCGTCCACGCAATCGGAAAGAAATCGTCTGTGGCTGTTGTAGGAGTTATCGCAGCGTTCTACAGAAGTGATACGAACTACATTTTAATGCTCATCACAAATTAATAATGAATAATTAAAATTTAAATGTGTAATTATTTGCTAAATACACAAACGGCCATTAAAATTGCAACAGCATGAATACAGCGTGCAGCAACCGTCTTACTGGCGTGCTGTGTACTACATGCATGGACATGCAAATGATTATCATTTCAGCGCAGCAAATCACGAAGAAGTAATGTTATTTGCATGAAGTGCTGCAACACGACGTGGCATGGAGTCGACTAATGTATGAAATAGTGCTGGAGGGAACTGACACAGTGGGTTCTGCAGAGCTGTCCATAAATCCATAAGAGTACGAATGGATTGAGATCTCTTCTGAACAGCACGTTGCAAGGCATCACAGATATGCTCAATAATGTTGATATCTGGGGAGTTTGATGGTAATAGGAAATGTTTAAACTCAAAGGAGTGTTCCCGGAGCCACTCTGTAGCAATTGTGGATGTGTGGTGTGTCGCGTTGTCCTGCTGGAACAGCCCAAGTCCGTCGGAATGCACAATGGACACTAAAGGATGTAGGTAATCAGACAGGATGCATACGCGCTTGTCACCTGTCAGAGTCGTATCTAGGCGTATCAGGGGTCCCATATCACTCCAACTGCACACACCCCACACTGTTACAGAGCCTTCACCAGCTTGAACAGTCCCCTGTTGACATGCATGGTACATGATTTCATGTGGTTGTCTCCATACCCGAACACGTCTATCCGCTCGATACAATTTGAGACGAGGCCAGGCAACATGTTTCCTGTCATCAACGGTCCAAAGTCGGTGTTGACGGGCTTAGGCGAGACGTAAAGCTTTGTGTCGTGCAGCCGTCAAGGGTACACGACTGGGCCTTCGCCTCCTAAAGCCCTTATCGATGATGTTTCGTTGAATGGTTCGCACGCTCACACTTGTTAATGACCCAACACTGAAATCTGCAGCAATATGCCGAAGGGTTGCACTTCTGTCTCGTTGAACGATTCTCTTCAATCGTCGTTGGTCCCGTTCTTGCAGGATCTTTTTTCCGGCCGCAGCGAAGTCGGAGATTTGATGTTTTACCGGATTCCTGACATTCACGGTACGCTCGTGAAACGGTCGTACAGGAAAATTTCCTCTTCATCGCTACCTCGGAGATGCTGTGTCCCATCTCTCGTGCGCCGACTATAACACCACGTTGAAACTTACTTAAATCTTGATAAATTGACATTGTAGCAGCAGTAACCGATCTAACAAATGGGTCAGACCCTTGTTCTGTTATGTAGACGTTGCCTGCCGCAGCGTCGTCTTCTGCTTGTTTACAAATATCTGTGTTTGAATACGCACGCCTATACCAGTTTCTTTGGCGCTTCAGTGTATAATTGCTAGCAAACACATCTATGAAATAAGAGTTGACTACCAAGTTCCTCTTAAACTAGACGTTATTATGAGCTAATATTTCGATTTGTGGCTGGCTATAGAAAATGTATGTACTTGAATAACGGGCACCTGCTGATCTAAAGCACATTTTTGTCTGATTTATCCTAAATTGACAAAATTAAAGCATGTGCTTTTACACTGTCGGTTAGACAAATGCTGTGCTTCTTCCTCGTCCCTGCCTGAGGAAATTGCCACAGAAACAGTCGAATCACGAAAACACACAGAACTGAAACTATACAGTTCATAGACACTCGACCAACACAGCTTTTCCTCCCCGTTAAAAAACAATGAAAGTGACATTAACGTCTCGAGACACAGACTGATAAATTGAAATCCTTTGTTGTGTCGCTGATATGTTAGAAAAGTCACCACTACCTCCAATAAAATTCAGAACGTGAAATCAAAAACATTTCAGCTGTCTAATTTCCAAGCTGTTATTTTATCGGGCTATCAGTTTCGGTGATTCATTACAGAGACGTAAAAAATTGCAGTCCGGCTCAGTGCTTGAAATGCTGTATCGCACTACTCGGCGTTCTATCGTACAGCTGTATACGGCATATTGCCTCACGGGATTGATAACGCGAGATCTAGGCGCCTATGCCGACAGACGCTGTCCGCACCAGTCGCTAATGGTTCTAACTCGCTTCCCTGACGATTCTCTTCGCCAGAGCTTAGTAACGACTACTGTAAACTGGCCCTTGACGGTACGATGAGAGCTACACGTGATCAGTGACACCAACAGTCGTGATGAGTACTCCACGAATCTCTGACGTACTGATGTTTGGACACAATAACGGCGGAACACGTCATGTAAAATAGAAGCAGAGCGCCGTGTGTCTCATTCGCCGAAACCCGTCGCGAACCATCCAACGAGTGCAGTGATGCATAGGTTATTAAACCAAACTTGCTTCCAAGAGGAACGGGGTTCAAGGTACCGTCTGTAATGACCTTACCGTCGACGGGAGACTGAACGATAATCTTCTATAATTCCTTCGTTTAATGCGAATGCTGGAATGGTTCAAATGGCTCTGAGCACTGTGGGACTTAACTTCTAAGGTCATCAGTCCCCTAGAACTTAGAACTACTTAAACCTAACTAACCTAAGGACATCACACACATCCTTGCCCGAGGCAGGATTCGAACCTGCGACCGTGGCAGCAGTGCGGTTCCAGACTGAAGCGCCTAGAACCGCTCGGCCACACCGGCCGGCGCCTGGGAACATCTCGAATTCGGCGACATTGGCCGGCTGTGTTACTGTCGTAGGCATCCTTGAAATGTGGCTGAAGAATGATGATACCACAGGTAGGCGATAAGGTACTGGACGTCCACGCCTCGTCACTCAACGTGGAGCTCCGAGCCTTCCGTGCTCTGTAAAGCAGGAAGTCAGCGATCTGCGGCAGATCTGATGACAGAGTATAATGTTGCTGCAGCGAGATTGGACATGGATCAGTGGAAACGTGTTACCCAGTTGGATGAAACACTTTTCTTATTACACCAGGGCGATGGCCGTGTCCGGGCACACCGTCGTCCAGGCAAAAGGCTTGATACTTGCACCGCGCCACTTGGTGCACAGTACCAGGATCAACCATCCACTACCACTTTTCATGTTCCCTCTAAGGGTGAAGCGTGGGAAGAATTACTGTGTATAGAACAGTGTTCTATCAATAGTGGACACCGAAACATCTTGAAAAAGATCCCAGCAGAGCGGCCGAAACGTCGATTATTTTAGGAGACATGACGCGGCCTAGCAACTCAGAAGATTTTAATTTCAGTGACGATGGCCACAAAAGCCTGCAGACTAACACAGAGTTGCAATTCTTTGCGACAGGTGGCTCGGCCACCACAGTCCATTAGTGTTGTTTGTGATTAGTGTTGTTACCAGTGCTGGTAACCGAGCGAGGCGGCGCAGTGGTTAGCACACTGGACTCGCATTCGGGAGGACGACGGATCAATCCCGCGTCCGGCCATCCTGAGTCAGGTTTTCCGTGATTTCCCTAAATCGCTTCAGGCAAATGCCGGGATAGTTCCTATGAAAGGTCACGGCCGACTTCCTTCCCCATCCTACCCGAATCCGATGAGACGGATGACCTCGCAGTTTGGTCTCCTCCCCCAAATCAACCCAACCCAGTCCTGGTAGGGTATATCAGAGGCACGAACAGCATCAGATGTTGAAGGACACAAAGATGCCTCGTACTTATCTATATCTAAATCTACGGAGCTATGCAAATCACACTTAAGTGCCTGGCTGAGCATTCATCGAACCACCATCATAATAATTCTATTTATTCCAATCTCGACAGCGCACGGAAAAACGAACACCTGTATCTTTCCGTGCGAGCTCTGATTTTTTCTTATTTTATTACGATCATCATTTCCCCTATGTAGGTCGGCGTCAACACAATATTTTCGCATTCGCAGGACAAAGTTGGTGATTGATATTTCGTTAGAAGATACCGCCCCAACGAAAACCGGTTTTGTTTTAATGATGTCCACACCACATCCTGTATCATGTCAATGACACTCTCTCCCCTATATCTTGCTAATACAAAACGTACTGCCCTTCTTTGAACTTTCTCGATGTACCCCGTTAATCCTGCCTGGTAAGGATCCCACACCGCGCAGCAGTACTCGAAAAGAGGACGGGCAAGCGTAGTGCAGGCAGTCTCTTCAGTAGATCTGTTGCATCTTCTAAGTGTTCTGCCTATAAAATGCAGTCTTTGGCTTATTTCCCCCACAATATTTTCTATGTGTTCTTCCCAATTTTAGTTTTTCGTAATTGTAATTCCTAGGTAATATGTTGCATTTACCGCCTTTAGATTTGATTGATTAATCGTGTAAACGAAGTTTAAGGGATTCCTTTTAGCAGTCATGTGGCTGACCCCACACTTTTCATTGTTTAGCGTCAATTTCAATTTTCGCGTCATACAGATATTTTTCCTAACTAGTTTTGCAATTTGGTTTGATCTTCTCATGTCTATACTAGACGATAAATGACAGCGTCATCTGCAAATAAAGTAAGACTGCTGCTCAGATTGTCTCCTAAATAGTTTATATAGATAAGAAACAGCAGAGGGCCTATAACACAATCCTGGGGAACGCCAGAAATCACTTCTGTTTTACTCGATGCCTTTCCGTATATTAGTACGAACTGTGATCTCACTGACAGGAAATCACGAATCCCTCACGCAACTGAGACGATATTCCACAAGCAGGCAATTTGACTACAAGCCACTTATGTGGTACAGTGTTTAAAGCCTTCTGGAAATCTAGATATACGAAATCAATTTAAAGTATCTTGTCAATAGCAATTAACACTTCATGTGACTAAAGAGCTCGTTGTGTTTCACAAGAACGATGTTTTCTAAATCCATGTTGACTATGTGTCAGTAGAGCGTTCTCTTCGAAGTAATTCTTAATGTTCGAACACAATATATGTTCAAAAATCTGCTGCATATCGACGTTTATGATATGGGCCTGTAATTTAGTGGATTACTCCTATCTTTCTTGAATATTGGTATGACCTGTGCCACCTTCCAGTCCTTCGGTACCGATCTTTCGTCGATCGAGCGGTTGTATATGACTGTTAAGCATGGGACTATTGCATCAGCATACTCTGAAAGGAACCTAACTGGTATACAGTATGGACCCGAAGACTTGCTTTTGTTAAATGATTTACGTTTCTTCACTACCCTGAGGATGTTTACTTCTAAGTTACTTATGTTGGCAGCTCTTCTTGATTTGAATTCTGGAATATTTACTTCGTCTTCTTTGGTGAAGGGATTTCGGGAGGCTGTGTTTAGTAACGCTGCTTCAGCAGCACTGTCGTTGATAGTATTTCCTTTCGTATCGCGCAAAGAAGGCATTGATTGTGTCTTGCCGCTAGCATACTTTAGATACAACCAGAATCTCTTTGGACTTTCTGCCAGGTTTCGAAACAAAGTTTCGGTGTGGAGCTGTTATAAGCATTTCGCATTGAAATCCGCGATAAATTTTGAATCTCTGTGAAAGAGTGTGTGGTGTGTGGTTACTAACACCGGTCAGAGTTTGAAAGAGGCCTCATTCTGGGTCTACATTTGTCCAGGTGGTCGAATCCTGTAATATCCAGTGATGGCTGGGTGTTGTGTGATGTCCTTAGGTTAGTTAGGTTTAAGTAGTTCTCAGTTCTATGGGACTGATGACCTAAGATGTTAAGTCCCATAGTGCTCAGAGCCATTTGAACCATTTTTTTTGTAATATCCAGATTTGTGGGATATTCACAAGTGACAGTGGGTCGACTTTGGATTGTATGGGGCCGGCCGCGGTGGTCTAGCGGTTCTGGCGCTGCAGTCCGGAACCGCGGGACTGCTACGGTTGCAGGTTCGAATCCTGCCTCGGGCATGGGTGTGTGTGATGTCCTTAGGTTGGTTAGGTTTAAGTAGTTCTAAGTTCTAGGGGACTTATGACCTAAGATGTTGAGTCCCATAGTGCTCAGAGCCATTTGAACCATTTTTTGATTGTATGGGAACTAGTTCACGACTGTTCCCTACGAGGGAGTATCACCGTATTGTTCATCAAGCACATCGTCACCCCTTAATATCTGCCATCCGAGGATAGGTAATGGACCTCCCTGCAACTTTCTGTCTCAGTCCGGAGTTTTGGTCGCAGATTAACAACCGCCAGACCAGGGAATTACCGTCCCATGCGTAGGCTGCTCTTAAAAACACTAGACAAACGATTGCGTTAAGAGTGGTGCTTCTGATAAATGGCGTCGAATTGTATTCAGCGTTCAATCACGGTTTTGCACTACCCCTGATGGCCACCGTCGGCGAGCAGGGAGGCGACCTGGGGGAGGCGTGATTCATCTAATGTTTTGGAGAGGCACAGTGATGTTGCTCCTGGAGGCATGATGTGGGGAGCCATCGAGGATGTCTTGAGGTTACGGCTAGTAGTGACTCAAAGGTGGCACAAAGATACCTCACGGACATCCAGCGTCCTCATGTGACACATGCCACGTGTCTCTGTGAACTGTCTGGGTGATACTAACAAGGGAACCTCCCCATCGCATCCCCCTCAGATTTAGTTATAAGTTGGCACAATGGATAGGCCTTGAAAAACTGAACACAGAACAATCGAGAAAACAGGAAGAAGTTGTGTGAAACTATGAAAAAATAAACAAAACATACAAACTGAGTAGTCCATGCGAAGATAGGTAACATCAAGGACCATCTCAGCTCAGGAGCGCCGTGGTCCCGTCGTTAGCGTGAGCAACTGCGGAACGAGAGGTCCTTGGTTCAAGTCTCCCCTCCAACGAAACGTTTTTACTTATTTTGGCAAAGTTATGATCTGTCCATTCGTTCATTGACGTCTCTGTTCACTGTAATAAGTTTAGTGTCTGTGTTTTGCGACCGCACCGCAAAACCGTGCGATTAGTAGACGAAAGGACATGCCTCTCCAGTGGGAACCGAAAACATTTAATCGCAAGGTCATAGGTCAACCGATTCCTCCACAGGAAAACACGTCTGATATATTCTATACGACACTGGTGACGGCATGTGCGTCACATGACAGGAATATGTTGTCCACCCACCTAACTTGTACACTTGGCGAATGGGTAAAAACATTCTTCTACGTTGCCCAATTTAGGTTTTCTTGTGGATGTGATAATTACTCCCAAAAAAGTGATGAAAACATAAGAGTTTGTCACATAAACTGCAACAAATGAATCCAACAGTTTCGCAGTTGCTCACTTTTCCCTGTGCTCTGTCAAAACATTTGTTTCAAATTTTTCCGTGTGTAGGCCGTCAAATCCTGCCTATGTCCAAGCAAATCTGAACATGTCCTGGAATTTTGGAGAGCGAAGTTGATTGTGTGTGAGTGCCTGAACGTTGATAATTGCCTGAAAATAAAAAAATTAAACTTTTCGCTGGAAGGGAGACTTGAACCTAGGACCTCTCGTCCCGCAACTGCTCACGTTAACCACGGGACCACGGCGCTCCTGAGTTCAATTTATCGTTGATGTTGCATATCTTGCACATCGACTACTCGGTTTGTATATTTTGCTTATTTTTTCATAGTTCCACACAACTTCTTCCTGTTTTCTCGATTGATCTGTGTTCAGTTTTTCAAGGCCTATCCACTGTGCCAACTTATAACTAAATATGAGGGGGGTGCGATGGAGAGGTTCCCTTGTAAGGTATTCCCACGCCAACAAGATTCCCACACATGTCCCCGACAGAACATGTGTGGAACCAGTTTGGACGTCGACTTCCAGTATCCAGGATATGAAGGCGTATTTATACCAATTGTGTGCCATCTTGCCTCAGTAGAGGCTACAACGATCTTGTTACGCCCTTACCGACCGAATAACTGCATCCACGTCAGAGGGGATGCAACGCCGTACTGGATTCAAGACTTCCTTTCAGACAAGCCGGCCGGAGTGACCGTGCGGATCTAGGCGCTACAGTCTGGGACCGAGCGACCGCTACAGTCGCAGGTTCGAATCCTGCCTCGGGCATGGATGTGTGTGATGTTCTTAGGTTAGTTAGGTTTAATTAGTTCTAAGTTCTAGGCGACTGATGATCTCAGAAGTTAAGTCGCATAGTGCTCAGAGCCATTTGAACCATTTTGAACCTTTCAGACAGAACTCAACACGTCGCTCTTAACGGAATCGACTGATGTAAAGGTAATTTCCCAAGGAAGTGTGATAGGACAGTTACTATTTACAGTACATATAAATGATCTAGTAGAAAGCGTTGGATGCTCTTTAAGGCTGTTGGCAGATGATGCGGTTGTCTTTAACAAAGTAGCAACGCCAGAAGATAGTAACGACTTGCAAAATTATGATCTCCAGAGAACTGATGAATGGTGAAGGCTCTAACAGTTGATCATGAACATAAATGCAACACCTTGCACACACATAAGAAAAGATATCCACTATTGTAGAGTTACAGTATTGATGAGGAACCGCTGGAAACAGTGTCTACCGTAAACTATCCAGAAGTAACTAGCCGGAGCGACCTTAAATCTACATCTACATCCATACTCCGCAAGCCACCTGACGGCGTGTGGCGGAAGGTACCTTGACTACCTCTATCGGTTCTCCCATCTATTCCAGTCTCGTATTGTTCGTGGAAAGAAAGATTGTCGGTATGCCTCTGTGTGGGCTCTATTCTCTCTGATTTTATCCTCATGGTCTCTTCGCGAGATATACGTAGGAGAGGGAAATATACTGCTTGACTCCTCGGTGAAGGTATGTTCAGCCGGCCGGGTGGGCGAGCGGTTCTAGGCGCTACAGTGTGGAACCGCGCGACCGCTACTGTCGCAGGTTCGAATCCTGCCCTGGGCATGGATGTGTAGGTTAGTTAGGATTAAGTAGTTCTAAGTTCTAGGGGACTGATGACCTTAGAAGTTAAGTCCCATAGTGCTCAGAGCCATTTTGAATGTATGTTCTCGAAACTTCAACAAAAGCCCGTACCGAGGAACTGAGCGTCTCTCCTGCAGAGTCTTCCACTGGAGTTTATCTGTCATCTCCGTAACACTTTGAGATTACTAAATGACCCTGTAACGAAGCGCGCTGCCCTCCGTTGGATCTTCTCTATCTCTTCTATCAACCCTGTCTGGTACGGATCCCACACTGTTGAGCAATATTCAAGCAGTGGGTGAACAAGTGTACTGTAACTGACTTCCTTTGTTTTCGGATTACATTTCCTTATGATTCTTCCAATGAATCTCAGTCTGGCATCTGCTTTACCGACGATCAACTTTATATAATCATTCCATTTTAAATCACTCCTAATGCCTATTCCCAGATAATTTATGGAATTAACTGCTTCCAGTTGCTGACCTGCTATTTTGTAGCTAAAGGATAAGGGAACTATCTTTCTATGTATTCGCAGCACATTACACTTGTTTACATTGAGATTCAATTGCCATTCCCTGCAGCAAGCGTCAATTCGCTGCAGATCCTCCTGCATTTCAGTACAGTTTTTCATTGTTACAACTTCTCGATATACTACAGCATCATCCGCAAAAAGCCTCAGAGAACTTCCGATTTTATCCACAAGGTCATTTATGTATATTGTGAATAGCAACGGTCCTACAACACTCCCCTGCGGCGCACCTGAAATCACTCTTACTTCGGAAAACTTCTCTCAATTGAGAATGAGATGCTGCGATCTCGTAAGAGGAATAACCACATAAAAACAAATAATGGGAGAACCAGATGCCAAATTCTTAGGAAGAATGTTAAGGAAATGTAACTTCTGCGAAGGAAGTGGCTTATAACGCACCTGTTCGACCGATTCTTGAGTATGCTTCATCCATCCGGGAACCCTACCAGCTAGGACTGATAGAAGAGATAGAGAAGAGTGGCGCGTTTCGTCACACGGTCGTTTAGCCGACGCGAAAGCGTTACGGAGATGCTCAACAAACTCCATTGGCAGGTGTTACGACACAGATTTACTATTGAAATTTCGAGAGAGCACTTTCCGGGGAGAGTCGAACAACATATTACTTTCTCCCATATACGTCTCGCGTAATGACCACAAGGAGAAAATTCGAGAAATTGGAGCCAGTACAGAGGCTTACCGACAATCATTCTTTCGACGCGCTGTTTGCAAGTGGGAGAGGGTTGGAGGGATCAGTTAGTGGTACAAAAAGTACGCCCTGCCACACAGCATTAGGTGGGGTACGGAGTATGATGTACATGCAGATAAGTGGGTTCATCCTGAAAAGTTGTTTGTAAATTTGACCTGATTTTGTAATCACTGCAATAACACCACATACCCTCTCAATAAGGCGTTTCATTTCCTCCTTTCATCCTGGGTGCTTTACGTTTTTGATCATACCGTATATTTCGTTGCGATTTTCCGATTCGGCCTCGCACTGCTTAGACGAACCTCTGACGAAGCGCGCTGCTCTTCTTCAAATCCTTGTTTTCCTTTAATCCAACCTGGTTAACGCCCCACACAAACGAGCAATACTCAGGAATCGATGGAACGAGGTTTCTGCGTGCGTCCTTTATAGTCAGTGAAAAAAAAAAAAAGATTCAAATGGCTCTGAGCACTATGGGACTTAACTTTTGAGGTCATCAGTCCCCTAGAACTTAGAACTACTTAAACCTAACTAACCTAAGGACATCACACACATCCATGCCCGAGGCAGGATTCGTACCTGCGACCGTAGCGGTCGCGTGGTTCCAGACTGTAGCGCCTAGAACTGCTTGGCCACTGCGGCCGGCTATAGTCAGTGAGTCACACTCTTCCGATAAACCTCCGTTTAACATCTGCGTTCGCCGCCTCTAGATTTCTACGGCCGTATTACCTTAAATCACTCCAGACAGTTGTTCCTAGATACTCGACGTTGTTAATGATTCCGGTGGCTGTTCGCTGATGGTGTAGTCGGACAACAACGAGTCATTTTTCACGCTCACTTCACTACATTTAGGCTGAGGGTCAGATGACAGCCTGCACCAGCCACTGCATCCATCTTCTAATGAGGTGACTTTGCATACAGCTGCGACGTTGCGAGTAGCCTGAGAGGCCTGCTAACATTGTCTGCCAGAACGTCTGTACAGGTTATTCCTTTTTTGGTGCCTAAATGAATAATTTTCTGTTGCGGGTTGCTTATTTAAGAGCTTCCAGGGGCAACAAAAAATTATTTTCACTATCTCGTGTAGCTATTGATCGAATTTAAGAATTTCAAATGCTGCCATTGTCTACTCATTAAGAGGTATAATCTTACGTTAAAGGTTATCACAATAAGGCAAGTATTAAAGCTAGAAACTGTGTTGATGTTGGGATGCTGGATAACACGTGGCGCGCTAAATTACCCAGACTAGACTATATTCATCCAATATTTATGAATAAGACAAATTACTGGCTTCCAGATACCTTACATAATTTCAAAAATTTTCAAAGCTTTCTGTCGCTGCTACCCACCTCTCCACACACACAAAATAATGAAAGGGAATGGTTAATCTACAGCATCACACGTGTCGTCATACCAGTGAATGTACCTGCAAAATTATATCTTTCTACGACACATAGTTCACGGCATATGACGTCGTAAATATTAAGCTCCATGAGAAACTATCTTTCTTAAAACTGGGCGCAAATTACCCACGCTCTATAATCATCCCGAGTTCGAAATGAGAGCGGTTAGCAACTTCCGACAAACTTAAGACATAATTTCAAATTATTGCGTGTGGTCAACTAATACAGCCCTATGCAGACAGCTCAGCACAAGACACTGTCACGAGCCCCTTTTGGGTTATCGTTTATTACAATTACAATTAATATGTCAGAAATACATATCGAACAGCAAAGGTCCTTCCAACGTCCAAGGGTTAGAACATGCGTAGAAGAGAAGAAAAAAAAAAAAAAACAAGTTCTCGTGAAACTGGAGGAGGGAACCTACACTCGCCTCAGGCAATCAAGAGATAGAGCGGGATGGCAAAATTTTACGCAGGTTGTAGATAGTCAGAATAATTACGTAGGTTTTGCAGAGTGTAGTGGCTGGCGTAAGTTGTTAGCATTCCGTGGTGACCGTACCAATACCCTGTTGCGCAGAGCTCCTCCTGATAGATAAATAACGGTGCCAACTTCCGGTGCAACAAAATCCATTGTCCTGGAGAAGTGTGCATCAATGTGTGCAAAAGGCTTGCGGCCCTTCAGCAAAGCTGCAGGAGAAGGCAAAGACACCACCAAAAACAGGAGCACGGTACCCCACAGCAAGTGCAAGGCAGGCGCTTCCTCAGACATCAACTATTTCTGTCAAGTGTTGCCGGATATCGAGCATGGTACATGCACATGTAAAACTGACACGTGGACACACACATTATTCGACTTTTAATATCCAATCAGTACAAAAATCGGATCTTATTTGTTGCACCGTTCCCATCTGACATGGAGAAAAATGTTACAAATATACGGGAAAAAACTGAAACTAACACGGGCAAGTTAGGGATATTTACAAGCCACCTGTTGAGGGTTACGTTCGTTCCCGATTAGGGCAAATGTGAAAAACGCACTGCAGAACTATTGTCGCCTTCCACACTACGAGCCGGCCGGAGTGGCCGTGCGGTTCTGGGCGCTACAGTCTGGAGCCGAGCGACCGCTACGGTCGCAGGTTCGAATCCTGCTTCGGGCATGGATGTGTGTAATGTCCTTAGGTTAGTTAGGTTTGATTAGTTCTAAGTTCTAGGCGACTGATGACCTCAGAAGTTAAGTCGCATAGTGCTCAGAGCCATTTGAACCATTTCCACACAACGACCGCTCTCTCGGGACTGTTGTCCTGATGTTTGCGCGTCGTTGGAATTAATAAAAAAGGCGGAAAGTTATTTAAAAAGAAGTGACCATGTGAAAGACTCACGGTTGTAGTTTACTGTAAAGCAGCACGTTAGACTTCACTGGAAAAAATGCTCAAACAAGTATTTTTTATTTTCTGACTGAGAAACCAAACACCAGTTTTTGCAGTTCTAGTGTCAAAATTCTCGTAACAGCGACGTACTTTCAAAGAGCCTTTCGCCCCCTATTTTACGCCCTTAGTAGTGGAATTTCGGACAATCCCTTCTTAAACGGTGCCTACAGTATAAGATCCACACCCTCTCCAAACTTCAAGTTTCTATCCTTAGGGTTTGAGCTGGGCGATGATGAGATGGTGAACCAGTCTGACCCTATTCCACACCCTTAGGGGCTGAATTTCCAGAAACAGTGAAGCACGTATTTTTTCATCTCCAACCGAGGATCCAAAGCAACAATTTTTTAAGATTTAGGTATAAAAATGCTTTCGCAATGAAATATTTTCATAAAATGTTTCACCCCCTATTTCACACGATTAAGGGTGGAATTAACAAAAACAGTGAGTTGCGTATGTTCTATTTCTAACAGAGAAGCCAAATTTTCATAGATTTAACTTAAAAAACGCTTGCCCAATGAAATAGTTCCACAAAAACTTTCATCTTTCGTTTCACCCCCATTGGTGTCGAATTTCTAAAAACAGTGAAACGATTATGTTTTTATTTTTAACTGAGAATCTATGTTTTAGTTTTCATAATAAAATATTTTCGTAAAAATGCTCATCCTTATTTCACTCCCTTAGGGGTTTGATTTCCAAAAGCACTGAAATACGTATTTTCTTTATTTATAACCGCGAAGTCAAATACCAGTGTTGATAGATGTAGCTTTTAAAATACGTTAGTAGTTCTTTAATGACGATATATGTTGTAGTATTTTAGAACACGTTTTTTTTGCGTATCATGTCATTTCTGGAAACCCAGAATCTACTCTGTAGGAATCAACGTGGATTCCGGAAACAGCGATCGCGTGAGACCAAACTCGCTTTATTTGTTCATGAGACCCAGAAAATATTAGATACAGGCTCCCAGGTAGATGCTATTTTCCTTGACTTCCGGAAGGCGTTCGTTACGCACTGTCGCCTGATAAACAAAGTAAGAGCCTACGGAATATCTGACCAGCTGTGTGGCTGGATTGAAGAGTTTTTAGCAAACAGAACACAGCATGTTGTTCTCAATGGAGAGACGTCTACAGACGTTAAAGTAACCTCTGGCGTGCCACAGGGGAGTGTTATGGGACCATTGCTTTTCACAATATATATAAATGACCTAGTAGATAGTGTCGGAAGTTCCATGCGGCTTTTCGCGGATGATGCTGTAGTATACAGAGAAGTTGCAGCATTAGAAAATTGCAGCGAAATGCAGGAAGATCTGCAGCGGATAGGCACTTGGTGCATGGACTGGCAACTAACCCTTAACATAGACAAATGTAATGTATTGCGAATACATAGAAAGAAGGATCCTTTATTGTATGATTATATGATAGCGGAACAAACACTGGTAGCAGTTACTTCTGTAAAATATCTGGGAGTATGCGCACGGAACGATTTGAAGTGGAATAATCATATAAAATTAATTGTTGGTAAGGCGGGTGCCAGGTTGAGATTCACTGGGAGAGTCCTTAGAAAATGTAGTCCATCAACAACGGAGGTGGCTTACAAGACACTCGTTCGACCTATACTTGAGTATTGCTCATCAGTGTGGGATCCGTACCAGGTCGGATTGACAGAGGAGATAGACAAGATCCAAAGAAGAGCGGCGCGTTTCGTCACAGGGTTATTTGGTAAGCGTGATAGGGTTACGGAGATGTTTAGCAAACTCAAGTGGCAGACTCTGCAAGAGAGGCGCTCTGCATCGCGGTGTAGCTTGCTGTCCAGGTTTCGGAAGGGTGCGTTTCTGGATGAGGTATCGAATATATTGCTTCCCCCTACTTATACCTGCCGAGGAGATCACGAATGTAAAATTAGAGAGATTCGAGTGCGCACGGAGGTTTTCCGGCAGTCGTTCTTCCCGCGAACCATACGCGACTGGAACAGGAAAGGGAGGTAAAGACAGTGGCACGTAAAGTGCCCTCCGTCACACACCGTTGGGTGGCTTCCGGAGTATAAATGTAGATGTAGATGTAATGTTGTAGAACGAAAAAAGAAAAAGAAAACAAAAAGTCAAAAGTTAAAAAGTAAAAAATGAACAGTAGATTCAACAATGCAGATAAATCTCCAACAAACAGCTTCAAACGCAGGCCTACATGTATCTTTTGAAGAAACAGAGTACAGTACAGATGCGAAGGAGGCACTGAAATATATGAAAACTGATTGTGGTAGAGTAAAAAAGCCGACAAAATATAAATATCTCAGTGAATTAATACAACCAAATGCTCGAGACAAAGAAGCTAAGCCAGCAAGGGAAAGAAAAATGGAGGTAGCTTTTCAACTAACAAAAAACCTGTATAACAAAAAATCTACTTTCATAAATGCAAAACTTCGGCACTACAATACTGTCATTAAACCAGAATGCCTTTCATTAAATACAGCCAAACAATCAGGTGAAATAGAAAAGAAGGAAAGAAAAACAATCAGGAAAATCTTGGGACCAAAATATGAGAATGGGAAATGGATATTTAGAAGTAATAAAGAAATTTATGAAATAATACAGCGAATATCAGATACGACGACGAAGAGAAGACTTGCATTCTGTGGATACCTAAAAAGGCTACATGAAAACAGGATAACAAAAAGAATTTTTAACTTGTATGACAGAAACCCGAAAACGTCAATGACGTGGATAAAAGATGTTAAAGCAGAACTGAGAGAAATGGAAATAATGGGGAGAAAAACAGGAGAAAACATCATCTTGACCACACGGGTCGCAAAGTACGCGGTCGGAAAGCCCACGACATCGCCTATTAAACCACGAATTAAATGGTAGACACTCTATTCTACCTAATTTAGCCAACGCCGCATACCAACTGGAAAAAGAAATATTCAGCACTTTGTTCCAGCAAGTTGCAGATACGTGGTCACAACTCACAACAACAAGTACTGAGTTTAGAACAACGATGGGTAATCAAGATTTAATCGTTGTTGCTGTGGTCTTCAGTCCGAAGACTGGTTTGATGGAGCTCTGTATGCTACTCTATCCTGTGCAAGACTCTTCATCTCCGAATAACTATTGCAACCTACATCCTTTTGAATCTCCTTGCTGTATTCATCTCTTGGTCTCCATCTACGATTTTTACCCCCGACACTTCCCTCCAGTATTAAACTGCTGATCCCTTGATGTTTCTGATTGCGTACTATCATCCAGTCCCATTCGGGAGGACGACGTTCAATCCCGCGTCCGGCCATCCTGATTTAGGTTTTCCGTGATTTCCCTAAATCACTCCAGGCAAATGCCGGGATGGTTCCTCTGAAAGGGCACGGCCGACTTCCTTCCCTAATCCGATGAGACCGATGATCTCGCTGTCTGGTCTCCTTCTCCAAAAACAACAACAACAACGACAACTGTCATCCAGTCCGTCCTTCTAGTCAGGTTGTGTCACAAATTTCTTTTCTCCCCAGTTCTATTCAATACCTCCTCATTAGTTACGTGATCTACCTACCTAATCTTCAGCATTCTTCTGTAGAACCACATTTCAAAAGCTGCTACTCTTTTCTTGTCTAAACCTGTTATCTTCCATGTTCCACTTCCATACATGGCTACACTCCATAAACTTAAATCTATATTCGATTTTAACAAACGTTTCTGCAGAGAAGCTTTGCTGGCCATTGCCAGTCTACATTTTATATCCTCTCTACTTCAGCCATCGTCACTTATCTTGCTGCCCAAATAGCAAAACTCACCTACCACTCTATGTGTACCATTTCCTAATATAATTCCCACAGCATCAACAGATTTAATTCGGCTAGATTCCAGTATCCTTGTTTTGCTTTTGTTTATGTTCATCTTACATCCTCCATTCTAGACACTGTCCATTCCGTTCAACTACTCTTTTCTGTCTCAGAGAATTGAAATGTCATCGGAAAATCTCAAAGTTATTATTTCTTCTCCATGGATTTTAATTCCTACTCCAAATTTTTCTTTGGTCTCATTTACTGTTTGCTTAATGTATAGATTGAACGTCGCCGATAGGTTACAACCCAAGTTTTAATCATCATCTCCAGAAAATTAAATTGCAACGATGGAAACTGGTGGCGGTATTAGTCATTCTCTACATATTCACCCTTCAATTCACAAATTTTTTCCAATGACGAATGATTTGGCGGAGAACTTGCTGGCAGAAGTCTCTGTTTTGGATGCTCAGAAAAAGTTTGGTCTCGAAAATCCGCTTGCCATTCTGCAAACCTGTCGGTTGTTTCTATATCCGAGGAATGAGGGGGAAGTTACTGGGTGCTATGTCAAGAGAATAAGAGGGCCGAGCTGAAATTCGATAGACCAAACAAGGAGCTTGTATTACTGTGACCTGTGTAGAATGCGCTGAGCGTCGTCGTAGGGCAAAAAACAGGTGCTTAACAAGCTTCCCTCGACGCTTGGTCTTGACAGCCTCCCGTAAACTCGTCAGGAGCTTTCGCTAGTATGCTCCTGTGACGGTTTGCCTTTTACGCCCAAAATCCGGCAGCACCATTCAATAGCAGTCCCAAAAAACAGTCAGCATCACAAAGGCAAATGATGTCTGGGTCGTCATCTTTTTCGGTACTGGTGAATCCATAAATTTCCACCGCTTCCTTTTCTACTTTGCCTCATGGCCACTGTGGCACATCGACCACTCGTCCATGGTGGTTAGGAAACTGAAGAAGTCATATTACGGTATATTGATAATTTTTACTTATGGATCGTCTGACAGCAACTGAATAAAACACAATTTTAGTGCCATACGCGTTTAGCCTTTATTTTATGCAAGGCATCATCAGGGGCCTGGAATATGTATATATGTTTGCTATTTAATTTACATTTTGGTCACTGTACGTATAGGTTATAAACAAATCTGGTGCTTGTATTTCCTTAAGTAGTAATGTTTTGAACTGTACTTACAGGTTGCGTGGACGATTTCCTGCATATTACGCTCCTGTTGCATTTTTGGTGTTGTTCTTCTTCTTATGTGTGCCAATTTGCGGCTTTTTTCCCCACATTACACAGCACTATGAACTGAACACTTGTTTCGATGCAATGTTTTCGTTTCTGTTGCCGACTGTCAAATGTTTTTGCCAAAGATCGAATGTTATTGCCGAAGTGTAATTATTGAAGTATCTGTGATCTGTTCGTGTATGCATTTGTGTGTGTGTGAGTGTTTTTTTTTTGGGAATGATATAATTTTTTGTGGGCTGCGTTTGCGTTTGTGTGTGTGTGTGTGTGTGTGTTTTGGTGTGATATAATTTTTTTGTGGGCTGTGTGTGTGTGTGTGTGTGTGTGTGTGTGTGTGTGTGTGTGGGTGTGTTTGTGTGTGTGTGCGTGTGCGTGTGCATGTGTGTCCAGAAGGTGAAGAGGGAAGAGTCCTTTATTAAGTGTAGTAGGGAGCCTGTGCTGATGTGTGTTTTTTCTTTTATCACATGTTTGTTTTCAGCTATGGCTTTCTGAATGTGAAAGTTTTCTTGCGTTTGTATAAGATGTTTGTCGTGGTTGCTTATTCTCATTATTTTCATTTCTTGTTCCATGTTTGTAGGATGGTGGTTATGGTGTTTTAAATGTTCTGCAAATGTGGAATGGTTTGTTTCGTACTTCCAACATCTGATATGTTCTTTGTATCGTGTTTTAAATTCCTGCATATCATGCCTATGTATGCTGCATCACAACTTAGACATTCAAGTTTATATACTCCTGATTGTTGGAATTTGTCGCTCTTGGTAGCTGGTTGGCTTAGGTGTGATTGGAGGGTTTGCCCAGGCTTATAAGCTATTCTGAAGCCCTGTCTCTTTAGGATGTTTGCAACTCTGTGTGTTAGTTTATGTGTGTAGGTCATGATGTACCATCTGGTTCTTTTCTGTGTGGTGTAGTCATTGTGGGTGTTTGTAAGTTTTCAGCTTGTGAGTTCTCTTGAGTTCTCTTGTATTGATAATTTTTTCTTATGGGCCGTCTGACGGTCCATAAGTAAAAATTGTATCAATATACCGTTATATTACACGCAACTGAGGAAGACAGGACTACAAAAGTTAAAGATGAAGAAGTCATTATTTCATTGGGCGGGCAAAGGTGCACATTTCCGCTCCTGCCTTAGCTCGTGTCTGTTTGAACGTATGTGAGTAGTCGTGGAACCTAGTAGGGCAACCTTTGACCTCTTCAAAATACCAGGCAAGCTGGTGGAAACTGATCCATGACGGATTTTTACTTTTTCCTTAGTCGCCTCAGTTGTGATGGGCAGTTTTTGGCGCGGGACCTCCAATTTTCTTGTGATTCGTGGGGGTTCTCAGAGTGATTGTCAGCCACTTCCTACTTCATCACACAGACTTGCTTGATCGCACTGGAAGCGTCTGCACCAGCTGACCCCTGTCTCAGTGCCATGGTGCATAGTTGCTGCGCACTCCTACCTATTCTGTTTCGATTGTAGCAGCATTGTTGCTCTCCAAATGTAGGAAACAAATCGCCCCAGGATACTGCGCTTTATCAATTGACTGCCACATTTTGTTTTGGCTCTTCTAGTGATGTGCTATGATGTTGCTGTACAGTATTTCAACGTGTACCTGCAAACGAACAAAAAATCAATTATATAACTTCATGTTTTCGAAGTGATGACTAAAACTTTAAGTTCAGCTGTTGCCAGCCCTGTTGGCAAGCAGGTCCATAGCTTCTTCTTGTTTTCAGGGTACACTTATCTTGTACACTACTGGCCATTAAAATTGCTAAACCACGAAGATGACGTGCTACAGACGCGAAATTTAAACTATAGGAAGGAGATGCTGTGATATGCAAATGATTATTTTTTCAGAGCATTCACACAAGGTTGGCACCGGTGGCGTCACCTACAACTTGCTGACATGAGGAAAGTTTCCAACCGATTTCTCATACACAAACAGCAGTTGACCGGCGTTGCCTGGTGAAACGTTGTTGTGATGCCTCGTATAAGGAGGAGAAATGTGTACCATCACGTTTCCAACTTCGACAAAGGTCGGATTGTAGCCTATCGCGATTGCGGTTTATCGTATCGCGACACTGCTGTTCGCGTTGGTCGAGATCCAATGACTGTCAGAATATGGAATCGGTGGGTTCAGGAGGGTAATACGGAACGCCGTGCTGGATCCCAACGGCCTCGTATCACTAGCAGTCGAGATGACAGGCATCTTATCCGCATGGCTCTAACAAATCGTGCAGCCACGTCTCGATCCCTGAGTCAACAGATGGGGACGTTTGCAAGACAACAACCATTTGCACGAACTGTTCGACGACGTTTGCAGCAGCATGGACTATCAGCTCGGCGACTATGGCTGCAGTTACCCTTGACGCTGCATCACAGACAGGAGCGACTGCGAGGGTGTACTGAACGATGAACCAGGGTGCACGAATAGAAAACGTAATTTTTTCGGATGAATCCAGGTTCTGTTTACAGCATCATGATGGTTGCATCCGTGTTTAACGACATCGCGGTGAACGCACATTGGAAGCGTGTATTCGTCATGGCCATACTGGCGTATGGTATGGGGTGCCATTGGTTACACGTCTCGGTCACCTCTTGTTCGCATTGACGGCACTTTGAACAGTGGAAGTCACACTTCAGATGTGTTACGACCCATGCCTCTACCCTTCATTCGATCCCTGCGAAACCCTACAATTCAGCAGGATAAAGCACGACCGCATGTTGCAGGTCCTGTAGCGGCCTTTTTGGATACAGAAAATGTCCGACTGCTGTGCTGGCCAGCACAGTCTCCAGATCTCTCACCAATTGAAAACGTCTGGTCAATGGTGGCCGAGCAACTGGCTCATCACAATACGCCAGTGACTACTCTTGATGAACTGTGGTATCGTGTTGAAGCTGCATGGGCAGCTGTACCTGTACACGCCATCCAAGCTCTGTTTGACTCAATGCCCAGGCGTATCAAGGCCGTTATTACGGCCAGAGGTGGTTGTTCTGGGTACCGATTTCTCAGGATCTATGCACCCAAATTGCGTGAATATGTAATCAATGTCAGTTCTAGTATAATATATTTGTCCAATGAATACCCGTTTACCATCTGCATTTCTTCTTGGTATAGCAATTTTAATGGCCAGTAGTGTAGTTGGCGTATGGCAACGCGTGCTGTAACGGATTAATCCAGGCAACCTTTTCCCATGCATCGAGCGTCCAATGTGATCCCGGGCCGAAGTTAACCATGTACAGTAGTGATACTAACATTTTGAATCGTAACTATAAGTCTGGTTGTGTGATATTGATGCAGTAAGTGTTATTTATAATTGCATCCAAACTTCCGTACGGACGACATAGTGCCGGCCGGGGTGGCCGAGCGGTTCTAGGCGCTACAGTCTGGAATCGGGCGACCGGTACGGTCGCAGGTTCGAATCCTGCCTCGGGCATGGATGTGTGTGATGCCTTTAGGTTAGTTAGGTTTAAGTAGTTCTAAGTTCTAGGGGACTGATGACCTGTGAAGTTAATTCCCTTAGTGCTTAGAGCCATTTGAACCACTTGACGACATAGTAATAACCATACCTTGCATAGAGAAACAACTGAGGGGTTTGAAAGCAAATAAACCACCAGATCCAGATGGAATCGGAGTTGGGTTTTACAAAGACTACTTAGCTAGTTTGTATTTATCGTGAATGTCTCGCCCAGCGCCAAGTCTCAAGCGACTGGGAAAAAAGCGCAGGTAAAAGTACGGACCCGAAATATTACCGACCAATATCCCTAACTTCTGTTTGCTACAGAATCCCTGAACGTATTCTCTGTTCGAATATACAGGGTTATTACAAATGATTGAAGCGATTTCACAGCTCTACAATAACTTTATTATATGAGATATTTTCACAATGCTTTGCACACACATACAAAAACTCAAAAAGTTTTTTTAGGCATTCACAATTGTTCGATATGTGCCCCTTTAGTGATTCGGCAGACATCGAGCCGATAATCGAGTTCCTCCCACACTCGGCGCAGCATGTCCCCGTCAATGAGTTCGAAAGCATCGTTGATGCGAGCTCGCAGTTCTGGCACGTTTCTTGGTAGAGGAGGTTTAAACACTGAATCTTTCACATAACCCCACAGAAAGAAATCGCATGGGGTTAAGTCGGGAGAGCGTGGAGGCCATGACATGAATTGCTGATCATGATCTCCACCACGACCTATCCATGGGTTTTCCAATCTCCTGTTTAAGAAATGCCGAACATCATGATGGAAGTGCGGTGGAGCACCATCCTGTTGAAAGATGAAGTCGGCGCTGTCGGTCTCCAGTTGTGGCATGAGCCAATTTTCCGCGGGCTACGCGTGAAACTTGCCCGCACGCGTTCAACTGTTTCTTCGCTCACTGCAGGCCGACCCGTTGATTTCCCCTTACAGAGGCATCCAGAAGCTTTAAACTGCGCATACCATCGCCGAATGGAGTTAGCAGTTGGTGGATCTTTGTTGAACTTCGTCGTGAAGTGTCGTTGCACTGTTATGACTGACTGATGTGAGTGCATTTCAAGCACGACATACGCTTTCTCGGCTATTGTCACCATTTTGTCTCACTGCGCTCTCGAGCGCTCTGACGGCAGAGACCTGAAGTGCGGCTTCAGCCGAACAAAACTTTATGAGTTTTTCTACTTATCTGTAGTGTGTCGTGACCATATGTCGATGAATGGAGCTACAGTGAATTTATGAAATCGCTTCAATCATTTGTAATAGCCGTGTATGTGCGCGAATCAGAAAGCATCGCTCATGCGAAACTCAGCTTACCCTTTTCTCAGGTGATGTACTGAGGACTATGGATGAAGGGCAACAGGTAGAATCCATATTTCTAGATTTGTGGGAACCATTTGACACGGTACCCAATTAAAGGCTGTTAACGAAGGTACGAGCATACGAAATAAGTTCACAGATATATGAATAGCTCGAAGACTTCTTAAATGATAGAACCCAGTGTGTTGTCCTCGATGCTGAGTGTTCATCAGAGATAAGGGTACCGTCAGGAGTGGCCCAGGGAAGTGTGACAGGACCGCTGGTGTTCTCTGTATACTTAAATGATTTGGCCAACAGGGTGAGCAGCATTCTGAGGGTTGTTCACTGATGATGCTGCGGGGTACGGTAAGGTGACGAAGTTGAGTGACTGTAGCAAGGTACAGAACAACTTAGACAAAATTTCCAGTTGGAGTGATGAAGGGCAGCTAACCCTAAAGGTGAAAAAATGTAAGTTGATTCGGTTGATTGAGAAGAACAAACACTGTAATGTTCAGATACAGAGTTGCTAGTGTTCCAGCTTGATACAGTCAAGTCGTTTCAATATCTGAACGTAATGTTGCAAAGCGATATGAGATGGAACGAGCATTCGAGAACTGTGATAAGGAAGGAGAATGGTCGACTTCGGTTTATTGGGAGGATTCTAGGGAAGACTGGTTCACCTGTAAATGAGACTGCATTTAGGACGCTGGTGCGACTTGTTCTTGGGTGTTGCTCGAGTGTTTAGGATCCGTACCAGGCCGGATTGAAGGAACATATCGAAGCAATTCAGAGGCGGGCCACTAGATTTGTTACGGGTGGGTTCGAATAACACGTAAACGTTAGGAGATGCTTCGGGAACTCAAATGGGGATTCCCGGAAGGAAGGCGACGTTCTTTTCGAGAAACACTATTGAGAAAATTTAGAGAACCGGCATTTGAAGCTGACTGAAAAACGATTCTACTGCCGCCAACATACAACGCGCGTATGGACGACTGTAAAGTATGTATGTAGAACTGTAAACGGATCCTAGCCAAGGCTCGACATACGTTACGTACCAAGAATAATGGAGATGTAACCATTGTGCGCAATTTCTGGTTAAGCCACCTCACAAGTACAAATATAAATTTAAAAATTACACAGTCGCCAAGCCCTTCCCAACAATGAAGAAAAGACCGAACTGGGAATTATCACTTCAATTAAATTAAGAATTTAATTATAAGAATGCAATTTTTTTAAGGACACTAGCAAGATGAACAACATTGTATGTCGTATATCAATGAGCTTGTTTAATTAAATTGATTCAAAAAAATGGTTCAAATGGCTCTGAGCACTATGGGACTTAACATCTGTGGTCATCAGTCCCCTAGAACTTAGAACTACTTAAAGCTAACTAACCTAAGGACATCACACACGTCCATGCCCGAGGCAGGATTCGAACCTGCGACCGTAGCAGTCGCGCGGTTCCGGACTGAGCGCCTAGAACCGCTAGACCACCGCGGCCGGCTAAATTGATTCTTTCTGCCATTTTTGTTCATCACAAGCAAGCATATTAATTTAAAAAAATCAATGAATAGAAAATTAATTTGAAAAATGGCATCAATGAGAAAGATAAAGGACGCGGAGTTTATCTTTTACGTACCACATTTGTTTCATTACTGAATTTGATGCACATCCTATGAATACGCATGAATAGTGCCTGAATGAAAAATTTAACTAAATAATTCGCCAAAAAATGGTAGAATAGCGCAATTAAAAAGGAAAAACACACAAAAGGGAAGTGGAACACAATAATTCAATCATTCCATCTACATACCCACGACAGTTCAGAGAGTTCAGAGAGATACCTATCACCATTATGCTCATGCACTAGCTTGGAAAGAGGTTTATCCGATTCGCAAGGTTTGTACAGTAGATATACGGCATTGAATCCGCGCCTGCCGCTTACGAACGGCCGAACTTCAGCACGTGGTAAACTTGATTACGAGTTAACTGTTCGGAAATTAGACATTAAACCAGGCACAAATATAAAATATTTTAATGGTGCAATAGCAGAGTGATTTTGCCGTCACGAAATAAAATTAACTTAGCAAGGCAGAAACCCAGGAGCTACGAACTTTACTCACCAACCGCTAGCAGCGCAGTGTTCTTTCTCCGCCGAGCTTCGCCTAACTACCGGTGCAACGGAAGCTACCAGAGGGGTAGGCTTCCGCCACTAACATGACAGACAAACCAACCTCAGACTAAATGGGGTAAACCTCTCTGTCCAGGTACTGGGACCTAAGTTGGTCATCCTGTGCTGCCCTCCAAAACGAAAAGCAAACATCACCTGCTCCTAGCAGACTACAACCATCTCAGCGTCCCCCACAAAAAAAAAAAAAAACACTCATTCAGTCACATTTATGCACACATAGGGTACAGTGAAGGGAAAAACGTAATATGAGGTGCACTGAAGTTCTAAGGCCTCCGATTTCTTTTCTCCGGACTGGAAAGAGATAGAAACATGCGCATTGTTTTAAAATGAGGCCGCGTTCATTGTCAATACGTCCCATAGATGGCAGCACCGTACGGCAGATGGAATTTTACCGCCAGCGGCGAGAATGAGAACTGTTTTAAACACTTAAAATGGCGACGTTTTCCTTACTTGAACAGCGTGCAACCATTCGTTTTCTGAATTTGCGTGGCGTGAAACCAATTGAAATTCATCGACAGTTGGAGGAGACATGTGGTGATGGAGCTATGGATGTGTCGAAAGTGCGTTCGTGGGTGCGACAGTTAAATGAAGGCAAAACATCGTGTGACAACAAACCGAAACAACCTCGGGCTCGCACAAGCCGGTCTGATGACACGATCGAGAAAGTGGAGAGAATTGTTTTGGGGGATCGCCGAATGACTGTTGAACAGATCGCCTCCAGAGTTGGCATTTCTGTGGGTTCTGTGCACACAATCCTGCATGACGACCTGAAAATGCGAAAAGTGTCATCCAGGTGGGTGCCACGGATGCTGACGGACGACCACACGGCTGCCCGTGTGGCATGTTGCCGAGCAATGTTGACGCGCAACGACAGCCTGAATGGGACTTTCTTTTCGTCGGTTGTGACAATGGATGAGACGTGGATGCCATTTTTCAATCCAGAAAAAAAGCGCCAGTCAGCTCAATGGAAGCACACAGATTCACCGCCACCAAAAAAATTTCGGGTAACCGCCAGTGCTGAAAAAATGATGGTGTCCGTGTTGTGGGACAGCGAGGGCGTAATCCTTACCCATTGCGTTCCAAAGGGCACTACGGTAACAGGTGCATCCTACGAAAATGTTTTGAAGAACAAATTCCTTCCTGCACTGCAACAAAAACGTCCGGGAAGGGCTGCGCGTGTGCTGTTTCACCAAGACAACGCACCCGCATATCGAGCTAACGTTACGCAACAGTTTCTTCGTGATAACAACTCTGAAGTGATTCCTCATGCTCCCTACTCACCTGACCTGGCTCCTAGTCAGTTTTGGCTTTTTCCAACAATGAAAGACACTCTCTGTGGCCGCACATTCACCAGCCGTGCTGCTATTGCCTCAGCGATTTTCCAGTGGTCAAAACAGACTCCTAAAGAAGCCTTCGCCGCTGTCATGGAATCATGGCGTCAGCGTTGTGAAAAATGTGTACGTCTGCAGGGCGATTACGTCGAGAAGTAACGCCAGTTTCATCGATTTCGGGTGAGTAGTTAATTAGAAAAAAAATCGGAGGCCTTAGAACTTGAATGCACCTCGTAAATACAGGTCATGATTTCCTATGGAACACAAAAAAATCAAACATAATATCGTTTAATAAGCCTTAGTTTGATCGATCAGTCTTACTGGGAGTGTTAATTAAACAGCAATCAGGCGGTGGACAGAATAGGATGCACAGAATCCAGTCAGACAAGCGTCTATGACTTCACAGAGACGTTTCACGACGAAGATAAGATACGAGGAATTAGGACTCAAACGGAGGCATATAGACAGTCGTTTTTCTCTCGCTCTATTTGCGATTGAGATAGGAAAGGAAATAACAAATAGTGGCAAAGAGTATCCTCCGCCATGCACTGTAAGGCTTCTCGCGGGGAGCTATGTTGATGCAGATGTACATCTTTTTCATACTGTCAATGAAGTGAGCGAGGGAAATGACAGAGTATGGCGCACATTTGGCGACACATGGACCATGATAACTAGTTGGGGAGGGTTTTGCACTATGACAGTTTTTTTATAACGGGAAGTGCTAGCCAGACCGTTACGTTCAAACTCGATGGAAAGGAGAGAGGTATGGTTACAGTCTCAGCCCTCTTGCAAAATTGACCTTTCCAGCAAAATTAACAGTGACAAATTCTCCTGTTGTTACTGTGGGAGGAGCAAGCTTACGGCGCCAATTGAATTGGCAACATGAGAGATAGCCGGCGTGATGGATGAGTGTCTGCTGCCGTCGCCGGGTCCTTGCGGCTCCGTCACTGTCGCCATTGGACACCCACGCTGCAGCCCGAAGGTGCGTAATGCCGCATAGCAAAATCCTAACTCAACTGTGTCTCTGTATCTCCACGCTCATCCGGTTTAGGTGCTTTTATGCCGTTATATCTTCTGCATGGAAATGCATTAAGAATATACGCAGTTTTTACCAGGATTCCTGTGTTTATAAATTCTTTAGCAAACCTAGACAATGGAAACAGGATGTGTGTTGCTACTCACCCACCGTAGAGCCCTGGAATCGATCCACGGTCACCAGTAATGCCGTACAGCCCTGCAAGTAGGATGGAATAGGATTTCTTTCATCCAGAGCATTTCTATTTCGAGTAATGTGCACCGTTACTTTATAAAAGGAATCACTGATAACATACATCAATCTGGAGACTGTATTTCATTGAATTATTTCAGCTAGCCATACAGGAGCAGGTGTTGTCATGAGTGATTGACACAGGAGAAATTGCGGCGATGAGACGACCTCATTGCAACTTTAAGCTTAATTCCAAACCTAATACTTCAAAATATATAAATGTTTCAACTACAACAGTTTATAAAATAATTAACAAAATGAGTCGATATCAACATATTATACGTCATATGAAAGCTGATGACGTCAGTAATGACCACAACAGGCTACTTTATCGTCAGGCACGTGCTTAAGCAATTATAGACAATTTTACGAAATTAATATGCACATTATACCATTGCTTCAAATTCTCCACAAAGCTAAGTGACATGAAAACAGCGCAAATGTCTCAGACCATTATCCAATATTACTAACGTTGCGAGGTGCCGGGGCTAGCAGTGTTTTTAACACTCAATTCTTCTAGAATTTACATATGTACATGATGCTCTAAGCCCCCCCTATTCTAACTCCAACTTTTGCTGTTGCACAAGGATAAAAAAAATACGCGAACTGACTCTAATCAACCCTGCCAGTGGAGTAGAAGAGAGTTTGGCACCTGCAATAATTTAATTTGATAAATAAGTTAAATAAACGAAGGTTTCATTAACATAGTGAGGAATGATGGGGTTGCTCTACCGATTAACAGAATGAAAGTTCTGTCCAAAATAACAATATAATTTATTAAGACTAAACACAAAATAATAAACAAAAACACATGAAACAATACATCAAATTGGCTCAAATTGGATACTCAAACAAACGCTGTGAATGTGAAGTTGTCCCTAAACTAGATTGCGAGGATTATGACGAAGTGGTATGTGCAGCCAATTCCTTCCAACTCAAATCTTAGAGAAAACACATAGCCAACCCAACATTAATTGCTGCTACCCATGACAGAACAAGGTTATTTATCTGATTATCACCTAGGAAAATCCCTATCTGCCGGTGCTGCGGACATACATTACCAAACTGTCTTCTTGACTGCCAGGACACGATCTGGCGTACCGGAGCTGTTGGCTGGTTGCTTCGACGTCCTCGACTGAGAGACGAGAGCCGACTACTTACAAGAGCACCCGTACAAAAACCGAACACAGAACATTCCCGCCCCCACGACAGTGGCCGTGGTTAAACGTTCCAACCAGCAACTCGAAAACCGGCGGAAAATTCCACTCCATTGCCGGAACGCTACCATTCCACCAATGGAGATTCTTGGCGCCAATTTCTGCGCCGATCTTGCTACGTCACGGAGCTATGCCCTGAGCAAGCCAATCACAGTTACTATTTTGCAGAAAGTGCGGGAATTTTCCCGCCACAGCTGCCTGGGTACACAAGTCATTCCCACGCCTCGCTGGTAGCCCGCCAGAAAGTGTTTTCGCTAAGTTTCTGCGAAGTAACGGAACCTCTAGCCCAGCCGCTACTTCAGGCTCTGCGGGCGTGCCACTTGACAATGTCGGTGTCTGCAAAGCATTCACTCGACTTCCTCACACCCGTCGGCTTAAAGCTTTCCAGATCAGCAGAGCCCGCCTGTCACCGGACCACCCGGGTGACGAGAGACGCTGCGTGGGAAGTCCGCGTGCTAAGGAATAGCAACTGTCCACCGCATGCAATTAGAGAGGAGAATCGTAAGATAGAAATATGAGAGGGGGCTCATGCCACCTCTCATAGCCCCTACGCCATTGTAGATTGTAATTGGTGAGCGGTTGGCTCACTTAGGAGCAAGGTAGTGAGTCAATCGCCCAAGAACAATCTCGCAACCTGGCTGCACATGCCGCACTCTATAAAGAAAATAACTGCAACTGAAAAATGCAGCTCATAGAGGGAGGATTATTTATGATGTAGCCAACTTCACCTTCTTAATATGGAACACTAACACTCACGTCACAAATCCATACCCAGGGGGCCCCTTCCAAACACCGATTCACACAGACATTCACTCTCTTAATATAGCCCGGGCATGTGAGCCAAATATGGAGCAATTTATTCTTTACAATCAGAGTTGGAGTGCTCCGCAATTAAATGCCCAAGATGTTACAACAATTTTAATCATTAAACTAACCTGAACTCACTCACACATGATACTATTTAAGTTAACAATCTCTTTGTGAGCTTTCAGAATCTAATTACAACCTCCGATTCATTCTGTCTCCCTGCAGCAAGAATAACCTTTACAAAATGTTCCCTGAACTGATGGTCCATTCACAATGACAGTGGTGGTATCTGCTTCAGTTTATGGGGACTTCAGGCACACTGTTTCCATACACTCAACAATAAATACAAGATAAAAAAATGGTGTGGAGAACAATACAATAATTTGTAATAAGAATTACAGTGTAAAACAAACACATACAAGGTATCACATACATTACAAAAACAACACTAGAGAAAGAAATTTAAAAAAAAAACAAGGTTCATGGGACATTAAGTTGTGCGTGCACATTGCACACTGTTCACGACTGTGCTGAGAATGAGGCACTAAATCACATTGTTAGAAATGTTCGAAGCACTTCACAAATTCATTAGTTTCTCTGAGGGGGTGGCATGTTGAGTCATATGCATTGATGCACGTGGTTCCATGTCTTGAGCATTGGAGGGGGGCTTGTGGGATGGGTCCACAGTACTGACATCACATAGGGCTAAACGTCGGGTGTTGTTGCTACGTTGTTGCAACAGCAATAGGGAGTGCTGGAGCGTCTGCAGTACGCTGTTGAGATTGTAGTCAGACCCACGCATATGATCATGGCAGTACGGTAGGAAGACACAGTGATAGGCCCTCCTCACGTCGATTAATTGTCTCTGAGGTCTACTTGTTGGGATACATCACTAGTCTAGGTCTCTTCTCTCGCTGGACAGTACTTTACGTTTACCAAAATTGCAGTTCGACGAGGGATGATGGCACGTGGAGTGACTCCACAAGTGTGTGGTCATCCATACAGGATCGAACTAGGAGCGACGATTGCAAAAACTGCTCTCTAATAGAGAGGATAAGTTAGAAATGAGACCATACATTTGTTAGTGTGGCACGATACTGCTTTGTGTATGCAGATCGGCCTATGCTAGTGAGTTGTAAAAACCCAAACAGGTGAGTATATAGTGTCCCTTTCTGTCCTGAGGCACATGAGGCGCAGGTTCTGACACGATATGTGATCTTCTTCGTGTACTCACGACAATGTGGCCTGCCGCAGGGAATCCCTCCAAACGGCCGCCGCGTCCGGAGAGCTAACGGGCTGTCGCGCGTGGGTCGCGTGTCAGTGTCAACGGCCAGCCTCACTTTCGCTTGTGGCCCGGCGAGGATCCCGCCTAATCCCTCAGGTACACGGCCTGGTGACTGTCAGCTTGTAGGACCGGACGCCCTCGCGCCCCTCACGTCAGGTAGCGCGCCGACGCTCTCCTCCTGCAGGTAGCCGATGACCTCCGGCTGGCCTCTGCATTGCCACGATCCCCGTCCTCTGCACAATTCTTACAAAAATCCTATGCCTAACTTTTCCCCATGACCTTCTATGTTATAATAAATTTACATAACGATACATTGATGGTCTGTCATTTCAGACACTGTAATTTTAATTTTATAGTTATTTATCTGTAGCTATCATAACAAAAAATGGAAATAATTTATCTTGATATTTGTGTAGAGACCGATCTCACTATTGTACATGGTGTGTGACGCTATATTGGATGCAGGACTAAATGTGTGGGCCCGCACTAATATTACTATTAATTATATAGATCGACAGTAGACATGCTCAAGAATTAACTACCATTTGCCAACGATCTACATTCAATGTCTTTTAATTAAATTATGTTGTTACGCAGGTCTAAGTTTTACTGTGCTATAAAGAACATGCAACTATGCTGCTTTCGCTCGCCAGTCTTCCATCCATCTCGGGTCTGTGGTTTGGTGACCTGAAAAATAGCATCTCAACAGGCACGCTGTGCTGAACACTAGTGGTAGAAAACCGCCACACTATTAAGGATCTAGTTATTGTTAAATCCTACAGTTTAACTTATCCTAGTATAACGTACTTTCCCTTTTATTTATTTATTTATTTATTTTATTTATTTATTTTTTTTGTTTACCTTATACAGTACTCTTACATAATTCCTGTTACGTTGAGATGTCTCGCTGCTCGCCGCTATTGACGACAGTGATGTGCGCGCCGTACGACATGACCTCCAAGTTTTCATTACGCCTCACTGAAACTCCGGAGACTGGGTTAGCCATGGCTATACAAGACAATAAATTTATAGTTGAACTTAATTTTGTATGTGATGCAGACTTAGCAATGAAAGCGCACCTTTTCAGAGGCAATGTAATTTGACCCAGCCAAGTCTGGTTCCTGTTGAGGATTCAGTCGCCCACCACACGCCAGCTACACAGTATGTCACGAATATCCTAGTATGAGTCACTGGTTATTCATCTGTGACAGTCGCAAGCAGCATGCTAAATCCCCCAACCAGCACATTGGCAGGGTAGGCTTTATGCCCGCATTTCTACCGTCTAGGCCCTAGGGCACCATTGGAGTCAAACGCTCACAGGTTCACCCCGACTTGCAAGACAACGATGTTGGCGCATCACTGTAAAAACTATACTGCCAATATTCATCCTCGAAATCTCGCAGTATACCACAATCTTGCAGTGCACTGACGCGTGCCTGCAAGCATTGGTATGAACGTCTCACGAACTGGCTGTGGCCGCTATGGAGCGTATCACGACTTCTCAGAACGCTTCTAAGAGCACGTTCTTGTTTGCGCCCGTTTGTGCGACATCTCGTCACTCATCCTTATCCCTTAACATGGACACCAGATTGGAAAGGACAAAAACATTGCTCATGGAAAGGTAGTGCCTCTTATCGCATTGACAGTGGAGCTTGCGAACATAAACAGAAAAAAATTAGCAGCAGTAAATTCTTATGCGAGAAAACGCAGCGTGTTAATACTTTAACAATCTTAATCTATTAATGCAACGATTATTGTTCCCCGAAAAAAAAGGTTCATATATTTGCCTATTCTATTATGTACACCACTTAATCTACTATTATTCCACGAACTTCTATGTGTGAGAGATGTGGTGGAGTCCTATGGACTAGCGCCAATCCCTTGTCAGACTCCCCCTCCTCTGACGTGCATTAGGATTTTCAGGTCTAATTTCAATTTCCTGGTTCTCCTGTGGTCCTTGATTTCGCTCTCTCCAGTTTCGGTCGCTTTGCCGTTCGTTATTCCTCCTGTCCCAGATTCCTTGTCTAGATTGACCCTGTTCCCTGACGTTCTGGTTTCCGTGTCTCTGGTTTCCATAATCTTTGAATTGCGTAACCTTGATTTCCGTAACCCTGGTTTCCCAACTGACGAGCGCGATTATGCGATCTGTTGTCGTCTGCCCTTGCTGGCCCGTGGTATTTGTTATTTTGCGCCTTCTTCCTGTCCTTTGCGTCTTGTTTATCGAAGACTACTTCGAGTTCGCGCAATAGACTCTTGAATGCTTCTACGTCAGATCCGCACTTGCCGACAAGTGTCTGTTGATACTAACAGGCAATTTGGAAAAACAAAATTTGATGATTTCTCCCTTGCTATATGGACTATCTAAAAATTGATTCTTCTTGAGTAAATCATCAAAAAATTTGGTTGCGCTTCTATGCCCGGACACTTCCAGTTCAGGACAAAATATTATTTCCTCTTTAATCCTGTCTTGCATTTCCTTTGACCAGTAGGTCCGCAGGAATGCACCAACAAATTCCTGATAAGTCCGACACGTCGCTGCCACGCCCCGCATCTTTTCCGCAGCTTGGCTTTCGATGTGTCCACACATGAACTTTAATTTGGCCTGGGTTGGCCATGACGACGGTAATGAATTTGTAAATTGCATCACCCAGCTCTTCGGATGCATCGACCCTCCATTATCTTTGAATTTCTGGAATTTTAGTATCGACAGGAAGTGATTGTGATCAAAATTCTGTCCGATCCTCGCACTGGTGTTGTCACTCGTTTCCGATACTTGCACGTCTGCTGAGTGTCCTGATCTATCTTGCTGATAACTGTGATGTGCTACGTCTGTATCACAGTGGAAGTGGCTTTCAGCATTCGCTCTTCTAAGTGGGCTGCAATTATTGGAGCTATTACTCTCTGTTTCTGCGTGTGCATTGTTAGTTCCGCACTCTGTCACTGGGCTAGAGCACGGCGGGCTTTTCCTCGGAGACACAATTCTGTGTACTCCATCATTGGTATCCGAACGCGCAGTGCTCGTGTGCCCGTTTCGCTCTAGTTTTGCTATCCGACTCTCTACTTCTTTCATTCGTTTCGTGATGTTCGTAACCACAATCTTACCTTGAGTCTTTAAGAACGCTAGGGATTTTGAGTGGGATTGTGTTGTACGTCGCAAGCGCCCTGCGAGTTTAGAAGTTGCTTCCGCGACTTTCATTGCCCCTGTTGCTGCCGTTTTGGCTAGGCCGGCTACTTTTTGTGCTACCAGTGACATTTGTTTTGCTTCTCCACATTCTTTCTTTATTGTTAGTAATTCCCCACGAATTTTCCCTATATGCGAAATTATTGCCTGAGTGTCCTTCTTACGCTGTTCGTCAGCTTCTTCCTTCTCCTTCTTACGTTGTTCGTCAGCTTCTTCTTTCATTGATCGTAGAAAGCTCAGTATTGGGTTAATGTCATCATTTTGATCCTCGTCACCCATGGGTGATGTAACTCTGGACACCTGGGCGCTAGGGCTCTGGCGTGGCCGAGCTGGCCCCTGTCTGCTCTCGTTCGTTTGATTATAAACTTCTGCTACCGTCTCGACCTGTATGCCTGTCTCTGTTTCATCCTCTACCTCACTATCATAATCACGGCCGCAACGCTGCTCTAAGATCGCGTCCAAATCACCTTCCTCATCAATGACCCTGGCGTCCTGTCCTGCTAAAAATGTGCCCATCTCATCTCCGAACCTATTCCCGTCGGTAAACTGCCCCTTATCCATTATGCTATCCTCTTTTGTTTTAGCGTCGCTCGATAATAGTCGTGCCTTACTTCTCGTTATCATTCATGAAAAACAAATTTATCTAAAATGCACAATAAAATTAATCTACTCCATATATTTTTACACATAGACATAAAGTTTCATCAACGCCGCTCCAACACTGTAATTATACGCACGATTTGTTGTGGTACAGAAACCGCACACAAACCCAACAAAGTGTGATGTGATACGGACACACCATCAAAGGAACACAAAAACAATGACCAAAAAAAATATATACACTGAAAACAAAAACAGTAATCATGCGCCGCTACTTAAAACTAAACGCGGAACTACCAGAAAAAACTTGGGTATTAATCAATAAAAAAAATTAAGCAAAAAAAATTCTGAGTGTCCCTACTACTAATAATACTTGCTTATCAGTAGATCCCAGGAAAGATCCGAGGCTAAGGGTCGCCATTTTATGCGAGGTGCCGGGGCTAGCAGTGTTTTTAACACTCAATTCTTCTAGAATTTACATATGTACATGATGCTCTAAGCCCCCCCTATTCTAACTCCAACTTTTGCTGTTGCACAAGGATAAAAAAAAAAATACGCGAACTGACTCTAATCAACCCTGCCAGTGGAGTAGAAGAGAGTTTGGCACCTGCAATAATTTAATTTGATAAATAAGTTAAATAAACGAAGGTTTCATTAACATAGTGAGGAATGATGGGGTTGCTCTACCGATTAACAGAATGAAAGTTCTGTCCAAAATAACAATATAATTTATTAAGACTAAACACAAAATAATAAACAAAAACACATGAAAAAATACATCAAATTGGCTCAAATTGGATACTCAAACAAACGCTGTGAATGTGAAGTTGTCCCTAAACTAGATTGCGAGGATTATGACGAAGTGGTATGTGCAGCCAATTCCTTCCAACTCAAATCTTAGAGAAAACACATAGCCAACCCAACATTAATTGCTGCTACCCATGACAGAACAAGGTTAGAAAAAAGACGAACAGGCGCACTCTGCTGAACTCTGATTATCACCTAGGAAAATCCCTATCTGCCGGTGCTGCGGACATACATTACCAAACTGTCTTCTTGACTGCCAGGACACGATCTGGCGTACCGGAGCTGTTGGCTGGTTGCTTCGACGTCCTCGACTGAGAGGCGAGAGCCGACTACTTACAAGAGCACCCGTACAAAAACCGAACACAGAACATTCCAGCCCCCACGACAGTGGCCGTGGTTAAACGTTCCAATCAGCAACTCGAAAACCGGCGGAAAATTCCACTCCATTGCCGGAACGCTACCATTCCACCAATGGAGATTCTTGGCGCCAATTTCAGCGCCGATCTTGCTACGTCACGGAGCTATGCCCTGAGCAAGCCAATCACAGTTACTATTTTGCAGAAAGTGGGGGAATTTTCCCGCCACAGCTGCTTGGGTACACAAGTCATTCCCACGCCTCGCTGGTAGCCCGCCAGAAAGTGTTTTCGCTAAGTTTCTGCGAAGTAACGGAACCTCTAGCCCAGCCGCTACTTCAGGCTCTGCGGGCGTGCCACTTGACAATGTCGGTGTCTGCAAAGCATTCACTCGACTTCCTCACACCCGTCGGCTTAAAGCTTTCCAGATCAGCAGAGCCCGCCTGTCACCGGACCACCCGGGTGACGAGAGACGCTGCGTGGGAAGTCCGCGTGCTAAGGAATAGCAACTGTCCACCGCATGCAATTAGAGAGGAGAATCGTAAGATAGAAATATGAGAGGGGGCTCATGCCACCTCTCATAGCCCCTACGCCATTGTAGATTGTAATTGGTGAGCGGTTGGCTCACTTAGGAGCAAGGTAGTGAGTCAATCGCCCAAGAACAATCTCGCAACCTGGCTGCACATGCCGCACTCTATAAAGAAAATAACTGCAACTGAAAAATGCAGCTCATAGAGGGAGGATTATTTATGATGTAGCCAACTTCACCTTCTTAATATGGAACACTAACACTCACGTCACAAATCCATACCCAGGGGGCCCCTTCCAAACACCGATTCACACAGACATTCACTCTCTTAATATAGCCCGGGCATGTGAGCCAAATATGGAGCAATTTATTCTTTACAATCAGAGTTGGAGTGCTCCGCAATTAAATGCCCAAGATGTTACAACAATTTTAATCATTAAACTAACCTGAACTCACTCACACATGATACTATTTAAGTTAACAATCTCTTTGTGAGCTTTCAGAATCTAATTACAACCTCCGATTCATTCTGTCTCCCTGCAGCAAGAATAACCTTTACAAAATGTTCCCTGAACTGATGGTCCATTCACAATGACAGTGGTGGTATCTGCTTCAGTTTATGGGGACTTCAGGCACACTGTTTCCATACACTCAACAATAAATACAAGATAAAAAAATGGTGTGGAGAACAATACAATAATTTGTAATAAGAATTACAGTGTAAAACAAACACATACAAGGTATCACATACATTACAAAAACAACACTAGAGAAAGAAATTTAAAAAAAAAAACAAGGTTCATGGGACATTAAGTTGTGCGTGCACATTGCACACTGTTCACGACTGTGCTGAGAATGAGGCACTAAATCACATTGTTAGAAATGTTCGAAGCACTTCACAAATTCATTAGTTTCTCTGAGGGGGTGGCATGTTGAGTCATATGCATTGATGCACGTGGTTCCATGTCTTGAGCATTGGAGGGGGGCTTGTGGGATGGGTCCACAGTACTGACATCACATAGGGCTAAACGTCGGGTGTTGTTGCTACGTTGTTGCAACAGCAATAGGGAGTGCTGGAGCGTCTGCAGTACGCTGTTGAGATTGTAGTCAGACCCACGCATATGATCATGGCAGTACGGTAGGAAGACACAGTGATAGGCCCTCCTCACGTCGATTAATTGTCTCTGAGGTCTACTTGTTGGGATACATCACTAGTCTAGGTCTCTTCTCTCGCTGGACAGTACTTTACGTTTCCCAAAATTGCAGTTCGACGAGGGATGATGGCACGTGGAGTGACTCCACAAGTGTGTGGTCATCCATACAGGATCGAACTAGGAGCGACGATTGCAAAAACTGCTCTCTAATAGAGAGGATAAGTTAGAAATGAGACCATACATTTGTTAGTGTGGCACGATACTGCTTTGTGTATGCAGATCGGCCTATGCTAGTGAGTTGTAAAAACCCAAACAGGTGAGTATATAGTGTCCCTTTCTGTCCTGAGGCACATGAGGCGCAGGTTCTGACACGATATGTGATCTTCTTCGTGTACTCACGACAATGTGGCCTGCCGCAGGGAATCCCTCCAAACGGCCGCCGCGTCCGGAGAGCTAACGGGCTGTCGCGCGTGGGTCGCGTGTCAGTGTCAACGGCCAGCCTCACTTTCGCTTGTGGCCCGGCGAGGATCCCGCCTAATCCCTCAGGTACACGGCCTGGTGACTGTCAGCTTGTAGGACCGGACGCCCTCGCGCCCCTCACGTCAGGTAGCGCGCCGACGCTCTCCTCCTGCAGGTAGCCGATGACCTCCGGCTGGCCTCTGCATTGCCACGATCCCCGTCCTCTGCACAATTCTTACAAAAATCCTATGCCTAACTTTTCCCCATGACCTTCTATGTTATAATAAATTTACATAACGATACATTGATGGTCTGTCATTTCAGACACTGTAATTTTAATTTTATAGTTATTTATCTGTAGCTATCATAACAAAAAATGGAAATAATTTATCTTGATATTTGTGTAGAGACCGATCTCACTATTGTACATGGTGTGTGACGCTATATTGGATGCAGGACTAAATGTGCGGGCCCGCACTAATATTACTATTAATTATATAGATCGACAGTAGACATGCTCAAGAATTAACTACCATTTGCCAACGATCTACATTCAATGTCTTTTAATTAAATTATGTTGTTACGCAGGTCTAAGTTTTACTGTGCTATAAAGAACATGCAACTATGCTGCTTTCGCTCGCCAGTCTTCCCTCCATCTCGGGTCTGTGGTTTGGTGACCTGAAAAATAGCATCTCAACAGGCACGCTGTGCTGAACACTAGTGGTAGAAAACCGCCACACTATTAAGGATCTAGTTATTGTTAAATCCTACAGTTTAACTTATCCTAGTATAACGTACTTTCCCTTTTATTTATTTATTTATTTATTTTATTTATTTATTTTTTTTGTTTACCTTATACAGTACTCTTACATAATTCCTGTTACGTTGAGATGTCTCGCTGCTCGCCGCTATTGACGACAGTGATGTGCGCGCCGTACGACATGACCTCCAAGTTTTCATTACGCCTCACTGAAACTCCGGAGACTGGGTTAGCCATGGCTATACAAGACAATAAATTTATAGTTGAACTTAATTTTGTATGTGATGCAGACTTAGCAATGAAAGCGCACCTTTTCAGAGGCAATGTAATTTGACCCAGCCAAGTCTGGTTCCTGTTGAGGATTCAGTCGCCCACCACACGCCAGCTACACAGTATGTCACGAATATCCTAGTATGAGTCACTGGTTATTCATCTGTGACAGTCGCAAGCAGCATGCTAAATCCCCCAACCAGCACATTGGCAGGGTAGGCTTTATGCCCGCATTTCTACCGTCTAGGCCCTAGGGCACCATTGGAGTCAAACGCTCACAGGTTCACCCCGACTTGCAAGACAACGATGTTGGCGCATCACTGTAAAAACTATACTGCCAATATTCATCCTCGAAATCTCGCAGTATACCACAATCTTGCAGTGCACTGACGCGTGCCTGCAAGCATTGGTATGAACGTCTCACGAACTGGCTGTGGCCGCTATGGAGCGTATCACGACTTCTCAGAACGCTTCTAAGAGCACGTTCTTGTTTGCGCCCGTTTGTGCGACATCTCGTCACTCATCCTTATCCCTTAACATGGACACCAGATTGGAAAGGACAAAAACATTGCTCATGGAAAGGTAGTGCCTCTTATCGCATTGACAGTGGAGCTTGCGAACATAAACAGAAAAAAATTAGCAGCAGTAAATTCTTATGCGAGAAAACGCAGCGTGTTAATACTTTAACAATCTTAATCTATTAATGCAACGATTATTGTTCCCCGAAAAAAAAGGTTCATATATTTGCCTATTCTATTATGTACACCACTTAATCTACTATTATTCCACGAACTTCTATGTGTGAGAGATGTGGTGGAGTCCTATGGACTAGCGCCAATCCCTTGTCAGACTCCCCCTCCTCTGACGTGCATTAGGATTTTCAGGTCTAATTTCAATTTCCTGGTTCTCCTGTGGTCCTTGATTTCGCTCTCTCCAGTTTCGGTCGCTTTGCCGTTCGTTATTCCTCCTGTCCCAGATTCCTTGTCTAGATTGACCCTGTTCCCTGACGTTCTGGTTTCCGTGTCTCTGGTTTCCATAATCTTTGAATTGCGTAACCTTGATTTCCGTAACCCTGGTTTCCCAACTGACGAGCGCGATTATGCGATCTGTTGTCGTCTGCCCTTGCTGGCCCGTGGTATTTGTTATTTTGCGCCTTCTTCCTGTCCTTTGCGTCTTGTTTATCGAAGACTACTTCGAGTTCGCGCAATAGACTCTTGAATGCTTCTACGTCAGATCCGCACTTGCCGACAAGTGTCTGTTGATACTAACAGGCAATTTGGAAAAACAAAATTTGATGATTTCTCCCTTGCTATATGGACTATCTAAAAATTGATTCTTCTTGAGTAAATCATCAAAAAATTTAGTTGCGCTTCTATGCCCGGACACTTCCAGTTCAGGACAAAATATTATTTCCTCTTTAATCCTGTCTTGCATTTCCTTTGACCAGTAGGTCCGCAGGAATGCACCAACAAATTCCTGATAAGTCCGACACGTCGCTGCCACGCCCCGCATCTTTTCCGCAGCTTGGCTTTCGATGTGTCCACACATGAACTTTAATTTGGCCTGGGTTGGCCATGACGACGGTAATGAATTTGTAAATTGCATCACCCAGCTCTTCGGATGCATCGACCCTCCATTATCTTTGAATTTCTGGAATTTTAGTATCGACAGGAAGTGATTGTGATCAAAATTCTGTCCGATCCTCGCACTGGTGTTGTCACTCGTTTCCGATACTTGCACGTCTGCTGAGTGTCCTGATCTATCTTGCTGATAACTGTGATGTGCTACGTCTGTATCACAGTGGAAGTGGCATTCAGCATTCGCTCTTCTAAGTGGGCTGCAATTATTGGAGCTATTACTCTCTGTTTCTGCGTGTGCATTGTTAGTTCCGCACTCTGTCACTGGGCTAGAGCACGGCGGGCTTTTCCTCGGAGACACAATTCTGTGTACTCCATCATTGGTATCCGAACGCGCAGTGCTCGTGTGCCCGTTTCGCTCTAGTTTTGCTATCCGACTCTCTACTTCTTTCATTCGTTTCGTGATGTTCGTAACCACAATCTTACCTTGAGTCTTTAAGAACGCTAGGGATTTTGAGTGGGATTGTGTTGTACGTCGCAAGCGCCCTGCGAGTTTAGAAGTTGCTTCCGCGACTTTCATTGCCCCTGTTGCTGCCGTTTTGGCTAGGCCGGCTACTTTTTGTGCTACCAGTGACATTTGTTTTGCTTCTCCACATTCTTTCTTTATTGTTAGTAATTCCCCACGAATTTTCCCTATATGCGAAATTATTGCCTGAGTGTCCTTCTTACGCTGTTCGTCAGCTTCTTCCTTCTCCTTCTTACGTTGTTCGTCAGCTTCTTCTTTCATTGATCGTAGAAAGCTCAGTATTGGGTTAATGTCATCATTTTGATCCTCGTCACCCATGGGTGATGTAACTCTGGACACCTGGGCGCTAGGGCTCTGGCGTGGCCGAGCTGGCCCCTGTCTGCTCTCGTTCGTTTGATTATAAACTTCTGCTACCGTCTCGACCTGTATGCCTGTCTCTGTTTCATCCTCTACCTCACTATCATAATCACGGCCGCAACGCTGCTCTAAGATCGCGTCCAAATCACCTTCCTCATCAATGACCCTGGCGTCCTGTCCTGCTAAAAATGTGCCCATCTCATCTCCGAACCTATTCCCGTCGGTAAACTGCCCCTTATCCATTATGCTATCCTCTTTTGTTTTAGCGTCGCTCGATAATAGTCGTGCCTTACTTCTCGTTATCATTCATGAAAAACAAATTTATCTAAAATGCACAATAAAATTAATCTACTCCATATATTTTTACACATAGACATAAAGTTTCATCAACGCCGCTCCAACACTGTAATTATACGCACGATTTGTTGTGGTACAGAAACCGCACACAAACCCAACAAAGTGTGATGTGATACGGACACACCATCAAAGGAACACAAAAACAATGACCAAAAAAAATATATACACTGAAAACAAAAACAGTAATCATGCGCCGCTACTTAAAACTAAACGCGGAACTACCAGAAAAAACTTGGGTATTAATCAATAAAAAAAATTAAGCAAAAAAAATTCTGAGTGTCCCTACTACTAATAATACTTGCTTATCAGAAGATCCCAGGAAAGATCCGAGGCTAAGGGTCGCCATTTTATGCGAGGTGCCGGGGCTAGCAGTGTTTTTAACACTCAATTCTTCTAGAATTTACATATGTACATGATGCTCTAAGCCCCCCCTATTCTAACTCCAACTTTTGCTGTTGCACAAGGATAAAAAAAAAATACGCGAACTGACTCTAATCAACCCTGCCAGTGGAGTAGAAGAGAGTTTGGCACCTGCAATAATTTAATTTGATAAATAAGTTAAATAAACGAAGGTTTCATTAACATAGTGAGGAATGATGGGGTTGCTCTACCGATTAACAGAATGAAAGTTCTGTCCAAAATAACAATATAATTTATTAAGACTAAACACAAAATAATAAACAAAAACACATGAAAAAATACATCAAATTGGCTCAAATTGGATACTCAAACAAACGCTGTGAATGTGAAGTTGTCCCTAAACTAGATTGCGAGGATTATGACGAAGTGGTATGTGCAGCCAATTCCTTCCAACTCAAATCTTAGAGAAAACACATAGCCAACCCAACATTAATTGCTGCTACCCATGACAGAACAAGGTTAGAAAAAAGACGAACAGGCGCACTCTGCTGAACTCTGATTATCACCTAGGAAAATCCCTATCTGCCGGTGCTGCGGACATACATTACCAAACTGTCTTCTTGACTGCCAGGACACGATCTGGCGTACCGGAGCTGTTGGCTGGTTGCTTCGACGTCCTCGACTGAGAGGCGAGAGCCGACTACTTACAAGAGCACCCGTACAAAAACCGAACACAGAACATTCCCGCCCCCACGACAGTGGCCGTGGTTAAACGTTCCAATCAGCAACTCGAAAACCGGCGGAAAATTCCACTCCATTGCCGGAACGCTACCATTCCACCAATGGAGATTCTTGGCGCCAATTTCTGCGCCGATCTTGCTACGTCACGGAGCTATGCCCTGAGCAAGCCAATCACAGTTACCATTTTGCAGAAAGTGCGGGAATTTTCCCGCCACAGCTGCCTGGGTACACAAGTCATTCCCACGCCTCGCTGGTAGCCCACCAGAAAGTGTTTTCGCTAAGTTTCTGCGAAGTAACGGAACCTCTAGCCCAGCCGCTACTTCAGGCTCTGCGGGCGTGCCACTTGACAATGTCGGTGTCTGCAAAGCATTCACTCGACTTTCTCACACCCGTCGGCTTAAAGCTTTCCAGATCAGCAGAGCCCGCCTGTCACCGGACCACCCGGGTGACGAGAGACGCTGCGTGGGAAGTCCTCGTGTGAAGGAATAGCAACTTTCCACCGCATGCAATTAGAGAGGAGAATCGTAAGATAGAAATATGAGAGGGGGCTCATGCCACCTCTCAACGTAAGAGCGATCACAATTCTATTACTTAAGAAGTATTTATAATTATAACGTGAATTTAAACACGTTGCACGGTCGCATGAAGGCATGCATTTATGGACTTTATTAATAATTTTGCCGATACTGTGTAAATATTTTAGTGACAGGCCTCAAAGTGATCGTAAGAATTTTCTGTTTTTCTAATATACTGTGTATATACACTCATGCTCATAAATTAAGGATAATTGCAGAATGTGGTACCACACAACGTGGCACTACACAAAACTGGCGCTAATAGCACAGGCACATTGGGGACACACACGACACAGATCTGTAAGTCCACGGTATTGGTGATAAGTTAAGAAAACCGTCTCGAAACACATGTGCTACAAAACGTCACTGTTTCCTGCGCATGTACCCCGACATCAATATGGACTATGGTCACCATGCACACGTACACAGCCGGCCGGTGTGGCCGAACGGTTCTAGGCGCCTCAGTCCGGAACCGCGCTGCTGCTACGGTCGCAGGTTCGCATCCTGCCTCGGGCATGGATGTGTGTGATGCCCTTAGGTTAGTTAGGTCTAAGTAGTTCTAAGTCTAGGGGACGGATGACCTCAGATGTTGAGTCCCATAGTGCTTAGAGCCATTTGAACCACACGAACACAGGCCGCACTACGGGTTGGCATACTCTGGATAAGGTGGTCGAACAGCAGCTGGGCTATAGCCTCCCATTCTTGCACCAGTTCCTGTCGGAGCTTCTGAAGTGTCCTAGCGGTTTGAAGACGTGCAGCGATACGTCGACCGAGAGCAACCCTGACGTGTTCGATGGGGTTTAGGTCTGGAAAACAGGCAGGCCACTCCATTCACCTGATATTTCCTGTTTCAAGGTACTCCTCCACGATGGAAGCTCATAGGGCCGTGCGTTATCAACCATCAGGAGGAAGGTGGGACCCACTGCACCCCTGAAAAGGCGGACATACTGGTGCAAAATGACGTCCCGATACACCTTAACTGTTACAGTTCCTCTGCCAAATACATGCAGGGGTGTACTTGCACCAATCATAATCCCACCCCACACCATCAAACCACGACCTCTATACAGGTCCCTTGCTAGGACATTAAGGGATTGGTATCTGGTTCTTGGTTCACGCCAGGTGAAAACCCGGCGAGAATTACTGTTCAGACTATACCTGGACTCGTCCCTGAACATAACCTGGGACCACTGTTCCAATGACCATGTACTGTGTTCTTGACACCAGGCTTTACTTGCTCTCCTGTGACCAGGGGTCAGTGGAATGGACCTTGCAGGTTTCCGGGCGAATAAATCATGTCTGTTCAGTCGTCTGTAGACTGTGTGTCTGGAGACAACTGTTCCAGTGACTGCGGTAAGGTTCCGAGCAAGGCTACCTGCAGTACTCCGTGGCCGTCTGCGGGCACTGATGGTGAGATATCGGACTTCTTGCGGTGTTGTACACTGCGGGCGTCCCGTACTGTAGCGCCTGCACACGTTTCCTGTCTGCTGGAATCGTTGCCATAATCTTGAGATCACACTTTGTGGCACACGGAGGGCCCGTGCTACGACCTGCTGTGTTTGACCAGTCTCCAGTCGCCCTATTATTCTACCCCTCATAACGTCATCAATATGTGTTCTTTGAGCCATTTTCAACATACAGTCACCATTAGCACGTCTGAAAACGTCTGCACACTTACTCGCTGCACCGTACTCTGACATGCACCAACACACCTCTGCGTATATGGACTGCTGCCAGCGCCCCCGTGCGACGACCGCTGGTCAAATGCACCGCATGGTCATAACCCGAGGTGATTTAAACCCGCAAACCGCCCCCCAGAGCGTTGTTTCACCATGTATCAGCATTATCCTTAATTTATGAGCATGAGTGTATGGAACTGTCTTTAAAGTTGAATCGTGCTCATTTCTTAACTGCTTAAATGCAACTGCTGTGCCGTTGTAGAGAAGGTTTAAGCGGGAACAAAAGTACGCATGCAATTTTTTGTCAGTGGTCACATGGTGAATGTATTGGCTCAAATGGCTCTGAGCACTATGGGAGTTAACATCTATGGTCATCAGTCCCCTAGAACTTAGAACTACTTACACCTAACTAACCTAAAGACATCACACAACACCCAGTCATCACGAGGCAGGGAAAATCCCTGACCCCGCCGGGAATTGAACCCGGGAACCCGGGCGCGGGAAGCGAGAACGCTACCGCACGACCACGAGCTGCGGACGGTGAATGTATTGTGCGGCCAAAGTGCCGTGTGGCGCGGGTTGTGTTAACGTTTTATGAGCTTTGAAAATTTGTTGATGCTGAAGCGGTACTTTAACTGGGGAAAACAACCCAGGGAAACCAAGGAAGGGTTAGTTTAAAGAGCTTGCTATGGCATCGTGATCACGAAGTGAGATCCGGGTAGTTTTGCTGTACAACTCCGTGCGTGGTTTAAACATAGACCAGTGCTTTGAAGAAATGACTCTTGCACTCGATGATGTCCCTCCACATCGTACAACTATATTGTGGTACAGAAAATTCCAAAGAGGAAATTTCATTCTGGATGACGCTGAGAGGACGGGAATGCCACGATCATCAGTTACGTAGGAAAATATTGATGCTGTGAGGAAAATGCTAGACGAAGACAGGCGAGTGACCTATAAACAGATAGAGGATACCTTAGGGCTAAATGCACCAGCAATTCATCTGATTCTGCATGATCATTTGCTAGTAAAGAAACTTTGTTGTATCTGGGTGTCGCTTCGACTGATGGAAGAGCAGATAACATGACGTGTAACTTGCTGCCGGAAGATGTTAAAGAAGTTTTCTGAGGGACGATCTCAGTACGTGAACAACATCGTGACAGGTGACGAGACGGACACAGCCAGTCACAGTTAAGTGGTACACTGAGCAGTGCCTGCCCAAAGTCATCCAAACTTTGATGAACCTGCGACCGAAGTCAAGAATGGACACTTGGTTCCTCCATCACGACAACGCTCGACCCCACGCGCAAAAGCATGCATCGAATATTTGCGGGATACAGGACTGGAACTTCTTGAGCACCCTCCTTACAGTACAGACCGTGCTTCTTGTGACATTGCACTGTTCCTGCACGTTAAAATGAAGCTAAAAAGAATGCAGTTTTTAAGTGACGAGGTCCTCCTGAGGGCTTTGGACAACGAGTGTGCCTTACTTCCTATTGAAACTTGGGAGAACTGGTTTAGGGATTGATTTCGGAGGATGGTGAGATGTATTCCATATGGCAGAAATTCCTTCGAAAACATTAAATAAATGAAATTCTATTGCAAAACTTTTCTAGTACCCTTTATATATATAAAAAATTATAAGTGGTACAGAGGCGAGCGAGTGTGCCGGGGCTTACCCCAGTCCACTACTACCAGCGTCACGTCATCATAATGCACCTGTGCCTAGCATACAAAGGATTGATTACACCACAATCTAAGAGTGAAATCGAACTTCAAATAACTTCTCCAAACTTCGACAACGTACGCTTAAGTACATTAATGTTAACAATGTAAAGTCTCAGAATGATCAAATGAATATTTCAGCCGAAATATACGATCTTCAGAAAAGAATAAGTGGCGCTGAATAATAAAACTTCACAGCTAAAAATTGTTCAGAATATGCAAATATATGTGAGAAAAGTTACAACTCTCAACTCGATCAGAGCAATAGTTTGGTTAAAATCGGCATTTTTACGAAAAATTGAACCCCATAAGTATTACTCAGAAAGCTGAAAATTCGTATATAGCTTCAGTTTCATGTAAAAACTTTAAATATGCGACACCAATAATCTATCTCTAACAGTTTTCAAGTTATTTACTAAAAACTAATTCTGGAACGAAAATGTCCTTATACATTGTAGATTAAGCATAATTTTTATTTGTGATAGGAAGTCTAATTACAGTACTCGATTATGTTGATGCTCTAATTCAGCTGTACCAAGTTTCAAAACTGTATTGTAAATAACAATGATTACAAGGAATCTTAAGGAGGGAGTTCAGAGGTCGTTCTAACCGGCCAAGTTTAAATGCAGTCGGGCTTAAACTTTTTCAGTAACTAAAGTAAACTTAACTCTATTTATATAAAAATTAAGAAGATTGTAAAGTGTTAAACGACAGAGCTATGTCCGAGAATGGAGCCATTTATATACTGCTACCTATGCCTACGGCGGTTGACAGCAGGTGTTCCGTTTGGAGGTCCACTGCACCCCAATATAAATACAGCTAGTGGGGCAGTGGAGGAGACGCTTTGCACCGAGATAGCCAACTGACCGCGTCAGTCAAACGCCCCCGTTCGGTATGTTACGGATGACGTCAGAGCTGGGAAGACTTCAATGCGTTTTCAGTAAAAGTAGGAAGTGAACTCGCGAGGGCTGCATACCGCCCTCGATCGCTTGAATTTCACGGAAGTACAGGGGTTAGGCAAAATAATGTGAACGGTGGTAGTAATGGGAGTGTTGTGTCTGACGGTCAACAACGCAGGTAAGACAAGTGTCGCGCTGGAATGTGCGTGTTCAGTGCGGACTAGGCATCAGTGCAGGTTGTTTATGAGTAGTGCACACTTCGTATTTGCATTCAGAGGCCGAGGTCGACGTGCAATGAAAGACCTAACAGAGTTCCAAAGAGGGCAGATTGTGGGGGCTCGATCAGCCGGAGCATCAGTAACCAAGACTGCCAACTTATTGAATGTTTGAAGGGCAACTGTTTCAACAGTCATGACAGCCTACACAAAACATGGAACGACATCATCGTGTAAACCTAATAGTGCGCATAAATCGAAACTAAATGACAGATCGTCGTATGCTAACATGAATTGTGTGAAAACACCTCAAAATTGCGGCGGCTAAAGTGAGAGCAGAGCTGAATAGCCATCTTCGAGACCCCTTATCTATCGATACTGTCCACCGAGAATTCCATAAAGCGAATATTCACGGACGAGCTGCTATACCCAAACCATTAGTGATGACAACCAACGCAAAGAAGCGGAAAACACGGTGTCAAGAGCATAGGCCGGCCGCAGTGGCCGAGCGGTTCTAGGCGCTACAGTCTGGAACCGCGCGACCGCTACGGTCGCAGGTTCGAATCCTGCCTCGGGCATGGATGTGTGTGATGTCCTTAGGTTAGTTAGGTTTAAGTAGTTGTAAGTCCTAGGGGACTGATGACCTCAGAAGTTAAGTCCCATAGTGCTCAGAGCCATTTTTTTTTTCAGGAGCATAAATCGTGGACGGCTGATCAGTGGAAACACGTCATAAGGTCCGACGAGTCAACGTTTTCGTTATTTCCAACATCGGGCAGTGTTTACATCTGGAGAACGCCAAAAGAAGCCTACAGTCCTGATTGCTTGAGTTCAGTGGTCAAGCATGGAGGTGGAAGTGTGATGGAATGGGCAGCAATATCATGGTATTCTGCTGGTCCCATCATTACAGTTACAGACAACGATTATGTGAGCATTTTAGGTGATCAGGTGCACTCCATGATTCAAATGTTGTTCCCGAACAATGATGCCATATTGCAGGACGATAATGCACCCATTGACACAACCAGCGTCTTTTCTGGTCAGCAGTGTCTCCAGACTTGAACATTACCGAACACTTGTTGGCGGCATTGGAGAGCAGACTCCGGAGCAGATTTTCGCCACGCTCGTCACTACAGGAGTTAGAAGAGGTTCTCATCGAAGAGTGGCATAACATTTCGCTGGAGACTATACAATCATTATGTGCCAGTGTTCCAAGAAGAATCGAAGCTGCATTACGGGCAAATGGGAGTCCAATCCCTTATTAATAAACCATTCGCAAATACAGGTGTTCACATTATTTTGCCTATCCCCTGTAACTGATTGTGTGCCGCGCGAAATGTTGACAAAACTGCGTGGCAAGTGGCGACATTATTTTTCATTTTTAGGTTCAAAATGGTTCAAATGGCTCTGAGCACTATGGGACTTAACAGCTGTGGTCATCAGTCCCCTAGAACTGAGAACTACTTAAACCTAACTAACCTAAGGACATCACACACATCCATGCCCGAGGCAGGATTCGAACCTGCGACCGTAGCAGACGCGCGGTTCCGGACTGCGCGCCTAGAACCGCGAGACCACCGCGGCCGGCTTCATTTTTAGGGCAAGCAATCAACTTTTGGTGGTTAGAAGTCAGGGCGATAGACAATTTTACTTGGAAGTTCCCATAGAGGTCGCCTCTGAACTGTTAATAGTGCTGTTTCTGATAGGGATACTATTATTGTTATTATTGGGGACATTATTGTATTGTGTGCTTGTGAACTTTTACAGAATATATTAATCAGTTAAAACACAAAACTTTTATTTATAGTCCTGCTGAGTAAATAGCAAGTAGGAACATTTTCTTTCAGTGAGCACAAAGAGTAATGTGGGCTTGCAGACTGGAAACAGTGGTCAGTATATTCTCCATCGCTTTCTGGCTGACCGCAAAAGCTCTTGTAAAGGGCAAAGGTAAGTAAAGCACGTTCAAACAATTTAAATGTTTTTTCATAACAGCATAACGAAGAACACAGACCATTTGATTATTACCCGCCGCCCCACAATATCCATGACGAATCGCAAAGAGGAACTTAACATTGAGGGCTCTTAATTAAGGCCTGATATTAAGAATAAAAAAATTGCGCAGATTCTCTGGAATGTTAGTCAGATTTTTTGGCATAAGATAGCCTCTACAGCTTACAAAGATCGGGTTAAGACAATTCGGTACTAGTATTTAGAAATACAAAATCTCTGACCAAAGCCAGCTATAGGTTCTAAGTAATAATAGATGGAAAAGTACGGGACAGTGCCCCAATAATTAGAACCAAATGATTGAGTGAGATTTAAGCTTAAATTGGACTCGGTGGCCTATTGATTAGAAAAATGCAAAAATCGTTTAAAAGACAACAGCAATCTACAAACTTTTAAAAATGATACGGCACCATGGGCTGATTAGCATTTACCAAATAAATAGATTTAGATTTAAAACTAAACTCTTCCTAACGGCGGATTCAGTGTGACTTCAGGGTCATAAATTTTTAACAAAGTGTTTCTTTATGAAGGAACAGTTAGAGAGATGCGAAATTTCTGACCAAAGATCGGCTATAGACAAAGTGGCAATATTTCGAAGGGTACGGAACAGTGGTGAATTAACTTTCAAAAGGGGGGTTAAGCCTTAAAGCTGCGGTCAGCACAGGGGCCGATCGGTTAAATAGCAAATTATACCAAGATCAAATTTAAACAAAGAATACTTCTAATAACTGAGGACATTAACGCATTTGTATTTTAAAAGGTGCTACCACAATTTGTAAGGTTAATTCGACTCAGAGCTGGACTAGATGCATCAAATCAGACCAGAAACAAGTACAACCCGTAAAGGCTCAGGATATGCCACAAAGAAATCACAAATAGAGCAAAAGTTCCAAAACTCAGTTAATAAATCGGGCTCTACTGAGAGCCGCTTAAGGAAGCAAGTGAACAGTTCTAAAGCCTCAGTACGTGCCACTCTTAAATTACAAACAGACCAACTGTTACACTCCGTACAGTTGAACGAAGTAACGATTAGAATTTACTCAAGGTGAGTTTTTAACGTTAGCCCGGCTCTTTAGCCGAATAGCAGACTACAAGATCACTGTAGACTACAGACTGTACTTACAAAATACATAACTTTCAGGACCGCACAGCTGCTCTGTAGCGGGGGTTTGCGTTGGTGTCCCATTCAAAACGCGCCATGTTGGCTGTTGGCTACAATACGACCAAAACTAGAAAGTTAGCCACCACACTCGTGACACTGAAACACACTAAAAGAGCGTCTAAGTGTGGGGCTACTGTTTGCTGCTACCACACTCATGCACTCACGTAACCCACAGTAAGGTACTCAAGCAGACTAACAGCACAGTATAATCTATAAGCGCTGTACAATCTATAACAGTAATAAGAGAAAACACAGGCCCATTAAAATTCCATGAACGCTGCCGAGCAAAGGGCGAAAGGCGGAGAGCATTTAACCAGCGTCTTCATCCAATATCGCCAAAATATGAAGTCTGGATGACAAGGAGGGCCGGAATGCGGCCACACTCTTTAAACTCCAAAAAGGCAGTTGCCGCTACTACACTACTGGCCATTAAAATTGTTACACCAAGAAGAAATGCAGATGATAAACAGGTATTCATTCGACAAGTATATTATACTAGAATTGACATGTGATTACATTTTCACGCAATTTGGGTGCATAGATCCTGAGAAATCAGTAACCAGAACAACCACCTCTGGCCTTGATACGCCTGGGCATTGGGTCAAACAGAGCTTCAACACGATACCACACTTCATCAAGAGTAGTGGATGGCGTATTGTGACGAGCCACTTGCTCGGCCACCATTGACAAGACGTATTCAATTGGTGAGAGATCTGGAGAATGTGCTGGCCAGGGCAGCAGTCGAACATTTTCTGTATCCAGAAAGGCCCGTACAGCACCTGCAACATGCGGTCGTGCATTATCCTGCTGCAATGTAGGGTTTCGCAGGGATCGAATGAAGGGTAGTGGCTCTACATCTGAAACGTAACGTCCACTGTTCAAAGTGCCGTCAATGCAAACAAGAGGTGAGCGAGTAGTGTAACCAATGGCACCCCATACCATCACGCCGGGTGGTACGCCAGTATGGCGATAACGAATACACGCTTCCAATATGCGTTCACCGCGATGTCGCCAAACACGGATGCGACCATCACGATGATGTAAACAAAACCTGGATTCATCCGAAAAAATGACGTTTTGCCATCCGTGCACCCGGGTTCGTCTTTGAGTACACCATCGCAGGCGCTCCTGTCTGTGATGCAGCGTCAAGGGTAACCTCAGCCATGGTCTCCGAGCTGATAACCCAAGCTGCTGCAAACGTCGTCGAACTGTTCGTGCAGATGGTTGTTGTCTTGCATACGTCCCCATCTGTTGACTCAGCGATCGACACGTGGCTGCACGATCCGTTACAGCCATGAGGATGAGATGCCTGTCATCTCGACTGCTAGTGATACGAGGCCGTTGGGATCCAGCAGGGAGTTCCGTATTACCCTCCTGAACCCACCGATTCCATATTCTGCTAACAGTCATTGGATCTCGACCAGCGCGAGCAGCAATGTCGCGATACGATAAACCGCAATCGCGATAGGCTACAATCCGACCTTTATCAGTCGGAAACGTGATGGTACGCATTTCTCCTCCTTACACGAGGCATCACAACAACGTTTCAGCAGGCAACGCCGGTCAACTGCTGTTTCGCGTCTGTAGCACGTCATCTTCGTGGTGTAGTAATTTTAATGTCCAGTAGTGTACATCAACCGACGCTTCCACGAAACCAGTGGTTCCGAATAAAGAATATGAATCGGTCGGACACTACTAAGGTCTTACATTCGCATGCTTGTATGTTTGTTGCGGAGCCAGAAACAACCGCCAGGGAAAACCAATAACTCCATCGCCATGAGAAAATCGTAAGCTCAAGCGCACACAGACCAACGCGCGCACCCGGTACCGGTGAAAATTCAGTCCGAGGCACGTCGGGATCACGTCTTCCCTTCCCGCCCGATCCTCAGACGGCCTCCGTTCAAAAGTCGGCGTTCCTAGCCCTCCAACTACACTTACGCTTCCTCCCCAGACCACCACAAGGTCGTAGCGACGCCTAAACTGGTAGTGCCTCTGCGAAAGTCAACGTGAATCCACGAACTCTGAATGACAAGGCGGACTATTCAAACACGGCTGAGAGCGCCCAAGTCGAGCAGTCTGAAATTTCATGGAAATTCAAATTATATTATGAATACAAGTTCTAGATTATGAATTCGGACGGGGCTCTCGGTGATTGTTTTTGCGAGGCCATGTGAATTTTAACTTCGTTCGAGCAACTGACACGGAGCTGTGATACATATTTCACTGCATTTCTTGATCATAGTACCGTGAAAAGCTTGTTAAATGCTACGTCGAGAAACTTAATTTTCATAGTGACTGACGTGAGATTCTGCACTTCTGATATCAGAGTATTTGTTGCTGATTTCGAGAGTTAAAGCGCTGCTACACAAACGTTATTTGCGCATGCTCTGTTTAACGCTGTATTCGTAGTACGTGACTACATTCTTTGCACTCCATAAATAATTATCATTGAACTATTTTATTATTTTTTCCATCTACAAATCTATGTGAGGCCACCGATGTCGCATATGTACATAATTCATCTAATAAACGCCGGCCGGAGTGGCCTTGCGGTTCTAGGCGCTACAGTCTGGAACCGAGCTACCGCTACGGTCGCAGGTTCGAATCCTGCCTCGGGCATGGATGTGTGTGATGTCCTTAGGTTAGATAGGTTTAGTTAATTCTAAGTTCTAGGCGACTGATAACCTCAGAAGTTAAGTCGCGTACTGCTCAGAGCCATTTGAACCCACCTAATAAAAAATTTGATTTAAACTGCATCAACATCCACCGAAATTTTACTCAGTTATTTCACATATTTTCAGAAATTTCATTTTATTGTTTATTATTATTTATTCACATATTTCCTATGTATGCTAGTTAAAGGTTTCATGAATACTTTGTGTTAAATTGTGTTGTGGTCTTCAGTCCTGAGACTGGTTTGATGCAGCTCTCCATGCTACTCTATCCTGTGCAAGCTGCTTCATCTCCCAATACGTACTGCAGCCTACATCCTTCTGAATCTGTTTAATGTATTCATCTCTTAGTCTCCCTCTACGATTTTTACCCTCCACGCTGCCGTCCAATACTAAATTGGTGATCCCTTGATGCCTCAGGACATGTCCAACCAACCGATCCCTTCTTCTTGTCAAGTTGTGCCACAAACTCCTCTTCTCCCCAATCCTATTCAGTGCCCCAATCTTATTCAGTACCCATTTAATCTTCAGCATTCTTCTGTAGCACCACATTTCAAAAGCTACTAATATCCTCTTGTCTAAACTATTTATCGTCCACGTCTCACTTCCATACATGGCTACACTCTGTACAAATACTTTCAGAAACGACTTCCTGACACTTAAATCTATACTCGATGTTAACAAATTTCTCTTCCTCAGAAACGCTTTCCTTGCCATTGCCAGTCTACATTTTATATCCTCTCTACTTCGACCATCATCAGTTATTTTGCTCTCCAAATAGCAAAACTCCTTTACTGCTTTAAGTGTCTAATTTCCTAATCTAATTCCCTCAGCGTCACCCGACTTAATTCGACTAAATTCCATTATCCTCGTTTGGCTTTTGTTGATGTTCATCTTATATCCTCCTTTCAAGACACTGTCCATTCCGTTCAACTGCTCTTCCAAGTCCTCTGCTGTCTCTGACAGAATTACACTGTCATCGGCGAACCTCAAAGTTTTATTTCTTCTCCATGGATTTTAATACCTGTTCCGAATTTTTCTCTTGTTTCCTTTACTGCTTGCTCAATATACAGATTGAATAACATCGGAGAGAGGCTACAACCCTGTCTTACTCCCTTCCCAACCACTGCTTCCCTTTCATGCCCCTCGACTATTATAACTGCCATCTGGTTTCTGTACAAATTGTAAATAGCCTTTCACTCCCTGTATTTTACCCCTGCCACCTTCAGAATTTGAAAGAGAGTATTCCAGTCAACATTGTCAAAAGCTTTCTCTAAGTCTACAAATGCTAGAAACGTAGGTTTCCCTTTTCTTATTCTAGCTTCTGAGATAAGTCGTAGGGTCAGTATTGCCTCACGTGTTCCCATATTTCTACTGAATCCAAACTGATCTTCCCCGAGGTCGGCTTCTACCAGTTTTCCCATTCGTCTGTAAAGAATTCGCGTTAGTATTTTGCAGCCGTGACTTATTAAACTGATAGTTCGGTAATTTTCACTTCTGTCAACGCCTGCTTTCTTTGGGATTGGAATTATTATATTCTTCTTGAAGTCTGAGGGTATTTCGCCTGTCTCATACATTTTGCTCACCAGATGGTAGAGTTTTGTCAGAAGTGGCTCTCCCAAGGCTGTCAGTAGTTCTAATGGAATGTTGTCTACCCCTGGGCCCTTGTTGCGACTTAGGTCTTTCAGTGCTCTATCAAATTCTTCACGCAGTATCGTATCTCCCATTTCATCTTCATCTACATCCTCTTCCCTTTCTATAACATTGCCCTCAAGTATATCGCCCTTGTACAGTCCCTCTGTATACTCCTTCCACCTTTCTGCTTTCCCTTCTTTGCTTAGAACTGGGTTTCCATCTGAGCTCTTGATATTCATACAAGTGGTTCTCTTTTCTCCAAAGGTCTCTTTAATTTTCCTGTAGGCAGTATCTATCGTACCCCTGGTGAGATAAGCCTCTACATCCTTACATTTGTCCTCTAGCCATCCCTGCTTAGCCATTTTGCACTTCCTGTCGATCTCATTTTTGAGACGTTTGTAATCCTTTTTGCCTGCTACATTTACTGCATTTTTATATTTTCTCCTTTCATCAATTAAATTCAGTATTTCATCTGTCACTCAAGGATTTCTACTAGCCCTCGTCTTTTTACCTACTTGATCCTCTGCTGCCTTCACTGCTTCATCCCTCAAAGCTACCCATTCACCTTCTACTGTATTTATTTCCCCCATTCTTGTCAATTGTTCCCTAATGCTCTTCCTGAAACTCTGTACAACCTCTGGTTCTTTCAGTTTATTCAGGTCCCATTTCCTTAAATTCCCACCTTTTTGCAGTTTCTTCAGTTTTAATCTACAGTTCATAACCAATAGATTGTGGTCAGAGTCCACATCTGCCCCTGTAAATGTCTTGCAATTTAAAACCTGGTTCCTAAATCTCTGTCTTACCATTATATAATCTATCTGAAACCTGTCAGTATCTCCAGGCTTCTTCCATGTATACAACCTCCTTTTATGTTTCTTGAACCAAGTGTTAGCTATGATTAAGTTGTGCTCTGTGCTAAATTCTACCAGGCGGCTTCCTCTTTCATTTCTTCCCCCCAATCCATATTCAGCTACTACGTTTCCTTCTCTTCCTTTTCCTACTATCGAATTCCAGTCAACCATGACTATTAAATTTTCGTCTCCTTTCACTATCTGAATAATTTCTTTTATCTCATCATACATTTCTTCAATTTCTTCGTCATCTGCAGAGCTAGTTGGGATATCGACTTGTACTACTGTCGTAGGCGTGGGCTTCGTGTCTATCTTGGCCACAATAATACGTTCGCTATGTTGATTGTAGTAGCTTACCTGAACTCCTATTATTTTATTCATTGTTAAACCTACTCCTGCATTACCCCTATTTGATTTTGTATTTATAACCCTGTATTCACCTGACCAAAAGTCCTGTTCCATCTACCTGCCCGATTAAGGGATCTGACATTCCACGCTCCGATCCGTAGAACGCCAGTTTTCTTTCTCCTGATAGCGACGTCCTCTTGAGTAGTCCCCGCCCGGAGATCCGAATGGGGGACTATTTTACCTCCGGAATATTTTACCCAAGAGGACGCCGTCATCATTTAATCATACAGTAAAGCTTCATGCCCTCGGGAAATATTACGGCCGTAGTTTCCCCTAGTTTTCAGCCGTTCGCAGTACCAGAACAGCAAGGCCATTTTGGTTAGTGTTACAAGGCCAGATCAGTCAATCATCCAGACTGTTGCCCCTGCAACTACTGAAAAGGCTGCTGCCCCTCTTCAGGAACCATACGTTTGTCTGTATCGTTGAGGCACGCAAACCTCCCCACCTACGGCAAGGTCTATGGAGGGGGGCGGCAAAAAGCGACGTGTATGACCGACGGCTTCTGACTTGTGGAGAGTCAAGCTAAAAAGTTTTATGTCGTGCGTTGCCACATCAGTATCGGTTATTTCACACCTTTTTACTTGAAAATAATGATAAAAAGACTGACGCACGAAAATGGCGTGTTAAAGAAATTCTAACGTACCTTCGTAAGTGTAATCAAGCTACTCTTGTGACATGGGAAAGAATAAATTACAATTATTTTTCTCTACATATTACGATAACATTGTGTAATTGAAGTTGCATCTTGCATCGACTAGTGAAGTCGAATAGCAAAGAAGAACACGATATACACTGATGTCCAAAATTAAAGCAACAACCGGAAATTTTGCAAGACTGCGTAATATCTTGCCACAAAGCAATATGAAGTGATGATAACAAAGTAGAAACAACATAAAGAATACAGGTCGTAAACAACTGCAACATACATAACAGTACACGAAAATGATCTTCGTTTTTTTAAACTAAACAGATTTACACACACATTGCGACTACTGGTTAATGTGCACACTATGGGGTGTAACCACTTCCGGCAGCAATACTGGCCTGACAACGACAGAGCATGCTGTGAATAACGTCATCAGTGTCATGTTGAGGCAATAATGCCCGCCGCGCGGTCCAGGGCGTCTTGTCACAGTCCGCGCGGCTCGAGTCCTCCCTCGGGCATGGGTGTGTGTGTTGTCCTTAGTTGAAGTTAGATTAAGTAGTGTGTAAGCTTAGGGACCGATGACCTCAGCAGTTTGGTCCCATAGGACTTACCACAAATTTCCCACTTCCAATAATGCCCATTCTTCCTGCGGAGCTTCTCGCACCTTTTGGAGGTTGGTTGGTGGATGTTGACGTGATGCAACCCATCTTCCTAGTGCATCCCGGACATGCTCTTTGGGATTCAAATCGGGAGAGAGAGCAGACCAGGCCATGCGTGCAATATCTTGTGTTACCAGGAAAACATCAACCACTAGTGCTCTACGAGGTCGTGCATTATCGTTTGGGAGCATGCACAGCACCTCGCCACGACTGTACATGACGTCCCAAGACCTCTACATGATACCTGACAGCAGTCAAACCTTTCCGATTCACCCATACAATTTCATTAAGAGGTGTTCGGGTAGTCAACACAATGCCTGCCCACAACATTATCACCGAGCGAGGTGGCGCAGTGGTTAGCACACTGGACTCGCATTCGGGAGGGCGAAGGTTCAATCCCGCGTCCGGTCATCCTGATTTAGGTTTTCCGTGATTTCCCTAAATCGCTCCAGGCAAATGCCGGGATGGTTCCTTTCAAAGGGCACGGCCGACTTCCTTCCCCATCCGCCCCTAATCCGATGAGACCGATGACCTCGCTGTCTGGTCTCCTCCCCCAAAAACCAACCAACCAACCACAACATTAGCGATCCGCCTCGATATCGGTCTCTTTCCACAATGGTTGTAACAATGGAAAATTGTACTGAAATGCAGGAGGATCTGCAGCGAATTGACGCATGGTGCAGGGAATGGCAATTGAATCTCAATGTAGACAAGTGTAATGTGCTGCGAATACAGAGAAAGATAGATCCCTTATCATTTAGCTACAAAATAGCAGGTCAGCAACTGGAAGCAGTTAATTCCATGCCCGCATCTCGTGGCCGTGCGGTAGCGTTCTCGCTTCCCACGCCCGGGTTCCCGGGTTCGATTCCCGGCGGGGTCAGGGATTTTCTCTGCCTCGTGATGGCTGGGTGTTGTGTGCTGTCCTTACCTTAGTTAGGTTTAAGTAGTTCTAAGTTCTAGGGGACTGATGACCATAGATGTTAAGTCCCATAGTGCTCAGAGCCATTTGAACCATTTTAATTCCATAAATTATCTGGGAGTACGCATTAGGAGTGATTTAAAATGGAATGATCATATAAAGTTGATCGTCGGTAAAGCAGATGCCAGACTGAGATTCATTGGAAGAATCCTAAGGAAATGCAATCCGAAAACAAAGGAAGCAGGTTACACTACACTTGTTCGCCCACTGCTTGAATACTGCTCAGCAGTGTGGGATCCGTACCAGATAGGGTTGATAGAAGAGATAGAGAAGATCCAACGGAGAGCAGCGCACTTAGTAATCGCGAAAGCGTTACGGAGATGATAGATAACTCCAGTGGAAGACTCTGCAGGAGAGACGTTCAGTAGCTCGGTACGGGGTTTTGTTGAAGTTTCGAGAACATACCTTCACCGAGGAGTCAAGCAGTATATTGCTCCTTCCTACGTATATCTCGCGAAAAGACCACGAGGATAAAATCAGAGAGATTAGAGCCCACACAGAAGCATACCGACAATCCTTCTTTCCACGAACAATACGAGACTGGAATAGAAGGGAGAACCGATAGAGGTACTCAAGGTACCCTCCGCCACACACCGTCAGGTGGCTTGCGGAGTATGGATGTAGATGTAGATGTTCGGATCTCGAAATCGTGTTCAGATGCGAATCCGTTGAGAATCATCCTCCAGATCAAATCAGGACTCATCTGTGAAAAACTACGGGCTCACTGTTCGACTATCCAGGTGGCATGTTGACGACTCCGATCCAGACGTCCCCTTCTGTGAGGACGCGTCAGAGGCACACATACAGCACGTCTCCGACAATAAAGGCATCTCTGTCGAAACCTTCTGTACACCGTTTGCTTCGATACAACACGTCCAGTGCATGATGCGAGGTCGGATGCAGGTGCTGCGCAGTACTAAGGCGGCACCGTCGCTCCCTTACAGCCAGGCAACGCTCCTCCCCTTCTGATGTCGCACGTGTTCGGCCCTGTTCTGGGCTCCGGAATAGAGTTACGGCGTCTATAAACTGTCACCACATCCGAGAAACGACGGAACCATTCACGTTAAGCCATCGGGCCACATCAGTTTCCGACTGTCCTGCTTCCATTCTTCCTGCGGCCCTTCATCGCAGATAGTCTGGTAGGCGTCTTCTCTGTGCCATGCGACACCGTCTGTGACTGTGTACACAGCGATTGTGGATGTGGGACTACCCGGAAAACACTACTCCGTTCGACAGGTGGCCTGACGTCCTAGTTGGCGTGGTTTTCCGTTGACTGAAATGCCATCTGTGCAGAATACGATAATACGGACATTGTAATGGAACTTGAATTACGTAACCATTACGGCACCTCACCTCAACCTCTCAATACCAGCAATATTCTACTGCTTTTCTGTAAAATAGTCAACATATTTCTGTGACAACATTCAGATTTGATTTCATTAATGTAGAGATACTTTGATACCGATATGTTTATATTGCAATGATATTATTCTTATGTGTATTCTTTCTTTTGCCACTATGATCTCTGACGTAACTCTGATTTTTGGGCGCGTAAGCGGTTATTAGAGTCAAGTCTGGGTCGTCATGTTGAAAAGACGCAAATTGTAGTCAGTTTATGAAATGTGAACTTTAACAGTGAGGAAGATATTTTCAATTATGTTTTATATTGTGAAGTGATGTTGCAACAAAAGTAATAAAAAAGAAGTGTAACTTGAATTCGGAGTGCTGATAATTTTTTTACATCACCTTTGTCCTAACTTGGAAATGGTTTATGAAACACATCTATAAAACCTCCGAATATCGCAGAATAACACCTAGGCCTCTTTGCATCCGAGCTTGGAATCATCACCACCTAGATTTTCGATGATTGAGCCATGTGTTCACAACGAGACCAGCGTGGGAAACATGAAAAGATGAGCCTAGTTTATCCATTATTTCAACTGTGCTCTAATGACACCTGCCACATAATCTAACTTTGTTGTTGCCCGAAAATGCAATATTTAGTAGCGTGAGCAACGCTACAATCATAATTAATTTTTTACTTTTGTTGTGGTAGGGTTGTTAGAACATCTGTTGACAGTTTGTTTGACTATATCGTGAATTAGACACAGGACGGGGAATAGTGGTTTGTTGCTTTAATTTTGGATACCAGTACATATCCCAATTCGTCAGCAGCTTGTAATGCATACGTGCATTCCCTACACGTGTTTAAGCTAAGTATTAAGAACATTTATGCGATCGCGAATGCTCAGTAGCAGTCAGGCTACATGTACATTTGACAATTAAGCGTCAGCAAGGAATATTAGTGTTGAAATCATAGGAGGCAATGTTGTGCAACCTTAGTAGGGACAAGATCCGACTATTCGGGAGTAGGATCTTACAGTCTGAGACAGTGTTCCAAGACAAAAAAACTTCCATTACAATGTCCGCAAACATGACGTCAGATCCGCCAAGCAACAGAGATCTGAACGCCCATTGGCTGAAAGTTTGGATGGTGATCCATTGATCGTGACCGGGCCAAATATCTCACAAAATAAGCGTCAAACGAAAAAACTACAACGAACGAAACTTGTCTAGCTTGAATGGGGAAACCAGATGGCGCTATGGTTGGCCCGCTAGATGGCGCTGCCACAGGTCAAACGGATATCAACTGCGTTTTTTTTAAATAGGAACCCTCATTTTTTATTACATATTCGTGTAGTACGTAAAGAAATACGAATATTTTTGTTGGACCGCTTTTTTCGCTTTGTGATAGATGGCGCTGTAATAGTCACAAAGTACTTGGCATCATGTAACACAGTCGGCCGGTGTGGCGGTGCGGTTCTAGGCGCGTCAGTCTGGAACCGCGAGACCGCTACGGTCGCAGGTTCGAATCCTGCCTCGGGCATGGTTGTGTGTGATGTCCTTAGGTTAGTTAGGTTTAAGTAGTTCTAAGTTCTAGGGGACTGATGACCTCAGCTGTTAATTCCAATAGTGCTCAGAGCCATTTGAACCATTTATCATGTAACATTCCACCAGTGCTGACGGTATTTGCTTCGTGATACATTATCGGAGTTAAAATGGACCGTTTACCTATTGCGGAAAAGGTCGATATCGTGTTGATGTATGGCTATTGTGATCAAAATGCCCAACGGGCGTGTGCTACGTATGCCGCTCGGTATCCTGGACATCATCCAAGTGTCCGGACTGTTCGCCGGATAGTTACGTTATTTAAGGAAACAGGAAGTGTTCAGCCACATGTGAAACGTCAACCACGACTTGCAACAAATGATGATGCCGAAGTAAGTGTTTTAGCTGCTGTCGCGACTAATCCGCACATCAGTAGCAGACAAATTGCGCGAGAATCGGGAATCTCAAAAACGTCGGTGTTGATAATGCTAACTTCGACTACACCCGTACCATATTTCTATGCACCGGGAATTGCATGGCGACGACTCTGAATGTCGTGTACAGTTCTACCACTGGGCACAAGAGAAATTACCGGACGATGACAGATTTTTTGCACGCGTTCTATTTAGCGACGAAGCGCCATTCACCAACAGCGGTAGCGTAAACCGGCATAATATGCACTATTGGGCAACGGAACATCAGCGACCTTGGTGGGTTAATGTATGGTGCGGCATTATGGTAGGAAGGATAATCGGCCCCCATTTTATCTATGACAATCTAAATGGTGCAATGTATCCTGATTTCCTATGCAATGTTCTACCGATGTTACTACAAGATGTTTCACTGCGTGACAAAATGGCGATGTACTTCCAACATGATGGACGTCCGGCACATAGCTCGCGTGCGGTTGAAGCGGTATTGAATAGCATATTTCATGACAGGTGGATTGGTCGTCGAAGCACCATACCATAGCCCGCACGTTCACCGGATCTGACGTCCCCGGATTTCTTACTGTGGGGAAAGTTGAAGGATATTTGCTATCTTGATCCACGGACAACGCGTGACAACATGCGTCAGCGCATTGTCAATGCATGTGCGAACATTACGGTAGGCGAACTACTCGCTGTTGAGAGGAATGTCGTTACGCGTATTGACAAATGCATTGAGGTTGACGGACATCATTTTGAGCATTTATTGCCTTAATGTGGCGTTTACAGGTAATCACGCTGTAACAGCATGCGTTCTCAGAAATGATAAGTTCACAAAGGTTTATGTATCACATTGGAACAACCGAAATAAAATGTACAAATGTACGTACGTTCTGTATTTTAATTTAGAAAACCTACCTGTTACCAACTGTGAGCCATATGTTTGTGACTGTTACAGCGCCATCTATCACAAAGCGAAAAAAGTGGTCCAACTAAAACATTTATATTTCTTTACGTACTACATGAATATGTAATAAAAAATGGGGGTTCCTATTTAAAAAAACGCAGTTGATATTCGTTTGACCTATGGCAGCGCCATCTAGCGGGCCAACCATAGCGCCATATATATATATATATATATATATATATATATATATATATATATATATATATATATATATATATATATATATATATATATATATATATATATATACAGGGTGTCCCAGCTATCGTGTCCACCCAAAATATCTCTGGAACAATAACAGCTATTGGAAAACGACTTTCACCGGTATCAATGTAGGGCTGGGGCCCATGAATGTACATATTTGGAAACATTCTAAAACGAAAGCATATGTGTTTTTTTAACACAAACTTATGCTTTTTAAATGGATCTCCTATATTTTTTCTTCAGAAATCCATAGAATGACAAAGCACATACACAATGGCGTTGATTGCATCGCAATATTCCCATTACATCCCGAGATATTGAGACGCGAAGTTGACACTTGAAACACCCGACATGCGCCGCTAGCGCACGTCCTGAGGCTCAGGCGTGAACCCCATGCTGCCCGTAATCGCGATGTGATTGACATGTGTAATCACACCTCCATACTTATCAAGAGGTCCGAAACGAATAATACGGTCTGCTGCGATTACGGGCAGCATGGGGTTAACGCCTGAGCCTCAGGACGTGCGCTAGCAGCGCATGTCGGGTGTTTCAAGCGTCAACTTCGCGTCTCAATATCTCGGGATGTAATGGGAATATTGCGATGCAATCAACGCCATTGTGTATGTGCTTTGTCATGCTATATATATATATATATATATATATATATATATATATATATATATATATATATATATTCCTGGAAATGGAAAAAAGAACACATTGACACCGGTGTGTCAGACCCACCATACTTGCTCCGGACACTGCGAGAGGGCTGTACAAGCAATGATCACACGCACGGCACAGCGGACACACCAGGAACCGCGGTGTTGGCCGTCGAATGGCGCTAGCTGCGCAGCATTTGTGCACCGCCGCCGTCAGTGTCAGCCAGTTTGCCGTGGCATACGGAGCTCCATCGCAGTCTTTAACACTGGTAGCATGCCGCGACAGCGTGGACGTGAACCGTATGTGCAGTTGACGGACTTTGAGCGAGGGCGTATAGTGGGCATGCGGGAGGCCGGGTGGACGTACCGCCGAATTGCTCAACACGTGGGGCGTGAGGTCTCCACAGTACATCGATGTTGTCGCCAGTGGTCGGCGGAAGGTGCACGTGCCCGTCGACCTGGGACCGGACCGCAGCGACGCACGGATGCACTCCAAGACCGTAGGATCCTACGCAGTGCTGTAGGGGAGCACACCACCACTTCCCAGCAAATTAGGGACACTGTTGCTCCTGGGGTATCGGCGAGGACCATTCGCAACCGTCTCCATGAAGCTGGGCTACGGTCCCGCACACCGTTAGGCCGTCTTCCGCTCACGCCCCAACATCGTGCAGCCCGCCTCCAGTGGTGTCGCGACAGGCGTGAATGGAGGGACGAATGGAGACGTGTCGTCTTCAGCGATGAGAGTCGCTTCTGCCTTGGTGCCAATGATGGTCGTATGCGTGTTTGGCGCCGTGCAGGTGAGCGCCACGATCAGGACTGCATACGACCGAGGCACACAGGGCCAACATCCGGCATCATGGTGTGGGGAGCGATCTCCTACACTGGCCGTACACCACTGGTGATCGTCGAGGGGACACTGAATAGTGCACGGTACATCCAAATCGTCATCGAACCCATCGTTCTACCATTCCTAGACCGGCAAGGGAACTTGCTGTTCCAACAGGACAATGCACGTCCGCATGTATCCCGTGCCACCCAACGTGCTCTAGAAGGTGTAAGTCAACTACCCTGGCCAGCAAGATCTCCGGATCTGTCCCCCATTGAGCATGTTTGGGACTGGATGAAGCGTCGTCTCACTCGGTCTGCACGTCCAGCACGAGGCGCCAGGTGGAAATGGCATGGCAAGCCGTTCCACAGGACTACATCCAGCATCTCTACGATCGTCTCCATGGGAGAATAGCAGCCTGCATTGCTGCGAAAGGTGGATATACACTGTACTAGTGCCGACATTGTGCATGCTCTGTTGCCTGTGTCTATGTGCCTGTGGTTCTGTCAGTGTGATCATGTGATGTATCTGACCCCAGGAATGTGTCAATAAAGTTTCCCCTTCCTGGGACAATGAATTCACGGTGTTCTTATTTCAATTTCCAGGAGTGTATATATGTGTGTGTGTGTGTGTGTGTGTGTGTGTGTGTGTGTGTGTGTGTGTGTGTAGGAAACCAAAGTGTCCGTATTGGCTGAGGGAGTAAAGTGAGGTTTCTCTCTTGTCCGTCGGGAAGGCATCACTCAAACAGCACGGTCGAGTAACCGGGGGCGGTTCCAAAAGAACGGTCGCGAGTAAATATTCCAGCTGTGAAACACGAGAGAAAGTGAAGGTTAGTTATCAGTGACGGCCACGTGTCGTGGGCAGTGTGTATCACGATTATGGAAAGTCAGAAAGGTGTTAATGTGTTGTCAAGGGTTGAATAACGGCGTAGCCAAGAGCCGCCATATTGGAAATTCTGTGAAGTGTGTTTAAAATTATTTTCCTTATTAAAACGAGTATAGTACAAAACATTGTTGACATTTAACAACTGGCATCCCGAAACACTCCACTTCAGCAGGATCACACCTACATTGAACCTGGCGGCTGAGCGCTACTACTGTGCAACGAGGAACTACCGAAGCAGCAAGACACCAGGTTAGTGATACAGAAACCAGAGAAGTAAGGCGGAGTCGCTTCCTTCTCGCTACAATGCCAATGAGGGCATTGTAAGCTGTGCAAGGTTGGGCAAAACTACTGTCTCATGTTCGGGACTTGGCGATAAGAAGAGAAAGGAGTTGGTAACGTGCGGACAACTCGGAAGGAACCGACGGCAGTGAGAAAGAAATGGAACGATTCTGTTACAGCAATAAGAGGGTTGTGACTGACCAGGGTGACTTCCACAATGGAAGCAAGGAACCATCAACATAAATTTCAGTTTGTTTCTACAGAAATACATCAAAAATGGTTTAAATGGCTCTGAGCACTATGGGTCTTAACATCTGAGGTCATCAGTCCCTTAGAACTTGAAACTACTTAAACCTAACTAACCTAAGGACATCACACACATCCATGCCCGAGGCAGGATTCTAACCTGCGTCCGAGCGCTCGCGCGGCTCCAGACTGAAGGGCCTAGAACCGCTCGGCCACATCGGCCGGCAGAAAGACATCCCTCTATGTCGGAAACACACTTCTGTAATGGACTCCGGTCCCTTCGTTGCCGACTATGTTCAACGCTGTGAAGGTCCTGTTGATTTACGATTCAGGTCAAGACTTCCACATCCTCTGTCGGATAACAAAGGACTCTCAGCCTTCAAAGGGCCGTACCGCCCAGCGGATGCGCAAACAAGTGAGCAGCTGACGTAGGTCCTGTACGCTCTAACGAAACGGACCGCGTGGAGTCCACACCTGTTGACTGGCGTCACACAGTATGTACAACAACAGCGTCTTTAGTCCTCCCTCGAATCATTATTTCTCGTAAACGTTTTAGAGCCTTTCAAGATGACTTGTGCTAAAGAAACAATATTACGTAACGTAAACTCAGCTCAGAGGATTGTTGTTAGTATACGGTCAGGAACTATTTTTTATAATTTTTCGTGTCAGCGATTGCGATCGAACATATACAGAAATATTACGAATCCATGGCGAGAGAGCTATTAAATAACATAGTCATAGAATGTCTTTAAAATCTCAAACATATTATTGAAAATAATTAGCAAAGTTCTTAGGGAACAACTCACTATTTGCTCACTCATTTGTTATTGCTCCGTCCTACCGCGTGATCTAAAAGATATCTGTGCGACATAACGGAACTATCACGACGTTCAAAGGGCGACAGTTTATCATATTTCACTGCGCGAGGGGTCGCAGTCGCAGAGATATTGCCAAAAACATGACTGGGAATACTGTAGGGCCATATCAGGAGGAAGACTGCACACAATATTTTCCTCAAAAATGGAAGCCAACGAAGCTAAATGAAAAAGAAAGACGATTTCATTAATTATAAGACAGATTAAGTATGAAGATCGATTAAGTGAGCTTAGAATTGTAGATTAGCTGCTGCAAGAATGAAGTAAGGAAGTCGAAACATTTCTGGCACTCACGTCTCAGCTGAGCAAAGGTGCGGTAACTCACGTCATGTAATAAAGTGGGGTGAGGTATGGACACCAGATGGTTCTACGAGTACGCCTATCGTGAGAAATTGCGGCAATTGAATAGTCTTCTAATTTTAGTAAGAATTTTCGAAGAATAGCCAAGTAACGAAGTAAATATGAAACACTTTGTGTGATGAATGACTACAGAGTGAAGTGGTTCGTGCTACACGCTAGGCTATAGTCCAATCCGAAACGTCGAAACTTACCCTGAAAATTTTCACACTGGAAAACACAGGGAAAGAAATTCACTGTCAGAGTTTTAGCTACTAAGGCACGGTGCAAGTACAAAAAAAAAAAATTGTCGCATTCGTAGTTCACCCCTACCGCAGATAGCACATGCGCAACTTGGCGGGCACGTACCCTTGGTTGACTGCATGGCGGTAAACAGCACAGCGCGATCGTCATTTGCAAATCGAATTCCAGTTTCCGTTGATAGTTTCTTTGGCAGTTGTTCAGAGCTAATTTTCTGGAATTTGCAACTTATTTAATATACATAATAATTAGCGGTTGCCTTTGTCGTACTGCGGTTAACAATGGAGATAAAGCTGAATTAATTTTCTTAGTGATTTCTTTGTATAAGCTTGCTACGAGCATCTGTCTTTGTGCAGGTTCCAGAGTTTCATAGAAAAATGCGGAGAGCAATTAATGTTTTCAACCTTGCTCAGATGAAATATGAAGACCGTGCTATGCACTCGAAATCACTTTGTCTAAAACCTACTGATGTCTTATTTATTAGTTAATCTAGTTTTAGAGCAATCATTCGAATGATTTTGATATTTTGTTAGAAATCGTGAGATCATAAGAAGCAACAGGAAATAACTCGGTCGATTCCCTGAATTTTGGTTCGAACGATGATTAATGTCCTGCTGATTGAAGTCCGCAACAGCAGTAGAGCACCTCCTAAGCCGAAAGAAAACATGTGCAGTAATATCTTTCAGGTACAAACAAATGGCTGTAAATTTTTTGGTTAAACGAAGGGAGGAGAAAACGCTTAAAGTTAGCCGGTTTCATTTCGGAAAATCTGAACATGAATTGTTTGTCGGAAAATCTGAACATGAACTGTTTGAGTGGAAGAAATGTTTACACAACTTATGAAATACGAAACTCACAAAAGTGTGAAAGAAAAACTGTTCGAAAGATTTAGAGATTCCTGTGGCGGTCAGTTCACCGTTACTGCCAGGCTTCTTCGACCTGGTTGAACAGATTCAGAATATTATATAGAAAAGTAAGTCACAAAATTACAAAGTTTACCCCAAGTAAACGCGTAGAAGAGACCTCATTAATAGGCGATCCTGTAGAGAAATTCGTTGCTGACTTGAAGATGAATTTCCTTGTGATCCCCTAAAATGCTGTACATAACGTCAAGAAACAGTAGCTTGCGCAGTTGATGAATGCTATGACATATTCAGATACAACAATGCTAGTGATAAGTATCAATAGATTCCTGCAACTTTTTTATCTGTCTACATGATCCTCAAGGCAAATTTGGACCAAAATTTAAAAAAAAAGACTCTTTACTTGTAAAAATCTTGTAATTGACATAGCACAATCTGTAAAAATGGATATAATAGTTTTCAGTGCTACGTCTTCTTACCATTTACTGAAAATATCTCATTGCTTTCATTGGACCCTTTGCCTGGGTGTAAAATGTATGTCTTTAGGAGGACAATGAGAAGACTGTTAATATTATTCGAGTTACACCCCGAACTAATAGTGTGAAAACATTTGTCAGAAAATTGTTGGGCAATACTGTTGCAAGGCGCCTTGCTAACAATAGCAATACACTCTGAGAAAAGCGCATTGCAACAGTCGCCGAAACGTTGGAATTTTATAGATGACAATGCGGCCTCAAACCCACGCTAACAATAGCAATACACCCTGAGGAAGGCGCCTTGCAACAGTCGCCGAAACGTCGGAATTTTATAGATGACAATGCGGCCTCAAACCCAGAAGAATTTTATTGACTGTGACAACGGCCGCGAAAGCCTATGTTTACCATTGTTAAACTTCAGTCATTCCTGCATTATCAGTTTCCATCACCACCTTTTTCGAATTTGATCAAGTATGCCTGGTACGTAGCACAGTATGCTGAACAATGGCCACATTCATTCCAGTTCTGCCTAAATAAGACTAGTAATTACTGTGAAATGCCTGAATGCATTAATTTTTCTTTTGCCAGATGTACCTGACGTAAAGAAAATGTTTGTTTCCGTCATCCAATCGCATTTTTTTGACGATTATAGGGAACAAACATGGTACTATTTCATTGTTAATAAAATAAACTTTATTTAAAAATTATCGTAAGAACTATGCAACAGGAATTGTTGCAAACTATTTCATGTCGACAAATTAATGTCCCGGTTAATGGAAGTCATCTGTATTGTAACAACATAGTCTTGATGTCCTTTTTTGCGATACGCACTTGTGCAGCAATTACATATGCAACAGTTCAGCTGTCTATATGAACTACAAGTTTTTCAAAAAATTAATGATCTGAGACATATTTATGTGGTCTAAGAGCTTAAAATTCGCGTGTGTGCACTTTGGACTTCCTGCTACGCGGCACCATGTTTTCTTGTCACGGCTACGTCTGCTTATTTCGACGATTCGCGCCTTAGGCAGGAAGGGCTGTACAAACACCTGTTATAAGCGGGTCTTCGTGCGGCAAAAATGAGAAACTTTAACTTTCTTTAAGAAATACTCGCAGTGTGCCTCAGCAGCAAAAGTTTTGACTTGTCGGGTTCGACCATTTCTTTGTCATTACAGTCGAAGCTCTTTAATAATAAATTCGTTCGAATTTCAGTGTGTGGTCAAAACTACGAGTCTTCAAACAAGAAAGAGAGTAATTCAGTTTAAAAAGTGTAGTCTGATTTGTGAAATACTAACAATACTTTCTACTGGTGTCTGAAACATTTTCCTCAGTGCTATTCGGAGGTGCATTTGAACCGACAATATTCGCATTTTGAAAAGCAGAAAATGTGTCTTGAGAAAACGGTGAGGACGCAAAACCTGAATCTGCAGTATCTGCCAGATTATGTCCTGTCATTTCGGATTCCTGGGGCGAGATGTTCCCGACCGATCGATAGATAATGATTCGCTGTTCACTAATTGTTTCACTGTCCACACCATTATTTGCCGCCTGCTCCATTTCCCTATGCACAATTACCAAATTACTATGTTGAACATTAGTTAATTCATTACACGGTGGCGCTAACACACTGCTTTCGTCTTCACTGTTATTTTTCAGTTTACTTTGGAGCCTAGTATTAGGTTTTTCACACGCCATAATTATCATGTATTTCACACAATAGCAAGAAAATCCCAATTTGAAGAGCAAAAACAAGAAAACACCTTAACATTGCATTGAAAATAATATCTAGTTAATTGCAAGTGTAGCTGCGAAATACTTGACGCAAATCTACATGTATGCCACAACTGTTTTACAGTACAATGAAAAACTACAACTACAAAGAAGATTCTCTCTACAATTACGCGCTAGCAATAAACAATAGCTACACTAATTACACAAACTACAAGAAAAAATCAGAAGATTCCAGTGAGGTATCCTTGGCTAAGGGTCGACGTATGAAACATCCCCTTAGAAAATTTTTATAAATGACAGTGCTGGAAAACCTCTACGTTATTTGATTTTCAAACAGCTGAGCAAAACTGACCGTACTCAGACATTTCCCTCTTTACTTATTCTGATCATCACTAAACTGACACACAATATTTTCAGCGCAACGCAATCTGACTTTCAATAATCCCTACAAAAGAATGGCCCTGACTAACAATAACATATACCTTTCATGAATCACTTACCTCACAAAAATCTTCGTTACTCAAACTACTGCAATACATCGAGCGCCAATACTGCCAGCTAAATAAAAGATTCTAACTACTGAGAGCACTAACTACTGATAGGCATAGTTAGCAAATGAAAGATTTTGATAGAGAACAAACAATGTATTTACCAAATGGTGTTCAAAAGTCATAGTATATACACTCCTGGAAATGGAAAAAAGAACACATTGACACCGGTGTGTCAGACCCACCATACTTGCTCTGCACACTGCGAGAGGGCTGTACAAGCAATGATCACACGCACGGCACAGCGGACACACCAGGAACCGCGGTGTTGGCCGTCGAATGGCGCTAGCTGCGCAGCATTTGTGCACCGCCGCCGTCAGTGTCAGCCAGTTTGCCGTGGCATACGGAGCTCCATCGCAGTCTTTAACACTGGTAGCATGCCGCGACAGCGTGGACGTCAACCGTATGTGCAGTTGACGGACTTTGAGCGAGGGCGTATAGTGGGCATGCGGGAGGCCGGGTGGACGTACCGCCGAATTGCTCAACACGTGGGGCGTGAGGTCTCCACAGTACATCGATGTTGTCGCCAGTGGTCGGCGGAAGGTGCACGTGCCCGTCGACCTGGGACCGGACCGCAGCGACGCACGGATGCACGCCAAGACCGTAGGATCCTACGCAGTGCCGTAGGGGACCGCACCGCCACTTCCCAGCAAATTAGGGACACTGTTGCTCCTGGGGTATCGGCGAGGACCATTCGCAACCGTCTCCATGAAGCTGGGCTACGGTCCCGCACACCGTTAGGCCGTCTTCCGCTCACGCCCCAACATCGTGCAGCCCGCCTCCAGTGGTGTCGCGACAGGCGTGAATGGAGGGACGAATGGAGACGTGTCGTCTTCAGCGATGAGAGTCGCTTCTGCCTTGGTGCCAATGATGGTCGTATGCGTGTTTGGCGCCGTGCAGGTGAGCGCCACAATCAGGACTGCATACGACCGAGGCATACAGGGCCAACACCCGGCATCATGGTGTGGGGAGCGATCTCCTACACTGGCCGTACACCACTGGTGATCGTCGAGGGGACACTGAATAGTGCACGGTACATCCAAACCGTCATCGAACCCATCGTTCTACCATTCCTAGACCGACAAGGGAACTTGCTGTTCCAACAGGACAATGCACTTCCGCATGTATCCCGTGCCACCCAACGTGCTCTAGAAGGTGTAAGTCAACTACCCTGGCCAGCAAGATCTCCGGATCTGTCCACCATTGAGCATGTTTGGGACTGGATGAAGCGTCGTCTCACGCGGTCTGCACGTCCAGCACGAACGCTGGTCCAACTGAGGCGCCAGGTGGAAATGGCATGGCAAGCCGTTCCACAGGACTACATCCAGCATCTCTACGATCGTCTCCATGGGAGAATAGCAGCCTGCATTGCTGCGAAAGGTGGATATACACTGTACTAGTGCCGACATTGTGCATGCTCTGTTGCCTGTGTCTATGTGCCTGTGGTTCTGTCAGTGTGATCATGTGATGTATCTGACCCCAGGAATGTGTCAATAAAGTTTCCCCTTCCTGGGACAATGAATTCACGGTGTTCTTATTTCAATTTCCAGGAGTGTATATCAGTCCATGACATCCAGTCTTACAAATTTCCTTTTTCTGACGGACACACGTCCAGATCGTCCGCTCTCAAAACTCTGCCATCTCTCTCTCCACATCCACAATTGCTGGCGGCTCAGCTCCAACTGCACAATGCTACACGCTGTTCACATCCAACTGCCCAACACTACAATAGCGTATATTCCAGCAATGCCAACCAGCCACAGATTGCACACAGCACAGTGAGTGATTTTCATACAGAGTGCTACGTGGTGTTACCAACATAAAAACCTACAGAGCCTACTTACAATTGAAATAAAACAAAGGTTCAAGAATGGAATTGAAATTCAAGGTGAAAGGTTATTAATGATAAGATTGGCTATGACATTACTATCCTCATTGAAAATGAAGAAGAATTACAGGACGTACTGAATGGAATGAACAATCCAATGAGTGCATAATGTGGATTTAGAATAAATCGAAGAAAGACGAAAGTAATGGGAAATAGCAGAAATGAGAACAGCGAGAAATTTAACGCCAGGATTGGCGATCACTAAGTGGATGAAATTAAGGTATTCTGCTGCGTAGGCAGCAAAATAATCCAAGACGGATGGAGCAAGGAGGATATAAAACGCAGACTAGCGTTGACAAAAACGGTATTCCTGGCCAAGAGAAGTCTAGATTACCGTTACTTTGAGGAAGAAGTTGCTGAGAATGATCGTTTGGAGCACAGCGTTATATGGCAGTGAAACATGGACTGTGGGAAAACAGGAATAGAAGAGAGTCGAAGAATTTGAGATGTGGTGCTATAGAAGAATGTTGAAAATTAGGTGGACTGATAAGGTAAGGAATGAGGAATATGTGGAAAACACTGACAAGTTGAAGGGACAGGGTGATAGGACACCTATTAAAATATCAGAGAAGAGCTTTCATAGTATTAGAGGGAGCTGTAGAGTGCAAAAACTATAGAGGAAGACAGAGATTGGAATACATCCAGTAAATAATTGATGACGTACGTTGCAAGTGCCTCTCTGAGATGAAGGGGCTGGCACTGGAGAGGAATTTGTGGCAGCCTGAATCGAACCAGTACGAAGACTAATGACTCAAATAAATCATAAGGCTAATGACTGAAATAAAGTCCTTATTGCACCGAAAGCAGAAAGTAGCTGAAAGCTTCCTTGGCCAATTGATCAATTCCTGTAAGTTATTTGAACAATCCGTACTCCAGGAATAGATCAAGTTTCAAGTTATTTGAGCAATCCATACTCCAGGAATAGATCTAGCTTCAAATATTTCATTTGTTTCTATGGGCTGGTGAATAAGTTCGTAGCGTTTTTCCGTAATTTTAATAAACACAAAAGACACACATAACAGAGACTATATTCATCAATAATATATTCTCCTTCACTAATTTACATCAGTCTACTGACGCTGGGGTAACTTTTCGATTCTGCGAGTGTGGAAATAACGTGGTTTTGAGGCGAAGAACTTGTCGAGTCATGTTTGGAGCGCCTTTTCATCCGGAAAGGAAGTTCCATGAGGGTTGGTTCAAATGGCTCTAAGCACTATGGGACTTAACATCTGAGGTCATCAGTCCCCTAGACTTAGAACTACTTAAACCTAACTAACCGAAGGACAGCACACACATCCATGCCCGAGGATGGTGAAACAGATGACTCGAACCTGCGACCGTAGCAGTCGCGTGTTCCGGACTGAAGCGTCGAGAACCACTCGGCCACAGCGGCTGGCTCTCCATGAAGGATGTTCGATAGAGAGCGTAAAAGGTGAAAATCTGAGGGAGCAATATTACATGAATAAGGTGGGTGCGGAATGACTCTCCAAGCCCACTGCTGTCAATCTAGCAGTATGCGGGCGCCGCTTTATAGTGGAGTAGCATCCCTTCACGCGATCTTTCTTGCCGTTGTTCTTGGATAGCCACTGCGACACGACCCAGTTGTTGACAATAAATGTCGGCAGTGATGGCTGCACCTCGAGGGAGCAATACTTAGTACACCATATCAGACGTATAACATTATCTTTGTGGAAGCGCATAGGTGTTCGTATGAGTTGTTACTGCGTTGTTTGGGCTCGACCATTCCTTTCTTTTCCTTATCTCAGCATAAAGGCACAAGCTCTCGTCACCAGTAACGATATAGGATAGATAGAATTGATGACGAGCAAGCAGAGATGAACATATGGCCACTTACTGACATTTCTGCTTTAGGTTTAGAACATGCGATACCCACACAGCCGATTTTTTAAACCTTCCCCCTTACATACATGTGTCGCACGATGCTGGAATGATCGCAGTTCGACATATTTTGCCTGTTCTCGAGTGCGCTGACGTGAATCACTGCGGATTAATGCATTTAAACGATCTTAAACCACGAAGGTTTTCCTGAGCGTGGAGAGCCACAGCTCTCGAAACGATGCTCCTTAGAATGAGAATTTTCTTGTCGTCCTTTTTCCAATGGCATTGTCCCCATACATTGCGCAAATCTTTCTGCTTACCTCCGCTGCTGTCACCCCGCTAATGAACTCAAAATGAAGAACATATGGAGAATGTTTCGATTCTTCCACTTGGCACTCCATTTTCTGGCGTCCACAGCTCCACTCACCATCTCCAAATGAGAAAATGACACTGTGAATTCAGTTAGGAACAGTGAACTACATATAAAAATGACGATTGATAAATAAACTCATAGCAACCGGAGTATCAACAAGCAAAACAAAAACGCTACGAACCTATGCACCTACTTAAATTTAATGTCCATCCCCTGACCATCCACGACACAATAAAGTTGTCGAACTGGCAGAATCGAGCGTGTAAGCTCTGCTGTCTATGATAGTTACGCACTGGTTCACCGCTAGGTTCTGACGCAGGTGTACACCGTAGAATAAAGGCTCACTAATGACAGGTGTCGCAACCTATGCGTAAGCGTCCCAGCGGAACAGAATATGCAAAGCGAACGCCCTTGAACCGCGGTTGTAAGAAGTGGCACAGCTTTCTACGTAGTCCCCCTACGTCAAGCGACAGCACGCTGATTCTAATTGAGCCGGACAATATTTTATCGTCGTTTCCAGTTACGTCATTACAGAATCGAGATGCAGTGCGTGAGTTTAAAAAATTCAGTCTCATGACTCCACATTATTTATTGGACCTCAATGTTTCGTTGACAGAGTGGTTACTGCAGACGAAGAATACGCTCAGTTTTGAATGTGAAATGTGGGAATTACTTCTGGAGTTTTGTCGGACAAAGAACTGTTGTGGAAACTAAAATTCCGCTCTGGAGCAAAGACATCTGGTTACTTGATAAATTATCCCAAGCTGGAACATTCTAGTATTACAGATGGTTGCTTTTTACATTTCAAGCTACCACCGTTTCAGAGTTTAGTGCCTTATCATTTCGTGTGATCTGAGGCATCTGGAACTTCCGTGATCTTTGTAGTGGAAGGCTGATTACGGTTAATGAATTATCTTGCCTGTGGAATTGTGCTACACCAGCTTAGTGTCCGCCACTTCGCTCGTGTAGAATGTATAGTTTCCAGGTACAAATGACCGAGCGGGGTGGCGCAGTGGTTAGACACTGGACTCGCATTCGGGAGGACGACGGTTCAATCCCGCGTCCGGCCATCCTGATTTAGGTTTTCCGTGATTTCCCTAAATCACTCCAGGCAAATGCCTGGATGGTTCCTCTGAAAGGGCACGGCCGACTTCCTTCCCTAATCCGATGAGACCGATGACCACGCTGTCTGGTCTCCTTCCCCAGACCAACCAACCAACCAGGTACAAATCGACAAAGTCATCAAGCTTACAATACAAGTCTGGTACGCAACATCAACTGTCGTTATTTAAAATAAATGTACAGTAAATGAGTATTAGTCCGCCCTCGTGGTCTCGCGGTAGCGTTCTCGCTTCCTGAGCACGCGGTCCCGGGTTCGAGATGACTGGATGTTGTGTCGTTTTCATCATCATCATTCATCCCCATTACGGTCGGAGGAAGGCAACGGCAAACCATCTCCATTAGGACCTTGCCTAGTAAGGCGGTGCGGGTCTCCCGCATCGTTCCCCTACGCTCTGTAAAGAAGCACGGGACTTCATTTCCATTTTCAACTAAGTATTACTAAAAATGTGTAAAAAGAGACATATGATATATAAATACGGTAAAGCAAAATGCATGTCATACAAATACTGGTCACTGTGAACCGTCATGTACCAATTAAGTGTATTAATAAAAACCGCTTAAACAAAATACAGTATTAACATGAAGTAACATAGCAAAAACTGCTATTATTGCCGTCTTATTATTCCATAAATTTACCGTTGCTGGGTATTTGTTTTCGGCAAGTTATCGTGCAGGCACAGTCCCAATCTTCCAGTGATACGAGGGGGAATTGCAGAAACTTTAAGTCAGTCTAAGAAAACTGGAAGTAAATATTCTTCAAAACATATTTACACTCTTAGTTTTTCCAGAGCGCAGCCAGATATGGTACGAATGCAGACACTGAGGGAGTTCTGATATCAATTCAAGAACAGGGCAATGAGGGCGGAAATACAGTAAGAACATAGTGAAGACGCGAGGAATAGACCATATCACATGTAACAACTGGATGTAAAATCGTGGCAGCCACGGATTACTTGTAGAGGTGTGATATATTCACCGAAACAGTTCATCAGTAGTTGGCACATATCAACTTATGAAGGACCCCCCCCCCCCCCCCCAGGGCTTCAAACTGTTACAAATGACTTATTGTGTTAAACATTTTACATGACGCGTGTAAGGGGGGTCAAGGCTTCCGCCCAGACACTCGTTGACCAGTCTGGTTTGGCAGTAGAAGAATCAAAAGGAAGGCCGAAGATTTAATTTCCACGCTTAAGAAATCGTTCACGCAGGAGAATCGTACAAACGTACCGCCGTTTGCAATTAATGAGGCAGGCGAAAGGAAATACAAAAATCTAAAAAATGAGATCGACAGGAAGCGCAAAATGGCTAAGCAGGAATGGCTAGAGGACAATTTTAAGGATGTAGAAGCATATATCACTAGGGGCAAGATAGATACTGCCTACAGGAAAATTAAAGAGACCTTTGGAGAAAAGAGAACGACCTGTATGAATACCCAGAGCTCAGATGGAAAACCAGTGCTAACCAAAGACGGGAAAGCAGAAAGGTGGAAGGAGTGTATAGAGGGTCTATACAAAGGAGATGTACCTGCGAGCAATATTATGGAAGACTAAAATCGAAACAAGGACTCGGGAGTAGACATCATTCCGTTAGAGCTGCTGATAGCCTTGGGAGAGCCAGACGTGGCAAAATTCATCCATCTGGTGAGCAAGATGTATGAGACAGGCGAAATACCCTTAGACTGCAAGCAGAATATAATAATTACAATTCCAAAGAAAGCAGGTGCTGACAGGTGTGAAAACTACCGAAATGTCAGTTTAATAAGTCACGGATGCAAAATACTATCACGAATCCTTTATAAAAGAATGGAAAAACTGGTAGACGCAGACATCGGGGAACACCAGGTTGGATACCGAAGAAATATAGGAACACGCGAGGCAATACTGACGTACGAGTTCCCATAGAAGATAGATTAAACAAAGGAAAACCTACATTTATAGCGTTTGCAGACTTGTAGAAAGCTTTTTACTATATTGGCTGGAATACTCTCTTTCAAACTGGCAGGAGTAAAAAGTAGGGAGCGAAAGGCTGTTTACAATTTGCACGGAAACAGTTATAAAACACTAGGGGCACGAAAGGGAAACAGTGGTTGAGAAGGGAGTGAGGCAAGGTTGTAGTCTATCTCCAATGTTATTTAATCTGTATACTGAGGAAGCAGTAAAGGAACCAAAAGAAAAATTTGGAGTAGGTATGTAAGTCCAGTGAGAAGAAATAATAACTTTGAGGTTTGCCAATGACATTGTAGTTCTGTCAGAGACAGCAAAGGACTTAGGAGAGAGGTTGAACAGAATGGGCAGTACCTTGAAAGGAGGACATAAGACGAACGTCAACAAAAGCAGAACGAGGATAATGGAATGCAGTCAAATTAAACAAGTGATTCTGAGAGAATGATATGAGGAAATGAGACACTTAAAGTAGCAAATGAGTTTTGCTATATGGGAATCAAAATAACTTATGACAGTCGAAGTAGAGGACATAAAACGTAGACTGTCAATGGGAAGAAAAGCGTTTCTGAAGAAGAGAAATTTGTTAACATCAAGTGTAGATGTAAGTGTCAGGAAGTCCTTTCTGTAAGTATTCTTATGGAGTGTAGCCTTGTATGGAAGTGAAACGTGGACGATAAACAGTTTAGACAAGAAGGGAATAGAAGCATTTGAAATGTGGCGCTACAGAAGAATGCTGAAGATTAGATGGGTAGATCACGTAACTAATGAGGAAGTGTGAGTGCAGGCTTTTCCGGCGAATTTCATATATGAAGTCTTCACGGGTTGTCAGCCGATTATCGTCGTCGTCTCATAGAACCGTTTCGATGGAATGCGTCTCCATAATGTTCATCATCATTTTCGCCTGAAGATAAAAAATAGGTAGAAACACAAGGTCTGGTAGAAATCCTTAGATAACGCAGGAGGTATCGAATTAACGAAGCGAGATAACATAAAAATGCAGCAAAGGAAGTGGGCGAAAGGGAATGCATTTAACAGAGACAGGGGTAACAAGAGGAGTGCCGCAGGGAAGTATGATAGAAACGTTGCTATTTTTCGTGGTAGTCAGTTCCCGCCAGCACTACTTCAGACATTAGTCGAGCCCATGTCACGTCGTGTTGCAGCACTTCTGCGTGCTCGCGGGGATCTGACACGATGTTAGGCAGGTGCATCAGTTTCTTTAGCTCTTCAGTGCATTTTTTAAACTCCAGCCTTCCGCAAAAACAAGTTGCCTTTCGCTGATGCAAGCGAGGTTTCTTCTCCCCAATTCTATTCAGTACCTCCTCATTATGTACAGGGTTATTACAAATGATTGAAGCGTTTCACAGCTCTACAATAACTTTATTACTTGAGATATTTTCACAATGCTTTGCACACACATACAAAAACTCAAAAAGTTTTTTTTTGCATTCACAAATGTTCGATATGTGCCCCTTTAGTGATTCGGCAGACATCAAGTCGATAATCAAGTTCCTTCCACACTCGGCGCAGCATGTCCCCATCAATGAGTTCGAAAGCATCGTTGATGCGAGCTCGCAGTTCTGGCACGTTTCTTGGTAGAGGTGGTTTAAACACTGAATCTTTCACATAACCGCACAGAAAGAAATCGCATGGGGTTTAGTCGGGAGAGCGTGGAGGCCATGACATGAATTGCTGATCATGATCTCCACCACGACCGATCCATCGGTTTTCCAATCTCCTGTTTAAGAAATGCCGAACATCATGATGGAAGTGCGGTAGAGCACCATCCTGTTGAAAGATGAAGTCGGCGCTGTCGGTCTCCAGTTGTGGCATGAGCCAATTTTCCAGCATGTCCAGATACACGTGTCCCGTAACGTTTTTTTCGCAGAAGAAAAAGGGGCCGTAAACTTTAAACCGTGAGATTGCACAAAACACGTTAACTTTTGGTGAATTGCGAATTTTCTGCACGAATGCGTGAGGATTCTCTACCGCCCAGATTCGCACATTGTGTCTGTTCACTTCACCATTAAGAAAAAACGTTGCTTCATCACTGAAAACAAGTTTCGCACTGAACGCATCCTCTTCCATGAGCTGTTGCAACCGCGCCGAAAATTCGAAGCGTTTGACTTTGTCATCGGGTGTCAGGGCTTGTAGCAATTGTAAACGGTAAGGCTTCTGCTTTAGCCTTTTCCGTAAGATTTTCCAAACCGTCGGCTGTGGTACGTTTAGCTCCCTGCTTGCTTTATTCGTCGACTTCCGCGGGCTACGCGTGAAACTTGCCCGCACGCGTTCAACCGTTTCTTCGCTCACTGCAGGCCGACCCGTTGATTTCCCCTTACAGAGGCATCCAGAAGCATTAAACTGCGCATACCATCGCCGAATGGAGTTAGCAGTTGGTGGATCTTTGTTGAACTTCGTCCTGAAGTGTCGTTGCACTGTTATGACTGACTGATGTGAGTGCATTTCAAGCACGACATACGCTTACTCGGCTCCTGTCGGCATTTTGTCTCACTGCGCTCTCGAGCGCTCTGGCGGCAGAAACCTGAAGTGCGGCTTCAACCAGACAAAACTTTATGAGTTTTTCTACGTATCTGTAGTGTGTCGTGACCATATGTCAATGAATGGAGCTACAGTGAATTTATGAAATCGCTTCAATCATTTGTAATAGCCCTGTATATGAAGTCTTCACGGGCTGTCAACCAACACACCATTGCAGAGCTTCCGCCAGCCTGAACGCCGTTGGAGTGATATGGGACGACGTCTCCATAATCTTCATCATCATCTTCGCCTGAAGAGTCCCCTGCTGACATGCAGGGTCCACGGATTTATGAGGCTTTCTCCATACCCGTACACGTCCTTCGACTGAAGATGGATACGCATTCCATCGAAACGTTGCTACGAGGCAACATATTTCCAGTCATCAACAGTCGAATATCGGTGTTGACGAGCACAGGCGAGGCGTAAGGCTTTGTGTCGTGCAGTCATCAAGGGTACAGGAGTAGGCCTTCGGCTGACACTTGACGTCCCAACATTAATATCTGCAGCAATTTGCGGCAACCTTAGATGGTGGGCGGAAGACGACTTGCACCTGAAAACTACGGGGGATTAATGCTGCTATTTCAAACGAAATACTGTGAACAAAGGGAAGAAAAGCTATAAATTTGGCCGGCGTGCTCTCCTCTTCATCCACTTCGTAGTTCTTAGTTTTAACTGATAGTGCATTGTTAATGTGCTGTGTAGAATATTCGTTCTCCCCGAACGCCGTATTTAAGTGGGCGAGCTATTTAGGCAAACTATCTGTATCGGAGATCGTGTGGGCTCTGTGCACAAGTGTTTAAGCGGACTCGTAGTTTGCGGCGTGTGACGACAGCACAGTGATTGTAAATATAAGTCGGCATGTGTGGGCTTACGACAAGCTGAATGCTGAAGAGAGCCATCATTCTTCCGTCTAAGCAAAACGTGCGGGAAAGGCAGAAAACCATCTTTCTCTAATTCCATTGTGAACTGGATGTTCTTATAGAGCTGAGGTGGTGTAAAAACTCCATTAATTTGTCTTTCCGTGAGGCCACATTACCAAAGCATCGTCTATAACATACAGCCAAGATACGAATGATCAAAGGGCTTCTGATTCAAGCGCTCTCTCCTCAAAAACGCTGGCCACCAGGGGAAAGAGAGGGCTACCAATGGCGTCCCCTTTAGTCTGCTCAAAATGTTCATGGTTGAACATAAAATACGTATGTGGAGGAAGGAGCGTGTCGAGACAAAGCAGGGATGTCCACCTGAGATTTGGTATCAATTAATGCTGAAAAATCTGGTGAGCGAACTTTATAAAATGTGATACTATATCATAGCTGATTAAATGGTCTGAACTACCTAGACGGAGAGCCGCTATCTCCTGATAACATCGGCCGAGTTTCGGATATGATGTGAGCAATTCCCCACCAGTGGCCTCAGCGAGGAAGCAAGGTGTATGGCTAAAATGAATGTGAGGCCGCCAATATTACTTACTATTGGGCACAAAGGTACAGCTCCACGAATTTTAGGAAGGCCATACAATCGTGGTGGTAAGAAACCATATAGTGTTCATCTCTTGATGCTTGCTTGAGGCAACATGGAAGAACTCTGTGATGCAGATGCCTTCCGTTGCATATGTCCTGTAGGATCGTAATCAATGTTCCTATATGTGGAATCGCTTAGAAGACCATATATCTTATCAACGTACGCACTATGAGTTAGCAATATTGTTGCAATAAAAATGAACGTCAACAGTCACAACCGCAAGAAACTTCTTTTTTTAGGAGGTTAAAATTTCCAAATTCCTTACTTGTTAAGGAATCAGTAATTTGTGAGAACCTTTCTCTTGGAGAACATCGGTTTTTTTTATTACTTAAAGATGGAAAACGGAAATGACGTGTGGCTAGGGCCTCCCGTCGGGTAGACCGTTCGCCTGGTGCAAGTCTTCCGAGTTGACGCCACTTCGCCGACATGCGTGTCGATGGGGATGAAATAATGGTGATAAGGAAAATACAACACCCAGTCCCTGAGCAGGGAAAATCTCCGACCCAGGCGGGAATCGAACCCGGGCCGTTAGGTATGACACCCCGTCGAGCTGACCACTCATATACCAGGGGCGGACACTTAAAAATGAACATGAACAGTCACAGCCGCAAGGAACTACTTTTTTTATGTGGTTAAAATCTCCAAATACCTGACTCGGTAAGGAATCAGTAATTTTTGAGGAAATTTCTCTTGAACAAAACTTTTTTTTTTATTAGGTTAAAATCCCCAAATACCTGACGTGGTAACGAATCAGTAATTTTTTAACCTGAGGTTAAAATCTCCAAATATCTGACTTGGTAAGGAATCAGTAAGTTTTTAACGTCATAAAGAAAGAAGTTTCTTGCGGTTGTGACTGTTCATGTTCATTTTTAAGTAATAAAAAAACCGCTGTTCTCCGAGAGAAATGTCCTCAATAATTACTGTTGAAGTCTCTTTATCAGCCTTCAGTAGCACTATGTCAGGATCCTATCGGAGGCTTCACAGTGCAGCCCTTTCCGCGGAGGTTAAATCACTGTGTTGAGGAGGAGCTTTCAAAAGAGCGCGGCAAGTTCCCCTTCTTATTTCTTTTGCAGCATCTGAAGGAAGATCTCGTGCGACTTATTCAACACCACTCTTTTTTATTATTATTAAAGGCACCGCTCAATGTGTAGGTGCCGAAACTTTAACTAATGCAAACAGCGTCTCATCGTTGATATTTTGCTTCTTGAAGTTTACGACGGAACGTTCCACAGTTATCCCCTGTGGCCACGATTACTGTGCAACAGACGATCAGATTTTGACATGTGCCGAAAAATTGCATCCCTATAGATCCAATCAAACGTCGCCGAAGTCACTCCATCAACCCGATCCCATGATACAGAAGAAAGATGTGCTGCAACCTTAAAGTATAGGTGGAACAATTCTCCTGAAATGACATCCAACCTTCGTCTCGTATCGTAAATTCTCTTTCTGACAACAGCATGACTAATCTCGCAGCAGTCTTAATAAAATGTATCACTCTGATTAATTTTGGTTTTATGCCATGGTCCCAACATCTCAATAAAAAGTTTCAGGAACTTTAATTCACAGAATACATGTTACTATAAGAAAAAGGAAGTATTTCAGGGACAACATTACCGATCGTACAAGATGGAAGGAATGAAGCTTACAGTTTAACGTCCATTCGAGAGAGCGGCCATTAGAGACGGAGCACAAGCTCAGATTTCGAAAGGATGGAGCAGAAAATCGGCCGTGCCCTTTTCAAACGCTCCCTCTCGGCATTTTCTGGAGCGATTTAGAGAAGTTACGAAAAACCTAAATCTGAATGACCGGATGTCTATTCGAATCGTCGTCCTTCGGAATGCGAGTTCAGTGCGCCAACCATTGCGGTACCAATGTTAGATTTGCACTGAATAAACGACTTAAGGTTTCTCAAATGTGTTGGCGCAGCTTAAAGGGGTTGAGTGAGAGGTTGACGCTAGATGTGGAAAGCAGCAACAAAACGAATGACGTTCCGGTGAAAGTACCCCAACACAGCAATGTATATGCTAATTGCTACTCTCGGCACACTGTACGACATTGCAATTAGCTGAAAGGCCTTTCGTCATTGCTGTGGGGCGAGAGAGACTAGCCTAGATACAGACCTACGGCGATAACACCGGATGCCTTCCTTCCGGCCAAGCACGGCTTAAGATGCTGATAGCGGCTTTGTGCGAGAAGAGTGCAGTGAACTGAACGAAAGCTAGGACACTAGCAAATTTAAGTCTAAAACGCATTCAGGTTGCATTCTTACGTCCAAATCAAGCAACACGACAAGGCACCTTTTGCCAGTTCTCTTTAATCTAATGACTCCGTTTGTTGCTCCACATCATGTGGTGCAAATTATTTCCAGAATACAGATAACGGCTATCTTCTCTGCGAACCTTCGTTCTGGAGACTGATTTCGATCTGTTTAATTTTATCATGTTATAATAGTTGTTGTCTTGTTGTCTATTTTATTCGTTTTCTAAGCTACCAGTAAGAAATCTTATTACAGTCTTTCTTTAAAGTACATTTAATAGATCAGATCCATGTATGAAATATCAAGCTCTAATTTTACGTGTGGCAACTTGCGGAAGACGAAAATCGAGTATCGGAAGCAGTTTTTCGCTGTCGCGTTTACATTTTAGGCCTGAATCGTATTTGTTAGTCATGTTCAAAAATCACATCTACGCTAGTTAATGCATTAGAAATTTATAAACTCACCTGAATCCCGTGGGTTATGGAAAAAAGAGTGAAGCAATAATTGATGGGAGATTATTGCCCCTCAACGTTTTGGAGACTTGGAATGGCTAAAAAAACTTGGAAATGTGTAAAGACACATTCATATTCCTGCACACAGAATTAGTGAATGTTTTTTCACTAGCCACTGATTGTGTACGAGAGAGTCTTTGCCATTAGAGAGGATATAGCAGTTTACAAATTAGTCGGCTAAGCAGAATATGGACTTGGTGCCAATCATTACGATTTTCCTAATGTAGAAAATGTATTATTTATGCATGTCATACCATCGAATACACATAAAACGTGCTTTTCTTGAATTAAGTAAAGGAAATGAATAACTCACTTCTGCATCACGCCACATAATATCGCTTCGTCCACATAATCTAATATTTTTAAAAGCAAGTAGGAACCTGACAACCATATAATGTCACAGAAACGATTAAACGTTTGTGTGATAGCGAAAATAGATAGTAGAAGAGGGAATGTGGTAGCCAGGACTGTATTTGCAGAATAGATATTGCAGCATTTTCCTACTTAATCTGTTATTTATTTAAACTTTTCCTTCGTTTCGTAATTGGTTTCGTATTTTCCAGCCATTTTCCACTGTCAATCTATATAAAAAATCACACTACATTACCGCTACGAAATGGGAAGACAATTATGTGAAAGTGAATTAACAGAAAGACAGCTACTATAAAGAGGTGCCATACGTACAAAAATGGCAGCATATTCAAATCATGTTTCCAATCGTTTTCGTTTACAAATGTAACTGTGCTTCATGTTTGCAACCGCAAAAAAGAATGTACCTTGACACTTTGACTAGTATTCGGGTTGCAGCTAACGAAGCCAAAGTACTAGTTGCATTTGCAGTTTACCACACTAAATAGAATTAAAGGAAGACACCGAAGAACAAATAGGCAGCTATACCAGATATTGAATTTCATCGCTACTAACAAGCACACAAATCAAAAGCAAAAAGCTTTAAAAAACGGACCTTTTCAAGACAAACCGATAAAAACACTTGGCCCTCCAATCCGAGTATGCCATTTAAACACAGAAGGCATTAGCCGAATTAAAAGGGAGTACGTATCTAAACTCCTTGTAGATAATGATACTGACGTAGTTCTAATTCAGGAAACACATGCTCCAACTATGGAAGACCTGCGTAAAAGAGGTAGAATCCATGGCCACGATCTTATGGTTGGCACAAATCACGGTGTGTATGCTGTTGCCACCTATGTAAGGGGCAACATCCAGCATCCTCGTCTGATACAGAAAACGAGATCCATTATGTCTCTACACAAGTGGAGGAGACCATTATAAATAATATCTACAAGCCACCAAATGTGACATGGCCACTGGATGTTCTGCCAGTTACTGCCCACCCATCGAATTTATGCTGGAGAATTTAATAATCACCACGGTCACGGGAATTATGCATGTGACAATGAGTGTGGTATTGCGCTCAACGACTGGGCTGAAAATCAAAATCTATACCTGGTTTATGATGTGACGGATTTGGGAACTTATAGATCCACCGCTTGGCGGAGAGATTACAACCCACATCCCTGCTTTGTGTCCCGCGACTGCAGAGGGCATCCAGTGCCTAAATCTAAAGAAGTCGTACCTAATTTCCCACAAAGTCAGCACAGGCCAGTAATCCTTGAGATGGGGGTCTCTGCCCCAAAAGCGAGATCTGTACCGCGACCCAGATGAAATTTCCACAGGGCTGACTGGCGGAGTTTTGCTGACCACCTAGATAAATATATCTGTTTTATTCCACCAGAACCTAAAAACTACCCTCAATTCTTCGGGGCTGTTCTTGCCGCTGCTAAGAAGTTTATCCCTCGTGGGTACAGAAATGAATATATACCAGGCTTGAATAAACATTGTGAACAACTTTACGAACAGCATAGCGTAACTGGCGACAGCGGTATTGCAGACCACCTCCTCCAAAGTCTTGACGCTGCTAGAAGAGTACGATGGTATGAGATGGTAGAAAATGTAATCTTCAGACATTCAAGTAGAAAGGCATGGAGTCTTCTGCGTAAGCTTGGTGGAGCCTCCAATAAACCCGGGCAGGAACCTGGTATTTCAGGTAAACAAATCTCTAACAATATAGTTGAAACATCTAGATCATCCCGTGACAAACAACATACTTCCAAAATAAAACAAGAAGTCATGTCTCTGAAAGCTCAGTGGCCAGACGAATTCAATTTCTCTTCACCATTTACACTGACTAAATTGGATGAGGCCTTGAAACAAATTAAACGTGGTAAAGCACCTGAGTAAAAGTGGAAAAAAATGACTGGTCCGCGTCTTCTCCAACATCCTAAATAGCGGATCACTGCCCAACGAGCTAAAAAAACAAAAATAATGGCAATTTTGAAACCAGTGGCAAGACGCAATCAATACCTTCACTGCGCGATAACAACGGTGAAGTCACTGATGACAGTGCCACTAAAGCAGAGTTATTGAACACCGTTTTCCGAGACACCTTCACCAAAGAAGACGAAGTAAATATTCCTGAATTCCAATCAATAACAACTGCCAAGATGAGAAACATAGAAGTAGGTACCCTCGGTGTAACAAAGCAGCTAAAATCACTTAATAAAGGCAAGGCCTCCGGACCAGACTCTGTACCAGTCAGGTTCCTCCCAGAGTATGCTGATAAAATAGCTTCATATTTAGCAATTATATACAACCACTCGCTCACAGAAAGATCCGTACCTAAAGAATTGCTCAAGTCAAACCAAAACCCAATAAGGGAAGTAGGAGTAATCCGCTGATTTACAGGCCTATATAAAAAATGGTTCAAATGGCTCTGAGCACTATGTGACTCAACTGCTGTGGTCATAAGTCCCCTAGAACTTAGAACTACTTAAACCTAACTAACCTAAAGACATCACACACATCAATGCCCGAGGCAGGATTCGAACCTGCGACCGTAGCGGTCGCGCGGTTCGAGACTGTAGCGCCTAGACAGGCCTATATAACTAACGTCGATTTGCAGTATGGTTTTAGAACATATACTGTATTCGAACATAATGAAGTACCTCGAAGAAAACGATTTATTGACATATAGTCAGCACGGATTCAGAAAATATCGTTCTTGTGAAACACAACTAGCTCTTTATACTCATGAAGTAATAAGTGCTATCGACAAGGAATGTCAAATTGATTCCATATCCATATTTGTAGATTTTTCAGAATGCTTTCGATACCGTTCCTCACAAGCGTCTTCTAACCAAACTGCGTGCCTACGGATATCGCCTCAGTTGTGCGACTGGATTCGTGATTTCCTGTCAGAAAGGTCATAATTCGTAGTAATAGACGGAAAGTCATCGTGTAAAACAGAAGTAATATCCGGCGTTCCCCAAGGAAGTGTTATAGGCCCTCTAATGTTCCTGATCTATATTAACGACATAGGAGACAATCTGAGTAGCCGTCTTAGATTGTTTGCAGATGATGCTGTCATTGACCGTCTTGTAAAGACATCAGATGATCAAAACGACTTGCAAAATGGTTTAGATAAGATATCTGTATGGAGCGAAAAGTGGAAATTGACCCTGAATAAAGAAAAGTGCGAAGTTACTAGAAGAAATCAGCTAAATTTTGATTGCGCGATAAGTCACACAAATCTGAGGGCTGTAAATTCAACTAAATACTTAGGGATTACAATTACAAATAACCTAAATTGGAACGATCACATAGATAATATTGTGGGTAGAGCAAACCAAAGACGGCGACTCATTGGCAGAACACTTAGAAGGTGCAACAGGTCTACCAAATAAACTGGTTACACTACGCTTGTCCGCCCTATTCTGGAGTATTGCGGTGCAGTGTGGGATCCGCATCAGGTGGGACTGACGGAAGACATCGAAAAAGTACAAAGAAGGGTGTAACGCCGGAAATGCATATCCTCCTATTTCCATCTATTGTACTATAATTTTTTTCCTTGTTTTGTTAGCTCAAGATATGACATTTCTGTCTCTTTATATATTGTAATTGTTTTACTGTTTGTATATATATATATATATATATATATATATATATATATATATATATATATATATATATATATATGCATTTATGTCGATGTATAATTGGTTGTATTGTAAATATTATTTGTATTTTTACGCTGGGTCTTGCCTAGGGAAAACTATGCTATCGAACGAATACGTCGATAGGTCGTGTGGAGAACCAGAGTGTTTAGGATCTTTGGTAGTGTTAACTCTGTCGCGTGCAGCGCGGGCAGAGGGAGTCTGGCTGGGGTGGCGCAGTGGAGCAGGTGTGTTGTGTGGAGCTCCCGCGAGTTGCCGCGCTTTCGGGGTTTGGCAGCATGTAATTGCGCTCGACTTGCGATGATCGTTTCTGACATGGTGTCGCGGACGGGAAGCATTAGCTGGCGCACATCAAGAGCCTGTTTCGTCTGGTGACCGTGTCGAGAAGAAGGCACGCCAACATCCAGCTTCTGCAACAGCGACGACTGACAATGAGTGACTGTCGCCACCTCCTCGATCGACGACTTCAAACCTTCAATCAACCAACAAGGAAGACTGGAAGCATGTAAAGTTTTAGAACTGTATGGCAGACCTCAGCTTTTCAAACTTTTAAAATTGTTGCATCACAAAATTACAGCAACTTAGCATGAACGTTTTTGCTCATTGTCCCAATTGCATTACCAAGCAGGGTCCCTTCCTTTTCCGGAATGAACCCGAGCGTCCTTGAAATTCAAACGCCAGCATTAAAGTAATATAATTCGATTTCACTGCTTTAATTTCAAAGTTCAGTTAAAGTATTCATAGCTGGCTACAATATTTAGATTACACAAGCACAAATTAAGAGTGCGAGTTTTGTTACCGTATTTTAGCTTACCTGTGACTACAGCTCAGCTTGGTACGTACTAAATGTTACTATTGTTAATTGTTCAGAATCATTTAATTCAAGTTCAAAGTTAAATCTCTTGTTTCTAAATTGCGTAGATTCAAGTAGCTTTTGAAATGATTGTTGAGGTAGTCCAAGACTAACCGTATTTTACTGAATTTCGATGTGCTTCAGAAAGAAAGCTCACTATTAACTTCAGTCACTAAATTAACTTTCGATTTTCCGGTTTTATGAATTCTTTTGCTAAATTAAGTCAGAGTGTAGCGAAATTTATTACTTCTGACAAACTTTCAGTTTTCACACTACACGTGTCAACCTTCAGTTGGCACGCTTCTAGTGCTAATTATATGTGTAATAACCTTTCTTTTTCAGTTACTATAGTAATTGTCCTTAGGACTGGCGACCATAATTTGCACCAAATCTCAAATATCTAATTACCACTAGTTGATTGTTAACGTAACAGCTGCACATTTACTTTCTTTATCAACTTTACCCCTTATCAAAATTAATTTCCACCAGTTTCATTAGCATTTTTCCTTTCATTTAGATGTAACCCTTTCCTCTCTCTTTACCGACAAATTAACTTCGGTGACGATTGCTTTTCCCAAATTTCCATTAGGTACACGCGGTTTCATTTTTCACTGTCATTATGGTCGATAAGTGAGGGGGAGGTTACAAGGGCTGCTCGTTTTGCATTATCACGAAATAGGGGAGATAGTGTCACTGACATGATACGTGAATTGGAGTGGCAATCACTAAAACAAAGGGGATTTTCGTTGCTACGGGATATTCTCATGCAATTTCAATCACCAGTTTTCTCCTCCGATTGCGAAAACATGCTGCTGGCACCCACCTACATAGGGAGAAATGATCATCACGATAAAATAAGAGAAATCAGGGCTCGCACAGAAAAATTTAAGAGCTCGTTTTTCCCGCGTGCCATTCGAGAGTGGAACGGTAGAGAGACAGCATGAAGGTGGTTCATTGAACCCTCTGCCAGGGACTTTACTGTGAATAGCAGAGCAACCACGTAGATGTAGATGTAGGTACACCAGCTGACCACCCACAAAGTTTCAAACCAATTTCCATTTTGAGCTGTACTTATAAACTCTTGGAGAGGCTCATCTACAGGGTGCTACAAAAAGGTACGGCCAAACTTTCAGGAAACATTCCTCACACACAAATAAAGAAATGTGTCCGGAAACGCTTACTTTTCATGTTAGAGCTCATTTTATTACTTCTCTTCAAATCACATTAATCATGGAATGGAAACACACAGCAACAGAACGTACCAGCGTGACTTCAAACACTTTGTTACAGGAAATGTTCAAAATGTCCTCCGTTAGCGAGGATACATGCATCAACCCTCCGTCGCATGGAATCCCTGATGCGCTGATGCAGCCCTGGAGAATGGCATATTATATCACAGCCGTCCACAATACGAGCACGAAGAGTCTCTACATTTGGTACCGGGATTGCGTAGACAAGAGCTTTCAAATGCCCCCATAAATGAAAGTCAAGAGGGTTTAGGTCAGCAGAGCGTGGAGGCCATGGAATTGGTCCGCCTCTACCAATCCATTGGTCACCGAATCTGTTGTTGAGAAGCGTACGAACACTTGGACTGAAATGTGCAGGAGCTCCATCGTGCACGAACCACATGTTGTGTCGTACTTGTAAAGGCACATGTTCTAGCAGCACAGGTAGAGTATCCCGTATGAAAATCATGATAACGTGCTCCATTGAGCGTAGGTGGAAGAACATGGGGTCCAATCAAGACATCACCAACAATGCCTGCCCAAACGTTCACTGAAAATCTGTGTTGATGACGTGATTGCACAATTGCGTGCGGATTCTCGTCAGCCACACATGTTGATTGTGAAAATTTACAATTTGATCACGTTGGAATGAAGCCTCGTCCGTAAAGAGAACATTCGCACTGAAATGAGGATTGACACATTGTTGGATGAACCATTCGCAGAAGTGTACCCGTGGAGGCCAATCAGCTGATGATAGTGCCTGCACACGCTGTACATGGTACGGAAACAACTGGTTCTCCCGTAGCACTCTCCATACAGTGACGTGGTCAACGTTACCTTGTACAGCAGCAACTTCTCTGTCGCTGACATTAGGGTTATCGTCAACTGCACGAAGAATTGCCTCGTCCATTGCAGGTGTCCTCGTCGTTCTAGGTCTTCCCCAGTCGCGAGTCATAGGCTGGAATGTTCCGTGCCCCCTAAGACGCCGATCAATTGTTTCGAACGTCTTCCTGTCGGGACAGCTTCGTTCTGGAAATCTGTCTCGATACAAACGTACCGCGCCACGGCTATTGCCCCGTGCTAATCCATACATCAAATGGGCATCTGCCAACTCCGCATTTGTAAACATTGCATTGACTGCAAAACCACGTTCGTGATGAACACTAACCTGTTGATGCTACGTACTGAGGTGCTTGATGCTAGCAATGTGTCGCATGTCAACACAAGTTCCGAAGTTAACACTACCTTCCTTCAATTGGGCCAACTGGCGGTGAATCGAGGAGGTACAGTACATACTGACGAAACTAAAATGAGCTCTAACATGGAAATTAAGCGTTTCCGGACACATGTCCACATAACATCTTTTCTTTATGTGTGTGTGAGGAATGTTTCCTGAAAGTTTGGCCGTACCTTTTTGTAACACCCTGTATAATGAAATTAGCGGCTTCGTTCTGGAACATATCCCAGCTGAGCAAGAGGGTTTCAGGCCACAGAGACATTGCTACGACCAGGTACAGGCCCTAACAACTTTCATAGAGGCTGGTTTCTAAGAAGATATGAAGAAATCTGTCACGTTCGTACATCTAACCGCGGCATATGACACAGTCTGGAGAGAAGGGATGATATAAAAATTACTAAAAAACGTTCTAGGGGCAGATGGATTATCAGCAACAGGAAACTATTACTATGTGATGATTATAAAACACGTACAGTTGTCTTGATATCGAATGGTCAAGCATTTTCTCAACCATTACAATTTTCAGTCGTTTCATTTTCCTCTAGAAAAGTTTCTCAGGCAGATTTAATGAACATTGAAACTTAAAACAAATACATAAGCAACGGATAAAATAAATTGTAATTTTTCATTATACTTGTCGTTCACGGTCAGCACGTAGATGAAGAATAAGACTACTCCGCTACGTACATTATCGTTCGTCGAGCGAGGGATGTTCAAAAGGCAATGAAACATTTTTTCTCTGCCAATTTCAGTTACAAAAATGCGGAATTTGTTGAGGGTATATCGCGGAATATTTCCGCTTAAGCCTCTAGAGTTTCATAAAGTTCCGATGGTTGGTGGCGCTCCCGTAGCCTTCAAAGCGGCGTCTGTAACGGATGTGCCGTCCAAGTAGAGATCTGTCATTGAGTTTCTTTTGGCGGAAAACCAGAGCATTGCAGATATTCATAGCTGCTTCCGGAATGTCTTTTGTCGAACATCGTCACAAGGAATGAAACACTGGTTCATCGTTTCGAACCGAGTGGCCGAGCGGTTCTAGGCGCTACAGTCTGGAACCGCGCGACCGCTACGGTCGGAGGTTCGAATCCTGCCTCGGGCATGGATGTGTGCAATGTCCTTAGGTTAGTTAGGTTTAAGTAGTTCTAAGTTCTATGGGACTGATGACCTGAGATGTTAAGTCCTGTAGTGCTTAGAGCCATTTGAACCATTTTGAACTTCGAACCGAAAACAAAATGGCAATCCATTGAGTGACGCCACACTATCTCTCCTCCAAAGGAAAAGCTCTGAGCCGCGCCCTCAGCCGCTAAAGTCGTGGCTATGATCTTTCTGTTTGATGTTCACCCTCATGCTGCAACGATCAACTCTGACGTATATTACGCTACCTTCAGGAAACTGAAGAAACGAGTTCAGGGTGTTGGTTGCCAAAAAAATGCGAACGAACTTCTCCTTTCCCAGGACAACGCAGGGTCACACACAATTCTGCGCACCCGAGATGAGCTCACAAAACTCCAGTTGAAACCTTCCCGTCTCCTCTATATCTCTTTTGTTACGCAGTAACCGTCTCCTCTATATCTCTTTTGTTACGCAACCTTCCCTTCTACAGTAACCTATGAAACCTTCCCTTAGGATTTCTATCTTTTGCTTAATAATAACAAATGAAATCTTCCCTTTGAAATTTATTCTCGTTCTCAATCTTCGCATACAAATTTAATTTCAGCTTATTCAAAGTGATTTTCTGATTATTTCGACGAAACATAGAATGTGTCGTCTTCGTGGCCCTCAGTCGTTACTTGCAATAACCCAAAACTGTTCCTTACCTTTTTTACTGTTACTGGATCGCCATCTGACTGCTACATCGAACTGCGACATGAATATACTTACTTTGTTTTACTATACTTTATTAGCTGCTGGTGGGCTGTCATAATAAGTGGCTGTATTTATTACCAAAGCTGACGTTATTCTTTAATAGCGAAGCTGACGTTATTCTTTATTTAATTTGACTGACGTTACGTAATTTATAGCTAAACTTTTTCTTGACAACAATAAAATTTTGCAAAGTTTTACGTTGATGGTTTTTGGGATGGATTATAATCAGTAATGCAATGTTGCTGGCAAAAATTAATTATATGCTCAATGAAATGATTATACAAACGTTCAAATGGGACTTACTTTTTACAATAATCTTACAACTAGCATTGCGTAAACATACCTTCAGTAGTCTTGAGTTTCTAAAAATGGTTCAAATGGCTCTGAGCACTATGGGACTTAACATCTGAGGTTATCAGTCCCCTAGAACTTGAACTACTTAAACTTAACTAACCGAAGGACATCATACACATCCACGCCCGAGGTAGGATTCGAACCTGCGACCGTAGCAGTCGCGCGGTTCCGGACTGAAGCGCCTAGAACCGCTCGGCCACCTCGGCCGGCTCTTGAGTTTCTCAAAAAAATAATTCAACAATATTAGTTTCTCTTATGATAATAGTTAGCTGATGTCTCTGTACATCCGTTTATAATCTCTTGTAAATGATAGCTTGTGGCTGCCAGGCACACCGCTCCTCTCAACCTCTCGCTTCAGAACTGCTACCGACTCGCTTCACTTCTCGCTTACTACTGACTTCCTACGAACGCTGAAGTGCGGTCTCTCCCGCCAACAACGCTTTCTGGTATAGACAGTCCCACAATTACAAAATGTATCAATGCGCCTTCTTTCCCGCTCTTTTCTTAAAAAGTATACATACGCGTTCTCTCCCGCCCTTTTTATATCAATGTGCGGTCTCTCCTTCCAACAATACTTTGGTGCAGACATTCCCTACTACTACAATTATTTCCAACATGACAAATATTAATTATTCCTATTTAATCCTATTAATAAAATATAAACATTTTTCATAAATTGTGGTTTGACAATAGACAGTAGAAATATACACGTCTTACACAGTGGACTGTTATTCCTGATCCAACCTACAGCACGGATCTCGTACCGTCCAACCTCCATCTGTTTGGCCCAATCAAGAATGCACTCCGCTGGAAGCAGTACGTGGGTAATGGTGAGGTTATTGATGCAGCAAGAAGTTGACTCCGACGTTGGCCAGAAGAATCTTACCGTATGGGTATATAGTCCCTCCCAGGAAGGTGGCACGAGGCCGCCGCATCGAACGGACATTATGATGGGTTTTGCAGTAAAAACAGTGGGGAATAGATGGTGTACTGGAATCCCGAATAAAGCAAACCTGCTTTCAGAACCCCTCCCGTATTTACGGCAGCAGGCTCGTGTCTGCAAACGTGTGAAGTACGTCCCAGAAAAGTTTCCGACATCAAAAAGGTAAGAAGGGAGAGAGAGAGACAGAGACCGAGAGGAGACACCAAACTGTGTCGGGTAAACAACCGGCCGGTCTAAGCTCCCAGGTCTGTGACGTAAACTCTTTGTTAGTCGAGAAAGCACTGCCGCACACAGGCTAATCTCACGGAGCGCAATAAAACTAAGAGTCGGAAGTTACGTCATCACCCTTTGTCCCGATGCTGCTAATTGCAGTTGAGAGTTACTGCAAACCCTGCTATTGAGTAGGACTCAGGAAGCTCCTGCGTCAGATGCCAACTGCACTTCACGCAGAACCCAGGAGGTCTACTGCTAAAAGTGTTCCACCACTGTGGAGGGACTTCCACGCTGGCGTATGACTGCGCGCGCATTTATCCATCTCAGGAACTCCGTTGCGGACACTTGTTAACGCAGTGATCATTCCATTGCTCAAGTGGTGCCAAGTGCCGTGTGTAGTTGGTCTGGATTTAGAGCAATATACACACGCAGAACATCAGCACTGTTCTGCCGCCGACTGCATAACCTTTTCTAAGGAACGTCTTTTTTTTTCGCGTAGAACTTTATATATATCTGGCGTAGTAGTGAAAAGACGAATATGGGAACGGGAAATGTAAAAAATAGCTATAAGCTATCCTTACCATTTTGACAGAAAATACACCACTGGCCATTGAAATTGCTGCACCAAGAAGAAGTGCAGATGATAAACGGGTATTCATTGGACAAATATATTATGCTAGAACTGACATGTGATTACATTTTCACGCAATTTAGGTGCATAGAACCTTAGAAATCAGTACCCAGAACAACCACCTCTGGCCGTAATAACGGCCTTGATACGCCTGGGCATTGAATCAAACAGAGCTTGGATGGCGTGTACAGGTGCAGCCGCCCATACAGCTTCAACACGATACCACAGTTCATCAAGAGTAGTGACTGGCGTATTGTGGCGAGCCAGTTGCTCGGCCACCATTGACCATACGTTTTCAATTGGTGATAGGTCTGGAGAATGTGCCGGCCAGGGCAGCAGTCGAACATTTTCTGTATCCAGAAAAGCCCGTGCATGACCTGCTATATGCGGTCGTGCATTATCCTGCTGAAATGTAGGGTTTCGCAGGGATCGAATGAGGGGTAGAGCCACGGGTCGTAACACATCTGAAATGTAACGTCCACTGTTCAAAGTGCGGTCAATGTGAACAACAGGTGACCGAGACATGTAACCAATGGCACACTGTACCATCACGCGGGGTGATACGCCAGTATGGCAATGACGAATGCACGCTTCCAATGTGCATTCACCGCGATGTCGCCAAACAGTGATGCGACCATCATGATGCTGTAAACAGAACCTTGATTCATCCGAAAAAATGACGTTTTGTCAATCGTGCACCCAGGTTCGTCGTTGAGTACACCATGGGAGGCGCTCCTGTCTGTGATGCAGCGTCAAGGGTAACTGCCATGGTCTCCGAGCTGATAGTCCATGCCGCTGCAAACGTCGTCGAACTGTTCGTGCAGATGGTTGTTGTCTTGCAAACGTCCCCATCTATTGACTCAGGGATCGAGACGTGGCTGCACGATCCGTTACAGCCATGCGGATAAGATGCCTGTTATCTCAACTGCTAGTGATACGAGGCCGTTGGGATCCAGCACGGCGTTCCGTATTACCATCTCGAACCCACCGATTCCATATTCTGCTAACAGTCATTGGATCTCGACCAACGCGAGCGGTAATGTCGCGATACGATAAACTGCAATCGCGATAGGTTACAATCCGACCTTTATCAAAGTCGCAAACGTGATGGTACGCATTTCTCCTCCTTACACGAGGCATCACAACAACGTTTCACCAGGCAACGCCTTTCAACTGCTGTTTGTGTATGAGAAATCGATTGGAAACTTTCCTCATATCAGCACGCTGTAGGTGTCGCCACCGGCGCCAACCTTGTGTGAACGTTCTGAAAAGGTTATCATTTGCATATCACAGCATCTTCTTACTGTCGGTTAATTTTGCGTCTGTGGCACGTCATCTTCGTGGTGTAGCAATTTTAATGGCCAGTAGTGTAGAAGCCGGCCGCGGTGGTCTAGCGGTTCTGGCGCTGCAGTCCGGAATCGCGGGACTGCTACGGTCGCAGGTTCGAATCCTGCCTCGGGCATGGGTGTGTGTGATGTCCTTAGGTTAGTTAGGTTTAAGTAGTTCTGAGTTCTAGGGGACTTATGACCTAAGATGTTGAGTCCCATAGTGCTCAGAGCCATTTGAACCATTTTTTGAGTAGTGTTGAATAGTGGTTCCTGCATAGCAAAGAAGAACTCCTGCTTCAAAGAGGCATTTTATTGAGAGATACGCAATACATTAGACCCACGAAATCTTAAACGTATTTAAACTTTAACTCGAACAATGTTCAATGCGCTGTTTGAAGCCTACAACATGATGCCATCACAAAGACGTCAGTGTGAGACAGTTCGAGAGAATTTTAGAATTTTTGGACAGTAAACTGGCCAGCGACAAAAACATAAGTGTACACAGAATGGAAGCTGCGAGATGGAGATGGAGGGGACGTTACATAAAGTGCGCACAAATGAAACAGAGATTACAGCTACATGTAATTTTAATAACAACTTAATAATTATATGTAAATTGAAGGTACAGACGGGAAGAAAGGAAACGAAAGGGAGAGGATCACTGCCGTCCGCTGCATCGGGACATTACACGGAATCAGCGGCGACGACTAAAAAATGTCTACTGGACCAGGATTCGAACCCAGCAGAAACTCACGGAGAGTTAATTACAGGCCATATTGTGGGTGATCAAACACTTTCCTTAGAAAACGCTGCAGAGCAGCTTCATTGCCCCTGCAGACTGCGGCCGAGAATTGTCATGCAGACGGAAACGCATTACAGTTATGCTATGTGGGCTGCATGATATCAGGCGAAAACTCACACCAGGCCCTCATACTTGGCGGGAGACACTATTGTTCTAAGCATCTTACGTGCTCATTGTGTGCTCAGAACTGAAAAGAGCGACATGACGTGATCGACGAGTATACTAGAGGCACTGCCCAACGCATGTACGCAAAGCTTCATTGGATTTTCACTGTGGTTTCCATTTCGTACACCATCGGACCTTACTTTCCGAATTTCCCTCGTGTAATATATCACAGCTGCGGATTCTGCATGGTGTCTGACACCACACATTCATATAATACTATAATTACAATTAATGTGGAACTGTACAACTGTAAATAATCGCAGTTGACATTGATGCACCGATCCCATCGCGTAGAAAAAGAGCAGTTGGCTTCAGTGTAACAGCTCTAGGTTGCTGACGGATCCAATTTTCCATAGTGTCCTGCAGTCCCTTGCCACAGGAGAAACTCTGACGTTTCAGAGACCGTTTTAAGGGGCCACGATACTGCGGCTATAAGTAAGATGTCCCAGGACCTCCCATCTAGATGATTTTTGAAGGAGCTCGAGGGTCTTCTTGGTCACATGTGGCCGAGCGTTGCCCTGGAGAAGCATCGTCCCATACGAGAGCTTGCCCCTAAACATATTCTTGATTGCCTGTTTTAGCCTGAGAAACGTGTTGCAATACTGCCCAGCGCTAACTGGTGCATCCCTTGGTAGTCAGTCGATGAGTATAGGTCCCTCTTCGTCAGAAAACAAACTGGGTATCACTTTTTCGGCAGGATGCGCTGTTTTGGGCGAGGGGAGCCGGTATGTTACCCCTCCATGTCCATGCGTTTAGAGGCAGGGTGAGTCCACGTTTCATCACTTGTCACGATCTGAGCAATGAAATCTGTTCCTTGCTGCGCGTATCTCGACAGGTAGGTCAGGTAAAGACCCGTTCTCACCACCCTCTTCTTCGAAAGATCCTTGGCCACCCATTGTGCACAAAGTTTGCCACAAGGAAGCTTTCCCTTGGGTTACGCGATGCACCATTCCTCACTTGTCGACAGTTCAACAGCATTGTCACTTGCAGTGATGTGACGATTCCTCCGTACGACTCCAGCATAGCCTATCGTGGCACTGGTCGTGACAAGGTGCGCCTGCCCTGCCCGTGGCATGTCTCTAATATTTACACGTCCTGCGTCATAACGTTGACACCACTGGAATACTGTGCACAGTGCGAGACACTGCTCTCCGTACACCTCTTCCATCCTGCGATTAATTTGTGAAGCCTGCGCCCCTTCTGCGCCAAGGAATTGGATAGGCGCTCTTAGTGCTGATCAAGAGTAATCCGTCATGCGACGAACAGCGGAAAAAATTCTAAAGAAACGAGGAAATTGCTGCAAAGCCATTAACTCCGCTTCTGCAACTGGGGATCACACCATACATCGGTAAACACAGTCACCCACTGGGATTACATACAACGCCACTACAGCGCAGGCTTGCTTTTCAATTAGACATACGAGGTGTGGCTAGAAAAAAACCGGACTAGTACTGGTGAAACAATAAAACGAATGCAATAAGGCTGAAAGTCGCGTGGCCTGTCACGTGACCCTCGCTCCGCCTACTGCTCGAGTTTCATCTGCCTCCTGCACTCAGTCTGCCCGTGGCGTCTGTTTTAAGTAGTTGACGTTTTGTCTGTGCGTCGGAAAATGTTGAGTGTACAGAAAGAACAGCGTGTTAATATCAAATTTTGTTTCAAACTAGGAAAATCTGCAAGTGAAACGTTTGTAATGTTACAACAAGTGTACGGCGATGATTGTTTATCGCGAACACAAGTGTTTGAGTGGTTTAAACGATTTAAAGATGGCCGCGAAGACACCAGTGATGACACTCGCACTGGCAGACCATTGTCAGCAAAAACTGATGCAAACATTGAAAAAATCGGTAAACTTGTTCGACAAGATCGCCGTTTAACAATCAGAGCAGTGTCTGAGTTAACAGGAGTTGACAAGGAAAGTGTTAGGCAGATTCTTCATGAAAGTTTCAACATGAACAAAGTGTGTTCAAAAATGGTTCCAAAGTGTCTCACAATTGAACAGAAGGAACGCCGAAGAATGATTTGTTCTGACATCCTGGAAAACATTGAAAGTGATCCCACCTTCTTACAAAATGTTATTACTTGCGATGAATCGTGGTTTTTTACTTACGATCCCGAAACTAAACGGCAATCGATGCATTGGAAAACTCCTGGTTCTCCACGACAAAAAAAAAGCACGAATGTCAAAATCGAAATTCAAGGCAATGATGATTGTTTTTTTTTTACATCAAAGGGATTGTGCACATTCATTGGGTACCAGAGGGACAAACAGTGAATCAGCATTACTACATTAGCGTCCTGGCTACCCTACGTGAGCGAGTACGGAGAAAACGGAACGATTTGTGGAGAAAAAAGTCATGGATCCTTCACCAAGACAATGCCCCAGCTCACAGTGCGTTGTCAGTGAAGACGTTTTTGGCAAAACACAACATTCCCATCTTAGATCATCCACCCTACTCACCTGATTTGGCCCCCTGTGACTTTTTTCTTTTCCCTAAAGTCAAGTCAGCTTTGAAAGGAACTAAATTTGAGACTGTTGAAGCAGTAAAAGAAAAAGCGACGGAAGTAATGTATGGACTTACCGAAAATGATCTGCAGCATTGCTATGAACACTGGAAAATTCGTATGGAGCGGTGTAGAGACCGAGGAGGAGAGTACATTGAAGGAGATAACATGAAATTGTAAATAATTGTAAATAAATGTTTTTTCCAGCATCAGTCCGGTTTTTTTCTAGCCGCACCTCGTACTTTACAATTTTGAGATTTCACTACAAACGACTCTCGGTAAATTTGGTATTAGTCAATATACATTAAATGCTCTAGTTCTCTCCAGACTAATTTATCTATCAAGTTATGATGGATCATGCGAGCTGTAGTTATTTCGTCATGGGACAAGTCAGTACATAGTTTACAATGCAGATTAGAAAATTTATAAACAAAAGAATGAAATACGAAAAAATTGTCAAAGAGTTTACGAATAAGTAAAACTTACGGAGAAAAGTTCTAAACTATTGCGAGGAACACCTGTACAGAATAGAAGAAGTGTGCCACAGGGGAGCTTTTCGACATGAATACTTTCGGTTTTCACTCAACTTTTTTCAGTTCTGCTGGAAGACTACTGACAATAAAGCCTGCTGAATAGTGCACAACCGTCCGCAGTTCGTGGTCGTGCGGTAGCGTTCTCGCTTCCCACGCCCGGGTTCCCGGGTTCGATTCCCGGCGTGGTCAGGGATTTTCTCTGCCTCGTGATGACTGGGTGTTGTGTGATGTCCTTAGGTTAGTTAGGTTTAAGTAGTTCTAAGTTCTAGGGGACTGATGACCATAGATGTTAAGTCCCATAGTGCTCAGAGCCATTTGAACCATAGTGCTCAACCTCCGATACAATGCTTAAGGAAGTTTTATCCAAGTGCTTATCATTTTCGCATCGAGTGTTCTTTGAATTAATGTTACACTTCCTCCTGATTCAGTCAGTACTACGAACAATGAATCGCATGAGGAGGATGGCATAGTTAGAATTATGATACACTTGAACAACAGCCCATACGGAAGTTTGCGAATTGACTCCTTAGACCAGTCTGACCATCCTTTTCTGGGCTAAGAGTATTCATGCCGAGTGAACAGAAATGAAATGAAATGATCGTGTGGCACTGTTTGGCCAGGAGACCCCATCCGGGCACTTTCGGCCGTCGACTTGCAAGCCTTATTTCAGGAGACACCACTTTGGGCGAGTTGTATGTCGATGATGATTAAATGATGGTGAGGGCAACACAAAACCCAGTCCACGAGTGAAGAAAATCTCCAACACTACCGGGAATCGAACCTGGCCCGTTGCATGCTAGTCAAGCACGTAACCACTCAGCTTAGCAGGCCGCCCGAGGGAAGAGAGATGCTTCAAAATGCAGAGTGGGTGAAATAAAACTGTCCTGTAAAATTTCCTGGTGTGCAAAACTTAAGGACGAAATAAGTTGTGCACAATATATGGATGCCAAGTAACATACCTCGATGAAAATTGGACCGCACACAGAAGTAACTGCTACAGTATAGTACAGAAGGTATCCCAGTGTGATATTTAGGGGTGAGATCAATGTGAATTTTGATAGTTCCCGTACCCTGCAACAGAGGGAACACCTATCTCTAGGCTTTTACATTTGAGGGTTAGTCCCGTTTTTCGCGCATGTCTTCGATTGATCTGCAGGCTCTTCTTACGTGACTGGTAAACAAGTCAGGCAAATAAACACTTTAGGAGGCAGAGAGTGAACGCTGAGTGAAATTAATCACATAAAGGAGACAGGCCTGGTAAGTTTGTACTCTACTTAACTTCATTCAACTCCCCGTTTCGCGATATGAGATATCGACCTGCCCATGTGAAAATAGAATGTCGTCATCTCACAGGACCTACCTACACGCTCAGGTATGAGTCTAGTCAATGCTGAATAAAGGAAAGTAAACATTCGACGTATGTGATGCCTGGGGTAGTTATGAAACCATTGAGGCTCAGGGGATGTGCGAGATTATAAATATGAAGATAATATCTCGAGAAGCAATTAAACGCTAATACTCGACTCACTTCAACAATGACCACGTCTTGTGTAAAAAACCGAAAAATCAATGAAACAAAATGATACATAATTTGAGGAAACCAGTGGCTTCAAAATTTTTAAGAAGTTGTTATTTTTCGATGATTTATATTTAAAAGAAAAGCTTAAAGGACAAAGTAAACACAATTCATTTCACATTATGCCACAATTATTGAGTTGGGATGCAATTTCAAGGATTAATTATGTAAATTACGACTCAAATCTAAATTCTGGAAAACGATTAATTCACACGAATACTCATACTAACACCAGGTTTGAATTTTTGTAACATAATATTGATAACTTCAAAAGTCACAGTCAGAAAAAAGACAGCATTAAATCGAAATTTTGCCTTTGTGAGTATTCAAAATAAGCACAGTGAACAAGTTTATTGGACTATTAAAAATAGAAATACTAAACTGTATTTATACCAGTTATGATCAGTACAAAGAGATAGAGATATTACATTAAAGTCATCAACATCTACTGAACATTCAACCCAAATCCCAGCAATTATAAATTTCCTGCATCAAGAAGTCAGTATGTAAAAACTGTGTTGACTTTGCAGAGATGCATCATTTTTGACAGGGAAAACCGTATAAAGTATTTATTATATGTTTTCTGAGAAAGGCGTATTTTGGAATTTCTACATATGTTAAAGTGTTGCGCCCCCCTGTTGAAACTTTAATGTGTTTGATACATAAGTGGAGTAAGAAGCAACAAAAAAACAATGAAGATTATTTATTTATTTACACGTCAAGTTCCGTACGACCAAATCTCCAAGGTCATGGAACGTGTCAGTACACGAAATCACAACATAAAAGTAATAACAGATAAAAATAAAATGTTTATGAACCCGAAAAAAGTCAAGCCATACGTTTACGTAAACAAAATCAACAATACAACAAGAATCAGCTTAATTTTTCCAGGAACTCCTCGACATAATAGAAGAAATGGACCATCAGGAAACTCTTCCGTTTCGAATTTAAAACGCTTGGATTACAGATAAGATTTTTGAATTCTAGTGGTAGCTTATTGAAAATGGAAGCAGCAGTATACTGCACATCCTTCCACACAAGTGTTACGGAAGTCCGATTCAAATGCAGATTTTATTTCTGCCGTGTATTAACTGTATGAAAGCTATTTATTCTTGGGAATAAGCCAATATTGTTAGCAAGAAATGACAGCAAGGAATATATACACTCCTGGAAATTGAAATAAGAACACCGTGAATTCATTGTCCCAGGAAGGGGAAACTTTATTGACACATTCCTGGGGTCAGATACATCACATGATCACACTGACAGAACCACAGGCACATAGACACAGGCAACAGAGCATGCACAATGTCGGCACTAGTACAGTGTATATCCACCTTTCGCAGCAATGCAGGCTGCTATTCTCCCATGGAGACGATCGTAGAGATGCTGGATGTAGTCCTGTGGAACGGCTTGCCATGCCATTTCCACCTGGCGCCTCAGTTGGACCAGCGTTCGTGCTGGACGTGCAGACCGCGTGAGACGACGCTTCATCCAGTCCCAAACATGCTCAATGGGGGTGGGATCCGGAGATCTTGCTGGCCAGGGTAGTTGACTTACACCTTCTAGAGCACGTTGGGTGGCACGGGATACATGCGGACGTGCATTGTCCTGTTGGAACAGCAAGTTCCCTTGCCGGTCTAGGAATGGCAGAACGATGGGTTCGATGACCGTTTGGATGTACCGTGCACTATTCAGTGTCGCCTCGACGATCACTAGTGGTGTACGGCCAGTGTAGGAGATCGCTCCCCACACCATGATGCCGGGTGTTGGCCTTGTGTGCCTCGGTCGTATGCAGCCCTGACTGTGGCGCTCACCTGCACGGCGCCAAACACGCATACGACCATCATTGGCACCAAGGCAGAAGCGACTCTCATCGCTGAAGACGACACGTCTCCATTCGTCCCTCCATTCACGCCTGTCGCGACACCACTGGAGGCGGGCTGCACGATGTTGGGGCGTGAGCGGAAGACGGCCTAACGGTGTGCGGGACCGTAGCCCAGCTTCATGGAGACGGTTGCGAATGGTCCTCGCCGATACCCCAGGAGCAACAGTGTCCCTAATTTGCTGGGAAGTGGCGGTGCGGTCCCCTACGGCACTGCGTAGGATCCTACGGTCTTGGCGTGCATCCGTGCGTCGCTGCGGTCCGGTCCCAGGTCGACGGGCACGTGCACCTTCCGCCGACCACTGGCGACAACATCGATGTACTGTGGAGACCTCACGCCCCACGTGTTGAGCAATTCGGCGGTACGTCCACCCGGCCTCCCGCATGCCCACTATACGCCCTCGCTCAAAGTCCGTCAACTGCACATACGGTTCACGTCCACGCTGTCGCGGCATGCTACCAGTGTTAAAGACTGCGATGGAGCTCCGTATGCCACGGCAAACTGGCTGACACTGACGGCGGCGGTGCACAAACGCTGCGCAGCTAGCGCCATTTGACGGCCAACACCGCGGTTCCTGGTGTGTCCGCTGTGCCGTGCGTGTGATCATTGCTTGTAGAGCCCTCTCGCAGTGTCCGGAGCAAGTATGGTGGGTCTGACACACCGGTGTCAATGTGTTCTTTTTTCCATTTCCAGGAGTGTATATTTAGAGGCCAATGTCAAAATACCCAGGCTCGTGAACAGGGGTCGACAAGAGGTTCGTGAACTTACAGCACTTACTGTCCGAACCGGCCGTTTCTGAGCCAAAAATATGCTTTTAGAATGGGAAAAGTTACCCCAAAATATAATACTATAAGACATAAGTGAATGAAAATAATCAAACTAGACTGATTTTCGTAACGAACGATCACTTTATTCAAATACCGTTCGAATAGTAAAAATCACAGCGTTAAGTCTTTGAAGAAGATCCTGAACGTGGGCTTTCCACGACAGTTTACTATCAATCTGAACACATAGAAATTTGAACTGTTCAGTTTCACTAATCATTTGCCCATTCTGTGAAACTATAAAGTCGGGTTTTGTTGAATTGTGTATTATAAACTGTAGAAACTGAGTCTTATTGTGATCTAGCGTTAGTTTATTTTTTACATGCCATGAACTTATGTCGTGAACTGCACTATTTGAAACAGAGCCTCTGTTTCACACAACATCCTTTACTACCAAGCTAGTGTCATCAGCAAACAGAAATATTTTATAGTTATCCGTAATACTAGACAGCGTATCACTTATATAAATAAGAAACAGGAGTGGCCCCAACACTGATGCCTGGGGCGCCACCTCACTTGATTGCACCTCACTCAGACCCCACATCACAGCCATTCTCAATACCGTAAATAATGACCTTTTGCTGTCTTTTGCTATAGTAAGAGGTGAACCAGTTGTGAGCTACTCCCCGTATTCCGTAATAATCCAATTTCTGGAGCAATACTTTGTGATCAACACAATCAAACGCCTTAGTTAAATCAAAAATATGCCCAGAGCTGGAAACCTTTTGTTTAACCCTCCAGTACCTCACAGAGAAAAGAGAATATAGTATTTTCAGTTGTTAAACGACTTCTCAAGCCGAATTGTACATTTGATAGCAAACTTTGTGATATAAAATGATCAATTATCCTCTTTGCCCGCCTCTTAACATTTTTTAAGTACCTTACAGTACTGTTTGTAGTTATTCTTACATACACAGCCTTTTCAACACCTTTAGCAAACACTGATAGAATAGAAATAGGTCTAAAATTGTCTACATTTCATTTTCTCCGTTTTTATAAAGCGGCTTTACTACTGAGTGCTTTAATCGATCAGGAAACTGACCATTCCTAATGATTGTTAAATACTGTACATATATCTGATTTATCAGTAAGAGAAATATTTTTACTAGGAACTGACTTTTATATCGTCGACCTTTTGCTGCTGACCAGACACTTCCTTCATAGCTGACCATATAGTTTTAATTTTATCCTGTGAATTAGCTATTCTGTTTGCATACCACATACTCTTTGCCTTCCAAATACATTTTTAAGCAACTTACAGTACTGTTTGTAATGAGCTACTGTACCTTGATTGGGATTATTTTTAACATTTTGATATAATTCCTTCTTTGTTCTACATGATATCCTTATCCCAATAGTCAGCCACCCGGGCTCCCTTTTACTGCTAGTACCCCGTTTAGAACGTTCTAATGGAACGCAACGCTCAAAAAGCATGAGAAATGTTAACGGCGCTATAAACATCATGCCACACTTGTTCCTTTACGAGGTTTAAAAAACTCTCTACATCTACATTTATACTCCGCAAGCCACCCAACGGTGTGTGGCGGAGGGCACTTTACGTGCCACTGTCATCATCTCCCTTTCCTGTTCCAGTCGCGTATGGTTCGCGGGAAGAACGACTGTCTGAAAGCCTCTGTGCGCGCTCTAATCTCTCTAATTTTACATTCGTGATCTCCTCGGGAGGTATAAGTAGGGGGAAGCAATATATTCGATACCTCATCCAGAAACGCACCCTCTCGAAACCTGGCGAGCAAGCTACACCGCGATGCAGAGCGCCTCTCTTGCAGAGTCTGCCACTTGAGTTTGTTAAACATCTCCGTAACGCTATCACGGTTACCAAATAACCCTGTGACGAAACACGCCGCTCTTCTTTGGATCTTCTCTATCTCCTCCGTCAACCCGATCTGGTACGGATCCCACACTGATGAGCAATACTCAAGTATAGGTCGAACGAGTGTTTTGTAAGCCACCTCCTTTGTTGATGGACTACATTTTCTAAGGACTCTTCCAATGAATCTCAACCTGGTACCCGCCTTACCAACAATTAATTTTATATTATCATTCCACTTCAAATCGTTCCGCACGCATACTCCCAGATATTTTACAGAAGTAACTGCTACCAGTGTTTGTTCCGCTATCATATAATCATACAATAAAGGATCCTTCTTTTTATGTATTCGCAATACATTACATTTGTCTATGTTAAGGGTCAGTTGCCACTCCCTGCACCAAGTGCCTATCCGCTGCAGATCTTCCTGCATTTCGCTACAATTTTTTAATGCTGCAACTTCTCTGTATACTACAGCATCGTCCGCGAAAAGCCGCATGGAAATTCCGACACTATCTACTAGGTCATTTATATATATTGTGAAAAGCAATGGTCCCATAACACTCCCCTGTGGCACGCCAGAGGTTACTTTAATGTCTGTAGACGTCTCTCCGTTGATAACAACATGCTGTGTTCTGTTTGCTAAAAACTCTTCAATCCAGCCACACAGCTGGTCTGATATTCTGTAGGCTCTTACTTTGTTTATCAGGCGACAGTGCGGAACTGTATCGAACGCCTTCCGGAAGTCAAGAAAAATAGCATCTACCTGGGAGCCTGTATCTAATATTTTCTGCTGTTTTCTGCTGTTGAATTAACTTTCCTACACAGTTTGTAATTATATGTGACATTTGCTTGAATACAAAAGCCTTTTAGTGTTAAAATTTGTGTCTCATGGCCATTCACCCTTTTACTAACAGAATGCCCATCTAGAAATGAATAATGAATAAAAATATTATCGCTGTGGTATTGTTCTCCGGCACCCTAGTTGGAAAAAACAAAGTCTACATCAGATCATATGAATTTAGGAGATCTACCAACATCCTTTTTCTTGCACCATCATATACAAAATTTATATTGAAGTCGCCACGTACAATTAATTTCTGGTACTTCCTATAAAGTGAATCAAGAAGCCTCTCCAGCTTGATCAGAAATGCTCTGAAGTCACAGTTAGGGGACCTATAAACAACAACAATTTGAAGCTTAGTTTCACTAAATTCAGCTTCCCCCATACAACATTAAAATGTCTGCTCAGTGCAGTGCCGTGATAGTCTATGGAGTGAAATGGAATAATGTTTTTTACGTTCATGGCCACTCCCTCGCCTCGCAAGGAACTCCTTGAGAAACAGCCAGCTAATCTGTATCCTGGTAAAGGAAGCCTCTGAATTGTCAAATTCACTGGAGCTAACTTCGTTTTCTTAATTGGTTGTAATTAACATCACAAAATCTATTGTGCAAATTTCGGCAAAGCAGCGACAGTGAATGTGGAGGTAATAGCTACGCAGTTTCAACTTCTACGAGACCGTGAAGAACAAAGCCAAGAATATTGCGCTGCCTCATTGCTTTGGACGAAAAAGGAGTCTGTAGTGCTACACTCAATTCAGGCGTGACAGCAAATGCGAATTCTGCCTCTGAAATTTCGAGGGAAGGTCACACATTCACTTGGTTTTCCGGGCTCCACATCCTGCTTTGCTATATGCACTGTGCATGTCTGAAAGTTACTGCGGGCAGTTAATAATGAACACCAAGTCGTGAACTGCAAACAGTGGTATGCTCTAGGCTAGACACAATGGTAACACCACCAACATGCTGCATGCAGTTGGTAGTGAACTTAGTGGATAGTTTGTACACTACGAAGAAAGGTAGTTGCATCATTTTTTTATGTCTTGTCTGTCGTCCTTGTTCTGAAGTAGAACAATTACACCATTGTTCCAGTTTTTGAGAATTTTCCTCTTTCACAAATATGCTGTATACAAATTTGCAAGTATCTTTTCTAGCAGTTTTTCCCCCGCTTCAATCGTTCATTAGCAGGCATTCACTTGCTTATATAGAGTGAACAAAAGCTACTCTATTTCGTAAGTTGTACAGGATGTTTATTGAGTATTTTGGTACAAGGGACTAATGGTGTCCAGCGCCTCGTCTACACATACCTTAAACTCAAGTCCCTCGCCGCGTTTTTTCTGTATGCGAAGGACAATTTCAGGAACTACTGTAGGGATTTTGATAACATTTTCTCTAATAGAGAGACTGATAGACGAAGCATGATTGTGCATGCCACTAGATGTTATAAACAAGTCGTCCGTACAAGGTGACCGCGTTTATTCGTCATCAGCGATTTCGTACAGATATATGGTTTACGCAGGGCTTGGTCAGAAACGAAAGTGACGGAAGTAGGATCTCCATATGCCCAAGCACTTAGAAAAAAATAACATTTTTGGACGAGGAATAAGCAATTTATGTTAGTGTCAGTTCCAATGTTGCACGTCAGCAAATATGGAGAATCCAACAGTGGCCAAAAGGCTGGAAAAGTTGAATATTCAACCCTCACCCCGACTCCAAAGAAAGATGTTTCTAAAGAGTGATAGACTCACCGAACAATCGTGCTTATCTTACATACCAGTTAGGAAAGTCATGCTTAAAATCTTGAAGAATAAATTCACCAGTATATACAAGTAAACTGAGAGCTATTTGAAGAACAAGCTGGGTTTCGTAAAGGAAGAGGGACCAAAGACCAAACTGCCAACGTCACATGACTTATGGAGAAGGCCAAGAAATCCAGAAAGATGTATAAGTTGCTCTGTTGATTATGCTGAAGTCTTTGACTACGTTGGCCACAATAAATTAAGGGAAATACTCAAAACCAAGAGAGATACGAAATTTATACACTGAACAAGGATCCGTGGTGAGAACCCTATATGCAGCACCTAAATGGATCTAGATGCAGAAAGAAATACGGCAAGACTGTATCTGTTACCTTGTGTATTCAGTCTGTATGCAGAACACATTACAAGGAATGCCGAGTTAGATAAAGATGAAACCCGCGTTGAAATAATTGGGATAAAAATAAACAACCTTCGATATGCGGATGATACCATCCTCATGGCAGAAAGTGAAGAACAGTTTTTAAAACTCCTCTTACTAAAGGTGAAAGAAGGAAGTCCGAAGGGTGAACAAACGCTGAATGTCAAGAAAATCAATCAATTCATGGCATGTAGTAGGAGAAACAATGGAGGTGTTTTATATGTTCATTTATCTCTGTTCCCAGATTTCTTTTGATGGTGATAACAGCCACGGAATCGAGAGACACTTCTTACTTGGTAGAAAGGCGATGTTTTAAGGAGTAGAGACATAACCTTAGTAACAAAGATCCGTATTGTAAGCACTACTCTCTTTCCAGCTATGGTATAGGGATGTGAGATCTGGACCATAACAAAAGGTTGAGAGGAGTAGAGTAGACTCTTTGGATTGTAGTGTTGGAGGCAACTCCTTACAGTTCCATGGATAGCAAAGACAACGAAGAGGTCTGTATTACAGCAAATAAAACCAGTTGCTTCTTGGAAGATCTGATACTAAAACAAAGCTAACCTACCTTGGGCAGGAGAAATTTGGATTCGCAGGGAAAGACGTTAATACCTAGATGATCGAAAGCAAAGGAGAATAGTGCTGAAAAGGATGAGATTGACTGATGGCAGTACAGAAGTAATGGATTCCAACCTGAATAGTCTTCGGGAGATAGTAGAGGACAGAAGACGGGGAGTACCTTAACTCGTGGTTCATGAAGTCACGAAAAGTCGGAATCGACTAAACAACGAAAGTGTGGGAGGGGAGGAGGGGGGGGGAGAGAGAGACAGTACAAGTAGCGATTGGTACTGCGGAATGAGTGCAGGGTGGCAATCCGAGGGCCGTGGGTCAAGTATGTGTGCGGAATTATTTTATTTTTTTCAGTTTTTGATTACTTGCACTGTAAATAAACCAATACAGGGCTATTACAAATGATTGAAGCGATTTCATAAATTCACTGTAGCTCCATTCATTGACATATGGTCACGACACACTATAGATACGTGGAAAAACTCATAAAGTTTTGTTCGGCTGAAGCCGCACTTCAGGTTTCTGCCGTCAGAGCGCTCGAGAGCGCAGTGAGACAAAATGGCGACAGGAGCCGAGAAAGCGCATGTCGTGCTTGAAATGCACTCACATCAGTCAGTCATAACAGTGCAACGACACTTCAGGACGAAGTTCAACAAAGATCCACCAACTGCTAACTCCATTCGGCGATGGTACGCGCAGTTTAAAACTTCTGGATGCCTCTGCAAGGGGAAATCAACGGGTCGGCCTGCAGTGAGCGAAGAAACGGTTGAACGCGTACGGGCAAGTTTCACGCGTAGCCCGCGGAAAATTGGCTCATGCCAAAACTGGAGACCCACAGCGCCGACTTCATCTTTCAACAGGATGGTGCCCCACCGCACTTCCATCATGATGTTCGGCATTTCTTAAACAGGAGATTGGAAAACCGATGGATCGGTCGTGGTGGAGATCATGATCAGCAATTCATGTCATGGTCTCCACGCTCTCCCGACTTAACCCCATGCGATTTCTTTCTGTGGGGTTATGTGAAAGATTCAGTGTTTAAACCTCCTCTACCAAGAAACGTGCCAGAACTGCGAGCTCGCATCAACGATGCTTTCGAACTCATTGATGGGGACATGCTGCGCCGAGTGTGGGAGGAACTTGATTATCGGCTTGATGTCTGCCGAATCACTAAACGGGCACATATCGAACATTTGTGAATGCCTAAAAAAACTTTTTGAGTTTTTGTATGTGTGTGTAAAGCATTGTGAAAATATCTCAAATAATAAAGTTATTGTAGGGCTGTGAAATCGCTTCAATCATTTGTAATAACCCTGTATAATGCTTAATATGGTGTATTTCTTAATATTTTCACAAATGACATGAAAAGGAAAGGTCAACGAAAATGAGGGATAACAAATAAATTTCCAGGATGGGACTGTAATGCATACACGAGAACTTCGTATATAAATTAGATAGTTTTATTATTTTGTAGTTGATGATTTGCACGTGGTGGGCCAACATCCATCATAAAAACAGTGGATGCTGTACATTTCTTGGCATCGTGCATACGTTATAAACGCCGTATATTTACAGTTAACTGGTGGTTTTACAGCTGCTATAAAAAACTAAAGTTGGTTAACATCCAGAAAAGACTCTCCCTCATCGCTCAGTGTGACAGCAAACCATGCGCAAAGCATCATTTCGCGAAATATTGTCAGTGGCATGTTTTTTGATGCTGTCTTTTCGGGTGCGGTTTCTTTTGCTCTCCCGGTGAGATACGGACAGTTTTGATGAAATTTTTTACCTGGCGATAAAAATAACCGCAGGGTTGCTTTAGTGAGTGCCTTTGAGGACGGTGGGGTGAGGAGGTGGGGAGATTCGCTTTACTATTGCATGATGCCAATCTTTCATCTTGTAAAAACTTGTCGTGTAATTGCGGATTTGTTTGTCCTCTTAGAGCCAATTAAGAGAAGGAATTTGTTCTCCTACACGTAGGCTTCATCACAACAGTAAAAAAATGCTTGTATAAGATTCTTGGAAGTTTCAGAAATTTTGATGAACTAATGACGACACTCCTGTATTTCGCCGCTAGCCTACTCGTCCACCAAATTTTCCCTGTTTATTTCGGCTCATTTGCAGTGTAAGTAACGTGAAAATTGAAGCTGAAAATATGTGCTTGACCAGGGAATCGAGCCGATGAGTCCGAGAATACGATTCTGTACTCTTTCTGCTGCGCCAACTACTGACGCAACGCCAACAAAAAATATTCAAATGGCTCTAAATACTACGGGACCTAACATCTGAGGTCATCAGTCCCCTAGTCTTAGAACTACTTAAACCTAACTAACCTAAGGACAACACACACATCCAGGCCCGAGGCAGGATTCGAACCTGCGACTGAGCAGCAGCGCGGTTCCGGACTGAAGCGCCTAGAACCGCTCGGCCACAGCGGCCGGCACCTAACATAAAAGGTTCATGCGTCGCCCGATCAGCCTCGAAAATGATATTTTTTCTTCGAAATACGTCGTCATGTGGAGTTCTCACTTCCGTCACTTTTATTTGTCGTTAAGCCCTGCGTATATGATATGAGGACGAAAGGGGTGATGACGAACAACGCGGATCGCTGTTATTGCTAGCCGTGCGATGCAGTAGAGGGTCGCTGGTTACAGAATAATTATATGATTTTTTTGCTACCTCATTTAACCTTGTCTCCCAGAAAATTCCTTCACAAGAGTGGACAGCACACTTCCCACGGCCTGTAAGTTCCATTCTAGCAGAGAAGCATTATGTTTCTCGTAGGCGCAAAAGTTCTGTGGTGGGGTCGACGTTACTGCGGGTGCAGCTGAGCATATCATGGTGTTCCATTGCCTTCAGTGAACCAATACACAAAGTGCGCCAATAACCTTGCCGCAGTAGTAACACCGCTTCCCGTCAGATCACGGATGTTAAGGGCTGTCGGGCTTGGCTAACACCGTCTACGTCTACCGAGCCCTGTTGGCAATTGGGGTGCATTCAGCCTTTGTGAGACAAATCGAGGAGTTACTTGTCTGAGACGTAGCGGCTCCGGTCTCATAAACTGACAACGGCCAGGAGAGTGGTGTGCTGACCACATGGCCCTCCATACTGGCATCCAGTGACACCAGTGTGCTGAGTATGACACGGCGGTCGGTCGGTACCGTTGGGCCTTCAAGGCCTCTTCAGATGGAGTGCATACCGGCCAACTCTAGATAAGTAAACCTATCGTCACCATGAACACCCGTCTAACAATGCTTGAAAATCAAACCTGAGACACAACCGAGTAACAGTGAGTGCAAACTTGAGGTAGTGGAGTAAAATGGAGATTACCGTTTTCAACAACAAGTATCGTGAGTGAATGGAACAAGTTTGTTTCCAAGCAAGACACACAGCACATATAGTCAACATTTTGACCGTTGGGCAGGTGTTTTCAGTGAAATACAGAAGCAACGATAAAAGAGGTGTAAGAAATCAAACTAATGCAATTACTCAGTAACGAACCATCGGATACCATGTACCAAACTACTCGGGAAATACAACATCAAAAAAGTTTTGCATCACCTCGGTTCTGAGAGTTCCGGAACCTGTACATAATATTGGAATAGAGATCAACATAGGCCGTGCGGTTCTGGCGCTGCAGTCCGGAACCGCGGGACTGCTACGGTCGCAGGTTCGAGTCCTGCCTCGGGCATGGGTGTGTGTGGTGTCCTTGGGTTGGTTAGGTCTGGGTAGTTCTAAGCTCTAGGGGACTTATTACCTAAGATGTTGAGTCCCATAGTGCTCAGAGCCATTTTTTAGAGATCAACATAAACATCATTTCCGCCCTTTTTATTGCTCATGAAAACCACGCATTGCGTGATGTCCCACAATACAGCGAGACCTTCAGAGACGGTGGTCCAGATTGCTCTACACATCTGTAACTCAAACACCCAGTAGCACGTCCTCTTACATTGATGCATGCCTGTATTCGTCGTGGCATACTATCCACAAGTTCAGCAAGGCACTGTTGGTCCAAATTGTACCACTCCTCATCGGCGATTCGACTTAGATCCCTCAGAGCCGGCAGGGGTGGCCGAAAGGTTCTAGGCGCTACAGCCTGGAACCGCGCGACCGCTACGGTCGCAGGTTCGAATCCTGCCTCGGGAATGGATGTGTGTGCTATCCTTAGGTTAGTTAGGTTTAAGTAATTCCAAGTTCTAGGGGACTGATGACCTCAGAAGTTAAGTCCCATAGTGCTCAGAGCCTTTTGAACCGTTTTTGAGATCCCTCAGAGTGGTTGGTGGGTCACATCGTCCATAAACAGCCCTTTTCAATCCATCCCAGACATGTTGAATAGGGTTCATGTCTGGAGAACATGCTGGCCACTCTTGTCGAACGATGTCGTTATCCTGTCATTCACAAGATGTGAACGATAGGGCCGCGATTGTCGTCCTTGAAGACGAATGCCTCGCCAATATGCTGCCGATATGGTTGCACTATCGGTCGGAGGATGGCATTCACTTGTCGTACAGCCGTTACGGCGCCTTCCATGACCACCAGCGGCGTACGTCGGCCCCACATAATACCACCGCAAAACAGCAGGGAACCTCCACCTTGCTGCACTCGCTGGACGGTGTGTCTAAGGCGTTCAGCCTGACCGTGTTGCCTGCAAACACGTCTCCGACGATTGTCTGGTTGAAGGCATACGCGACACTCATCGGTGAAGAGAACGTGATGCTAATCCTGAGCGGTCCATTCGGCATGTTCTTGGGCCCATCTGTACCGCGCTGCATGGTGTCGTGGTTGCAAAGATGGACCTCGCCATGGACGTCGGGAGTGAAGTTGCGCATCATGCAGCGTATTGCGCACAGTTTGAATCGTAACACGACGTCCTGTGGCTGCACGAGAAGCATTATTCAACATGGTGGCGTTGCTGTCAGCGTTCCTCCTAACCACAATCCGTAGGTAGCGGTCATCCTCTGCATTAGTAAGCCTTGGGCGGCCTGAGTGAGGCATGTCGTCGACAGTTCCTGTCTCTCTGTACCTCCTTCATGTCTTAACAACATCTCTTTGGTTCACTTCGAGACGCCTGGACAGTTCCCTTGTTGAGAGCCCTTCCTGGCACGAAGTAACAATGCGAACGCGATCGAACCGCGGTATTGACCGTCTAGACATGGCTGAACTACAGAAAACACGAGCCGTGTTCCTCCTTCCTGGTGTATGACTGGAAGTGATCGACTGTCGGACACCCTCCGTCTAATAGGCGCTGCTCAAGCATGATTGTTTATGTCTTTGGGCAGGTTTAGTGACATGTCTGAACAGTCAAAGGGACTGTGTCTGGGACACAATATCCACAGTCAACGTCTATTTTCAGGAGTTCTGGGAACCAGGGTGATGCAAAACGTTTTTTGATCTGTGTATATCTGAACAAGCTGCAAACTCTTGTCGCTGGACTTGGAGCCCACCTTATACCCCTCGTCGTCTCGACAATGTTTTGCTTTATTTTGTGGTTGTTAGACAGTCAGTTTTTGTTATAAGGACTCCTGGTTATCCCACAAGTTTTATCCATATTGCACGCCCTTTCGTCTACAGTAACTTTTTCTAAACCATTTTCTTTGGCTCATTTCTCGCGAATATTTGAATTTTTTCATTACTTGCTTCTGGTCTACACATATACTCCGCATGCCACTGAGTAGTGTAGGTGGAAGGTACACGCTACCTATATTATAGAGTTTGTCTTATTCCATTCGAATATCGAGCAGGGAAAAAAATGTCTGTATACCTCTGTACACACCGTAATCTCTCTCATCATTTTCTCAAGACCCCTGTGCGATATGTACAATGGCAGTAGTTTCATGGTGCCTCAATCTTTTATCCATATTGCACGCCCTTTCGTCTACAGTAACTTTTTCTAAACCATTTTCTTTGGCTCATTTCTCGCGAATATTTGAATTTTTTCATTACTTGCTTCTGGTCTACACATATACTCCGCATGCCACTGAGAAGTGTAGGTGGAAGGTACACGCTACCTATATTATAGAGTTTGTCTTATTCCATTCGAATATCGAGCAGGGAAAAAAATGTCTGTATACCTCTGTACACACCGTAATCTCTCTCACCATTTTCTCAAGACCCCTGTGCGATATGTACAATGGCAGTAGTTTCATGGTACCTCAATCTTCCTCGAATACACGTTCACTAAACTTACTCAACAGGATTTAGTAAGAACTACGTCATCAGCAGTATAGCTATAGCAACTTTGGGTCACGTATTACGGTGCAAACATCACCAAGTGGGACCCTCAAGCTACGCTCCTTGTAACCAGAGACATCCCATTATCTTCACATCACTCACAGTCCAAGAAACCACATTTCATTTCTTGGAACAGTGTTACCATTGAAACGAAACATCCAATCATGTCCCAGTACATTTTCGAAACAGTTAATCACAATGTAGTCTAAGAGCCACCATCTTGACTATGATAAAGAACACAAACATTCGGAATGTTGCGTGACATTCTAAAGTATTTATCAAAAAATTATGTAAAAGGATCTTCTCTATCTCCTCCGTCAACCTGATCTGGTACGGATCCCACACTGATGAGCAATACTCAAGTATAGGTCGAACTGTAACGCTACCGCCCTGTCGGACGTGCGTTAGCTCTATAAAGCCTGTACTGTAATAAGTTCACGGGCTTCACCTTGGAAACAAGGATTTTAGTACAAAAGTTGACCGCGTGTACCTAATGGAAGCAAGATCGGACCTATACTCAGTCAGTAACTACAGTGATGCGTCAAGCAAATGTAAAGTATAATTACGCGTTCGCATGGACAAGAAGTACACACAGTAGATACTACCAATGATTAATAATACGGTCGCCAGCCTAATTAGGCATTGAATGAGTTTTTCCTTGTACAAGTGAGTGCATGTACAAACATAACAACACGTAGTACTGTTGCGTTAAATGGCAAAGTTTGGAACAGGAAAAAATCCACTGAACTAAAGTTTTCTCCTTTTGTACTAAATTGGACGAGCTATAATTACACAACACCACACAGCAATGAATACTACGAACTGCATTTTGTATATTGATCAGACTGAAATCAGGCATAGATTACCCTAGAATTAGCAATTTTGAAAGCACACATACAATGTCACTATTAAAATTGGAAAAAACACTAATACACTTCGGTTTAAAATAGAACTTAACTTTGCTGTTCAAATCTGATCAGTACACTTCAAGATGTGAAAGAATGGGCAAGAGAAGGGGGGTCCTGAAACTGTTATGGTCGTTATACTGAAACTATTAAGTCCTGAAGGTAAATTAACACTCAAAATTATCAATCTATGGATAACTACTCTTATTTCTGAATTATTTGACTGTCTCACATTAATTAAATAACATTGCTAACTCATTTCAAAAAACTCTCTTTCAATATAGTCATACTTTTGTTCTTTATCAACATTTACAATAACACACATAAATTTTAACCTCTTTATAGCACAGCTTTGTCTACTGATAATTCTCGTTAATACTATCTTTAAACTTTCAGTTCGGGATACTCGGGTTGCACAATATGTGGTAAGGACCCCGTCTAGGTCAATGATAAGAATAAGTGATGGCTAAGGCAATTCTGGTAAAAGTCACGTTATTATTGAACAGTTAAAACAGTTTCGACACTGGTCCACACAGATACAATTCTAAAGATGAATTAAATGTTTGACCTGTGCACGTCGGTGCGGCGGATGGCGGGCAGCGAGATAGCGGGCAGCACAGCACACATGCAAGCACGGCTAAGGCTCTCACTGCATCGGCACTTTCCTTCTTCTTAGCGTCGTAATCTTTCCAATTTTGTGCCTAAGAATATAGCCATGCCAAGTAGTCGTCGGAATCGGCTCATCCGAGGCTCAATGGAATCCACTTTTCCTAGATAGCCTCCTCGGTACAGTACATGTTCCTCTGACCGATGCCCAGCTCCGACTGTTCACTGAGTCCGTTGTGCCGAACCGCGCCAGTGTGCGTTTTCCCGCGCTCGCCTACCTCCACCTTTTCCCGTTCCCCTACAGGTAGGGTATTCACCACAGGTTTTCTACTACACATATCCTAATGCATTACCTACGTATGGACCAAGTGTATAAATTACAATTTTCACATCTTACAATAGTTTTAACATTAAATACACTTTCTTTTGACTGTCACATTGCTTGAAATCTAACATAAATAATAACATTCATTTTCAAAAGTTGCTTACAGTTTCTTTAACATGACACGAAAAGAAAAGAAATTCAAAACATTGCTTACATTAATTTACCGAAATTCAGAAAGAAAAAAATTTTATACTATGTACAGTTGTTGTTACAGAACGAGTGTTTCGTAAGCCACCTCCTTTGCTGACGGACTACATTTTCCAAGGACTCTCCCAATGAATCTCAACCTGGATTCCGACTTACCAACAATTAATTTTATATGATCATTCCACTTCAAATCGTTCCGCACGCACACTCCCAGATATTTTACAGAAGTAACTGCTACCAGTGTTTGTTCCGCTATCATATAATCATACAATAAAGGATCCTTCTTTCTATGTATTCGCAATACATTACATTTGTCTATGTTAAGGGTCAGTTGCCACTCCCTGCACCAAGTGCCTATCCGCTGCAGATCTTCCTGCATTTCGCTACAATTTTCTAATACTGCAACTTCTCTGTATACTACAGCATCATCCGCGAAAAGCCGCATGGAAATTCCGACACTATCTACTAGGTCATTTATATATATTGTGAAAAGCAATGGTCCCATAACACTCCCCTGTGGCACGCCAGAGGTTACTTTAACGTCTGTAGACGTCTCTCCATTGAGAACAACATGCTGTGTTCTTTTTGCTAAAAACTCTTCAATCCAGCCACACAACTGGTCTGATATTCCGTACGCTCTTACTTTATCAGGCGACAGTGCGTAACGACCGCCTTCCGGAAGTCAAGGAAAATAGCATCTACCTGGGAGCATGTATCTAATATTTTCTGGGTCTCATGAACAAATAAAGCGAGTTGGGTCTCACACGATCGCTGTTTCCGGAACCCATGTTGATTCCTACAGAGTAGATTCTGGGTTTCTAAAAACGACATGATACTCGAGCAAAAAACATGTTCTAAAATTCTACAACAGATCGACGTCATAGATATAGGTCTATAGTTTTGCGCATCTGCCGACGACCCTTCTTGAAGTCTGGGATTACCTGTGCTCTTTTCCAATCATTTGGAACCTTCCGTTCCTCTAGAGACTTGCGGTACACAGCTGTTAGAAGGGGAGCAAGTTCTTTCGCGAACTCTGTGTAGAATCGAATTGGTATCCCGTCAGGTCCAGTGGACTTTCCTCTGTTGAGTGATTCCAGTTGCTTTTCTATTCCTTGTACACTTATTTCGATGTTAGCCATTTTTTAGTTTGTACGAGGATTTAGAAAAGAAACTGCAGTGCGGTCTTCCTCTGTGAAACAGCTTTGGAAAAAGGTGTTTAGTATTTCAGCTTTACGCGTGTCATCCTCTGTTTCAATGCCATCATCATCCCGGAGGGTGTGGATATGCTGTTTCGAGCCACTTACTGATTTAACGTAAGACCAGAACTTCCTAGGATTTTCTGTCAAGTCGGTGCATAGAATTTTACTTTCGAATTCACTGAACGCTTCACGCATAGCCCTCCTTACGCTAACTTTGTGATCGTTTAGCTTCTGTTTGTCTGAGAGGTTTTGGCTGCGTTTAAACTTGGAGTGAAGCTCTCTTTGCTTTCGCAGTAGTTTCCTAACTTTGTTGTTGAACCACGGTGGGTTTTTCCCGTCCCTCACAGTTTTACTCGGCACGTACCTGTCTAAAACGCATTTTACGATTGCCTTGAACTGCCTTGAACTTTTTCCATAAACACTCAACATTGTCAGTGTCGGAACAGAAATTTTCGTTTCGATCTGTTTGGTAGTCTGAAATCTGCCTTCTGTTACTCTTGCTAAACAGTTAAACCTTCCTCCCTTTTTTTTATATTCCTATTAACTTCCATATTCAGGGATGCTGCAACGGCCTTATGATCACTGATTCCCTGTTCTGCACTTATAGAGTCGAAAAGTTCGGGTCTGTTTGTTATCAGTAGGTCCAAGATGTTATCTCCACGAGTCGGTTCTCTGTTTAATTGCTCGAGGTAATTTTCGGATAGTGCACTCAGTATAATGTCACTCGATGCTCTGTCCCTACCACCCGTCCTAAACATCTGAGTGTCCAGTCTATATCTGGTAAATTGAAATCTCCACCTAAGACTATAAAATGCTGAGAAAATTTATGTGAAATGTATTCCAAATTTTCTCTCAGTTGTTCTGCCATTAATGCTGCTGAGTCGGGAGGTCGGTAAAAGGAGCCAATTATTAACCTAGCTCGGTTGTTGAGTGTGACCTCCACCCATAATAATTCACAGGAACTATCCACTTCTACTTCACTACAGGATAAACTACTACTAACAGCGACAAACACGCGACCGCCGGTTACATGCAATCTATCCTTTCTAAACACCGTCTGTGAATTTGTAAAAATTTCGGCAGAATTTATCTCTGGCTTCAGCCAGCTTTCTGTACGTATAACGATTTCAGCTTCGGTGCTTTCTATCAGCGCTTGAAGTTCCGGTACTTTGTAGCTTCCACAGTTTTCAATTACAATACCGATTGCTGCTTGGTCCCCGCATGTCCTGACTTTGCCCCGCACCCTTTGAGGCTGTTGCCCTTTCTGTAATTGCCCGAGGCCATCTAACCTAAAAAAACCGCCCAGTCCACGCCATACAACCCCTGCTACCAGTGTAGCCGCTTGCTGCGTGTAGTGGACTCCTGACCTATCCAGCGGAACCCGAAACCCCACCACCCTATGGCGCAAGTCGAGGAATCTGCAGCCCACACGGTCGCAGAACAGTCTCAGCCTCTGATTCAGACCCTCCACTCGGCTCTGTACCAAAGGTCCGCAATCAGTCCTGTCGACGATGCTGCAGATGGTGAGCTCTGCTTTCATCCCGCTAGCGAGACTGGCAGTCTACACCAAATCAGATACCCGCCGGAAGCCAGAGAGGATTTCCTCTGATCCATAGCGACACACATCATTGGTGCCGACATGAGCGACCACCTGCAGATGGGTGCAACCTGTACCCTTCATGGCATCCGGAAGGACCCTTTCCACATCTGGAATGACTCCCCCCCCGGTATGCACACGGAGTGCACTTTGGTTTTCTTCCCCTCTCTTGCTGCCATATCCCTAAGGGGCCCCATTACGCGCCTGACGTTGGAGCTCCCAACTACCAACCAGTAAGCGCACCCTCTGCGACCGCCCGGATCTTGCAGACTGAGGGGCAATCTCTGGAACAGGACAAGCAGCCATGTACGGCCGAAGATCAGTATCAGCTGGAGACAGAGCCTGAAACCGGTTCGTGGAGAGGCCTTCCGTTCAGTCCTCCGGAATGTCTTTCGCCCCCTACCACACCTCGAGACGACCTCCCACTCTACCACAGGTGAGGGATCAGCCTCAATGTGGGCGGTATCCCGAGCAGCCACAGTCCCAGTCCGATCTGGGGATGCGTGGGACGAGCTTGACGTCCCCGACAAACCCCCATCCGGACCCCCACAGTGATGCCCATTGGCAACAGCCTCAATCTTGTAACCTCCCCCTCACTTATCGACCTTAATGACAGTGAAAAATGAAACCGCGTGTACCTGATGGAAATTTGGGAAAAGCAATCGTCACCGAAGTTAATCTGTCGGTAAAGAGGGAGGAAAGGGTTACATCTAAATGAAAGGAAAAGTGCAAATGAAACTGGTGGAAATTCATTTTGAAAAGGGGTAAGGTTAATAAAGAAAGTAAATGTGCGGCCGTTACGTTAACAATTAACTAGCGGTAATCAGATATTTGAGATTTGGGGGAAATTATGGTCGCCAGGCCTATGGACAATTACTATAGTAACTGAAAAAGGAAGGTTATTACACATATAATTAGCACTAGAAGCGTGGCAACTGAAGGTTGACACGTGTAGTGTGAAAACTGAAAGATTGTCAGAAGTAATAAATTTCGCTACACTCTGACTTAATTTAGCAAAAGAATTAATAACACCGGAAAATTGAAAGTTAATTTAGTGACTGAAATTAATAGTGAGCTTTGTTTCTGAAGCACATCGAAATTCAGTAAAATACGGTTAGTCTTGGGCTACCTCTACAATCATTTCAAAAGCTACTTGAATCTACGCAATTTAGAAATAAGAGATTTAACTTTGAACTTGAATTAAATGATTCTGAACTACTAACAACAGTAACATTTAGTACGTACCAAGCTGAGCTGCAGTCACAGGTAAGCTGAAATATGCTAACAAAACTCGCACTCTGAATTTGTGCTTGTGTAATCTAAATACTGTAGCCAGCTACGAATACCTTAACTGAACTTTGAAATTAAAGCAGTGAAATGGAATGATATTACTTTAATGCTGGCGTCTGAATTTCAATGACACTCGGGTTCATTTCGGAAAAGGAAGGGACCCTGCTTGGTAATGCAATTGGGACAATGAGCAACAAAGGTTCATGCTACGTTGCTGTAATTTAGTGAGAAAAATTTAACAGTTTGAAAAGCTGAGGTCTACCATACAGTTCTAAAACTTTACGTGCTTCCAGTCTTCCTTGTTGGTTGATTGAAGGTTTGCAGTCATCGGTCGAGCAGGTGACGACAGTCACTCATTGTCGGCCGTCGCTGTTGCAGAAGCTGGATGTTGGCGCGCCTTCTTCTCGACACGGTCACCAGGCGAAACGGGCTCTTGATGTGCGCCAGCTAATGCTTCCCGCCCGCGACATCGTGTCAGAAACTATCATAGCAAGTCGAGCGCAATTACATGCTGCCAAACCCCGAAAGCGCGGCAACTCGCGGGAGCGTCACACAACACACCTGCTCCACTGCACTACTCCAGCCAGACTCCGCTCTGACCGCGCTCCACGCGGCCGAGTTCACACTACCAAAGATCCTAAACACTTTGGTTCTCCACACGACCTATCGATGTATTCGTTCGATAGCATAGTTTTCCCTAGGCAAGACCCAGTGTAAAAATACATATAGTATTTAAAAAACAAACCAAGTATATAATGAGAATTTTCACTCTGCAGCGGAGTGTGCGCTGATATGAAACTTCCTGGCAGATTAAAACTGTGTGTCTGACTGAGACTCGAACTCGGGACCTTTGCCTTTCGCGGGCAAGTGCTCTACCAACTGAGCTACCAAATCACGACTCACGGCCGGTACTCACAGCTTTACTTCTGCCAGTACCTCGTCTCCTACCTTCCAAACTTTACAGAAGCTCTCCTGCGAACCTTGCAGAACTAGCACTCCTGAAAGAAAGGATATTGCGGAGACATGGCTTAGCCACAGCCTGGGGGATGTTTCGCAGGAGAGCTTCTGTAAAGTTTGGAAGGTAGGAGGCGAGGTACTGGCAGAAGTACAGCTGTGAGTACGGGGCGTGAGTCGTGCTTTCGTAGCTGAGTTGGTAGAGCACTTGCCCGCGAAAGGCAAAGGTCCCGAGTTCGAGTCTCGGTCGGGCACACAGTTTTAATCTGTCAGGAAGTTTCAAACCAATTATACATCGACATAAATGCATGTATATACAAATAGTAAAACACTTACAATATACAAAGACACAGAAACGTCATATCTTCAGGTAACAAAATAAGGAAAAAAATTTATAGTACAGTAGATGGAAATAGGAGGATATGCATTTCCGGCGTTACAAGCTGTGGCCGAAGCCAACACTGCCTCAAGCTGGGAGCGAAGGGATGCCAACTCAGCCTGCATCCGAACACAGCAGTTGCAGTCCCTATTCATGCTAAAAACTGTTGTGCAAAGAACGTCTGCACTGATCTACAGAGAACACAAGCAATTCGACATAAAATTTAAACTGTTATTAAAATACAAGACTGCCTAGTAAATGCAGTAATGCTGCTAGTTGCGCACTGCTGACACACTGCTCGGCGGCGGAAAGAGACTACGCGATTTTACACTATTCATGTATTAAAACGCGTTGCTACAACTCTCAAATACTATAATACGCCCGAAATTTATGAATTAAACAATGTTGTTGTTGTTGTTGTGGTCATCAGTCCTGAGACTGGTTTGATGCAGCTCTCCATGCTACTCTATCCTGTGCAAGCTTCTTCATCTCCCAGTATCTACTGCAACCTACATCCTTCTGAATCTGCTTAGTGTATTCATCTCTTGGTCTCCCTCTACGATTTTTACCCTCCACACTGCCCTCCAATGCTAAATTTGTGATCCCTTGATGCCTCAAAACATGTCCTACCAACCGATCCTTTCTTCTAGTCAAGTTGTGCCACAAACTTCTCTTCTCCCCAATCCTATTCAATACCACCTCATTAGTTATGTGATCTACCCATCTAATCTTCAGCATTCTTCTGTAGCACCACATTTCGAAAGCTTCTATTCTCTTCTTGTCCAAACTAGTTATCGTCCATGTTTCACTTCCATACATGGCTACACTCCATAAAAATACTTTCAGAAACGACTTCCTGACACTTAAATCTATACCCGATGTTAACAAATTCCTCTTCTTGAGAAACGCTTTCCTTGCCATTGCCAGTCTACATTTTATATCCTCTCTACTTCGACCATCATCGGTTATTTTACTCCCTAAATAGCAAAACTCCTTTACTACTTTAAGTGTCTCATTTCCTATCTAATTCCCTCAGCATCACCCGACTTAATTTGACTACATTCCATTATCCTCGTTTTGATTTTGTTGATGTTCATCTTATATCCTCCTTTCAAGACACTGTCCATTCCGTTCAACTGCTCTTCCAAGTCCTTTGCTGTCTCTGACAGAATTACAATGTCATCGGCGAACCTCAAAGTTTTTACTTCTTCTCCATGAATTTTAATACCTACTCCGAATTTTTCTTTTGTTTCCTTTACTGCTTGCTCAATATACAGATTGAATAACATCGGGGAGAGGCTACAACCCTGTTTTACTCCTTTCCCAACCACTGCTTCCCTTTCATGCCCCTCCACTCTTATAACTGCCATCTGGTTTCTGTACAAACTGTAAATAGCCTTTCGCTCCCTGTATTTTACCCCACCACCTTCAGAATTTGAAAGAGAGTATTCCAGTTAACATTGTCAAAAGCTTTCTCTAAGTCTACAAATGCTAGAAACGTAGGTTTGCCTTTTCTTAATCTTTCTTCTAAGATAAGTCGTAAGGTTAGTATTGCCTCACGTGTTCCAACATTTCTACGGAATCCAAACTGATCTTCCCCGAGGTTGGCTTCTACCAGTTTTTCCATTCGTCTGTAAAGAATTCGCGTTAGTATTTTGCAGCTGTGACTTATTAAACTGATAGTTCGGTAATTTTCACATCTGTCAACACCTGCTTTCTTTGGGATTGGAATTATTATATTCTTCCTGAAGTCTGAGGGTATTTCGCCTGTCTCATACATCGTGCTCACCAGATGGTAGAGTTTTGTCATGACTGGCTCTCCCGAGGCCATCAGTAGTTCAAATGGAATGTCATCTACTCCCGGGGCCTTGTTTCGACTCAGGTCTTTCAGTGCTCTGTCAAACTCTTCACGCAGTATCTTATCTCCCATTTCGTCTTCATCTACATCCTCTTCCATTTCCATAATATTGTCCTCAAGTACATCGCCCTTGTATAAACCCTCTATATACCCCTTCCACCTTTCTGCCTTCCCTTCCTTGCTTAGAACTGGGTTGCCATCTGAGCTCTTGATATTCATACAAGTGGTTCTCTTCTCTCCAAAGGTTTCTTTAATTTTCCTGTAGGCAGTATCTATCTTACCTCTAGTGAGACAAGCCTCTACATCCTTACATTTGTCCTCTAGGCATCCCTGCTTAGCCATTTTGCACTTCCTGTCGATATCATTTTTGAGACGTTTGTATTCCTTTTTGCCTGCTTCATTTACTGCATTTTTATATTTTCTCCTTTCATCAATTAAATTCAATATTTCTTCTGTTACCCAAGGATTTCTATTAGCCCTCGTCTTTTTACCTACTTGATCCTCTGCTGCCTTCACTACTTCATCCCTCAGAGCTACCCATTCTTCTTCTACTGTATTTCTTTCCCCCATTCCTGTCAATTGTTCCCTTATGCTCTCCCTGAAACTCTCTACAACCTCTGGTTCTTTCAGCTTATCCAGGTCCCATCTCCTTAAATTCCCACCTTTTTGCAGTTTCTTCAGTTTCAATCTGCAGTCCATAACCAATAGATTGTGGTCAGAATCCACATCTGCCCCAGGAAATGTCTTACAATTTAAAACCTGGTTCCTAAATCTCTGTCTTACCATTATATAATCTATCTGATACCTTTTAGTATCTCCAGGATTCTTCCAGGTATACAACCTTCTTTTATGATTCTTGAACCAAGTGTTGGCTATGATTAAGTTATGCTCTGTGCAAAATTCTACAAGGCGGCTTCCTCTTTCATTCCTTCCCCCCAATCCATATTCACCTATTATGTTTCCTTCTCTCCCTTTTCCTACTGACGAATTCGTCACCCATGACTATTAAATTTTCGTCTCCCTTCACTACCTGAATAATTTCTTTTATCTCGTCATACATTTCATCTATTTCTTCATCATCTGCAGAGGTAGTTGGCATATAAACTTGTACTACTGTAGTAGGCATGGGCTTTGTGTCTATCTTGGCCACAATAATGCGTTCACTATGCTGTTTGTAGTAGCTAACCCGCACTCCTATTTTTTTATTCATTATTAAACCTACTCCTGCATTACCCCTATTTGATTTTGTATTTATAACCCTGTAATCACCTGACCAAAAGTCTTGTTCCTCCTGCCACCGAACTTCACTAATTCCCACAATATCTAACTTTAACCTATCCATTTCCCTTTTTAAATTTTCTAACCTACCTGCTCGATTAAGGGATCTGACATTCCACGCTCCGATCCGTAGAACGCCGGTTTTCTTTCTCCTGATAACGACGTCCTCCTGAGTAGTCCCCGCACGGAGATCCGAATGGGGGACTATTTTACCTCCGGAATATTTTACCCAAGAGGACGCCATCATCATTTAATCATACAGTAGAGCTGCATGTCCTCGGGAAAAATTACGGCTGTAGTTTCCCCTTGCTTTCAGCCGTTCGCAGTACCAGCACAGCAAGGCCGTTTTGGTTAATGTTACAAGGCCAGATCAGTCAATCATCCAGACTGTTGCCCTGCAACTACTGAAAAGGCTGCTGCCCCTCTTCAGGAACCACATGTTTGTCTGGCCTCTCAACAGATACCCCTCCGTTGTGGTTGCACCTACGGTACGGCCATCTATATCGCTGAGGCACGCAAGCCTCCCCACCAACGGCAAGGTCCATGGTTCATGGGGGGAATTAAACAATGCAAGTACCAAAAGCACGCAAAGAAATTAAGAATTAAACTATGTAGCAAATAAGTGAGCTAAGAGTATACGACTTGCTGCTGGCAGCTGCTTATCCAACGGCGGCAGGGAGCACACTGGCTGTGACCAATCGACACTGGCCGTTCAAAACAAAAGCAGAAGACAGACGACTACGCGAATTTACACTATTCCGGTACTAAAACGCGATGCTACAACTCTCAAATACTATAATACACCCGAAATTTATGAATTAATCAATGCAAGTACCAAAAACACGCAAAGAAATTAAGAATTAAACTATGTAACGAATAAGTGAGCTAAGAGTATACGACTTGCTGCTGGCAGCTGCTTGTGCAACGGCGGCAGGGAGCACACTCGTGCTCATCAGTATGGGATCCGTACCAGGTCAGGTTGACGGAGGAGATAGAGAAGATCCAAAGAAGAGCGGCGCGTTTCGTCACAGGGTTATTTGGTAACCGTGATAGCGTTACGGAGATGTTTAGCAAACTCAAGTGGCAGACTCTGCAAGAGAGGCGCTCTGGTTCGCGGTGTAGCTTGCTCGCCAGGTTTCGAGAGAGTGCGTTTCTGGATGAGGTTCAAATAGTTCAAATGGCTCTGAGCACTATGGGACTTAACAGCTATGGTCATCAGTCCCCTAGAACTTAGAACTACTTAAACCTAACTAACCTCAGGACAGCACACAACACCCAGCCATCACGAAGCAGAGAAAATCCCTGACCCCGCCGGGAATCGAACCCGGGAACCCGGGCGTGGGAAGCGAGGACGCTACCGCACGACCACGAGATGCGGGCGTTCTGGATGAGGTATCGAATATATTGCTTCCCCCTACTTATACCTCCCGAGGAGATCACGAACGAAAAATTAGAGAGATTCGAGCGCGCACGGAGGCTTTCCGGCAGTCGTTCTTGCCGCAAACCATACGCGACTGGAACAGTAAAGGGAGGTAATGACAGTGGCACGTAAAGTGCCCTCCGCCACACACCGTTGGGTGGCTTGCGGAGTATAAATGTAGGTGTAGATGTAGGTGGTAATGGCAGCATTTCCACAGCTAAACTGTGGAAGGTTCATCATCATCATCATTATCATCATCGCAGCACACACACACACACACACACACACACACACACCCGCACACAAACACACATACAATATCATTATGTCATAAAATTCCAAGATGGAGCATCACTTACGAATGTACATAGTTCGATCTTTTATTTATTTATTTATTTATTGTTCCGTGGGACCAAATTAAGGAGAAGTCTCCATGGTCATGGAACGAGTCAATACATGAAATTATAACACGATATTAGAAACAGATAAAATAAAATATAAAAAAAACATATTCAGGTGACAAGTCGTAAGTTTAAATGAAGAAATCAACAATGTAACACTGGAATTTGCTTAATTTTTTAGCTCTTCCAGGAGCTCCTCGACAGAATAGAAGGAGTGAGCCATGAGGAAACTCTTCAGTTTAGAATTAAAAGAGTTTGGGCTACTGCTAAGATTTTTGAGTTCTTGTGGTAGCTTATTGAAAATGGATGCAGCAGAATACTTTTCGTGTTGAAGTGTCACTTATTTCAGATACTGTTCTAATGGTAAATAAAGCAGCATTTAGCTTCTGAACAAGATCCTGGACATGGGCTTTCCACAACAGCTTACTATCTATCCGAACGCCTAGGAACTTGAACTGTTCCGTCTCGCTTATAATATGCCCATTCTGTCTGATCAAAATATCGGTTCTTGTTGAATTGTGAGTTAGAAACTGTAAAAACTGAGTCTTACTGTGATTTAGCATCAAATTATTTTCCACGAGCCATGAACTTATTTCATGAACTACATTATTTGTTACTGTTTCAATATTACACACAAGATCCTTCACTATCAAGCTGGTGTCATCAGCAAACAGAAATATTTTTGAATCATCTGTAATACTAGAAGGCATATCATTTATATAAATAAGAAACAGCAGTGGCCCCAGCACCGACCCTTGGGGAACGCCCCACTTAACAGTGCCCCATTGGGACTGAACAGCACTACCACTCTCAATATTGCGGAGAATTACCCTCTGCTTTCTGTTCTTAAAGTAAGAGGCGAACCAATTGTAAGCTACTCCCCTTACTCCATAATGGTCCAACTTCTGGTGTAAGAAATCTCTGTAACGTACTTGATATAAGGCGTGACAGACCATCTAATTAAATATATATATATAAAGTGTGAAGACACATACACCTCGTATCCTGGCACCTTGTCACCTACCACTCATCCCCAGGCGGGCCATCGAAGACTGACACTTCCCACATCCCACAATTTACTAACGTGTTGTGTGTATTTCTGCATATGTGTGAAGATCATGGTGACAGATTGACCATACTAGCTAGCGGGCAAGGCCCTCACTTCTGGAACTGCTGAACTCCGCTGTCATCAAGGCTGCCCCTCGCTATGCACGACAGAGTTGTCGTGTTCGTTTCGAGCAAACCGTGGAAACGGAATTCCGCACATTATTGATTTGGTACTCGAAATCATGGTTCACCAGATTTTTCAGTTTGCATATTTCCATGGATTCTTTAGTAATGGGGCCTCACAAGATTGTATTGTAGCCAAAACTATTATTTTATCATACTTCATTGACTGTCCAATGGAGGTATGTTGTTCAGCAACAGCAGACTTAATTTATTGTAAAAGCAGAGCGTAGCTTTGTATTCAGAGCAGTGTTCTTCCACAATACGCGTGGTCAGGTTTATGTAAGTCATAGTGCTAAACCAGTTGTATTATTGAGCTACTTTGGGCTCAAAGAGAGGATAACTGAATGGAGTTTCTTATGTCACATCAATTCCAGCTACGAGAACATTCAGTTCACTAAGGAAATACACAAAGACGATTGTCTGCGTTTCCTGGACGTTTTGGTCAGAAGGAAGAATGATGGCTCTCTGGGGCATCCACTTTATAGTAAGCCCACTCATATCGAGTTGTCAGTGTCATCACCGTTCGCAGTCTATGAGTGTTCTTAAGACACTTACACTTAAATGCAATAGGATGGAAATCCATATATTGAACTTACAGACAGAGTTTACACAGTTTCGGATCCAGATAGTATGCCAAAACGATCCGCCCATCTAAAGAAATTTTTCAAAGAAAATAGATATTCTATCGGGCGGATAAACAGAACAGTTAAAACCAAAATGAAGGCTGACGATGAAATCCCTACGCCTTCGTTGGCAATATTTAGTTCAAAATAGAAAGAATCCCCCGGAAATTACAGTTTAAAGTGGTTTTCCGTCCGTCTGGGATCAGTGGAAAACGCTACGGCGAACATCAACCCTGTACTCGCCTTTTAGAACCAACGAAGTCTGCTGTTGCTGAAGGAAGGATATTGTGGAGACTTGCCCGCGAAAGGCAATGTCCCAAGTTCGAGTCTCGGTCCGGCACACAGTTTTAATCTACCAGGAAGTTTCATATCAGCGCACACTCCGCTGCAGAGTGAAAATCTCATTCTGGAAACATCGCCCAGGGTGTGGCTAAGCCATGTCTCCGCAATATCCTTTCTTTCAGGAGTGTTCGTTCTGCAAGGTTCGTAGGAGAGCTTCTGTAAAGTTTGGAAGGTAGTAGACGAGGTACTGGCAGAAGTAAAGCTGTAAGGACGGGGCGTGCGTCGTGCTTGGATAGCTCAGATGGTAGATCACTTGCCCGCGAAAGGCAAAGGTGCCGAGTTCGAGTCTCGGTCCGGCACACAGTTTTAATCTGCCAGGAAGTTACATGTCGGACACCTTTTCACATGAATTAGCTGAGTACATACAACAGCTCCACCGACGCACTGCCCTTTTATAAGTTGTGTCGCTGCATCTCGCTATCGCATTACCTTCGTCACGTCAATGTACCTAAATACACTTTTATAACATGGACAGATTCCTACTGAAACCCGCCTGCGTATTTCATAATTGAGGAGCATTCCTGTTTTTGGAGTAGGAAGACAGCTGGAGACTGTTACGAGATGCGGAGTATTTATGGCTATTGCGGCACGCTTCCATTGCTCCCCCCTCCCGCCGCCTCACCCTCGCCGGAGAGACGTAACCAGTTGCCGCGCTCGGGGAAAGCGCGCCGGACCGGCCACGGATGCTGGTTCCGAGGATCGCTCGGCAGTAGAAAGCCGCAGGGGACCTTGCCGCCCGTCTGTACAGCACGGAGCTTTCGCTCACAGCGCAACACTGCAGCGGTGTATACACGCGGGCCATCAGCTGTCATGGGAAGCGGATTTCACTGTCACCAGTATTACCAATTTCGAGTTGGGAACGAGACGCTGAATTTCAGTGCGAAAGCTACTGAAAAATCTCAGTGTTAATAATCGAACAATGGAGAGATTCATTGTAACTTTGGAGTGGGTTTGTTTCCTTACTGACACTTATCAATTAAACTTAGTAAAAATAAACTACTGGCCATTGAAATTGCTACACCAAGAAAAAATGCAGATGATAAATGGGTATTCATTGGACAAATATATTATACTAGAACTGACCATGTGATTACATTTTCACGCTATCTGGGTGCGTAGATGCCGAGAAATCAGTACCCAGAACAACCACCTCCTGCCGAAATAACGGCCTTGATACGCCTGGGCATTGAGTCAAACAGAGCTTGGATGGCGTGTACAGGTACATCTGCCCATGCAGCTCCAACATCATACCACAGTTCATCAAGAGTAGTCACTGGCGTATTGTGACGAGCCAGTTGCTCGGCCACCATTGACCAGACATTTTCAATTGGTGAGAGATCTGGAGAATGTGCCGGCCAGGGCAGCAGTCGAACATTTTCTGTACCCAGAAAGGCCCGTACATGACCTGCAACATGCGGTCGTGCATTATCCTGCTGAAATGTAGGGTTTCGCAGGGATCGAATGAAGGGTAGAGCCACGGGTCGTAACACATCTGAAATGTAACGTCCACTGTTCAAAGTGCGGTCAATGCGAGCAAGAGGTGACCGAGACGTGTAACCAATGGCACCCCATACCATCACGCCGGGTGATACGCCAGTATGGCGATGACGAATACACGCTTCCAATGTGCGTTCACCGCGATGTCGCCAAACACGGATTCGACCATGATGATGCTGTAAACAGAACCTGGATTCATCCGAAAAAATGACGTTTTGACGTTTTTCCATTCGTGCACCCAGGTTCGTCGTTGAGTACATCATCGCAGGTGCTCCTGTCTGTGATGCAGCGTCAAGGGTAGCCGCAGCCATGGTCTCCGAGCTGATAGTTCTTGATACTGCAAACGTCGTCGAACTGTTCGTACAGATGGTTGTTGTCTTGCAAACGTCCCCATCTGTTGACTCAGGGATCGAGACGTGGCTGCACGATCAGTTACAGCCATATGGATAAGATGCCTGTCGTCCCGACTGCTAGTTTTATGAGGCCGTTGGGATCCAGCACGGCGTTCGGTATTACCCTCCTGAACCCACCGGTTCCATATTCCGCTAACAGTCATTGGATCTCGACCAACGCGAGCTGCAATGTTGCAATACGATAAACCGCAATCGCGATAGGCTACAATCCGACCTTTATCAAAGTCGGAAACGTGATGGTACGCATTTCTCCTCCTTACACGAGGCATCACAATAACGTTTCACCAGGCAACGCCGGTCAACTGCTGTTTGTGTATGCGAAATAGGTTGGAAACTTTCCTCATGTCAGCACGCTGTAGGTGTCGCCACCGACGCCAATCTTGTATGAATGCTCTGAAAAGCTAATATTTTGCTTATCACAGCATCTTCTTCCTGTCGGCTAAATTTCGCGTCTGTAGAACGTCAGCTTCATGGTGTAGCAATTTTAATGGCCAATAGTGTAGACACTATTGTGAATGGGTGCAGCCCCTATCTAAAGAGCGTTAGCAATACATCTTACCGAAAATATACAGGTGTACAAAACTTAAGGACGAAGGAACTATCGCGTGATGTGTCACTGTTAAGTAACATAACTCGATGAAACTTGGACCAGACATAGAAAGAGCTGCTGCAGTATAGCTCAGGAAGGTAACTGAAAGAATTACGTAATGAGACGAACAGAAATGACACTTTCATTCAAAGAAAATAATTGCACTAAAGTAATCGCGATTCATGATGATCACTTGGACAGTACAAAAGGCGGGTCACGGTTCTCAATAGGGTACGTGATCAACACGGACGAAAACATAAACTTCGCAACGTACTTCCATGCCAGTCACAACGTTGGTAAGGAGTTCTTGTGGTAAGGCGTTCCATTCCTCCACTTGCAGGGTTGACAACAGCTGGGCGAACGTACTGCAATACGTCTCCCCAACGAATACTGCACGTGTGCGATGGTATTTACAGCGTCACAGTTATTGAACTGTATGACATAAAATCGTCATAACTTCTGAACGTTTTGCGTTAGGAGGTTCAAACTGCACAGTTGGCCGCGGGGCGTGATGGGAATTAGCATGCGTTGTACGGTTTGGTTTACCTACGAAGCCCAGTTTCATTTGGATGGGTTCTTCAATAAGCAAAATTAACGCATTTGGGGGACTGAGAATCGCATTTCGCTATCGAGAAGTCTCATCATCCTCAACGGTGACTGTATGATGTGCAATGTCCAGTCACGGAATAATCGGTGCGATATCCCTTGATGGCACGGTCACTTCCGAACGGTACGTGAAGGTTTTGGAAGATGATTTCATCAAATGGCTCTGAGCACTATGTGACTTAACTTCTGAGGTCATCAGTCCCCGCCGGCCGCGGTGGTCTAGCGGTTCTGGCGCTGCAGTCCGGAACCGCGGGACTGCTGCGGTCGCAGGTTCGAATCCAGCTCGGGGAATGGGTGTGTGTGATGTCCTTAGGTTAGTTAGGTTTAAGTAGTTCTAAGTTCTAGGGGACTTATGACCTAAGATGTTGAGTCCCATAGTGCTCAGAGCCATTTGAACCATCAGTCCCCTAGAACTTATCATCATCATCATCATTTAAGACTGATTATGCCTTTCAGCGTTCAGTCTGGAGCATAGCCCCCCTTATACAGTTCCTCCATGATCCCCTATTCAGTGCTAACATTGGTTCCTCTTCTGATGTTAAACCTATTACTTCAAAATCATTCTTAACCGAATCTAGGTACCTTCTCCTCGGTCTGCCCCGACTCCTCCTACCCTCTACTGCTGAATCCATGAGTCTCTTGGGTAACCTTGCATCTCCCATGCGTGTAACATGACCCCATCATCTAAGCCTGTTCGCCCTGACTGCTACATCTATAGAGTTCATTCCCAGTTTTTCTTTGAGTTCCTCATTGTGGACACCCTCCTGCCATTGTTCCCATCTACTAGTACCTGCAATCATCCTAGCTACTTTCATATCCGTAACCTCAATCTTGTTGATAAGGTAACCTGAATCCACCCAACTTTCGCTCCCATACAACAAAGTTGGTCGAAAGATTGAACGGTGCACAGATAACTTAGTCTTGGTACTGACTTCCTTCTTGCAGAAGAGAGTAGATCGTAGCTGAGCGCTCACTGCATTAACTTTGCTACACCTCGCTTCCAGTTCTTTCACCATGTTGCCTTCCTGTGAGAATATGCATCCTAAGTACTTGAAACCGTCCACCAGTTATAACTTTGTTCCTCCTATTTGGCACTCAATCCGTTATATTTCTTTCCCACTGACATTACTTTCGTTTTGGAGATGCTAATCTTCATACCATAGTCCTTACATTTCTGATCTAGCTCTGAAATATTACTTTGCAAACTTTCAATCGAATCTGCCATCACAACTAAGTCATCCGCATATGCAAGACTGCTTATTTTGTGTTCACATATCTTAATCTCACCCAGCCAGTCTATTGTTTTCAACATATGACCCATAAATAATATGAACAACAGTGGAGACAAGTTGCAGCCTTGTCTTACCCCTGAAACTACTCTGAACCATGAACTCAATTTACCGTCAACTCTAACTGCTGCCTGACTATCCATGTAAAGACCTTTAATTGCTTGCAAAAGTTTGCCTCCTATTCCATAATCTTGTAGAACAGACAATAACTTCCTCCTAGGAACCCGGTCATATGCCTTTTCTAGATCTATAAAGCATAGATACAATTCCCTGTTCCACTCATAACACTTCTCCATTATTTGCTGTAAGCTAAAGATCTGGTCCTGACAACCTCTAAGAGGCCTAAACCCACACTGATTTTCATCCAATTGGTCCTCAACTAATACTCACACTTTCCTTTCAACAATACCTGAGAAGATTTTACCCACAACGCTGATTAAAGAGATACCTCTGTAGTTGTTACAATCTTTTCTGTTTCCATGTTTAAAGATTGGTGTGATTACTGCTTTTGTCCAGTCTGATGGAACCTGTCCCGACTCCCAGGCCATTTCAGTTATCCTGTGTAGCCATTTGAGACCTGACATTCCACTGTATTCGATGAGATCTGACTTAATTTCATCCACCCCAGCCGCTTTATTGCACTGCAATCTATTGACCATTTTTCCACTTCCTCAAATGTGATCCTATTTCCATCATCATTCCTATCCCATTCTGCCTCGAAGTCTGAAAACTTAGAACTACTTAAACCTAACTAACCTAAGGACATCACACACATCCATGCCCGAGGCAGGATTCGAACCTGCGACCGTAGTGGTCACGCGGTTCCAGACTGTAGCGCCTAGAACCGCTCGGCCACACTGGCCGGCGATGATTTCATCCCCGGTACACAAAATGACTCCGATTTCGACGATATGTGTTTCATGCAAGACGGAGTTCGACCTCATCGAAACAGGAGAGTGTTTGATGTCCTGGAGGAGCACTTTGGGGACCGCATTCTGGCGCTGGGGTGCCCAGAGGCGACTGGCATGGGCCTCGATTGGCCACCATATTCTCCGGATCTGAACACATGTGACTCCCTTTTGTGGAGCTATATTAAAGACAGGGTGTATAGCAATGACCCCAAAAACATTGCTGAGATGAAAACAGCCATTCAAGAGGTCATTGACAGCATCAATCTTCCGACCTTTAGCGGGTCAAGCAGAATTTCGCTATTCATCGCCAATGATGGCAGGCATATCGAACATGTCATAACGTGAATCCGAATATCTGTAGTGACGTTTACATGCTGCATAAAGTGTGTGCACGTCGTAGTTTGTAACTAATTTCCGTTTTTTTTTTCATGTACCTCAATACTCGTCACCCTGTAAGTGGGGGAACGGGTATCCCAGGCCATTCGCGGAATATTCTTTCTTTGCGATTCGGTCGCGAATTGTCATTCCTAAAAATGAAGTCAGGGCCGAATGCACTTCTAGAAAGACGCACATGAGCATAAAGTATCACAACAATGCTTGCCATTGTGTTCGAAGATTTGGAGCACAGTATGCTTATGCAACATTCTGCCTCCCCATGCCATAACCGCTGGCCCATCACGACAACCATGTTCAGCAATATTCCTGGGTGCATTACATGTTACCAACTCTCGCCATAGGAGGATACGTCCAGGGCCACTGCTCTGAATCTTTTGAAGAGCACGCGACTCCACACGCCAATGAAGAATCTTCCCTCATCACTAAAACACCTTTGCGTACCACTTGTGAGGTAACGTGCGAGTTGTGGCGCTCTGGAGATATTATATGTTCGGAATTGGGGCGGCCGCACAGGACGCTCGTCAAAGCCGGGGCCTGGCAGCAAACACGTGGTGACAAACGTTAGCCGGACGAGAGGTGTAGCCCCAGCGCGTGGTCCAGCCGCGTGGCTGGGAATTCCGCCGTGACGAGGACGGTGCTTTGTGTCGACGAAGGAGATGTCTGTGCCGGGAGTGCCAAAGATGGCGGACTTTGTGAAACCTTAATGGCAGACATGTCACAGTTCGTACAGAAATTAATAGCAGACAGATGAATCATGATACCTCAAAAAGAAACATGTATATTACTATTATTTGCACGACGATTCTGATGGTGTAATCAGATTTTCAGTATCTTTATTAGTTTAAAGTTTAGTATCACACGATAAATTATACAAGTAACACCCAGCAACGAATTTCCAAAATATAAACGCTTCATCCGATTTTGTCAATCGCCTTGTCTTTAGAAAGCTATTAGTGTAAACCTAAATTAGACTGAATTACAAAAAAATGGTTCAAATGGCTCTGAGCACTATGGGACTCAACATCTTAGGTCATAAGTCCCCTAGAACTTAGAACTACTTAAACCTAACTAACCTAAGGACATCACACACACCCATGCCTGAGGCAGGATTCGAACCTGCGACCGTAGCAGTCCGCGGTTCCGGACTGCAGCGCCAGAACCGCTAGACCACCGCGGCCGGCAATGAATTACAGGCATTTAACTTGAATAATACATGAGTTATTGGAGGTCATAGTGGCCGATTACTATCGATCGCGTCAGGCCATAAGTACTCCACAGTTACACGAAAAAACGGTAGCAGCAGGCTTATAAATATATTGATTCATCCTTGTCTTTGTTAATATCCGATATATGCTATTCACGAATAAATTGGTTAAATATTTACTGTGTGTTAGAAAGCACAGAGACATTAGGCCACTGACCTACTTTTTGCTTCTTTCCTTTTGATATATGTTTATTTAATTGCTTATGTATTTAATTATGTGTGTTAGAGCGTGTTCATGGTCCAGCCGTAGGAATATTTATTTATGTTCAAATTATTTAAATGTAAATCCGGTGTTTCGAATATGTTTCGTTATGTTTGTGACTGCATTGGCATGAAGACATGGCGCAAGCGCTCTAGCCAATCACAGCGCTCGTGAATGGAGAGACGTATGGAGGCTGGGGAAGAGCATCGTTTCCGGAGAGGACACTGGCACTTTTGGCAGTGCTGGAGTTCTGGAGGTCGGCACAGGACGCGACAGGACACGGGAGTGAGTGCTGGACGCGGACAGTCGGCGGAAAGACTTGGACAGTGGAGCAGTTGAAAGGTGGCTACACTGAGTCACAGCGCCAGAGATTGCGCCAAAGATTATTATTCTGCCGACTCCACTGGTGCAGTAGTAGTTCAGAGGTTGCCGTGGGCAGTACTTGTTGAGAGGATGTCGAGAGCAGTACTAGTTCAGAGGATGTCGAGTGCAGTTGCTGTTCTGTTGGGCGAGAGAGTAGATGCTGTTCGGTTGGTGTAATGTATAGATAGAAGATGTTGCAATGATCGCAGTGTATTTTTCGTCAATATATATGGAGGTAAAAAAAAATTATTTCACATTTCTTTAATGACAATGCCTCTTGGTCACAGGTTCAGTCAACAAAGCATCTGGCTCGTGTTCATGTATTAGACTTGTAATTCTGGTTTCTATATGCAATTATAGTATTTCTGGTTTTTCAATTAGTTCATTGTAAATTGTGTTTAAAATATCTTGTCGTATTGAGGAAGAACCGTGCCAGATACATGTACGTTGAATCACACTACCACACACAGAACAGTTACACTTGTGCTTTGTTGTTTCGTAGCTTTTATAGTTGCAGGGGACTTAATTAATCAATTGTGTTAACGGAAATATCTTGTCATTCTTTATTGTTATTTTATGCAGTCAGATTGCGTACTAATACTACTCAGGGCCAACCGGTTACGAGACTTCGTAACTGGACGCACAGCTACCAAAGTTATTGCATTTATTCATTATTCTTTTTGATTAAGCCCCTATGCACAGTTTGCGCGTGGTTGCGGAGGGTAGAAATGTTTCGGAGTGCCGACCTGTGCTCTTGTGAGATTTCCGTGACTTCTGCTGTGAAGTCGTAGTATGCATTCAGAAGTGAGTATCTCAAGAGCTATGTTGTTGTTCATAACTAATTACGTGAAGTAGGAATCTATTGTTTCCCCTGTTATTCAACTTATATTTTATTTAATTGATGGAACATCGACACCAATAAGTGTTTTGTAGAAATATACCGCATTCTCAAAAGTGCTTCTGCTATCGTACTCATCATTTAAAGTCTTTAAGATAGTACCTGCAGATTTTATTTAATTACAATCTTTCATTTATAAATTTATATGGTATTTTCATAATTCGCAATTGCCGACTGACAGAAACCTTCGACCATCCGATTCATGTGTGTATTCTTATTGTATACTGTAGACTCAGCAGTATTTGGCCTGTAATGCGGCAACTACGTATCCCAGCCCCTAGACAACGAAACCAGCCAAATATTTTAATAGAACCTTCAACACGACGTCTTTAGATTACGTCGTCCCCTCAGCCACCCCCCCCCCCCCCCAGGCTAACTATTGGCTTTAGGAATAGTTTTTAAGAATTCCTCCTGTTGTCATATGTTTCTTTCCTAGCATAAGTAACCGTGTGCGGTTATTTTTAGGTTTAATCTCCTATTTAGCTCGTCACTTATTCCATCCATTCTATTTTTTGATATACGTTGATCCACGGTTGGGAATATATCGCCTATTTGGCCACTACCCATGTATAAAGCTTCTCGTATTCGTATGCGCATGCGCATTCAAGTAACTTCCCTTGTCTTGCGCATGTGCTTAGGTAGCGGGTCGGGCGTGTAAGTGAGCGACTATTTGTAGCTGCAGTTTATGGCGGGTCATGGCCCATCGAATATAGGCCGGTGTGAGGTGGAGCGTACGCCATTAAGTTAAGTAGTGGTTTAGACTTTGTACATATGTACTGTTTGTGTTCCCCCTTTTTTTCGTTTATAAATGTATAGCGATGGTGTTCGCCCGTATCTCGTGGTCGTGCGGTAGCGTTCTCGCTTCCCACGCCCGGGTTCGATTCCCGGCGGGGTCAGGGATTTTCTCTGCCTCGTGATGGCTGGGTGTTGTGTGCTGTCCTTAGGTTAGTTAGGTTTAAGTAGTTCTAAGTTCTAGGGGACTGATGATCATAGATGTTAAGTCCCATAGTGCTCAGAGCCATTTGAACCATTTTGAGCTATGGTGTTCTTTTAATCATTGACAAAGGTCTTCTTAGGCACTTGTGGGTTTTATTGTTCTGAAGAAGGTGTAGTTATCTACGCCGAAACCTAGGTTAACACTAGGTGCTTTTTTCGCAATCGAGGCGTGTTTCTAGTTTTGTAATATATGTAAAAATTTTAATATTGCAACTCTGAGTCGGAGGGTGCGTAGTTTATTGAAAGCCCGCACATTTACGCCATCCAAAATGAACAGTACCTAGAATGATGCTACAAAGAAAGCTTACTTTTGTCGCAAATGCTGAAAGATCATACTTTAGTACATTATCTCTGCACAAAACCTTGAACAGCTCTCTGTAGCTTTTATGACACAGTTTCTTGGGTGTCCCTAACTCGTAGGGTGACCACTGTTCAGGTAGTAGAGGATCCTAAAAATGTACCTTTAAATCTAGATCCATATTCCGCAGGGCACCTGACGGGTTGTGGCGGAGGGTACTCTTGTACCACTAAGTGATCCTCCCTTACCTGTTCCATTCACGAATGGCGCATGGCAGGAATGATTGCCGGTAAACATACGTATTAGCTATAATTTCTAATATTTTCTAGTTGTGGACATTTCGCGAGATGTATGTGCCAGGAAGTAACACGTTATCGGATTTATCCTGGAACTTGGAAGCTCATTAGTGAGTACCTTAGGGTAAACAGCTAACGGTCAGAATGAAAACTTACTTTTTTTTACGTAAACAACTTCCAACTTATAGTAAAAATATGCGTGAATAAAAACCCTACGACAAAATAGAAAATTTTCTTTATTGATTACCGTTTGACAAGCCGTCTTCGTATCAATCTAATAGTTTGTTCAGTGTATAAAAATCACTTCACATCGTCATATTCTTAGAGCTAAGTCCCCCAAAATGAAAAATCTTAGTTGGTTATGTCAATTTACATAAACACTGAACAACATTTTAGACTGATATGAAGACGGTGAAACTTCTTTAAAAATTTTTACTTAAATAGAAACCACTGAGACGGTGAAACTTGTGCGTTATATAATTCTGAAACTGCTGTATGATTACTCAGTGTTCTTAAACTGCTGAGCGAGATCGAATGCTAGTGTTACTTTACTATTCTTTATCATTTCAGCACTGTCTCACAATATTCTATCGCAACGCAATCTCACTGCTCTAAAATGATAACCTGACTTCAAATAATTAATACAAAAGAATGTCCCTGAATAAGAAGCAATCCTAACAATAACCTATACATTGCATAAGTCATTTACCTAAAAAAAATCTTCATTACCCGAACTACTGCAATACAACAAGCGCCAATACAGCCAGCTAAATAAAAGATTCTAATTACTGAAGGCTCTAACTACTAATAGGCATATGGTTAGCAAAGGAAAGATTTTGTTGCAAAGCAAACAATATATTTTTTTACCTTAATAATGTGGCAATCAGTTCAAAAATTATATAATCGTCTGTGACATCCAGTTCCAAAAATTATATAATCATGAATAACATTCAATCTCCAAGTCGCACACGCCCAGATCGTCCGCTTTCGCTAACACTTCAAACCACTAACCTCCATCAATACCAACTACTCACTTCCAATCTCCATCACTGCTGGCTGTTCACCTCCAACTGCAAGTCACACCAGCCACAGACTCTCTCACAGACAGAGATTTAATACAGAGCGCTACATAGCGCTACCAACATACAAACACATAAACAACCTATTTACAACGGCTCCTCAATGAGCCGAAAACGGTAATCAATAAAGAAAATTTGCGATCTTGACCTAGTATTTTTATTCACATATGTTTCAAATCGAAAGCTCGCGTATATCCCCATTAACAATGTCAAAGAATATGAAGATAGTAACTGTTCTCGAAAGAGCAGATACCACTGATGACAGTGCAGCTGCTCTAGAATAAATGATAATTAATTGAAACCCTCAGCTGCCGACAGGTGTTGTTGATATACCTCGATGGGGGGACACCTGAAAATGCGTGCACCGTCCGGGATTTGAACCCAGGACCTCTTGCTTACATGGCAGACGCCCTGTCCGTCTGAGCCACTTGAGGACAGAGGCGAATAGCGCGACTGCAGGGAGGACTTATCCCTTGCACGCTTCCCGTCGGCAGCTGAGGGGTTTCAATTAATTATCATTTATTCTAGAGAAGCTGCACGGTCATCAATGGTATCTGTTCTTACGAGAACAGTTATTATCTACATATATACATAGATAAAGGCTATCCAGCCATTGACCTTCGTCTGTGTAAATGCGCACAGGTTGCCCGAACTCTTACGGGAATCGTCACCATAGTGTGCGCGAGTAATGAGTGAATGGGCAAATATCTATTAGGTACATTACGTGTGTAGATTGTGGACAGTTGGGAATGTGGGTCTCACGGGAAACGTGCAAGGCGTAAATCCCTGTTGTGTGTTCTCGGTGGCTCAAATAGATAGAGTATCTGCCATGTAAGCAGGAGATCCCGGATTCGAGTCCCGGTGGGGGCACACATTTTCAGCTGGCTCCATCGAGGTTTATCAACAACACCTGTCGGCAACTGAGAGTTTCCATTAATTATCATTTAATGCCAAAGCATAATATAGCAAAAATGTAAACTCATAGCAACTGTACAAAATGACGATTGTCAGTCTCAATTCTCGCATTAAAACGGCGTCTCGTTTATGTTAGAGGTGTATTTGTTCTTGCAGCAGTACTCTACTCTCCGTATCCTTCACAGTGCGAACTTCGAGGTGACGGGCACGATCCAACAAAGCTCCTCAAATTCTACTGTGCGAACAATTGTGTGTGTCAGATCTTGAATTGCTCTTTGTGGCTTGCCCCAGTTTCTTGTACGTTTCTCTCCGCGGCGCTAAATTGCTTCCAGTTAGAATGAAAACTACTGTGAAAAATTTTTTGAGCTTCGTGAACACTGGGCCCTACTGCTATATACATTACAAAAAGGAAGTAAGGTTAGGATTTAACGTCCCATCGACAACGACGTCATTCGAGATGGAGCACTAACTAGGATTGTTTTAATCATCTTGTGGTGTTGCAGTCCTACAGGATTGTTTTTGTGGGTGGGGAAGGAAATCGGTCGTGCCTTTCAAAGATACCATCGAGGCATTTGCCTGGAGCGGTTTGATTTGATTTGATTTTGGCAGGGAAGCTAAAACAGCTTCGGTCTGACCAGCCACTGCCCGCACCAAAACCGAGTTTATTGTCCGATATCTCTCCCTGTATATCTAATAAAGCCAACCAGTGCCCTTAAATAGTGCTAGGAGTCTCTTTACCAGTTCTTTGTTAGACACAATTGCTTCAGGTCTAGTTGCCCCGAAAACTCCGTGTCTCTTGCTCTCCAATGCCGTGTATTCGAAGAGTAGGTGTGATGCAGTTTCTTCACTCTCATCATGGATCCTACATTCAGGGTCTTCTTCCGTTATACCCATTGTGTATAGGTGTTTTTTGAAATTCCCATGGCCAATCATCAGTCCGACCATGAGTTTAATATCTTTCCTGTTCAAGCCCAGGATTACAGAGCTTCTTTTAAAACAGGGCTTTGGCATCATTACCTTACCAAGTTTTTTGTTTATAGACCTTGCTCCAGTATTCTACGTGCTGTCTTCTAAGCCAGTTCCGTAGTTCTAGTTGTATCATAGCCTTGATGATTGTCAGAACAGGTTCCAGTCCAATGAATTGAGTCTTTGCCCTCATCCTACCAATCTGTCGGCTTGTTCATTGCCACCGATCCCTCAGTGGCCAGGGAACCATACTATGTTTACCCTATTGCTTCCCCGTAGCTCCACCAGAGACATGTGGCATTCTGCAACATCTTAGATCTTGTTGCAAGAGCTGCCAATGATTTCAGGGCTGCCTGACTGTCTGAATAGATGTAGATGCTACAGTCCTTGTAGCACCTACGCATATTCTCCTCCACGCACGCCCTGATTGCAGTTATTTCAGCTTGGATTACCGTGGCCAGTTTTCCTAGCGATATGATGCCCTCCAGTCTTGGCTGAACCCCATACACCCTGGCCCCAGCGCCTTGCTCTGATTTCGACCCAACGGCGAACCAGACAATGTCCCCTGTATGGTGTCTGTTTTTCCCACTGCTTCCTGCTTCCAATTATTATATTGTAAGGCTTGTTGAAGCAGTTGGGAGTTATTATATAGTCGGCCGGCATTTCCTCAGCCTTTTCCATATTTACCTCACTCACTATTTTAGTGTGTGAGTCTGGATATCCCAGTGAGATCCAGTTTTTACCAGTTTTGAGTCTGTATGCTCCAGCTGCTGCCTTCATCTTGACCGAAAGGTGTAGTGGAGGCATGTCCAGTGTGGCGTCCATCCCAGCGGTTGGTGTGCTGCTAATTCCGCCTGTTATGGCTAAGCAGGCCATTCTCTGCACCTTGGCAAGCTCCTTAACTGCAACCTACTGTTCTACCTTCTACCACCACACTACGGCTCCATAGGAAATCCTAGGTCTAACCACCATGGTGTATATCCAGTGCATATCCCTGAGGCTTAGGCCCCAGTTCTTGCTACAAGCCCTTCTGGTAGTAACTAGAGTACCTTTCGCCTTGGAGTATATGCTCTTAATGTGAGGGTTCCATGTTAGTTTCTCATCTAAGGTGACCCCTAGATATTTCACTGTCCCCTTCACAGGTAGAGTTTCATTAAAGAGCTTTAGATTCCAACTTGAGTGCTAGAGATGTTTCCTCGCGAATAGTACCACAGTCTTCTTAAGATTAACCCTTAGATCCTGTTTAATGCACCAGTCTTGCACAATGTCCAATGCACCTTGTGCCATGTTCCTAACTGTGTCAGTAAATTTTCCAAGTATTACTATGACAAGATCATCTGCATATATTTGGCAAAAGCATTGTCTGGAATTTAGAGGGGACAAAACTCCTCGGTTTGAACAATCTCTAGTGATGTTAATTACCATATTTTCATTCATCATCGCGGCCTCTACCTTCCTTCCACTAAGCATGGCCCTGGTCCACCTACATATAATGGTACCTAGGTCATGCACCTCTGCTGCCCTAACCATGGAATCGAAGGTCGTGTTACTAAAGGCCTCCTCGATGTCCAGGAAGATGCAGAGGGCTATTTCTTGAAAGTGAAGTGCTTTCTTCAGCCTCCCAACAAGTTGATGGAGAGATGTCTCACATGATTTATCTGGTTATATGCGGGTTGGTTTGAATGTAGAGGAGCCCTAGTTAGCATACTCTCCCCAGCATGTACATTACCAGATTCTCCAATGTTTTAAGAATGAAGGAGGACAAACTGATTGGTCTCATGTCCTTGGCCTTGATATAATCAATTTTCCCTGGCTTTGGAATAAAAACAACCGTCGCTGCCCTGCAGGCATTGGGAATGATTCCTGTGGCTAAGCTAAGCCTGTATAACCTGCAAAGGACTCTTACGAGATTCTCTCCTGCCTGTTGCAGGAGAGCTGGAAAGATTCCATCTGGGCCAGGTGACTTGAACGATTGGAATGTTCCCACCGCCCACTGGGTTTTATTGAAATCGACACACTCTTTGGCCGATTTCCAATCTTCTCTTCAAGTGCCTGAGAACCATTGTCTCTCAGGGATCGCATTCTGATCTATGTTATCCGGCAGAGCATATTGAGGAAAGTGAGTTTTGAGGAGTAGTTCTAGTGTCTCATGTGCTGTCTCTGTATATTCCCCACCCTCCTTCCTCAACGTACCTCTTGGATTAGTTGGTACTCTAGTGAGGATTTTGTGGAGTCTGGCTTGAGCAGCCGTGCCCTCCACTTCCTCACAGAATGCCTTCCAGGATGCCTCCTTTGCATGTTTAATTCCGGAGGCACGCATAAAACACCATCCGAAATTGTGCTAAACGCATTCTCTGAAAATTATTTCGAGTAGTTAGTTCATGAGCCCATGCGAATAGTGAACGGTTGTGAAAACACGCTTGATCTCTTAGCAACAAATAATCCTGAATTAATAATGAGCATCAAAATGGAAACAGGGATTAGTGAACACAGGGTTGTCGTAGCGAGACTGAATATTGTAACCCCCAAATTCTCCAAAAATAAACGAAAAATATACCTATTCAAAAAAGCAAATAAAAATTCACTTGACGCCTTCCTGAGAGACAATCTCCACTCCTTTCAAATTAATAATATAAGTGTAGACCAGATGTTACTTGAATTCAAAGAAATAGTATCGGCAGCAATTGAGAGATTTGTACCAAATAAATTAACAAACGACGGAGCTAATCCTCCTTGGTAACAAAACGGGTCAGAACACTGTTGCAGAAACAACGAAACAAACATAACAAATTTAAACAGACGAAAAATCCCCAAGATTGGCGATCCTTTACAGAAGCTCGAAATTTAGCGCGAGATGCTTATAACAGTTTCCACAACGAAACTTTGTCTCGAAACCTGGCAGAAAATCCAAAGAGATTCTGGTCGTATGTCAAGTATATTGGCGGCAAGAAACAATCAAGGCCTTCTCTGAGCAATAGCAATGGAGATACTATCTAAGACAGTGCTGCCAAAGCAGAATTACTAAACACAGCCTCCCGAAATGCCTTCACAAAAGAAGACGAAGTAAATATTCCAGAATCGAATCAAGAACAGCTGCCAACATGAATAACGTAGAAGTAAATATCCTCGGAGAAGTGAAGCAACTTAAATAACTTAACAAAAGCAAGTCTTCTGGTCCAAACGGTATACAGGTTAGGTTCCTTTCAGAGTATGATGATGCTTCAGCTCCTTACTTACCAATCATATACAACCGTTCGCTCGACGAAAGATCCGTACCCAAAGACTGGAAAGTTGCACAGATCACACCAATACTCAAGAAACGTAGTGGGAGTAATCCACTAAATTACAGGCCCATATCATTAACGTCGATGTGCAGCAGGATTTAAGAACATATATTGTGTTCGAACATTATGAATTACCTCGAAGAAAACATTCTATTGACACACAGTCAACATGGATTTAAAAAACATCGTTCTTGTGAAACACAACTACCTTGACATGGGATTTCAGATCGATACCGTATTTCTGGATTTCCGGAAGGCTTTTCACACTGTACCACACAAGCGACTTGTAGTGAAATTGCAAGCTTATGGAATATCGTCTCAGTTATGTGACTTTCCTGTCAGGGAGGTCATAGTTAGTAGCAATTGACGGAAAGTCATCGCGTAAAACAGAAGTGATTTCTGGCGTTCCAAGGTAGTGCTATAGGCCCTTTGCTGTTCTTTATCTATATAATCTGTTTGGGATACAATCTGAGCAGCCGTCTTAGGTTGTTTGCAGATGACGCTGTCGCTTATCGACCTATAAAGTCATTAGAAGAACAAAACAAACTGAAAAACTATTTAGAAATGATATCTGAATGGTGCGAAAATTGGCAGTTGACCCTAAACAACGAAAAGTGTGAGGTCATCCACAAGAGTGCTAAAAGTAATCCGTTAAACTTCGGTTACACGATAAATCAGTCAAATTTAAAGGCCGTAAATTCAACTAAATACCTAGAAATTACAATTAAGAACAACTTGAATTGGAAGGAAACGTAGAAAATGTTGTGGGGAAGGCTAAACAAAGACTGCGTTCATTGGCAGGACACTTAGAAAATGTAATAGACATACTAAGGAGACTGTGTACACTACGCTTGTCAGTCCTCTTTTAGAATACTGCTGCGTGGTGTGGGATCCTTACCAGTTAGGACTGACGGAGTACATCGAAAAAGTTCAAAGAAGGGCAGCACGTTTTGTATTATAGCGAAATATGGGAGAGAGTGTCTCTGAAATGATGCAGGATTTGGGCTGGACATCATTAAAAGAAAGGCGTATTTCGTTGCGACGGAATCTTCCCGCGAAATTCCAATCACCAACTTTCTCCTCCGAACGCGAAAATATTTTTTTGTCAAAGACCTACATAGAGAGAAACGATCACTACGATAAAATAAGGGAGGTCAGAGCTCGTACGGAAAGATATAGGTTCTCGGTCTTCCTGCGAGCTATACGAGATTGGAATAATAGAGAATTGTGAAAGTGGTTCAATGAACCCTCTGCCAGGCACTTAAATGTAATTTTCAGAATATCCATGTAGATGTAGATGTGGAAGGTTGTAGTTGACAAAGGCTTCACGATATTTTGCCCCTTGTCCTTTACATCTCACAAGGTTAAACAGTCTTCGTACCTGTTTTCTGTGCGTTTCCAAGTTATTGTTCCACCAAGGCACACTCCTATTTGTGCACGTCTTGGTGATTGCGCAGTTGTCCTGGTATCAGGTCACTATGGCAGAGGTGCAGCGTCTGCTACTTCCTGAAACTCCACTGAATTCGTAATCGAGGTTTTAATTTCCGATAAGCTTAAGTCCATGTCCCTCCTGTATGTCTCCCAGTTTATTTTCCTGGGATTCATATAGGCCGTGGTCTGTCTGATTCCCATTTCAACCTTGAATTTAATATACATGTGGTCGGATGAGGATGGCTCTAACGCCACATGCCATTGTTTGCAATAGCTGTCCATCATCATGGAACCAAAGGTTATGTCAATTACTTCTTCTCTTCTGCTATTCCTGTATGTAGGTTCATTGCCCCTACTCAGGACCTTCAAGTTGTTAGACAAGAGAAATTCAAGAAGGTACTCACCTCTACTGTTGGTGTCATTGCTGCCCCACACATGGTTGTGGCCATTGGCATCACATTCAAACAACAGCTGGTCGCCTTGCCGATGGCACACTTCTGTCTATCTCCTCACCTCCAAAGGAGGAGGAAGCTGTCTTCGTAAGGAAGGTATGCTGAGGCCAAAACAATTTCCCTCATGATACCTTCCTCACGTTGCTGCATCCTAGTGGTCACGAGGTCCTTGGAGCAGAAATTTATCACTGGCATGGAAGAAATTCCATTTCTCACATGTATGCATGTTATGGAGTTTCTTAGATTTCTAGCTTAAATAAACTTACCTCCAGCGCCACCGAGGCCGAATACGCCCCGTTCATATAAGTAGGGTTCTTGTATCAGGGCTACGTCCACTTCCTGTCTACGCAGGCAACGTCTCAGGGCAGCAGTGGCCCTTTCACAGTGCTGAAAATTAATCTGCAGCACCTCCACTCTCTGTCGTGCTGCCATCATTGCCCTTGAAGTCTTTGATTACCATGAGGGCAACTTGCGAGAACCCTAAAAACAATTTCAGGTCCTGCTCTCGCATCGCCTACAGGGACTTCTCTCTGACCTCCAGCACCAGGGTTTGTCCTTCTGGTACAGCCTTCTGGCTGATTACTCTCAAATCCTCTGTCGGGACTTTTGGGTTCTGGACCCCTATTTTCTCGAACAGAGTCTTTGGAGAGACATCCTTAAGGACCTTTGGTACCCATATTGATACCTTTGCGGTCTTAAGAAGCTGAGCTGCCGTATTGACCAGCAGCATCCTATCCTCCCTCGAGGATATCATGGGCAACTTGTCCTTGAGCCATTCCACAGTAGGCACCCTCTCATAGACAAAAATGATGGCACTCCGATCTAGATAGACCCTCCTGAAATTGGGTCCTGGAAAAGCGCCCCCCCCGGCCACAAACGTTTCGAAGAGGGCCATCTGTACAAGCTACTCCTGCTGCGTGGTGATGCCTACCAGTGGATAGCCTTCCTGGATAACTGCCATCTTAAAAACGGAGATTGCAGTACTATGGGTCTGTTTCCTTATTTCTTGGCTTGGCTTTTTCTGGGCTCGCTTATCCTGAGAGGAGGGAGTCTTAGATTCCTACCTTATCGTATTGTTGCCTGTCTTCGCGGTGTGGGGGTCTGTGTATCCCCTTCAACCTGAGACAGTTATTCTTGGGGGTCTTGGGCTCACGCCCTTTTAATTCTTTCCAGTTATATTTGGCAAGCCATTATTTTCCTTCCTTTTGTTTTTGTTCCCTGAGACGTTTCCTCCTCTGGGCCCCAGACAAGGTTTTAATCTTGATCTGGTCCAACTTCTCAGTTACAGTTTCCACCTCTTTCTCAGGTCTAGACCCTGATTCAGTAGTGGGAGTGCATTCCTTCAGTCCTGACCCCGATGTTTGGGTGTCTGAGGTCTCAGTTTGCCCCTCAGTTTGTTTTAATTTATTTTCGTCTGTCGTGCCCATCTTGGTCCCACGAGATTTGGGGATCTACATGGTCCATACAACAGAAACCCCGCGCGGTGTAAGGCTACTTACTCAGGGAGATCGCCCGCTATCCCTGAGGCTCTGTTTGCGACACATCTTCCCATGTGCCTCACACACCTCAGCACGGATTGTATCACACCTTTGGTTGGGAAAGGGAATTAGGTAAGGACTTGGAAAGTATAAGGAAGACAGGACGTTGTGGGACACTCTTAGTCTGATCCATCAACTAAGACCTTTCTGGCAGAAGGTCCTCTATCTTCAGCATAGACCTCAGGTTCACGCGGATATGCAAACCTCTCCACCCGCAGGGGCAGTGCTTCGCCAAGGTGGTGTCTCCCGGAGAGGCCTGGAGCACTTTAGGGAGAACATCTGCATGATCGGGCGCGTAGTTTAGTTGACGTCCTCCCGAATGTGAGTCCAGTTCCTTAAGCACTGCGACATTTCACTCGGTAACATACATTAAAAGCAATTTCCTGTAGAAAGAACAGCTCTGTTTTCGATAACCAATGGGAAACTATGCTATAAACGGTGGTAAACTCCGCTGTGTCCATATCATAGACGATTGTGTATTATTTTTCGAGGTAGTGCCTCCAACGTCGATGCAGCAGGAAGTTGTTCGTTACTAAACATAAGCAGGTACTTCACATGAACTGCTCATTTAAGACCTCGTACTGCCTTAAGCATTCATTTCGACCATTAGTGCCTTACCACATAAGTATCCTATAAACTCTGGGTAATTTTAATCATAAATGTTTTGGGAGACTATATCGGTACCCACGAGACAGCATACATTACCTAATTGTTCCAAAACACCACACATAAAAAAGGGATTCTTCCGGGGCTCATAACTCGGATTCTGTTGGTGATAGAAAGGTAGGGTCAAGCGTCTCGGGTAGACCTTGGGCTAGGGACCATTTGTATAGCCAGCAGAAGAATCTTCTTAGTGACAGTATCCTACAGTACATGGTCAAAGTATGAATATTAGACTTCCTCCTGCTTAGGCAAATGGTGCAGATCGTTTGGCTCTTGTTCCATTTCATGTGGCCTACGGTGTACCTTAAGGGGCTTATGGAGGCACCATTAGTTCCTGGGCAGTTCCTTAGGGAAGCCTAAAATATCGTGTTTTAACATTTTCTCCTGCCAAAACCGAACCTCAGATTCCAAGACGGCTAAGCACAGCAAATTGGTGTCATTTTTACGGTATATTCATAAGCTCGCGGTCTTGAAAAGGCTTGAAAATTTTCTTGACATCTTTATCCGTTTCCGAGATACAGAGGTTCAAAGTTACTCTACTTGGACAAATACGCGCATATAATCGGGTGTGAGACGAAAACGTAGTTTATAAAGCGACGTTGCAGGGAGAAAATGCTGTAAAGTGTATCCGTTATCATCAGAAGGATTCTGGGAACCCCACATTGTAGTGCACGTAAAATCCGGTTTGAAATATGAAATTAGTTTTGCGTTATTTCGTTTTCACGTAAGTAAACTACCTAAATTTTACTGACCCATGAAGTTCTTTTCATATGAGTAACGTGTACTGATGTGGAAGGGAAAACAAGTGAACCAGCGGAAAAATGCTCCTATTGGGGCACAAAAAAGACTCTGACTTACCACTGGAAATTCGCTTAACGAGCATCTCCCATAACGCGCAATTCGCATAACGAATAAAAAAAATTGTAAAAAAATGACTCGCTTAACGAGCGATTTTTCGCATAACAAGTGACGACGATTTAGTGTGACGTCACCAGCCGTTGAAATGTTAATTAAATCAAGACTCTAAGCTGCCGACAGGCGTTGATATACATCAAAGGGGATAGTTGACAATGTGTGCTCCGACCGGGACTGGAACCCGGGATCTCCTGCTTACAGGGCAGACGCTCTATCCATCTGAGCCACTGGGGACACAGAGCATAGTGCGGCTGCAGGGATTTATCCCTTCCACGCTCTCCCGCGAGACCCACATTCCCAACTTAATGTCACACAGCGTAGTGCGATACCATCTTCATATCACCAACCGTTGGCGCGCGGCGGGGGAACCGTTCAACAGAACATTTCACTGTCGGCAATGGCGTATGAGCAATGTCTTTAGTACGTACTGCAGTCTGGGTTTAGGGCTCTTTCTTCAACCATCTCAGTGCAGCCCGTGAACACACATTTTTTTCTAAACTTGTGTTCACAAAATGTTTTTTTTTTGTGTGTGTTCAAATTTTAATAACCTTCGTAGAAATGTCCTCGAATATAAAGCCGCAAGAAGACACCATTAGAGAAAGAAACTGACCTTAGAAGTGAAACGTAAAAATCACTGAAAAACACGAACGTGGTGTGAGCGTTGCCTATTTAGCACGCACGTACAGTCGGTCTACATCAACTATTTGCACTGTCCTCAAGAACAAGGACAAGATTAAAGAGATAGATGCTTCAAAGGAAGTAACAAGAGTATCTAAACAATGGTTGCGTATTCATACCGACCGCTGTGGCCGAGCGGTTCTAGGCGCTTCAGCCCTGACCCGCGCTGCTGCTACGGTCGCAGGTTCGAATCCTGCCTCGGGCATGGATGTGTGTGATGTCCTTAGGTTGGTTAGATTTAAGTAGTTCTAAGTCTAGGGGATTGATGACCTCAGATGTTTAATCCCATAGTGCTCAGAGCCATTTGAACCATTTTTGCGTATTCTGGGCGATGTGACAGGTTGCTCCTTATATGGATAAATGAAAAACAGTTGCAAGGCAACGCTATTAACGAGAACATAATTTCTGAGAAGGCGATAATGATTTTCGTCGACCTCGTTTAGAAAACTCCAGGATCATCAGCGGCAGAAGAAGTGTTTTAGGGAAACCGTGAGTTGTTAGAGAAGTTTAAGAGATGGACTGGCATCCAAAGCGTTGTGAGGCAGCGTGAAACAGCCAGCTCCTACACAAAGGCAACAGAGATCTGCATCAGCAACTTCAAGATGCTCGTAGATTCTGACGGTTACCTTCGCAACAGGATTTTAATTGTGACGAGACAGGTCTATCCTGGAAAAAGACACCGAAGCGTGCCTTTACAACAGCAGAGGAGAATGCATTGCCTGGTCCCAAGTCAAAGAAAGACTGCCTCACACCGCTATTCTGTGCCAATGCAAGAGGCAGTTTGAAAATTAAACTCCACGAGCGTTCAAGAAGTGTAAAGTCCAGAAGAACGGGTTAAATGTTATGTCAAGGTCCAGCAACAATGCTTGCGTGACATGTGATCTTTTTAGTGATTGAATCAATAAAGTCTTTGGTCCTTCGGTAAAAAATATTTGCTTGAGATGAATCTGCCATTCTATGTCTTGCTTGTTATGAACAACGCTCCTGCCCATTCTTCAGGCTTACAATATCACCTCCTTGAAGAATTTCAGTTCATCAAGATCCAATTTCTACCTCCCAAAACCACTGCGTTGCTCCAGCTTATGGACCAGTAGATTATTTCTAACTTTAAGCTATACACAAAGCACTCTTCGAGCATTGCTTTGAGTTGACTGAAGCTGCCAATTTCACTCTCAGAGAGGTTTGGAAATATCACTTCAATGTCGCTGCCTGCGTCAAGATGATCGACAAGGCGTGGGAAGGGGTTCCCAAGAGAACTCTCACTTCCGCTTGGAAGAAGCTTTGGCCAGAGTGTGTTATGGAATGTGACTATGATGCATTTGAGTCAGTACCTTTGGAGCCCATAGTCAACGAGATTGTGTCTTTGACCACCGAAGAGCTTATGGAGTTGTAGTGTGTTTCACAGCAGGAAGCTGTGGAGAGGAGTTCTTCAGAGGAGGAAAAGGAGTAGGAGGAGATGGTAACAACAAAGCAGCAATCTTGTGGCGCAATAAGAGAAATGCTGAAAGCACAGGAATAGATTGCATCATACATTGAAAATCATCACCCCAATAAAGCAGTGGCAACGTGCACTACAAATTTATTTGACGATAATGCTGTGTCACATTTTCGCCAAATGTTGAAGTGTTGGCAGAAACAAATGACTATAGATAGCTTCCTACTATAAAAGAATCAGTTATGTATTGTGAATAATAAAGTACACAATACTGTATGTATTTTTTTAATAAATGACATGAATAAGATAAAACTTTAAGTATTTTTCCTGCGTGGAACGCATTATAGTATTTTACATTAATTTATTTGGCACAAATTGTTTCACTTAACGAGTGTTTTGCACTACGAGTAAGAGTCTCGAACGAATTATGCTCGCTATGCGAGGTACCAAGTGCCTCATTCTTCTTTCCTCAGTACCTTCAAAAACTTTCCCAAAAATTTTGGCAAGCGAACATATTCGTGTTTTTTAAGCTGGGAGAGGAGATAGAGGCAGTGGGAAAGAGACGGAGAAGTAATAAATACTGAAAGATAACGTTTGTTGTGTAGAGAGAGCGAAGGAGACAATGGCAGTGTGTGAGAAAGGGAAGGACACATTGTCAGTGAAACATGGTTGACAATGACAGAGCAGTGCTAGGGAAAGAGTGGGGGAAACATTGCCAGTGGGAGAGAAACAAAGATGAGAAAGTGGGAGTGAGTGAGAGCCAGAGATAATGACAGAGTCTATGACAGTGACAACGAGGAAGAGAGAGACAGTGAGAAGACCCTGCAGTAGTAGGAAGGAATGGATGAGACAGTAGCAGTAAGAGAGAGCAAGAGAGAGACGGTGACCGTGACAGGAGACGGTAGTAGCAGAACAGAAAGGAGGAGGCTGTGGTTGTGAAACAGGAGACGCTGACAGTCAGAGAGACAAAAAGAGATATTGACACTCAGTTGGGCTGAATGAGTGAGTGAGGACAGAGAAGTGGGAGTGATGAGTAAGAGCGATTTGCAATGATGGACTAGTGGGTGTGAGAGAGTTACAGTTACGGAAGCTCATGAGAGTGATAGGTGAGTTGCATATTGACAAGAGCAGAATACATTCGCAAAGCCCGAATTTTGGTAAAATTTTTAACGCTGCTGTGCAAGATAGAGGGAGACAGCTCGTGCCTCACTTTTCAGTCTGTCTTTTAAACATGAGCATTTTTCCGCTGGTGACGGGTGTGCTCCACATATGTACTGGTGACTTCAATGCAGGTAACGAAGACGAACTCTTTCCAGAAATAACTTAATGTCTTGAAATATTGTGATATCATGCAAGTTAAATTTAGTAGATTCTGATGTCATTATTTAGGGCATGTAAGTATTTTATTCATTAATTTGCCCGATATATTTCAGTTTCACATGACGCAATGGTAAAGAAGCAATTCAGTTATTGAGCGATGTATACTGGCTCAGTTTCTAACTGCAATCAATCATAAATCAGGCGTACTGGATTTGCCACAAAATACTGATCCTCAAGAACTAGCTGTGTTGCTTGCAACATTCCCGATAAGCTTAACTAATGGTCTCTTTAGCTCGAAAGTCATAAGTCTTACGGCCTGCTTAAGAAGTATTTACTTGTTTGTATTAACAGGAATATTCTGACCAAAAGCGTGCAGACACAATTCGGCAAAACTGTTGTAGTCGCCTACTGGCTTATAAACACGAACAGCGTACGCAGTTGATAAAAATAGGATGATAGATGTGAATCAACGGCCCTTCGGAGTTCAGGTGTTTTCGAATGAGTGAAACTCACCTGGCTGTTCTCGTCCATCAGATTACGTTAGGCTGTTTGATGACCTTTGGGTGCTGTCATTGAGGGACAAGGCGACCGCTTTCATCATGACCTCAAAAAAAAAAAAAAAAAAAAAAAGGTTACGAAGACGGTATCAGGGCCGCTGGAGTCTATTTATATAAGGAAAAATGTAAGTATATTTATGTGTTCCACACCTCCTCCTAAACCACCAGCTTGCAACCTGAAGAAAGAAGAGGTACAAGCCATTAAGAATCTCAACGCCGACAAGAGTATATTGGTACTGCCTGCCGATAAGGGAAATGCGACGGTCGTAATGAAGACCGAAGATTATGAGCAAAAGATCCGAGACCTATTAGATCCGACGACGTACCGAAAACTAAGCGCAGATCCGACGCAGCGTATCACACGAAATACGAATTTATTAATCAAGGCGTCTTCTCTGCCGGCGGACATACAGAGAAACCTGCGCAATACAGAAAACCTACCACCCCGGCTGTATGGATTACCCAAGATCCATAAGAACAACGTTCCATTGAGACCGATTGTAAGCGCTCCTGGCTCACAGACGTATAAACTGGCAAAACACTTGACCTCTCTGCTCCAGCCACTTGTGGGGAAGACCGACACATACGTAAAGGGCTCAGGACATTTCACTGAGAAGCTGAAGAAACTGAAACTTGCACCAGGCGACATCCTGGTCAGCTTTGATGTTGTTTCGTTGTTTACGAAAGTGCCACTCAGTGACGCTCTGGAGCACATCGGTTCCATTTTCCCGCAAGTCATCAGAAAGGTCTTCCATACATGTGTCACCACGAGCTATTTCACGTGGAATGGCGATTTCTGCGAACAGCTGGAAGGCGTCGCCATGGGTAGTCCTCTTAGTCCAGTAGTGGCTGTCGTATCGGCCGCCGCACAGCAGCCGTCAACTCGGCGCGGCGTACTACAATACGCGCGGCACACAGTGAGTACCGCTGGCGCCGCACATGATGTCAACAACTGGCGCAAGTGAACGCGTCGTCGCGGGGTTAGCGGCAGCGTACACACCACTATCGAAACGGATTACCCTGGCGGCGTTGCCCTTGCCACCAGAGTGAGCAACTGTATAAGGGCGCCATCTACCAACACTCTGATTGGCCGGACCTGCGGATTTAAGCGAGCTCCCTGAGCCCGTTTAACCAGTTCAATCTTCGCCGATGACTGTGTGATTACCCGGCTGCTGGATTCACGACGACCGAACCGTACTGTGGCCTCCCTGGCTGGAGACTTGCGACGCGTCGGTATCGACTGGTTGCCAGTGGTTTGGACTTGTATTCTCTACTAGTGACTCTGATTTCTCCTTGGCGCTACAGCCAGCGAAGTGTTGTGTAGTCGAACTTAAGTTTTGTTTTGAATGACAGAAGGTCAAATAAATTTGGTTATCATGGAATATTTGTTGTGTTATAGTGCGGACATAACACAACAGTGGCCAACTTCTTCATGCAACAATTCGAAGCACAGGCACTCGACTTGGCGACTTTCAAACCTAAGGTGTGGTACAGGTACGTCGGTGATACTTTCGTGTTGTGGAGCCATGGTGAAGAACAGCTCGGTCACTTCCTAAGACACTTGAACAGCCTCCATGCCAACAAAAAATTTACCATGGAAGTAGAAAAGGACAAGAAACTGTCATTTCTAGATGTGCTGGTCACAAGGGACGGCGAAAACCTGGGACACAGCGTATATCGAAAATCGACACACACGGACCGATACCTGCACAAATTATCAAACCACCACCCGAGCCAGAAAAGAGGTATGATTAATACGCTCGTAACGAGCGCAGGACGAATATGTGAGCCGCAGCACCTCAGACGAGGAATGCAACACCTGGAAAGTGTTCTGAGGAGCAATGGGTACTCCACAAATTGTATTAGAAGTGTAACAGAGCAAGACACTCGGCGAAGTAAGGAATCAGAAAAAGAAATGTCAGGTACGGCCTCTCTGCCATACATTCCCAGAGTGACGGACAGAATCGGCCGTATATTGCGCAGGCATGGCGTAAAGACGATTTTCAAACCGACAAGGAGGAGCAAAGAGTGTCTTAGATCGGCGATGGAGAAAAGGGACCCACTTGCAATGTCGGGAATGTACTGTATATCATGCACACACGGAAAAGCTTATGTCGGAATGACTGGACGATCAATCAACACCAGGATCAAAGAGCGTAAGCGACATTGCAGGTTGGGGCAGGTGGAGAAATCGGCCGTGGCAGAGCACGTACTGAGACCGATCATGTAATAAAATTCGCCGATACGGAAGTTCTGGCTGTAGAGAACCACTATCATACGCGCTTGTTCAGAGAAGCAGTAGAAATACAAAAACAGGCGAACAGTTTCAACAAGAAAGAGGAAAGCCTTAAGGTAAACGGATCCTGGCTTACCGTACTGCAGTGAACGACCATCGCAGGTAGTAAGAGGAGAACCGCACCGGAAATGACCGCGGAGAAGCACCCTGACGTTGTCGCGACAGGTATTATACATATAGTCTGCGGCCGCGAGCTCGGCTCCAGTTCACCACCGGCAATGGAGGGCGAAGCTTTGACAATGCCAGCCACTCGTGCTGTCGAAACGTCAGTAAAATCATTAGATGAACGTCGGCCGAAGAATCCGAGACAGGAGCCAATTGGCAGTTTGTCAGTTTCTGACGATTTTTCTTTTGTTTTGGATTGAGGTACGGCGTTCTATTGGTGTAAAAGCATTCAGTTAGCTAGCAAATGGTTTTCTGAGAACAAATCCAATATATTTAACAAGGTAAAATACTTTTCCTCCACAAAACCTAACGAGATAATTACCTTTTACAGATAGCATTCAGACAATTGGAATCCGTGAGGAATGATAGTGGGTTCGAGCCTACTTTCGGTCCGGCTTTATATAAGGAAGAATTTCTCTGTTAAAGACGTTACATCAAATATAAATTTTCTATTTATGCATACCAGTGATCTTTACTCCATGGGGAGTGCTACAGTGCAAGGTAGACTGTAGTCTGTCCGTAGTGCTTCGATGAATGATTTTACAAGGTCCAGCATCACAAAAATAGCAGCAGTAGCGGCGTCAAGTGTACAGAATTCTATAACGACAGTCTTGTTAATACTTTCAGCTCTACGACTGCTATCAAAGAAGAGTTATTCCTTTAATTCTTTTTTTCTCAATTCACTATAGGAACTTCAAGAGATCTATAAACAGATTTTAATGAACTCAGTTTAATAATTTAAGTATGCATTTAATGAACTTCAGTGAGTTAGACTCGATAAGATTAATAGGCTGGTGCACTAAATGACGGTAGACGTATAACTTATTACCAGAATTACCTCAAGTAAACGAAATATTGCCTTTCCTTTATTGAACAGTTATTTTAATCACTACCGCGATACAAGACTCTGCGAAGAGGAGTTAGGTTTGATTTTGTCTTTTGCAGTATTAGTGCAAGTACTGTAATTAATTTATGTTTGTGGTCTTTTCCATGCGACACTAGGGAGTTGGTGAAGTCGTGGAAAGCTGAGCAGCTGGTTCGTTACCCACGAGTTCAGTCTACCACAGAATGTAAGGTCAGACAAGAATATTTTGTGTTCTCTCGCTATATTCCGCCTGTAACAGCTTCTCAGCAAATCTTTCACATTTTATAGGACAGATAATTCTATCATTTCACAGGTAGTTACTGTAAAATACTGTGATGTGTGTACAATTAAGTTTTTGTGCATCGTCTTTTGAAAGGGTGCGACGAGTCTTATTAGCAATAATTGATCACTGTGAATAATTAAAGAAGGTATTAGCGATTAGTGGCTGGATATTAGGTTATGGTCAAGACTCACCAGTATTCCCAAATGCAGTGCGAACAAGAAGCGAATATCCAAAACATTACTAATATTTCCGTGGAAGCTGAGGTAGCTTAGGTATCACAAGCTACCATGGATCCGCTAGCCGAGATCCTTGAACAGTTAAAGACAGTTAGCCTCACAGGAACCTGAGGTGGCAAGGAAAGTTGAAAGTGCTGTCTAACAACAATCAGCTATGGTTAATCAACAAATAGAAGTGGCTACTGAGCTATCTCAGTTAGCAACTACAATTTGAATTATCTCACGGAAAGTAGAGAATGTGGCAACAAAGCAACATTTAGAGTCAGTTACTGATCAAGCTCTGACATAGTACGCAAACAGGAGGAAATGACTAGTGATTTAATTCAGTTACTCCAAGTTGAGGAGCGGGCCGGAGTGGCCGTGCGGTTCTAGGCGCTACAGTCTGGAACCGCGTGACCGCTACGGTCGCAGGTTCGAATCCTGCCTCGGGCATGGATGTGTGTGATGTCCTTAGGTTAGTTAGGTTTAAGTAGTTCTGAGTTCTAGGGGGCTGATGACCACAGCAGTTAAGTCCCATAGTGCTCAGAACCGTTTTAACCATTTTTGAACCAAGTTGAGGAAGCAATTCCTAATGAGTTACAAAAGGAGATAGAAGAAATCAGGAGACGACAAGATATTGGCGAAGCAACTGTTAGTCAAATAACAATAACTTTAAATAACAACGCTTCAGATTATGAAGATATGATAGCAAATAAGTTTGATGAACATCGAGTTCAATTGTCATCCAAGTTAGAGAAATGGAGCTGATCCTTAAACGAATTGTACACGCAAGTGCTAAAGGAAGAAAAGGAACAACTAGACTCTTGTTTTCCTGCAGTGGCGCATACAAATAGCCCAACCAGTCGAATATGTCTGTAAGAACATGGAAGATACCCAAGAGGCAACGAAAAATTCTCACTTCGTAATTAAGGCGGGTGAGATGCTACAAAGCACTGCATTGGACAATAACAGTGCGCGCTCTTATCAGATCCCTGGCGAACAAAATCCAGATGCAACACAGGGTATGATGTCACCTACTAACTTATGCACAAATATGTTAACGGAAGGACAGCTTATGTTCACCAGGGATCAGCAACTCAAATGAATCTGTGTACAATTACAATGCAAGCAATGATCAGTATGGTAATCAGCAGCATTATCCACAATCGAACAGTTATCGCGGAAATGGTGCTAATGGTAATTAAAACAATGGAGCTAATGAAAATGGATCCAACTTCCGACCCAGTAGAGGACGACAAGGAAGTGAGACAGAAGATATGATCCGGTTCCCGATTGCCAATCATTTGAACTGCAATGAACAGTAAGTGCATATTCTGCAGCATCCGAATAACCAGAATTGGTGAGAGCAAATTATATTGATAACTGATGTTACTGATGAGTACGCCCTCAACATGAAATTAGCAAGTCAAACATGAAATTAGCAAGTCAAACTAACACTGACTATTTCATGCCCCAAGTAGGTCGTCAATAGTGATTGCAGGGGCTATAGACAAAAGTTCAACTTTGTGCAATACAGTGATGGAGGGTAGTTGCCTGAAAGGTGAACTCTGCTCAGACATAAAACAAAGCGAAGGAGACCATGGAGTGTGTAATGGTCGCCTGGTCGTAGATATTGCTAATTGCTATAATCGCACTATTTCACTCCCATTTACGGAGCTTGTTAGCACTTGATGTTAGGTTGGCGCCATTAAAATGCATTGTAGTAATCACTGCTGCTTGCTGGATCACTGCTGTGTCTCGATGTTGATGCTGGCTCTAAATCTGGTTGTCTAGGGTTAAAAACATGAGGTCCCGTGTTTTTTATGTGCTTTTGATGATAAATAATGAACGAAACCAACAAATATGTAAACTTCAAATATTTATTACTGTGGTGGCCATCTTAATTCCACTGTCCACCAAAGACTATGACACAACACAACTTCCTTTACATGTTCTTTGCATTGTTTATCCACCTCAAACAATAACACACAAACACACTGTACCAAAGTGACATTCCGACTGCCTCTCGACCCTTCTTGCTGCTCGTATTTATAACATTGTCAAAGAACTACTAAAAAGAGATATAGTTTACAAGTCACATGTACATCTGTTATCATAATTTGTGCAGAAAAGTTATTAATTTGCATCGAGTGACATAATTTAACATGTTATTAAAATGACAGACAGATTTGTTGACTTGACAGAATAATTCTTTGTTACAAAAAGTCTGTTTTTTAGAAGTTTGTCAATTGACTTCTCTAATTTGCATAAATAAGTAATTAACATGAATTATTAAGAAATACATTGGTTTTCGTCTAAAACAGGATTGATTTCGTGAATACTAAGTGAAACCGCTCCTAGTGAACAAATAGGTTTCACTGGGTGATTTTTATTTAAGGAGATCCAAAATACTTAAGTTGTACACTAATTTTCGTACTTCATATTAATTATTTAAGATGAACTCAGTGTTTTTACATGATGACATTTGCTGTATCAGTGATCAAGTGATATTAACTTTTGTGTGGGTCAGTTATTCAGTATAATTTAATGGGTTGGCTGTTTATGGAGACATGTTACGCAATCATTGTTAACATACACAATACCTTTTCTATAATCATAAATACTCGTTAAACTGGTTGAATTTGGAAGGTATCACATACTTCGGTACAGTAAAGCCTTTAATATGTTCCGTTACAAGTGGCACCGATCTCTGCAGTTAAAGCCACAGTGGAAGGAACTCCTGCGACAGTTATGATAGACTTAGGGGCTATTGTTAACGCTGTTTCCTCCAGCTTCTTCGACAGGCTATCTCTAGGAGAGAACTGCCTATGTTACCAGTTCATAACTGTAGTATGGCTGGAACTGTGGGACATAAATCCCAACCAGTAATGAGGCAAACGATGTTGAATATGAAACTAGGAAATGCAGCTCCGTCATGCGCATTCTTATTAATTAATATCTGCATCTACAACATATTCCACATGCCACTGTATGGTGCTACCCTGTACCACTACTATTCCTTTCCTTTCCTGGTCCACTCGCAGAGTGAGGGAAAAATACTGTCTATATGCCTCTGTATGAGCCCTAATTCCTCTGATTTCTGTGGCTGTTATCCGTTACTGATGGAATAGGCACCCCTCAGCAGTATCTCTTGTGTTTGCTCTTGCTCCTTCGTAGGTCTTGTTGGACCTCTTTTCCATTAGTCTCCATATGCCATTGCCCCCTATTAGGTCTAGTTGGACCTCCCTTCCATTAATCTTCATAAAGTTAATAGCCGTTTGTGTCTGAGGTTTGGAGGCAATATGTGACAAGGACAGTAAATTCAACTTGTCAAAAGGAATATTTTTATGAAGATTTGTGGAAAGGAGATCTAACTAGACCTACTAAGGACCGAGGTCAAACAACAATGATCCTGTCAAGCTGTGCCTTTTCCATTAATAATGGATAACAGTCACAGAAATCCGCAATATCCAAAGCGAGAGGATCCTGTACTAGAGTTACTTGACCAAGTATAGGAGAAATTAAAAGAACCAGGGCATGTAACATCTGAGCAGAGGACTAAGCAAATTTTCTAACATTGTAGTGTTTTTTGAAAAGGAGCTACTTACAATCACGTGATCTTGACCTTTACCCACACACAACCTTTCATTATCCAGTCCCCGGGAAACTAAAATATGCAGTAGAAGAGGAGATAAGTCGTATGATTAAATGGGTAGTCATTGAACCCAGGAGTAGTCCACACTGCAGCCCACTCTTTGTGGTGCCAAAACCCAGTGAAAAGGTTTACTTGGTATGCAACTCCCAGATGGTGAGTAACATCACAGCTCCACACACACATCTGGAGAAAACACACAAATTAATACAAAAGTCCATTGGCATTACATACTTCTCCAGTATAGATTTGAGACCTTCATTCTGGCACATAGCCCTTGGACAATCCTCCAGTAAGTACACAGCCTTTCCAGATGGTGTATGTAGCTATCACATTAAAGTATTGCTATTTGGACTCAATGTGAGCTCCAGCGTGTTTATTTCTGCACTGGACAATGTGTTTGGACACTTGCTACGAAGTCGCCTCAAGTTGTTTGTTGATGATCTACTAATCGTTATGTCAATATGGAATGAACATGTTTCACTTTTATCTCAAGTACCATAAACATTGTGAGAATCTGGAGTAACAGAAAATCTCTAGACGTCTCACTTTGGTCTGGAAATAATAAGGTTTCTCAGTCATCTTACAGATTCAGAAGAGACTCTGTCCGACTCCAGTAAAATTCGTGCTTTTAGGCGTTTTGTACCATATCAGTCGCTGAACGCTTTGTCAGTGATGAGTCTATTGAGTAAAAACGTGCGCTGGCCATGGACAGAATAACGTGAAGTGGCTTTCGACGATATTCAGAGTGTGCTCTTGAATTCAGAGATTCTCTGCCACCCTGACATGTCAATTGAATTTATTTTACTTAAGGACACATCCTCCATCGGATTAGGGGCTTCTTTATTCCAAACCTGAATCATCGATGGACCACCAACACTTTGTCCCGCTGCACTTGCCAATAGATCATTGTCACCACGCAAACGCTCGTATACAACAACTGAGCAAGAAGCATTGGTAATTGTGTGGGCCTTTCGAAAGTTCAAATACTATTTGTATGGGTCGCATACGATTGTTTATTATGATCATCAAGCTTTAAGCTTTCTTCAGTTGTATAAACTACTGCATGTGCGACTTGCTCGATGGATAACATCTCTGCAAGAATAAAATATCCAAAATAATATATTACAAGAAAAGATAATATTATTGCATGTACCCTATCAAGGCTACCAGAAGGACTAAATCAGGAAACAGTTTTGGATGATCGTAATGAGGAATTCACTGTCTTGTTAATGCAAATTCAGATAAACCAGAATTACCATTTACTGTTATTCAAAAGTGTGTCTGCATTGCAAGAGCAAGACCAAAAGTGACTATTGCGATTCAAAAACTTCAACAGCAACCGGATTACAGACTGCATCAGTTTAACAAGCTAGTGAGTAATGTTTTATTTCACAGAAGGAATGTGCATTGTATGAATTGGTGCGCATGTATTCCAGAAGCTTACAAAAAAGGCATTCGATATGCCGAAAGGCAAAACCAAACGATAGAGGTAGCAAAGTATATATGGAGATAGTATCTATTCTTTCGGACATGTCCGAAAGAACAGATACCATCTCCATATATAGTTAAGGCTAACCGGCCATTGACCTTCTACTTCTGTGCTGGATGCACACGCATTGCCCGAACTCTTACGGGACTCGGTCAGATTGTCTGCCGCGAGTAATGAGTGTAGTGGGCAGGGGCACTACGAATGCTGTCTGTGGACATTAAGTTGGGAATGTGGGTCTCACAGGGAGCTTGCAAGGGATAAATCCCAGCAGTTGCGCTATCCTCTGTGCCCTCGGTGGCTCAGATGGTTAGAGCGTCTGCAATGTAAGCAGGAGATCCCGGGTTCGAGTCCCGGTCGGGGCACACTTTTTCAACTGTCCCCGTTGATGTATATCAACGCCTGTCGACAGCGTAGGGTCTCGATTTAATTATCATTTCGAGGTAGCAAGGGTTTGCTGCATTCGATCGTTCCAAGCAAGCCACTCACAATTGCAGATCTAGAGGTGGCTACAAGCACATTGCTGCTTTTTTCGACATATTTACGACATATGTGAAGATCTTTCCACTGAAAACAGCAATGTGTCCACCTATACTGAAAAGACAAATTCGACGACTTTTTTCTGTGCTTCAGAAAACCTTGCGCAGTTTTATCTGATAACGCAACTAATTTCACATGCTTTTCTTGGTGAAATGCAATAAATCAAGCAGATATCCGACAGATATTAACTTCCCGGTACCATCCCGAGGGAAATTCAGTTGTACAGTTATTCAGAGAACTCAACGGAATCATATGAACCTACTGTCATGCAAAACATATGGCACAGATTGATTAAATGATAATTAAATGGACACCCTAGCTGCAAGCAGGCGATGATGTACTTCATTGGGGACATGTTGAAAATGTGTGCCCCGGCCGGGACTCGAACCCAGGATCTCCTGCTTACATGGCAGACGCTCTATCTATTTTCAACATGTCCCCAATGAAGTACATCATCGCCTGTTTGCAGCTAGGATGTCCATTTAATTATCATTTCATTTCTAGCAAAGCTGCATGGTCATCCACGGTAACTGTTCTTTCGGGAACAGATACTACCGTCTTATACAGATTGATTATCTTGAGATCATAAATAATCTTCCACATATGATGACACATTACACACCCTCTGAACTGATGTATAAAAGGGGGGATACGATCTAACTGTAAAAGTTCCAATAGAAACCAATGAGTGGGAATAGAACGTTAGAATGGCCCTGGTTAACTTAGCCAAAACGAAAATACTCGTGCATGAATGTAAGATACTGAGAATGGTTAGTATACGTGTGCTACTGAGAAGGCACCCCAGATCGTCACTGCTAAGCGAGTGGAATAAAAAGTGGCAACTTTTATATGTATGACCTTTAACAAAACTCAGGATAGAACATCCGAGTGCATATTTATTGGGATACCCCGGAACCAGTCATATTAAAGGTTTGCATCCTGATCAAGACCTAAAGGAATTCTACGCCTGATAAGTGGAACGTCCAAATAGGGCTTAATTGTGTGTATACATTATTTATGTAAATGCTTCTTAGTTGTAAGTCATGAATTTTTTTCCAGAGAACTTCAAGAGATAATTTTTATTAATTTGTGTATTAATATTTTCTTCACAGATGACGTGATATATTTAATTATACTTGTGTACATAGCTTTCTGAGTTTAGAAGATGACAGTGAAGATTAGTAGTAGTAAGAGTTAATACATAGGTATAAGTACGTGATTTGTTTGAGGATGAATATTTCAGTTTTTATTGTTGGAAAGAAGAACAATTTTCCCAGAGACATTAAAGCTCATTCATCGAACCTAAAAAAGTTATTAATCAGGTTTATTCGTATGAAAAGATTCTGTGCCATTGCAATAGTTATTTCTGGATTGCTATTATAATGAGTCAAAGTTTTTGGCTGTAAAGTTACGAGTGACTGGTACGGATGGTGTATGGTTGTGGAATCGTGGCATGTATCTTGGGCTGACCACATAATTTTCCATGAGACATCAGCTCAAACCATAATGAAAGAACAACTACAAATTTATCATAATTGTACACTGAAGCGCCAAAGAAACTGGTCTAGGCATGCGTATTCAAATACGGAGATACGTAAACAGGCAGAATACGGCGCTGTGGTCGGTATCTCCTATATAAGACAAGTGTCTGGCGCAGTTGTTAGATCTGTTACTCCTGATCAGGATATAGCCCGCAGCTCGTGGTCGTGCGGTAGCGTTCTCGCTTCCTACGCCCGGGTTCCCGGGTTCGATTCCCGGCGGGGTCAGGGATTTTCTCTGCCTCGTGCTGGCTGGGTGTTGTCTGATGTCCTTAGGTTAGTTAGGTTTAAGTAGTTCTAAGTTCTAGGGGACTGATGACCATAGATGTTAAGTCCCATAGTGCTCAGAGCCATTTGAACCATTTGATCAGGATATAAGTGAGTTTGGACCTGGTGTTATAGTCGGCGCACGAGCGATGGGGCACAGCATCTCAGAGGTAGTGATGAAGTGGGGATTTTTCCGTACGACCACTTCACGAGTGTACCGTTAATAACAGGAACCCAGTGAAACATCGAATCTCCGACATCGCTGCGGCCGGAAAAAGATACTACAAGAACGGGTCCAATGACGACTGAAGAGAATCGTTCAACGTGACAGAAGTGCAACCCTTCCGCAAATTGCTGCAGATTTCAGTGCAGGGCCATCAACAAATTTCAGCGCGCGAACCATTCAAAGAGACATCACCGATATGGGCTTTTGGAGCCCAAGACCCATTCGTGTACTCTAGTTGGCTGGACGACGCAAAGCTTTATGCCTCTCCTGGGCCCGTCAACACCGACATTGGACTGTTGCTGACTGAAAACATGTTGCCTGGTCGGACGAGTCTCGTTTCAAGTTGTCTCGAGTGGATAGACGTTTACGGGTACGGAGACAACCTGATGAATCCATGGGCCCTGCATGTCAGTAAGGGACTGTTCAAGCTGGTGGAGGCTCTGTAATGGTATAGGGCGTGTGCAGCTGGAGTGAAATGGGACCCCTGACACATCTAGACACGACTCTTGACAGGTGATACGTACGTAAGCATCCTGTCTCATCATCTGTATCCATTCATGTCCATTGTGCATTCCGACGGACTTGGGCAAATCCAGCAGGGGAACGCGACACCCCACACGTTCAGAATTGCTACAGAGTGGTCCTAGGTACACTCTTCTGAGTTTAAACACTTCCTCTGGCCACCAAACTCCCCAGACATGAAAGTTATTGAGCATATCTGGGATGCCTTGCAACGTGCTGTCCAGAAGAGATCTCGACGCCGTCGTATTCTTACGGATTTATGGACAGCCTGCAGGATTCATGGTGTCAGTTCCCTCCAGCACTACTTCAGACGTTAGTAGAGACCATGCGACGTGGAGTTACGACACTTCTGCATGCTCGCTGGGGCCCTACACGATATTGGGCACGTGTACCAGTTTCTTTGGCTTTTCAGTGTAGTTCCGCAGCTGAACTGTTCCGATTCGAGAATGGTAATTAACTGATCAGTTATACAGTAATATACTTATTGTTCCATACAAACACGGGAGAACTGCCGGATATCAGTAACTTCCTGCCACGATATTTCGGCGCAGAGTCTTCTGGCCATCTTCAGGTGAATGCCACTGTAGTAGTACTGGCGAGTACGCGCTGAGCTCCGCTATTTAAAGCCTTCTGAGGTGACATTGCGCATGCGCTGCTCAGCGTGCGCGTTCATAACGGCTCCGTGCGCTGCGCCTCACGCCCTCCACTGCGAAAGCCTGGCGTATCGGTGTCAGGTCGATTTCCATCTTTGTGCAGATAACTACGTCGACTACGAAGTTTCTCTATAACAGGATTCCAAGCAGAGTTCAGCTGATAACCGCTATCTCGATTGATGAGAGTCTCGTTATCAGACAATCTTATTTCCACAGATTCATTGATAATCGAGCTCCAAAAGTTTGATGTATGGGCCAAAATTTTTGTGTCGTTGTAATTCATGGAATGGTCTGTGGAAATACAATGTTCGGCGATTGCGGACTTGGTGGGTTGGAGAAGGCGAGTATGCCGTTGGTGTTCCACAATGCGTTCCTGCACAGTTCGTGTTGTTTGCCCTATATATGATTTGCCGCATTCACACGGAATTTTGTAAACACCTGGTTTACGCAGGCCCAGGTCGTCTTTAAACGGATCCCACCAGTGATGAAATTTTGGAAGGAGGGCGAAAGATGACTCTCACTTGATACTTTCTCAATATTCTGCCTCTCTGTGAAGAAATATTCCCAATAAATGGTAGATAAACAGTCGACCTGAAGGCCTCTTCCTCTTCCTTGTTCCGTCATTTGTAGGTCTTCATCACTCTGTTCACTTTCCTAGGTGAAAAGCCATTCTTCAAAAATACTTTTTGCAGGTGTTCCAGTTCCGCTTGAAGACTGTCGGCGTCAGAGATAGTATGGGCACGGTGGACCAAGGTTTTGAGAACGCCCATTGTTTGTGCTGGATGGTGGCAACTAGTAGCTTGTAGATACAGGTCTGTATGAGTGGGCTTTCTGTACACCGAGTGACCAAGTGTGCCATCACTCTTCAGTCGCACCAAGACGTCTAAAAATGGCGGACAACCATCTCTCTCTATCTCCATGGTAAATTTTATGTTTTCATGTACGGAGTTCATGTGACGTAAAAATTCTTGGAGACGGTCCAGACCATGAGGCCACACTATAAAAGTGTCGTCAACGTACCGCCAAAATACTGTCGGTTTAAAAGTGGCAGAGTCAGCGCGTACTCGCCAGTACTACTACAGTGGCAGTCACCTGAAGATGGCCAGAAGACTCTGCGCTGAAATATCGTGGCAGGAAGTTACTGATATCCGGTAGTTATCCCGTGTTTTTATGGAACAATCAGTACGCCGGGAAAGCTTTAAACATCACAATATACTTATTGTGTGACATGGGATACAAGTTTGAACCATAAGCCAAAAAGAAAATGTCAATGAACAAACTACACTGGACTTCAAATGAAGGTGTTGTGAAGTATATAATAACTGAAGGACTCTTCAAGTCAATGTTAATTGTACTAATTGAGTGTCAAAGGACCTACCACACAGACTGTGGCAGTCTCCAGTTCCGTGCGTATGTTTTACAGTTACAATGAGTGAATTGTTGTGTTACGGACATGAATAAAACGTACTATGGAATTTTGCTCAGTGAGCGACTTCTGGATCTGATGTTTCAGAATGGGAAACAGCTGAATCATGCATGTGGATGAACGAAACTATTTCTCAGTATTAATTCCTGTAATCTTTATTTTCACATATCCCTCCTCTCTTCTGTACCCATGTATTCTAAGAGTGGTTAGCCCTGTTCCTGAGTCACTCACACCGCTCCACTACCAAGATGGGCTTAATTTCTCTGGCCTCCTAGAACATCTCGAACTTCTATAACGTCCTCTACCCATTCCATCGGCCGGCCGCGGTGGCCGTGCGGTTCTAGGCGCTCCAGTCCGGAGCCGCGCTGCTGCTACGGTCGCAGGTTCGAATCCTGCCTCGGACATGGATGTGTGTGATGTCCTTAGGTTAGTTAGGTTTAAGTAGTTCTAAGTTCTAGGGTAATAATCAACGAAAGGACAACGTTCTACGAGTCGGGGCGTGGAATGTCAGAAGCTTGAACGTGGTAGGGAAACTAGAAAATCTGAAAAGGGAAATGCAAAGGCTAAATCTAGATATAGTAGGTGTCAGTGAAGTGAAGTGGAAGGAAGACAAGGATTTCTGGTCAGATGAGCATCGGGTAATATCAACAGCAGCAGAAAATGGTATAACAGGTGTAGGATTCGTTATGAACAGGAAGGTAGGGCAGAGGGTGTGTTACTGTGAACAGTTCAGTGACCGGGTTGTTCTAATCAGAATCGACAGCAGACCAACACCGACAACGATAGTTCAGGTATACATGCCGACGTCACAAGCTGAAGATGAACAGATAGAGAAAGTGTATGAGGATATTGAAAGGGTAATGCAGTATGTAAAGGGGGACGAAAATCTAATAGTCATGGGCGACTGGAATGCAGTTGTAGGGGAAGGAGTAGAAGAAAAGGTTACAGGAGAATATGGGCTTGGGACAAGGAATGAAAGAGGAGAAAGACTAATTGAGTTCTGCAACAAGTTTCAGCTAGTAATAGCGAATACCCTGTTCAAGAATCACAAGAGCAGGATGTATACTTGGAAAAGGCCGGGAGATACGGGAAGATTTCAATTAGATCACAATTAGATCACAATATAGTAGTGATGAAGAGTAGGCTGAAGTTCAAGACATTAGTCAGGAAGAATCAATACGCAAAGAAGTGGGATACGGAAGTACTAAGGAATGGCGAGATACGTTTGAAGTTCTCTAACGCTATAGATACAGCAATAAGGAATAGCGCAGTAGGCAGTACAGTTGAAGAGGAATGGACATCTCTAAAAAGGGCCATCACAGAAGTTGGGAAGGAAAACATAGGTACAAAGAAGGTAGCTGCGAAGAAACCATGGGTAACAGAAGAAATACTTCAGTTGATTGATGAAAGGAGGAAGTACAAACATGTTCCGGGAAAATCAGGAATACAGAAATACAAGTCGCTGAGGAATGAAATAAATAGGAAGTGCAGGGAAGCTAAGACGAAATGGCTGCAGGAAAAATGTGAAGACATCGAAAAAGATATGATTGTCGGAAGGACAGACTCAGCATACAGGAAAGTCAAAACAACCTTTGGTGACATTAAAAGCAACGGTGGTAACATTAAGAGTGCAACGGGAATTCCACTGTTAAATGCAGAGGAGAGAGCAGATAGGTGGAAAGAATACATCGAAAGCCTCTATGAGGGTGAAGATTTGTCTGATGTGATAGAAGAAGAAACAGGAGTCGATTTAGAAGAGATAGGGGATCCAGTATTAGAATCGGAATTTAAAAGAGCTTTGGAGGACTTAGGGTCAAATAAGGCAGAAGGGATAGATAACATTCCATCAGAATTTCTAAAATAATTGGGGGAAGTGGCAACAAAACGACTATTCACGTTGGTGTGTAGAATATATGAGTCTGGCGATATACCATCTGACTTTCGGAAAAGCATCATCCACACAATTCCAAAGACGGCAAGAGCTGACAAGTGCGAGAATTGTCGCACAATCAGCTTAACAGCTCATGCATCGAAGCTGCTTACAAGAATAATATACAGAAGAATGGAAAAGAAAATTGAGAATGCGCTAGGTGACAATCAGTTTGGCTTTAGGAAAAGTAAAGGGACGAGAGAGGCAATTCTGACGTTACGGCTAATTATGGAAGCAAGGCTAAAGAAAAATCAAGACACTTTCATAGGATTTGTCGACCTGGAAAAAGCGTTCGACAATATAAAATGGTGCAAGCTGTTCGAGATTCTGAAAAAAGTAGGGGTAAGCTATAGGGAGAGACGGGTCATATACAATATGTACAACAACCAAGAGGGAATAATAAGAGTGGACGATCAAGAACGAAGTGCTCGTATTAAGAAGGGTGTAAGACAAGGCTGTAGCCTTTCGCCCCTACTCTTCAATCTGTACATCGAGGAAGCAATGATGGAAATAAAAGAAGGGTTCATGAGTGGCATTAAAATACAAGGTGAAAGGATATCAATGACACGATTCGCTGATGACATTGCTATCCTGAGTGAAAGTGAAGAAGAATTAAATGATCTGCTGAACGGAATGAACAGTCTAATGAGTACACAGTATGGTTTGAGAGTAAATCGGAGTAAGACGAAGGTAATGAGAAGTAGTAGAAAAGAGTACAGCGAGAAACTTAACATCAGGATTGATGGTCACGAAGTCAATGAAGTTAAGGAATTCTGCTACCTAGGCAGTAAAATAACAAATGACGGACGGAGCAAGGAGGACATCAAAAGCAGACTCGCTATGGCAAAAAAGGCATTTCTGGCCAAGAGAAGTCTACTAATATCAAATACCGGCCTTAATTTGAGGAAGAAATTTCTGAGGATGTACGTCTGGAGTACAGCATTGTATGGTAGTGAAACATGGACTGTGGGAAAACCGGAACAGAAGAGAATCGAAGCATTTGAGATGTGGTGCTATAGACGAATGTTGAAAATTAGGTGGACTGACAAGGTAAGGAATGAGGAGGTTCTACGCAGAATCGGAGAGGAAAGGAATATGTGGAAAACACTGATAAGGAGAAGGGACAGGATGATAGGACATCTGCTAAGACATGAGGGAATGACTTCCATGGTACTAGAGGGAGCTGTAGAGGGCAAAAACTGTAGAGGAAGACAGAGATTGGAATACGTCAAGCAAATAATTGAGGACGTAGGTTGCAAGTGCTACTCTGAGATAGAAGAGGTTAGCACAAGAAAGGAATTCGTGGCGGGCCGCATCAAACCAGTCAGTAGACTGATGACAAAAAAAAAAGTTCTAGGGGACTGATGACCACAGCAGTTGAGTCCCATAGTGCTCAGAGCCATTTGAACCCATTCCATCCCACCTGATGCTCCACTGACATCATTCTACCGCATCTCTCAAGAAATTGCTCATAACGAAGATTTATAATTCACAAACACAAATTATTCAAATATATTAACTCATCTGATGTTCGTATAACGATAAATTTACTTACCTTTGCAACTCAAATTTAACGGCCTAAATAAGTTCCAAAGTTGTTGTCTCAAAACATTCAATCTTTAAACCATAGTAACCCAGAGACGGAAAAGAGGAAGATTCGTTTTTGTCTTTTCAAGGGTTTCTGTGGTTTCCCTTTGATAGACATTGCCCAAATGTGAAGATCGTTTAAATAAATGTGGCGTGCCATCCTAGTCGTTTAATTTGAAACCACCCCGTACAAAAATTTACGAATTACTGTGCTGGTAAACCCCTAACGTTATTTGTTTTTCAAACAGCTGAGCAAAACTGAACGTACTCAGACATTTCTCTCTTTACTTATTCTGATCATTACTAAACTGACACACAATATTTTTAGCGCAACGCAATCTGACTTTCAATAACCCCTACAAAAGAATGGCCCTGACTAACCTATTCCTTTCATGAATCACTTACCTCACAAAAATTTTTGTTACTCGAACTACTGCAATACAGCGAGCGCCAATACTGCTAGCTAAATAAAAGATTCTAACTACTGAAGGCACTAACTACTGAAAGGCATAGTTAGTAAATTAAAGATTCTGATAGAGGACAAACAATGTATTTACCTTAATAATATTCAAAAGTCATCATATATATATATATATATATATATATATATATATATATATATATATATATATATATATCAGTTCATGATATACAGTATTACAACTTTACTCTTTCTGATGGACACGTCCAGATCGTCCGCTCTCAAAATTCTGCCATCTCTCTCCCCACATCCCACATCCATCACTGCTGGTGGCTCACCTCCAACTGGGCAACGCTACGCGCTGTTCACATCCAACCGCCCTACACTACAATAGCGAATATTCCAACAATGCCAACCAGCCACAGACTGCACACAGCATAGCCAGTGATTTTTGTACAGAGCGTTACGTGACGTTACCAACATAAAAACCTAAACAGCGTACTTAAAAATTGTCAAACGAACGACTAATAAAAGTCAGTCTTGCGAAAGGAAAGATGACGAGCTAACATTAGCTATTCTTAGCGCATATCACAGTAAATGTATGCTCCAGATTACTCCGCAGCAATGAACTACCAAGTTGTCGCAAGAAATAAGTGCCTGTCCAAGTAGAATTCCCTAGCTGGTAGCGAAACGAATTTGTTACAAAATTTTACTTTCACAATGGGCAATATAATGGATCAAATATAACGATGCGATGTGCAGCATTAATTTGTCGTAAGTTAAAGTGTATTGACAGGAAGTAGTATTAACACAGGTCGGAGATCTGAGAGACTATTTAAATGTGTTTTACGGCGTCTTCCGCGCAACGATACTCCAACTGCGAGTATAACCTCTTAACAAGAGATGCATTATTCGGGGTTGTTCGGCTGTCTGTGATTCATTGCATGTAACTAGAAGAAGTACTTACGATTTTCCTTTTGTCTTGGGTTAGACTATGGTATTCTATAGGCGTAAAAGTATTCAGTTAGCTAGCAAACGGTTTTCTGCGAATAAATTCAAGAGATTTAACAAGGTAAAATACTTCGCTTCGACAAAACCTACAGAGATAATTACCGCTAAAAGTAGACGGCATTCAGATTGCTGGTTCGATACTGCTTGCGGTCCGGCTTTGTATATGGAAGAGTTTTCTCCGTTAAAGTCGTTACATCAAATATAAATTTTCTCTTTATAAAGACCTGTGATCATTACTCCATGGAGAGCGCTACAATGCATGGTAGTCTCCAATCAGCCTGAAATGCTCCACTGAACCCTTTCTCAAGTTCCAGCGTCACAATAAATGACAGCTGCAGCAACATCGAGCATACAGAATTCTACGGCGACCGTCTTGTTAGTGTTTTCAGTTCTACGAAATACTGAGCAGCGTGTCCAACAAACACAGACTGCTATCAAAGGTCTACTTCTTTAATTCTTTTTTTTTCTCAACTCACTACAGGAACACAAAACTGTAAAGGCTTTCATGGCCACTTGTTGACAAACTACCTGTGGGTTTCTGTCTGCCGACCATGGTGGCCGAGCGGTTCTAGGCGCTTCAGTCCGGAACCACGTGGCTGCTACGGTCGCAGGTTCGAATCCTGCCTCGTGTATGGATATGTGTGATTTCCCTAGGTTATTTAGGTTTACGTATTTATAAGCCTAGGGGACTGATGACCTCAGATGTTAAGTCCCATAGTGCTTAGAGCCATTTGAACCATTTGATATTTGGGCTTCTGTCTCGGTTTCTTCGGCCGACGTTCGTTGATGATTTTCCTGACGTTTCGCCAGCACGAGTGAGTCGCATTTTCAAAGTTTCACCGTCATTGCTGGTGGTGGACTGGAGCCGAGCTCGCGGCCACAGACTCGTTCTACGTGGCGCGCCCAACGTCAGAGGTCATTTCCGGCGCGGTTCTCCTCTTGCTACCTGCAACGGTCGTTGGCTGCAGCATGGGAGGCCAAGATCCGTTTACCTTGAGGCTTTCTTCTTTCTCGTTGAAGCTATTCTCGTGTTCATGTACTCCTATAGCTTCTCTGAAGAAGCAGGTGTGACAGTTCTTCTCTGCAGCCAGAACTTCAAAAAAATGGTCCAAATGGCTCTAAGCACTATGGGACTTAACATCTGAGGTCATCAGTCCCCTGGACTTAGAAATTCGTATACTTAACTAATCTAAGGACATCTCACACGTCCATGCCCGAGGCAGGATTCGAACCTGCGACCGTAGCAGCAGCGTGGTTCCGGACTGAAGCGCCTAGAACCGCTCGGCCACAGCAGCCAGAACTTCGATGTCGGCGAATTTTACTACGTGATCGGCCTCACACAGCGCGTGCTCTACCACGGCCGATTTCTCCACCTGTCCCAACCTGCAATGCCGCTTATGTTCTGTGATCCTGGTGTTGATTGATCGTCCAGTCATTCCAACATAAACTTCTTCCACATGTGCACGGTATGCGGTATATTCCCGACATCGCAAGTGGGTTCCTTTTATCCTTTGACGATCTGAGACACTCTTTGATCTTCTTTGTCGTTTGTAAATATTCTTTACGCCGTGCTTGCACAATGTACGGCCGATCCTGTCCGTCATTCCGAGAATGTACGGCAGATAGCCGTACCCGGTATTTCTTTTTCTGATGATCACTTCGCCGAGTGTTTGACTGTGTTATACTTCTAACGTAACTTGTGAAATACACATTGCTCCTCAGAGCACTTCCCAGGTGTTGCGTTTCGCGTCTGAGATGCTGCGGCTCACATATTCGTCTTGCTCGTTTTACGAACGTATTAATCATGCCTCTTTCCTGGCTTTGATCGTGATTTGAAAATTTGTGCAGGTATCGGTCCGTGTGTGTCAGTTTTCGATACACGCTGTGTCCCAGGTTTTCATCAGCCCTTGTGGCCAGCACATCTAGAAATGGTAGTTTTTTGTCTTTTTCTACCGACGTATAAACTGGCAAAACACTTGACCTCTCTGCTCCAGCAGCACGTGGAGAAAACTAACACATACCGTACATAAAGGACTCCAGACATTTCTTTGAGAAGCTGAAGAAACTAAAACTTCCACCAAACGACATCCTGGGCAGCTATGATGTTGTTCCTTTGTTTACGAAAGTGACTCTCTGGAGCATATCGCTTCCATTTTCTCGCAGGATATCACAAAGCTCTTTCACGCTTGTCTCACCACGAGCTATTTCACGTTGAATGGCAACTTCTTCGAACAGCTGGAAGGCGTCGCCATGGGTAATCCTCTTAGTCCAGTGGTGGCCGTCTTTTTCATGGTACATTTCGAAGCACAGGCAGTGGGCTTGGCACCTTACAAATTTAAGGTGTGGTACAGATTCATCGAGGATACTTTCGTGGTGTGGAGCCACGGTGAGGAACAGCCTGGTGACTTCCTAAGACACTTGAACAGCCTCCATGCCAACATAAAATTTACTATGGAAATAGAAAAGGACAAAGAACCGCCATTTCTAGATGTGCTGGTCACAAGGTATGGTGAACACCTGCGACAGAGTGTTTATCTAAAACCGGCATACACGTACCGATACCTGCACAAACTATCTAATCACTATCCGAGCCAGAAAAGCGGCATGATTTGTACGCTCGTAACGCAAGCAAGACGAATATGTGAGCCGCATCATCTCAGACGTGAAACGTGAAACTTCCCCTTAGAACAAATTATACACGACTGTGCTGATAAACCTCTTACACTATTTGCTTTTCAAACAGCTGAGCAAAACTGAACGTACTCAAACATTCACTAAAGTGACACACAATATTTTTTAGCGCAACGCAATCTGACTATCAAAGATCCCTGCAAAAGAACGGCCCTGAGTAACTTTAACCTATACCTTTCACAAATCACTTACCTCACAAAAATCTTCGTTACTCGAACTACTGCAATACAGCGAGCGCCACTATTGCCAGCTAAATAAAAGATTCAAACTATAGAAGGCACTAACTACTGATAGGGATAGTTAGCAAATGAAAGATATTAATAGAGAACAAACAATGTATTTACCTTAATAATCAAAATATATATAGCAGTTCAATTTCAAAACTTCCGCCATCTCTCTCCCCACATCCACCACTGCTGGCGGCTCACCTCCAACTGCCCAATGCTACGCGCTGTTCACATCCAGCTGCCGCTGCCCAACACTACAATGGCAGACAACAATGCAAACTAGCACACAGAGCGCTACGTAACTTTGCCAGTAAGAAAACATAAACAGCCTACTTACATAGCCCCCATGCTCCCCACAAAAAATTTTACAAATGTTTTTGGCCAGTGGCCAATAATGATTTGATAAAATTTTTCATAATTACACTAACAAAGATATCCAATGCACACACTTATTGATACAATGTTGGTCAAAAGCTAAAATTTTCTCTCAGTCCATAAAGACAGTCCTGATCATTCATCATAATAGTAATTACAGTTTTTTTTTTCACAAAGTCTCATTAGTAAAAAAAATTGCACACAGAAGTAGTGGATTTCCATGCAGTCTTGAAGAAGTAGTGGTGTCCTTCCAACGGAAAGACAGTGCTGACTCTTGACATGCTGACAGGTAATGGGCCACAATGGAGCAAACCCACAGCAGAGTCATTCGAAGTTCTGACGAATATTGGTAGGTAGGTCATCACAGAGCAGACCCACTGTAGTCCTGGTAGAGAGTATGGTATTGGTGGGCCACCAGAAGTGCAGACCCACTGCAGTCCTTGTAGAAATAATGGTATTGGTGGGTCATCAGAGATGCAGACCCACTGTAGTCCTTGTAGAGATGGCCAGCAGCCATCTGTTGCGACTGTGCAGGTGCACAATCACCATCGAAGAGTCTTGCAGAGAAGATAGCAAGTCCATAAACCACCACTTGTGCGCTCACAAAGTTTGTGGAATTGTCCTTAGAAGGCTTGCAGACAGTATAGCAAGTCCATAAACCACCACTTGTACACTCACATAGTTTTTGGAATTGTCCTTTGAACCAGCAATGCTGTTATCCAGTCCCTTGCTGAATTATCAACACACGTGCAAACACTAACAGTCCCTACTTCTCACATATTGTCCATATACTATGACCAACGGAAACGTGTGCAGTGAAATGTAACTTACAAGTTACTTAATTAGATGAACTGGTGTCAATTACAATTTTATAACATAAAAATACAATAACAATTGTACAAAATACATCATTAATAACATAACAATACAGATAACATTTGTAGTACAGGCTTTACAACAGAATTGAACTAACATATACATCAGTGTTACAGGAATTATGGCATAAGTAAATTCATAAAAGATCAGAATAATTATTGAAACATCAACTTCACACATGAGTATTAAAACAAAACAGAATAAATAATGTCTAAGCAATAACATATTATTAATGCCAATTATATTTGAGGATAACAGTATTCCTCATCATAGTGAATGTAGCTTAGTATGAGAAGAAGAAAAAATTCTATGAAACTACACAGAGACAGGAAGAAAACAAATCACAAGGGTACACAAACACATAGTGGGATAACACCAAAAGGAAAGGACAGGGTTTGTTTTACTGCAGTACTTTGCATGGAGATCTCCCTTCGTTCATCATTATTCCCAAAAGTCCTATCTAAGCCTGCTTTCTGTATTCTGTTCACAGCCTCTGTCAAAAATAGTTTTTCTCCACTGTACAGTATCCTTTTTTTTGCCCAAACCATTTTCATATAGCTTCTCAATACAGTTCTGCCAAGTCATCATAGTTAGTTTCTTATATAGTCTACCCCTCTTAAGCTAACTTAAATCTACTGAGCTCAGATATATATACCAAGGGACGAGGCAATGCAGCATCACATAAAACAATTAATATAAACAGCAATGAAAAAAAACGCAGATTTGCGAAGCAAGCAGCATTAAGAAATTAGCAAAGCAATTGTAATATTACAACTAATATAAGGCACTGTGCAGCAAACAAGGAAAATTAGTTTAGAAGGGTAACACAAAGTCAAATTCAGTAACACTATGCCTGGCAAACAGCAGTAACTTATACCTAAACATGAAATAGCTCAAGCAGAAAAAATATTACAGTAAAAACAACAATGCAGAAAAGGGAAATGTCTATTCACATCTTAATGTCTATGTAATTAAAGTGGTGCACCACAACAACTTATTGTAAAAAAATATTACCATGTACTTGAAAAGAAAATTATGTGTTACTGTTACTAGTTCCTTCTTATTGTTCTTTCCTTTCCAAGTGCTCCTTTTTTTAAAGAATGTGGATCATAAAATAATTATTTGATAGATCTGTTGACAGAAAGAGTTCACATTAGCAAATGCATCTAAGTTTATTTTATAAAACTAATGCTGCAACACAGCTGGAAACCAGATATTAAATGAAATAAGCAATTACGCAAACCAAAGCATAAAAATATCATTCAATAGTCATGTGACATTTCATAAGTTAGTAGAAATTCTCTCAACTCTCGTAGAAAGACGCTCGTCATAATCAGGTGTGCAGATGTATGAATATTTCCCATCAATTCATAAGCATTTCAGTAATTAGCACAAAGTACGAGTAATCATATGTTTTCAAGTAACGAGCGTGTCGCATTAGCGATGCCCTCTACAAAGGAATGTCAACAGCGAGGTTAATGGCCTCCCTTATTTTTCTTTTCTACCTGTGCCTCTGGAAAGGCACACCCTAATGGCTTGTTCTCCAGGTGTCTGACACAGCTGTGTGCCCACGACGCACGTGCAGGTGGTCACTTAACTTTCTTACGGAAATATTTACGACAGCAGTTTCCGCTACAGTGACAGTCTCATATAAAAATTTCACCAGTCAAGAATTTGCGTTGCAAATGTGTAGAAACAAAATCCTATGAATATAACATTGTCCAAAAAATTTTCGCCTTAATTGTGATACATTCACGCATTTACACACATTTCATAACTCTTAAAGTACGATTCTAGGTTTCCAACATCCTTTTTCACAAGTCAAGAGTCCCTAAACACTACTCATTATTCCTTACCTTATTCGTCAACACTTCTTCAATATTTCATCATAACATACGTAGCATAATCAAATAACTCATATTATTGATTGATCATAAACATACCTCAGCAGCATAATACACATCGTCGTCATAATAATAACATCATAACACCTCAGTCAAATCTCAAAAACGTCGTAGCTTTCTGCATTAATGTCAAAACCTAAAGAAAATTCTCTGCTAATTTCAGTAGTGTCATCTACCTCAAACGTACTTTAAAATCATTCTCCCTTACCAAATACATCATTCAAAGCTCTCATAGTATCACAATGGTACCAAAAAATATGAACAGTTCACACAGTACAGACAAAATACAATTTCGTAAGTGTGAAGTTATCCAACGGTGTAATTACGTAAACATGTGTCACTGGTGTAGTAAAAAAGTTTGTCTCTCTCAGTTAAATGATCAGATAGCTGTGTAATTTGTGTTAGAGAAATATGGTACCGATGTGTAAAGTTGTATAAGCAAATACCATATTAGCTAGGGCTCCTTGTGCTTGCCAAACACATGGTACACAATACAGGCGTGTACCCCCCTGAGGATTAATGTAATTATACCCTCAGGTGTTACAGATTACAGCAATGGAATGAAATGTATCACGGAAAACTTTCTTTGTAATTCAAAAATCTTTAAAAATAAATGTTTTAAGTACAAAATTAATCACTCAAATACGTGTCCTGTAGCGCTAAATGTGCGTCTTGCTGTAAGATAATATCTGTGGAAGTGTCGTAGTTATTGTCCTCCAAAAGCTAAGTTCTGCAGAAGTCAATGTACTGACCTCATGATAAACAAAAGTGAAATGCTTTGCGTATAGATATCATACTTATTACGCTTATTGCCGTGATGAAGAAAGTACTGTGCTGTAACGTATTGTTGTGCTACGGAAAAGGCTGTCTCATTGTAGCTGTACCACAAAAGTTACTACTAAAACATGTTTCGCTTTCCAGAATAATTCAGAAAAACTGTGCAGATATAAAACAGATACACCGCAAAAGTAACAATGTAAATTGTGTCACACATTAGTAACGTCGTGATATAATCGTGTAGCTGTCACATAAACCAACCACTGTGTCATCTGGCATTTCACACAAAGTACCTTAAATCCAGAATGTATTTTCAAGTAAACCAAAATGTTGCATTAAAATCTCATTAGAAGTACTGGTAAATGTTCTAAGTATGTGAGCCTTATAGTCGTTACGTAATCGTGCGACTAACAAGCAAGAATGTACACACACAATAACACTGTGTCGTCTGTTTGCAATAACAATGCATTCGTAATTTCTGTTTAAATAAGTTCTGTTGGTTCTTGACTGGATATATAACTTCAAAAATTGTTGCATGGTAACAGTTTCGAAAGCATACTAGTAACGTGAAGTGAAACGTTTTATGGCAAAGACAAAGTTAAAAAGCAGATTATCTTTCAATAAACGGTTTTACATGTGATATGTGGTGTAAACCTTTACTCTTCCTAGTACGCAGAGTTTCAACTTCAACGCAATTATCATGCAGTATTAGTCCGTAAAGAATACAGGAATTTTTCTCAAGGTTAGCATCTATGTTATTTTTCTCTGAGCCAGCCGGTGCACGTGGCTGCCTGCGGTGTGAGTCAGTGTCTGTTTCTTTGTTGGCGCGCGTCATTACTGGGATTAGGAGGCCTAACTTCCACAAATTCATCGTGACGAGAGTGCTCTGCTCTGTTTAAATCTCGCCAGTTCTGATGCAATTCAGGTCTGTCGTTACGATCATATCGTCTGTCGTCATGTCGGTAGATTCGATAGTTTCTTTCTTGTCGGTCACGTGGTGGAGAATTTCTCCCTGAATCATAACTGCGCGCTGGACCCTTGCGTCTAAAGTTATTCAGTCTCCCTTGATAATAATTATTTTGGTTCCCATATTGTCTGTTTCTCTGATTGTCTCTGAGATAGTCATTACCGTGGAAAGGTGATCTTTCCCTGTAACTATTACTCTGCCAGTGATTGTCATACGGGTGGTGTCTGTTTTGGTCACGATTTGTGTTGTGAGAATAGCCTTGTCGTGTCCAGTTATTATTTCTTTCATCGCGGAATTGCGACGGATGTGACCTGTAGTAGTTGTGTTCCTGTTTTCGGGTTACGCGATTGTCAGTGTCAATTTCTAGTTCTTGTAACAGTCCCTGAAAAGCTTCAATGTCGTCTTTGCAACCTCCTGCTAAAATAATATGTCGTAAATGTTCAGGCAGTTTGATTAAGCAAATGCGGATGAGTTCTGAGGGGCTGTATGGGTTTGAAAGATACTGATTCTTATGCAACATGTCTTCAAAATATTTCATAAGACTGGAAAATTCAGATTGTTCGAAATGTTTCATCATTATGATGCTATGTTTTACTCGGTCTTGTGTAGCTTGAGACCAATACGCTGAGAGGAAGGCATGATAAAATTCTCCTTCACTGTGACAATCGTGAATGACCGATTGCATTCTTACAGCTGGTTCATTCTCCAAGTAGCCACACATAAATTCTAATCAGTGCTCCTATGACCACTTGGGAGGAAAACAATGAGAGAATTGATGGAGCCATGCTTGTGGATGAATGTCGTTGGCAGAATTCTTAAACATTTTGAATTTACGTGTAGTAATGAACAGCTTATAATCAAAATCATCATGTCGGCGAGTCGCATGTCGGTCATTGTTACGTCGTGTCGGCGGTTCCATCTCAAAATTCGGTGTACCTTGCCAATTTCTTTCATAATTTCCGAAGTGCCCTGAATTATTATTTTGTGGCTGTTCCGTATTTCTATGTCCCTCTTCCCGTGTTGGAGCGCGAGTGTCCTCTGAAATATGTAATTCTTGTATTACCTGCGTCAACTGATCTTGTACTTCCCGGATTTCTCTTTTGTACTGTGTATTGATTTGATTTTGATTTTGTTTGAATTTTCTTATTTGTTCATACTCTTCAGTGTCAGTGAAGGCTACGGGTCTTGTGTCATTCAGATCATCATCTACCTTTGTAGATAAGTTAGTGACCTGATCCGAAAGTTCGGCTACTTTCTCCGATAGTGTACTTATTTCCTCAGTGTGTTTTTCTGAACCAAGTTTCAGAGTGTCCATTTGTGTTGAAATCGTATCTACTGTGTCCTTTAAGTTTTCTTGAGTTTTTGCAAGTGGCGTAACCGAATCGGTAGATGCAACTGAGTCAATTTTAGCTTGCAAGGTGTCGTGATTTTCATGAACAATAGTTTGCAGTTCTTTTATGGCTGCTTCATGATTCTGTAATGCATTTTCATGACGCGAAAAAATAGGTTGGAAATGCTCACAAATTTGTGTTTTTACGTCATTACAGACTTTCTGATATTTCGATTCAATATTATGTAACTCAGCAGTTAAACCTTCACATCTTTGTTCGAGAGTTTGTTCCAATGAGTCTAACTTTTGAAGCTGTTGCTGTGTTTGTCTCTGATTTTGTTCCATTGTGTCTAACTTTTGAAGCTTTTGCTGTGTTTGTCTCTGATTTTGTTCCATTGTGTCTAACTTTTGAAGCTGTTGCTGTGTTTGTCTCTGATTTTGTTCCATTTGTTGCATTAGTTGTAATAACAATGCATTAGTGTCTGGAATCTGTTCCTCTACGCTTTTCGGCAGTGCATTTGCACCGGCAACATTCACATTTTGACAAGCTGAAAATGTGTCTTGACTTATTTGAGAAAACGGTGAGGACGCAAAACCTGAATCTACAGTATTTGCAAAATTGTGTCCTGTCATTTCGGATTCCTGAGGTGAGCTGTTGCCGACCGATCGATCGATAATGCTTCCCTGTTCACTAATTGTTTCACTGTCTACACCATTGTTTGCAGCCCGCTCCATTTCCCTATGTACAATTACCAAATTACTACTTTGAACATCTGTTAATTCACTACACAGTGGTGCTGATAAGCTACGCTCGTCGTCACTATTATTTCTCAGTTTACTTTGGAGCCTAGTGTTACGTTTTTCACACGCCATTATTGTGACAATATTTCACACGATAACACAGAAAAGCACAATTTGAAGAGCAAAAATAAGAGAACACATTAACATAGAACTGAAAATAATATCTAGTTAATTGCATCTGCGAAATACTTGGTGCAAATCTACATGCATGCCACAACTGTTTTACTGTACAACAATGAAAGGCTGCAACTACAAAGGAGATTCTCTCTACAATTACGCGCTAGCAATAAACAAAATCTACACTAATTACACAAAATACAAGAAAAAATCAGAAGATTCCAGTGAGGTATCCTCGGCTAAGGGTCGACATATGAAACGTCCCCTTAGAACAAATTATACACGACTGTGCTGATAAACCTCTTACACTATTTGCTTTTCAAACAGCTGAGCAAAACTGAACGTACTCAAACATTCACTAAAGTGATACACAATATTTTTTAGCGCAACGCAATCTGACTATCAAAGATCCCTGCAAAAGAATGGCCCGGAGTAACTTTAACCTATACCTTTCACAAATCACTTACCTCACAAAAATCTTCGTTACTCGAACTACTGCAATACAGCCAGCGCCACTATTGCCAGCTAAATAAAAGATTCAAACTACAGAAGGCACTAACTACTGATAGGGATAGTTAGCAAATGAAAGATATTAATAGAGAACAAACAATGTATTTACCTTAATAATTATAATATATATAGCAGTTCAATTTCAAAACTTCCGCCATCTCTCTCCCCACATCCGCCACTGCTGGCGGCTCACCTCCAACTGCCCAATGCTACGCGCTGTTCACATCCAGCTGCCGCTGCCCAACACTACAATGGCAGACAACAATGCAAACTAGCACACAGAGCGCTACGTAACTTTGCCAATAAGAAAACGTAAACAGCCTACTTACAAATGCAACACCTGTAAAGTGTTCTGAGGAATAATGGGTACTCCGCAAGTTATATTAGAAGTGTAAGAGTCAAATATTCAGCGAAGTGATACATCAAAAAAGAACTGTCGGGTACGGCCTATCTGCTGTACATTCCCGGAGTGACGGACAGGATCGGCCGTATATTGCGCAAGCACGGCGTAAAGATTATTTACAAACGAAAAAGAAGGTCAGTGAGTGTCTCTGACCGGCAAAGGATAAAAGGAACCCACTTGCAATGTCGGGAATATACTGCATACCACGCACATGCAGAAAAAGTTTATGTTGGAATGACTGGACGATCAATCAACACCACGATCACAGAACATAAGCGACGTTGCAGGTTGGGACAGGTGGAGAAATCGGACGTGGCAGAGCACGCGCTGTGTGAGGCCGACCACGTAGCATTTTCGCCGACACCGAAGTTCCGGCTGCAGAGAAGAACTATAACACCCGCTTCTTCAGAGAAGGTGGGTTCAAATGGCTCTGAGCACTATGGGACTTAACTTCTGAAGTCATCAGTCCCCTAGAACTTAGAACTACTTAAACCTAACTAATCTAAGGACATCACACACACATCCATGGCCAAGGCAGGATTCGAACCTGCGACCGTAGCGGTCGCGCAGTACCAGACTGTAGCGCCTAGAACCGCTCGGCCACTCCGGCCGGCTCTTCAGAGCAGCTATGGGAATATACAAACACGAGAATAGCTTTAACGAGAAAGAAGAAAGATTGGATTGGATTGTTTGGGGGAAGAGACCAAACATCGAGGTCTTCGGTCTCATCGGATTAGGAAAGAACGGGGAAGGAAGTCGGCCGTGCCCTTTCAAAGGAACCATCCCGGCATTTGCCTGTAGCGATGTAGGGAAATCACATAAAACCAAAATCAGGATGGCCGGACGCGGGATTGAACCGTCGTCCTCCCGAGTGCGAGTACAGTGTGCTAGCCACTGCGCCACCTCGGTCGGTCGAAAGCCTCAAGGAAAACGAAACCTGGCCTCCCATGCTGCAGCGAACGACCGTTGCACGTAGCAAGAGGAGAACCGCACCGGAAATGACCGCGGAGAATCCAGAAGCCCTCGGATGTTGGCGCGCCAGGCAGATCGAGTCTGCGGCCGCAAGCTCGGCTCCAGTCCATCACCACCAATCGAGGGTGAAACTTTGACAATGCCAGCCACTCGCGCTGGTCAAACGTTAGGAAAATCATCAGACGAATGTCGGCCGAAGAACCCGAAACAGAAGCCAACAGGCTGATTGTCATTATGGGAACTTGAATAGATCTACTTAACAGACTTTAATGAACTGTAATTTAATAACCTCGGTCAGAATTTAATGAACTTGAGTGAGTTAGACTTAGCCGGCCTCTGTGGCCGAGTGGTTCTAAGCGTTTCAGTCCGGAACCGCGCGACTGCTACGGTCGCAGGCTCGAATCCTGCCTCGGGCATGGATGTGTGTGATGTCCTTGGGTTAGTTAGGTTTAAGTAGTTCTATGTTCTAGGGGACTGATGACCTCAGATATTAAGTCCCATAGTGCTCAGAGCCATTTTTAAGTTAGACTTGACAAGAGTAATGGGCTAGTGAACTAAATGTCGGTAGCCATATAAATAATTCCCAGAAGTACCTCAAGTGAATGAAATATTGACTTTTCACTATTAAATAGTTACTTTAATTTGTAAATTTCAAGTCTTGTAAAGAACTGCCAGTAGAAAGATATCCTAGCGCAATAGATAAGGGGTGACTTGGTGGAACTGTATCTCTCGTTGTAGTATTTCGTTTTCTGATGATGGGATTATAGGCGTCAGCAAAAACTTATGCAAGGGGGGTGGGGAGGAAGATTGTGAACTTACCGTTTTTGATACATAGCATGCAAGAAGAAGTAAACTAATTTTATACGTGACACAAAAATTTATGGTAGATAACTGATGCATGTGACAAACATTTTCAGTAATGTATCAAATGATGGACTAGCGAGACATAAACTGCCACGGTAATTTTGTTTCCGTTTAACGTCAGTTCTCATCAGCTTTAGTGACTTATCTTGGACGCTTCTGAACCAGTTCTAAACTCGTTTGTTATAACTACTTTGATACTTAAAACCAACAAAAAACAAATTATACAGCAATTGCTAAAGCCACAGTATTGTCTCACTGTTATTAATCATGTAGTTCTACATTTGGCAAAAAGAGAGTTTTGGCGGAATCATAGGAAATTCGTTCTAGAAGTGTACGAGGATTTTGCAATGAATAAAACATCTGTACTCCAGATCCCAAGTGAGGTTAAGGAAGGGGGGCGGGGAAAGGTGTCTATGAGAACACCTATGCATTGGACAACCATTTCCAGTAATATATCAAATGTTGGACCATCGAGTTATTAAATGTTTTGATACTTTTTTGTTGTTCAATGCCAACTCTCCTCGTCAAGATTTCGTGTTATCTTAGACAGTCCTGAACCAGTATTTCGTCCATCTTTTTTTCTGTTTGCAACAAAGTAGAGCACTTATCACAGCAACAGCGTCTTCATCGTCCAACGTTTCGTACCACAGTAATATTGCACAATATTAATGAACCGTCTACGGAAAAAATTTATAATATTGCACAATATTGTTGATAGTCTAAGGGGCGCTTTACGCCGCTGTTGCCGTAGATGGCCGATGGGTGACATGAGCGGTCGCCTTTCCGAATACGAGTCTAGTTGTTTAAGCGCTGATGGTGGATCGTGTAAATGTCAGCCTCTGCTTAATCTTTGTGGCTGAGTGCCCCATGCGTCGTGCACTCATGACGTAGGACGCTCGAATGCCACGCTGACGGCCAATGCAGATCTGATTACATCCCTGTCACGATACACGCTGAACTATTCCGTTCGCTGGGGTTAAAGGCGAGCTCATTCTCCACGCAGCTAATATTTTTAGTAAAGTTGTTCGTGATTCTACACACAACTGAGTCGCACGAATGTGTAGAAATGGAGGAGCTGGAAAAAATTTTCTGCGTTTGTGTGGCCATAGTGTCCATAGACGCTGTACCACTAATAAAGGTGTATCAAATACATCTTCGCAACTAATAAAATGTGCGTATTTATTTTACCAATCGAATTCCGTTTCATTCGTTTGAAACATCGTCAGTGGACTGGAAGCAAACATATTTACAATTTGGTTTTTCATAGATATAAAAGCAGTTCAAATGGCTCTAAACACTATGGGACTTAACATCTGAGGTCATCAGTCCCCTAGAACTTAAAACTACTTAAACCTAACTAACCTAAGGACATCACACACATCCATTCCGGACTGAAGCGCCGCTGTGGCCGGCTCTAAAAACAGTTCTATCAAAATATAACGAAGAGTGATTTTTACTCACCGCATTTCCGCTCACACATGAATACATCGTCTACGCGCGCGTTTTCCAGAAATCCCTGCGATTGCCATTGATGTTTCTGAACTATTTCACTTTGTCTTAGAGCAACAGACATTTCTCGACATAAAATACTACAATATATGTGCTCATTGGCAAGGGACAGTCGATGAGAAAAAGAGTTCTTAAATGCAGAAATGGAAGTTATGCACATTATTCATATTTGTCGATGGTTCCATGATAAGACGAGAAATGGTAGCTCAACCTCTAATTTCAGATTCTCACTAATGCCAGCTTTGTCAGGATGTTTGCATATAAACAGTGGTAAGTGCCATAAACATAGCTGCTGGCAGTAGTAGTAACTTGTGGGGTGCTTGTGCCATGAAAGTACTTCTCCCGGATTTGTACAAATCCGAGGATGATGTGGATCACTACCACTCAGATAAAGATCCTGCATATGTTCCTGAACGCAAATGCGCTTAAAAAGTTGTTGCTAATCAGGTAAATGTGAATATTTATGTAAGCAAGTAAACAATGTTGTGTCCCTTACCACAGTTTACGTTAATTTACATGGCAGGGTGATGGTAGAAATGTTAAGCGTCGCCCTTAACATTGCTTACGTGCTGTAGAGAGGTGCGTGCTAAAATTAATTTTATATCGTGCGAGATCATTGATTAATTTCTGAGGTTTTTCTACTTCATTATTGCGAAAATTGTTATGCAAATCTTAATATGAAAAAGTGAAACAATTTGAAATTTTTAAAGTTGTATTTTTGTGAGGTTTCACAATAATATTTGTTTAATTCCCCCAGCAAGTAAAGAATGTTAATTCAATGCTTAATTTGCAAGTAAGCAATATTAAGTAAACACTGACAAATTTTTCAGGATAAAATTTTGGGTAAAATTTATCTTTTTATGAATATGTCGTCACTGTAGATATATTTGTTCCTTAACATTGTTCACTGCCAAGATCTTCGCACTGCGTCACTCATGTTTGTTTACGTTTCCTGTCTAAACGTATGTCTGTGTGTTTTGTGTGTGCAGTGTTAAAGGAAAATTAAAAAAAAACATCCAGTTTCCAACAATCTGATATCTATCAACTTAACTGCAGGGACTGTGACATAATCACGTCTGGAGGAGTTGCAGAAATTTTGAAACCAAGCCAAGAAACACATAAGGACATTTAAATACCATACAAAGCTCTCATTATCTGCAGACCATCTGAAACAGAACAATACAATCCAAGCTCAATAGAGAACGATATGGAGAGCACTGGAAGTCCTTTGCAATTCCGACGCTCAGACCAACCTCTGGGGCGCTGGTTGCCACCGTAACTAGCCAGTCTTCAATAAGTAAGATATCCACCTATTGGACAATGGTATCGGTAATGCGGTGTGGCGTTCCAGTCCGTGATGATGATGATGATGATGATGATGATGATGATGATGATGTTTGGTTCGTGGGGCGCTCAACTGCGCGGTTATCAGCGCCCGTACAGATTCCCAACCTTTGCTCAGTCCAATCTCACCACTTTCTTGAATAATGATGAAATAATGAGGACAATACAAACACCCAGTCATTTCCAGTCCTTCCTTGAACCGCTTATTCCGCATCTTGACCCTTGAAACGGAGATGCATTGTTCTTCGTACACTTAAGCCATTCTGTGGTGAATTTCCGTTCCCCGAACGCCTTCCGCCGTTAGGAAACGCACTACACCCCTTTGCTCTTCTTTTGAAGCCTTCATTTCTCCGTTTTTCAACACGACTGAATACAGTGAACAGTGGACACGTGCACATATTTGCTCTGTTGTCACGTGGATGTGCGCTCATGTCTCTCTAGCGGCAAGTTTGGTGCCTCAGCACTCTTATAGGTACCACACATTCTTCCGTAGGCAGTGGTATTACCATCACTTCAGCGGTTTTAATTTTACAGCATTTGGCTCGTTTCTTTTTAACTGACCACATTATAAAAATTATCATTTTACACCTTTATTGTGCTGTGTTAGTGCCAGTAAGTAGTGTATTATGAACCAAAACTTAATCACGAAATAATGCCTAGTGAACTATAATTTTGTAGAACTTTATTCATACGCAGGTTCTTATCTTTTCACATACCGTTGTTTGCCTTACACATACTTTACAATCTCTTGTTTCGTGGCTTTTATTACGATCACGGTGAGTCTGACAACGTAAAGTATTTAATTATCATGTTTGCTTTAAAACAATTACTTAAACCAATTTCAATTGGAACTGTGTTCTTATCTCGGAGCAACAGCGCTTCTACTTTATCTTTTCACATTTCACAATCCCATTCATACATAATCGATTTAATCAGTGTAGTATCCTAATTAAAGTCATCTTTTGTTTCCTGAAATTTTAAGTTTTTTGCAGTACGTACCATAATTTATATCGTCTTCCGCTTCGTGCAATTTTGCGTCATCTGTTGGCCGTGTCAAATACTATCAAACTTTTCTGTCCCTTATCACTATCTAAACTGCATCAGTTGTGAATTAATATTTTGCAGCGTAGTAAAGAAAAAATGGTAAACTGTGGAGTCAGTCCCATTTATTTACTATAGGTTTCCCCGAATCGATTATTATAATTTTCCAGTCATTATTAACGCTTCATATTGCTCTCATTAATTTGTCAGTGTAATCTTTACTTCCTGTTATTTACTTCACCGTGATAGAACACGTTTGTAAGTTAAAGTTCCCTGCAATTTTACCATTACTTGTTTCAAAATTATTATTTTATCCGCAGTTGATGCTCTCCTTGGAATTCATTTTTTCCATCCCAATAACTGTTTCTCTAAATTTTCTGATCTTCGATGATATTCTTGCACTTAATTTAGATTAATGAAATATTCACTCTGCAGCGGAGTGTGCGTTGGTATGAAACTTTCTGGACCGCGCAAGGCAAAAGGTGCCGAGTTCGAGCCTCGCTCTGCCACATATTTTTAATCGGAGAGGAGGTTTCGCGTGATTTATATATCTTAGCTAGGTTTTTAATTTCCAATAGGGGTTTCCCCTTTCTTGTAATAAAAGCGTTCACTTCATTGTTTCGGAAGTATTTACAATTTAGTATCTTGTCCGTTGTTTTGATATTTTAATAATCTTACATTTTTTATCTGTGATACGCATCATGTAGTTGTTTTTGAAGGGAAATTTTTGTTAAACAGTTACAAATACGTATCAGTGATCAACATCCAATACCCTAGGTGTTAGCTTCGCGGCCGGCAAGAGTGGCCGAGCGGTTCTAGGCGCTACAGTCTGGAACCGCGCGACCGCTACGGTCGCAGGTTCGAATCCTGCCTCGGGCATGGATATGTGTGATGTCCTTAAGTTAGTTAGGTTTAACTAGTTCTAAGCTCTAGGGGACTGATGACCTCAGCAGTTAAGTCTCATAGTGCTCAGAGTCATTTTTGTTAGCTTCGCATGGTAATCCACTAGACATTTTTAACTACCAAGGAAAGATTCTGAGTCAAAGACAATGTCTTCTTTAAGTCTTTCTATTGTATGCAACTACATTTTACAAGAAAAATGTTGTCTGCTAGTCAGTTTCACTTGTCACTCAGAAGCGCACTACCTGATGCAATCAACGAAGTTGTTTATTAACACTATACCACTCGGTGAGGAAATGAATTTGTGCGAAATGGTAGAAGGGATAGGATGATAGGGCATTTGTTAAAACATCAGGGAATAACTTCCATTGTACCAGAAGAAACAGCAGATGGCAAAAACGGTGAGGGAAGAGCTTGGAATATTTCCAACAATTAGTAGAGGACTTTGTGATTAAGTGGTGGTCGAAGACGGCGTTGCTTACATATGAATGTAATTCGTGGCGAGCCGCATCAAAATGTCGGAATACTCAAGACTCATGAGAAAGTCTGAGGTCTAATGCATCAACACATACAGAGAAGTAATGTGTTATGTCACACCCCTTATTTTACGCTATGATTTACAATATTTTGTTTTCTCATAAATCTTTTAAGCTCCACATAAACTCTACTTTTATTCCATAATTTTTCCACTCGCCTCTCCCCTCCTCAGCCGGCCGGAGTGGCCGAGCGGTTAAAGGCGCTACAGTCTGGAACCGCACGACCGCTACGGTCGCAGGTTCGAATCCTGCCTCGGGCATGGATGTGTGTGATGTCCTTAGGTTAGTTAGGTTTAAGTAGTTCTAAGTTCTAGGGGACTTATGACCACAGCAGTTGAGTCCCATAGTGCTCAGAGCCATTTGAACCATTTTTTCTCCCCTCCTCACAGACATACACTCACTTTTATTTTCGGAAATAAAAACTCTGTTCCGTACGCTGCCGTATGTGTCAGTATGAACAAATTTGAGGAGTGGATGTATTCTCTTTGGCGAGTACATAAAATCTTCTAGAATCACCAAAAGGTATCCGGTTCAATCCAGCGAGCCGTCGCCGTACCAAATTGTCTCGCTTCCCTGCGTTCAGACAAGAGAGTGGCGTATTCAAAGCAAGTGGCCAATTAAGAAAATTCCCCTTAAAGTAAGATTAATTGGTGGGAGTCCAGAAGCGTGGCCCTGCACTTCGCTTGGATGACTCCAGCGTTCGCCTGGGACTTGCGTAGGAAGCATTCTGCTGGCATTTTGCGGACTGGAAACGGTTCGTTGAACTTGCTTCTCCAGAGACAGAGCTGCCGACACGGCGCAGTGGTTAAAACACTGCGCTCACATTCGGAGTCGAACCATCCAAATATAGACTTAACCGCAAAACAGTTTGGAAGAAGGCAGTGACACGTATAATTAGGAAATACAAATTAGCCGAAGAGATTCAGCAATTCCTGATTTATCAGTTATAGTTTATTTGCAGCCAAGATTGCACACAATCATCCGTTTCAATCTATACAAACATTTTCATCTCTTAAGTCACCACAAAGTAATCAGTCATAGCAGAAGCTTGACACGGCCACTTTCATGTGCGACCGTAGTTTGTACTCCATTTTTAATGACCAGATCATCGACTGGACGTTAAACATTAGTCTCCTTTTCTTTCTTTTATAGAAAGCAAGAGAGAACTATTTTCAAGCCTTTTAGACAAAAATACATGCCGCCAATGTGTATATTCGTGTGCTTCCAAAAATGTGTTTCAGTCTTAGTTTAAAGCAACTTCCGTCAGCATACACACAAATGCAAGTGTACAGTTTAGTATTTCACTTCGTACTTTCGAAGAAAACAAAGGAAATGACACAAATCTAAATAGCAACTATGTTCAAAATATAGTAACTTGGAATACGACATCTGCGACCTTGTTACAATGTAATTCTTTTTTATATTTATGAAATTATTCTTGAAGTCTAAGGATATTTCGCTTGACTCACACATTTTGCACACCAGATGGAATAGTTCTGCCATGGCTGCTTCTCCCAAGGCTATCAATAGTTCTGAGGGACTACTCCGGGGGCCTTGTCTCAACTTAGGTCTTTCAGTCTTTGTCAAATTCTACTCGCAGTATCTTATTTCCCTTTTCAACTTCATCTACGTCCTCTGCCTTTTCTATAACATTGCCTTCAAGTTCACCTTCCTTTTAGAGACCCTCTATATACTTATTCCACCTTCCAGCTTTCCCTTCTTTATATCGTACTGTTTTTCCATTTGAGCTCATAATATTCATACAGCTGCTTTTATTTTCTCCTAAGGAGGTATCTATCTTTCTCCTAGTAAAATATGCTTCTAAATCGTTACATTTCTCCTCTAGACATTTCTGCTAAGCCATTTCGCACTTCCTGTCAATCTCATTTTCTAAACGTTTGTGTATCCTTTCGTCTGCCTCATTTGCTGCATTTTATCTTTTCTCCTTCCATCAGTTAAATTCGTATCACTTGCGATATCCAAGGATTTCTACTAAGCTCTGTCTGTTTACCAGTTTGGTCCGCAGCTGCCATCACTATTTCATCTCTCAAAGGTACCCATTCATCTTCTATTGTAGTCGTTTGCCCTGTTCTTGTCAATCGTTGCCTAATGCTCCGTCTGAAACTCTCAACAACCTCTCGTTCTGTCAATTTATCCAGGTCTCATCTGCTTAATTTCCTACCTTTTTGCAATTTCTTCAGTTTTGATCTACAGTTCATAACCAATAAACTGCGGTCACAGACCACATCTGAATCTGGAAATATCTTACAAATTTAATATCTGGCTCTGATATCTCTGTCTTACCATTATATATTCAATCTGAAACCTTCTGGTATCTCCAGATCTTTTCCACGTATACAACCTACTTTCATGATTCTTAAATCAACTGTTAGCCATGATTAAATAATCTACCTGCAAATTTCTGTCAGGCGGGTTCCTCTTTCACTCCTTTTCCCCAGTGCATATCCACCTACTATTTTTTCTTCCCTTCTTTTTCCTGCTGTCGAATTTGAGTCCCCATCACAATTAAATTTTCGCCTCTGTTATATGAAAAATTTCTTCTATCTCATCAGACATATCTTCAGTCACTTCATCATCTGTGGAGCTATTTGGCACATAATCTTGTGGTGGGTGTGCGTGTAGTGTCTATCTTGGCTGCGATAATGCGTTCACTACGTTTTTCGTAATAGTTTACCAGCATTCCTATTTTCTTATTCATTATTAAATCTGCTCCAGCATTACCCCTATTTGATTTTATGATTACAACTCTGCGTTCACCTGACCAGAAGTCCTGTTCTTCCTGCTAAAGAACTTAATTAATTCCCTGTATATCTAACTTCACTCTATCCATTTCCATTTTTAAAATTTCTAAGCTACCCAATCGATTAAGGGATCTAACATTCCACGTTCCGACCCGTAGAACGCCAGTTTTGTTTCTCCTGATGACGACATCCTCATGAGGAATACCGACTCGGAGATCCGACTGGGGGACAATTTTACCTCCTGAGTATTTATACAGGGTGATTCAAAAAGAATACCACAACTTTAGGAATTTAAAACTCTGCAACGACAAAAGGCAGAGCTAAGCACTATCTGTCGGCGAATTAAGGGAGCTATAAAGTTTCATTTAGTTGTACGTTTGTTCGCTTGAGGCGCTGTTGACTAGGCGTCAGCGTCAGTTGATGCTAAGATGGCGACCGCTCAACAGAAAGCTTTTTGTGTTATTGAGTACGGCAGAAGTGAATCGACGACAGTTGTTCAGCGTGCATTTCGAACGAAGTATGGTGTTACACCTCCTGATAGGTGGTGTATTAAACGTTGGTATAAACAGTTTACAGAGAATGGGTGTTTGTGCAAAGGGAAAAGTTCTGGACGGCCGAGAATGAGTGATGAAAATGTAGCACGCATCCAGCAAGCATTTGTTCACAGCCCAGGAAAATCGAATCGCAGAGCTAGTAGAGAGCTGCAAATTCCACAATCAACTGTATGGAGAGTCTTACGAAAAAGGTTAGTTATGAAACCTTATCATCTGAAATTGGTTCAAGCACTGTCTGCAGCTGATAAGCCGCCAGGCAGCCCGTGACAGAGCACTTCATCACTGGCCTCCAAGAAGCCCTGATCTTACCCCCTGCGATTTTTTCTTATGGGGGTATGTTAAGGATATGGTGCTTCGGCCACCTCTCCCAGCCACCATTGATGATTTCAAACGAGAAATAACAGCAGCTATCCAAACTGTTACGCCTGATATGCTACAGAGAGTGTGGAACGAGTTGGAGTATCGGGTTGATATTGCTCGAGTGTCTGGAGGGGTCCATATTGTACATCTCTGAACTTGTTTTGGAGTGAAAAAAAACTTTTTAAATACTCTTTGTAATGATGTATAACAGAGGGTTATATTATGTTTCTTTCATTAAATACACATTTTTAAAGTTGTCTTATTCTTTTTGAATCACCCTGTATTTTCTCCAAGAGGATGCCATCATTAGTTCACCATACAGTAGAGCTGCATGCTCTGGAAAAAATTATGGCTGAAGTTTCCTCTTGCTTGCTTCCAGTTGTTAGCAGTACCAGCACAGAAAGACCATTTTGGCTGATGTTAGGAGGCCAGATCAGCCCCTCATCCATAATGTTGCCCTGCAACTACTGAAAAGGCTGCCGCCCCTCCTCATGGACCACACGTTTGTATGGCCTCTCAAAAGGTACCCCTCCTTTGTGAATGTACCTTCGATACGGCTATCAGTGTCGCTGAGACCCGCAAGCCCACCCGCCAACGGCAAAGTCCAAACTATTAGTTTAATAAATTATGGCTGCAAAATACTAGTGCTATTCTTTACAGAAGAATGGAAAAACCGGTAGAAGCTGACCTCGGGGAAGACCAATTTGGATTCCAGAGAAATGTAGGAACACGCGAGGCTATGCTGACCCTACGTTTATAGCGCTTGTAGGCTCAGAGAAAGCTTTTGAAAATGTTGACTGGAGCACTCCCTCTGAAATTCTAAAGGTAGCAAGGGTAAAATAAGGGAAATGAAAGGCTACTTACACTTTGTACAAAAAGCAGACGGCAATTACAAGAATCGAGGAGCATGAAAGGAAGCAGTAGTTAAGGAGGGAGTGAGACAGGGTTGTAGCCTATCCCTGACGTTGCTCAATCTGTACACTGAGCAAGCAGTAAAGTAAACCAAAGAAAAATTTGGAGTAGGAATTAAAGCTCAGCGAGAAGAAATAATGAGGTTTCGACAATGATATTGGTGAATGTGCACCTGCACAGTCGCAACAGATGGCTGCTGGCCGTCTCTACAAGGACTACAGTGGGTCTACACCTTTGCTGACTCACCAGTAACATTATTTCCACAAGGACTGCAGTGGGTCTGCACCTCTGGTGGCCCACCAATACCATACTCTCTACCAGGACTACAGTGGGTCTGCTCTGTGATGACCTACCTACCAATATTCATCAACTTCGACTGACTCTGCTGTGGGTTTGCTCTGTTGCGGCCCATTACCTGTCAGCATGTCAAGAGTCAGCACTGTCTTTCTGTTGGAAGGACAACACTACTTCTTCAAGACTGCATGGACATCCACTACTTCCGTGTGTATTGTCTTTTACTGCTCAGACTTTGATAAAAGAAACGGCAGTTTTACTGTGATGAATCATCAGGACTCTCTTTATGCACTGTGAGAAAATTTTAGCTTTTGACCAACATTGTATAAATAAGTGTGTGCATTTGATATCTTTATTATTGTAATTATGAAAAAATTTTTCAAGTCATTATTGGCCACTGTCCAAAAATATTTTGTAAAATTTTTTGTGGGGAGCATGGGGGCTATGTAAGTAGGCTGTTTATGTTTTCTTATTGGCAACGTTACGTAGCGCTCTGTATGAAAATCACTGGCTGTCCTGTGTGCAGCCTGTGGCTAGTTTGCATTGTTGTCTGCCATTGTAGTGTTAGGCAGCGGCAGCTGGGTGTGAACAGCGCGTAGCGTTGCACAGTTGGAGGTGAGCCGCCAGCAGTGGTGGATGTGGGGAGAGAGATGGCGGAGTTTTGTAATTTGTCATGAACTGCTATATATATGATGATATTAAGGTAAATACAGTGTTTGTTCTCTATTAAAATCTTTTATTTGCTAACTATCCCTATCAGTAGTTAGTGCCTTCAGTAGTTTGAATCTTTTATTTAGCTGGCAGTAGTGGCGCTCGCTGTATTGCAGTAGTTCCAGTAACGAAGATTTGTGAAAGGTATAGGTTAATGTTAGTCAGGGCCATTCTTTTGTAGGGATTTTTGAAAGTCAGATTGCGTTGCGCTAAATAATATTGTGTGTCAGGTTAAGCACAGTCGTGTATAATTTGTTCTAAGGGGACGTTTCAAGTTGAACGGAATGGACAGGGCCTTGAAAGGAGGATATGAGATGAACATGTACAAAAGCAAAATAAGGGTGATGGAATGTAGTCGAACTACATCAGGCGATGCTGAGGGAATTAGATAAGAAAGCGAGAGACTGAAATTAGCAGATGAGTTTTACTATTTGTAGAGCAAAATAACTGATGATAGGCGAAGAGGAGAGAATATAAAATTAGACTGGCAATGACAACAAAAAGTGCGCCTGAAGAAGAGAAATTTAACACCGAATATAGCTTCAACTGTTAGGAAGTATTTTCTGAAGGTACGAGTATTTGTGTGGAGTGTAGGTATGTACGGGAGCGAAACATGGGCGATGAATAGTTTGGACAAGAAAAGAATTGAGGTCTTTAAAATGTGGCACTACAGAAGAGTTATGATGATTAGATGGGTAGATCGCGTAACTACTGAGGAAGTACTGAAGAGAACTGGGGAGACAAGAAATCTGTGACAGAACTTGACTAAAGAACGTATCGATTGATACGGTATAATCTGAGACATCAAGGGATCACCAGTTTAATATTGGAGGGAAGTGGGAGAGGGAAAGGGGAAGAGATGAAAACAGAAAGCAGATTCAGAGGAATGTAAGTTGCAATAGTTATTCGAAGATGAAGACAGACAGCACGGGGAGCTACATCGAAACAGTCTTCGAACTGAAGACCATAACTACAACAATGGGTATACATAGCAGGTGTTAGGGGTATAAGTGCAGCTGTTTTTATTAGTGACTGAGGACAGCGTACTTAACAAAGGTATATAAATATTTACTTTATTTGCAGAGTAATAATTATAGCTATCACAAATAGTATGTTATTCAAATGGTTCAAATGGTTCTGAGCACTATGGGACTTAACATCTGTGGTCATCAGTCCCCTAGAACTTAGAACTACTTAAACCTAACTAACCTAAGGACATCACACACATCCATGCCCGAGGCAGGATTCGAACCTGCGACCGTAGCGGTCTAGTATGTTATTAGGTTGGTTAGTGCCTCCAAACGCATGTGACAAGAGCAAGCCATTGACGCTTATTTTTACCTGAGGAGTAGATCAGGTGTTGAAGTGTAGGTGCGTGAACGCAAAACAGATAGTCTATGCCGACAGAGATAGTCGACTTAGTGGCAGTTACGACCTGGCAGAACACATTAGGTAATAAAACTTGTTGCGCATTTATCGGAAGACTGTTACGTGGAGAGAAAAAACTAACACACTGAAGCCAGTACTGTTGTCATAGACACCTACTGACAAACTAGTTTATTTTGTGCCACGTCGAACTACTTATGTTAGTTTGGGCACTGGTGGTGTTACAGAATGGAGTAGGAGGCTTTTGAAAGGACGTTTCTCAGTTTCTCTGCGATGTTGCAATGTAAGCTTTCTAATGTCTTGTTTTAAATTGTATGTTTCGTACCACAAATCTGATGATGGTGTTATCTAGAAACGCGTAATGAGATGATAAACAGAAAGATACGTTGGTGATCAAGACAAGTGTGTTATCCCTCAGTACAAATTTAAAGTTCGATCAATATTAGGGAATGGCTCATCATCAGGAATCAGACAAATTATACAATGAAGATAGATGGTTATAGTCACAGTCGTCACGTCGGATATTAAAGGGTAATAATAAAAGTAAACACTGCACTGGTACTAATCGCATTCAAGTTGGGATCCTGTACACTGCCTAGAAACAGCTTTATATTTTTCATGGTGAAAACTGCAAAAACATACATGGACATGAAACTGAAAGCTTTGGGAAAAGTAATACGATATTTAACAGCCTGAGACACATTAGTACGACTAATAGTAAGATTAAATTGTCACTTCTGAAAAATAAAAGTAAGTAGGTAAATTTATGTTTGTTTGCAGATACGTGAGTACAGTTCAGGTACACACCGAAATCCAGGGGCCATAGAACAGTAACCAGCCAAAGCAAGAGCACATCTGCACTTTATTAGTGTGTTGCGCCATTTACAGTGCTTTTGCAGTAATAGTCAGTGTCAAGAAATCTGAAACTACACGCTTGAATCCAAGTACTCACACACTGAACAGATAGTCGATTTCTGTGTATGCCGCTGCGCACATACTTAGCCCATCACTCGGTCTTCCCACACTTTTTGACATCTTTTCTCTCTCTGGACGAGTGAACTCTGAAAGAGAAAGCACGCGCAACTGTTCCTTTAACGTACTGGCCTTCAAAGCTCTTCAAGGGCGCACTGTCAATAGCTTCGTATAGGTCCGGTGATCAGGTAACTGATCGAGGTAGTACCAGTAAGGCATGTTTCGGGCGTTATTCTTCTTCACAAAATGTCACTTTGGACACTCCACCGTCTGCCAACACAATGAAGTAGCATCCAAACATACCTGAAGGCTAGCTTAAGCAATATTACTTCACGCAGGTTTTCAGAGAAGTGGGTCGTATGAATAAAACGGAGAATATACTTTATTCTCGGTATTTCGGAGAACATTACCAGGTTCGCATGAACAAAGAGAATATATTTCACCTGAAAATGTTCTCAGCTTGAGTAAAAGGGTGGTGGAAGTGGCTCAACGTGAAGAAAATTCTCTGATTTTGTGCGAACAGAACTAGAGGAGCTTCTCACAAGCGGAGAACATTCTCCGATTTTTTAAAGTGAGGTCGGTAGCATACTTCGAGCGGAGTAAATTCTGTTGAGTTTAAGATTTACCGAGTTTTTTTAGTAAAATTGGTAGAATTTATGTTGCTTGAAAGGAAAAAGAAAAAAAATACAAGTTGCCTGAAGAAATACTGAAGAGAAAACCTGTAGAAGTTTATACGGATTTAACAATAAAAACATTATTTGGCTGGCGACCTTCTTTCCCGAGAACCATGAAAGAATAAGGGACGGCCTATCAAACGAAACGAAAATCAAAACTTTTTTTATTGTTTTGCTATTTAGCAGGCCCAAGTTTTCAAATTGTTGTGCGAGAATACTTGCATATATACCAGACAAAAGTGTCACTGACGTTTTCAGATGTTCATCATCATCTTTTCTCACACCATAAATCTTAAATTTTGTTACGTTATAAATAAGTAGAAGGGTCAGAAAAATTAATAACTGGTTTATTATAAACCTAGCAAGCTGTTTCTCGCAACGAAACCACACAGTCGACCGCTTACGTATTTGACGCGCGAGTGCACCATTATGCTTCACATATAAACAGCATTATCTCGTATTAGAAAACTCTGACGAAGCTCCGGTTTTAAATAGATGAAAATGTCATGTATACTGAAGACTTCGTTTGCACAAAGTGTTCACCTAATTTCAAAAGTTAAAAAGTTTCTCTCATGTGTCAAATTCGGTAACATCGCAAGAAATGCACTTTCGTAAACATCCCTTTTACATTTACATCTATACTCTGCAAAACCACTGTGAAGCGCATGGCAGAGGGTACGTCCCATTGTACCGGTTGTTAGGATTTCTCCCGTTCCATTCACGTATGGAGCGCAGGAAGAATAATTCTTGGAATGCTTGTGTGCTTGTTCTAATCTTATGCTCACGATCCCTATGTGAGCGATACGTAGGCGTTGTACATTCCTGGAGTCACCATTTAAATCCGGATTTTGAAACTTAATTAGTAGACTTTCTCGGGATAGTTTACGCCTTTCTTCAAGAGCCTGCCAGTTCAGTTTCTTCAGCATCTCGGTAACACTCTCCCACAGGTCAAAGAAACCTGTGATCATTCGTGCTGCACATGTCTGTATACCTACAATATCCCCTGTTAGTCCTATTTGGTACGGGTCCCACACATTTGAGCAATATTCTAGGATCGGTCACACGAGTGATTAGTAAGCACTCTCCTTTGCACACTGATAGCACGTGCCCAATATTCTACTGATAAAGCGAAGTCTACTATCTGCTTTACCCACGACTGAGGCAAAGTGATCATCCCATTTTATATCCGTACTAGTGTTACATTCAGGTATTTGTATGATTTGGCCGTATTATAGTCATAAGATAATACTTTTTTTTCTTTTGTGAAGTGCACAATTTTATATTTCTGAACATTTACAGCTTAATAAATTGTTGCCGTTCATAAAAGTTAAGTCTATATGTAATGTAACTCCTTCAGAACAAACTGACGCCTGTTCTACAATGAAGCGCCAAAGAAACTGGTAGAGGCATGCGTATTCAGATACAGAGATACGTAAAAAGGCAGAACACGGCGCTGTGGTCGGCAACGCCTGTATACGACAACAAGTGTCTGGCGCAGTTGTTAGATCGGTTACTGCTGCTACAATGGCAGGTTATCAAGATTTAAGTGAAGGTAGGAGACGAGGTACTGGCAGAAGTAAAGCTGTGAGGACGGGGCGTGAGTCGTGCTTGGGTAGCTCAGTTGGTAGAGCACTTGCCCGCGAAAGGCAAAGGTCCCGAGTTACAGTCTCGGTCCGGCACACAGTTTTAATCTGCCAGGAAGTTTCAAGATTGAAGTGAGTTTGAACGTGGTGTTATAGTCGGCGCACGAGCGATGGGACACAGCATCTCCGATGTAGCGATGAAGCGGGGATTTCCCCCTACGACCATTTCACGAGTGTGCCGGTGATAATCAGGAACCCCATAAAACATCAAATCTCCGACACCGCTGCGGCCGGAAAAAGATCCTGCAAGAACTGGACCAACGACGACTCAAGAGAACCGTTCAACGTGACAGAAGTGCAACCCTTCCGCAAATTGCTGCAGATTTCAATTCTGGACCATCAACAAGTATCAGCGTGAGAACCATTCAACGAAACATCATCGATATGGGCTTTCGGAGCTGTAGGCTCACTCGTGTACCCTTGATGACTGCATGACACAAAGCTTTACGCCTCGCCTGGGCCCGTCAACACCGACATTGGACTCTTGATGACTGGAAACATGTTGCCTGGTCGGACGGGTCTCGGTTCAAATTGTATCGGGCGGATGGAGATGTACCTGGTGAGGAGACAGCCTTATGAATGCTTGGACCCTGCTTGTCAGCAGGGTACTTTTCAAGCTGGTAGAGGCTCTGTAATGGTGTGGGACGTGTGCAGTTGGAGTGATAAGGATCGCTGATACGTCTAGGTACGAATCTGACAGGTGACACCTACTTAAGCATCCTGTGCGATCACCTGCAACCTTTCATGTCAATCGTGCATTCCGACGGACTTGGGCAATTCCAGCAGGACAATACGACACTCCACACGTCCACAATTCCTACAGAGTGGCTCGAGGAACACTCTTCTGAGATTAATTACTTCCACTGGCCACCAAACTCCTCAGACATGAACATTATTGAGCATATCGGGGATGCGTTGCAACGTGCTGTTCAGAAGAGATCTCCATCCCCTCGAACTCTTACGGATTTATGGACAGGCCTGCAGGGTTCATGGTGTCAGTTCTCTCCGGCATTATTTCAGCTTCTGCATGCTCGCGGGGGCTCTACACGATATTAAGCAGGTGTATCAGTTTCTATGGTCCTTCAGTGTATATTTCTACACTGGATCGTTTGCCTGTTTGAACGAGTTGAATAGAATGTAGGGTTTCGGGTATGTTCTGTGGCGGATGACACACACCGAGAATCTTCTCAAGAAGGAGGGTAGTGAAAAGGAAATCCCTTGTCAGAGAACATGCTTCAGATTTTTTATTCATTTATTCATAAGAAATTGAGAACTTCGTCCGAGAACGTTCTTTTGGCCTGAGAATCTTCTCTTTTTTGTTCATACGACCCAGTATCCAAAACTGTTCTGCAACGTACGTAACCATAATCCGAAGCGTTTAAGTGACACAATAATGTTGCTGATATGTTTCTTGGAACTTTCTCCTCTTTTTCTTGTGACCCAGTCCCGGATTGGCATAGAGTCTGCATGGTTATTAACGGATTTGGCATGGTTAATTTTAAGGGGTGGTCGGATGCCCTTCCTGCCGCCCCTTAGGACGGAATATGTGTACCCCAGCTGTCTGAGTGTAGTTTTATTCATGTGAAAGTGAGCGAAAAGTTTTTCTACATATTTGAGAATCGTGCAACTGAGGCGAGACTTGGGAACCAGCCCGGTATTCACGTAGTGGGGTGTTGGAAACCGCCTAAAGACGACATCTCGTGTGGCTGCCACAGCGACATTCGTCTATAATACGCTGGACCGATTCGACACGGGGCCGGTGCAACTCCCCGTCCCGAAACTGACGCTTTAACACGCACGGCTATCCGTTTGCTTTTTGTTGGAACTTTATTGTTACATATTTTGGTCTAGCAATTAATTTGGCTGCGTCCGAGACATTATTAGTTCTTTCTTCCTATATTTCCTCTACGAAGAGCATGTCTACGGTCAAGGAGTGGCCGGCCGCGGTGGTCTAGCGGTTCTAGGCGCTCAGTCCGGAACCGCGCGACTGCTACGGTCGCAGGTTCGCATGCTGCCTCGGGCATGGATGTGTGTGATGTCCTTAGGTTAGTTAGGTTTAAGTAGTTCTAAGTTCTAGGGGACTGATGACCACAGATGTTAAGTCCCATAGTGCTCAGAGCCATTTTGTCAAGGAGTGTCGTTGACTGTTTCTTCCTTGAGAGCCCATCGTGATCATTTAAAAGCCAACAACACTAGATAAAAGATGCGAATCCATTATGATTTATATAAGACTAACTACAGGACCGTGCTTCGCAACGGAAATTATATAAGAACTATTGTGTATCGTCGGTTTTTATGGTTTCCTTACCTCTCTCGCTAAAAACGGAATACCTCGAGGATCTCTTCATCGATACGCGCTTTTCTAGCCAAGAAGTAAAATACATGAAACCTATCGTAAGAAGCAAAGCAAATTTGTTAAGTTTTTGATACACGAAGCGAAATCAGTAAAACCGTATATTCTAGCGAAGTAAATTCGGTGTTAGGCTCTACAGATAGGACTGCGGCCCTTAATTATGTCACTGGCGTAAACTTCCTTTTGTCACTGAGGCAAAAAAAAAAAAAAACTAAAAGCGCCATCCATTGGTTCTTTGGAGTACTACGCTGGGACTAAGGTAAACGTCTGACCTACAAAACTGAGTAGACTCCAAAAACTTTAAATTACGATATCTTTTTTCTTTTTGTGACCAGGTTTTGATGAAATAAAGCCTACACGTTATGCCAAGCTACAGTCAAGTTGCCTGTGCAAATCTGATGAAAATTCGACTGGCAGTTTTGGACATTATCGTGTTCGAACAGTCAAACAGAGATACACGAGCCGGCCGGAGTGGCCGAGCGGTTATAGGCGCTTCAGTGTGGAACCGCGCGACTGCTACCACCGCAGGTTCGAATCCTGCCTCAGGCATGGATGTGTTTGATGTCCTTAGGTTATTTAGGTTTAAGTAGTTCTAAGTTCTAGGGGACTGATGACCTTAGAAGTTAAGTCCCATAGTGCTCAGAGCCATTTGAACCAGACATACACGACGGTTTTACAGTTTTATTGTTAGTATACAAGGTGCCCGGAAATTCCCGTTACAAACTTCTAGGACTTATAAGGTGGGGGGGGGGGGAGTGAGTACATAATATTTTGAACACGAATGCATGTCCGAAAACTTACCGTTTCTATTCTGTGACGGTTGCAATCCAGATGTGTAACGCGTCCACGTCTCCTGAGGGAAAGAGAAAAATCTCAGAACTGCTTGTCCTGGTATGCGATAGGGCAGACAGGATGATGTGTACTATACCAGACGGTCACATGATGTCAAGAAATGTGGTTTCAGCACGATGGTGCACGGCTTCACTTCTCAAGTGCGGTTCGAAGACATCTTAACAGACGACACGGTGAAAGATGGACAGGCCCAGGTGGTCCAGACGCTTGGCTGCCGCAATCACCGGATTTAATTCCCAAAGACTACTCTCTGTTGGGTCGTAAGCAAAGTTTAATTTACGAGACTCCTATGGAAACAAAGGGAGATCTGCTGGCACGAGTTCTGGCCGCTGCACTGGAAACTTAACAGACGCCAGGTGAGGTGGAGGGTGTGTACCAGAACATGCTTCGTGGGTACAGTGCCTGTAACAACGTTGTTGATGATGATGATGATGTTTGGTTTGTGGGGCGCTCAACTGCGTGGTTATCAGCGCCCGTACAATTTCCCAACCTTTGCTCAGTCCAATTTCGCCACTTTCCTGGATGATGATGAAATGATGAGGACAACACAAACACCCAGTCATCTCGAGGCAGGTGAAAATCCCTGACCCCGCCGGGAATCGAACCCGGGACCCCGTGCTCGGGAAGCGAGAACGCTACCGCGAGACCACGAGCGGGGAACCTTAACAACGTTGGTGGTCACCACATTGAGCGGCTGTTGTAATACATCAGTACTGCTCCGTACGAACAGTATGCTACGTTCTTTTTTTGTTTTGAAATCATGTAATTAGAGAAACACAGGAAAAATTGAAAAAAAACATAGGATTAATTTTCATAGATTTAGAAAAACCATATGGTGTTGTACGGAGAAAACTACTTTGGAGAGCATTAAATACGGCGAACATAAAGGGTCCTTTAAATAAAATAATACAAGAAATAAATAAAGATAACATGTCATGTGAAAATTGGTAACACACTTTCACAGAAACAAGCAAGGGTCTGTTACAAGGCTGTCCCATATCACGAATACTATTTACAATCTATGTAGACGTAAGTCTTAAGACATCATCTCGTAAATGCAATGGCGTGGGACTAGAAATTAAAGATGGAGTTCATTTACATCAGCTCCTACTTGCTGATGCTCTACTTGTTATAATACAAGGCGGGCAGGATGCAAATTACAAATGTAATCAGTTAGCAATGGAATACAGAAATTGAAGAATAATTGCCAGAGAACAGAATGCCTCACTCATGGTAGAGATGAGTTATACATAGAGGGGAAGAGAATTAAGAAGGTCAATACTTTGTTATTTGGGATTCATTTTAGAGAAGGAGGAAAAATCAGAGGTAGAAATCAGTAAAGGAATTAGCAGCGGAAGGAAGGTCACTGGAATGCTCAACCCAATCTTATTGAGCAGAAATGTAAGAAATCGAACCAAAAGAATCACGTATAAGCGATACTAAAGAGCATATGGAGTGGAGAGTGGAGAATGGACAACTAATCTGAAACACGTAAAACAACTACAGGTAGTAAGAAATGGATTTCTGGAGAAGATCAACAATAATTTCTAGAAAAGAGAAAATAAGAAACGACGAATTAATAAAGACAATGAAAGTAGGAAATGACGTGTCGGTTAGGAGGAAGTTAGAATGATACGGCCACGTGAGAAGAAGGAAGCCAGAATACCTGGCTGCAAAATGTGCGTGGCCGAGCTGTTCTAGGCGCTTCAGTCTGGAACAGCGCGACCGCTACGCTCCCTGGTTCGAATCCTGCCTCGAGCATGGATGTGTGTGATGTCCTTAGGTTAGTTAGGTTTAAGTAGTTCTAAGTTCTAGGGGACTGATAACATCAGATGTTAAGTCCCATAGTGCTCAGAGCCATTTGAATCATTTTGCAAAATGTACACTCCTGGAAATTGAAATAAGAACACCGTGAATTCATTGTCCCAGGAAGGGGAAACTTTATTGACACATTCCTGGGGTCAGATACATCACATGATCACACTGGCAGAACCACAGGCACATAGACACAGGCAACAGAGCATGCACAATGTCGGCACTAGTACAGTGTATATCCACCTTTCGCAGCAATGCAGGCTGCTATTCTCCCATGGAGACGATCGTAGAGATGCTGGATGTAGTCCTGTGGAACGGCTTGCCATGCCATTTCCACCTGGCGCCTCAGTTGGACCAGCGTTCGTGCTGGACGTGCAGACCGCGTGAGACGACGCTTCATCCAGTCCCAAACATGCTCAATGGGGGACAGATCCGGAGATCTTGCTGGCTAGGGTAGTTGACTTACACCTTCTAGAGCACGTTGGGTGGCACGGGATACATGCGGACGTGCATTGTCCTGTTGGAACAGCAAGTTCCCTTGCCGGTCTAGGAATGGTAGAACGATGGGTTTGATGACGGTTTGGATGTACCGTGCACTATTCAGTGTCCCCTCGACGATCACCAGTGGTGTACGGCCAGTGTAGGAGATCGCTCCCCACACCATGATGCCGGGTGTTGGCCCTGTGTGCCTCGGTCGTATGCAGTCCTGATTGTGGCGCTCACCTGCACGGCGCCAAACACGCATACGACCATCATTGGCACCAAGGCAGAAGCGACTCTCATCGCTGAAGACGACACGTCTCCATTCGTCCCTCCATTCACGCCTGTCGCGACACCACTGGAGGCGGGCTGCACGATGTTGGGGCGTGAGCGGAAGACGGCCTAACGGTGTGCGGGACCGTAGCCCAGCTTCATGGAGACGGTTGCGAATGGTCCTCGCCGATACCCCAGGAGCAACAGTGTCCCTAATTTGCTGGGAAGTGGCGGTGCGGTCCCCTACGGCACTGCGTAGGATCCTACGGTCTTGGCGTGCATCCGCGCGTCTCTGCGGTCCGGTCCCAGGTCGACGGGCACGTGCACCTTCCGCCGACCACTGGCGACAACATCGATGTACTGTGGAGACCTCACGCCCCACATGTTGAGCAATTCGGCGGTACGTCCACCCGGCCTCCCGCATGCCCACTATACGCCCTCGCTCAAAGTCCGTCAACTGCACATACGGTTCACGTCCACGCTGTCGCGGCATGCTACCAGTGTTAAAGACTGCGATGGAGCTCCGTATGCCACGGCAAACTGGCTGACACTGATGGCGGCGGTGCACAAATGCTGCGCAGCTAGCGCCATTCGACGGCCAACACCGCGGTTCCTGGTGTGTCCGCTGTGCCGTGCGTGTGATCATTGCTTGTACAGCCCTCTCGCAGTGTCCGGAGCAAGTATGGTGGGTCTGACACACCGGTGTCAATGTGCTTTTTTCCATTTCCAGGAGTGTACAATTAACAATGAGAAGACATGGCGCGGAGGAAGAAGATATATGATCTAAACACCTGGAGGGACATCTTGAGGAGATAAATTAAGATTTTATGTAACAGATGTAATAATTTCCAGGTATTTGTTATCTTGGAGAAAAATTATTGTATAGAGGAAAATCTCAATAAAAAATAATGTAGACACGTAATGTTAAAGTGTTAATATACCTGAATGTGCTTAAGTGATAAATGGATGTTTCGTTATGTTTCTTTTCGAAGTTTTACCTAATAATTGTACTGCGACACGCCTATTCAATTCCTCAAGCAGTAGTGGATAAGTTAAACATCGGAACTGATATCATCGTAGACCAGAAACTGTATTTTTCCGGACATGGGTTCCTGTTCAAAATATTATGTACTCACACCTCTCTAAAAGTCTTAGAAGTTTGCAACGGGATTTTCCGAACACTCTGTAGATGAATACCTCTTCGAATGTCTGCCAGTGTACACTTAGAAATTGCCTATGAGAGCGTGTAAGAGATACAGACCAGTTCCATGCATTTCCTAAATTAAAACTTTCAACCCGATTGATTGTGTTGACTGTTAGTCGCAGTTCCACTCATCCTTTAGCCAAAGAATCTCTTAAAAATGCGCGGCTGGTCCCGGCGGAGTTTCGAATCCTCCCTCGGGCATGGGTGTGTGTGTTTGTCCTTAGGATAATTTAAGTTAAGTAGTGTGTAAGCTTAGGGACTGATGACCTTAGCAGTTAAGTCCCATAAGATTTCACACACATTCTTTTTCTTAAAAATGTGGCTGTGGCCAGTATTTGAACACTGAGGTGCAGTGGTTGACACACGAGAAGATTAGATTAGATTAGATAAGATTAATACTAGTTCCATGGATCATGAATACGATATTTCGTAATGATGTAAAACGAGTCAAATTTTCCAATACATGACACAATTAAGTTAATTTAACAACATAATTAAGTTAATATAACAACTTTTCTTATTTTTTTTTTAATTTTTAAATAATTTTTTGTTTGTTTTTTTTCTTTTTTTCTTAATTTATATCTAAAAGTTCCTCTATGGAGTAGAAGAAGTTGTCATTCAGAAATTACGATATTTCGTAATGATGTAAAACGAGTCAAATTTTCCAATACATGACACAATTAAGTTAATTTAACAACATAATTAAGTTAATATAACAACTTTTCTTATTTTTTTTTAATTTTTAAATAATTTTTTGTTTGTTTTTTTTTCTTTTTTTCTTAATTTATATCTAAAAGTTCCTCTATGGAGTAGAAGAAGTTGTCATTCAGAAATTCTTTTAATTTCTTCTTAAATACTTGTTGGTTATCTGTCAGACTTTTGATACTATTTGGTAAGTGACCAAAAACTTTAGTGGCAGTATAATTCACCCCTTTCTGTGCCAAAGTTAGATTTAATCTTGAATAGTGAAGATCATCCTTTCTCCTAGTATTGTAGTTATGCACACTGCTATTACTTTTGAATTGGGTTTGGTTGTTAATAACAAATTTCATAAGAGAGTATATATACTGAGAAGCTACTGTGAATATCCCTAGATCCTTAAATAAATGTCTGCAGGATGATCTTGGGTGGACTCCAGCTATTATTCGGATTACACGCTTTTGTGCAATAAATACTTTATTCCTCAGTGATGAATTACCCCAAAATATGATGCCATATGCAAGCAATGAGTGAAAATAGGCGTAGTAAGCTAATTTACTAAGATGTTTATCACCAAAATTTGCAATGACCCTTATTGCATAAGTAGCTGAACTCAAACGTTTCAGCAGATCATCAATGTGTTTCTTCCAATTTAATCTCTCATCAATGGACACAACTAAAAATTTTGAACATTCTACCTTAGCTATCTGCTTCTGATTAAGGTCTATATTTATTAATGGCGTCATACCATTTGCTGTATGGAACTGTATGTACTGTGTCTTATCAAAATTCAGCGAGAGTCCGTTTACAAGGAACCACTTAGTAATTTTCTGAAAGACATTATTGACAATTTCATCAGTTAATTCTTGTTTTTCAGGTGTGATTACTATACTTGCATCATCAGCAAAGAGAACTAACTTTGCCTCTTCATGAATATAGAATGGCAAGTCATTAACATATATTAAGAACAACAAAGAACCCAAGACTGACCCTTGTGGAACCCCATTCTTGATAGTTCCCCAGTTTGAGGAATGTGCTGATCTTTGCATATTATGAGAACTGCTTATTTCAACTTTCTGTGCTCTTCCAGTTAGGTACGAATTAAACCATTTGTGCACTGTCCCACTCATGCCACAATACTTGAGCTTGTCTAGCAGAATTTCACGATTTACACAATAAGAAGAAGTCGTGGCAGACAGCATCAAAGCAAAAGCAATAACCACGAACTTTCACTCGCCCATAATTCACAAAATTACCAGTAGAAAGCAGTACGATAGGGATGTCACACGTCTCTGGACGACGTCACACACTTGGTTCTTGAACAAAGGCGACCACGCGGTAAACCTTTAGTCTTCGGAAGTGAATGCATCGCAGGCCGCACCTCCAATTTCGGACGGAATCATATTCCACGGCGGAGCTGTGACGGACAATACGAAACGTGAATCCCCCGTCTGAACATAAATGCAGATACCCGCATGGTTCGCGAATGGGAGAATAAAACGTGGGAGGGCAACCGGTCGGGCGCAACGAACGCCCAGCGCCGACGCGGCTGCGGCCGCCTTTCGCGAAGCCGCGAGGCCGCGTGGAGACGGGGGGTGCGCTGTGACGTCACGGGCGCTCACCTCGCGTGGGCCGCAGGTACGCCAACCAGCGCGAGTGGCTCATTCTCGCCCGGCACCTTGCTCGCTGCGGACACGCGCTCCGCCGACTACGACGACGCGCCGACGGACATCAGGCAATCTCTCCTCTCCTCGCAGCTGATAACCGATACCGTGGGGCGGGTCACTCGTGTTGCGTCACGCGCCTTTTTATTTCTCTCAAGTGGACATAGCGAAGATAGCCGCGGCTGTCGCCCAGTGATTCTTTTCCGTCAGAGGCGCGAGACAGGTGTCTGTGTGCGCGGGTGCTCCACCCAGCGACTGCCTGCTGTTGCCGAGTGACAGAAACGAGAGAGAGCAGTTCCGTTTGTGGCAGTTCGAGAGCTTACCATCACCGTTCCGACATAGACGTCCTCCGACAGTACAAGCAGCATGGGATACCGCCTACTCGTCTTGTGGACGATAAGCTGTCTCTGTAAGTACACGTCTCAAGAATATTCGTAATATTTGCTAGTGAATCACGATAAATGAATTTCTGCACCTGTGTTGCATATATAACAGTAGCTTGCGTAGCGGAGGAGTACGTTCTGTTGTGTCATACCTTACGCTACTTCCGGTCGACTCACGGATGGGGAGCAGGAAAGTTTACTGTACGCCCTGTTACTAATCTGAACTTACCTTCACAGTTCCAGCACGAGATAGAATATACTCATTTACTGGCTAAAGTGTAACCCTCACCCCTCGCTCCTGAAATCCTGGTTGTGATGAAAAACTGAACTGTAGAGCGGTGTAAGTTAGGATGTAATGTGATTGGATGGATGCGAGTTGACGTAGCCAAAGATTGTGAATGCGAAGTAGAGGTATTGGTACAGGACACTTAACGCACGTTTCATTGTAACGACTAAAACTGCAAGGTTGATTTAAAAAATCTCGTAACTATGTCTCCCAGCGGATTTACCACTGCGGCGCTTCCTATACGTTCAAACATTTCAATGAACATTAAAATATGATTACTCTCTTTGTCGCAATTACAAACTATGACACGGCGCTACCGTAATTTACTAATGAATGCTCTCTCTCTGAAGAGTTTATTGGTGCATACTGTGTACATACATCAAGAATAATCTACGAAAATGGCCAGAAGAGGAGAGCTGCAGAAAACTCCTACCCATGGGCTAATCACTAAGAGGCGAAGCGGCCAAGTTATTTGACTTAATATGTGAGGAGAGGGCTTTATAGTACCGCTGTCATACTGACCTCGGTTTTCCGTGCTTTCTCTACATCTCTTGAGGCGAATACCGGAAGTTTCCTTGAGCAAGGCCAGAACCAATTTCTCTCTATAGCTATGACTTGTGTAGACCTGGAATCATTGACGCTGCACTTCTGTGTATGAGTAACTCAGTGTCCGCTTTTGTCCAAACTGTAGTGGAGCACATACCTTTCGGTTCAGGGCGTAAAAATGTTTTACATAAGATGCAAATTGCACGTTTTGGTAAGTATAATCCTACGGTAGATAAATTTTCTGTTGATGTGGCACTTTCATTCATTAATAAATTGCGGTAGCGCCCTGCCATTGTTTGTATGTAATTGCGACAAAGGGAGTAATCATATTTTAATGTCCATTGAAATGATTAAACATATAGAAAGCCGCGCAGTAGTAAATCCTCTGAGAGACATAGTTACGAGTTTGGTCGGTAGTAATTTAAGTTATATATTACCGTATGTTTAAAGAATCAGTTTAAAAATAAATTAGCAGATCCCAAGCTTAGACTGCAACTCGCATTGACAGTCATACGACTTGTTAGCGCTCTGCAGTTGGTTCCATCCCAAAGCGCTGCCTTTACAAGCAATGATCTGCCAACTGAATTATCCGGCAACGCATTAGAGGCCAGCTCTAACATTTTATTATCTGTTCAAGAGGCTACAAGTCCCCTTCATCTTGATTACGCTGTTCGAATCCCAGTCTGGGACATATGTTTAATTTATAACGAATGTTAATTCGGCAATGTATTCTCCCGGAAGCTATGACGTAGTTCACATTTGTTTAAATTGCCCCACTTCGCTTACTATGCGTTTCGAGTTAAGTTAATTTCGTAGTTCAGTCTTTTCACAGGGACATTTTTACATGTAGAGCATAACAAATCTGATGAAATCTTTTTGAGATGAGAATTCTGATTCGTCGATATCTATACCTAATCTCGGGAAACCACTGTGAAGTGCGTAGGAGTGTGGCACGTATTAAGATTTGTTCACGTTCAGTTAGTCTATGGAGCCTGGGAAGAATGACTATTTAAATGCTTCTGTGGCAGCTTTAATTAATCTAGTCTGATTTTCCCAATAATTTCGGAACCATGTGTACGGCTTACAATATATTCCTAGATTTCTCGGTACTGATCCTTGAAACTTTTTCAGTACGCTGTCATGGAATAGCTGGCCTCTATCGTGGAGCATCTGTCAGTCTTTGTTCATAGCATCTCCGTTACGTTCTGCCATTGGTAAAATAAACCTGTGGTTATTCGTATTCTTTGTACACTTTCAGTATCGCCCACTGGTCCTATTTGGTACGGTTTTCACACACTTGAGCCATATTCTAGGTTGGGATGCATGAGTGTTTTATAAGCAGCCTCATTTGAGATTGCATTTTCTCAGTCTGCCATCTACTTTCCCTTCGATTGAACCTATATGCCTGTTCCACTTCAGATCCCCATAAAGTGTTACACCCAGTTGTGTGAGTTGGCTTATTACAACTGTGAGTCATCGACATTCCAGTTAAAGGGTACAACGTTTTTAGGTCTTGTGCAATACACAGTTTGTCATCTCTGAAGATTTCAAGCGAGTTGACGATCTTTGGACTAGTTTTATCAAGATCTGACTGCGTATTCGTGGTGAAATTTTTGTATTCGTGGTGAAATTTTTGAGGAAGTACTCCATTATACATAACTGCGTTATAGATAACTGCATAATCTGCGAAATGTTACTACGAGTATTGTCTGCAAGGTCATCAATATACAACGTGAACAGCAAGGGTCCTAGCACACTTCCTTAAGAAATACCTGAGGTTACTTCTATGATGTCGGTGACTCACGATCTGAGATAACATTCTGCGACCTCTCTACTAACAGATCCTCAGACCAATCAAAAATTTCATTCGATAGTCCATGTGATGTTACTTTCATTAATAAGCACTGGTTTGCGAAAAGCATCAAGGTTTATCTAACTCACTACACACTGATTAAGTTCATTATATGGTGCAGGACAGAGCAGTGACCTCGTATCTCTCACGGGAAGATCCCATATGTTGTGTACAACCACGCGCTACTTTTAGTGTTAAGAGTTTTTCACTCTGATGGGGATTTGAGGTGAATGTCGAACAGCTGCTCAGTGCCTTGTGAATGTGCCACTTCTCCGTCTGACGTAATCGGCCCGCGTTGCCATTCTTAAGGAGTGCAGAAGTTCTACTTTCTGTTCGCGGAACCAGCAGATGTCGGCGCGAAAAGAGCGGGCCGATGGCCTGTCGCCGGTGAGACCTTCTGCGAAAGTGAGCCGGTAGGACGGGTGTGTATCCGCAGACAAGGAGACTGACTGCCGGAACTGGACGCTTGGAGGTCGCACACAGGACATACATAGCAGCGAAGGCTACTCGGAAACGAAAGCGACAGTGAAAGTTGTCTTACGTCTAAGCCTCAGCTAACGCAAAAGCTTACGATGGTACGCCTGCAGATTAATCTAGGACCTTACTAATTCTTTTTACAACGCCCCATTTCATGGGTACTGGAAAGAGATAAGTAAAATGTTTACTCGCTTTTGCACTTTGGCCCGTTTCGCGGAGTGATTGCCCGACACTCCTTTGTCTCGGCGCTTCACTGCCGATCTGATAACCGTCAAGTCACTTAACTCCATTCGATAACACCGTGTGACCGCTCAATGTCATTCAATACGATCACGACAACACCCCTCGATCGACGTTAGCACTCGTGGTATCACTCGCCTTCATACATGGCAGTGGACGTTTGAAAATTCGTGACGCTAGCTCAATGGTCGTCAATTGATTTATATGTTATTCCCGGCTGACTCTTAATTCAATTACTGCCACGGGGTGAGGAGAAAGAACACACCCTGGTGATACCAGTATTATGCGTATTTAGATGTTCGATTAAACTGAATGGTTTGCAATGTTCAAGCGATTCTACTCGAACTCTATGCTGATGTACCGACAAGGACCATTTTCGCAGATAACACGCAAGTACGTAATGGATGTTCAGTTTCTCAATATAGTTCGTCGCACTCACACATTATACATCCGCTGTGAGAACAATTTCATTCAATTACATTTTTGGTGTCCCACAATATTGGTTGGCTAAATATTATGACGATACGTTGTATACAACTTCCACAGATATTGTTTATAATGTAGTCAAGACTACGTAATGAAGCCAAAATCGTAGATAAAACTGAAATGTAGTTTGTTTATTAACACTTTTCTTTTCACTAACTAAATATGAAATATGAATCGGGATTGGAGGTGATGATCCTATCCTTGTTTTCAATATCAGAATGGTCGATATCATTTTCTGAATAACGCGTGTCATATAATGTCAAAATATCGACACGACCCAGGCTCTCAATTCGGCACTTAAATGTCTATTCTTCGCTCTCGAAATGTTCGATGTGATTGCCTTTCACACGCAGGGTTCAATTTAACGGTGTATGCACTGTTTTTAGTATTTTAGGTCCCCGTTAATTAATATCTGGTAGTTAATAAGCGAACTATTTTTATGCTAGCGCGTTGTTTATATCAGTTACCCCGCAACCGTCCAAGGATGAGATTCTCTTAATATCCCGCGCACACGCGTTTCACAATTTTATAAAATGCAGAATTACGTAAACTATAGCTTTCTGTTGCGTACAACTTTCGTGGGTTCCACAACCATAAAAGTTTCCCAAGAGTATTTTTCCCAGCTAACACAAAGTTCGAATTATGTTGTCGGAATCATTTTCAGTTCACCTGACAATAAACATCTCTGATCACTTAGTCACACGTAATGTATTTTAAACGTGCTTGAAGAGTCTTTAAGTAATCTCCTTAACGCATTTCGCAGTCGCGTACCACTTTTTCACCGACTAGCCCGATCGCGATGGTTCAAATGGCTCTGAGCACTATGGGACTTAACATCTGAGGTCATCAGTCCCCTAGAACTTAACTACTTAAACCTAACTAACCTATGGACATTACACAACACCCACTGATCACGAGGCAATCCGTGACCCCGCCGAGAATCGAACCCGGGAACCCGGGCGTGGGAAGCGAGAACGCTACCGCACGACCACGAGCTGCGGACCCCGATCGCGATAACTGAAGGTAGAGATCTCAATAATGTGTTACATGTTCTTTTATATGTATTAAAAAACAAACGCGCCCCTATATCTTTCAGTCCCGCTTGGTCTTCGCTACTTTGCTTTTTATTACTTTTCATTATATTGCTTCTTAGTAATACTGTGCAGTTATTAAAGTTTCGTATTACTTTCCCCTTTTTAATTCTTCCAAAATAAAGTCTATTTATCCCCGATTTTAATTAATATGATGCTAATTGACACGCCTGCCCGCAAAGTACCGTTATAACCGGTAAATCACGATGGCTGATTCTTCTGTCACTCCTTCATAGAACAACGTAATTGAACATGAAAATCCAATACTGTGTATGTTCTGCAGAATTAATCTAATTTAGCTAACTAGTTTTTGGTTCACAAGTCCATCGTCACACCACAGCTCACTGTCGTCGTCATAGAAGTTGTTATATTTGAGGAACGCCACAGTCGAGTTTATGTGTGGAGTTTATTTTCAATAGGAAAGATAAGAACCAATTACTAACCAACAAGGAGGTGTAAATAATTAACCGGCCTGATCGTGCTACGTTTTACACTACTGGCCATTAAAATTGCTACACCACGACAATGACGTGCTACAGACGCGAAATTTAATCGACAGGAAGAAGATGCCGTGATATGCAAATTATTAGCTTTTCAGAGCATTCACACAAGGTTGGCGCAGGTGGCGACACCTACAACGTGCTGACATGAGGAACGTTTCCGACCGATTTCTCATACACAAACAGCAGTTGACCGGCGTTGCCTGGTGAAATGTTGTTGTGATGCCTCGTGTAAGGAGGAGAAATGCGTACCATCACGTTTCCCACTTTGATAAAGGTCGGATTGTAGCCTATCTCGATTGCGGTTTATCGTATCGCGACATTGCTGCTCGCTTTGGTCGAGATCCAATGACTATTAGCAGAATATGGAATCGATGGGTTCAGGAGGGTAATACGGAACGCCGTGCTGGATCCCAACGGCCTCGTATCACTAGCGGTCGAGATGACAGGCATCTTATCCGCATGGCTGTAACGGATCGTGCAGCCACGTCTCGATCCCTGAGTCAACAGATGGAGACGTTTGTAAGACCACAACCATCTGCACGAACAGTTCGACGACGTTTGCAACAGCATGGACTATCAGCTCGGAGACCATGGCCGCGGTTACCCTTGACGCTGCATCACAGACAGGAGCGCCTGCGATGGTGTACTCAACGACGAACGTGGGTGCACGAATGGAAAACAGTCATTTTTTCGGATTAATCCATGGTTCTGTTTACAGCATCATGGTGGTCGCATATGTGTTTGGCGACATCGCGGTGAACGCACTTTGTAAGCGTGTATTCGTCATCGCCATACTGGCGTATCACCCGGCGTGATGGTATGGGGTGCCATTGGTTACACGTCTCGGTCACCTCTTGTTCTCATTGACGGCACATTGAACAGTGGACGTTACATTTCAGATGAGTTACGACCCGTCGCTCTACCCTTCATTCGATCCCTGCGAGACCCTACCTGCTCTGACTGGCTCGTCACAATACGCCAGTCACTACTCTTGATGAACTGTAGTATCGTGCTGAAGCTGCACGGGCAGCTGTACCTGTAACGCCATCCAAGCTCTGACTCAATGCCCAGGCGTATGAAGGCCGTTATTACGGCCAGAGGTGGTTGTTCTGGGTACTGATTTCTCAGGATCTATGCACCCAAATTGCGTAAAAATGTAATCACATGTCAGTTCTAGTATAATATATTTGTCCAATGAATACCCATTTATCATATGCATTTCCTCTTGGTGTAGCAATTTTAATGGCCAATAGTGTATATTGGCCATTCAGGCAGCGAAACGACGTCTAGCTTGGCTAAACATGAACGCAGCTGGAGGTTGCAGAATTATGACTTCACATTTGCTGGGCATGTACCAGGTGAAGGCCACAGCTGCCGGACACAGTCCCACGTGTCCTCCACTCGGTAAGGAAAGGCCAAACACCCAGCCCAGGAATCAACAAGCGTCTGGCCCAAAGTTCTGATCTGGTGTTAAATGACCAAACACATCTCAACGCTTCCACTATTCTAAAATTCACTTCATCTTCGCAGTTTGCCAAATGCTTCCCACACCATTCCTCTCTATTCTTACATTTCTTGTATTTTTTATTCCACATCGATTGTCTATGTACTCCATATATTCTGTTGTTACAATTGTCAATTTTACTCTTTTTCTGTAATACCTCTTCAAGCCTTTCTTTAGTACTCTTGTCAAGCACTAATTTCGTTTCATTGAGATTGTTAATGTAATTAAAATTGTTATATAGGGACTGTTTTTCGAGTTTAGTGTTAATGTTGTTTTCCTGCTTACTCGCTGTACTATGGCCAATATTCAAGGATACGACAGGAACGTTCATTCGAAGCAAAAAAGTGCAGTAAACATGGTCTCTGAAATGCACTCCATAGGAGCTGTTAGCACTTCTTCATCTTCGATGCCGTTAAACAAATCTCTTCTACTGCGAGTTGCTTGTTTTCCATTTTTTAAGAGGTTGTAGTATGGACCCAAACAATAAAAAAATCCAGTAAACATGGGCTCTAAAGTACATACTTAATGGGATATAAGCGCTTTTTCATCTTCGCTACTGTGAAAAACATCTCTTCTACATGTTGTCTTCTTTATGGCCACTTTTTCTTCGCAGTCCCAGTTATACGAGCTGTACACGTTAGTACACTATTTTGCGACTGTAATAAAAGTCTTACTAAGACCAAACGTGTTTCGCTTTATCTTCAGTGGTCAGTTTTTTTTTTATCGTTCTTATATGCATCACATGTGTGGTAGATTTTAGCACAGTACTTTCACCAACACTAAATATATTCATGGTTTTTGTTGTTGTGAAAGTCCACTTCCATCTCGCCATTTCGTGTATTTTCTTTTGATGTACTGAACTCTTAAGGTATTCATCTCAGAGCCCATGTTTACTAGACCATGTTTTCTTGGTCGATACTACCTCCTCGCAAAACATGGAAAGCAAAGAGCTTGCAGTAGAAGAGATTTGTTTCACAGTATCAGAGATGAAAAAATCCTCATAGCTCTTTAGAGCCCATGTTTACTATACTCGTTTTCTTCGAAAGATGGTTACTGTCACATCCCTGAATACTGAACATTCTTCCTCGGACACCCTGTCTTCTGTTGTTGCAGCTGTCAGTTCTATCTTTTACTCTGTTTATGTGTCAGTTTCCATACGAAATACCTCTTCAGCCATTCTTTACTACTCTTATCAAGTTATTTGCTGTTAAACTGTTAACCTTTTTAACTGCATTACTGATACACTGTCAAAGATGACATTTACGATGTGTTTATGGCTCAATCTTGATAAGTAACATCTTCTCCAATGTTATTTACAGGTATTGTAACTTCTTTGACAACAGTAGTCAAAAGTCTTTATGTGTGCTCCTCTCTTTTGCTGAAATTACAAAAACTACTTTGGATAAGTAAGTTTTCTCCAAGGGTGGAAAACTTTTCCAAGGTTCAACATGTACCTAGAAACAAATTTTCTGCTCTGACTGCAAAGTGTTGCAATCGAGAGAATATTGTCAGTACTTTATTTTCTAACTCTGTGTGCAACAATAATACTCTACTACTTAGCAGTAGGTGAAATCAAATTAAAAATAAGTTTATTCAAAAACCAACTGCAACTTAAAAACGTTCTGAAATAGAAGCTATTGTTAACCAACACAAATTTCCATTTCAAGGACAGGAAAAACTGTTAAAACATTAAGAAACTCATTTCATTTGCAAAAACCACGTGTTCCACGGCAGAAGACCGTTTATTTGACATTACGAGATGATACACGACCGACGACGAAGTATGGCGTAGCCTTTCACATGTTATATAACTAGTTTAGAAAATATACAGAATTTTACTCACTATCAAACTGTAACTAAAGAATCAACATTACGTTCCAAATGGGTTTAATATAATGCACAGTACTTAAATATTTAGGACTTTATAATATTAACAAACACTACACAAAACACAGTCTCATGTCTCACAACAACAAAAACATTAAAAAATACTGGAATATATTTGTCGCTGATTCTAGTGCATTTCCTCATGTGATCCAGAAACAAGTCACTACACTGAAATGTCGACCAGCAAGCATCATGTGTTACTAAGTACACTGTCCTGCAAGTAAAGAGCTCTCCCCTATGTTTTCATAATTTTTAACTGGCGCTGTATTTTATTGCTAACTAAACCATATCTGAGGACGTTTCATGAAGAGAACAGTAAAGGAGATTAGTTCATTTAGATTACTCCCGTGCTCCATGGATTATACCTGCGAAATTTCGGTATGATGTGGAAGAGATCCAACAGTCTCGCATATACAATACATAAGACAGTGTTAGTGAAACGCAGCTACATGCTGATTATTTGCATAATTGGCTACCACGATAATTTTAATGTGCATTTAAAATTAGCAATTGCAATCTAGTCACACAGATATTTTATTATTATTGTTGTTGTTGTTGTAATTATTTATTCAGAAATCTATCTAAGGAGTAGGAGCCGTTATTAAGCAGATACTATTAAATTTATATCTAACGTTACATTTTTCATTCACTAGGGAGCTGCATACCTTGCTCTCTCCGGTGCAAGAGTAAGCTTAAGTTATGCCTTGTGACAGCTGTTTTGTTCCTACTGTTGTACTGGTCACTACTACTAATATTTCCAAACTGTGAGTAGTTATTGACAACAAATTTCATGTATTATGAAGCTGTTGTTAGCATGACTAGCTTTTCTTTAAATAGTTGGCCATGAATGTTTCGTACGTAAGTGCGGAATTGAAGCAGAATATTGTCCCGTGTGACATTAAAGAGTGGAAATAAGTACGATAATTCTTTTCTTTCATAATTAAAAATGGCTACTGAAATTACGCGTGTTGGAACTACACTTGGCTTGAAAATTATAGCGCTTATCAATATGCACAACCAGGAAACTTACATTTACTTTTACAGTTTCCTTTCTGCCATGTTCTATCGTTATTGGTGATGTTCTATCCTGCCTTGTAGGCAGCTGAATGAGTCGCGTTTTACATTTACTGGAAACTAATTAATGATTTTGGTGAAAATTTAGTTTATAGTACGTTTTGGATGCTGCATTTTTTGAACTTCCTTTTTATGCTTACATCTACAGCCAAGAACAGTATTTCAGCTTTATCAGCTTCAATTGGAAGATCATTTGCATTCTACAAAAACAGCAGCGAACTTAAAACTGAACCCTAAGGAACACACCGGCGATGTGATTCGTCAAGAAAACTTCTCTCAAAACTCTATCACAACTATCAGTTAAAAATAAAATGAGCTAATTAATCAATGTGTCGTAACAGGATTGTGTGGTCATGAAATGAAAGTTTTCCTTCCACAGCTGTCTAATCAAAATTTTCATCGTTCTACCAACTTCACATTATCAACTCCTTCCTAACTTGTTGATTGATGTAACCCCGGAATACCAAACAGGCACATCCCTTCTCCGATGCAGATTTTCCTTGATATTTTGTTAATTAACTCCATTATATCAGCTACTTTCTCCACGATTAAACTGTTTGTTCCTCCCGCTTCGAATTATTTCTGTACGCGGCAACACGGAAGTGATGTCATATTAGCTGTCCTAATGAACTGCTGTCGGCGTTCTTTCCTGTAGTTAATGAGGTCACCCTTGTTTGTAAACAATACCTTGTAATAACTCAGTGTAATGGTTGTACGCCACGGACGCTGCGCAACACACAAAGGTGCCGTTTTTCTTTAAGGGACACTTCATTAGCCACAACGGTGTAGCTAGAAGCGTCGAGATATTTCGCTGATAGTATCGCATTTGGCGCACAGCGCTAGTGAGATAAAGGACAAAGAAGAGCAGTAGTATATCAGGGACTTGAAAGATCGCCTCGAAATCATGACGTCACGGAAAGATAAGAGGATCCGCCAGTAAACACCTAAGCGTATCCGTGTATTAACTGTTATCATTGTGTTCAGAACACAATCCGTTAAACAGGGCGAGTCCGTGTTTTTCCACACAAGCCAGGAGAAATGCTGATTTGCATGGCGGAAAAACACTCCTGCTTGGGTAAACAACCTCGTAATTGCATTTGCTATTTAGACCAAAGAAGCGCTTTCAGGTAGAGAGCCCGACAACGGGAAAGGCAACTGAACTACGAAGCTGTCACAGAAACGAGCGCACAATAATAAGTAAGTTTCTTTGTGTAAAGCCGGTAGCCAACGTAATTAACGATGTGCTCGAGTCAAGTTACGAACACCGCTAGCAAGAGTTTTGCTTGCGGAATACAAAAGACGCGTCACATAACCTGCACGTACTCCGGTATTTACTAGTTAATACATGAGATTGCCTGGTTACCTATTAAAACCAATTTCTCGTCACACAAAGATATCGGAGAATGATTTCTCACATTTTCAATTCGTTCAAGAAGTTTCTGCTGCGTTACACATGCACTGTTTCAAGAAACGAACGCTTAAATATCAAGACCTTCACCATATTGGCTTGCGACATCGAAAACTACGGTTCTCCACTAACAATGACAAATTTCTGTTGTTTTTGTCATCTCCTTCCACCCCATTCTAAGGGTGCTATGGGTACTAACACAAACAAACACACAGATACACAGACACATACACGCGTAGAGAGAGAGAGAGTCGATTACAATGACTGAAAGAACGCGAGAACACACCAGGTGTCGTTATGTAGTACACAGGCATGACGAATGAATAAATGTCCTGTAGCGTAGACACCATTAATTTTAGGCCAAATGTCCATATACGAGGACTATTCGGAAAGTAAGGTCCGATCGCTCGCTAAATGAAAATCACTGTAAAAATCAAAACTGTGTTATTTGTAATAACTTGCTACAGCTTCCAGCTACTACTCTACATAATCGCCGCTCAGACCTCGACATCTGTCGTAAAGTTGTACTAACTTTCCAATGCCCTTGTCATAGAAGGCAGCCGCCTGCGCTTTCCGCCAATTCTCTTTGCTAGTCTTCTGCTTGTTGTCTCTGCCAGAATGCTGTCTTTACAGCCAACGGTTCATCTGAGCAGAGATGGAAATCAGTGAGAGCCAAGTGCAGGCTGTATGGTAGGTGATCAAATACTTTCCATCGGAAACGCTGTAAGAGCATCTTCATTGCCCCTGAAATGTGTGGCCGATATTGTCATGAAGAAGGAAATTCACGACAGTAATGTTAAGTGGGCTGCATGAGTACAGGCGAAATCTCTCACCAGGCCCTCTGACTTGGCGGAAGACACTATCGTTGTAGGCATCTTTATGTATTCACTGTGCGCTAAGAACAGAAAAGAGCGACGTGACGTGATCGATTAGCATACTAGAGACACTATCCAACAGATTTGTGCAAAGCTTCATCGAATTTTCACTGCGGTTTCCATTGAAATGCCGCGAATAGTGAGGATAATGGGCAAGGGGCCCTTCATTAATAGGGTGTGGATAAGTCGAGATTTTGGGTCTGATGGGAGGAGTGCTAGGGTTACCCGTGCAGTTGCAATGACCGCTGTATATGGATGTCTTAATGGTCAGAACATGTGCCTACTGTGCAGGAGACCCACGTTCGTACCCCAACTTTCCCCATTGATTTCAATCAATGCACTCTCGTAGCCAATGTCTGTAATTCCTTTGTGTCTTAATTTATTGTTCAGCCTGTTAGAATCTTTCGTGTAGTTACAGAGCAAACAGTCTTAACTGAAACAAAGTCAGTTTTATTGTCTTATACTACCATCACTTTGTAAAGTCTGCGGTGAATACTGTTGGTGTCAAACATAAATAAGTAGCACGAAGAGAACCCCCTATCGCTGAAAGTAATTGCTGCTAAGAGTTGGCTTGCTTGCACAGTGCCAAATAAGATTAAGTAAAACTGTGGCAAAAATTATGGTAACACAGATTTATAATAATTTATTAATGGAAACTGTACCTTACTTTACTTCAGTATGATGATTGCACATACTAGCAGTTTAAAGCTCACTTGCACTAATGTGTCTTTGATCTAGTCCTGAATCCAGGAACGACAACTACCATCACTTGTAGATTATCCAGTTTGCCTCTTCATAGCAGTGATAAAGGATGAATGTTGATACTATCCTGATGCACTGTTGGCGCTGTGCAAATACTGACTGACAGGAACCGTACATTTGCTTACATCTGCGTTTGCTGGAGTGATGTCCACTTGAGAACAGGTCTTGCTTTGTGCGCCCTCTGTTGAAGGCTAGCCATAACACAGTTGCCCCTGAGTACTAGGCGACTCTGCAATCTTCTATGCAGGCTGTGTTCCATATCTTCTGGGGGATTTAGCAGTTCGTGCACAGCTCTGGGAGTAGATGCTATCGACACAGCAGTATCCAGTGCTAAATTGCACAATGGGCCATGCCATCTTGTGGTGGTTGAAGCCCGCCTCAGCGAGTATTTGTGTCCATTTAGTCCCATACGACAAACTGAGAAGCTTCTCGAAGAAATATACAGCATCTAACGACATTGCCAAGCAAGCTACCAAAATGGCAATAAATGAACGATAGATTAAGAATTACGTCCCTTCGATGTTGATGTTATCAAAGACTGGACGATATCGTCTGGGTGGGTTTCACAATTTAAATAAATTTGAAGGACGACATAATTCCACCAGACTGTGTTTTAAATTATGTCACTTACATATGTCAGTTATATGTCAGTTACTGAATAAATGTATATGGTGTGATTTGTAGTGAACGTTACAAGATATCCTTTGAAGAGCGTGCCGTGCAAAATCAAATGATTCTTTGAGGAAACGAGGACCATCTATCCACAACATATATAAATGACCTTGTGGATAACATCGGAAGTTCACTGAAGCTTTTTGCGGATGATGCTGTAGTAAATCGAGAGGTTGGAACAATGGAAAATGGTACTGAAATGCAGGGGGATCTGCAGCGAATTGACGCATGGTGCAGGGATTGGCAATTGAATCTCAGTGTAGACAAGTGTCAAGTGTAATGTGTTGCGAATACATAGAAAGAAAGATCCTTTATCATTTAGCTACAATATAGAAGGTCAGCAACGGGAAGCAGTAAATTCCATAAATTATCTGGGTGTAGGCATTAGGAGTGATTTAAAATGGAATGACCATATAAAATTAATCGTCGGTAAAGCAGATGCCAGACTGAGATTGACTGGAAGAATCTTAAGAAAATGCCATCCGAAAGCAAAGGAAGTAGGTTACAGTACACTTGTTCGCCCACTGCTTGAATACTGCTCACCGGTGTGGGATCTGTACCAGATAGGGTTGATAGAAGAGACTGATAAGATCCAACGGAGAGCAGCGCGCTTCGTTACAGGATCATTTAGTAATCGCGAAAGCGTTACGGAGATGATAGATAAATTCCAGTGGAAGACTCTGCAAGAGAGACGCTCAGTAGCTCGGTACGGGCTTTTGTTGAAGTTTCGAGAACATACCTTCACCGAGGAGTCAAGTAGTATATTGTCCCCTCCTACGTATATCTCGCGATGAGACCATGAGGATAAAATCAGAGAGATTAGAGCCCACACAGAGGCATACCGACAATCTTTCTTTCCACGAACAATACGAGACTGGAATAGAAGGGAGAACCGATTGAGGTACTCAAAGTACCCTCCGCCGCACACCGTCAGGTGGCTTGCGGAGTATGGATGTAGATGTAGATCTGTTACCATATATGGGCAGTGCCCGAAACTATTAGAGCAAATAAAACAGTTTAAAATGTAGCCTGGTGGAATAATGTCTTTCTTCAAATTTGAAGACGGAACAGTAGCTCACTTGGAAGAGGATAAAGAATGACATCAGTTGGGGCATTCATCTTCAGTTAACTACTGGAACCACGTAAACCCTAAATCAAGACGACCAGGCGGAGGTTTGAAAAGCGTTCCTCCCTTACACGACGGGTCGAGGTATTCAGTTGGTGACATCCATAAGTAAGCGGGGCATGAGGTCAAAGTGCTTGCTCCAGAGCCCCGTGAGTAGCATCCTTTGCTGCGTCTCACAAGAGAATTTATCCTCTCTGGTTGCATTTGTATATACAGTACATGAACGATCGATTGAATGTATAACGTCTGGAGCATGGCATTCCGCAGTGATGACTCACAAGATTGCAACAAGTTGCGCGATTTCGCAAGAACTGAGATAAGCTACCGCATATTGTGAAAATAACCCGATTCAGAGCGGTCACACCCACATTAGGGGTACATTTTTGTCCTGTAAGAAACAGAAAAGCGCGATATGTCAGACGGCTGGTAATCAGAAGTAGTTGAGTTCAAATCCGAGCCGTGCCACACGAACGTCGATTTCGGTATTTCCTGTTCTTTGGTTGAGCCGAGTTTAAGGATGGTTCCTTCTAAACGGATGTACGCTATTTCTTAATAAGTCTTCTTCCAACTAAAGTGTTATTCTACCTTTAATTGTCTCACTGCTGTCTCGACTCACAATTAACGTAATTTCGGGAATATGCCAAGGGGTGGTAGAGAGCCATTACTGTTCGACATACAGGGTGTAACAAAACTATACCGACAGTTCGAGTGGTTGTAGGGGGTGTCTGAGGACAGAAATACATGTCTGAAACGTCATCCAGCGTCTCTGCAATGTGCCGAAGCGACGGGAACCAAATAACAGTTTATAAATACACGGTATTTTGACTGTTGCAGGTACAAAAACAAGGGACGAGCAGAGGACACTGAAAGAAGCAAATGATCCTAATAAACATAGGTCCATACGTCCGAGAATCAGCGCGTTAATGCCTCATCTGCCAGAGCTTTAAAGTGACCTTCCCCCTTAGCTTGTTAAGAACAAAGGGAAATCGCTGTGGCATGCCGATTGGGCTGCACTTACAGACAACAAGCTTCGGGCCTTAAAACCTCTTCCCGTGGCTTGGACGTCCTCCTCACGCCCTTCTCGGCGGGAGGAGGTAGTTTTGGCCCGGTTAAGAATTGGACACTGCCGGTTCAGCCATCGCCATCTGCTGACGGCTGCGCCGGCGCCGTTCTGCCCATGTGGGCAATTGCTGACGGTCCGCCACATTTTAATGTCCTGTCCGGATTTTAACACACTGCGTCTAGATCTTAACCTGCCATGTACTTTAGATGCCATTTTAGCGGATGACACACGAGCAGCTGCTCGTGTTCTTCGTTTTATCAATTTGACAAACCTCTCTAAGGACATTTGATGATGCTGTTTTTTAATCCTATGCCTGTCAGTCTGTCTTTTATCGTGTTTTCCCTTTTAGTTGTTGTTTTAAACTTGTGCCTCGCGGTGCATTCTTAACGTAGTCAGGGCGCTAATGACCATTGAAGTTGTGTGCCCTAAAACCACAAAAAAAAAAAAAAAGGGAATGCCTGTAGTGTGATGCTAGAAGACTGTCATTACAATGTTACAGTGCTAATATAACGATCAGTATTAGCGTCACGTTGTGACACATCTCGAGTGTGACTTTTATAGTCAGTTAAGTGCGAGATTAAAATTTAAAGGTTCCATTCGTAAGCGGACCTGCGATTATTTACCATGAGAAATTACTTTCCGTTGTGACGATCGTCTGTGTATGTGTAAAATGCTCCGCCGTTGTGAGTTCTATAGACACCGACTGTTCTCAAGTGGAATTTCCCACAGTGCACCTAACGACATTTATGGTGTTATATGACTCTGAACGCGTCCACTCTTGTCACAACAGTGGTATATAGTTCATTTTTTGGCTCTGCAGCTCTTGTCTTTCTTTCCGTGTTTGTGATTGAATTATAGGATACTAGATGCGCCTGTGTGCAAAAACACTTTTTTTTCTTTTTACCCGAACATGTTTCGGCACCTCTGTGCCTTCATCAGTGGGTTTTGTTTATTGAAAACGTGATTTTACATTATATGGTTTTGCAGGACACCACACGGATGATGATGACGATGATGTTTGGTTTGTGGGGCGCTCAACTGCCCGGTCATCAGCGCCTGTACAAAGTCCCAGTTTTTTCGCAGTCCAGTTTTTACACAATCCAAAATAACCACGGTCACGTATGATGATAACGATGATGAGGACAACATAAACACCCAGCCCTTGGGCAGAGAAAAATCCCCAACCCGACCGGGAATCGAACCACCCAGATAATCCTGCAAATCATGTAATGTAAAATCACGTTTTCAATCAACAAAACCCATTGACGATGGCACAGAGGTGCCAACACATGTATGGGTAAAAGAAAGCTGTGTTTTTGCATAAACAGTACAGAGCGTAAAAAATCACTTTTTCTGCCGAAGAAGTGGGCTAGGGCCAGGCGATGACCGCTTTAACTGCAACGCTCTGTAGAGTCATTATGTCACTGTGTAACGTTTCCAGGTCTAGTTTCTATTCCCAACTCATTGTCACGAAACCTTCTACAGCCTCTCAAAGTGTACAGGCATCGTTTCATTACATCGCATTCATAAATGTTCTGTGTTGGATAACGTCGGAAGCCTCGTGCGCATCTGCATCTACGTCCATACTCTACAAGCAACTGTGAAGTGGATGGCAGAGAGTGCCTCCCACTTTACTAGTTATTACCTCTTCTTCCCGTTCCATTCACGTATGGGGCGCGGGAAGACCGATAGTTAGGGGGTTGTAGCATATTCTCAGAACCATCATGTAAAGTTTGTCGTTGAAATTGTGTAAGGAGGCTACCTCGCAATAATTTTCATCTAACTTCAAGAGCCTACCAGTTTAGTTTCTCCAGCATCAACCCATTCTAGTATGTGTCGTACAGGTACTTCATATGCACTCTCCATTTAGACTGATTGCATTTTTCCCATTATTATACCAATCAATCGAAGTCTGCCACGTGTTTTACCTACACATTGCATTCCACATTCCAAGAAATTGTTGCTCCCTGGTATTTTGAGTTGACAGATATCAATTGTGACTGGTTGGTATCGTCATCATAGGGCACTACATTTTGTTTCTTTTTGTGTTACATTTCTGAACTTTTAAAGCAAGTTTCCAATCTTTGCACCACTTTGTAATCTTATCAAGGTAGGCGCAGTTTTTTGAGATAGTACTTTCCTTATAGATAACTGCATATTTTGTGAAACGTCCGAGATTGCTGTTAATATTAACTACAAGGTCAGTCATATACAACACGGACAGCGAGGGCAACTAGTGCATACGTGAATTTACTTCTACGTCTGTCGATTGGCTATCCACCCAAGATAATATGCTGCATAATCCCAACCAATGAACTCCTCAATCCATCTCACATTTTACTTGATACGATATACGATCGCACTTTCGATAATAATATAATACGGGCAAGTTGTGAAAGGCAGTAAGAGATGCAGAGAATCGTCACTTCGTGCAGCGACAGGCAACATAGTAAATGTAAGATATCACATGAAGAGACCCACAATTGTTTGACCATCTGAAAGTATCCTCGAGAGGTTTTTGATGAGGAACAAACACATATAGCAAGTCATAAGAAAAGTTAGACTAACAGAAAGAATCGTAAGAAAATCTAAATTCACCCACAAATGAAGTAGCTTAGAAAACTCCATTTTCGGCCGATTCTTGAGTTTTACATGTCAGTCTTGGACCTCATCGGGTATTATTAGCAGATGAGACAGAAAAAATCCAAAAAAGAGAGGTACATTCCCTCAGTGGATCGTTTTAGTGACCCTGAGAGCTTGATAGAGATGCTTACGAAACGCCAATTACAGCACCAAGACGTCAGGCATTGCGTATCACGAGAAAGTTTAGTGTGGAAATTCAGAAAGGCGTACATTTCCAAGATGAATCATACAACACGTAACACATTACGTCATCCAACATACATTTCGTGTAATGAGTGTGAAGGGAAAAATCAGAGAAATTTGAGCTCATGTGGCCGGCCGCGGTGACCGAGCGGTTCTAGGCGTTTCAGTCCGGAACCGCGCGACTGCCACGGTCGCAGGTTCGAATCCTGCCTCGGGCATGTATGTGTCTGATGTCCTTAGGTTAGTTAGGTTTAAGTAGTTCTAAGTTCTAGGGGACTGATGACCTCATATGTTGAGTCCCAAAATGCTCAGAGCCATTTGAACCATTTTTTTTTTTTTTTTTTTTTTTTTTGAGCTCATGTAGAATATAACAGAGGAGAATTACCCTCCGCCACACACCTTAAGGTAGTTCGAAATACAAATGACGCAGTAATTATATGAGTAGACGAGTGATAATGTCTCTGATCTTTTCCCCATCCTTGGCAGTATCGGATGTGATATAAGCTAGTACTGTCGAAGGGTATCTATGACTCAGAATATGACGTTCTGCAAATGATTCCGACGTGCAGTGGCAGTTTTTTGTGCTGTTTGTTGTTCCCTGCGTGACGTACACAGAGGTCACAGTTGCCCCACCGGCCTCGGAGGAGGTGGCGACTAGTTGTTGACGCGAAGCAAGCGTCCAACAGCCGGCTCTCCGCGTACCAGTAATTGCTGTGACGTCCCGGACATGCGTCACTGGGCAGATGGCGCCATCGCTCAGTCTTCACTGTCGGAAGAGGCGTCTGAGTCGCATGACAATTAAGCTCCGCTTGAAAGCAACGTCTCGACTCCCTTGCTTCGAAACCCCTTCGTGACAAGTTTACTTCATCGTTAAAATAAAGCTCTCGATAAAGAATTCTGAGACAAGATCCATATGGAAGAAAGAAGGAAAGATACCATACTGAGGTAGCGATATAGTTCTCATTAGCTTCCGTGCCTTCTTGGGAGTAGGTGAGAAAGGGGTGAAGCGTACCTCGGGCATGGATGTGTGTGATGTCCATAGGTTAGTTAGGTTTAAGTAGTTCTAAGTTCTAGGGGACTGATGACCTAAGATGTTAAGTCCCATAGTGCTCCGAGCCATTTGAACCATTTGGTGAGGCGTAACAGAGCGTCATCGACGTCCATTTATTACTGCAAACTTCTCTGCACTCTGCCCTGTTCTCTTCTTTACGTACTTTTAATTCAGTGATCTCTCATCTCGTGTACCGCTCGGGGCGCTTGACTATGGGGCCGTTGTTCAACGACATTCGGACACGTGTCGTTCGAACATTCGTTAGACAAGCCAACCTCGGAGTGGTGTTTACGCCATGTCTTAGAGCTGCGTAGGGGAATGCTGGGCTTGTTGCAGTCTCCACCACAGAAACACAATCCACTAACAGTAAAACAAGGAAACACATCCTAGACCTGTATTGAACACCAGAGGTAGGAGTACGGTGAGTTCTTAGAGGGTAGTTTTGTATCCAGCCACGAAAACAGGCGACAAATTAGCGTTTAGTGAAGACTCATGACGTGCAGACATTGGAAAGCGGTGCAACGACGGCCACCGCAGAAAAGTCGTCTACGTTTATTGCTGTCCATCTTACAGCCTCTCTCCAAGATATCATACATTCCGTTCAATTGCTCTTCCAAGCCCTTAGGTTTCTCTGGCAGAATTGCAATGTCGTAGACAAACCACGAAGTTTTTCCTTCTTCTCCATAAACTTTAAATCCGTTTCTTTTGTTTCCTTCACAGCTCATTGTACAGATAAAATAACAGGGGGAGGTATGCTACAACTTTATCTCACTCCCTTCTCAATTACACCTCCCATTTTATATTCTTCGGCTCTTATAATGTAGACTGGTTTCTGTACAACTTATGAATAAATTTTTGCTCCGCGTGGTTTATCCCTGCTACTCTCAAAATTAAAAAAAATATATACATAAAAACAAACAGCTTCACTGTCATACTGTTGTGTCCGTGTGTGTGTGTGTGTGTGTGCGTGTGTGTGTGTGTGTGTGTGTGTGTGTGTGTGTGTGTGTGTGTGTTCCTGGTTTATGGGTGCTCAACGGCGAGATTATCAGGACCCGTATGAAAAATTTTGGGAACGAATGTGGTTAATATTTTCAAAATGTCGTGAAACAAGTTAGAGTAAGTCTGACACAATTACGAGTACACTGACTCCTTGTAATGTCAGTATAAGCGATCTACCCATCTCAATCTGATGATTAGATAAGTAGATTGTGCGACTAATGAAGAGACACCGAATGGAACTGGGGAGAACTGGTGGTAAGTTCCTATGGGATCAAACTGCTAAGGTCATCGGTCCGGCTTACACACTACTTAATCTAACTTAAACTAACTTACGGTAAGGACAACACCCACACCCATGCCCGAGGGAGGACTCGAACCTCCGACGGGGATAGCCGCGCGAACCATGGCAAGGCGCCCAAGACCGGACGGTTACCCCGCGCGACGAGCTGGGGTCGAAATAAGTTCGTGGCACAAGGCGACTAAAGGAAGGGATCGGTTAATAGCACACATTCTGAGACATGAAGGAATCGTCAAATGGTTCAAATGGCTCTGAGCACTATGGGACTTCTAAGGTAATCAGTCTCCTAGAACTTAGAACTACTTAAACCGAACTAATCTAAGGACATCACACACATCTATGCCCGAGGCAGGATTCGAACCTGCGACCATAGCGGTCACGTGGTTCCAGACTGAAGCGCCTAGAACCGTTCGGCCACCCCGTCCGGCAGGAATCGTCAAATTAGCATCGAAGGGAAGTGCGTGTGTTGGGGGGGGGGGGGGGGGGGGGGAAGAAAGTAAAAATTGCAGAGGGAGACCAAGAGACGAGTACAGTACACAGGTGGCAGGTGATGTAGGTGGCAGTAGATATTAGGAGCTGAAGAGAATTGCGCAGGACAGGGCTAACACGGAGAGCTGCATCAAACTAGTCTTCCGACTGAAGACCACAAGAAGAAACACCATATATGTGGCAGTGATTCTCCTCGACCGGTTACTGTGGGACTACGAATGTCAAGAGATAAAATAGCGACCGATGGCTTCATTACAAGAACGTTTCTCCTATTCATCTGCATAAAGAAACATTTATCCACATTTAAAGCAAACTGCCACTCGTCCTAACAAACAGAAATAGTGTCCACCCTACCCCCCGCTCCCAACAGTCATTCAGCGACAACGCTTTCCCGCACTGAACAGTGGGATCTCAGACCGTTTCCCGCCCCAACTGACAAAACGTTTATGTACCTGGGGAACTAGGACTAGCACTCGTGGGAGGGTGCGTACTGCGGAGCTCAACACAAGAGACTGTTTAGTCGGAACGAGGGGCGTGTACTCCTCAGAGACAATTCTCACGCACCGCTCACTCTCGTCGGCACTGTTCCCAACCATTGTCCAACTCTCGGTTCTGGAGGACAGTGAAATTTTCCTAGACTCTCTCCCTCTAGGCGCCGGGTGTAGCGCCGGCTTCAGGCTACACTCGAGGCGGGTAACGGCAATGGGCAGACGCAGGCCGGAGATCTGGACCAGCGATACGTGCAGAGAAACGCGGACAGCGCCGCCTTCGCAGAGCCTCAGCCGTGTCGGCTGTTCTCTGTAGACACGATGGAGCGACCAAGTGCGGGCCAGACATAGTGGCGCGCGCCACACGGCGAGCCGGCAGCTGTTTGTGGAGCCGCAGGATCCATTATCATCCGCCCCGCCTCAAGGCTGAGGGCCCACTCCTTTTACGTAACAGCTCCCGGCAAAGTCGCGCCGCTTCCGCTGCTGCACACTTTGTCACCTGCAAGAAAGCAACAACCACGCCGGAGCTTGCACCAATCTACACCACTGGCCATTAAAATTGCTACACCAAGAGGAAATGCAGATGATAAACGGGTATGCATTGGACAAATATATTATACTAGAACTGACATGTGATTACATTTTCACGCTATTTGGGTGCACAGATCCTGAGAAATCAGTACCTAGAAGAACCACCTCTGGCCGTAATACAGGCCTTGATACGCCTGGGCATTGATTCAAACAGAGCTTGGATGGCGTGTTCAGGTACAGCTGCCCATGCAGTTTCAACACGATACCACAGTTCATCAAGAGTAGTGAATGGCGTATTGTGACGAGGCAGTTTCTCGACCACCACTGACCAGACGTTTTCAATTCGTGAGAGATCTGGCGAATGTGCTGGCCAGGGCAGCAGTCGAACATTTTCTGTATCCAGAAACAGGACCTGCAACATGCGGTCGTGCATTATCCTGCTGAAATGTAGGGTCTCGCAGGGATCGAATGAGCCACGGGTCGTAACACATCTGAAATGTAACGTCAACTGTTCAAAGTGCCGTCAATGCGAAAAAGAGGTGGCCGAGACGTGTAACCAATGGCACCCCATACCATCACGCCGGGTGATACGCCAGTATGGCGATGACGAATACACGCTTCCAATGTGCATTCACCGCGATGTCGCCAAACACGGATGCGACCATCATGATGCTATAAACAGAACCTGCATTCATCCGAAAAAATGACGTTTGTCCGTTCGTGCACCCAGATTTGTCGTTGAGTACACCATCGCAGGCGCTCCTGTCTGTGATGCAGCGTCAAGGGTAACCGCAGCCGTGGTCTCCGAGCTGTTACACCATGCTGCTGCAAACGTCGTCGTACTGTTCGTGCAGATGGTTGTTGTCTTGCAAACAACCCCATCTGTTGACTCAGGAAATCGAGACGTGGCTGCACGATCCGTTACAGACATGCGGATAAGATGTCTGTCATCTCGACTGCTAGTGATACGAGGCCGTTGCGATCCAGCACATTTTTCCGTATTATCCTCCTGAACCTACCGATTCCATATTCTGCTAACAGTCATTGGATCTCGACCAACGCGAGCAACAGTGTCGCGATACGATAAACCGCAATCGCGATAGGCTACAATCCGACCTTTATCATAGTCGGAAGCGTCACGGTACGCTTTTCTCCTTCTTACAGGAGGCATCACAACAACAGGCAACGCCAGTCAACTGCTGTTTGTGTATGAGAAATCAGTTGGAAACTTTCCTCATGTCAGCACGTTGCAGGTGTCGCCACCGGCACCAACCTTGTGTGAATGCTCTGAAAAGCTAATCATTTGTATATCACAGCATCTTCTTCCTGTCGGTTGAATTTCGCGTCTGTAGCACGTCGTCTTCGTAGTGCAGCATATTTAATGGCCAGTACTGTATTTTCGCATTCGGAAGAGAAAGTTGGTGACTGAAATTTCGTAAATAGATATCGCCGCAAAGAAAACCGCCTTTGTTTCAGTGGCTGCCACCCAACTCGCGTATCATATCAGTGACACTCTCACCACTATTGCGCGATAATACGAAACGGGTTGCCCTTCTTTGCATTTTTTCGATGTCCTCCGTCAATCCTACCTGGCAAGGAGCCCACACCTCGCAGCAATATTCCAGCAGAGGACGGACAAGTGTGATGTAGGCTGTCTCTTTAGTGGGTTTGTCGCATCTTCTAAGTGTTGTGCCAACAAAGCGCAGTAATCCTTTCGCCTTCCCCACAATATTATCTATGTAGTCTTCCCAATTTAAGTTGCTCGTAATTGTAATTCCTAGGTATTTAGTCGAACTGGCAGCCCTTAGATTTGTGAGATTTATCGTATACCCAAAATTTATCGGATTTCCTTTAGTACCCTTGTGGATGACCTCGCACTTTCTTTTGTTTAGTGCCAATTGCCACTTTTCCCACCATACAAAAATTCTCTCTAGATAATTTTGTAATCGGAATTGATCGTCTGATGATTTTACTAGACGGTAAATTACAGCGTCACCTGCAAACAATCTAAGGGGGCTGCTCAGATTATCACGTAGATCATTTATGTAAATCGGGAACAGCAGAGGGCCTATACACTATCTTGCGGAACGCCAGATATCACTTCTGTTCTACTCGATGATTTACCGTCTGTCACTACGAACTGTGACCTCTCTGAGAGGAAATCACGAATCCAGTCACACAACTGAGACGATACTCCATATGCACGCAATTTGATTAATAGTCGCTTGTGAGGAACGGTATCAAAAGCCTTCTGGAAGTCTAGGAATACGGAATCGATCTGAGATCCCTTGTCGACAGCACTCATTACTTGATGGGAATAAAGAGCTAGCTGTGTTGCACATTAACGATATTTTCTGAATCCGTGTTGGGTATGTATCAATAAGTCATTTTCTTCAAGGTGATTCATAATGTTCGAGTACAGTATATGTTCCAAAATCCTACTGCAAATCGAGATCAGTGATATGGGTCTGTAATTCAATAGGTTACTTCTATTTCCTTTCTTGAATATTGGTGTGACCTGTGCTACTTTCCAGTCTTTAGGAACAGACCTTTCGTCAAGTGAGCGGTTGTATATGATTGGTAAGAAAGGCGCTATTGTGTCTCCACACTGTGAAAGGAACCTGATTGATATACCATCTGGACCGGAAGACTTGCCTTTCTTAAGTGATATGAGTTGTTTCGCAACACCTGAGATACCTAATTTTATGTCACTCATGCTAACAGCTGTTCTGGTTTCGAATTCTGGAATATTTACTTCGTCTTCTTTCGTGAAGAAATTACGGAAAACTGTATTTAGTAACTCCGCTTTAGTAGAACCATCATCGGTAACATTTCCATCGCTATCGCGCAGTGACGGTATTGACTGCTTTTTGCCACTGGTGTACTTCTCTTACGACCATAATCTTTTTGGGTTTTCTACCATATTTTGAGACAATGTTTCATTGTGGAAACTATTAAAAGCATCTCGCATTGACGTCTGCTGTAAATATCGAGCTTGCGTGAAACTCAGCCAGTCTTGGGGATTTTGCGTTCTTCTGAATTTGGCATGATTTTTTCGTTGCTTCTGCAACCGTTTTCTGACGTGTGACAATTATTGAACTGTATGAAGTAAAATCGTCATCAGTTCTGAACAGTTCGCGTTAGGACGTTTACACGGCACGATTGGACGCGGGACGTGATGGGAATTAGTATGCGCTTTATGGTTTGGTCTAGCGACGAAGCCCACTTTCATTTGGATTAGTTTGTCAGTAAACAAATTTGGCGCATTTGGCGGAATGAGAATCTTCATTTCGCAATCGAGAAGTCTCTTCACCTTCAACCGGTGACTGTGTGGTGGGCAATGTCCAGTCACGGGATAATCGGTGCGATATTCCTTGATGGCACGGTGACTAACGGGACGGTACGTGGAGTTTTTGGAAGATGATTTCATCCCCATTATCTAAAGTGACCGTGATTTCGACGAGATGTGGTTCATGCAAGACGGAGAGTGTTTGATGTCCTGGAGAAGCACTCTGGGGTCCGCATTCTGGTTCTGGGGTGCTCAGAAGCCACTGGCATGGGCATCGATTTAGCACCATATTCTCCGGATCTGAACACATGCGACTCCTTTTCGTGGGGCTATATTAAAGACAAGGTGCACAGCAATAATCTGAAAACCATTGCTGAGCTGAAAACAGCCATTCAGGAGGTCATCGACAGCATCGATGTTCGACACTTCAGTGGGTCATGCAGAATTTCGCTACACTTCTGCGCCACATCATCGCCAATGATGGCAGGCGTAAAGAACATGTCATAACCTAAAGCGGAATATCTGTAGTGACGTTTCCATGCTGAATTAAGTGTGTGCACGCCGTAGTTTCTATGTTACGTTTTTTTTCATATAGTTCAATAATTATCACCCTGTAGGTTTCCCGTAGTTTAATATAAATACAAATAAAACGATTTTCTGAGTCAGTCACTTGTTTATTGTACCACTTTCTATGCTTCACACTATCATTTGTAGTTAAATTTCTGGTATTCGTGTAGCGCACAGTGTATGTGTGAAATCTTATAGGACTTAACTGCTAAGGTCATCAGTCCTTAACTTACACACTTCTTAAGCTAAATTATCCTAACGACAAACACACACACCCATGCCCGAGGGAGGACTCGAACCTCCGCCGGGACCAGCCGCACAGCGCCCCTGACCGCTCGGCTAATCCCGCGCAACGCGCACAGTGTAAAGGTAGAGAGCGAGGAACGCTCCCATCATCAGGTTGAGTCCTCGTCTTACATTGAAGTTGTTGACACAAGTCGATGGCCGTCCGCCGGCCGAAGTGGCCGTGCGGTTAAAGGCGCTGCAGTCTGGAACCGCAAGACCGCTACGGTCGCAGGTTCGAATCCTGCCTCGGGCATGGATGTTTGTGATGTCCTTAGGTTAGTTAGGTTTAACTAGTTCTAAGTTCTAGGGGACTAATGACCTCAGAAGTTGAGTCCCATAGTGCTCAGAGCCATTTGAACCATTTTTGATGGCCGTCCCATAGCTACCAAATATGCTGTCGCACTGTGCCGGCTCGGGAGCTGTTGTGGACTGACGTGCCTAGGTGTAGGTTTTTCTATTTGACTCGAGGTCAGTGCTGTTCTTTACAGAAAACAAATTTACACAAGCTTATTGCGATTCCTACATAAGAATTAGAATCACGTGTTCTACAGGCACAAAAGGACCTTATGAAACGTGCATGAATGCACTCGGTTTAGAATAATCAACTAGCCCCTGTCACTGAAAGTCTGAACATGCACGTGTCTGGTAAGATGATGCAATTTTACAATTTTTCCAGGGTATTAAACTGCCCATATATGGTAACGAAAATATTTGAAAAACTTCCATAAAACACAGGGATGACAAGGAGATAAAACACACAATTTTTCCAAAAAGAATATGAAAACAGTCAATTCCGATAAACAGCTCACAGACTACCTTTCGCAGTAGCAGGCCACGTGAAAACCTGTGTTTCTTCTTTTGCTGCTAATAAAACTTGTTTTTTAATCTGCACAGTAGAGGAAAAGTTTGATTATACAAACTTCGTGAGTGCATGGCTGTAAAGCAGAAGCGAATGGGTGCTGAATACTGCTATTTTTTTATATTCGTTCTTCACTGTACACGAAATGTTATAGTTCGTTTAATTTATACAAAAATATTATACGCACCAGAGAGGTGCTTATATTTGTATCAAATACAAATATTACCGACAGAAACCCTTGAGATGTGACGCAATAGAAGAATACAGAATATTAGATGAGTAAATCGAATAACAAATGAGGAGGTACGGAACTGACTCGAGGTGAAAAGAAATTTACGGCACAGCTTGACTAAATGAAGGCACTACAGTTTATTTTTATGTACACACGCTGTGTTATCAATATGTGGCTGGATTGCAACAGAAAGCGCAGTTGTGCAATAGCAGGAGGAAGAGCGTCAGGAATGACTATAGCAAAATTACTTTAATAAGTTTATAAGGAATTGATTCTTATTACAAATTATAAAAGTGTTATTGACATAAACTGAAACAATTTTCAATAAGTTTAATTCATTATTACTGCAAGTACATATATCATCTACCATTCATTAATAACTTAGTAAAATCATTGTTGATGCTCACACTTCTGAATATTCACGTGTGCATATTCTGTTGTCATTCATCCACATACTAATTTTATGAGTAAATGCTTTAAAAAAATAGATGAAACCTAACTGTTTTTCATTTGAAGTGCTGTTATATGAAGACATCTGTCCGCTACACTAACACTAAGAATGTAACTACTTATTGCTCTGCTTGAAGATGACGATGTGAATCATCGAATTTTATAGTCCTACAGTAAATAACTGACTGGCGCAAAAATTGTTTCATCCCAATTTAACTACGAGTCCCAGTCTTCATGATTCCGTCTTTTGTGGACTAAGTAATTATTCCTCAATCGCTTCAGGTATTTCTAAATTCTTCGTTTGTATGGCCATATTGTCGATACTAGCTTTACAATTCCTAAGGGTATTTTCGTTCTGCAGCTGCAACTACAAGAAATAGCGTGTTTGTTTCACCAGATGCGTTTCGCTTTATCGAGACAAATCATTATCAGTGGTCTGTAATTAAAGATATTTATAATTTACTTTGAAGATCAAAAAACAGTTCGTAAAAAGCAACGTATTGGTAACGAACTGTTTTTCGATCTTAAAAACAAATCAAATTGCAAATATCTTCAATTACAGTCCGCTGATGGTGTCTTACCTCAATAAAGCGAAACGCGTCTGGTTAGAAAAACACGCTATTTCTTGTAGTTGCAACTACAGAACGAAAATATCCTCAGGAATTCAGGCATTTGCGTTGATAAGAAGGTCATGGTCAGTTACGCCCCAACTTAAGCTAAACTAAGCCTCAGTGTCTAAAGGAAGCATTCCTCGCTACAAGATGTCTCGTAGCATCAAACATATTCTTTAATTTCAGGAATACATTTCTAAATTTTAGAGGAGTCTTTACGTCTGGTGCACAGCAATGAAAGGAAGTGAATCGTGCGTGGACCGTGGGAAAGGCAAAATGTAAGAGAATCGAAGCGTTTGAGATGTGTTGTTACAGAAGGGTGGTGAAAATTAAGTGGATTGATAACACAAAAAACTGAGAGGTTCTGCACAGGATCGATGAGGTAAGGAATGTGTGATAAACAATTTTTAGAAGAAGAGACAGGGTGATGGGACGTGTATTAAGGCATCAGGGAAAATCTTTTACAGTAGTAGAGGGAGTAGGGAGTAAAAACTGCAGAGGAACATCCTTCGGTTTTTTTTTTTTTTTTTTTTTTTTTTTTTTTTTTTTTTTTTTTTTTTTTTAGCGAAGCCAGAGATTCTCCAACCATACCATCAGCTAGCTCTGTGAAGTTTTGAGAGACGTGTAGAGGAGCTGACAGCATTGAAAGATTTGAAGGGGGCTGTGAGTGGGCAACAAGAAATTTTTATTTGGTGATGGAGGAGGGTGTGGCGGGTATAAATTGTAGAAGGAGACTCCAGTAAACAGATTCAAGTGTATGTAAGTTGCAATAGTTATGCTTGGACTAAGAGACACGTACAAGATTCCTTTCTATAGCAGGCCGGTGTTGCCGTCAAGTACAGAGTTTGTGCATGGGTGCCGGAAACTTGTAATTCGACTGCCACGAAAACCGGAACAATACGGTTGAAACGGCAGCACACATCACGACTGAGACAAACAACATCTTTAGCAACAAAAATTTACCGTAATCAAACAAAACATCAAATTCTTACTCGTACAAACAGGTCTACAATTTTCGACCCTCGTTTCCTTAATGGCTAGTAAACAACCGTCGTGACGTCGGAAAGAGTAAACGAATCGATTGGTTTGTGCGGCGAGGACGTGGCCCATCTAATCCATTAGAGAAGAAGTATTGGCTGCCGGGATGACGATTGATGGCCTCTAACTGCACACGAGGTTAAAGACGTACCTCTCACGTACTTTACTACGTCGTTGTGGCTGAGCGTGCTATAGCACATGGCAGAACGCAGTAAATAAATCTATAAAATTGTGTAACATCATAAATAATCAAAATGCCACAATGAGGGCACAACAGAATATAAATTCCCTTGTAACGGATAGGCAGAAATGTGGGACTGGAGGAACGGTGGAACTGCAATAATTGACCGCATAGGCACTGCCAAACAAAAGCTGCTCCCGGCACCGCAGGTGCGGCTGTATCCTAAATCTAAAAGAATTTACACCAACTGACTCCTACTTCATTTTATACTCCAAGAAAAATGCAAATCAGTCTAAGACTTCAAAACACACATACCAGTAGAATTCGACAAGTACAAGAGGATAATAATTTTCAAAATCAAATATAGACTTTTCCTGTGGCAATTTTCCAGCATGGATTTTGATGTAAAAGGAAACAGACACAGTGAAATAGTGCGCTGATAGATAAAATGGAAGATTTTTATTCCATTTACTTTAAAATTTATATGTACTATTTTTTTCAATGTTGGACAAAAAAAACAATGTAAGACAGAAGCGAAATATGCTGCTGAAAAAATACAGGATATCTGATTCGTATATGTATTTAAAAGACTTCGCTAATGGCTGAAAGAAATAAGGAAGATGGGACTGAAATTGCTGTTTGATATTTTCTGCATGGTCAGCATAAAAAACTAAAAATAGGGTCTGGATACACTGCAAGGGAACCTTTAGAAAGTGTGACAGAGAAATACGGAATTGTCACCACTTACGAGAGACCGTAGAGGTGTCTCCCAATAAGAAGAAATTGAAATACATTTCCTGCCAAGTGTAGCTATTGAAGATTGCATATAAGGTCTGAATGCTGCAGTTGTCACTGTTTTGTTATTGTATAATGTAAAACGCTGATCTGAAACCTTAATGTAACAGTGTTTAGATATTTATCATTAACAAAAAATAAATAAAAAATGAGCTTACCTTGTACAAAGACTAGAATAAATACAGAGTAATCAGGAAAGTGAGTAAATTACAGAATACAAACCCAGGGTTGTTGCTTTTGAGCCCAAATCGCTCGTAGGATTATTTCCGTCGTTTGTCGCTCCCCTCACTTCTGGCTATGACGTATTAATGTGGAAAATTCCTAATTCCAACATATTCCAGTTCTACTACTGTGCTGTATCTCCCGTTATAATTGGTTGGGGTAAATCAGTTCAAAGGTCGAAGAAAAGCTAGAGCATTCCAGCTCCAATAGTATCGTACGCAGCAAACCACTGCGATATTCAACACAATCACTGAGGAGAAGCCCGCTTTACTTAGGTCATAAACTGGCAGAAGTGGCTAAGGTCCTCCGAACAAATATTTTTTATCTTAGGTTATACACGATCAGACCAAAAGCATCCGGTCACCTTTTAGTGGACATTAATGTGGCATGTGTTCATTCTTCGTATTTATGACGGCTTGAACTCTGTTGTAGACACGATCAGGTGTCAGAATGTCTGTAAAGGAATGACAGCTCATTCGTCCTCAAGAACCAAAACCAGAGAAGGTAATCATGTTGGACGCTGGGGTCTGGAGCAAGGTGTTCCATTGGGACCGGGCCGGACTCTGGGCAGGCCAGTCCAGGTACTACACATAAACCATTGCCTCACAGATGCTTCTCAATGACGGGTTGCATTGCAATGCTGCGTTGTAACACCTACGGACTGTTCCTCTACTGTAAGCAATACACAATACTGTCAGATGCGTTCGTATCCTTCCGCTTTTAGCGTTTTCTGACATGCGATAAGAGGTGCACACTGTAACGAATAAAACCACTCCCATCCTCACACCACCTCCTCTGCACTTCACTGCTTGCACCCCAGACGTTCGCCAATCCCAGACCCTTCCATGGGATTGTCGTAGCGCATAGCGTGATTCATCATCGCAAACCACGCTTTTGCAGTCATCCACTGTCGAGAGACGTCGCTCTTTGTACCTCGCGTGTCGTTTGGCACTGACTACAGAAATGTGTGACTTTGACCACTGTATCTCATTCTTTTTAACTCCCTGCACGCAGTCATTTTGCTAGGTGCACTGCTGCTAGCAGGTTAAAACTAAAAAGTGATTTCTTCCGTTGTTTTCATGCTGTTTTTTACAGTTACTTTCCGCAATGCTCAACGCTCCCTATCCATCAGTACATGAGCCCTGACTGGTCTCGGTTTACCTGTGGTTTTCAACTTGACACTCACCAGCAGTGCGGCTTTAGTAAGGTCGAAGTGCCCCTCATGCATGTGTTACTCGGGCGACATCCAATGAATCCATGATCAAAATTACTGAGCTCTCCTGACCGCCCCATTTTGTTGTTACAGCTTCTCTACTAACAACACAATACACTCTGTCTCCTTTTACACTGATCAGCCGGAGCTAATTAACAGCTGGTATGTCCACATCTGGTTCTGATAACAATGGCGACGCGTCGTATCATGGAAGAAATGAAGCTGCACACACAAGTCACCTGAACTAAACTAAATTCCTCCCGAACAGGCCATGAAGGCCCCCAAAGGTACCGACCGGCCGCCGTGTCATCCTCAGCCCACAGTCGTCACTGGATGCGGGTATGGAGGGGCATGTGGTCAGCACACCGCTCTCCCCGCCGTAGGTCAGTTTCCGTGACCGGAACTGCTACTTCCCAATCAAGTAGCTCCTCAGCTCGCCTCACTAGGGCTGAGTGCACCCCGCTTGCCAACAGCGCTCGGCAGATCGGATGGTCACCTACCCAAGTGCTAGTCCAGCCCGACAGCGCTTATCGTCGGTGATCTGACGGGAACCGATGTTACCACTGCGGCAAGGCCGTTGGCCACGTAAGTCACCTACATTCCATAAATTCTACATCTACATCTACATACATACTCCGCAATCCACCATACGGTGCGTGGCGGAGGGTACCTCGTACCACAACTAGCATCTTCTCTCCCTGTTCCACTCCCAAACAGAACGGTGGGAAAATGACTGCCTATATGCCTCTCTGCTAGCCCTAATCTCTCTTATCTTATCTTTGTGGTCTTTCCACGGCAGTAAAATTGTACTGCAGTCAGCCTCAAATGCTGGTTCTCTAAATTTCCTCAGTAGCGATTCACGAAAAGAACGCCTCCTTTCCTCTAGAGACTCCCACCCGAGTTCCTGAAGCATTTCCGTAACACTCGCGTGATGATCAAACCAACCAGTAACAAATCTAGCAGCCCGCCTCTGAATTGCTTCTATGTCCTCCCTCAATCCGCTCTGATGGGATCCCAAACGCTCGAGAAGTACTCAAGAATAGGTCGATTAGTGTTTTATAAGCGGTCTCCTTTACAGATGAACCACATCTTCCCAAAATTCTACCAATGAACTGAAGACGACTACCCGCCTTCCCCACAACTGCCATTACATGCTTGTCCCACTTCATATCTCTCTGCAATGTTACACCCAAATATTTAATCGACGTGACTGTGTCAAGCGCTACACTACCAATGGAGTATTCAAACATTACGGGATTCTTTTTCCTATTCATCTGCATTAATTTACATTTATCTATATTTAGAGTTAGCTGCCATTCTTTACACCAATCACAAATCCTGTCCAGGTCATCTTGTATCCTCCTACAGTCACTCAACGACGACACCTTCCTGTACACCACAGCATCATCAGCAAACAGCCGCACATTGCTATCCACCCTATCCAAAAGATCATGTATGTAGATAGAAAACAACAGCGGACCTACCACACTTCCCTTGGGCACTCCAGATGATACCCTCACCTCCGATGAACACTCACCATCGAGGACAACGTACTGGGTTCTATTACTTAAGAAGTCAAAAATCGTGGGACTGACGAGGGATCTAACCTGAGACCTTCTTATCCGTAGTCCTGCTCTTTATCACCTTGTCACCGTGCAGCCAACACAAATTCCAGGGAGGTGGGCAATGATCTCTGACCCCACGTTCATTCACATCCCAGAGGTGTTCGATCGGGTTCAGATCTGGCGAGTTGGCGGCCCAGCACATCAGTTGGAACTCGGCACTGGGTCCCTCGAACCACTCCGTCATCCTTCTGGCCTTGTGATACGGCGCATTATCGTGTTGAAAAATGCCACTGCCGTTGGGAAACATGATCGCCATGAAGGGATGTACGTGGTCTGCAACAGTGTACTACACTCCTTACGAGCTCATGGATGCCCACGTCAATGTTTCCGAGAGCTTAATGGAGCTGCCGCCAGCTTGTCTCCGTCCGGCAGCACAGGTGTCAAGGAGCTGATTCGCATCCTCCCATCGGCATGGTGAAGAAGGTACTCGAATTCATCAGACTATGCAACGCTCTGCCACTGCGCCAACGTCCAGCGCCGATGGTCACACGCCCGTTTCACTCGTAGATACCGAAGTCGTGATGGTAACACCGCCACATGCATGGGTCGTCGGCTGCGGAAGCCCATTGTTAGGAGTGTTCCGCACACTTGTACTCTGCCCAGCATTTAAAGGCTGATATTAGTTCCGCCACAGCTCGCCGCTAGTCCCGATTTACCAGTCTACCCTGCCGACATCTGTAATCAGAAGTGGCCGCCAACCCCATGGCGTCTGGGCGAGGTTTCACCTTGGTTTCGCACTTGTTCAAGACACTTACCACAGCACTCCTCGAACACACGACAGTTCGTGCAGTTTACGAAATGCCATCACAATGTGCCCTAGGTCAAAATCATATAGCCGGCCGGGGTGGCCGAGCGGTTCTAGGCACTTCAGTCTGGAATCGCGTGACCGCTACGGTCGCAGGTTCGTATCCTGCCTCGGGCATGGATATGTGTGATGTCCTTAGGTTAGTTAGGTTTAAATAGTTCTAAGTTCTAGGGGACTGATGACCTCAGCTGTTAAGTCCCATAGTGCTCAGAGCCATTTGAACCAAAGTCATAAAGATCGCATGCCTTCCCCATTCTAAACACGGACAGGACGCTCACTGACACTACATGAACAGTGCGGGTGTCTGACTAGCAGTCATTCCTCGCCAGGTGACGCAGCTACCGCGTGGAGGGGTTTATATCTGTAGTAGGTCGGTGGTCATAATGTTCTGGTTGATCAGTACACATTGGCGGGACCGCTTCTGGTGACATCTAGTGGTCAATTCCGCACTACACAGGTGTGTCCGGATACTTTTGATGAGAAAGCGGGTGTACCGATCGAAAACGGTTTGCTGCAAAGGGACTCGAACTAGAAACCGTACCTTTCGCAACCATTGTGTTAGAAACTGCTCCACCGATCCCGTTTCAGGAAGACATTCATAACTTCAACATGTCACAAGCTCCTCTACTTTCATCAGAAGTTCCTCCACAGAACTTTTGAGTCCACGCGCAAGGTGTAAATAGGCTGTTTAGGTTTTTACGCTGGTAACGCCACGTAGCGCTCTGTATGAAAATCACTGACTGTGCTGTGGGCAGTCTGTGGCTGGTTTTCATTGGTGGAATTTTTGCTATTGTAGTGTTGGGCAGTTGGATGTGAGCAGCGTGTAGCGTTGCGCAGTTGGAGGTGAGCCGCCAGCAGTGGTCGATGTGATGGCTGAATTTTGAGAGCGGACGATCTGGACGTGTGTCCATCAGAAAGAGTAAATTTGTAATACTCGATATCATGAACTGATATATAGGGTGATCAAAAAGTCAGTATAAATTTGAAAACTGAATAAATCACGGAATAATGTAGATAGAGAGGTACAAATTGACACACTTGCTTGGAATGACATGGGGTTTTATTAGAACCAAAAAACTACAAACGTTCAAAAAATGTCCGATACTTCATCTGATCAGAATAGCAATAATTAGCATAACAAAGTAAGACAAAGCAAAGATGATGTTCTTTACAGGAAATGCTCAATATGTCCACCATCATTCGTTAACAATAGCTGTAGTCGAGGAATAATGTTGTGAACAGCACTGTAAAGCATGTCCGGAGTTATGGTGAGGCATTGGCGATGGATTTTGTCTTTCAGCATCAAAAAATGGTTCAAATGGCTCTGAGCACTATGGGACTCAACTGCTGAAGTCATTAGTCCCCTAGAACTTAGAACTAGTTAAACCTAACTAACCTAAGGACATCACAAACATCCATGCCCGAGGCAGGATTCGAACCAGCGACCGTAGCGGTCTTGCGGTTCCAGACTGCAGCGCCTTTAACCGCACGGCCACTTCGGCCGGTCTTTCAGCATCCCTAGAGATGTCGGTCGATTACGATACACTTGCGACTTCAGGTAACCACAAAGCAAATAATCGCACGGACTGAGGTCTGGGGACCTGGGAGGCCAAGCATGATGAAAGTGGCGGCTGAGCACACGATCATCATCAAACAAGAGATCTTTGACGGGTCTAGCAATACTTTTTTTTGTTCTAATAAAACCCCATGTCATTCCAAGCATGTGTATCAATTTTTACCTCTCTATCTACATTATTCCGTGGTTTATTAAGTCATACTGACTTTTTGATCACCCGGTATATATGATGACTTTTGAACACTATTAAGGTAAATACATTGTTTGTTCTCTATCAAAATCTTTCATTTGCTAACTATGCCTATCAGTAGTTAGTGCCTTCAGTAGTTAGAATCTTTTATTTAGCTGGCAGTATTGGCGCTCGCTGTATTGCAGTAGTTCGAGTAACGAAGATTTTTGTGAGGTAAATGATTCATGAAAGGTATAGGTTATTGTTAGTCAGGGCCATTCTTTTGTAGGGATTATTGAAAATCAGATTGCGTTGAGCTAAAAATACTGTGTGTCAGTCTAGTGTTGATGAGAATAAGTAAGGGGGAAAATGTCTGAGTACGTTCAGTTTTGCTTAGCTGTTTGAAAATAAAATGACGTAAGAGGTTTATCAGCACAGTAATTCATAAATTTTTCTAAGGGGATGTTTCAAACGTAAACCAAAAATAGTCCTCGTATTAGAGCTAATTATAACATAATTAAAACGCAGTATGGACGGATAATCTACGCAGGTTGCCACGCTTGATGCTGGTGCCGGGCACCTATTGATCTGGACAATGAGCTAATCTCTTTCTGCCCTTCCGGGCGTGGCCGGAAGTTACGCGTGCAGTCTGCGTACGCACGCCGCCGGAAACTGTGCCGTAACATGCGTGCTGTCCCACACGCACGCCCGCCTCCACTTTCTCCATTTCACGGAATGAGGGCGTAGTGGCAATGCTCAGTATCGATTTCCTCCAGCATGCTGGTCTCTGTCCCACAAAGGTTCTGATCAGGCTGTTGCGAATAAATGGAAGCGCGGGTTCTGTTCGGGACCCCCTTATTGCAAGCAAGTGAACGGCAAAAGCAACTGAGAGTGACAGCTTACACTACCTAATCAAAAGTATCCGGACTCCCCTGCGTAATGCGTAACTGTCCACCAGATTTCAGGAGAGGTAGACCACTCACTATAAAAGGAGGCGTGCTGTGTTGCGTTGCCAGTACAGAAGCAGCAACGGTAAACTGGTAGAATGGGTCTATGAGGAGAACTGAGAGAATCCGAACGTGGACTAGTCACTGAATTTCATCTGAGTAACAAATCCGTCTGGGACATTTTAATCTTTCTGAAACTGGACGAGGCGAGCTTTACTGATGTGATTGTGAAGTGGAAACGCGAAGAAAGAAAAGGAAGTAAAACCGAGACCAGGTAGACCTCATGTACTACGTACAGCAGAGGAACAGTTCTGAAGCGGTGACTGTTTCTGTCAGCACGACTATGCTCCCTCCCATAAATCAGCATCTGTGAGAAGAATATCCAGCAGCGTCTTTACCTCATACAGTTTCCCTCTTCCGAGGTGCCCTACTAATGTATTCCTGTTTCGAGAGACTGGGAAAGGCCAATAAGTCAATGAAAGAAGGAGAAAATGTAACAAAACCAACGACAGGTCTACCTGTGTCTAGTACAACATGGATGCGGCTGCTCATGACATCTTCAACTTTTGTAGTCCTGTCTTCCTCAGTTGGTGTAATATTAAGCTAATTTTTACTTTTGGACCGTCTGACAGCAACTGAATAAAGCACAATTTTAGTGCCATACGCGTTTCGCCTTCATTTTCTGCAAAGCATCATCAGTGGCCTGGAATGTGTACATATGTTTGCTATTTAATTTACATTTTTGTCACTGTACCTATAGGTTATAAACAGTTCTGGTGGTTGGTATTTCCTATTAAGTAGTAATGTTTTGAACTGTGCTTACAGGTTGCGTGGACAATTTCTTACATATTACGATCGTGTTGCATTTTAGGCGTTGTTCTTCTTCTTATGAATGCCAATTTGCGGTTTTTTCCACATTCCACAGCACTATGAACTGAACGCTTGTTTCAATACAATGTTTTTCTTTCTGTTGCCAACAGTCAAATGTTTTTGCAAAAGGACGAATGTTATTGCCAAACTTTCGAGTGTAATTATTGAAGTATCTGTGGTCTGTTCGTGAATGCATTTGTGTGTGCGTGTGTGTTTGTGTGTGTGTGTGTATTGGTGTGATATAATTTTTTTGTGCTGTGTGTGTGTGTGTGTGTGTGTGTGTGTGTGTGTGTGTTTTGGTGTGGTATATATATAATTTTTTTGTGGGCTCTTCTTATGGGTGTGTGTGTGTTTGTGTGTGTGTGTGTGTGTGTATGTTTATAACCTATAGGTACAGTGACAAAAGTGTAAATTAAATAGCAAACATATGTTCATACTGCAGGCCACTGATGATGCCTTGCAGAAAATGAAGGAGAAACGCGAATGGCACTAAAATTGTGTTTTATTCAGTTGCTGTCAGACGGTCCATAAATAAAAATTATCAATATGCCGCTGCCATGATTTATATGGATCGTCAAATGGGAATGAGATGATGCAAAAAAAAGTAAGTAAAGTACTTATTATTTCACAAGTAATCGTCGTAACTGTTAATACAATTATCCCACTGTGAGACAACACAGTCAGTACCTTTACGGAATAATGTTTGCGGTTGCCTACGGAATTATGATGGTACCCAAACGTACACCTCTACGGTTGATGCAAATCGACGGCATCAAGTCTTTCTTAAGAACCATTCAAAAGCCAGGATCGTGCAAAATATTTTTTATCCAAAACAACCAGTTTCAACTTTCTTAGCTATCATCTTCAGGTCTTAAGCACTTTTTTGTGGTAAAATGCGTTCATTTTACGCTGAACCTCTTGTACAAGATGTCAGGTGGATAAAACTCGTCGCCGCGCGGGATTAGCCGAGTGGTCTAGGGCGCTGCAGTCATGGACTGTGCGGCTGGTCCTGGCGGAGGTTCGAGTCCTCCCTCGGGCATGGGTGTGTGTGTTTGTTCTTAGGATAATTTAGGTTAAGTGGTGTGTAAGCTTAGGGACTGATGACCTTAGCAGTTAAGTCCCATAAGATTTCACACACATCTCAACATTTTTGATAAAATTCGTCACGTTATAAACATTTTTCATCGCTAAAAGATTTAAAAACACACAGCGTCTTGTCCAAAAGGCCATGTCCATATACATACTGCCCACAGATACTTGTCACATGATACAAATACGGTACACAACATCTGTGAACAAAATGTATATGGACAAGGCCTTTTGGACAAAGTGCTGTGTGTTTCTAAATATTTTAGCAATGACTAACGTTTGTAATGTGCTGAGTTTTATTCATTTGACATCTTGTGCATGAGGTTCATCGTAAAATAAACATGTTTTACTACCTGAAGATGACAGCTAAGACCGTTGAAACTGGTTGTCTTGAAGAAAAAGTATTTTCTGCGGTCTTGGCTTTTTAGTGGTCTTTAAAACAGATCGCCCTCCAATACTCTCGTAATGAGAAAATTCACCAAGTGTTTCTTCACGGATCCGAAAATATGGAAATCATTGGAGAAGAGATCGGGACTGTGTAGAGAATGTGTGAAGGCTTCCCAGAGAAACTTCTGCAGCGTACTCGACACGAGCTTGGGAAACATGTGGGCCTGACAGGGACCGTCGAGCACTGCGGACGGAGTTTCTACAAAAATCGCATAAAATCAATGCGAAGGAATCACTCGTAATTTCCAAACTGCTACTGGCGATGCAGCTGGAGCAATGGCCGAGCCTAGGGAGTACAGTGTTCGAGCAGCTTTCCACGAGAAATATATTTCTCTAGTCAGTGCTAAGCTACGCCTGAAGTGGTCCCAAGAGTTACGCCACCGGAAAGTGGATGACTGGAAGCGAGTATTTTGGAGTGATGAATCACTATATATCCTGTGATAATACGATGGAAGGGTCTGAGTTCGGCGAATCCGCGGAGAACGTTACCTGTCACCATGTGTAGTGAACAGCAAAGTATGGAGGAGGTGATGTTATGGTGAGCGGCTATTTTTCGTCGTTAAGATTTGATCAATTTATTGCGCTTCATAAAACGCTAAATGCGGAAGGATATGAAAACATTTTACTGTATTGTGTATCGCGTACAGTAGGGAACAGCTCCGAGACAATAACTGTTGTGTCAGGATGAGAGTGCGCCCGTCATAAAGAAGCAATAGTGGGGGAATGGCTTGTGGATAAAAAATTGATGACGTAAACTGGCCTTCCCAGAGTCCCGACTTGAACTCAGTGGAACACCTTTGCGATGAATTAGAACATAAACTTCTCTCGTGACTTCAGCTCTACATCACTACCTTCTCTAGTTTAGTCTCCTGAAGAAGAATGGGTTGCCATTCCTCCTCACTGAAAGTGTCCCCAGGAGAGTTGAAGCCGTCATGAAGGAGATGGGCGCACACTGCCTGTAGTAATGTCCACTAACAGGTGCCTGGATACCTTTGATCAGGTGGAGTATATTTCCCTCGTCGCGTTCCACTTTTTACTTTGAGGTAAATCTGTTTACAGTTCACATTCTGCACAACTGCCATTTATTATATCAGCCAGACTCCCTCGTTTGGACTGGGACTGAACGGGAAGATCTGCTTTCCTGCCCTGTGCACGCTAGCCTTGCTTCATTTACTTTCTGTGAACATTTTGGTGAAAAGCAGAGAATTGGAAGACAGTATGTTGCTTGGTATTTTATTTTGGTATATAAGCTTATTTGGGATTTTTTGCCTTCATCAGTATACGCACTGACGTTGTAGATGGACATATGTCGACCTTGAGTAAACCGTTATTTTTGTCTGTAGTTGTTGGCTGTAATATTGTTTTAGCAACTTTTTAAAGGTGTTCGATAAGCTGCTGTTGCACGTATGCTATTATACATTTTTTATTATCTGAAGTTGCAGAAGTTCACGTTTGACAGCTGGTTGTTTACTCAAAGATATATTATATCCAACAGCTACAGACAGCAATAATGGATTACTCAAAGTTGACATACGTCCAGCTACAGAACAGGACATGTACTGGTGAAGCCAATAAAGCCGAAATAAGCTTATACAGTAAAATAAAATATCAAGCAGCATACTGTCTTCCAATTCTCTGCCTTATGATCTACTGTGACATAATGTGTGCTGCAGGTCCCAGAACAACGAAATTTTGGTGAAAGGTTGCCTGCGAACCATGTCCTAGTTGAGCGTATTATTGTACCTACTGTACAAATATTTTCCGGTAATTTTATGGATATTATATGTATCAGTAAAAGCGATGTGCCAACGAGCGCCGAAGCATTTCTCATATCAATGACTTTTAAAAAAAAAAAATTTGCATAATGTATACTCAGTATGTGCACGAATGCAGTGAATGTGCGCTACATCGATACTTCCCATCGAAGTCTGAGAAGACTCCTAGTCAGTAAATTCAGTGTGCCATGACCAATGTTAGCACACATTCACCATCAACAACTTCCTAACAAAGCTGTGGTAGGTATACGAACGGCAAAAATCTTTCTCACTGCAGGAACAAAGTGATTGACAAGAGTGAATGTATTTCCAGATTTTTCTGTGTGGGCTACTGCAGTGGTCAGTGGGCTCTGGGGTTATTTTAAGCGAAGGCCGGAGCTTTGCCGGACAGTAGAATGGTCGATACTTTCCAGTGGATGGTGCTAAGACACGCAAAGCGCTTAAAATACTGTCCACATGCATTATGCAAAATGGGCCGTGGTGCGAAATTCATCTAACGCTTCTGCCTCAGACGATAACACTTTCGCTGCCGATACTTAGGTTCTGCGACAGTCGTGGTGAGTGCGTGAAGCATTCAGTTTCACAACACTGTGTTTCTTATGAATGAAGAATGTAATAATGAAGAATGTAATAATTCCAATCCCAAAGAAAGCAGGTGTTGACAGATGTGAAAATTACCGAACAATCAGTTTAATAAGCCACAGCTGCAAAATACTAACACGAATTCTTTACAGACGAATGGAAAAACTAGTACAAGCCGACCTCGGGGAAGATCATTTTGGATTCCGTAGATATAATGGAACACGTGAGGCAATACTGACCTTACGACTTATCTTAGAAGAAAGATTAAGGAAAGGCAAACCTACGTTTCTAGCATTTGTAGACTTAGAGAAAGTTTTTGACAATGTTGACTGGAATACTCTCTTTCAAATTCTAAAGGTGGCAAGGGTAAAATACAGGGAGCGAAAGGCTATTTACAATTTGTACAGAAACCAGATGGCAGTTATAAGAGTCGAGGGGCATGAGAGGGAAGCAGCGGTTGGGAAGGGAGTGAGACAGGGTTGTAGCCTCTCCCCAATGTTATTCAATCTGTATATTGAGCAAGCAGTAAAGGAAACAAAAGAAAAATTTGGAGTAGGTATTAAAATCCATGGAGAAGAAATAAAAACTTTGAGGTTCGCCGATGACATTGTAATTCTGTCAGAGACAGCAAAGGACTTGGAAGAGCAGTTGAACGGAATGGATGGTGTCTTGAAGGGAGGATATAAGATGAACATCAACAAAAGCAAAACGAGGATAATGGAATGTAGTGGAATTAAGTCGGGTGATGCTGAGGGTATTAGATTAGGAAATGAGACACTTAAAGTAGTAAAGGAGTTTTGATATTTGGGGAGCAAAATAACTGATGATGGTCGAAGTAGAGAGGATATAAAATGTAGACTGGCAATGGCAAGGAAAGCGTTTCTGAAGAAGAGAAATTTGTTAACATCGAGTGTAGATTTAAGTGTCAGGAAGTCATTTCTGAAAGTATTTGTATGGAGTGTAGCCATGTATGGAAGTGAAACATGGACGGTAAATAGTTTGGACAAGAAGAGAATAGAAGCTTTTGAAATGTGGTGCTACAGAAGAATGCTGAAGATTAGATGGGTAGATCACATAACTAATGAGGAAGTATTGAATAGGATTGGGGAGAAGAGAAGTTTGTGGCACAACTTGACCAGAAGAAGGGATCGGTTGGTAGGACATGTTCGGAGGCATCAAGGGATCACCAGTTTAGTATTGGAAGGCAGCGTGGAGGGTAAAAATCGTAGGTGGAGACCAAGAGATGAATACACTAAGCAGATTCAGAAGGATGTAGGTTGAAGTAGGCACTGGGAGATGAAGAAGCTTGCACAGGATAGAGTAGCATGGAGAACTGCATCAAACCAGTCTCAGGACTGAAGACCACAACAACAACAACAACATGTTTCTTATGTGAATGAAGCAAGTTGCTCAGTGAAGTTATTTTGTCTACTCACGTAAGAACACTGCGCAGGAGCGAGCAGTGCTCGTCGTGGGGGAAGTTTCCTCTTCGGGACGAACGCCACAGCTGCCTAACAGCATAATTAAGAATTAATTTCTGCTCCAGTCGAAATTCACGTAGGAAGTATCAAATGGTTCAAATGGCTCTGAGCACTACGGGACTTAACTTCTGAGGTCATCAGTCCCGTAGAACTTAGAACCACGTAAACCTTAGTAACCTAAGGACATCACACACATCCATGCCCGAAGCAGAATTCGAACCTGCGACAGTAGCGGTCGCGCGGTTCCAGACTGTAGCGCCTAGAACCGCTCGACCAACCCGGCCGGCAGGCAGTATCCGTATGTGTTTCTTGTCTTATGTAATTAGCAATTCGTATCTGTGCTCCATGTAGTATCAACACATTTTATGGAAAATAAGTACCCACCGGGATTGTTTGCGCGCTGGGACGCCAGTGATTCATAAAGCGTGATGCTATTTTTCTTGACTTCCGGAAGGCGTTCGATACAGTTCCGCACTGTCGCCTGATAAACAAAGTAAGAGCCTACGGAATATCAGACCAGCTGTGTGGCTGGATTGAAGAGTTTTTAGCAAACAGAACACAGCATGTTGTTATCAACGGAGAGACGTCTACAGACGTTAAAGTAACGTCTGGCGTGCCACAGGGAAGTGTTATGGGACCATTGCTTTTCACAATATATATAAATGACCTAGTAGATAGTGTCGGAAGTTCCATGCGGCTTTTCGCGGATGATGCTGTAGTATACAGAGAAGTTGCAGCATTAGAAAATTGTAGCGAAATGCAGGAAGATCTGCAGCGGATAGGCACTTGGTGCAGGGAGTGGCAACTGACCCTTAACATAGACAAATGTAATGTATTGCGAATACATAGAAAGAAGGATCCTTTATTGTATGATTATATGATAGCGGAACAAACACTGGTAGCAGTTACTTCTGTAAAATATCTGGGAGTATGCGTGCGGAACGATTTGAAGTGGAATGATCGTATAAAATTAATTGTTGGTAAGGCGGGTACCAGGTTGAGATTCATTGGGAGAGTCCTTAGAAAATGTAGTCCATCAACAAAGGAGGTGGCTTACAAAACACTCGTTCGACCTATACTTGAGTATTGCTCATCAGTGTGGGATCCGTACCAGATCGGGTTGACGGAGGAGATAGAGAAGATCCAAAGAAGAGCGGCGCGTTTCGTCACAGGGTTATTTGGTAACCGTGATAGCGTTACGGAGATGTTTAACAAACTCAAGTGGCAGACTCTGCAAGAGAGACGCTCTGCATCGCGGTGTAGCTTGCTCGCCAGGTTTCGAGAGGGTGCGTTTCTGGATGAGGTATCGAATATATTGCTTTCCCCTACTTATACCTCCCGAGGAGATCACGAATGTAAAATTAGAGAGATTCGAGCGCGCACGGAGGCTTTCAGACAGTCGTTCTTCCCGCGAACCATACGCGACTGGAACAGGAAAGGGAGGTAATGACAGTGGCACGTAAAGTGCCCTCCGCCACACACCGTTGGGTGGCTTGCGGAGTATAAATGTAGATGTAGATGCGGAAGAGTTGCTACAGCCTTGTGAAACACCCTGTAGTGGCGTCTTGTGACGTAGTGGAGTATCACCTGCTCGCTCTTCATTTTGCAGACCTGAGAAGGAGGGAAGTGCTAGATCACAATCCGGTGACCTTCCTGCACTCAGCCGCCTATCCTCCACCCCTTCGCACCTACTTCCCTCCACCCTGTGACTCTCCCAGATCACTATTCCTTAATATAATTTTGTTTTGTTTGATATGGCCGCCACGAATTCCTCTCCCGTGCTAACCTCTTCATCTCAGAGTAGCACTTGCAACCTAAGTCCTCAATTATTTGTTGGATGTATTCAAATCTTCCTCTACAGTTTTTGCCCTCTACAGCTCCCTCTAGTACCATGGAAGTCATTCCCTCATGTCGTAACAGACGTCCTCTCGTCCTGTCCCTTCTTCTTGTCAGTCCTTTCCACATATTCCTTTCCTCTCTGATTCTGCGCAGAACCTCCTCATTCCTTACCTCATCAGTCCACTTAATTTTCAACATTCGTCTGTAGCACCACACCTCAAATGTTTCGGTTCTCTTCTGTTCCGGTTCTCCCACAGTCAATATTTCGCTACCATACAATGTTGTGCTCCAGACGTACATCCTCAGATATTTCTTCCTCAGTCTGAGGTCTGTGTTTGATACTAGTAGACTTCTCTTGGCCAGGAATGCCCTTTTTGCGAGTACTAGACTGCTTTTGATGTCCTCCTTGCTCCGTCCGTCATGGGTTGTTTTGCTGCCTAGGCAGCAGACTTACTTCACTTCATCCACCTCGTGCCCACCAATCCTAATGTTAATTTTTTCGCTGACATCATTTCTGCTACTTCTCTTTACTTTCGTCTTTCTTCAACTTACTCTCAGTCCACGTTCTGTACTCATTAGAATGTTCATTCCGTTCAGCAGATCATGTAATTCTTTTTCACTTTCGCTCAGGATAGCATGTCATCAGCGAATCGTGTCGTTGATATACTTTCACGTTGAATTTTAATTCCACTCTTGAAACTGTCCTTTATTTCTATAATTGCTTCTTCGATATGAAAATGATCTACTGTACTCATATGTGGTACACACATTTAAAATTTGTTCCGAACCCACTTCATTTCACAATAAACATTAATTGTACATCATTAAAACACTATTTTAATGATCTTTTCCATTCCCTGCTATTCTTGTAGAAAATTTAATTTAGATTAATTTTGTACTGACAAACATTTTCACTAGATGTTATGGTTTTCGAGTTATTCCAGAAAAACATAAAAACATTACCTTTCAACGCCCCCCCCCCCTAGAAATTGTAATCCCGAGGTATTTAGCTGAATTGATAGCCTTTAGATCTGCACGATTTTTCGGTAACTGGACGGATTTCTTTTTCTTTTAATATTCATGTGGATGACCTCACACTTTTCACTATTTAGTCAACTGCCACGCTTCACACAATGCAGATATCTTGTGTAAAGTATTTTGCAATTAGTTTTGACCTTATGGTGGCTTTACGAGACGGTAAATGACCGCACCATCTGCAAACAATCTAAGAGGATTGCTCAGATCGTCTCCTACATCATTTATATACATTAGGAACAGAAGATGGCCTTTAAATGTTTGTTGGGGAACGCCATCTATCACTTTCCGTCAATTTCTACGAATTTTTCTGGGAGGAAATCACGAATCCACTCGCACAACTGAGACGATAGTACATAGGCACGCAACTGCATTAGAAGCTGATTGTGAGGGACGATATTAAAAGTCTGCAGGCTTTCGTGGCCGTTGTCAGCGGAGCGAAAACCTTCTGGGTCATTAGGCCGCGTCATATTTCTTCTAAAATGTTCGACGTTTCGACCTGGTTAAAATTCATATGGCTACCATTGGTGGGCTGTAGTCATAGGCTAATATTCCCGCTCTGATGCAGAAGAAGGGGCGTTGGTATGAGCTACCAACGCCCATCAAATGAAAACGATGCAGGAGCATCTTCATTGCCCCTGCAGAATGCGCCTGATAATTGTCTTGAAGAAGAAAGCGCACGACAGTTATGTAATGTTAGCTGCATAGCTTCAGGCGAAATTTCTTACCAGGCCCTCGTACTCGGCGGGAGACACACTTGTTCTAGGTATCTTTATGTGCTCCCTGTGTGCTCAGAACAAAAAGGAATGAGTTAACGCGATCGATAGGCATACTAGAGACACTGCCCAACACACCTGTGCAAAACTTCATCCGATTTTCACTGTGGTTGCCATTTCGCGACCGATCGTTCCTTACTTTCCAAATAACCCTCGTATTACCATCACTGTCGCGTAGCGAAGGTATCGATCTTCTTAGCAATGGTGTACTTTACAGATGACCAGAATATCTTTGGATTTTCGGCCATATTTCGAGGCAGTGTTTCTCTGTGGAAGTTACTAAAAAGCATTGAATCACTCACACACACACACAAGGACACCAAACAAAATATTCACAAACACCACGAATGGCAGATGAAACATGTAAATGTTTCGAACTTCGACCACAATTAGAGACTCAAGGGGGAACGACAGGGTGACGGATGAAAATATTGCTCTGACTCAGGACTTTTTTTCTCCGTACTTGAATGTAGTAGACAAATAGGGTCTGCTGCAATGAATAAAGCATACATTGAAGTTTTAATGAAAACTATTAATATCTTTACTGTGTAATGAGATTTTCCCGAGGCAGCTCTGAAAGGAAGTAGATCGACGGTTGTCGCTGTAAGTCCAGCTGTGCTAATCTGAAAATGAAATTAAGGTATCATCCTGATCCTTACATATATAATTGTAGTTCATCGTAGGGATTTCTAAAAAAATTTTTTTTGGAGAAATTATAGGTATTTGAAAAAAATGGCCACTTTTGGACCTATCTTTTCTGGCCGAAAAAAATACTGAATATCAACATAAAAAATCGGCTTCAAGGGAGACCAAAAATCATTAAAACGTAGCGTTGGCGTCGACAACCACGTCGAAAAACATGGTTTAGAGAAAAACGTGTTTAAAGTGTGACAAATATTTATCATACAAACAAAGGGACAAAGCTTGAATCTTAAGGGCTATTACCGTTGCCTGGTCCATAATAACCATCGCTCCGGCTAGGGGATGGCCGCTTTCTGCTACATTGACCTGATAAGCCCTCATTTCCATCCCGAAAGCTCTTTAGTCACTGAGCGCATCGTCGCTAGCGTCTCTATCTTCACAGAATCGGCACATTTCATCGCCGATTTTGATTTGAAGGCCATCTGCCAAGTGCATTAATGCAGTATGATCTACATTGAATAAACATACGGCTAAATTCGAAGCAATGTTGACAATTTCGCTTCGGCTGGATGTTGTTTTTTGAGCGTAGCTTCAAATGAAATTATTGACACTTTAGTTCGCATTTTGACTAAAACCGCCTAAACAACGCTCCAGCAAATGAGGTTTACCAAAAAACCCTAACATTTCACGGACGCAACGAAGGGAGTGCGCTCGCCTTCAAACGCTCAGAGAATCGTTACTTTTTGGCGTTGTCGCATAATATTTTGGGAACTAATTCTTCAATGAATATACATTCTAAATCCATAATTTAAAAAATTCGAGTTTCTTCGACCGTCACCCTGTCCTTCCCCCTTAAGTGACGTTAGCTGCTTCGCTACATCGGGGGTATCTACTTCCAAGTTACTCATGTTGACAGCCGTTCTTGATTAGAATTCTGGATCATTTACTTCGCCTTCTTTGATAGAGGGAATTTCGGGAAACCGTATTTAGTAACTCCGATTTTGTTTACTTCGTCTTCTTTGGTGAAGAAATTTGGAAAACTGTATTTCGTAAATCCGATGTTGTGGCACTGTCATCGGTATTATTACCGTCGCTATTGCGTGGCGAAGGTATGACTTGCGTCTTACCATCGTGTACTTCACAGATGATCCAAATCTCTTCGGATTTTCTGCCAGATTTCGAGAGAGCGCTTCTTTGTGGAAGTTATTAAAAAACGTAGACAGATAGTTTTGAATTACACACACACACACACACCAAACAAAATATTCACAAATAGAAGTAAAAATTCTTTTTTTAATTTATTTGACTTTAGTACAATAGTCAAGCCACAGTCGCAGTAAGTCACAATAAGTTGCCATGACTAGTTTCGGTAAAGCTCAGTCTCTATTATGAAATGTAACAAGTATGAAATAAGTCTGCTATTAATTATGAAAACCTGAAACATAAGGGACATCTACCCACGACACCTTTGTCAGAGGAAACAATACTGTGAAATCATCATATTAAATTATACCTCGTTATCCAGTAATGGCAAAGAAGGAACATCATTGCAAGTGATTGCTGTGAAGCCTTTATCTATACAGAACGTTAAAATTTTAACGTGGTAAATGATGGATTACGATCGGCGTTGTCCGACTACCTGCATAATAAACCTGACAATTGAAAATTTTTGTTAATCTTAGCAAGTCTGCTGTTATTCTGAAACTATACGTAACTCAAGTGTGAGGGGGAGCCGCTGATTGAAGTATCAGAATGCACATTGACGAAGTTAACGAAATAACATCCATGCATGAATACTGTACATTATTGTCTGTATATATTGTTTCCAAACCAACTGATCAACTCTGAGAAAAAATTTCCACATCTCATGGTATTAAAGTTGAAAATACACAGGTTGTTATCTTGAACACGGCACTTAATAACACTGTGTCCAAGAAATAACTGTTTGCTTGGACGACATTTGAGTTGTTTCTTGGTCACAGTGCTGTTGAGTGCTGTGAGTGCTGTGTACCTCGTACTGATCAACCATGTGTTAACCTCGGCTGTACATGTGTCGTCCAAGCAAACAGTTATTTCTTGGACACAGTGTTATTAAGTGCTGTGTTCAAAATTACAAGCTTTGTATTTTCAAATTTACGACGTTGAGATACGGTAATTTTGTCTGAGAGTTGCCCAGTTGGTTTGGAGACAAAATACATAGATAATAATATACAGTATTCATGTATCAATGTTATTTCATTAACTTTATCAAGGTGCGTTCTGATACTTCAATTGGCGGTTCCACGTCATACTTGAGCGATGTATGTTTCAAAATAACAGCAGAATTGCTAACATTAATAAGACCAGATTTTTCACTTGTCAGGTTCGTTATGCAGGTAGTTGGACAACGCCAATCCTAATCCAACATATACGACGTTTAATGTTTAATGTTCTTTATAGGTAAGGCTTCACAGCGATCAATTGCAATGATGTTGGTTCATTGTCATTAATGCATAACGAGGTTTAATTTAGTGTGATAATTTACCAGTTCTGTTTCCTATGACAAAGGTGTTGTGGTTAGATGTTGCTTATATTTCAGGTTCTCATAATTACACTACTGGCCATTAAAATTACTACACCGAGGAGAAATGCAGATGATAAACGGGTATTCATTGGACAAATATGTTATACTAGAACTGAATGTGATTACATTTTCACGAAGTTTGGGTGCATAGATCCTGAGAAATCAGTACACAGAACAATCACCTCTGGCCGTCATAACGGCCTTGATACGCCCAGGCATTGAGTCAAACAGAGCTTGCATGGCGTGTACAGGTACAGCTGCCCACGCAGCTTGAACACGATACCACAGTTCAGCGAGAGTAGTGACTGGCGTATTGTGACGAGCCAGTTGCTCGGTCACCATTGACCAGACGTTTTCAATTGGTGAGAGGTCTGGAGAATGTGCTGGCCAGGGCAGCAGTCAAACATTTTCTGTATCCAGAAAGGCCCGTACAGGACCTGCAACATGCGGTCGTGCATTATCCTGCTAAAATGTAGGGTTTCGCAGGGATCGAATGAAGGGTAGAGCCACAGGTCGTAACACATCTGAAGTGTAACGTTCGCTGTTCAAAGTGCCGTCAGTGCGAACAAGAGGTGACCGAGACGTGTAACCAATGGCACCCCATACCATCACGCCGGGTACACGCCAGTATGGCGATGACGAATACACGCTTCCAATGTGCGTTCACCGCGATGTCGCCAAACACGGATGCGACCATCATGATGCTGTAAACAGAACCTGGATTCATCCGAAAAAATGAAGTTTTGCCATTCGTGCATGCAGGTTCGTCGTCGAATATACCATCGCAGGCGCTCCTGTCTGTGATGCAGCGTCAAGGGTAACCGCAGCCATGGTCCCCGAGTTGATAGTCCATGCTGCTGCAAAGGTCATCGAAATGTTTGTGCAGATGGTTGTTGTCTTGCAAACGTCTCCATCTGTTGACTCAGGGATCGAGACGTGGCTGCACGATCCGTTACAGCCATGTGGATGAGATGTCTGCCATCTCGACTGCTAGTGATACGAGGCCGTTGGGATCCAGCACGGCGTTCCGTGTTACCCTCCTGAAATCAACGATTCCATATTCTGCCAACAGTCATTGGATCTCGACCAGAGCGAGCAGCAATGTCGCGATACGATAAACCGCAATCGCGATAGGCTACAATCCGACCTTTACCATAGTCGTCAACGTGATGGCACGCATTTCTCCTCCTTACACGAGGCATCACAACAACGTTTCACCGGGCAATGCCGGTCGACTGCTGTTTGTGTATCAGAAATTGGTTGGAAACTTCCCTCATGTCAGCACGTTGTAGGTGTCGGCACCAACCTTGTATGAATGCTCTGAAAAGCTAATCATTTGCATAACACAGCATCTTCTTGCTGTCTGTTAAATTTCGCGTCTGTAGCACGTCATATTCGTGGTGTAGCAATTTTAATGGACATTAGTGTAAGAGCTGACTTATTTCATACTCGTTACATTTGATAATGGTGACCGATCTTCACCGAAACGAGTCATGTAAACTTTCTATAATTTACTGAGACTATGACCTGACTACTGTACTGAAGTCAAACAAATTTGAAAAACTTACATTTAGTCGCGCTCCTTAAGTGGCGTTCCGCCCTATACTTGCAATGTTCAAATAACGCTTATAAATTACATCTTTCCTCACAAAGTATTTGAGGTAGGAAGTTGAACTTTTTACAGATTATTTATTGGAATATGGGCTACAACTTAACATAGAGATTTTACAAAATTTTTGTTCAGTTATTAAACATGATTTTTTTTCAATTGTAATGAAAATTCACAACATTTTTTTGCAATTTTTTATTTATATATTCAAAAATATACAGTTTTTTGGAAAAAGGCTGTGTTAAATTATGCAGAAGGTACTGTGTAACATTTACTGAAAGTTTGAAACAAATATGTTTGGAAGATCCTTAGAAAACATGCAATTAGTATGAGAAAATAAAAGTTTTGGGAATCGAGCGACAAAGATTGGATTAACTTTTTAGTGCATTCCAGGTCCATAGGATGGATTATCTTCATCCTCTGCAAACTCCTCTTCCAGCTTTCTCTTGTTCCTCCTCCCGTTTACTCTTGCTTGTATTTCTAGACTCTTTACAGCCCTGTCTGCAGCCCGAAGGCGTTCCTTGTCTAAAGCAAGCATCGCTCGTACCATGTTAGAACCTATCTTCATTCCCATATTTCTAAATACCTTGCACCTTACAATGTTGCCATCATTGAAAGTCGCAACAGCAACTTTACTTTTACTCATTATTATACTTCAACAAAACAGAGACTCAAGAAACAGAATTAATTACGAATATTTTCGAGATAACAACAGAGTAAATAAACATGAAACAATCGACAATCACACCAGCGATATATATTGAACCATGACAGGTTAGCCACAACACATACTTTATCTCACATCACTAAAATGTACCTGATGAACACGGACGTTAATAATAACACCATTTGACAGCAGTTTAACAGCGCCACAGTGGGTCACGCCCATGTAGAACACGTTTCAAAAAAAATTTAAAAATAGTTGTAGTCTTCGGAATTGAATAAATTATATATCTATTAAAATATTCAATATATATTCTGCAGATTCAGAAAACGTAAAAAAGTAGAAATTGAACTTTTCATGATTTTGAGCCTTTCCGGAGCCCCTTAAGTCAGTCATGTCTAATTATAAAGAAGTACCAAAGGCATCGTGCTACGAATGGCAGATAAAACGAGTAAATGTTTCGAACCCGACCACATTTGGAGGCTTCAGGCACTCCTGTATGAGTCCTGTCGAGGCAGGTGGCGGCTTGGTTCGCGCTCGCTGCTGCCAGTGAGATCGGGAGCGGCCTGGACTGCCGAAGCACTCACTGTGCGCGCTGCGCGGTGGCAGCGGCCGGAGCTCCGTCTGAGGGGAATCTCGGACCGCGGGCGCAGCAGAGCAGATCGTGGCCACAGCTGGGCTCGCTCCGACGCGCAGCCGCTCAGCCGGCACCGCGGGGTGCTAACACCTACCGTACCCACTCATCGTGACGTAGTCGCTGCCTTCCTGCCCACCGCAAAGACATGTGCGCGCAATGTCTGCGTGGTCACGTGCGTCTGCGGTTTGCTCCTCCTCAGTTCGAGGGCTATGCCCTTTAACAGCCCACCGCTGCTTCCTCAAGCCATAACACGTCGTCACTTTTCTTTCTACCTCGAAGCGCCGTCACCGTTTTGTGAGACACGAGCGCATCCTTTCTCCGCCGATAGAACTCTCTTCGATATTATGCAGCTGCGTTCAGGCTGTATTAAGGGGCTCCGGAAAGGCTCAAAATCATGAAAAGTTCAATTTTTACTTTTTTGCGTTTTCTGAAACTGCAGACTATTACCTTTTAATAGATATATAATTTATTCAATTCCGAAGACTACAAATATTTTTAAATTTTTTTTTGAAATGTGTTCTACATGGGCGTGACCCACTGTGGCGCTGTTAAACATCTGTCAAATGGTGTTATTATTAACGTCCGTGTTCATCAGGTACATTTTAGTGATGTGAGATAAAGTATGTGTTGTGGCTAACCTGTGATGGTTCAATATATATCGCTGGTGTGATTGTCGATTGTTTCATGTTTATTTACTCTGTCGTTATCTCGAAAATATTCGTAATTAATTCTGTTTCTTGAGTCTCTGTTTTGTTGAAGTATAATAATGAGTAAAAGTAAAGTTGCTGTTGCGACTTTCAATGATGGCAACATTGTAAGGTGCAAGGTATTTAGAAATATGGGAATGAAGATAGGTTCTAACATGGTACGAGCGATGCTTGCTTTAGACAAGGAACGCCTTCGGGCTGCAGACAGGGCTGTAAAGAGTCTAGAAATACATGCAAGAGTAAACAGGAGGAGGAACAAGAGGAAGCTGGAGGAGGAGTTTGCAGAGGATGAAGATAATCCATCCTATGGACCTGGAATGCACTAAAAAGTTAATCCAATCTTTGTCGCTCGATTCCCAAAACTTTTATTTTCTCATACTAATTACATGTTTTCTAAGGATCTTCCAAACATATTTGTTTCAAACTTTCAGTAAATGTTACACAGTACCTTCTGCATAATTTAACACAGCCTTTTTCCAAAAAAACTGTATATTTTTGAATACATAAATAAAAAATTGCAAAAAAAGTTGTGAATTTTCATTACAATTGAAAAAAAATCATCTTTAATAACTGAACTAAAATTTTGTAAAATCCCTGTGTTAAGTTGTAGCCCATATTCCAATAAATAATCTGTAAAAAGTTCAACTTCCTACCTCAAATACTTTGTGAGGAAAGATGTACTTTATAAGCGTTATTTTAACATTGCAAGTATAGGGCGTTCCGGAGCCCCTTAAGATTTTTCAAAGTGTCTGAGTCCTGCTCCGCGATAGCTCTGCCAAGCAAACCTCGTCAACTTGACCTCGTATTTTAAGGAGAGATTTCTTAAGTAATAGAACTAGTACGTTGTCCTCGATGGTGAGTGTTCATCGAAGGTGAGGGTATCATCTGGAGTGCCCCATGGAAGTGTGGTAGGTCCGCTGTTGTTTTCTATCTACATACATGATCTTTTGGATCGGATGGATAGCAATGTGCGGCTGTTTGCTGATGATGCTGTGGTGTACGGGAAGGTGTCGTCATTGGGTGACTGTAGGAGGATACAAGATGACTTGGACAGGATTTGTGACCGGTGTAAAGAATGGCAGCTAACTCTAAATATAGATAACTGTAAATTAATTCAGATGAATAGGAAAAAGAATCCCGTAATGTTTGAATACTCCATTAGTAGTGTAGTGCTTGACACAGTCACGTCGATTAAATATTTGGGCGTAACATTGCAGAGCGATACGAAGTGGGACAAGCATGTAATGGCAGTTGTGGGGAAGGCGGATAGTCGTCTTAGGTTCATTGGTAGAGTTTTGGGAAGATGTGGTTCATGTGTAAAGGAGACCGCTTATAAAACACTAATACGACTTATTCTTGAGTATTACTCGAACGTTTGGGATCTCTATCAGGTCGGATTGAGGGAAGACATAGAAGCAATTCAGAGGCGGGCTGCTAGATTTGTTACTGGTAGGTTTGATCATCACGCGAGTGTTACGGAAATGCTTCAGGAACTCGGGTGGGAGTCTCTAGAGGAAAGGAGGCGTTCTTTTCGTGAATCGCTACTGAGGAGATTTAGAGAACCAGCATTTTAGGCTGAGTGCAGTACAATTTTACTGCCGCCAACTTATATTTCGCGGAAAGACCACAAAGATAAGATAAGAGAGATTAGGGCTCGTACAGAGGCACATAGGTAGTCATTTTTCCCTCGTTCTGTTTGGGAGTGGAACAGGGAGAGAAGATGCTAGTTGTGGTACGAGGTACCCTCCGCCACGCACCTTATGGTGGATTGCGGAGTGTGTATGTAGATGTAGATGTAGAAAAGGCACACTTGCAAGATAACAAATCCAACAACTGATCCCGTCCGAAAATTTGGGCCCTTATTGTGATAGTATGCAGTTAGGACTTTCAGTCTTTAAACATGCTCGGGCGGCTGCTCAAGTATTTAAGAATGAAATTCGCCAACAGCCGTGAAGTTGAAATGTTATTTTATTTTATTTTTACTACCAGATGCGTCAAGTTGCATGTTTGATGTTGTGACAACTAATTATATCACTCAGATATGCACATTATTGTACTGCATAGATTACAGTGTGACATTTTAATTAAATGAGGGTAGGTCCTCATATATACTAGGGGTTTTCTCATCTATAAGAATTACATAAGATTTTTATATTAAAAAAAATATAAGCTTTGTTCAGCGGAGCTTCTGATTGTATACTGTCCAGTTCTGGCCTTTTTAATGTTTTATATGTTTTCTGTGTATATACAGCAGAACAGAAAAAATGTGTGTACATACTTGTTAGTGATGAAACTATTTGACGTCGCGGATTTACGTGATGTTAAATAGTTTCATCGCTAACAAGTACTCACACACGTATTTTATTCTGTTGTACTGGATGTACCCAGAGATTTGTCTTAACCCTGCTACTTTCATCTTGCAGCTTTAAGTCCTTTTTTTCTTAGCCGTCGCTTTCTGTAAAGTTTGCAGTAGTACATCTTGATGTATGCTGTTACTATACTCTTTTTATAATGCAGTGGCCTGAAGATGCCATAATGGAATGCAGAAACTGGTACTGAAAATAAAATAAAATGACATCTCAATGCACGGCTTTTGGCTAATTTTATTGTTAAACACCATTTTGTCACTCCCCCCCCCCCCCCCCCTTCTTGCAGTCTCGTAATCCCCGACCGCTAAGTTCTCCGCAGGGGAGTGGGTAAGAGGTCTGTGAAAACGGTTTTGAGGTTGTTAACATGCTGTTTTCATTGTGCCAAAATGTGCGGTTTCTGACCTGTTGTACGCATCATCAACTTCAGCTGATAGTGCTGTCTGGAGTATAGTCCAAAATCGGTCATTTTAATAAAGTACCGTCGCGATCTAGACTGTTTTTTCACCAGTTTTATATAGTTACAAGATCGCTGGTTCCAGAAAATTCTACCAAAAATTTTTGGATTTTGGCCTTTACTCAGTCGCATCTGAGTACTAGGCAACTCTGCGATGATCTATGTATGATCTATGTGTGCCGTATCCGCCGGGATGCACTGCAGCTATCATCGCGTGTGAATTGGTCTATTGGCGTGAGAGTCCCAGGGATGCTAGGACGGACGATTATTTCAAGTCGGCACTAGTAGTAGCGTGGGTGGACGATCCTGCCTCCATCACTCCGTAATGATACACGAAGGAAAGGCGTAGTTTATTTTTAAACAGACAGACATAGTAGTCCTATTTTTATGAAGAGGCTTGAGGTAATCCGAGAAACGTTGAGAAATACAAAAGGTATTCTTGAAGTTTTGTGTATTGTAATACATCATTTCCTGGCTGCACATGTGTGCTAAGTCTGTACACTATTATGGTGGCCACGGCCAATCTCTGGTCTTACCCTAACCCTCCTAAATGAGCAGTGATCGGGACTGACTAGGATCTAGTATAGCTTTCAACGATGAAGGTACCTGCATGACCGAGGCCATTAACAACGTGTCCCCCGACTATGCAATGCCTTCTGAAACTCCTACAATATGTAACATCGTCCATATGGCGTTAATTTTTCACCTCGACTAAAATTTTTCATAATTAGAGATAAGAAGGAGCGATCTGTAATCGCTTCGACGAAGATGTAATAGCCAAGACATCATTCAATACTGTTTGTTCGCGATGACCGATTTCAACATATAAGACCGTTATCGTCTGATCTTTAAAAAACATGAAGCACCTCGAGTAACTGGGGATGTCCACACACGTAACACTCCACTGATGCTTGTTAGATGATGAATTGCGTAACATTGCACTTCTATGCACTTGTTTAAGTTTACGTGACGAGTTAAATATACGCTGCGTCCACTTGTTTTGAAGTGCACTGTTCGCTATAACGTCAACATGGCATGTGTGGTAAAGTCTTGATGGAGCAGGACGTATAACAACAAGTTTTTTAAAGATCAGAAGATGATAGCCTTAACTGTTAAAACCGGTCATCAGGAACAAACAGTACTGAATGCGATCTTGGCTATTAAATTTTCGTTTTCGCCTCGACTTCGACATTTTGCTAGTTATAAAATTAGCATTATCAATGTGCGTAAATAAGTTATGAAACTTTGGGTAGGGCATGAATATTTTTCTCCAAGGCACGTGTTTGCTTCGTCTGAAACCACCGTGATCTTACGAAAAGTTGAGAATTCTACTCTAAAATTAGCTAAGCAGCTATAGCTAAATACACTCCTGGAAATTGAAATAAGAACACCGTGAATTCATTGTCCCAGGAAGGGGAAACTTTATTGACACATTCCCGGGGTCAGATACATCACATGATCACACTGACAGAACCACAGGCACATAGACACAGGCAACAGAGCATGCACAATGTCGGCACTAGTACAGTGTATATCCACCTTTCGCAGCAATGCAGGCTGCTATTCTCCCATGGAGACGATCGTAGAGATGCTGGATGTAGTCCTGTGGAACGGCTTGCCATGCCATTTCCACCTGGCGCCTCAGTTGGACCAGCGTTCGTGCTGGACGTGCAGACCGCGTGAGACGACGCTTCATCCAGTCCCAAACATGCTCAATGGGGGACAGATCCGGAGATCTTGCTGGCCAGGGTAGTTGACTTACACCTTCTAGAGCACGTTGGGTGGCACGGGATACATGCGGACGTGCATTGTCCTGTTGGAACAGCAAGTTCCCTTGCCGGTCTAGGAATGGTAGAACGATGGGTTCGATGGCGGTTTGGATGTACCGTGCACTATTCAGTGTCCCCTCGACGATCACCAGTGGTGTACGGCCAGTGTAGGAGATCGCTCCCCACACCATGATGCCGCGTGTTGGCCCTGTGTGCCTCGGTCGTATGCAGTCCTGATTGTGGCGCTCACCTGCACGGCGCCAAACACGCATACGACCATCATTGGCACCAAGGCAGAAGCGACTCTCATCGCTGAAGACGACACGTCTCCATTCGTCCCTCCATTCACGCCTGTCGCGACACCACTGGAGGCGGGCTGCACGATGTTGGGGCGTGAGCGGAAGACGGCGTAACGGTGTGCGGGACCGTAGCCCAGCTTCATGGAGACGGTTGCGAATGGTCCTCGCCGATACCCCAGGAGCAACAGTGTCCCTAATTTGCTGTGAAGTGGCGGTGCGGTCCCCTACGGCACTGCGTAGGATCCTACGGTCTTGGCGTGCATCCGTGCGTCGCTTCGGTCCGGTCCCAGGTCGACGGACACGTGCACCTTCCGCCGACCACTGGCGACAACATCGATGTACTGTGGAGACCTCACGCCCCACGTGTTGAGCAATTCGGCGGTACGTCCACCCGGCCTCCCGCATGCCCACTATCCGCCCTCGCTCAAAGTCCGTCAACTGCACATACGGTTCACGTCCACGCTGTCGCGGCATGCTACCAGTGTTAAAGACTGCGATGGAGCTCCGTATGCCACGGCAAACTGGCTGACACTGACGGCGGCGATGCACAAATGCTGCGCAGCTAGCGCCATTCGACGGCCAACACCGCGGTTCCTGGTGTGTCCGCTGTGCCGTGCGTGTGATCATTGCTTGTACAGCCCTCTCGCAGTGTCCGGAGCAAGTATGGTGGGTCTGACACACCGGTGTCAATGTGTTCTTTTTTCCATTTCCAGGAGTGTAGTATCGCGCAGTGGCCGGTAACAACACTTTAGTATCTTTTTCATTCTGTTGGTGTTTTGTTAAGGTAACAATAAGTTACACACCTCAACAAGTTTTTTGTTTTTATAAATACTTGCGCACTTTCATTATGGCAGACGAAAGAGACGATACGATTATTAATGATGAATGCGCGGACGTCTTGTCTGACGTTCCGGACGACTTGGCCGATTGGGAAGAAGACATTGGATATAAAAAAAAATGAAAGTGAAGCAGAATCGTCGGAAGATAGCGAAATATGTCCAAGAAGAATTCGGCAAACGCCACGGTTGCCAACTGATTCGGATGAATCAGGCGAAGAAGACAGACTATGATTTACTGAGGACTAATAATAAATTTGAAGGATCTCCGGGTCGACACGTTTTTCCTAAAGATACACAGAGCGTCGTGGATATCGTAGAATGATATATTGGGAACGATCTATTGGAATATACGAGGGCTGTCCAGAAAGAGTATGTTACGATTTATCGCGAAATGAAAATCACAGTGAAAATCAGAAATGTTTCATTTGTAACAGTTAGCTACACCTTTCAGCTACTTCTCTACGTAGTCGCCGTTCTGACTCAGACATTCGTCGTAGCGTTGTACCAACTTTCCAGTACCCTCATCATAGAAGGCAGCCGCCAGTGCTTTCCGCCAATTCTCTACGCTGGCCTAAAGCTCGTTGTCTGTGCCAAAATGCTGTCTTCATAGCCAGCGGTTCGTTTGAGCAGAGATGAAACTCAGTGGGAGACAATTACGGGCTGTATTGTGGGTAACCAAACATTTCCAATTGAAACGATGCAGGAACACCTTCATTGCCCCTGCAGAACGAGGCTGAGAATTGTCTTGAAGAAGAAACCGCACGACAGTTATGTAATGTTGGTTGCGTAGCTTCAGGGGAAAATTCTCACCAGGCCCTCTTACTTGGCGGTAGTCACTATTTTCTATAACATCTTTACGCGCTCACTAAGAGCTCAGGAATGAAAAGAGCGACATAATTCTACTTAGAGTCATACTAGAGACACTGACCAACACATCTTTGCAAGGCTTTATCGGATTTTCATAGTCGTTTCCATTTCGCGACCGATCGTAACTTACTTTCTGGACAGCCCTCGTATTAGCAACGAAACGAACAAGTATTACAGTCAAAATTGCAATAGAAGGAAACTGGATAAAAAAAATATGCCAAATTTGTCGACGTTTCGGGACCCGAACTTAGAGAATGGTTGGGGCTTGCTATCCTTATGAGAATTGTAAAAAAAGCAAGGATCGATGATTACATCAACATTTATACTCCGCAAGCCACCCAAGGGTGTGTGGCGTAGGGCACTTTACGTGCCACTGTCATTACCTCCCTTTCCTGTTCCAGTCGCGTATGGTTCGCGGGAAGAACGACTGTCTGAAAGCCTCCGTGCGCGCTCTAATCTCTCTAATTTAACATTCGTGATCTCCTCGGGAGGTATAAGTAGGGGGAAGCAATATATTCGATACCTCATCCAGAAACGCACCCTCTTGAAACCTGGCGAGCAAGCTACACCGCGATGCAGAGCGCCTCTCTTGCAGAGTCTGCCACTTGAGTTTGTTAAACATCTCCGTAACGCTATCACGGTTACCAAATAACCCTGTGACGAAACGCGCCGCTCTTCTTTGGATCTTCTCTATCTCCTCCGTCAACCCGATCTGGTACGGATCCCACACTGATGAGCAATACTCAAGTATAGGTCGAACGAGTGTTTTGTAAGCCACCTCCTTTGTTGATGGACTACATTTTCTAAGGACTCTCCCAATGAATCTCAACCTGGTACCCGCCTTACCAACAATTAATTTTATATGATCATTCCACTTCAAATCGTTCCGCACGCATACTCCCAGATATTTTACAGAAGTAACTGCTACCAGTGTTTGTTCCGCTTATATAATCATACAATAAAGGATCCTTCTTTCTATGTATTCGCAATACATTACATTTGTCTATGTTAAGGGTCAGTTGCCACTCCCTGCACCAAGTGCCTATCCGCTGCAGATCTTCCTGCATTTCGCTACAATTTTCTAATGCTGCAACTTCTGGTCAACTGGTTGATAGACACACCGATATTTCGCAAAACGACGTCCCGCAACCGATTCAGACAAATATTATCATTTCTACATTTCTCCGACAACAATAATAAACCGGACAATGCCGACCGGCTTTTCAAAGTGTAATTCGTAATCGATTATTTTTCCAAAAATTTTAAAGAAACCTTTAATCTAAGTCAAAACATCTCAACTGATGAAGGAATGATACTGTAGCGTGGGCAGTTAAATTTTAAAGTTTACGATCCGTCGAAAATTACGAAATATTGCATACTGAATCGGATGCTGTGTAATTCGAGTACGGGATACATTTCCCCATTCAAGATATATTCCGGCGCTGGACAACGTTTAGCAAAAACAGTGATGGAACTATTGTGTTTCTTATGGAAAGTGGCATCACCGCTACATGTATAATTATTATAACAGTGTAGAACTTGCAGAGAAGTTACTTAATAGAAAATTCGAGTTTGTGGAACGATACGGCAAAATAGGCGATTTCCGGCAAAATTGAAGCGCGCAAAAGTCAATGTGTTTGAAGCTTGTCATCAACGGAAAGGTGACAAGCGGCCGGCGACAAGCCAAGTAATCCGAATTATCGCTGCCGGCGCCAAGCGAATAAATTTGTACGAGACTTCCGGACGGAAAAGTGTTAAGAAGAGTTGTAGGACATTTGCAGACGAATTGTTGGCGACACAGCTTTAATCCCGGCATTAATACTTTCTAAATGTGGTATGTTCCATATGTTCAGCAGCATAACATTCAAAGATGTACATCTTGACACGAAACAGGAAACACCGTATCACACAGTTCGGTGGCGCCGGCTACTGTTTCCATGCCAGTCTCCACAATGCTCTGTTTGTGTCCCAAAAACCGCGGCTTGTTCTCCTTCCCACGCATCAGATACTGCTATCTCCCTAATCGCGGCGTAACCCACCGTGCGATATCGTAGCAGCTGTGCGCCGTAGATACAGCGTTTGGTACCTGAGACGGATCTCTCGTTCTACTCCGCCTTCAGTATGTTGTCATAGACCGCAACAGAATTCTAGGAAACTGTCGTGATTGCATTAGCATGTCATGAGAGCATCCACTCCTTTAATGCTCACAGAATAGATGAACAGCTGCTCGAGGATATTCGTGGAGAAATATACGCTCTTGTCGGAGAATTGTAGGTTGTAGAGGAAGTCACGTCTACGTTGATTTTATTTCTCACCAAGTATCTTTGCTTGTGGACGACTCTATATTGACACACATAATTTGTGAGATGCAGTTTAAGATGAAAATTGTTGCAAGGCCGACAGGGACCCAAGCACAGAGCGCAGTGCTCGTAACAGCTGAGCTAAAAAGAAGTGCCTGTTACCTTGGCTCAGAGTTCATCGTGACTATGACCCGGCAGAGTTACTTGATGTTTGAACAATATTAGGAAAAGTATGTAAGAAAGCGACTTTCACTGAGATTATCAGTCGGGCGGCAGCTGCTGTCCGGCTGATAACACGAGAAGATTTCAGCAGGAAAAGCATGTATCACTGATTAGCGCTTGGTACACCGATACAAATGTTTAAATTTCCAACAGGGACTAGTCCTCTGTTTCAGGCCATTGTGAACGTTTTTTGTCCGTCTGTACTGGCTGACAGAAAACGTGAAGCATCCAGAAGACATGGTCGAACGTCAACGTCATTTCGTACTCGTATACATAGGCGGGTGTGTAAATGATTAGTTGCAATTCTCTGTGACCAGGATGCATTTGTGTTGTTCGTTTTTAGTGGTTCAGAAGGCTCTAAGCACTATGGGACTTAACATCTGAGGTCAGCAGTCCCCTAGACTTAGAACTACGTAAACCTAACTAACCTAAGGACATCACACACATCCATGCCCGAGGCAGGACTCGAACCTGCAACCGTAGCAGCCGCGTGGTTCCGGACTGAAGCGCCTAGAACCGCTCGGCTCGTTTTTAGTGTTGTTGCCGGGCCCGGTAGGGTATTAAGGAGGCGTGAGCAGCGGCAGATGTTGAGTGTTCGCTGCGGGGACACGGAGACGACGTGTACTCGTTCGAGACAGCTTTATCAGCCGAATGCCTGAAAATTATTGTTGCACAAACGAATACCCAGCCAAATCTACGTTTTTCTATTATATACGAAGTGTGAATCACACGTAATATGATGGAAGGTGTTCAAGATTGGTTCGAAATGTAGTCACTAGATTCCCATAATCTCCCTGAATCGTTACAGGAGAAAACTGGAATTACATGTATTACGAACAGCGCCTGCAATTTCTTCCTCAAACTCTCTCGAATATGAGTGTCTGGATAAAACTCGGAAGGCAGTTGTAAAGTACAAAGCTTTCTGGCAGTGGCCGAAAATTCATTCTGGAGCAAACGGTAAAATAGCAAAAAGTCAATTCGCTGCGAAGTAGCGAAACAAATTGATTGAAGCCGACGTTATCTCTTTCTCCTCCTTATCTTGCTTTCTATTGTTATTTTTTATTCAGCGCGTGGTTTCATATCTTGTTGTGTTCTGTAAAAAAAATTTCACCGTTTTCTTTATACTTTTTGTTCCTTGATAAGTTATGATATTTCATTGTAAAACATATCCAATAGTATTCCCTACTTATGTTCTTTGAAGATGTAGTATAACGTCTCTCCTTTTCTCCAGTTAACTGAATTTTTCTTGGTGTTAGGGTGTGGTGTTTCATCTGGGTTTAGAAAATCCGATGCTTTTGTAGCGCCTAGAAAAGTTCTGTTGATGCTGCCGAGATTATTTCTGTCAATGTTCCAAAAAATCTTTCACACTAGAAGAGCGTAGGTTTTCGCCGCTGGAATCCATTTCAATAAAATGAGAAACTGCTAGTGCAGCCATTTAAAATAATTTATGGGAAGTTTAAAAAATATCACATTCCTACAGGAGGTAAATGGAAATGCCGTGTGACTAGGGCCTCCCGTCGGGTAGACCGTTCGCCTGGTGCAAGTCTTTCGATTTGACGCGACTTGGGCAACTTGCGCGTCGATGGGGATGAAATGATGATGATAAGGACAACACAACACCCAGTCCCTGAGTGGAGAAAATCTCCGACCCAGCCGGGAATAGAACCCGGGCCCTGAAGATTGACATTCCGTCGCGCTGACCACTCAGTTACTGGGTGCGGACCTACAGGAGTTGGTATTGGTCAAAACAAGAAAAAAGTTTCTATAGTTATACGTCCGGAAACCAATACCTGTTGAGATACGGGCTGTTTTATTTGTGACGAAAATTGTGTATTAGGCCTGTTCTGTGGTGTAGACAGTCACGAGAGATGACAAAGTAAATTATCACAATACGGACAAAGGCAAAACCCTCGAGTAATCACGGAGTGCCGGTATCGCTTCAGTGTCAATGTATGAGCAGGAGTTATCAGTGAAAAACTCATAGAGCTACAGACTTTATCAAGCAGATTAACAGTTGGTAATATGTATCAACGATTTCTGCGCGATGAATTAGCAGCGTTATTGGAGAACGTTGCCCTCGCAGAAAACAGCGACTGTGGTTTATGCACATAAGGGTACCACTCACTTTTCTACGCATCGTGCAACAGTACCTCACCGCGACTTTTCATGGGCGATAGATTGTTCGAGGAGGTCAAGCAGAGTGGCCTCCCGTTCATCTGAGTTGGATCTCCGGCTGTGGGGACATTTAAAAGTATTAGTTTACAAGCAACCCATCGGCAAAGTGGCTTACGGAGAATGATGCATATACACGTGCATCATTCTCCATAAACCACCTAACGGTATGTGGCAGAGTTGACTTCTGATACCACTAATTGATCCATCCTTCCCTGTTCCACTAGCGAATGACACTTGGGGAGCATGGTTGTCAGTAAGCCTCTGCATTATCTCTAATTTCTCGAATCTTTGCGTCGTGGTTATTTCGTGAGATATATGTGTGGGACGAAGTATTATGTTGTCCGACCTTTCCCAGGAAGTGCTCACTCAATAACTGACACCTCCGCGACACACAGCACATCTGTTGTAGCGTCTGCCACTGCAGTTGGCCGGGCATCTCTTTAACGCTCTCGACTGCTAAGGTCGCAGGTTCGAATCCTGCCTCGGGCATGGATGTGCGTGATGTCCTTAGGTTGGTTAGGTTTAAGTAGTTCTAAGTTCTAGGGGACTGATGGCCTCAGATGTTAAGTCCCATAGTGCTCAGAGCCATTTTTTAACGCTCTCGCGCCGACTAGACGAATCCGTGACGAAGCGCGCCGCTCTTCGTTGGATCTGCTCTATCTTTTCTGTTAGTCTTACCTGGTAAGGGTCCCAAGCTGAAGAATAATGCTTAAGAGCCGGCGGAACAAGCGCCTTGTAAGCCAATTTTCCTTAAGATTCTTCCAATTAATCTTAGTCTGACAACTGCTTTTCCTAATATTCGTTTTATGTGGTCATTCACATAAGGCTGCACTAGATGTGACACAATGTATTTGAAAGGGTGAGTGATTTACTGCGAAGAAGTGCTGCAGGATGTATGATATCCACACGCAACACTGGCTATAGCGTCTATTGCTACGTAATAGACAGAAGATTGGCTCGTATCTCAGCTAATAGGCATCCCGATGAAGGTTGTGCACAAAAGCAGCCGAAACGTTGGTAGCTTTGTCGCATAAGACAGAATCACACACCCAGAAGATTTTTATTGAAATCTTGCACTTTCTTTACATATCAGTCTCTGTTCCTCATTACATGTGGGACATCTAGGCGAATGTGCTATCATATTGAATTTAGAATTTGCTGTTTTTTTTTAATATATACTGTTGAATATCTTGCCACCCACTGAGCGGCCTAGCCACAAACTCTACAACACTTGTTCCGTTAGAAGAGACCGGAGATAGGGAATGAGGGAATGACTGTAACGCTGACGTACCTACACTGATGACGAAACTACCCTATTGGAGTCATCGGTAGCGAGAACAGCTTTTCTAAGAACAAGCTGACCGAAGTTCTTTATAGCAGTAATACGTGACGGTGTCGGTCGGGTGTCGGTCACGACTCGAAGGCCTGCGTGAGCCACTGACATTGCCGTACAGGCGCTTCGTGTCACGGCTGCGCCGTCCTCAGGCAGTCTCGCGCGCGAGCGGGCTCACAAATAGCTGGCGCTGAGGCCGCTACCGAGGACGTCGCACTGCTGTACCGTTGAAACGTTTAGGCTGCTCCTGCAGGACGTCACATCTGAGCCGGCCGCACAAAGTGTCCGGTCGAGTACTCGGCATGGTAAACACCATGCAACCGGACTGTTGATGAGGCTTAATAGAATGTTTCTCGTAACGGATACAGAACAAGAGAGATCGTCTTTAGTAGCGGGTGAAGAGCACCAATAGAAGATTTAAACTTTTGCGTTTCGCCGATATCGATACTGTTATAGACACAAGCCTAACTCGGATGTATTCGGAAAGGGCAGAAGGTAGGTTCTACGCTAAGACCATTGCACAACAAGAGTGGTGCATTATAAGTACATGTTGCGGATTTTCTGCAGACGTAATTCTTCTGCGGTACAGATAACAGGTGCATCATAGTGTGCAAATGAAATACAAGGCAAGGGGAAATACATTCCAAAGTCGAAGTACGCGGGCCAGTAAGATTCTTGTGAGAAAAACGTTAAACAACACAAGATTCACCGCGAAATTTTGGCGGAATATAGACCACTTGCAATGTCGTGTCCAGCCGTACTGAAATTGATGCCAGCAATATGACCTAGGCCGCCCAGACGTATGTGACGCTGTTTTCGATGTCTAGATCTTGCTCCATGCGATTACCATCTCCTCGGCAAGCTCAAAGAACATCTGGGGGGGGGGGGGGGGGGGAAGAGATTTCCCAAAGGTGATGACACATCGGTCCTCGAATGATTCCGCAACCGAGGAGTGGATTTCTGTCCTCGAGGAACTGAACAATTAGTAAAGCATTCTGACCGTTGTTTATACAGATTTGATGACTATGTCGTAAAACTGTCATTTTGAAGTGTAGTTACTTTGTCTGCAATAATAATACGTAATTCACTAGATTAAGTCCTCCTAAATTAGTCCCTGTCTGATTTTATAACGGGAAATTGAGAAAGTTCAAAAATGGTTCAAATGGCTCTGAGCCCTGTGGAACTTACCATCTGAGGTCATCAGTCGCCTAGAAATTAGAACTACTTAAACCTAAATAACCTAAGGAAATCACACACATCCATGCCCGAGGCAGGATTCGAACGTGCGACCGTAGCGCTCGCGCGTTTCCAGACTGTAGCGCCTAGAACCGCTCGGCCACAATTGAGAAAGTATCTCCATAAACAATTACTGGAGAAGCAGGAAGGAATAAATACATTTTATTGTTAGTAACTTCTCTTCCTACGTTTAATAATGGAAACTGCATTTCAAATATACATACTTTACGTAAAGTGAAAATGTCACGATGTTAGAAATTATTATTCTGAGATCATAGATATATTTTACTGCTACGAAAAAACTATCTCTTACATGAGTTTTAAATATTTTCCTTTCCGATTCGAAATAAATTTAAAATTCTTTTAATTCCGAAATATTACTTCGTCAGGCTCAAGCCAAAGGTAATGGTTCAAATGGCTCTGAGCACTATGGGACTTAACATCTATGGTCATCAGTCCCCTAGAACTTAGAACTACTTAAACCTAACTAACCTAAGGACATCACACAACACCCAGTCATCACGAGGCAGAGAAAATCTCTGACCCCGCCGGGAATCGAACCCGGGAACCCGGGCGTGGGAAGCGAGAACGCTACCGCACGACCACGAGCTGCGGACCCAAATGTAATGCAAGCTTCTGCTGTGTGGATTTATGTAAAGATAAATTTTCAACAATCAAAGATAACCGTGCTGTGTTAACTGAAAATTGGAATTCGTAAATAACTTAAAACCGCAGTTTGTTCAGAATGTAGAGCGCGAGAAATGAAAGAAAACTTATTTTAAGCTACTTTTGGGAATTAAAATAGCACACGAGCTTCCACCCGTCCACAGAATTGGCCACATTTACGTAAACGGTAAGGAGAGGAACAGGTTTCCGTTCCACAGCAAGAACAAATTTTTAAAATTCAACACTGATAATTGTTATTTAACGGTAATTCAACTTACATGAATAGGCAGCAAGCCTCTCTACACTGAACTGCATAAAGAGCCACAAGCGCAAGACAAGAGCTAAGAAACAAGATCAAAAACACAAGCGACAAGAAAAAAATTAATAACATGGTGGCTATCCTTGGTATAGTAGCTTATGGAATCTTTACATGTCACCGAGAAATCTAAAGTTTCAATATATTGCTTATGATAAATAGACTTTATTAAGCGTATTGCACTGTAATTACTGTTACTTCTAATTAGAGGTGTCACACTGTCATAGAAAGATCAAGCTTCAAAATTCCATCGACGGCGAGGTTATGAGAGGTAGATCGCAAGACTGGATACGGCAAGGATAGCAAATGAGTTCGGCTGTGTCCTTTTCAGAAGAACCATCCTGGTATTGGATTCAGTCGATTAAGGAAAACATTAATCTGGGTGATCGAACGGCATGTTTACCGCTGGGCCACCTAAACATTTCCCTGCTAAAATACTGTTCTCCGAGATAACGCTGACCCAGATACACCCCGAAAAACAAATGTTCAGTTACCCAGGAACATTTCAAGAACCTCAACACGGTGGATCAGTTTAAAACTTTCACAGTTTGTAGCAGTCTTGATTTTTGACTACGACAGTTGCGATCCATATTTGTACCAAATGGTTCAAATGGCTCTGAGCACTATGGGACTCAACTTCTGAGGTCCCCTAGAACTTAGAACTAGTTAAACCTAACTAACCGAAGGACATCACAAACATCCATGCCGGAGGCAGGATTCGAACCTGCGACCGTAGCGGTCTTGCGGTTCCAGACTGCAGCGCCTTTAACCGCACGGCCACTTCGGCCGGCACATTTGTATCAGAAAATTGCTAGAAGTAATAATAGGCGTACGGAAAGTAGGGGGGGGGGGGGGGTTGGAGATCGGGATCACTAAGGTTTTCTTCAATACAGAGTTCTCATACACTTTTACAATGTTCATTTCTAGATTAATTTATGAAATAATAATCGAAATTAATACTGTAACTAAAACTAGTAGGCGTTCATTTGTGAAGGAAAATTGTAAATCCTTTGGAATATCGTTATTTCCGCGAAGTGTGGAAGTCGTAAGCTTGCCTCTGATGTGATCGGATATATTTTTGTATAATAGGTGTGAACAATGTAATTTCGGCTTCGTTAACGTGAAAAACCGAAACGCTGTGTGATATACTAAAATGTGGAAAAATCAGTGGAAAATATATTTACGTAAAAGATTCTGCAACAACAATTTTCCAATTTATTTAGTTCAAACCAACGGTGAGGACCTGATGCTAGATTTCCAGCTTCAAGAATCAGACCCATAGACAAGAAGAACTGGAGCCATCTCAAAACATGACAAGCTAAGTACACTTGTAAGTTTATTGTAATCTTCGCTCCTCTCAAATCTTCATAAAAGACTTCGCTGTTTAATTACTTAGACTGGGCATTGTTTGATGTGGACAATAGATGGAAGAAGGAAGGAAGGGGGAAATTACACTACGCAAAACATGATCTACTAAGTCCTCTCTGCAAACTCTAGAAGTGTGTAACACGAATTGTGAAACACTCTGTAGAGAACTGCTTCAGATTTTGGAGTCCTTATCAAGTAATGGTGACACAGGTCATAGAAAGAATTCCGAGAAGCGCAGCTAGAGTCGAAACAAACTGATATACCTCATACGAAAGTATAACGGAGACGCCGAGGTAACTGCGGAATGTAGGTGCGGTCGCGTCAGGCTGCGAGGAGCACATTGAGCAGTGGTTCCAGGGAAGCTATTGAGGCTGTAGGGAAGCACGTCCTTGGTCTCGTCGGCATGCGGGTCTCGCGCCAGCTGAACGTGGTTTAGGCTGCGAAAGCAAGCTAGCGGTGCCTTGGGGCGGGTCATGCCCGCGCTTCGCCTTGACACCTGCACGGCACAGAACTCATCTCCATAACGACCAAGAGGTGAGCTGGCACCGGCCGCGATTATCAGCCTGAAGGTTGGCCTCGAAGCTTCGGTGCCTAATTTTTTTTTCTCCTTTATTGAGTTTCGATTCCCCCTAAAGGGGGCGGGCTGGCAGCAGCTTACTACGCCGCTCTTCAGCCTACAGAATTTGTTTTAAAAAGAGGAAGATAATAAAAAATAATAACAGTTGGCGATAAAATAAGATGAGGATACATAAAAGGGGGGGGGGGGTGCTGAGCAGACGGGCCAGGGATTGGGGAAGGCAGAGAAGGGGAGTCTAAAAGGACGCGGGGGGTGGGGGGAGAAAGGAAATAGGGAGAGGGTAGGTGGGGAGAAAACACAGGATGGAAGGGGAGAGGAAGAGGGAGCCCAGGGAAAGGACGGAGGAAAGGAGGGGGGGGGGGTGAGGATCAGAGTTGATAGGAAGGATAAATGGAGGGAGAGAGGGCATCATCCGGGAGGGGGAGTTGATGGAAGCCGCCTTGGGCAAGGAGATGTAGGGTGTAGAGATGGAGAGTGGGGGGGACACAACGGTGAAGACGTCGGTGCCTCAATAGATGCGGTTCTTTTTGAAGTACTACATGCCTTAGCTGCTTCTCGACCTGCGATAGTATTTACGCAGATAATCATAGTGAAACCTGCAGTTTAACGTAAAGCTCTATTGCGCCTCATGTACTTATATTCATCTGCATCTACATCCATACAGGGTGGTCCATTGATGGTGACAGGGCCAAATATCTCACGAAATAAGCATCAAACGAAAAAACTACAAAGAACTAAACTCGTCTAGCTTGAAGGGGGAGACCAGATGGCGCTATGGTTGGCCCGCTAGATGGCGCTGCCATAGGTCAAACGCATATCAACTGCGTTTTTTTTTTTAAAATAGGAACCCCCCTTCTTTCATAACTTATTCGTGTAGCACGTAAAAAAATATGAATGTTTTAGTTGGACCACTTTTTTAGTGATAGATGGCGCTGTAATAGTCACAAACGTACAAGTTCGTGGTGTTGTTGTTGTTGTGGTCGCCAGTTCTGAGACTGGTTTGATGCAACTCTCCATGCTACTCTATCCTGTGCAAGCTTCTTCATCTCCCAGTACCTAATTCAACCTACATCCTTCTGAATCTGCTTAGTGTATTCATCTCTTGGTCTCCCCCTACGATTTTTACCCTCCACGCTGCCCTCCAATACTAAATTGGTGATCCCTTGATGCCTCAGAACATGTCCTACCAACCGATCCCTTCTTCTGGTCAAGTTGTGCCACAATCTTCTCTTCTCCCCAATTCTATTCAATACTTCCTCATTAGTTATGTGATCTACCCATCTAATCTTCAGCATTCTTCTGTAGCACCACATTTCGAAAGCTTCTATTCTCTTCTTGTCCAAACTAGTTACCGTCCATGTTTCACTTCCATACATGGCTATACTCCATACAAATACTTTCAGAAATGACTTCCTGACACTCAAATCTATACTCGATGTTAACAAATTTCTCTTCTTCACAAACGCTTTCCTTGCCATTGCCAGTCTACATTTTATATCCTCTCTACTTCGACCATCATCAGTTATTTTGCTCCCCAAATAGCAAAACTCCTGTACTACTTTAAGTGTCTCATTTCGTAATCTAATACCCTCAACATCACCCGACTTAATTTGACTACATTCCATTATTCTCGTTTTGCTTTTGTTGATGTTCATCTTATATCCTCCCTTCAAGACACCATCCATTCCGTTCAACTGCTCTTCCAAGTCCTTTGCTGTCTCTGACAGAATTACAATGTCATCGGCGAACCTCAGAGTTTTTATTTCTTCTCCATGGATTTTAATACCTACTCCGAATTTTTCTTTTGTTTCCTTTACTGCTTGCTCAATATACAGATTGAATAACATCGGGGAGAGGCTACAACCCTGTCTCACTCCCTTCCCAACCACTGCTTCCCTTTCATGCCCCTCGACTCTTATAACTGCCATCTTGTTTCTGTACTAATTGTAAATAGCCTTTCGCTCCCTGTATTTTACCCATGCCACCTTTAGAATTTGAAAGAGAGTATTCCAGTCAACATTGTCAAAAGCTTTCTCTAAGTCTACAAATGCTAGAAATGTAGGTTTGCCTTTCCTTAATCTTTCTTCTAAGATAAGTCGTAAGGTCAGTATTGCCTCACGTGTTCCAGTATTTCTACGGAATCCAAACTGATCTTCCCCGAGATCGGCTTCTACTAGTTTTTCCATTCGTCTGTAAAGAATTCGTGTTAGTATTTTGCAGCTGTGGCTTATTAAACTGATTGTTTGGTGATTTTCACATGTCAACACCTGCTTTCTTTGGGATTGGAATTATTATATTCTTCTTGAAGTCTGAGGGTATTTCGCCTGTTTCATACATCTTGCTCACCAGATGGTAGAGTTTTGTCAGGACTGGCTCTCCCAAGGCCGTCAGTAGTTCCAATGGAATGTTGTCTACTCCAGCTGCCTTGTTTCGACTCAGGTCTTTCAGTGCTCTGTCAAACTCTTCACGCAGTATCGTATCTCCCATTTCATCTTCATCTACATCCTCTTCCATTTCAATAATATTGTCCTCAAGTACATCGCCCTTGTATAGACCCTCTATATACTCCTTCCACCTTTCTGCTTTCCCTTATTTGCTTAGAACTGGGTTTCCATCTGAGCTCTTGATGTTCATACAAGTGGTTCTCTTATCTCCAAAGGTCTCTTTAATTTTCCTGTAGGCAGTATCTATCTTACCCCTAGTGAGATAAGCCTCTACATCCTTACATTTGTCCTCTAGTCATCCCTGCTTAGCCGTTTTACACTTCCTGTCGATCTCATTTTTGAGACGTTTGTATTCCTTTTTGCCTGCTTCATTTACTGCATTTTTATATTTTCTCCTTTCATCAATTAAATTCAATATTTCTTCTGTTACCCAAGGATTTCTACTAGCCCTCGTCTTTTTACCTACTTGATCCTCTGCTGCCTTCACTACTTCATCCCTCAAAGCTACCCATTCTTCTTCTACTGTATTTCTTTCCCCCATTCCTGTCAATTGTTCCCTTATGTTCTCCCTGAAACTCTGTACAACCTCTGGTTCTTTCAGTTTATCCAGGTCCCATCTCCTTAAAGTCCCACCTTTTTGCAGTTTCTTCAGTTTTAATCTACAGTTCATAACTAATAGATTGTGGTCAGAGACCACATCTGCCCCTGGAAATGTCTTACAATTTAAAACTTGGTTGCTAAATCTCTATCTTACCATTATATAATCTATCTGATACCTTTTAGTATCACCAGGGTTCTTCCATGTATACAGCCTTCTATCATGATTCTTAAACCAAGTGTTAGCTATGATTAAGTTGTGCTCTGTGCAAAATTATACCAGGCGGCTTCCTCTTCCATTTCTTAGTCCCAATCCATATTCACCTACTGTGTTTCCTTCTCTCCCTTTTCCTACACTCGAATTCCAGTCACCCATGACTTAAATTTTCGTCTCCCTTCACTATCTGAATAATTTCTTTTATTTCATCATACATTTCTTCAATTTCTTCGTCATCTGTGGTATCAAGTAAAATTCCGCCGGTGCGGACAGTATTTGCTTCGCGATGGGACCGTTTTCCCAATTGCGGAAAAGGTCGATATCGTGTTGATGTATGGCTATTGTGATCAAAATGACCAACGGGCGTGTGCTACGTATGCTGCTCGGTATCCTGGACGACATCATGCAAGTGTCCGGACCGTTCGCCGGATAGGTACGTTATTTAAGGAAACAGGAAGTGTTCAGCCACATGTGAAACGTCAACCACGACCTGCGACAAATGATGATGCCCAAGTAGGTCTTTCAGCTGCTGTCGCGGCTAATCCGCACATCAGTAGCAGACAAATTCCACGAGAATCGGGAATCTCAAAAACGTCGGTGTTGAGAATGCTACACAAGAGAAATTACGGGACGATGACAGATTTTTCTGCACGCGTTCTATTCATCGACGAAGCGTCATTCACCAACAGCGGTAACGTAAACCGGCATAATACGCATTATTGGGCAACGGCAAATGCACGATGGCTGCGACAAGTGGAACATCAGCGACCTTGGCGGGTTAATGTATGGTGCGGAATTATGAGAGGAAGGATAATTGGCCCCCATTTTATCGATGGCATTCTAAATGGTGCAATGTATGCTGATTTCCTACGTAATGTTCTATCGATGTTATTACAAGATGTTTCACTGCATGACAGAATGGCGAGGTACTTCCAACATGATGGATGTCCGGCACATAGCTCGCGTGCGGTTGAAGCGATATTGAATAGCATATTTCATGACAGGTGGATTGGTCGTCGAAGCACCATACCATGGCCCGCACGTTCACCGGATCTGACGTCCCCGCATTTCTTTCTCTGGGGAAAGTTGAAGGATATTTGCTTTCGTGATCCACCGACAACGCCTGACAACAAGCGTCTGCGCATTGTCAATGCATGTGCGAACATTATGGAAGGCGAACTACTCGCTGTTGAGTGGAATGTCGTTACACGTATTGCCAAATGCATTGAGGTTGGCGGGCATCATTTTGACTATTTATTGCATTAATGTGGTATTTACAGTTAATCACGCTGTAACAGCATGCGTTCTCAGAAACGATAAGTTCACAAAGGTACAGGGTTATTACAAATGATTGAAGCGATTTCACAGCTCTACAATAACTTTATTATTTGAGGTATTTTCACAATGCTTTGCACACGCATACAAAAACTCAAAAAGATTTTTAGGCATTCACAAATGTTCGATATGTACCGCTTTACTGATTCGGCAGACATCAAGCCGATAATCAAGTTCCTCCCACACTCGGTGCAGCATGTCCCCATCAATGAGTTCGAAAGCATCATTGATGCGAGCTCGCAGTTATGGCACGTTTCTTGGTAGAGGAGGTTTAAGCACTGAATCTTTCACATAACCCCACAGAAAGAAATCGCATGGGGTTAAGTCGGGAGAGCGTGGAGGCCATGACATGAATTGCTGATCATGATCTCCACCACGACCGATCCATCGGTTTTCCAATCTCCTGTTTAAGAAATGCCGAACATCATGATGGAAGTGCGGTGGAGCACCATCCTGTTGAAGTCGGCGCTGTCGGTCTCCAGTTGTGGCAGGAGCCAATTTTCCAGCATGTCCAGATACACGTGTCCTGTAACGTTTTTTTTCACAGAAGAAAAAGGGGCCGTAAACTTTAAACCGTGAGATTGCACAAAACACGTTAACTTTTGGTGAATTGCGAATTTGCTGCACGAATGCGTGAGGATTCTCTACCGCCCAGATTCGCACATTGTGTCTGTTCACTTCACCATTAAGAAAAAATGTTGCTTCATCACTGAAAACAAGTTTCGCACTGAACGCATCCTCTTCCATGAGCTGTTGCAACCGCGCCGAAAATTCAAAGCGTTTGACTTTGTCATCGGGTGTTAGGGCTTGTAGCAATTGTAAATGGTAAGGCTTCTGCTTTAGCCTTTTCCGTAAGATTTTCCCAACCGTCGGCGGTGGTACGTTTAGCTCCTTGCTTTATTCGTCGACTTCCGCGGGCTACGCGTGAAACTTGCCCGCATGCGTTCAACCGTTTCTTCGCTCACGGCAGGTCGACCCGTTGATTTCCCCTTACAGAGGCATCCAGAAGCTTTAAACTGCGCATCGCCGAATGGAGTTAGCAGTTGGTGGATCTTTGTTGAACTTCGTCCTGAAGTGTCGTTGCATTGTTATGACTGACTGATGTGAGTGCATTTCAAGCACGTCATACGCTTTCTCGGCTCCTGTCGCCATTTTGTCTCACTGCGCTCTCGAGCGCTCTGGCGGCAGAAACCTGAAGTGCGGCTTCAGCCGAACAAAACTTTATGAGTTTTTCTACGTATCTGTATTATGTCGTGACCATATGTCAATGAATGAAGCTACAGTGAATTTATGAAATCGCTTCAATCATTTGTAAAAGCGCTGTACATGTATCACATTGGAACAACCGAAATAAAATGTTCAAACGTACCTACGTTCTGTATTTTAATTTATAAATCCTATCTCTTACCAACTGTTCGTCTAAAATTGTGAGCCATATGTTTGTGACTATTACAGCACCATCTATCACAAAGCGGAAAAAGTGGTCCAAATAAAACGTTCATATTCCTTTATGTACTACACAAATATGTAATAAAAAATGGGGGTTCCTATTTTTAAAAAAACGCAGTTGATATCCGTTTGACCTATGGCAGCGCCATCTAGCGGGCCAACCATAGCGCCATCTGGTTTCCCCCTTCGTTCTTTGTAGTTTTTTCGTTTGACGCTTATTTCGTGAGATATTTGGCCAGGTCACGATCAGTGGACCACCCTGTATACATAGTCCGTAAGCGATCACACGGTATGTAGCAGAGGGTACCTTGTCACACTACTGGTAATTCCCTTTTCTGTCTTAGACGCAAATGAAAACTGTCCTTATGGAGGTGAGAGCCCTAATTTCTCCTGCGTTGGTTTCGCGGACCTCATGAGAAATTTGCGTTGGCGCCAGTGGATTCGTTCTGAAGCCAGCCGCGTCTGCCGGTTCTCTAAATTATCTCAGAAGTGTTACGCAATCGAAAAGGAAGTCGTCTTCTCTCCACGGGTTTCCATTTGAGTTCGCGCAGAATTTCCGCAGTACAAATCTAACCAGCACCCCTCCGAATAATTTCTCCGATGTTTTACTTTCATCCGACATTGTGGCGATCCCATACGCTCGATCAGTATTCAAGAATGAGTCGTACAAGTGTTCTATACGCGAACTCCCTTATAGATGAGCTACACTTTCCTACAATTCTCTAAGTAATCTCAATAGTGTTACGCAAGCAAAAGGAAAGTAGTCTTCCCTCCAGGGGTTACGATTTGATTTCACGCAGAATTTATAATTCAACAGCACCTCTCCGAATTATTACTTCGATGTCTTCCTTTAATCCGACATTGTGGCGATCCCATATGCTCGAGCAGTACTCAATAATGGGTCGCAGAAGTGCTCTATATGCTAACTCCTTTATAGATGAGCTACACTTTCCTAGAATTATCCCAATAAACCGAATTCGACCATTCGGAATGGAATGGAATGGCTCTGAGCACTATGGGACTTAACATCTATGGTCATCAGTCCCCTAGAACTTAGAACTACTTAAACCTAACTAACCTAAGGACATCACACAACACCCAGCCATCACGAGGCAGAGAAAATCCCTGACCCCGCCGGGAATCGAACCCGGGAACCCGGGCGTGGGAAGCGAGAACGCTACCGCACGACCACGAGATCGACCATTCGGCTTCTCTTCTACCGACCTAACGTGTTCTCGTCATTGTGTCTAGCTTTGTAACGCTACGCCTCGATATTTAACCGACGTTATTGTGCTAAGCAGAAAACCACAAATCTTGTATTCTAACATTACAGGAGTGTCTTCCCCACTCATATGTATTAAATTACGTTTCTCTACGTTTAGAGGAAGCTGCCATTCATCACACCAGATAGAAATTCTAAGTCATTCTGTATCCTTCAGCAGTGACTCAACGATGACACTTTGTCGTACATTACAGCGTCATCAGCAAACAGTCGTAGATTGCTGCTCCCCCTATCCGTTACATCGCTTATTTGTATAGAGAACAAGACGTCCTATCACACTACCTTTGGGCACTCTTAAGGACACCGTTGCCTCTGAGGAAAACTTTCCGTCCAGGTTAATGTACTGGGTTCTATTACTTAACGGACAGGTCTTTGAAGTACTTTTGAACAAGTTCTTCAAAAACTGCCTTGAACAACTAGTTAGACAACCCACACGTAGTGGAAATATTTTAGACCTTATGTAAGGATGCAGAGTCTCGTGGCGGTTACACAGAATAAAAAGTTCGCGGGTTTCCAGCTGCGTCAGTCACTTGTCGCTGATGGAAGACCTTGTAGCTACAAACAGACCGGATCTTACCGACAGTGTCAGTATAGAGACAGGGCTTAGTTTTTATGACGTCATCATAGCGCCGATGGTTACTAAACTTAATAAATCCGTCAAGAGGGCTATAAGAGTATTTATGCTACAAAAAGGCAGATAAGCAGTTATTAGCATCGCTCTCCGACAATGATTGGACGTCTTTTTGTCACAATCTGACGGACGTAGGGGAATTACGGGCAACGTTTAAACTGACTGTTACACTCTCGGTTTAAAAAAGAACGCACAAATATCGACAGGCAAAAGTAGGACTTCGTGCGTCCGTAAGAGGAACTATGCGTGAAGCTTACAACAATTTCCACCATCATACTTTAGCGAAAGATCTTGTCGAGAACTCCAGAAAATTCTGGTCATACGTAAAATCGCTAAGCCAGTCGAGGGCTTCTATCCAGTTACCAGTCTGCGAGTTTGGAGTGGCAATAGAACACAGCATGAGGGAAAGGTGAAGTGTTTAATTTCGTGTTTAAGAAATCATTCACGCAGGAGGAGCGTGGGATGGAGAAATCCCATGGCTCATCGATGACGTCATCGGTGACACACTGTCCGTGAATGCCCCTTGTTATCCTACTTTGGATTACTTTCATTATGACCTATTATTTAGTTCGATTCTGCGTAATTTGATCTGCGAAAACGTGAGTATATTATTACGACACCAAGAACAATAGAAATATTACGGTAAAAGGAATGAAAGGAAAATAAATCGTAGCATTTCCTGGTACTTTACAAACGAATTTCATAAAAAACGTGGTCTATAATGCTATCGTACGTATCACAAAATTCAGCAGTCAAAAACGATGCGAGAGTGCCAGCACCATTTGACGCTCGATATCCAAGGTTTTTCGAACAACATTCAACTTGGCAGTGATCTTTGTCTGGTGAAACGACAGTCAATATCGGAGGGCTAGATAAGGACTACGAGCACTTATTCTGAAGTGCCCAGTCACGTCTTAAAAGCATGTCCGTTAATCTGCAACGGTGGTCTGGAATTTCCCGCGTTCTCGAGGGAGTAATAGTTTACAATCTGTAATGTTATTTAAAGCTCTACCTACTCTAAGTTGCGAAAGTGAAAAAGCCGGCGGTTCAGAATGTTACCTAAAAATTAGTTTAGAGACTGCACTCTCATTAACGATTCAGGTATTCATGTACCAGCTGCTGATTATTTCGATATATACAACTACAGTTACTGAAATGGATAAAGGTCAGATCGTTGTTAACATTTGCTTTGTACATCATCGCTTCACAAGTATATCTTAATCAGAGCAGTGATAATATAGTTTATTTTCCAAAATACTCTCTTCCCATTGTTTCTATCCGTTCTGAAGAGAAATCACAGTTGCTGAGCTTCATGTAGGCGCTAGAAAACCGGACGTCTCAAACAAACGAGACACGTATAAGGCGTGAAACATGCGGACATCAACAGGAAGCTAAGGGACTGTAGCGAATGAGATTTTCGATTAAACACAGTAAAGAGCCACGTTAATTGTACCCTTTCGTTTCAGTAAGACGCAGTGAATGAATCAGTTTTAGTTTCAGTGACTGGAATTTAACAAAATACCATTGACGTTGACGATGCTATATGCTTGGTATCCTAGACATGCTACTGTTGTTGTTCAGGTCTGGTTTGATACGGCTTTCCACGCTTCTCTCTCCTTCCAAGGATTATTATCTCTGAGTAACTGCTGCACCCTTTATCCATTTGAATTTGCTTACTGCATTCACACATTGGCCTCCTTCTATAATCTTTCCCTCCCACACTTCCCCCATTACAAAACTGTCTATTCCTTGATGCCTTGGTGTATTCGTCTCTTGGTCTTCGTCTGCCATTTCCCCCAACCCTCCCCCACACTTCCCTCCAGTACTAAACTGATGATTGCTTGGTGTATCATCCTCAACAACCGAGCTCTTCTTTTCGCGAAGTTATACAATAAATTGCTTTTCTCTCCAATTCTATTCAGTACCTCCTCATTAGTTACACGGTCTATCCATCTAATGTTCATCATTCGTCTGTAGCACCACAATTCAAATGTTTCTATTCGCTTCTTATTTGAAATGCTTATCGCCCACGTTTCCTTTCCGTGCACTTCCAGACAAATACCTCCAGACTTCCTAACACTTAAATTCAAAAATGCTGTTCTTGCAGTAGCCAGTCTGCATTTGATATACTCTCTATTTCGGCCATCATTAGCTTTATAATATCACTGCCCATGTACCAAAATTCGTCTGTTTTTACACTGAAGCGCACAAAGAAGCTGGTATAGGCATGCGTATTCAAATACACTCCTGGAAATGGAAAAAAGAACACATTGACACCGGTGTGTCAGACCCACCATACTTGCTCCGGACACTGCGAGAGGGCTGTACAAGCAATGATCACACGCACGGCACAGCGGACACACCAGGAACCGCGGTGTTGGCCGTCGAATGGCGCTAGCTGCGCAGCATTTGTGCACCGCCGCCGTCAGTGTCAGCCAGTTTGCCGTGGCATACGGAGCTCCATCGCAGTCTTTAACACTGGTAGCATGCCGCGACAGCGTGGACGTGAACCGTATGTGCAGTTGACGGACTTTGAGCGAGGGCGTATAGTGGGCATGCGGGAGGCCGGGTGGACGTACCGCCGAATTGCTCAACACGTGGGGCGTGAGGTCTCCACAGTACATCGATGTTGTCGCCAGTGGTCGGCGGAAGGTGCACGTGCCCGTCGACCTGGGACCGGACCGCAGCGACGCACGGATGCACGCCAAGACCGTAGGATCCTACGCAGTGCCGTAGGGGACCGCACCGCCACTTCCCAGCAAATTAGGGACACTGTTGCTCCTGGGGTATCGGCGAGGACCATTCGCAACCGTCTCCATGAAGCTGGGCTACGGTCCCGCACACCGTTACGCCGTCTTCCGCTCACGCCCCAACATCGTGCAGCCCGCCTCCAGTGGTGTCGCGACAGGCGTGAATGGAGGGACGAATGGAGACGTGTCGTCTTCAGCGATGAGAGTCGCTTCTGCCTTGGTGCCAATGATGGTGCTATGCGTGTTTGGCGCCGTGCAGGTGAGCGCCACAATCAGGACTGCATACGACCGAGGCACACAGGGCCAACACCCGGCATCATGGTGTGGGGAGCGATCTCCTACACTGGCCGTACACCACTGGTGATCGTCGAGGGGACACTGAATAGTGCACGGTACATCCAAACCGTCATCGAACCCATCGTTCTACCATTCCTAGACCGGCAAGGGAACTTGCTGTTCCAACAGGACAATGCACGTCCGCATGTATCCCGTGCCACCCAACGTGCTCTAGAAGGTGTAAGTCAACTACCCTGGCCAGCAAGATCTCCGGATCTGTTCCCCATTGAGCATGTTTGGGACTGGATGAAGTGTCGTCTCACGCGGTCTGCACGTCCAGCACGAACGCTGGTCCAACTGAGGCGCCAGGTGGAAATGGCATGGCAAGCCGTTCCACAGGACTACATCCAGCATCTCTACGATCGTCTCCATGGGAGAATAGCAGCCTGCATTGCTGCGAAAGGTGGATATACACTGTACTAGTGCCGACATTGTGCATGCTCTGTTGCCTGTGTCTATGTGCCTTTGGTCCTGTCAGTGTGATCATGTGATGTATCTGACCCCAGGAATGTGTCAATAAAGTTTCCCCTTCCTGGGACAATGAATTCACGGTGTTCTTATTTCAATTTCCAGGAGTGTACATAGATATGTAAACTGGCAGAATACGGCGCTGCGGTCGGCACCTCCTATATACAAGCCAACAAGGGTCTGGTGCAGTTGTTAGATCGGCAACTCCTGCTACAATGGCAGATTATCAAGATTTAAGTGAGTTTGAACGTGGTGTTATAGTCGGTACACGAGCGATGGCACACAGCGTCACCGAGGTAGCAATAAAGCGGGGATTTTCCCGTACGACCATTTCATAAGTGTACCGTGAATACCAGGAATCTGGTAAAACATCAAATCTCCTACATCGCTGCGGCCGGAAAAAGGTCCTGCAAGATCGGGACCAACGACGACTGAAGCGAATCGTTCAACGTGACACAAGTGCAACCCTTCCACAAATTGCTGCAGATTTCAGTGCTGGGCCATCAACAAGTATCAGCGTGTGACCATAAAACTAAACATCATGGATAAGGGATTTCGGTGCTGAAGGCCGACTCGTGTACCCTTGATGACTGCACGAGACAAAGCTTCACCCCTCGCGTGGGCCCTTCATCACCAGCACTGGACTGTTAATGCCTGGAAACATGTTGCCTGGTCGGACGAGTCTTGTTTCAAATTATATCGAGCGTATGGACGTGTACGGGTATGGAGACAACCTCCAATCAGTGGATCCTGGATGTCAGCAGGGGCTGTTCAAGCTGGTGGAGGCTCTGTAATGGTGTGGGGCGTGTGCAGTTGGAGTCATATGGAACCCCTGATACGTCTACATACGACTGACAGGTGACACGTACGTAAGCATTCTGTCTGATCACCTGCATCCATTGATGTCCATTGTGCATTTCGACGGACTTGGGCAATTCTAGCAGGACGATGCGACACCCCAAACGTCCACACGTGCTACAGAGTGACTCCAGGAACACTTTTCTTAATTTAAGCACTCCCGCTGGCCACCAAACTCCCAAGACATGAACATTATCGAGCATATCCGGGATGCCTTTGCAACGTGCAGTTCAGAAGACATCTCCACCCCCTCATACTATTCCTGATTTACGGACCGCCATGCAGGATTCACGGTGTCAATTTCCTCCAGCACTGCTTCAGCCATTAGTCGAGTCCATGCCATGTCGTGTTGAGGCACTTTTGCGTGCTCATGGGGACCTGCACGATACTATGTAGGTCTACCAGTTTCTTTGACTCTTCAGTGCAGTTTCTCATTTCTTAATCTAATTTCTTCATCTTCGACTCACATATTTCGACTATATTCCATTACCCTTATATCAGTGTTGTTAGTAATGGTCTTAAAAATCTATTTTCCAGAAGCTTGAAACGTCCCCTTAGAAAAATTATACAGGACTGAGCTTAAACTGACACACAATATTTTTAGCGCAACGCAATCTGACTTTCAAAAATCCCTACAAAAGAATGGCCCTGACTAACATTAACCTATACCTTTCACAAATCACTTACCTCACAAAAATCTTCATTACTCGAACTACTGCAATACAGCGAGCGCCACTGCTGCCAGCTAAATAAAAGATTCAAACTACGGAAGGCACTAACTACTGATAGGCATAGTTAGCAAATGAAAGATTTTAATAGAGAACAAACAATGTATTTACCTTAATAATCATAATATATATATATAGCAGTTCATGCCATCCAGTATTACAAATTTCAAAACTCCGCCATCTCTCTCCCCACATCCACCACTGCTGGCGGCTCACCTCCAACTGCCGGCCGCGGTGGCCGTGCGGTTCTGGCGCTGAGGTCCGGAACCGCGGGACTGCTACGGTCGCAGGTTCGAATCCTGCCTCGGGCATGGGTGTGTGTGATGTCCTTAGGTTAGTTAGGTTTAAGTAGTTCTAAGTTCTAGGGGACTTATGACCTAAGATGTTGAGTCCCATAGTGCTCAGAGCCATTTGAACCATTTTTTTTCACCTCCAACTGCGCAACGCTACCCGCTGTTAACAACCAACAGCCCAACACTACAATAGCGAATATTACAACAAAGCCACCCAGCCACAGACTGCACACAGCACAGCCAGTAATTTTCATACAGAGCGCTACGTAACGTTGCCAATAAGAAAACATAAACAGCCTACTTACAAGCTATCCGTTCTGTTTAACTGCACTTCCAAGTTCTTTGCCGTCTCTGACAGATTTACAATGTCATCGTCAAACCTGAAAATTTTTATTTGTTCTCAGCGAACTATAACTCCCTTTCCAAATTTCTCCTTGTCTTCCTCTGCGGCTTGCTTAATGTACAGATTGACGGACATAAAGTGGAACACATAGAACAGAGTTTCCAAGGTGGCTTATTTCTTATTGTACAATGAATGAATTGTAGCGCCTTCTATAATAGTTTGACATACCATAGTACCGTAAACCATCTTGCAAGCGGAGCTCAAATGTCGGGGCGCAACCCATTAATAAAGTGGGACTGGGTTTTCCAATTCGTTTCGATTTCTCGTATATTGGGTGTCTCTGTAACAAAAGTAATCGAAGTGTTTGGTTTGTAAAGAGATACCGTAACGAAGATTTATACCTCACACAGGGAAATCGGCAAAACTTCATTCGCTAAGTCTTCAAGCGGACGAAAGTATGTTTTAATTGATCGTGAGAGTCTGTAATTGAAGAAGGTCGTGACGAAAAATAAGAGGACGACAGCCACACAAGTCACTGCAGAATTGAACGCCACACACGTGAACCTTGTAAGCGCCAAAACAAAACGAAGAGGGCTCCATAAGCACGGAATTGCAGAGCGAGCCGTAATTCCATTACACTCATCAGTGGTGCAAATGATCGCAACAGGAAAACGTGGTGCCGAAGCTATAAAACCTGGACTATACGGGAATGTCGCAAGAGTGAAACTTTACGGGTGTTCGGTGTTGATCCCGGCAGCCATATCGTGGTATTCCGTAGGCCCCATGACTACTCTGCTATGTCGCATTATTGTCAAAGATTAGGTGGTCATTTTGGGTGATCAGGTGCCTCCCCTCGTACAATGTTTGTTGGCCAAGTTTAGACGATAGCGCCCCCGTTCACGCAGCTCGCATCGTCCAGGACAGGTTTTGAGGGAACGAGGATGAACGGCCGCATCTTCCCTGACCACCAGTTATCAGATCTCAATGTTATTGTAGTCTTCTTGGGAGAGGAGGATGTGTAATCGCTCTCCACAATCATCGTCACCTGAGCTTCCCACTATTTTGCAGCAAGTGTGGTAGAATATTCCCTTGAAGTCCATACAGAGCCCATATTTATCCACTGCGAGATGACCGGAAGTTGTTTTGAACGCGAACGGGTTTCCCACACCGCATTAGACACGGTAATGTGTTGCGTTTTCGGTATTTCCTCATATCTGTCGAACCGGTGTAATTCCTCTGCAGTTCCTGCAGCTCGTTGGGTCACCTTTCGTAAATATCGGGCCGCTGACAGAATGCTTCCATTCTGCCGGGATTGTTTCTCTCCTCCAGATTAAACAGACCAAGTGTTAATAACACATTTGTATATTGACAATAAGAAGTGCAATTGTCATGAAATATTATTGTGACTATTTTATTAAATATTGTAATTGTAGATTGCTCAGCGCATGGACAATGATCACGATATTTGCGTAACTGTGAGAAACATTATCAAGTGGGAGAAAGCAGCCCTCTGCAATGTCTAGTATTCTGAGACGCTACTGGGACGGGGGGAAGAGGTACAACGGAGAGTGTAATTTTTGTCTTTGGTGGAGGCCGAAAATGACGTCGAGGAGTATGTGGAAATTTTCCTATCGGTGAAGAGCCGCCATTGTGAAATCCCTAAGCGTATAAAAGTCAGCTTAAATGTAATGAAATGTTAGTAAAAATTATGAGGAGATTTTGTTTTCAAGATGCTCACTTAGCAGAGAGCCTGCTATGTTTTATAATTATTTTTTTGTAATAAACCAAAATCGTTCTTGTTTTCAGAAGGAATTACGTTTATTTAAGGTATTGCACAAACCTCAGTGGGTCGTACTATAAGAGGTTCAAATGGCTCTGAGCACTATGGGACTCAACTGCTGAGGTCATTAGTCCCCTAGAACTTAGAACTAGTTAATCCTAACTAACCTAAGGACATCACGCACATCCATGCCCGAGGCAGGATTCGAACCTGCGACCGTAGCGGTCTCGCGGTTCCAGACTGCAGCGCCAGAACCGCGCGGCCACTTCGGCCGGCGTACTATAAGAAATTATTGAAGTAAACTCTATGAAATTCTAAACTTTTGTTGATGTGTGAACTTAAAACTGTATTAATTTATGAGCAGTAAGTAAGTATACAATGGCGACCGGAAGAGCATCCGGCCACCCCTTAAAATTAATATGCCACATCCGATTAACCAGCAGACCCCGCAAGTCGGGATAAATGCTTGCAAAGAGAGAAAGAGAGAGAGAGTAGTAAGTAAATATACAACCATTGAAGTACACTCTCTCACATGAAGTGATTTTTCGAAGTGATAATGAAAGCTCGACGACCAGCCCCCGTAAAGTGAGGCCTTTAAAGCTCGCCTACGTACCGCGGCTCACTCCAGCCGCGGCCAGGCGGCCAGCTGGAGCGGCCCGCGCCCGTGGCAGGTTTCGCGCGGCTCCTCCCCCCCTGGAATGCCCGCTCCAGCCAGCCGCAACCGGTCCGCATACCTGCCGGCACCTCCGCTGCCTGAGTCTGCGGCTATTCTTGGCTTCACCCGCTGTCCAGCACGCTCCAGCGGCCTCCGAGACTCGATCTGCGACAACAGACTCTACATAAGGTTTTTCCCTGACTCTTGCAGCTAAATAATGTATGTGGAAATCCATGCTCGCATTATGATCGTAACTAATTAAAAATAAACTATTGCTCCGTCAGTATTAATTTTGCTTTGTTCAGTCGTAGTACAATGGTCGGAACTACAAGAAAAATTATTTGATATCTTCTCAGTATGAAATAAATTCTACGTTCATTATTTCCTGTTGCACAGTGATTAACGCGATCTGACCACAGAATACCTAAGATTAATTGAACTTTTTAAAAAAAAAAATGGATTACGAAGTACCAAGCTTTTTGCAGGTCACGACGGTAAAAGGGCGAAGTCTCACGCGACAATCCAGTAGACTGTAGATACACTCCTGGAAATGGAAAAAAGAACACATTGACACCGGTGTGTCAGACCCACCATACTTGCTCCGGACACTGCGAGAGGGCTGTACAAGCAATGATCACACGCACGGCACAGCGGACACACCAGGAACCGCGGTGTTGGCCGTCGAATGGCACTAGCTGCGCAGCATTTGTGCACCGCCGCCGTCAGTGTCAGCCAGTTTGCCGTGGCATACGGAGCTCCATCGCAGTCTTTAACACTGGTAGCATGCCGCGACAGCGTGGACGTGAACCGTATGTGCAGTTGACGGACTTTGAGCGAGGGCGTATAGTGGGCATGCGGGAGGCCGGGTGGACGTACCGCCGAATTGCTCAACACGTGGGGCGTGAGGTCTCCACAGTACATCGATGTTGTCGCCAGTGGTCGGCGGAAGGTGCACGTGCCCGTCGACCTGGGACCGGACCGCAGCGACGCACGGATGCACGCCAAGACCGTAGGATCCTACGCAGTGCCGTAGGGGACCGCACCGCCACTTCCCAGCAAATTAGGGACACTGTTGCACCTGGGGTATCGGCGAGGACCATTCGCAACCGTCTCCATGAAGCTGGGCTACGGTCCCGCACACCGTTAGGCCGTCTTCCGCTCACGCCCCAACATCGTGCAGCCCGCCTCCAGTGGTGTCGCGACAGGCGTGAATGGAGGGACGAATGGAGATGTGTCGTCTTCAGCGATGAGAGTCGCTTCTGCCTTGGTGCCAATGATGGTCGTATGCGTGTTTGGCGCCGTGCAGGTGAGCGCCACAATCAGCACTGCATACGACCGAGGCACACAGGGCCAACACCCGGCATCATGGTGTGGGGAGCGATCTCCTACACTGGCCGTACACCACTGGTGATCGTCGAGGGGACACTGAATAGTGCACGGTACATCCAAACCGTCATCAAACCCATCGTTCTACCATTCCTAGACCGGCAAGGGAACTTGCTGTTCCAACAGGACAATTCACGTCCGCACGTATCCCGTGCCACCCAACGTGCTCTAGAAGGTGTAAGTCAACTACCCTGGCCAGCAAGATCTCCGGATCTGTCCCCCATTGAGCATGTTTGGGACTGGATGAAGCGTCGTCTCACGCGGTCTGCACGTCCAGCACGAACGCTGGTCCAACTGAGGCGCCAGGTGGAAATGGCATGGCAAGCCATTCCACAGGACTACATCCAGCATCTCTACGATCGTCTCCATGGGAGAATAGCAGCCTGCATTGCTGCGAAAGGTGGATATACACTGTACTAGTGCCGACATTGTGCATGCTCTGTTGCCTGTGTCTATGTGCCTGTGGTTCTGTCAGTGTGATCATGTGATGTATCTGACCCCAGGAATGTGTCAATAAAGTTTCCCCTTCCTGGGACAATGAATTCACGGTGTTCTTATTTCAATTTCCAGGAGTGTATATTTAATGCAACTCGTAATATATTCATTTTTTATCATCCAAGAACAAAACAGGCCACTGATGTCTGGAATTTATGTCCAGTGCAGCAATACCACTCTAAACTGGCCAGACACAACACAAAAAAATTCATGCTTTGTGTGTAATGGGCATAACGGCAGATATTTTTATTGGTGACTGAGGGAAGTGTACTGAACAATGCATCAGTATTTGCTTCCCTTGCAGACTAACAGTTATACCTATTAGGAGTAGTATATTTTTAGGTTGACTAGTGCCTCCAAGTAGATGTAACAAGAGGAAGCTATTAATGCTTATTTTACCCAGGGCAACGGGTCAGGTGCAGAAATGTGCAGGCATGGATGCAGAACAGTTAGTAGTCCACCTAGTGGTAACGTACGACCGTGCAGAAAGCATCAGCTCGTAAAATTTGAGACAAGTTTGTGGGAAAACTCTTCGATAAAAAAAAAAATTCAACGCACTGAAGTATGTACACGTTACGGTACCACACACACACATATATATACTGATGGAAAAACTTTTAGGCTGAGAAGTAATAAGGAAACAGAAGAATACACAAACATACATGGTGACATGAGGAAACAAAGACTTTAATTTTATGGGCACATTAAAAGAATGGCACCCACTAGGTTGACAAAACAAATAGCGATTAAGAAGGATCTTAAAGTAGCCAGTACAGCTCAGGCAGACGTTACAGATAGAAAAATATTCAGGCAAAAGATATTTGATTGGAAACCTGGTCAGAGGGAAATTGGAAAACGGACTGGAACACCATGGTCTGATGGAAGAAGCAGACTTCTTTCTGAAAGGATGAAACAAATTTGGACATAAAGGAAGGCCAAGAGTCAAAAGTGACATTGATGGATTAGTAGTTAGTAGTAGTAGCAGCTTTATTCATCCATAGATCTCTTTTTACAAGAATATAGGACATGTCAAAGTATTTACAAGTATAGACCAATTTAAAATAAGCTAATTCGTGTACCCCATATATTTACAGACTTCTCGTTAGAGACAGTCATTAGATTTACTCCTGGTATACGATACTTTTTTACAAATAACTTAAATAATGTAATTAAATAATGTAATGTCACACTGTTCACTCATACCTCACTATAAGTCACTGCACACACTATACACACGTTGTTTCGTAACTCTTCATTCACTACACACACCAACACACACACACACACACACACACAAACACACTGGTGATCTCTGGCCCATTTTCTGTACCGCAACTTCCCTGTTGCTATCCTGAAAAACTGACTCAGCATCCCACTATAATGAGTGAGATGTTGAGCTCAGAAAGAGGAAGAGGTGTTATTATTGTGCTATGCATAGCTTGGGGGTAACTATTACAAAAAAAAAAGAAAAAAGAAGGAAACAACATAGTGTGAACGTTGTTTTATAATCATTATTATTATTTATTTGTATATTTTTTATACCAAACCCCTACTCTGTTTTATCTAAGTAACCATTCAATGTATACAATGTATTGCATAACAGGTACTTTTTAGTTACCTTTTTAAATACGAGTATTTTTGCAATTTCGTTAATCTCTTTTGATAATTTATTGTACAGTTTTATTCCTTGGTAGAAAATGCTGTTTTCAGTTTTGTGTTTATTTTGTCTTGGTAAATGTAAGTTGAGTCTAGCTCTTGTTCCATGGTCATGGACAGTACTGTTTGTGCAGTTTATACCTCGCGTGATCCTATTGGGTCTCTCTCTCTCTCTCTCTCTCTCTCTCTCTCAGAGAGAGAGAGAGAGAGAGAGAAAGTATACTGTGGTTACCTCTACCCCTTTTTTATTCTGCGAACATATTAATATTTTTTAAGTACGCATAAAAACTGCCGTACATCTGACTTCCATTTCCGATGTAAGCAGACTTTCATTGCAGAAATATATCATTAAAACTACTACCATTGTGCGGTAGGTGTTCATACACCTCCATGTAGGTGAAATAGAAGAAAATAGAAGATCATAAAAGATCGGCACATCTTTCAATACGTTTGTCTTTTCATAACAGTACCACCTCACTTCATTTTAAGTTTTATTGCACCGACCTCATATTGCTTTCACTTAGATTTGTAGACAGAGCTTATGTCTTCTGCCTAAAGCGTTTGCGCCGACTGATTACGAGAGACCTTCGCTTCTAGATGGATACTAGGGTCTCTCATTTCATGTAATCAAATCCACTAACAAAGCCCCTACAAACAGCGCCAAAACATTGCTGTTTACAGTCGAGGGGAATGATGGATGCATATTGCATGGCCATTAAAGCGACGTAGGGTTGCCACACCTGCTAACGTGACTCATTAGAAGGAAGCCTAGCGTGCTGGCTCCCCTTACACACGCGGCAACTACAGAAAGTTTCTGAGAGGGGTAGCGCCCTATAGAGGGTGGGGCGACGGAGGAAGCTAATTTAGCATCTCCCATACAGAATAGTCAATATTTCTTTGAAGTCGTACCTTATAGCTTCCATAAACAGCTTTTTTTTTTTTTTTGCTACAAATAACCACTACTACATGGTAAAATCGTTGACGACTTCGTGCTGCAAGCCAGCGTCACATGTATGCACAGTGATAAATAATCATGGATTACATTTTAAAACTGTGACACGTGATATTCAACACGGAAAATTTTAAAAGTTCTGCCAGATGATGCCCTCCAGGTTGATACTGGAAGCAAAGTAACAAAATTTTTTAAAAAAGCTTATAGTAACGTACGGGTATTTTTAAAAACAAAATATTTCAAGTATTTGGTTGTGTCTTAACAAAGCAGCTAACAACGCACTTTTGATAAAAGTGAAAACTTCCTCCGATGTTAACTTGTTTTGGACATGACGAATGTGTCGACTTACGGCAAATTTGTTAACACATTTGCACTGTTTGCATTGCGTTGCAGTACAGTAGCACGGTGATTGTCGAACAATGAACTTAGTAATTAGAGAAAAACGAAAAGTTATAGGTATAAAGGAAATCGTAGACTTTAAGTTATAACGTAGTTATATTTGACAAAAAAAAAAAAAAAAACGCATCTGCCATGGCTGAAGATGCTAGCTGTGTCGCAATAACTTCATTACGTCCACTTACAAGAATCATATTGCGAGCGCTTCCATCTGTGTAAAGATTGCACAGGTGTCTCAACTCGCATATATTTCTCGACAAACAGAAGGAAGCTGTGGTCTGTTCTTTCGCGAAAATATGGAAGACATTAGCTCATCACCTTGGTATTGCGACCCAGACGGCGAAGTTGCAAATGTACTTCTTCGAACTATGCACGGCAATGCCATTTTAAAAGGCCATTAGGAAGACGTTTATCTCCAGCAAGAACTGCCTATGCGGAGAAGTAACCTCACGCTACAGTTCAGATAGTACGCGACATTTTGTTCTGCTAGGAGCTAACGAAAAAGTGGTTATTCTGTCTGGCAAAGCCACGGGCAATGCGTACGAGAACTTGGGTAAGGATCTTTTGCGTTATGTGGGAAGTAGGGCATGAACAGAACAAGGGATCAGTTAGAAAGAAGGAAGATTAGGGTTTAACGTCCCGTCAACAACGAAAAGAAGAAGTCATTGTAGACGTATTCAGTCTGGGAACAGACAAGAATTGTGAAGAAAATATATCTTGCTCTTTCGAAAGACGTCACGTTAATTGATTTAGGGGAACTACTGACAACTTTACATTGAACTGCCCGGTCGGAATTTGAACGCGGCTATTTCATAACGCGGGTGCAGCGTCTTAATCATCACGCCATCTCGCTCAGTAACATCACAACGAAAATTATTTAAATTCTTCATCTACTATTGTGGTTAAAAGGTGAGGCAAGAAGGATAACAATAAACTAACATCCGATAGGAATCTCAAAACTGTTCTGAGATCACTTCGAGTAATTAAAAAAAACTAACAGCAGAAATCCGAGGAACTGGTGAGAATATCTATTTACAACAATATTTGACAACATTTGTAGCGATATATGGCACTGACGCTACATTATCAGCATTCTTTCGTCCAGGGTATGAAGGCACGAGTGTTAGCAGTGACATGCGGCACTCAGAAGCCACATAAAGGAACAGTCATGTGTTGCGAATTTGACGTAGTATATTCATAGAATATATTCATATGGCGAGGTTATTATGCCGACGAACAGCCACGAAACTGTACGGCATCTGGAGACGAGTAATGTAGATACCTAGAAATGAGTACTGGGTCCCTCTTTCTCAGAACAATACAGCAGATAAGACCGCAACACGATTACCTTAGGATCACGTATATCTCGTAAGTAAGATACTGTGTCGTACTGAAATGAAGCGAAATACAGAGTATTTAGTTTACAATTTTCCTCTAGACATTGCATACAAACAACTCTCATTTGAGCTCTGACACAACAAATAGGAAGTTGCTACTGTATTACGTTTCTGGTGTCGAAGTATTCTCCTGTTAACTTTAGTGAAACATGAAACCATTCACTCATCGCCCTTTTTTTTCCTCTTTCCCTACAACTGCTCTACATTGGCTGACTGCAGTCCGCATCTTAATGAGAAATAAATGCATGCCATTGATAACAACCATTGACCATTGACGATGGTGTCATCAAGAAAGGCAGAACCCTACAAGAATGCTATTTTCCGTCAGTTTCTATGCCATACTCTAACATCAAATATTATGCTTGAAAATGGCACAAAAACAAAAACTGCAGCAGCGCAACAAAAAAAGTAACAGCTAAAACCGAACAAGACATCATTTGAAAAGTTTGTTAGAATGTGTAACCAGAGAAGCCGGTATGAAAATTTCCGTGGCTGTATCTTGTTACCAGGCAGAGGACGGCAGTACAGCTGCGTTATGGTCGACTACACGTCTGCAATTAAAAGATAACCCATCGGACGGAGATAACGATAAGAAAGAGAGTCGTTAAGCTTGTAGTTGTTCTACAACTTTTGAAATTGTATCTTCCCTGCGAACCAGCAATCTAAATCAGTGTATCGTATAAAATAAAATACGTAGCTATAAGGCACCCGGCACAACACCCGACTGCAAGTTTTTTTTCCTTTTCTCAACTTGCAGTTTCTTTCCCTATCTCTTTCTCTCCGCTGCCCTTACAGCCTGATTCCACCCACAGCACCCTCCATCTATTTCTTTACTAACAAGGGGAGGCCGCCAATTGTGAAATTCAGATTCTATTCATACTGCGCACAATAAAAGCTCATGGCCAGAGGTGTAATGTGGCAAAGCACCAAGATGCACTTCTCAGCCGTTGTCGAGAAAATCGACAGTTAAAATAAACCGTTGCCGTGAAATACTCTCTACGATTAAGAATTTTCTGCAGCGTCGTGGCGCAGCGGTAAGCGCTCGGGTTCATAATCCGAAGGTCGCCGGATCGAATCTCGTGCCATGCAACATTTTTTTTATTATGTGGTGGCCATCATTTGCTGCACACAATTGCAATCTCTGGCGTAATGAATGTCGTACACGCCGCAGTACATCTGGTGTAATGTCGCCGCAGGCTGCCACAGTACGTTGTTTCATGTCCTCTGGGGTTGTAGGCACATCACGGTACACATTCTCCTTTAACGTACCCCACAGAAAGAAGTCCAGAGGTATAAGATCAGGAGAACGGGCTGGCCAATTTATGCGTCCTCCACGTCCTATGAAACGCCCGTCGAACGTGTACCTCACACCTCATGGTAATGTACATGTGCGTCAGTGAAAAAGACCAATAAAAAGGTGTTAGCATGTGGACGTAATGTGTTGTTCCAGTCTCTTCTGTACCTAAGGTCCATCAGCGTTCCCTTTCGATCCCTACGTAATTCGGTGCTCTCCGGTACACACGATCGAACAGCGGAGGAATGGTACTCAAGCGTCAACTTTAGGTTACAGCTTCCAGAATACTTAATGGAGCTCTAAGAGAAGACAGAGCTCGGAATATATTCAGCAAATAGTTGAGGGCACTGGCTGCAAGAGCTATTCGTTAAATGAGAGGAACTAGTAGCTGGCTGCACTAAGCCAGTCAGAAGACTGATGAACCGGAAAAAGGAGTGAAGCATTTTGAATTCTAAACTGGAAATAGTGATTTAAGTTTGACGCGGTTTGCTACATTATTATGGGCATTTGGTAAGATGGTTCCATTGAGAAAACTGACAGCTATTCTTTCTTCTGTCCCCTGACAATATAGCTAGCGGTCCTGCGTCACTGGGAACATCCACTTAATAAAGAAGTCTATGGTTTGGCGGTAGTGACACTTGTCATCGTCGCTGTAATGCAAAACAATAACTTCCTAGGTTAGTTTGAAAACTACGGTAATCTACAGTACGTGATGCTGTTGGAGTTGATACGCCAGGCCTATTTTTGAATTGTGACGTATTTCATTCAACTACTGAGGATCTAGAGTAGACCTCTCGTGCGGTGAAACAACATTTCGGCTCCCGGAGGGCTTAGAGGATAACTTTGCCTCCTCGTCCTACATAAACTGAAGGAATTTTCTGGTTTTGCATAATTTTAATTATTTACTCCGAGTCAAAAAGGCGGTGGATTTAGAGATGGTAATTTAAGCCATATCCAAGGGTGCTGGATCTGGGATAGGAGAGTCCCGGTTGAGAATAGCACGAAAGGATATTTCCAGTTTTTTTCGATCTACTTTTCTTGCTTATTACTGTGACCATATTCTTCCAACAAAATCATGTAAGACTTATGAATCCACTTTTATATAAGGTCAAGAACACGTTAGACGTGTATTGGCGCCCATGTCAGGGGAGAAGTAAACTTTATGGGCATAGAACAGTTCTTTCCGATGTCGCTCTGTTTCTCTCGTCCTCTAAAGGAAAGGTTCGTTTTTCATCACGAGCAACTAGATTTGCAATCGACTTTAAGAGAATCTAATATACCTTTAGAAACGACGTTCACCTGCTCGTATTCCTTCAGTTATAATAGAAGCTGCTCTTTGTACTATTAAAAGGGAGGTAACACAGAGCTTAAGACGCTGGTCTCACATTCAGGAACACCTCGTGCAGTCATCCAGATTTAAGCGTTACGTAGTTTCCCTAAAATCAGTTAAGGTGACTGACGGAGTTTCCTTTCAAAAGAACAATGCCCGTTTCCCATCTTATCCTTCCCCAATCCCAGTCTTTGTTCCGTCAGTAAGAGTCCCGTCTCTGATGCAATCTCTGTCACTAATTTTCCTGTCTTTTTATGTAAAAATTAGTTAAACCACCGTGTCGTTATGTAAGACCTGTTGCAACCTCGCTCTAGAGAAGCAGACATTTTCCTCATTCGAGAATATTTGAATAATTCCATTTACGCAGACAATAGCTCGTCGTTGTTGTTTGGTGTCATCCAACTCGCCCCTGAGTTTGCGAAATAAGTAACAAAGACAGCGTTATAACCTCCTCACACGTGCCTTTTATGTCGCTGCGGAAGCGAGCGGTTTCCGTGTTTCGCTTTTAGCCTCTCCGGTCGGATTTACGACAGGCGGTTGGAGCGTGACGCGGTCGACCATGGACCGATTACCTCGCCTCTCAAAGCGACGAACACGAACTTTTCCGCGTAGCTCCCAGTGGTCGCCATGCGCAGAGGGAAAAAGACTCACAGCACGCTTCCTGCCTGATCGGTTTCCGTTTACGAACGTGCTATGTTTGCTAATGAGGAAAGGGGCCGCTCTGGGCTGTGGATTCAAGTCTGTGGACTCCACATCTACGATATATGGCGTAAAGGCTCCTGGACTGACGGACAGAGAGTAGTTAGGATTTGATGTCGGTAGATTACAATTATCTGCTGCCTTAAGTGCCATTATGGCTCGGATTCCCTTTGGGTCCAAGGTAGGAGATTTTAGGCCTTTATGTAGATTCTTCTTATTCCTAATATTGATACTGTGTACTGAGCTATTGGTTGGAAATAGAGATGTATTAATTGCAACAAATTTCATCAAGGAATAAATATACTGAGAAGCAGTGGTTAGAATACAAAGTTCCTTGAACAGGTTTCTACAAGATGTTCTTGAATTGACATCACAAATGATTGTTATCACACGCTTTTGCACCCAAAAACTTTTGCTGGTTTGATGAGTTGCCCCAGAATATGATCCCATACGACATAATAGAATGAAAGTAAGCAAAGTATGCTAGTATTTTTATATTTACATCTCCTACATCTGACATCATTCTCACGGCAAATACAAACTTGTTTAGGCGCTTAAGCAATTCTGTGGTATCCCAGAAATGTAACACTGTGAACCTCTTCGATCTGCATGTCTTCATATGTTATACTCATGCTGGAAGGAAATCTCTTACAGGTTCTGAACTGCATATAGTGGGTCTTCTCAAAGTTTAATGACAAAGAATTAGCTTTAAACCACTCATTAATGTCAGTGAAAATTTGATTAGCAGCTATTTCTAAATCTGTACTTGACTTGTTACTTATTGTAATGTTCGTATCATCTGCAAATAAAACAAACTTAGCATCTGGCAATGTAACACAGGAGAGGTCATTAATAAACACAAGAAAAAGCAATGGACCCAAAATGGAACCTTGAGGAACACCACATGTAATTAATTCCCATTCAGATGAAGACTGACTGCTTACTGCACAGGTATTTCGCAACGACACCCTTTGTTTCCTGTTACATAGTTAAGACTCAAACCACTTCGCAGCATTGTCTGTAACACCATAATACTCTACTTTACTTAGAAGAATGCTGTGGTTCACACAGTCAAAGGTTTTTGGCAGCTCACACCATATGCCAGTAGCCTGTAATTTATTATCTAATGAATTAAGTACATTATCACTGTAGTTGTAAATAGCTTTCTCTATATATCAGAACCCTTCAGAAATCCAAACTGTGACTTGGACAATATATCATTTGCAGTCAGATGCTTAAGGAGACGCTTGAACACAACGTTTTCAAATATTTTTGTGAAAGCCGTAAAAAGTGAAATGTTTGAATTTTGCACTCTACAAATATTCTGAGTGTCCCTCTGGTCATACGACACACGTCCGAGCGGTAGTAAAGTTCGTTCCAGAATGTATGTAGCAAGATCTTGTCAATGGTCATTACAGCAGCATTGATGCGTCCTCTGCGCTCTTATAGTGTTCTTGGCGGTGGGGCTACTTCAACACGGTTCTTATTGTACCCTCATAGGAAAATGTCACAAGGCATTAGGTAAGGCGATCTGGCGGAACAAGGGAACAGAGTCACATCATCTTCACCACTACGCGCAATCCAGCGATGAGGAATTTCGTCGTTTAGGTAGCGACGAACTTCAATGTTCCAGTGAGTGGGTGCCCCATTTTTTTTTAATATGAACTTCTCAGAATGAGCATCTGGTTGAGGAAACCAAATCTGCACCATGTCAAGGTAAAAGATACCTGTCACAGTCTTCTCACAGAAGAAAAACGGCCCAAATGCAGCTTCGTCTGTGACACTACACAGAAAACATTAATGTTCGGCGAATCTCGTTCAAGCGCCACAATTTCATGAGGATTTTCAGTGCCCCACAAATGGTTCAAATGGCTCTGAGCACTATGCGACTTAACTTCTGAGGTCATCAGTCGCCTAGAACTTAGAACTAATTAAACCTAACTAGCCTAAGGACATCACACACATCCATACCCGAGGCAGGATTCGAACCTGCGACCGTAGAGGTCGCTCGGCTCCAGACTGTAGCACCTAGAACCGCACGGCCACTCCGGACGGCTCAGTGCCCCACAATCTCACTTTCTGGCGCTCAACGTTTCCAGATAAATGGAAGGTTGCTTCGTACGGAATATCAGCTTGGAGGTGAAATGTTCATCCTCAGTTGCTTCCTGCATCGTGATGCAAAACTGAAGGCGAGTTTGAAATCTAACCACCATTGCAAAATCTTCCACATTATTTGCAGTTGTATTTCAAGTTCGTGGCATGCGCGAAATGGCGAGTTTTTTTTTGACTGCGTACGAAAGTTTCCCTCACCCTCTCCAAGGCTGCTTCTGGTACACTTGGTGGACCGGTGCGTTTTTGTTGACAGAGGCAACAGCCAGTATCGCTACTCTGTCGATACGAACGCAAAATGCTGTGTTTACAAGGCGGTTCTTTCCCATAATTCCTTCAGAATGCACGCTGCACTGTTATGACCGATGAACGTCTCGCGTATTCCAATACACAAAATCTCTTTTATTGCTTTGTCGCCATTTTGTCAAGACACTACCAACGCCAACTGGTGAGCTAAACGCAAACTCAATGAGTTTACAGTTGTATGCATGCATCAGTCGTATTTGCACATGTGGTACTTCGGATAGTAGAGAACTTTGAAACCGAATGAATCCTTTATAGTAGCCCTATATTTGCTCTTGACGTTGTATTGGCAGATTCATCTCAAACAAATACACGCAGCAAGTCTCATACGTTCCCCTTCTAAACACTACCAACGCCAACTAGTGAGCTAAACGCAAACTCTATGAGTTTACAGTTGTATGCATGCATCAGTCGTATTTGCACATGTGGTACTTCGGATAGTAGAGAACTTTGAAACCGAATGAATCCTTTATAGTAGCCCTATATTTGCTCGTGACGTTGTATCGGCAGATTCATCTCAAACAAATACACGCAGCAAGTCTCATAAGTTCCCCTTCTAAACAAAACTGTTGTCTTTCCTGGTGGATGATGCTAACGCAAAGTTCTCAGGCTTCTGGTCGGAAGTGTTTGACGAAACTTAGCGCCTTTTCGAAGAGTTAGGGACGATAGGTATTGAGCATCAACAGACCATCGTCCAAGGGAACGGCACGTGTTGGTGTTTTGATGATAAAGAGTCAACAGTATCAGCAGGAAGGAACTAGCAATGGTCGCGGAATCTATTGCTAATCAACCAAAATTAATAACGAATGTTCTCGACACAGGTCGCATTATAAATTCCACACACTACTGGGAAATGACGGAAGAAGAAAAGTGACAGACAAACATTTCAAAACATCATCATTTATTCGCCCTAGAAAATACACTGATGAGCCAAAATAATTATGATACCTGCTTACTAGAGTCTTGATACACCTTTGGAGCACAGTACATTAGTGATTCTGTGATGGATGCGACAAATGCTTCGTAATAATAAAGAACAACCGCCTTCAGCCACAAATCTTGTTTTTATTTCAATGCACGATGCATTTCGAGCCTGGGGGCTCATCTTCAGGTGCTTTGACAGTCTACATCAAATTTACATTTAGTTTAATTCCGGGCCTTGCAAGATCACATTGTTATATTACAAAATGCCACATTATGAAACATAAGTTTATAAAACTACGATAAATCGAAAAGTACTGTTTACAGTAGTAGGTGTACGGTTCTGGAGATTGTTTTTGAACAAATACACAATTTTTGTTAAACAGCACATTTGCAGTAACTTTTGACACAGCACTTTTTCGTACACAATTCAAAACATTTCAAAGAATTTCGGCCGTGAAAATACTGCGTTTTTACAAATACAGACACATTATTTAGAAGGTGTTACATTATTATTTACATAGATGTCCTTAGCAATGCAAATATTTGCATTACTATGCAAATATGCCTATGTTTTATGGGATGGTGACATTATTAAATAATTGTTTCTGTTTCTTCTTCTTCTTCCGTATCCGGAATATCTTCCCTTCCCAGTAATTAGCAACGTAGGTTGCTTTGTCATGGACTTTCAAAATATCGTTTTTAGTGCATGTTATAGACACATCTGGGCAAATCAATAGGTGGTCCAAGTCCTGTATTGCTCCGCATTCACACCTATCGCTATCACTGTAGCCCCATTTAAATAGGTTTGATTTGCACCCAGTTACTCCAGTGCGCAGCCGGTTTAATGACCTCCAAGTTGTAAAAGGTAGTTGAAATCCTGCAGATCCCTCCTCAAGTAGTTCCATTGTGGAGTGTGGCACCATTGTTTCTGTAAAAAAATGTAACCATTTCATATAATAAAGGCACATTTGCCACATTCACAAATATTCGGATTAAAAGGACTTCTATGAAAGTAATAATGTTACACTTTGCAAATAATATCTGTGTATCTGCAAAAATGCAGAGTCTTCACAACAGAAATTCTTTGACTTGTTCTGAATTGTGTTCAGAAATGTGCTGTGTCAAAATGTTTCTGCAAATGTGCTGTTTAATAGCAAGTGTGTATTCGCACATAAACAAAAAAATTACTGTTAACGATCCGCGCATATTTTGGCAATAACAATACATTCACTGCGCCTCGTAATTTTTTTTCCTTAGTGACTGCCTTTAGAAAGGATTCATTCAGTATTAACGTCAATTATCGCCACCTCTCAAAAATAAAATATACGTCAGTCAGTAACGAACACAGACCAAAGGCTGGCGGAATACAATTATTTCTGTAGCCTTTATTTATCTGGATACAGCGGTGGTTGTCGTCGCCGGGCCTCCACTGAATCTATACTGCTGGTATTTTTTCGCAAAAAAATTATTAACAAACAATATTCTTCCCGCTTGCCGCCCTTCTCCCACCACTCAGCAAACGTTTCCAACACAATTTTCACGATTTGAATTACTACTTTGCAGGGTAATAAAAAGCCGAATGCAAACGAACCACTACAAAGATTACAACTTCTTAGGTCTCACAAACGAGGAAGGCGTCTTGATTATCAAACACGGTCAAGTGACATAGTCGTCAAGACGGATATGGGCCACAACTGAGTTTCTATCCAACACACTTTGTTGTCCTCCAGGACGAGGAGCCAGGTGCACAAGGACTACGGAGGGCTGACATTGGCGCTCGTTGGTATTCCCTAGCGCCGCCCGCTGCATCCTTGACAGCTGGTGATGACTTCCGGCACGGAGCCGACCCTCCGCCCACTAGCACACCAGGATCTGACGGGAAGTCCTGAGCGGGAAACACCGCTTAAAGCTTAGCCAACTGCCTCCCAGAAGAGTATAATCCGACAGCCTCAGACACCGACTAGGCTTACCACTGAGTGTTTTTAAGTGCTCTGCTGTTCCCGACTACGGAAATGCGCAGAAGATTTCCATAAAAGAAAAGCTCCGTAGCAAATTCAAGAACACGACAAGTGGACAGAAATGGCGTGCTTCCGCGAGGTTCGTTTAAGCAGTTGCCAATGGCCTCACGCGCATGCGCATGCAAGTCGTATATGACAAGCGCCTTCTCCCGCTTCTCGCTATCTGCATAATGTGGACGCAGATGAGTGGAAGCGGGGGGGGGGGGGGGGGGGGGCAGACTCCATGTGACCCACGTTTACATTCCGTGATACTGCTATTTTCGTTTACAGCTGTCACGTCAAATGAAAACAAAACGAATTTCTAAGACTGGGAGCTATCGAGTGAATTAAATGGCTCTGAGCAATATGGGACTTGACATCTATGGTCATCAGTCTCCTAGAACTTAGGACTACTTAAACCTACCTAACCAAAGACATCACACAACACCCAGTCATCACGAGGCAGAGAAAATCCCTGACGCCGCCCGGAATCGAACCCGGGAACCCGTGCGCGGGAAGCGTGAACGCTACCGCACGACCACCAGCTGCGGACTCGAGTGAATTAAAATGCATTCACGTAATCACAGGAGACTAAAATAATATGTTACTGGTTTCAGTTTTTTGACAGAATATTATTGCCACGTCATTAGCAACTAAGTTTTAATTATCTTGTACAACAATGAAGTTATTTTTGTCGATTTGATAAAGAAATTTGGCTTTTATTAATCTTTTCTGCAGAGTCAATTTATTGGAAACCAAGTGATTCATTCCTCGCTAGTGGCTGCATTCAACTGCACTTTTTCGTTTTCATTATTGTGCATCTACACGTATGAACAAAGTCATAATTACAACTCCTCGGATGGTACTGATATATAGAGATATAGCTAAAAAAGAAAAAGAACAAATGTTCTACATGACAACGTAGTTTCTTTGGGCAAAATTCTTGAAGAAATGCCGCACGGAGTTCTTGCCGCATCTGCCTATTGGGATTCTGTCATCAAAGAAGCCGCCGGGATCAGAATTTGTAATGTCAGCTTCAGTTGGGACAATGGGCTCCACCCCTAGTGGTGCGTGGAAATGGGCAACGGTGAAGTAAGTGGGTCGTCCACCATCTAAGGTAGGGACGCTCAAGAATTTGGCACACGAGCCGTGGTTTGACACGAGTATCATAACCGGCTGCAGACTTCCTCAATCACCACGGCAAGGTTGTCTGAGCGCGAGAAGGGCAACAGGGGGGAAATCAGCGAAAGCGCCACATTTAGGTCGGAATGCACTCGCACTGTATACGACTTGGTTTTATATTCCATATTTCTCAACAGCACAGATCACAAACAAAACAAATTTTCATTATTATTCAATTATTTTTGATTCGTTGAAGACGAATACAATTTTTGTTTGATACCAACTGTCGGCATGTGGACAGACACAGATTTTCTCACTCAGGTTGCACGTAATTCTGACTTATTTAGTTTCATCATCCAAAAAAGCCTTTCACACGCACATATATTGATCGAAATATTTTATCACACTTGCAATGTCTTCCCGATGATAACGTAGTAGACCTCCTGGACAGTTTTAACGTAAAAGAAAAAGTCTTTGAAATGGGAATTACATAGCAGATCAGTCCATTCCATCTGCACATGCAGAGGGACGGTTTCAACTGAAACGGCAAACGGCCTCGAAAACAGCTCCAAAAGATTGCCAATGTCCTTAAAAGCGTTTACAAAACTATCGCTGTAGTTCTTTCAAGGTCACAATGAATTGTTCAAAACTCGCATTTTCTTTGACACCAATGAGCATATGGAAATGGACGGCGTTTCTTCGACAGAATTAGTTCCTTCCGCAACTGGATTTTCTTTTTAAATTGCATCCACATCAAATCAGAAACAAGTTGCTTCTGACCTTGCAGTATCTTATTGAGGGCAGCGAACTCTCAGGTCCACTTAAAATGCAAGATCTGCAGTCCATTCCCGAAGTTATAATTTTCATTTCTGCTTTCCCCTCTTTTTCTTCATAAATTCGATAATAGCGGACTTTAAAATGAAAACAACGTTCCACCCTTCGGCTTAAACAACGCACTTTGCGATAATACATAAATTCTCCACACTCCTTTTTCAATTCTATTGAAAACTGTTGCAACGGACAGTGTAATAATACACGTCACTTCAAGAAATTTGTTTGTACTACCAGTTCCACCACATGCTCCATGCCAGCAAATAACGCATTGTAAAGTACTTCTTGATATGCAGAACAATGAATCCCGTCTGCCGATTGTTGTAATTTTTAGCTCTTTTATCTATCGTCAAATAAATCTTTAAAATCTTTCGGCGTGGTTGTGTAATATCTTTCCATTCCATGTTTGTGGTGCCGTCAGTTAGGCAACTGCATAAAAGACGTTGAGAATACTCATTCTTCTCTGCTGTCATTCCCATTCATTTTTAAAGGCTTAGACTGCCTCTTTTTCTGCAAACACCCATTGAACGTGTGAATTTCCTTTGCACCACCAACAAATAGCATACGGTAAATAGTGCTGACACCACGATTCTGCCAAATGAAAGAACGGGGTACCTTCCGAAAAATGCCGTAGTGCAATACTAAATGAAATCTCGCGCTGTTCCAAGTACTTCCGAGAAGGACCGGACAAAGCAGAGACAATCTGAGCCACAGTCCACACGAGATCCTCACACCGTGCTCGCATGCCATTTGCCCTGACTCTGAGCAAGGGAAATCAGCATTGTACTAGTGTTCTTCAGTTACAGTGACATAATCTCTGGTACCACGTGGAAGTTCTGTGACTTCGCGACCTCTCCGCAACATAATTCGGTCAATCAAATAAAGTATCTAACGGCCTGTTGAAATCTCCTCTCGGTGATGACGTAGGAAGTCGCCTAAGCTTGAGGCAGAACCCAAATCTGACGTGACAATACTCCTTGAGACATTTGCTCAAATATTCTACATCTATACTGCAGTTTAGGAAAGCTGGAAATGGTTCCGACGTCAGACGTGATAACTGTAGCAACTCGCTTCTCAAGTGGTGAGTTTGTGACCTTCTTACACCTGCGACGAAAATAAAAACTACCACTGATAATATGTACTTTTGAACGTGTATGGAACAATCCAGCGGCATTTCTCAAGATGTCGTGTAAGGTAGAGTGCAGGTGATAACAGTTACGGCATCCTATTGCATAATACACTTACTGGACTACACAGATGCTTTCCACGCAGGTACACAGGTTAATGATATGATGTTTGCAGTTGAGGAACGAAGTACAGTGGAATTTACCTCTTGTGTGTGACGCTGCTCAGTGGGATTTACCTCTTGTGTATGACTTCTGTCAGGGAACTATGAAAGCACCGTAGTTGGTTATTCAAGCACAGAACGGAATGCAATACATGTATTTAAGCTACTGTCCCGGAACCCGGAACACAATACTAGAGCGCAAATTGCCGGTTCCCAGCGGCAACAAAAATTTCATTTTCAATATTGCCCATAGTTAGTGGCCAAATTTTAAAATTTAAAATGCTGCCATAATACACTCCTCAAGAGGTATAATGTCATCTTAAAAGTTTAACACAATAAGACAAGTATTACAGTCAGAAACTGCGTGTTTGACTCAGTGTAACTGACGGCGGAAAGGCAAACCTACGTTTCTAGCATTTGTAGACTTAGAGAAAGCTTTTGACAATGTTGACTGGAATACTCTCTTTCAAATTCTAAAGGTGGCAGGGGTAAAATACAGGGAGCGAAAGGCTATTTACAATTTGTACAGAAACCAGATGGCAGTTATAAGAGTCGAGGGACATGAAAGGGAAGCAGTGGTTGGGAAGGGAGTAAGACAGGGTTGTAGCCTCTCCCCGATGTTATTCAATCGTATATTGAGCAAGCAGTAAAGGAAACAAAAGAAAAATTCGGAGTAGGTATTAAAATCCATGGAGAAGAAATAAAAACTTTGAGGTTCGCTGATGACATTATAATTCTGTCAGAGACAGCAAAGGACTTGGAAGAGCAGTTGAACGGAATGGATGGTGTCTTGAAGGGAGGATATAAGATGAACATCAACACAAGCAAAACGAGGATAATGGAATGTAGTCGAATTAAGTCGGGTGATGTTGAGGGTATTAGATTAGGAAATGAGACACTTAAAGTAGTAAAGGAGTTTTGCTATTTGGGGAGCAAAATAACTGATGATGGTCGAAGTAGAGAGGATATAAAATGTAGACTGGCAATGGCAAGGAAAGCGTTTCTGAAGAAGAGGAATTTGTTAACATCGAGTATAGATTTAAGTGTCAGGAAGTCATTTCTGAAAGTATTTGTATGGAGTGTAGCCATGTATGGAAGTGAAACATGGACGGTAAATAGTTTGGACAAGAAGAGAATAGAAGCTTTCGAAATGTGGTGCTACAGAAGAATGCTGAAGATTAGATGGGTAGATCACATAACTAATGAGGAGGTACTGAATAGGATTGGGGAGAAGAGGAGTTTGTGGCACAACTTGACCAGAAGAAGGGATCGGTTGGTAGGACATGTTCTGAGGCATCAAGGGATCACCAATTTAGTATTGGAGGGCAGCGTGGAGGGTAAAAATCGTAGGGGGAGACCAAGAGATGAATACACTAAACAGATTCAGAAGGATGTAGGTTGCAGTAGGTACTGGGAGATGAAGAAGCTTGCACAGGATAGAGTAGCATGGAGAGCTGCATCAAACCAGTCTCAGGACTGAAGACCACAACAACAACAACAACAACTGACGGCGCGCAAATACCCAGACTTCACTCGTCGAGTATTTGAGAATGAGGACACTTAGGGACTTACAACAAACTTTACACATAAATTCAAATCTTTACGAGGCTTTTTCTCACGAACACCCCCAATAAAATAATGAAAGGAAAAAAGTTTATGGCTTACTACTTTGCGCCTTTGATGCAGTAAAACTTCAGCATCACACATGTGTTTTAATTTATTACTTCCTTAGTAACGACTCTATTCGCAACACTGTCGGCAACGTAACACACGGTGTGCTCCTTTTCTGGCTCTGAATACAGTAAACTTTGTCCTGTTACGCTTTCGTATTTTAAATGTTCGTGTGTAGGATTTTCTGAGACTGAGATTGGGGACCAGTCTTAAACGGCGTGGAAAACCAACTTCAAACAACACTGAAGCAGGCAAGTGTACCAGACCAATGGTCGCTAATCCGCCGCGCAATTGACCTCTAGGCGCAGGTTGAGTGCAGCAACTGGAATGCTGGCGTTAGCGATTGTATTCTGTTCTGTTTGGCAGAGTAACTAAGTACCTGAGTGTTTTTTGACTTTAAAATCAGTAATATTATAAAATTAAAAAGAGATAAAGACACAAATATTTTCATTGAATTTAACTGGTATAAATTTTATTACCATGTGGTTGTGTTACGTGTCTTGTGGATTGCAGCATTATTTTGGTTTCTTTGTGTTTAAAGTGCACAAAAAGTAATTCAGTGGATGATTTAAAACAAATTTGCTTAGCTTAGTTGAGTGTGCATTTTGTAGAATACACACAGTAGAGGCGCAGTTGACAGAGCATGCGTGGAGAGAGTGCTAATGGTGGGGGTTGTGGACACTCGTATTCCGAGCGCTGAAGAGGAAGTGCCTATCTAAACTAAAGCCCATCTTCACATTTTTTGTAAATATTAAGTGGAGCCCCTCCATGCCCACACTTCTATGGTGACCATTCAAAAAGGTTTATTGTCACCTCTGCTTTGATTAGTATCTAAAAACAATTCCGCTGAAAACGCAACAAAAATATCGATTTATTTTCGCCTGGCTTGTTAACCATTTGAAACTTTCAGAGAAGCGTCACGAGTTGCGAATTTTGAGTAAAATCTACATTTCTCTTGTTGCCATGTTAAAATTTGTTTCTCTTACCAAAAAACAGCGGAGTGTACACAGTGTTACCTCACTAACATTGCAAGATTATTTTGAAACAGTGGTTTATTAAGTGAGGAAATGAGGAATAGTAAGTTCAATAGCTTATGAAAAAGCATCTAATTGGTACCAAAATAATCATGAAATGTCTTTACTAATGTTGATCCAAAATCTACAGTATTTCTCATTTCACCAGCTATCAGTGGTCCCTAAAAATTACATTTTTTCATTGAACAAGTCTGTAATTAGTGGAATAACACGGTAGATAATGAAGTTTTGCATAATAACGTTGTACGAAAATAGTCTCCTCTCCTCTTTGCGTGCTATCATTTACCAAAATTTCATTTCGATACCTCAAAACGTTTTATGAAATATGAGAAATGTTGTGGATATTTCATTCTGGTTTTATCGATGGCGTGCGAGATCACAAACGAATGCTGTCAGATGAATTTTCTCGAAATCGATGACAGACAGAGACCTCCATCCAAGTCTAAAAAGAAAAATACAGTATGTTAGCTTAATTTCTTACACAGCAACATATTATGTCGGCGTGCGAGACCACAAACGAGTGCTATCAGATGAATTTTCTCGAAATCGATGACAGACAAAGACCTGCATCCAAGTCTACAGAAAAATTCAGTATGCTAGTTAAATTTCTTACACAGTAACATTTAATATAAAATACACTGAACGCAAAATCATAGCGACCTCTATTTTTCAGAATTTCAGGCAATGTCTTACTTAATTGCAAATATCACAATAACTATGACCATTAAAGAAATGATAGGCAAGTCATCATTAAGCAGGCATATAAAGTTATAAGTAACGTAAAAATAAAATTGTTTAACGGAACAGTTTCTGTAAAATTGTTTGAGAGAGCGCAGGCCGTGCGCCTCCATTCTGTCGTAGCTGATCAACCGAAATCAGGCAAACAGTGTCGATCTCCCCTTCCGAGCGTTTACGTGTAGTGACGTTTCAGGCATTGTTACGTACCAGCAAGGGATTTCTTTGTTGTTGTTAAATTCGCGGATGTCACAATTTACGTAATTCGTAGTGAAAGCTCGAGTTCAGTATCACCATTACCTGCACCATAACTACTGACTGAGTACTAAGTGTAGTGATGACCGTGTTACTATTAATTACACACAGTTTCTGTACAACATATGCTCTCTGGGGACATGGTGTCATACTGAAACTTCTAAAAATCATCCCAAGCTTAAACATTTGCAATCTCGTTAACGGGAAGCTCAGTAACCGAGGCATCCAAGCACTAATTCACAACAAGATGAGATTACAGACGAAGCGAAACAAAGGGCTGCCACAAGAATCTGTTCTGTTTCAAATGGTTCAAATGGCTCTGAGCACTATGCGACTTAACTTCTGAGGTCATCAGTCGCCTAGAACTTAGAACTAATTAAACCCAACTAACCTAAGGACATCACACACATCCATGCCCGAGGCAGGATTCGAACCTGCGACCGTAGCGGTCGCTCGGCTCCAGACTGTAGCACCTAGAACCGCACGGCCACTCCGGCCGGCAATCTGTTCTGACTCTTCCCTTTTTCGGTTTGTGTATATCAGATATACGCGAGGCACCTAAAAGAGAAGGCTGCTCACATGCAAGAGAAACCCGAAAAATCTAGGGGTCACGTTTCATGAAACACACAGTCATGAACAACATCTATTAAAAACAGCTTCCAAAATCGAAAGACTTCCATTTCCATGTATTCGTGGTGAAAACACCTTTGAAATCATATAACAGTCGTACAATAAATATACATAACGGACGAATATATAAATAAAGCTGCCTGCTTGGCGGGTCTGCTCGTATAACGCTATTTTATAAACATCTCTATTGCAACGCTTCTTCCTAGCTCTAGACGGATATGGCTGGCTCAAATGGCTCTGAGCACTATGCGACTTAACTTCTGGGGTCATCAGTCGCCTAGAACTTAGAACTAATTAAACCTAACTAACCTAAGGACATCACACACATCCATGCCCGGGGCAGGATTCGAACCTGCGACCGTAGCAGTCGCTTGGCTCCAGACTGTAGCGCCTAGAACCGCACGGCCACTCCGGCCGGCACGGATATGGTTTTCGCCTACAACCGTTTGCGCTTCACAGTTGAAAGCTATCAAAAAGCGCTACCTGAGGTCAGGGATTTCTTAAGTTGACTCGACTTTAGAGTGTCTTAATAGTAAAGAGTAAATGTATTAAAACTTCATTTATGAAGCGTCATTTTTTCACCACTGTCAGCGTTTGTGAGATCGTATCACTTGAACCATGTATCATACAATACGTATTTGCATAGGTACATTTAGCGGCATTTGTGGATATTGTCTGCGAAATATATTGCGCACAGATTTAGTAGCAAAGAAGTAATAAATTTAAACTATATGCGTGATACGGGAGTTTTTCGTGCAACTCAATGTTTATGACACATCTCCTAACCTTTTTGTCATACAATTATATAATTGTGTAGATACTTTGAGTGAGACATATGAATACAGTCTGCAAAATGTGTTGCGAATAGGGTTAGTATCAAAGAAGTAATAATTTGTCACATGTATCAGTGTTTAGGAGGTCACATCTCACGAAATATGCGTGATGCCATGATACAATTTGGTAGTTGCATTTAGTGGCATATGTGTATACTGTCTGTGAAGTTTATAGCGAATAGAGTTAACAGCACAGCGGTAATAAACTCAAACTTTATGCACAATGCAGGAGTTTTCTTACGCATCTCGCTGTTTATGACGCCATATCTTCCGAACTATGATAGCTAGGTGGTTCTTACGCCAACAGCGATTGCTACCTGACAGTAAGGGATACGTGTACGAAGTTTGGTTGAAATCGATCCAGTGGTTTAGAAGGAAATGTGGTACATTTTTACATACATACTTACACACGCACACACACACATACACACACACACACACGCATGCACACACACATTCGCACACACATACATGCATACATTTTTATAATATGTATGAATTACAGTTTTAATGTCAAAAATTCGTGGGGAGGGAATACTGCCATTTGGGACAGTAAGTTGTAAACGTTCCTTACTTTGATTAGGCTCCTTTCGGAACCGATGCCTCGCTTCCGGTATAATCAGGCGCACAGTCAGACGGTCCGGTGGTATGTGTCGCATTATGTGTAAAATGCATAGAATTTCACGCGTCGTTTGGGAAATAGTGTCGGCGGTGGTAGGAAAGTGATAGATGGTGGCGGCACAGAAATACCTGCCAGTTCGTTCTTGTCTGTGCAGTGACCTGGATACGAACACGGGACGGCGGGAATTCCGCAGCCAGTGAGACAGGGGCCCCTCTCAGCTAACGGGAGGTGGGCTCCCGGGCCGAGAGTGGCTGAGGTAAGGTCGGGACACGGAATGCGTGACCGCACCCTACCCATAGCCAGCGCACGCTAATTCACAGACCCTGAGTCCTCCGTTGTCCCGTGGGAAATACGAAAGTCGTGGCGCTTGCGTACGCCACGATCTCTGAGAACCGAAGACTGTCAGACTAAATCTCTTGGGCGTGGCGAGTTTGAATGAGAGGGCTGTTTACACACACACAAACACAACAGACTCTTAGACTCTTACACACGCACACACACATACACACACACACACACACACACACACACGGAGAGAGAGAGAGAGAGAGAGAGAGAGAGAGTGCTCAATTCGTTACACAACGAATTACAGGCTACTATCGTATACTTTGTGATCAACGAATGGCATTTGTCTGTGTAAATCACTATATCGTTTCACGCAAATGTTAGGAAGAACCACCACAACTGCATTAACGTACATTTACTCGGTTATGACCGGTTTCTTTCAATGAACATCGTAAGATGACACTGTCTACAGTCTTCGTAACAAATTCTCACAGAACTGTACCGATATCATAACTCAGGAAGTCTATCGTCTTACGTAAAGTTGAAGGCACATTCTGTAACATGACTAGTACACAAATATTTCGCCGACCGCTTCTCGGATGCACGGTGAGCAGTGAATGCAGGGAACGTGGCGTGCTGTGCACACAAGACTCTAGAAAAGTCTTGGCGGTCCAGTGCGCACGGATTAGACTTCTTGAGTCATGATATTTGCACAGTCGTGTGAGAAATTGTTAATAAGGCAGTAGGCAGTGTTATTGACATTAACATGAATCAGTTATGCAGCATAAAATAATTCGAGATAATTTTTAAGTAAGTTACGAGAGAGTACTGAAAAGTAATGCCTCCGAATTTTTATGTGAAAACTCTTATATTTCTTTGTTCTTCATGTCCCCTGGCGACGAACAAATTTCTCCCAACAAGAGGCCAGTTTGTTGATAGCATCACTGTATATGCTATCATTGTTGACTTTTTGACGGAGCCACGACCTCTCCTATGCTTGCACCACTTCATTATCATAGTGAAGTTCTCGAAGATGTTCTGTAAGTTATGGAAACAGGTGAATATCGGACTGGGAAAAATCAGGACTGTATGGAGAATGATCCATGACAGTGAACCCAGGGCGTCGAATTGTTGCAAATGCCGCTGCGTTCGTGTGTGGCCTTGCATTGTCGTGCTGAAGAAGGAGCTCTATGTGTGTGGACAAACACTTCCAATTCGAAACTCGATCGCAGCAAGCTATTTCTCACGCACCGACATACACTCCTGGAAATTGAAATAAGAACACCGTGAATTCATTGTCCCAGGAAGGGGAAACTTTATTGACACATTCCTGGGGTCAGATACATCACATGATCACACTGACAGAACCACAGGCACATAGACACAGGCAACAGAGCATGCACAATGTCGGCACTAGTACAGTGTATATCCACCTTTCGCAGCAATGCAGGCTGCTATTCTCCCATGGAGACGATCGTAGAGATGCTGGATGTAGTCCTGTGGAACGGCTTGCCATGCCATTTCCACCTGGCGCCTCAGTTGGACCAGCGTTCGTGCTGGACGTGCAGACCGCGTGAGACGACGCTTCATCCAGTCCCAAACATGCTCAATGGGGGACAGATCCGGAGATCTTGCTGGCCAGGGTAGTTGACTTACACCTTCTAGAGCACGTTGGGGGGCACGGGATACATGCGGACGTGCATTGTCCTGTTGGAACAGCAAGTTCCCTTGCCGGTCTAGGAATGGTAGAACGATGGGTTCGATGACGGTTTGGATGTACCGTGCACTATTCAGTGTCCCCTCGACGATAGCCAGTGGTGTACGGCCAGTGTACGAGATCGCTCCCCACACTATGAGGCCGGGTGTTGGCCCTGTGTGCCTCGGTCGTATGCAGTCCTGATTGTGGCGCTCACCTGCACGGCGCCAAACACGCATACGACCATCATTGGCACCAAGGCAGAAGCGACTCTCATCGCTGAAGACGACACGTCTCCATTCGTCCCTCCATTCACGCCTGTCGCGACACCACTGGAGGCGGGCTGCACGATGTTGGGGCGTGAGCGGTGAGTGGGACCGTAGCCCAGCTTCATGGAGACGGTTGCGAATGGTCCTCGCCGATACCCCAGGAGCAACAGTGTCCCTAATTTGCTGGGAAGTGGCGGTGCGGTCCCCTACGGCACTGCGTAGGATCCTACGGTCTTGGCGTGCATCCGTGCGTCGCTGCGGTCCGGTCCCAGGTCGACGGGCACGTGCACCTTCCGCCGACCACTGGCGACAACATCGATGTACTGTGGAGACCTCACGCCCCACGTGTTGAGCAATTCGGCGGTACGTCCACCCGGCCTCCCGCATGCCCACTATACGCCCTCGCTCAAAGTCCGTCAACTGCACATACGGTTCACGTCCACGCTGTCGCGGCATGCTACCAGTGTTAAAGACTGCGATGGAGCTCCGTATGCCACGGCAAACTGGCTGACACTGACGGCGGCGGTGCACAAATGCTGCGCAGCTAGCGCCATTCGACGGCCAACACCGCGGTTCCTGGTGTGTCCGCTGTGCCGTGCGTGTGATCATTGCTTGTACAGCCCTCTCGCAGTGTCCGGAGCAAGTATGGTGGGTCTGACACACCGGTGTCAATGTGTTCTTTTTTCCATTTCCAGGAGTGTAGTTACGTCATATACCGCAATGTTACACGCTACAGATCGGAACCCTTTAGCGGCAGCGCTGCAAATATGTAGACATGAAGAATAAAGATGTAGAATGTTAATAGCGTTTGTTTTATGAAAAAAGATTTGAAGGTTTTCACATAAAAAATGTGGATGCGTGTGCTTCTCAGTACACATTATAATGATGAAGCAGGAAATGCCACAAAATGTTTCGGACAGTGTGCTTCGGACAGGAAACTAGCGTTGGCAATAGGAAGAGATGCTGTATTAAGCTGTGAGTCGTCATCCAACTGGGAACATCGTGAGCCTCGCACCAAAGTCTCCGCGGCCGCACATTTGTCGACTGGGTGATCGTGTCAGCTCACCGCCGAGCATCAAAATTCGTCCTGTAGTTCTCAGAGTAGCCTTTGGATTAAGACAGCAAACTGATGAACGGAGGGATGGCGTTGTTATAAAGTAGTCAACGGATACCGGTTACTGAATGCTGGCCCGTATTTCGACTTCACGTGCGTTCCGATTCTTCTAAACGTCGGTCAGGGGCGTAGTGCAACACCGAAAGTGAACGCATAAATAAAACAAAATTTGAAATACAGACAGCTGAAGGTGTTTTTGATCTGACGTTTTATATTGAACAACCGAAGTCCCTCAACCATCCTTTATAAAGATGGACTCACAGTGAAGTTGTTGAATGTTTTATTATGAAAAATTGCAATTACTATTAGCCTGGTGAAAGTCTTATGTCAAAAACTATTATTATAGCAACAGACGTACGGAAATAAGTAAAGCTCTATCTCTAACAATGTTATCGTCATTTATATTCATTTATACTCTTTCTCTAAAAATTGCTAGATTATCTAATGAAACTTCATTATCTTTATCATAAATTCTGATATGTAGCCGTACAACTTGTGTTACGAAACCCCTTATTCCGACATGTCAGTATTAAAACATTTTCTGGAACTTCCTCGTATCAGACATGTCACTATTCTGATAGAGAACAAAAAACAGAAATTAATTACCCTTCCCATAAACCATGAAAAATCAATAGTCATCAAGCCTTAAGAGGTGTAAAGAATGAAAGGAATCAATGAAAACTTTTTTTATTTGTTATATTCTGAACCGACCATTCACACTCTGACAAACTTTACTCAGACCTGTCTTTTCCTTGGACAGTTTGATTTGCAAAAACTTTAATTATTCCACTACGTCTTTAATCAATAACCAAGTATCTGGTCATAACAAAGATACGAATATTACTTTCACTGTTTGCATACACAAATCTGGCAAAATCCCTCCAGTGCGCAAGCAAGCAACAACAGCGCACAGCGAAAAGGAAAATTACTAAAAATCCTCGATTAATACAATAGCACGGTCAGGGCAGGCTGCAACATCTCCTACCACGAGGCTTCTCTCCGCGCCAGGCTGCGTCCGACTACCCTCGACAACTGTTCGCTCGCTACCACTCGCGGTAATAATATCTCGGACTCAAAGTTTGTGTATGTACGCAACAGCAGGATCAACAGCGAACTTTCCAAGAAAAGATACGAACGCCCAACTTTCATAGTAATAGATTATTGGTGATCTGTTGCGAAGGAACGCGCATGAAACTTCACACAAAAAATATTTATATTCGGTATTATACTTGAAAGATTCATCGACAGATCGTATTTCGGTGTACAGATAGATTTATTTGTCACCGAGTTGTTTGCAGGTTTTCTTGTTTGTGAACTACGACGACCGGAGAGAATTTCAAACGCCTTCAAATTGCGAAAGTATTACAACGGATTTTGACCATTTTGAAAGATTTTGATTGAATAGTTCGCCCTAGTTAGACGAGCTCCGCAGCAAACGAACATGTAGTACTATCTCTATGTTTCTAAAAGAGTAGATAACATTTTCCTTACAATATGTAGGAATTGTGTCATGAGCCGGTTGTGCTTGTCTTGATAGTGACGCCAGATGACACGTTTAGTGCAGGAAATAAACAGTTTACTTTATGGCTGCCAAACACACACACACACACACACACACACACACACACAGACGAAATTTAATTTATGATTACGTGTCGTTACAGATAAAATATAACATGGTATATCTGTGTGCATTTATCTGGGTGTGTGCAGCGGCTGCAAGGGTTATACAAAGTTGATAATACGACATTTTGTACGTTATTTAGAAGATTATGGATCTAGAAAAAAATAAGGTAAAGAAATTTAGGTTGTGAATGGTAGTATTTCTTAAGAAATGTGTTTACTGTTTTACATGTGCGCACCACAAGGAGAAAGGAATCTGGAGTGTTATTCGCTCTCCCATTTAATAAAAACATTGCACTAGAACATGCGATGATCAGAAACTTTTGAAATTTCGTTACTTGTTTCCGTTGAAGTCACAGTGAATGCTGAAGATCACAAGTTTGGTAAAATGGCGGTTCAAGTAGGATGTGCTATAACATATGTGATAAAATGGTGGACTTGAATTACAATGAAGTGACCATTTTTCTTCCGCGGTCAGTTGTGATATACCTCTGTTTCGTATCGTCTGGGTGCTATGTTATCATTATCTTTGCTTCTCTTTTCAATAATGTGAATCAAAATAAAATCTTCAAGAACTGTTTACCATTTTAACGACCAATTCTTGATGTTCAACTTTTACCGTTTTAATTACCAGTTCTCGTTATTCAGTAGGTATTCTAGTCTTTTAGTAGCCATTGTGACATCGTTACGTTTGATTCAAATAATTAATTAGTTTCTTAGTTTTTAGAATTATTAGCAAAGAAATTTATTTCAAGGTACCTTGAAGGTTTATTAACGTATGTTCGGTATTGTAGACTGTTTCTGTAGACTATCACTCTAATTACCTTAAATTAAAAATAAAAATCGAAATAATTAGTAGCAAGCGAAGTTAGATTATCATTACGGTACTTAAATTTGCTATGACGTATGTAAGATGAAAACTATTAATGTTTCTTTGAACAGACAGTGAGACAGTCTGGCCTCGAACTGCATCTTAGCAATCAAAAGGATGAATATGGGGAAGAAAAAAGGGATAAGCCCACTTCAAGGTTATCCACCCGCCCGTCCTGATCGTTAAAAATTGGCGCATCTCCTCTCCCTGAAATATGGATAAAGAATGCATTTCACAAATACAGGGCTATTAGAAATGATTGAAGCGATTTCATAAATTCACTGTAGCTCCTTTCATTGACATGTGGTCACGACACACTACAGATACGTAGAAAAACTTATAAAGTTTTGTTCGGCTGAAGCCGCACTTCAGGTTTCTGCTGCCAGAGCGCTCGAGAGCGCAGTGAGACAAAATGGCGACAGGAGCCGAGAAAGCGTATGTCGTGCTTGAAATGCTCTCACAACAGTCAGTCATAACAGTGCAACGACACTTCAGGACGAAGTTCAACAAAGATCCACCAACTGCTAACTCCTTTCGGCGATGGTATGCGCAGTTTAAAGCTTCTGGATGCCTCTGTAAGGGGAAATCAACGGGTCGGCCTGCAGTGAGCGAAGAAACGGTTGAACGCGTGCGGGCAAGTTTCACGCGTAGCCCGCGGAAGTCGACGAATAAAGCAAGCAGGGAGCTAAATGTACCGCAGCCGACGGTTTGGAAAATCTTACGGAAAAGGCTAAAGCAGAAGCCTTACCGTTTACAATTGCTACAAGCCCTGACACCCGATGACAAAGTCAAACGCTTTGAATTTTTCGGTGCGGTTGCAACAGCTCATGGAAGAGGATGCGTTCAGTGCGAAACTTGTTTTCAGTGATGAACCAACATTTTTTCTTAATGGTGAAGTGAACAGACACAATGTGCGAATCTGGGCGGTAGAGAATCCTCACGCATTCGTGCAGCAAATTCGCAATCCACCAAAAGTTAACGTGTTTTGTGCAATCTCACGGTTTAAAGTTTAGGCCCCTTTTTCTTCTGCGAAAAAACGTTACAGGGCACGTGTATCTGGACATGCTGGAAAATTGGCTCATGCCACAACTGGAGACCGACAGCGCCGACTTCATCTTTCAACAGGATGGTGCTCCACCGCACTTCCATCATGATGTTCGGCATTTCTTAAACAGGATATTGGAAAACCGATGGATAGGTCGTGGTGGAGATCATGATTAGCAATTCACGTCATGGCCTCCACGCTCTCCTGACTTAACCCCATGCGATTTCTTTCTGTGGGGTTATGTGAAAGATTCAGTGTTTAAACCTCCTCTATCAAGAAACGTGCCAGAACTGCGAGCTCGCATCAACGATGCTTTCGAACTCATTGATGGGGACATGCTGCGCCGAGTGTGGGAGGAACTTGATTATCGGCTTGATGTCTGCCGAATCACTAAAGGGGCACATATCGAACATTTGTGAATGCCTAAAAAAAAACTTTTTGAGTTTTTGTATGTGTGTACAAAGCATTGTGAAAATATTTCAAATAATAAAAATTGTAGAGCTGTGAAATCGCTTCAATCATTTGTAATAACCCTGTACATGAAAAAGGAACTCTCGGTTGTTGTAGATACACTGGTATGGGAAACTTACGGACATCAGCATCCGCATGATGTGTCACTGCAAAGTAACTTAGCTCGATGAAACTAGGACTTTACATAGAAATAACTGCTACAGTACAGTACAGAAGGTAACTGAAAGAAATATCTAATGTGATGAACTGAAATGACACTTTTGTTCAAAGACAACAATTTCACTGTATTTTTCAACAGAACAATGCTCTTTCACACATGGCACGTGTTTGTTATTGTTATTAGTGGCCGTGATGATAATTGTGATGGGAGAACTGATGCGACGCAACTCAGTACCTGGACATATGCTACTCCTCTCGAATAGCACCAAACGGGCCTCCGAGCTCCGCGTGCTCATCCGACGGACGGATCACCACCAGTAGTGTAATAAGCCCTTACTTTATATGACTCCGCAGAGAGATTTTCAGTTTAACCCAGGATAATCGCCTGAAGGTGGCACTGTACGCTACCACTCCTCCTCCTCTTGATATTTACACTGAAAATTTCTCTCACCACTAGGATTTGACCCGTTTGCCTCCGAATCGGGTGCCACCTCATAGTCGCCGGTTAGCAACCTCTGCTACGGAAGTGGGGTTTGTCTCGTAGAGACTCAGTAGTGATGGCAAACAATGAGATGTGTCTAAATTGTTTTATCGCGAGGTGCACTCTACTTTTTGCCGTCCACTGTGCTCTGAGCGACGGCCACACGACATCGACTGCCGTGGTTGTTAACAACCAGACGACGCGCCGGCCGCTGCCTCCTGTCCACACGTCGATGTCCAAGGACGACGAGTTCTGCTCGTCGTGTTCTTCCACTCTCATTATTTGCTCTGTCCTGCTTGTCCTGGCATGCCCGTCCGTCTTCTGACCGCTTTTAAAACACGACTCGCAATGAATATTCCGATCAGTTCCACATTTAAAAATATGTTTTTACATACAAGGCTTCTGCATTGCCTGGTGATGTTCTAAGTGGAAAGTCATGTTTTAAAAGACAACTTCACAGGAAAACTTTAAATACACTTCTTCTTCTTTTCGTATTGGCTATCCTCCACTGCATTTTTCTTTTTTGTTGCTCTAGGGTTCTGACAGTAGCCAAGTGTTCCCACATTCATTTTCTGTGCTGTTCCTTCATCGCTTCAGTTCATGTTTTGCTAATTTTTAGGGTTCCGTAATTCAAATTCTTACACGATCCCTTTGTTATCCGTCCGTCTGTCTCTCTGTCCGAGTGTTAAAACCAGTTTTTCTAAGGGACGGGTAGAGGTACCAAGCTGTACGAGTAATTTATAGCAAGAAATACGATCCACCGCCCCTTGGCGGTGTAAAGAAAGTAAGATTCTAAGGTAACGCAATCAAAAGATACGGCCGTTTATGTCACATATTTTTACACTCGCAAAATAACTTATCAAAATCTATAGGGTACTGCACGTTCACTTGGAATGAAATGAAATGATCGTATGTCATTGTTGGCCGGGACATCTCATGCGGGGAAGTTCGACCGCCGTATTGCAAGTCCTTTCCGTTGACGCCACTTCGGCGACATGCAAGCCAATGATGATGAAGTACACACAACAGCCAGTCATCACGAGGCAGAGAAAATTCCTTACCCCGCCGGGAATCGAACCCGGGACCCCGTGCGCGGGAAGCGAGAACGCTACCGCAAGACCACGAGCTGCGGACGTTGAAATGTGTCAAGAAACAAGGTTTCAGAGTACAGCTAATGTTCGCCCCGGGTAGCTGAATGGAGCCACCACGGTAGCTCAGCGTGTTCGGTCAGAGGGGTAACTGCCCTCTGTAATAAAAAAACTGAGTTAATGGATCAACGACGAACTGAAGCGGATGTCTTGTGACATCCGCCCCGAGCAGATGCAACGAACGAAAACGAACAAAATGAGATTACAACAACAACAAAAAATGGTCAGCGTGACGGATTGTCAATCTTCTGGGCCCGGGTTCGATTCCCGGCTGGGTCGGGGAATTTTCTCCGCCCAGGGTCTAAGTGTTGTGCTCTCCTCATCATCCTCATCGACTGCAGGTCGCCGAAGTGGCGTCAAATTGAAAGATCGGCACCCGGCGAACGGCCTGCCCGACGGGGGGGCCTAGCCATATATTTAAATAAAATAAGTACAGCTAAAGGAAAAAGTTCGAAACTTGTTCATTTGTAATTATATCACACGACTGTCTGTCTGTCCGTCCGTCTTCTGTCTCAAAAATGGGTAGACGTATCAAGCTGAAATTTATGTCACATACTAAGGTATAAGGTCTCTTGATAGTGTGTCCGCCGCTCGTGGTCTTGCGGTAGCGTTCTCGCTTCCCGAGCACGGGGTCCCGGGTTCGATTCCCGGCGGGGTCAGGGATTTTCACCTGCCTCGAGATGACTGGGTGTTTGTGTTGTCCTCATCATTTCATCATCATCCAGAAAAGTGGCGACATTGGACTGAGCAAAGATTGGGTAATTGTACGGGCGCTGATAACCACGCAGTTGAGCGCCCCTCAAACCAAACATCATCATCATCATCATCACATCTTGATAGTGTAACAAATGTAAGCTTGTAAGTGAATGCAAACAACAGATACGGCCGTTTATGTCGCACATTTCGATACTCGCTAACACACTCGTCAAAACCTTTAGGGTGTTTCCGTTAAAAGAAGCAAAGTTTAACAAATGGTTCAAATGGCTCTAAGCACTATGGGACTTAACATCTGAGGTCGCCAGTCACCTAGACTTAGAGCTACTTAAACCTAACTAACCTAAGGACATCAAACACATCCATGCTCGAGGCTGGATTCGAACCTGCGACCGAAGCAGCAGCGCGATTCCGGACTGAAGCGCCTAGAACCGCTCGGCCACGGCGACCGGCACAAAGTTTAACGTTACAGCTAAAGGAGAAAAACCGAAAATTGTTAATCTGCAATTATTTCACACGGAAATTTTTTTTTTGTCATTTGATATCTGACTGTCTATCTGTCCATCCGCCTTGTAGGACCCCTTCTCAGAAACGGAAAGGCGTATGAAGTTCAAATTCATGTCACATACTACGGTCGTGGTCCCTTTGCGTTGTAAAACATTTAAGCTTCTATATCAAATGCAGTCAAAAGATACGGTCATTTATGTCACTTATTTTGATACCTTGCCAGTATCGATATCGATGACTGGCGAAAATCTGCGAAATTCTCGATTCCCCGGATGGGTGAACTATCTATATACATAATTAAGTTTGTACGGAACACTTGGTGCGTGAGTCCTACTTCCACTTACTCGGATTTTTATTAGTTTTGGCACTTCTTGGAAACCAAGGTGCTTTAGGAGCTTAGTCTTGGGTGGGAAGCGTTTTGGATATTCTTCAGTGTTAGCCCTTCTCTTTGAAAGTCTTTTTCTACCTCGGTGAACCGCACCTCCTTGGTTTTATTGTTGAAAAAGAAGCAGCAGATCTGATTACCGAATTGTGTAGGACTCATATGGGCAATCACGAAATACACTCCTGGAAATTGAAATAAGAACACCGTGAATTCATTGTCCCAGGAAGGGGAAACTTTATTGACACATTCCTGGGGTCAGATACATCACATGATCACACTGACAGAACCACAGGCACATAGACACAGGCAACAGAGCATGCACGATGTCGGCACTAGTACAGTGTATATCCACCTTTCGCAGCAATGCAGGCTCCTATTCTCTCATGGAGACGATCGTAGAGATGCTGGATGTAGTCCTGTGGAACGGCTTGCCATGCCATTTCCACCTGGCGCCTCAGTTGGACCAGCGTTCGTGCTGGACGTGCAGACCGCGTGAGACGACGCTTCATCCAGTCCCAAACATGCTCAATGGGGGACAGATCCGGAGATCTTGCTGGCCAGGGTAGTTGACTTACACCTTCTAGAGCACGTTGGGTGGCACGGGATACATGCGGACGTGCATTGTCCTGTTGGAACAGCAAGTTCCCTTGCCGGTCTAGGAATGGTAGAACGATGGGTTCGATGACGGTTTGGATGTACCGTGCACTATTCAGTGTCCCCTCGACGATCACCAGTGGTGTACGGCCAGTGTAGGAGATCGCTCCCCACACCATGACGCCGGGTGTTGGCCCTGTGTGCCTCGGTCGTATGCAGTCCTGATTGTGGCGCTCACCTGCACGGCGCCAAACACGCATACGACCATCATTGGCACCAAGGCAGAAGCGACTCTCATCGCTGAAGACGACACGTCTCCATTCGTCCCTCCATTCACGCCTGTCGCGACACCACTGGAGGCGGGCTGCACGATGTTGGGGCGTGAGCGGAAGACAGCCTAACGGTGTGCGGGACCGTAGCCCAGCTTCATGGAGACGGTTGCGAATGGTCCTCGCCGATACCCCAGGAGCAACAGTGTCCCTAATTTGCTGGGAAGTGGCGGTGCGGTCCCCTACGGCACTGCGTAGGATCCTACGGTCTTGGCGTGCATCCGTGCGTCGCTGCGGTCCGGTCCCAGGTCGACGGGCACGTGCACCTTCCGCCGACCACTGGCGACAACATCGATGTACTGTGGAGACCTCACGCCCCACGTGTTGAGCAATTCGGCGGTACGTCCACCCGGCCTCCCGCATGCCCACTATACGCCCTCGCTCAAAGTCCGTCAACTGCACATACGGTTCACGTCCACGCTGTCGCGGCATGCTACCAGTGTTAGAGACTGCGATGGAGCTCCGTATGCCACGGCAAACTGGCTGACACTGACGGCGGCGGTGCACAAATGCTGCGCAGCTAGCGCCATTCGACGGCCAACACCGCGGTTCCTGGTGTGTCCGCTGTGCCGTGCGTGTGATCATTGCTTGTACAGCCCTCTTGCAGTGTCCGGAGCAAGTATGGTGGGTCTGACACACCGGTGTCAATGTGTTCTTTTTTCCATTTCCAGGAGTGTAGAAAACAATGCTCCCCCTCGAATGGTGTTTGTAACCTTTACTTCGCATGTACAGACTTAATGGTTCTGTCATCTCCGGAGCTCACCATTTTCTTTGATCGGGCCTAGGATTTTCCTCAAGGTCTACCTTTTTCTTGCCAACGGCCTTGCCTAGTGGCAACAATTCTTCCCATCAGATCATCGAAGTTAAGCGCTGTCGGGCTTGGCTAACACTTGGATAGGCCACCTTATGGGTCTACCGAGTGCTGTTGGTACGCGGGATGCATACAGCCCTTGTGAGGCCAAATGGCGGTGTGCTGACCACATGCCCCTCCGTATCTGCATCCGGTGATGCCGAAGGGCTGAAGTTCTCTTGTTTCTAATTTCTCAATTAGAACTGGCATTCTGCACCATATAAGATATCAGTTCAAAAAATAACATCTAAGACCTTACAACGTACCGACTGAAGTCTTTCCTCGAAACCAGTAGCAGCAAATAAAGTATAAATACGGAACTCTGGTGGATTATTAACCAGAGCGAGTCATATTGGCTTTGCGCGCCGACTGCTGGCGAAACGGCGCGACATCATTAGGAATACGGGAAGCTAGGACAATTCACGTGCATTGTTAATGCAAGTAAAAATATAATTTTTGAAACCCTATATATTCGGCAGGTTTTTTGTAATGTTTGCATTTGCTTAAGCTGCTTAGAAACTATGTTTTAGATGATGGAGTAACTCTACCCGACATCACAGCCTCGAACAAGAAGCTTTCTGGAAGTCTCTTAGCAACACAGACTAGGAATTTAAGTATTCATACATCAGATTACGGAGGGTTACGTAGAAGTAAGAGGACGAGCTCCACAGAATCGGCAGATTGCACACAGTTGATTTTAAGCCGTTGTACCCCAGCTGTTAAATTCCTGCTAAACAAAAAACAGGAACGAAATTTAACTGAACTGATCAATGGCATCTTTGATGTTTTAAACTCAAGGGTTCCTATGAATGATAAGACGCGTCTTGGAAGTGGCTATGGCCTTAATTTTCGAGAGAAAAGAGCACACAAAAACGCATCTTCGAGGTTTGTTTCAACATGCATTATGAAAGAAAAAAAGAAAACAATGTTTGCTGCCATTGCAGAAGAGTTTATTAGTTTCAGTAAACCCTCTCTTTGAGCTCGTTGTCCTGAGACTGGTTTGACGCGGCTCTCCACGCTACTCTATCCTGTGCAAGCTTCTTCATCTCCCAGTACCTACTGCAACCTACATCCTTCTGAATCTGCTTAGTGTATTCATCTCTTGGTCTCCCTCTACGATTTTTACCCTCCACGCTGCCCTCCAATACTAAATTGGTCATCCCTTGATGCCTCAGAACTTGTCCTACCAACCGAAACCTTCTTCTAGTCAAGTTGTGCCACAAACTCCTCTTCTACCCAATTCTATTCAATACCTCCTCTTTAGTTATGTGATCTACCCATCTCATCTTCAGCATTCTTCTGTAGCACCACATTTCGAAAGCTTCTATTCTCTTCTTGTCCAAACTATTTATCGTCCACGTTTCACTTCCTTTGAGCTCAAGAGGGCCATAAAGAATAGGGGATCTCCGTGCATCTTGATTTCCGGGCTAAACCAGAACTTTTTTGTAAATTTCGGGGTCTGGACGCATTTTACCACAAAAATAGTGACAAACTGAATGTGGCTTCTAATACCGACTGGAAATACAGATGTCATCCCTTGACAGAAAATACATCAGTTATGGAGAGTAATAGTGTGGTGCCGCCATAAGTTTCTCCAGCAGAAGAAACTGAACAGATCTTTATAGAGTTCGTCACAAGCTAGTTGTGTGTTAACGTAAATGGAATATGACAGCTGATTCGGGCTGCACTAATTTCGGCGAAGAAGGAAAAAAAATGGTTCAAATTGTTCTGAGCACTATGGGACTTAACATCTACGGTCATCAGTCCCCTAGAACTTAGAACTACTTAAACCTAACTAACCTAAGGACATCACACACATCCATGCCCGAGGCAGGATTCGAACCTGCGACCGTAGCAGTCGCGCGGCTCCGGACTGAGCGCCTAGAACCGCTAGACCACCGCGGCCGGCGGCGAAGAAGAACTAGATAATTTACGGTTTTCTAGTGATAAAGCAACAACTAGTGATGACTGCACAGAAATACAGGTATCTAGCACAATAAACAGCGTTTACATGCAAGCACATTGACGGTTCCTTGGGGTCAGTTTCACCTCAGAGAACCCTCTTCCGGGTTCAGATTACATTTCCGGTAATGACTTTATCTCCGTAATCTGCAGAGGTGGGCTCACTTCTCCTCCACCTGACTAGTTCAATAAAATAAAGGAGTTTGAAGTGATATTTTGCGGTTTTCATGGGCGACATGTAGCTAAGTGTGACAGAGTGATGCAAAAGTTAACTTCTATAATAACCTCAAAATTTCCGGAAATACATCAAAAAGTGAGGACAAGAACCTTCGTCAGAACAGTCCACCTCAAAACAATTGTTAAAACAAAAAACATAAACTTGCCTCGAAGAAAATCTTCAGTTAACTGCGTCGTCATGTCCCTGAGCTACAGTGAGTAGCCATGTACGCAGTCAGGTCTTACAATTTTAGATTTAAGCGATACTTAATAATATGCGTCAGCACTTAAAAATTCATGAGGCTTGTGTCGAACTCCCGCGGTAGAACAGTATTCCCGATGACGTAACACACTTCAGCGAATATCAGCGCGACCCCCCGGAACAGGCTACCTGGTTGTATTCCATTATTAGCTCCCTTGTATCATTATTACGTTAGCATGCAGGCTCTTTAAGCAGAATGTATACCGAAAGGCAGAGAGGCTTTTCTGGTTCCGTCCGCTTCACGCTGTACCTCGCAGCACCAAAGTCTTTCTCGAACTCTGTTGGTGGTTGGATGCGCCTCTTCTACATCTACATATATACTCCGCTAGCCACCAAGCTGTGTGTGGCGGAGGGCACAATTCGCGCCAAAGTCATATCCCCCCCCCCGTGCCACCCCCCTCCCTGTTCCACTCGCGGTGGAACGACTGTCTGAACACCTCAGTACGAGCTCTAATTTCCCTTATCTGCGAATGGTGATCATTGCGCGATTTGGAAGTTGGTGGTAATAATATATGCTCTACATCCTCGGTGAAGATCGGATTTCCGTATTTAGTGAGCAGCCCCTTCCGTTTAGCGCGCCGTCTATCTGCAAGTGTGTCCCACTTCACACTTTCTATGAGATTTGTAACGCTCTCGCGATGGCTAAATGTACCAGTCAGAATCTTGCCACTCTTCTTTGGACCTTCTCAATCTCTTGATGGTTCAAATGGCTCTGAGCACTATGGGACTGAACTTCTAAGGTCATCAGTCCCCTACAACTTAGAACTACGTAAACCTAACTAACCTAAGGACAGCACAGACATCCATGCCCGAGGCTGGATTCGAACCTGCGACCGTAGCGGCCGCACGGTTCCAGACTGTAGTGCCTAGAACCGCTTGGCCACCGCGGCCAGCCAATCTCTTGAATCAGACCCAACTGGTAAGGGTCCCATACAGACGAACAATAGTCTAGACTGGACGAACTAAAGTATTGTAAGCAATTTCCTCTGCTGAAGGACTGCAACGCTTCAGGATTATACCAACAAACCGCAACTAGAGTTTGCCTTACCCGTAACTTGTGTAATCTGATCATTCCGTTTGAGGTCATCTCGAATTGTCACAACCAGATACTTGACGGATGTTACCGCTTCCAAAGATCGGCCATTTATTTTGCACTCGTACGTTAATGGAGATTTTCGCCTTGTTATACGCAGTAGGTTATACTTACTAATATTGAGAGATAATTGCCAGTCATTACACCACGCATTTATTTTCTGCAAATCCTCATTGATTTGTTCACAACTTTCGTGTGATACTACTTTCCTCTACAGCATCGTCGGCAAACAGTCTAATGCCGCTGTCAGTACCATCAACCAGATCGTTCATGTAAATCGTAAAAAGCAGCGGACCTATTACGCTGCCCTGGGGCACACCTGAAGATGAGCTTGTTCCTGTTGAAGTCACCCCGTTCAGGACGACATACTGCTCCCTGCTCTTCGGGTGGATGAATGCTTTGCTTCGCCTAATGGAACTGTATGCTGTCCGCGATGGCTGGCCAGTAGCCGCAGACGAGGAGAGCGACAAGAAGCGAGCGGCCGCCCATGAAGGACGCCATGTCTCGCTCGCTCCCCAGATGGTCTCCAGGCGGCCAGCCACGTGTTCTGTACAAGGCCGCTGCGCGCTGCTGGAAACGCAGCGTCATCTCAACAGTTAAAGCTCTCTTCCGTAGCCGCTCCCGTACGCTTTTTTCCACTACAGTCCTTAAAAGAGGCGAAACAATGCTAGCTGCGGTCACTCGAACTGGAGGAAGTACGGCTGTGTCGAAGGAAAGAATGAACGGTATCTGCTGGTTACTCGAGGTTATTGCTCGGACTTGTGATCGTCCCACACAGAGTATTCGATGATGGTAAAGATGATGGCAAGTGAATTAATTTGAGAAGAGGAAACGACTGACAAGGAGACCCCACCTATTTTCTTATCACGGATTTCGTCCGTGTACGACATATATGGCGGGCTTGGCCAGAAATGTGACAGTATTGTGAGCGCCAGATGGCCAAACGTTTACAAAAAATAGTATTCTTAGAGCTGGTTGAAGAAGGCATGAGCCATTTATGTTAGCGTATGCTGAAGGTAGTGGTTGGCGCATTAGAAAGAGTACAAATGCAAGCGTCCGAAGGCAGGGACTTTTATTTTCAATTTTCAATTTGTCAGGCATACAGCCTTGACAACTCAGAGCGTAGACGCTCTGCTTCAAGACTGCTTGTGTCGCAGTCATATGTTATTCAACACTTTCTTTGAGTTGTCAAGGCTGGTTAGGAAGGATTTGAAGTTTGTGATGTCTGAAGATGGGTGTAATCCCGAAACGCGTAACATGTTCTAATAAAAGAGCCAATTGAACGTCTCATGACTTTATTGCGATTTTACAGCATTGGTTGCCAATTATTAACACAAAAATGATCGCAGGCCTCAAACGGGATTTTACGTCCTGTATATCATTCCATCGACTGTCTTTTGGATTCCAGCTCGTAGTTGTGACACCACGTCGCACCTCTTGTGACGATGCTTTTTCAGAAAATTGTCACCTTCAGCCTCATATTGGTCCAGCAGGTCCTGACAAATTTCCATTCTGTAAGCATTGCGGGACCTATCTTGCACATACTTTGTGATATCCAAGATGTTCCGACGTTGTTTCCAAGGCATTACAGTCGACATTCAGCTTTGCACACAATTCTCTTGTCGTTATCCACCGATCAGCACGGATGAGTTAATCAAGACGCTCTTCACTGCGAGGGATGACAGCTGTGCAGGATCGGCCGGGCCTTGGTTAGTCATGCACACCCTTTTCACCACGTCGAAAATGCCGTACCCATCGCCTCCCATTGCTCACGTTTGCTGTATCGTCTCCGTACACCTTAAGCAAGCGTTGATGGATTTCAATCAGCGCAATTTCTTCAGCGGTGAGGAATTCAATCAAACATCGGTGTTTTATCGCGCGTCCGTATCAGACTCCATTTTGTAACACTACCTGCTGACGCCAGCTACCGCAGAACAACGGAACCACCTGCAATTGAAAGAGGAAGGTTCAAGCGTTAGCACTACACCAACGACATCTGGCGCAGACATCCAAAGGCTCCACAAAAAAATGGAGGCATTAATTTCGGAGCGGCCCTCGTATATCACTGTTAGCAGGGAAGAAAAGTAACTGCACAATATTTCAAAAGTCGTGCACGGACATGCTCCTCAACTTTCTATGGGTCAGCTACGAAGAACGTGTGAATTCACACAATTTCTGACGAGTCACACTGTCGATCACGTCTCGTTTAACTCACATTAAAATACCCGCATACACATTATGATACCCCCGTGTTTCTGCGTGCATGATGGACCGTCGTACTGGTGAGTGACACGGATGGCAGTTGATCTATGCTCTTACGAGTTATGGAAATCACCAGCACTCACGTGTTAGGTTCGAGAATAAGCACGGGTCGAAGACACGGCCAATATTCCATCAACAATGAAGATCCAGAATGAATTTCACACTCTTGAGCTGAGCGAGCGCGGGTATGGAACCTCCGGCAGATTAAAACTGAGTGCCGGACTGGGACTCGAAATAGGGACCTTTGTTCTCTGCGGGCAAGAGCTCTACCAACCGAACTAACCAAGCATGTCTCACGAAAGTGGGAGATTAGGTACCCGTCTTCACTACTTTACTTCCGTCAGTCCCTCGTCGCCTACCTCTGTGAGTCGTGCTTAGTTAACTTAGTCCGTATAGGACTTGCCCATGAAAGCAAACGTATCGGGTTCGAGTCCCGGTCTGGCATAGAATTTTTAATCTGCCAGGAAGTTTCACACTCTGCTGCAGGGTGAAAAATCCATTCCTGAAACAATCCCCCACACTGTGGCTAAGTTGTGTCTCCGAAATGTTCTTTCTTCCAAGAGTGCTAGTCCTGGAAGTTTTGCAGGAGAACGCCTGTGACGTTTGGAGGATAGGTCAGTTGACAACACTGCATACCGTTAACACACACATGTTGAACGCAAAAAGTAAAGTGCAGGTGATGTAAGCGATGTGTTGAAACAAATGTGGGTGAAAAAATGCCGGAAATCGGCCAACTGAAACATGGAGACTGATGAACACATCTCCAGGACCACACACATCAGCCAACAGTGAAGGAAATCGTAAGTACCATCGAACGATAATTTCATATAATGAAATTTATGCAACAAAAATTGATTCTAACCTAAAAAGCAAGCGGGCAACATCACAAAATGTAACATGGCAACATACCGTAACTACCACATAATACATGCATTATATGTATGAAACATGAATTACAGACCGCTGAAGATGCTTCACAAATAAAAGAGGCGAAACGCGTATGGCAAGAAGCAAACTGCCTTCAATTAGTCGCAGGGACGGAACATTCCTCAATGAATGAAGAAGAACGTTAACAATGTATGGAAGAAAGTTCATATACTTATATTTCGTCCAGCAACACAATGAATTAACTTTTTATGTGTCTGACACTATTTCTGTCTGAAAGAAAAGGGCCCTTTCAATTGCGGCACTATAATCTTGTAACAATCCCGTAGCCTTAAATTTACGGAATCTTATTCTCAGAGACCAAAAGAGCCCCTTACCTTCACTGTTTGGCCTCATGCTCTCATGATCCGTCATTTGAGATGAGGGAACACCACACGACATGTAATACTCGTTGTCGGGACCTTGAATGGAAACCGTAACAGCGATTACGTAAGACGTTGTCCGGCATCTAGCCGACACCTGTTGGCACAACTAAGACTCCACTTGCCACCCGTGTATCAAATTTCCACTCTGTCTCACTTTCTATCCTTTTGTATCAGTGGTAGTTACGTGCGCTGTTGCCTTAGAAACTCTTTACTACCAGTTGGTATCACTTTGTCGATATTTTCTCTTCTTCCTACACTACTGGCCATTAAAATTGCTGCACCACGAAGATGACGTGCTACAGACGCGAAATTTAACCGACAGGAAGAAGATGCTGTGGTATGAAAACGATTAGCTTTTCAGAGCATTCACACAAGGTTGGCGCCGGTGGCGACACCTACAACGTGCGGACATTAGGAAAGTTTCCAACCGATTTCTCATACACAAACAGCAGTTGACGGGCGTTGCCTCGTGAAACGTTGTTGTGATGCCTCGTGTAAGGAGGAGAAATCCGTACCATCACGTTTCCGACTTTGATAAAGGTCGGATTGTAACCTATCGCGATTGCGATTATCGTATCGCGACTTTGCTGCTCGCGTTGGTCGAGATCCAATGACTGTTAGCAGAATATGGAATCGGTGGGTTCAGGAGAGAAATACGGAACGCCCTACTGGATCCCAACGGCCTCGTATCACTATCAGTCGAGATCACAGGCATCTTATCCTCATGGCTGTAACGGATCGTGCAGTCCAAGACTACAACCATCTTCACGAACAGTTCGACGACGTTTGCAGCAGCATGGACTATCAGTTCGGTTACCCTTGACGCTGCATCACAGACAGGAGCGCCTGCGATGGTGTACTCAACGACGAACCTGGGTGCACGAATGGAAAAATGTCATTTTTTCGGATGAATCCATGTTCTGTTTACAGCATCATGATGGTCGCATCCGTGTTTGGCGACGTCGCGGTGAACGCACACTGGAAGCGTGTACTCGTCATCGCCATACTGGCGTATGACCCGGCGTGATGTTATGGCGTGCCATTTTTTACACGTCTCGGTCACCTCTTGTTCGCATTGACGGAACTTTGAACAGTGGACGTTACATTTCAGATGTGTTACGACCGTGGTTCTACCCTTCGTCCGATCCCTGCGAAACCCTACATTTCAGCAGGATAATGGACGACCGCATGTTGCAGGTCCTGTACGGGCCTTTCTGGATACAGAAAATGTTCGACTGCTGCCCTGGTCAGCACATTCTCCAGATTTCTCACCAATTGAAACGTCTGGTCAATGGTGGCCGAGCAACTGACTCGTCACAATACGCCAGTCACTACTCTTGATGAACTGTGGTATCGCGTTGAAGCTGCATGGGCAGTTGTACCTGTACACGCCATCCAAGTTCTGTTTGACTCAATGCCCAGGCGTATCAAGGCCGTTATTACGGCCAGAGATGGTTGTTCTGGGTACTGATTTCTCAGGATTTATGCACCCAAATTGCGTGAAAATATAATCACATGTCAGTTCTAGTATAATATATTTGTCCAATGAATACCCGTTTATCATCTGCATTTCTTCTTGGTGTAGCAATTTTAATGGCCAGTAGTGTAGTTCCCCTACATCTACAACTACACTCGCAATTCACGAGTTACGAACCTCTTGATGTTTGTTGGTGGCTACATACTATACCAACATAAATTTACCCCTTACACCCTTTCATATCACAGTCTTTCTTCTGCTGTGTACCAGTTCAGTATCTCGTCGATATCTGTACCATTGGAGTCTGAGCATTAGCATTAGCTCAGATTGCCAATTAGGAAACTACATAATATTACCGTCATGGTTCTTCGGCAGGACATGTGGAAGTGATACGTGTCTTACCTTTCTTGAACTGCGCACTCTCGGAATATTCCGAGTAAATCTTTTCACTCTTCAAGGGTCTATCTAGTGCGCCTACCAGTGGCGTTTGCTTTGAATTTTTATCATGTTCTAGGGTTGACTTATTATTATTGGGACTCAGCTGTTACCATACCTAACAAGTGTTGAACTACAGTACGTTTTCCTGCATTTTGCACAATTTTCTGTCTCTTTCGCTGTTTCTTCAGCGAGGCATAACGATAAGCAGAAATACGATATTACTTTCCGTATATTAACAATTTTCAACCGTAGATGAAATTGTGACCTGTTTTATTTGTCGACTACAGAAATATAAGATTTTGAGAGGGAAAGATAGTATTTTTTTACAAATAAAGTTCTCTGGCAACGCCCTGTGTGCAGCAGTTATAGAATAGATGTCACTCAGCGTTAAGACACCGGACGCCCACCCAGACTTAGGTATTTTCATGGTTTGCCAAATTACTGGTTCCTTTGAAAAGAATACGGTCGATTTATTCTTCCCATCTTTGCGCAATCCGATCTTGTGATCCGCCTCTTAATGACCTCGTCTTCGATTCGACGTTAAAGCGTTATGTTTGTTATCGCGTTCATTTTCAACTTTCTTATTATGTTAATATTGTTAGACAATTATAAGATCTTTCCGAACATTAAAAATGGTGGTTGATTTGTACGAAAATTTTTTTTCCAGTCTTTACATTCGAAAACGCTTGGAAATAGCTATTAGTCTTATTAAATAATATGTAGTTACAAACCGTGATCAAATAGCTACTTTCAATCAGATTACTAGACGAGCCAAAGTAATATTTCCTGTTGTTACGATGTAAGGGCGCGAGATAAATTTCCAATTCCTTTCAAGAGTGATTTGTTTCAGTCCAATCTAAATGGTGTCCCTTGGTGGATTATCATTCTCCATCAAGTCTTCTGGTTCGCAAGTGGGCAACGTCCATGCCTCATAGCGACTCTGATTAGATAGGTGAGTAAAGCTTTCGATTTAAACTTATCCTCAACAAAGATGAGAGGTTGCTCGAAATCTAAATTACCAAGCGACTATCCTCGGACCTGGAAACGGCAAAGAGTTGCAGGGTGCCTAGCTAACGGCTTCCAGGGGCAACAAAAATTTGACTCTCAATATTTCACATAATAATCGCTCGAATTTAAAAATTTAAAATACTGTAATAATCCACTCGTTATGAGGTATAGTCTTATGTCAAAGTTTAAAACAATAGTACAAGTATTACACTTGGAAACAGTGTGTTTGTCTTGAGGCAGGATTACCTGGAAGGTGCGCGAAACCTGGACTTTATTCATAAAATATTTGAGAATGAAAGTACTTAGCGACTTTCAA